>NC_140068.1:137225318-138557193 GCF_964194135.1 Talpa europaea
ACAATAGCTAAGCTTTGGAAACAACCCAAATGCCCAAAAATAGATGACTGGATCAAGAAGATGTGGTCCATATACACCATGGAATATTACTCAGCATTCAAAAAAGAGAAACACATGCAATTTGCAGCAACATGGATGGCGCTGGAAGGGATCATGCTCAGCGAAATAAGCCAGAAAGAAAAAGAAAAATACCGGATGGTCTCACTCATAGCAGGAATCTAGAAAACTTAAATAAGGGACCAGGAAAAAGAATAACTATAAGAAAGTGAAAATCAAAATCAACAAAAAACTATGAACCAGAGACACTCTATGGGAGGTGGGGGGTAGGGAGGGGAGGGATTGGGGTCAAAATAAGGGGGTTGCAATTGTATGGGGAATATAAAAATAAAATTTATTAAAAAAATTAAAAAAAAGAAATAAAGCTGTGGGGAGACAGAGAAATACTGGGTACAGTTCCTGCTGTGGAGGCCCTGACCACGCGGCAGCTGTGGGGTGAACCTGTACTCTCTGCCAGCACAGCCTCTTGAGGGTGTCTCTCTCCTTGTGTGCAGTTCCGCGTGTGGGATCTGGAGTGTGATAGCTGTGATCCCAGCACTGCAGTGAGACAGTGGGAGGGAACAGCACTTTCTTTGTGAATGATTGACCACTGTGTAAATGTTAGTTGTTGGTTTTATGAAGTCAAACAGTCAAACCTGTCTTCCTGTTTTGAGAGCCAGCCATTGAGTAGTAAGGCAAAAATTTATACCAGGAAAGTAAAAGCGGGAAGGTGGAGGATTCATCAGATGCATCCACATCCAAAGTGGTCTTAATGGAGGTAGGAAATCATTTCACCAAAGGCAACCGTCAACTCATTTGAAAAGACTTTTTAAAATGATGAGCCTTTGAAAAATAAAGCTCCCAGGGTAATAAGACAAGAAGTGACTTGCAGTGTGGATGGCAGGGGACCACCACTTAGCGCATTCTTTATTTGCTTCATAGGACACATAGCTAAAATAACTATAAATAAATATAATAAAGGGTTTATAAGACAATCACTTTTGAAGCTCTGCCTTAGATGCTGAACCACCTGCCCCTCTCCTGGTACTCAAACCTGGTGTTTTTGTTTGTTTTTTTCTTTTGAGTAAAGCTAAGTTTGAAAATACAGCTTATCTGGAGCTTGTCAGATGCAAGCTACTCAAGCAAACCATATTTGGCTTGTACTGCTTCCAACTGAGGATGGCTTTGATGGGGCTTCCTTTGTCTTCTCTTTCCCCCAAATTCGGATGCAGAGAGAAACCACAAGGAGATCCTCGGTCGTGGACAGGCCAGGGTAGAATCCCAGGTCTGCTGCTTAATGCCTAGGATGCTGGGTAAGCCCCTACCACGCTGTCCAAAAAGGGTAACAATGTATCTCTTACAGACTTAAAAAAATGAAACAATGGGTGTCAAGTATCTGTAACAAGGGTTGGTGGAGCAATAAAAGGTAGCTGCCCTTCATCTGCGTTAATGATGCCATTCACACAGAGTAAATTAGGCAGGAAGATCTAAGTTACAAAGCCCTCTGTGTTTTGTGAAACACTCTGGCAATGTACATAGACAATGGAAGAGCAATTGGATTGCCTTGCCATAGCCAAAGAGTGGTAGAAATAAGAAGGGGCCTGATTGAAAACCGACAGTTTTATAACATCTAATGTGTTCAGCCGGCATCCTTTGTACCAACATACTCTATTGTTAAGGTTCGAGATTCCAGCCCTGTGCTGAACTGATCTAGAAAAACTGGTAATTATTGAAACAGTAAATACTCAAGAAAAGGAAAACGGAGAAGAGCTTGCTGGGAAGTGTGAACATGTAATAAGGAGGCAATCGGTCTGAAGAGAAACTTAGGAGTGTAGGAAAGAAAAAGTGTAGGCAAAGAGGTTTTTGCTGATTTCCGACACTTATCGAAGGAGCCCAACAAGCAGAAACCTGTCGCTGTATGGAGTGCTGGGTTCGTGTTGGCTAGAAGAATGATTTATGAAAACAGTACATCCATGTGTCAAAGTACACACTGCCCCTGTAATCTCCAGACTCTCAGGCTGTTTTCAGTTATTGCCACAAAGAAAACAATGCAGTGGGAGACAATGAATTGAAGACCACAACCAAAATCCAATGCTCTTCTTTTTTTTAAACCCCCTATGGGTAGGACACAGAAGGAATATGTTAAGGAAAAAGTGAAATCTGTTTTTTATAATTGGGAACGACTTGTTGTATATGTAGAGAAATTCTCAGATACATAATTTCCCCTGAGTCCTTTGAGTTGCTGTTTTGAAAGTGTCAATAAAAAAAAGTACCTTTCAAGCAACCTCAAAGTCCATCCATAGATGACTGGATCAAGACGTGAGTCTCCACACCATGGAATAGTATTTAGCCATAAGGAAAGAGGAAGTGTAGCCATTTTCAGCAAGAAGGAGGGTGTTTGAAAGAGTCACCTGCAGTAAGGGAAATTAGAATGATAAAAACAAACACTGAGCATTTCCAGAGCAGTTTGATAAAGTGAAAGAAGTACTTACAAAAACTAGTGGACATGGATAAACTCCCTGAGGGCTCTGAGGTTAAGGGGGTGGGAAGGAAAGGGAGAAAAGGACATAAGGATAGGAATGGGGCGAAAAAAGAGATTTCTAACAAAACATTAATTCAAAGTGAATCACAGCTCTAAGTGTAAAATAGTAACTATTAAAAATGTAAAAAGGAAAAGCACCTTTCAAATACAGAAGGGGCCTTCAAGGAACCTCTGTGGATGAGAATCAGATGGCATTCTCAAGGCAGTTAAACATTTTATGCATCAGGACCTCCCTGATGGCGCAAGGGGTTAAGCACCACACTATGAAGCAATCCATAGCCTCTGCAGCATGAGTTCGATCTCTGGCTGGCCAGGGAGAAACCCACATGGCGCAGCAGACCTCTCCTGTCGCGCCTGCTCCTCCCCTCAGCAGTGTATTTTGTCAGTCTTTCTGTTTTGTTCCCCGCTCTGTCTCTGGTGAATGCTCTCACCCTCCCACGCATCTGGCCTGTACCCCGGTTCTTATATAAATAAATAAATAAATCTAAAAAAAAAGGCAAAAATAGAGGCAGATAGTTCTTTATTTCTTCTCAACTTCTCTGCAGGTGGCGGTTGGTTGGGAACAACTAGTTTCTGGGAGGAAGGCTTTGCTGAAAACATTGCCTCTGTGCTCTGTTTGATATTCCTTATGTTTAAGCTGGGGTGGATGTGTCAGAGCAAAACATAAGGTAAAAGATCACACGGGGGTGCATTTGATCATCACTAGCTGGGACTAATATTGAAAGATCGCTTTCTTCTTTCTCTGCGAACGGAGGTGCCTGCCAACCCCTAATTGCAAACATTAGGGCTCAAACAGCAGGGTGAAAGCAAACAGCTACCTCGCTAGAGAATGGAGAAATGCTGGAGGAGTTCAAGAGGAAAACCCCACAAGCATTAGAAGGCTTCACATGCCTCAGAGGACCTACTAAGTGAGCTGTTGGAGAGAACTAAGGGACTTGGGTTAACCAAGGTCTTTCTCAATAGCTACAATATTCCTAGGAAAGTATCAGCACCTGCTTTAGTGATAGGTCCTGAAATACAACTCTATTCTTTTCCCCAGATGTAAAAGAGAGCCCCATCCATTGCTTGGAGTGTTCAAGAGTGTCAGTGTTGGATATGAAATGTTTATTTCACTAAACTATTTCACGAAAGGGTCGGGGGTGCCTCAAAAACATGCTGGCACAGGTCAGCGTTCCCCAGAACTTGTGGCAGTAGTCAGACTGTAAATGGGTGGACTGGCCCAGTTCTCAACGAGCGATGGCTAATGAACGAAATCTAAGTGGTCATTCTCTCTTTTCAGAATGTGAGGAAGAAACTATCAAGGAGGTGGTCATGTCTTAATCCAAGAAGGAATGTGTTCATCAAGACTTTAGTCTCCCTGGAATGACAAAGGGGATTTTCACATGAAAGGGTGAAGCTTCAGATATATCAAATCCATTAACAGTTTACGAGTGTCTTAGAGTTCCAATATTTATTATTAGGTCAAAGGTTCAAACCACGATACATGATATGTGTTTAAGAAATAGAAACTAGGTTGGGGTTTTCAATAGTACCTTCAACTTAAAGCCCAGAAATGACTCCAAGGATTCAAAATCATCATTTGAGTGACATGTTAAAAATGAATGAAAGGCAATCTTGAAAGGAGAAGGTCATGACTAGTGTTGCTTCTTGCAAAATTCCCAAGGAGCACTGAAGATATTGGAGGCAAGGCCTTATAAATAAATGAATCAAAAACAAAAGAATGTTCCTTGTCTCACCTCTTCGCTTTGCTGCACTGTTAATATAAATAGAGCTGCAGAATAAAGGACAGTATATTATCTGGTGTGGAGAGATATACTGTCTTCCTAACTCACTTGTGCCTCATCACTCCTGTGTCACAGGGCTTAACCTCCCCCTCTTGTGGAAATAACATCCTTGTTTTACAGCATCTATCATGCAGGCTTTCTGCATTCACGGAGGAGACACAGAGGAATGAGTTGATATGAGATATGGAGTAGATCCCACAAGTAAGAGAGGCGGGCTCTCAGATGAGTTATGAGGGTTATTCCTTCACAGCTGCAGATAGTTTTCATATTTGGTAAAACAAAATATGATGCAATCTCTCACTAGGCTATTAAAGTGGATTAGGACCCATCAGCATCCCCCAATGATGACTGTGTGTAAATGTGCAGACACAGACAAACACAGGCATCGACACACACACTCTGTCCTTCTGTCTCACCAGAAATCTAGGAAAGATGTTTCTAACTCTGGCTCACATTGAAAACATATGTGCAGCAAGTAATAGTTCAGAAAGGCATGGGAACTCGTGCCCAAACTGCAAGGGGAAGGACTTCCAAAGTTTTCCTTTGTGTTCATAAAGAAGCCAACATCACACCTAAGTACTGCAGTTCTCTCTATGACGGAATCATAGAGGTGCTGATTTTAGAGTTACCAGAAGACCTGTGGTGACCTGAGATTAAGCAAAGGGGACTGAGTTTCAGAGAATTGAAGATAGGGCAGCTAGTCGGAGGCAAAGCCAGGACTGACGATGGTGGGATTTTTTGGGCACCTGAGAAACACTTGACCTTCTTGAGGGCAGGGGCAGAGAAGTGGGGATTTCCAAGTTGAGGCCACTTGATGACCTCTTCTCTGCCTCTTCTAAAGGACAAATCTATTGGAGATTTGTGGTATCTGATATGATTATTAAAATAAATAAACAACTCAGGGATCCAGGAGTGAGGTTTTTCAGAAATATCACCCCCTGGAGAGAAGGGTTAAAGAACTCTGCTAGGAAGTTTGTGTCCCAGCTGAAGGTGGGGAGTTTTCTGGGCAATGGTAGGAAGACCTCAGGGCTCATCTTCGTGTTTCCATCTTTTTGGGCACCAGGCTGCAGGGCCGACCCTAGAGTCTTTGCAGATATTTGGAGAATGAAACTATTACATGTTCGTTAAGACAACTTTACGGCTTAATAGCAGGGCTGCTAGCTCCACAGTCATCTCTATGCATTTGGAGGAGATGCTTTCCTTTTGTTCTGTGGAAATATTATTTTACAATATTGACCACTGCAATATGAAGCTCTATTGGCTGGTACCTGCTAGGAAATGATGGGAAATTGTCTATGAATCCAAGTGCTCAGGAAGAATGGCTCCCACTCAGGTGTGATGGACTAGAACCCACTCTCCTGGAAGCTTCTTGACTTGTTTAGCAAGGTCAAAACACATCTCTTCTTAGAAGCCTGCAATGACTGAGCGATTCTTGCTAGCTGACCAGATGCCCTGCTCCAGAAATGCAGGGACAGGACACAGATCCTTGTCAAAGATTCTCTCTGCTGCCATGAAATGAGATGAAAGTGACCTGCCCAGGTTTTATTCTCTAGAAACTTGAGTTGCTTATAATTCAAATGATTATTCTCCAGAATTCAGGGCAACTGTTCTATAATTTTCAGAAATACCATGCATAGATGGTAGTTTTTAAGTTCTGGGTACTTTTTTCCTTTTGTTTTTCTAAAATGAAGGTTTATCCTTTTTCATCTTTATCATGAAGAGCTTGTTTTTAAGAAATAAAAAGGAGTGTTTCAGGAGGTGTGTGTGTTTCACAGCCAGTGAACTGAGTGGGAGAGTCATGCTCAGGTGTCCCTTGGCAGGTGGGTATAAGCCTTTGCATGGTCTCCACTCAGGAGTCAGGTGGGCGACCAGAGGGTCAACCCACTAGACTCAGAAACTCAGGTCTCCTTCCATCTGTGTCCTGAAAGCTAAGTATGAGCTGGACTTGACAACACAACCTGATCAGAAGAAACTGGCTTTTCTCATCACAGGAGGACAGTGAGCCAAACCCTTTCTTTATTTCCTTTGGGGCTGGAAAGTCACGGGCCAACTACTGCCTTGCTTTCAACAAAGTACCTAACACATACTGATTTCCACTGACAGCTCAGGTGCTCTGTTGTCAAACAGCCTGGCATCCCAGGCAGGCTGAGGAACTCCTACTGTCGACCTCAAAAAAGAGCTTGTGGGCCAGCAGCCGAGTACCACCTGAGTGTCAGCCATGTGGACCCTGGCTCCCCGCAGATCCACAGGATCAAAATGTGCAGTCATCTGGTCCCCAAGCCTGGCTCAGCTATTTTCAACCTGGGCACTCACTTGCCTCCCTGAGAGCCTGTTCACACAGGAAATAATCAAATGGAAGGGTGAAGATTGACACTCTCTTCCATCAAGGTCTGCAAAAGCCTGGGGAGGTGCTGGGACTCATCCACCGAGGAAGCGACAACAGAACATCTGTAGGTGGTGAGCTGGCAAAGGGTCACAGATGATAGGTGTCAGACAATCACCAGTGTGAAAACAAATGGTCTAGACACAAATTCTAGTCACCTCTTATGCAGAGAATCTGGCGTGATGATAATAAGGCCCAACATGGATGAAGACCACGCTGGGGCCAGGCACCATGCAGGTCCTCCCCATGTGCCCCAGCCTCGCCACATCATGCCAGTAGGTAACGTGGGAGAAAGGGAGGCCAGATACAATATTGTGCTAACATCACCCCACTCCCAACCAGCCTGGGGAGGTGTCTACTCTGCCCACTTCAAAGGCGACACTCTTCACAACTCCACACCGCAAGCTGTTGTGGAGAATGTGTGAAACTTAAAAAAAAAATAGAAAAAGATTTTTTTTTTTTGATGTGGCAATTCTTGAAAGCAAAAGGAGCTGTTGGCATTTTATTTTATATTATTTTTGTTTCTTTTCTGACGTCGTTCCGAATTTATTGCTGAAGGCTGATGTCATCTTGTTTTCAGAAATTTAAATGAATAAAATCCATATACACACACTGGCACATATACACGTGGGCACACACATATGCATGTGTCCATCTGCACATACACATCAGCTCATTCCGGGGGCCCTCATTTCAACTGCGGGTGTGACATCCTAGGCTCTATAAGATCTAAGATCATGATGACATTAATATTTCGAGGAATAAGGAGAATGTTGAGCATGTCTGAAATGCAATCATGTGCAGTCAGCAGCCAGGTTAGGGGACAGAACTGGAGTTTAATTAGCTGTCCCTTGGATGAAACTCACATTTATCCAACACGGTCTCTTTAGGGATGGCGAAGATTTAGCAAAAAGGTATAAAATGCCTTCCTCATTTTAAAACACCAACTGTTCTCTGCAGACTGCTCACCGTGAATAATGAACCAGGGAATTAAAAGCTTTAAACCTGTTAAAGAAGCAATATTAAGTTTGGTATAAATATAGCTGAAATAATCCAGACAGTTTTATGACCTTATACCCCAAATAAAGGTGAAATGCTGAATTCTTTCCCTAGAAATAGTGGTAAACACAGCTAACAGATGGAAGAGCTGAATGGAAATTTCAATAAAGAAGGCCACAAAGAAGCATTTGTAAGCTCGGGGGTGCACACTTTAAAAAAAGACGCTGAAAAATGGAACTTTGTTTTATTTTGATAGAGTGCCAAAACAGTGCTGCATTCCTTAAAGAGCCGAATAAAGGATCGAGTTAGACTGGCCTTCTCAACACCTCTCGAAAAGCCCCCTTGGGTCTCATTTTGCCGGGATGACTATTTATATGACAGGTAAGGGAATAATTCTGCTGGATTCAGTTACACTCGGGCCTCTGTGACCCCTGGGTCAAAAGAGCAAAGGCAAAAGTGACAACGTAGATAATTGCCTGTTTAGGATAATGGAATACTGATTGAAGTCAATGATTATAACACCTGAAAGATAAATGAGCTGATGTGAAAGGTTCAGCGGAGATCGCAGACAAGTGGAACAGCAGGCCCGCACCCAGGAGTGGCCGAACGAGGGTGGAATTCAAGAGGAGGGGCAGGTTTCCTGACCTGGAACTTACTCCAGCCTGGAGTGTTCCAACATCTAAAATAGGTTAGTTTGTAAAACATGCCATAAAACAGAAATTTCGCCCAATGCCCCAAACTGCAGGATTAGAGTAACATTAGTTAACGTGGCCCTCCATTAATTTTCGCTGTAACCTCCGAAGGCCTAGACTTGCCCCAAATCCATTATTTTTGTCTGTCACTGGAGGGAACTTTCCCTTCCTGCCAGCCAGGAAAAAGCCTGCTGACGTTTGCAGTTCAGACCTCAAAGCCGTCGACAGCAGCGGCCTGACCAGTGTGGGCCAGGCCCGGCCCAGCCACACAGCCATAACTTGGCCCCTTGGATTTTGCCATTTTTTTTCTCTCCTTTAAGGCAGAAAAATGCCTGAAAATGTTTTTCCAACCCCAACACCCCTGCTGCCCTCCCGGTTCAGGTTTCTTAGCTGAGCATGGCCCTTCAAAGAGCCTGTCCTGTCACCTTGCAAGGGCTGGCGCGGCCTCCCAGGCTGCTCCCTGGACCAGGCCTGGCCAGGTCTCAAGGAAAAATCTCCACTCTGTTTACAAGACAGGCTGGAGGTGGGTTGTCCCCATGCTCACGCCTCCTCTGGGTGGGGTGCTCTGCTCCTGCAGGTCTGTCCGGCAGTCAGCACTGGGAGCATTTCTGTCCCAGAGCCAGAGGGCGTGTGAGGGGCTTCTTCAGATATGGGGCTCTCACTGCCCTCAGCACTCCCTTCTGAGCCCCATGGCCCTATTCCATACCTCCCCACACAGACCCGGTGACTCAGTATCCTGAGTAATGAATGCTTTAGGAGTTGCTTCTGGATGAATTCAGGGATGCCTGAGGTCACACACCGGTAAGTGACCATCTTGGGGCTCCACCCAGGCCCTTTTCCTCCAATTTCCCTCCAAAAGTCACCAGGAACCAAGAGTGACTTAAGATGCTTCTGGATTGTGACTGGAGAAGGGGACTTTCTGCACCAGCCCACACTGTCCCAGGGGAGACAGTGCATCTGAGCCCTGGGGAGGCACCCTTCTTCTAGATGGGTCCATGACTGTGAGAACAGGAAAATCCTTGGACAGGAAACGCCTTCGAAGTGTTCTTTAGCTGCTCCCCCCAGCCCCATCCCCAATTGAGAGAGAAGAAAACAACTCCACTGGTCAAATCCAATGTCTTATTTAACTTCTGTAGGGACTCGAGTGATTTAAACTAAGAGTTTATATTTAAATGTCCAGTATGGAAGAGGCAAGCCAACCCTTAAATTCTACTTTAGGCGCATTTTAGGGAACAGCAAGCACAAATAGGCAGTTATCCACCCAGCCGGAGAGAACCTGTTTCCCCAGGTTCTGCCTCCACTGCTGACTCTAGTTCTGACTTGAGTCTTTGGAGGACACATCTCCCCCAAACTGCTCCCTTGGACAAGGGCCAAGGGCCACACACATAACTGCCCCTGCAGAGGAGCAGGGGCTGGACTGTACCCCAAGGGATCCCTTCCCTTCAGCCTGCCGTGGGCATAGAGGAAAAGACACATCTGGGTAAGTGCATTTGCAGGCATGTCAATAAGTCTTGTTTTCTAAGTAGTAGCTGCAAACCTCTTGGAATGTGTGGCATGGGGCAAATCACTGATTTCTCCCAGTCTGGTTTCCTCCTCTGTAAAACGAGAATGGCGTGTGAAGGGCACAGAGGTTCTGGTAAGACTGTTACCTACAGTGCTCAGCTTGCAGGATGACACACAGGACAGAGCCCCAAAGGGCAACCACTACTGTTATGGGAACAGCTTACCCACTGGCCATGCATCAGGTGCTGTAGCTTGTCTCCCTGGGCTGGAGGCGGGGATAGAGATGTCTCTTTATAGCCTTCAAGACAGCAGGCGTGAACCTTCTTCTAGCCTGCTCCCCTGCCTGTGGGGACAGGAGTCCCCTCAACTGCCTGCTGGGCAGGAGTGGGTGGCACAGGATATAGGACACCATCCTCCTTATGCCCGTTTTCTCATCCATGAGGATCAGAATGTCACTGTCCTGTGACAGTCCCTGTCACCTCCCGAAGTGCAGGGTTCACCCATGTCTCTGAGTGCCCGAAGGGAGGTAGAGCAGTGCAGGCCCCTGCTGGCTTGTTGTACACTATTCTAGATAAAGGAGACTTTTCTTTGGGCCAGAGACACTCAGCTGCACCCACAGAGACACCTGGTGACCTGACCTGGTGCAGATGTCACGGCATGGCTTCTTTTCTGCACATTAATTTTTTTCATGTACATACAAAGGAACCAACTTGAAATTTTAAAAGATGAACCAGATTTTTCTATCTGTTTTTCTATCTGGTGATGTGACCAAGTCTGAAGGCATGCCTGAGAAGTGAGCTTCTCTCTGCACCTGTTGTGCAAAGGCCAAGACCACAGGGGCCACCTTGAGGGGATGTCTTGGCCCAGGAAGAGGCAGAAGGCAGAAAAGGCACCCCACAACCTGGGACTGTGAGACATGGCCTTGCAGGACCTTGTAAGGGGTCCCTGCTTTCGTGGTCCTTCCAAGTCCCAGGGAGGCACAGAAACTGGGCCCAGCGCAGCCCAGGCCCAGTCCCAGCCTCTCCTTTCTCCTGATGTGGGTTTCTTTGCCCAGCTGGGCGTGGCTCCTAACCTTTCACTGCTCCAGCTGACTCTGCCCTAGTGGCTTCCTTGACGCCCTGCTCGACCTGACCTCAGTGGGGTTGAGTTGCAATGTGTGCAGCCAAGCCCTTGGGCGGGTGTCCCCTGTGACTCCTGCCACCCTCACGCAGGGCTGGTCCCCTCATATGTGACGCGGTGGCGGCTCTCCCACATAAACTGGAGCTGCCTTGCCACTTTGGATATTCATGTCCCACAGAGATGAACTCTGCGGGTCTTGACTTCCTTTCCTTCAACTTAGTGCTGAGAGATGAGTCACCAGTTCCCGTATGGTGATGGCTGTGAGGTCTTTCTCCACGGTACTGTATCGCAGGGCAGATGATTTGGGAGTGGCATGAGCATCCCAAACCAACGTTTCTTTTCTTTTTTTGGCAAAAGGCAATTTTCAGAGGCTCCCTGTTGTCCTGAAATATTGATGAACGGGGCAGAAGGGGATAACATCAAACACAATCCCTGTCCCTGCCCCTCGCCACCAAGTTCAACAGACTCATGGAGATGGGGCTTGTGCTTGGATCGAAAGGATAGGAGCTCTGGAGGAAGGCTCAACACAAAACTGATTTTATTGTGGGTAAAATTAACACTGTGGATTTCTAATGCAACTCCCTGGGGTGGGGGTAGGAACAGAGAATTCTCCTGGCTTAATTCAGTCTCCCAGAATTGGGTTCAATTCTTTCATTCATTTCCTTTCTCCAACCTAGCCCCAAGGAAATTTCTAGCAAAAAGTAAGGAAGAAAAACAAAACACCCAAACGAACACATCCACACCTAGGTACATTCTGAGAGTCGCGTGACCGAATTTCACATACATGTAATGAAACAATAATCTTCAAGTTTTGTAAGCATCCACTTTCTCGCAGTTACCTTGAGCAAGGACAATTGTACTACATATACACTTTATCTCATCAGAGGTTACAAAATGCTGCAAAACTTTCATCTTCTTTCTATATACTTTTTTTTCAAAGATTTATTTATTTATACAAGAACCGGGGTATAGGTCAGATGCGCGGGAGGGTGAGAGGAGCCACCAGATACAGAGCGGGAGCAGAACAGGCAGACTGACAAAATACACTGTTGAGAGGAGCAGCGGGTGAGACAGGAGAGGTCTGCCCTCGTCCGGCTGGGATCGAATCTGCACAGCAGAAGCTGCGGACAGCTTCACAGTGTGGCGCGCAACCGCCTGGGCCACCAGGGAGGCCCCTCTATGCACTTTTTAAGTCTAAGCCATAAAATCATTTTTTAAGCCTCAATGAAAACCCAAATTTAGAACAAATGGGAGCATCACTAAACACACATTTTGTATCATCCACGTATCAAAAGACTGAGTACAAATGCCTGCAGGCTAGATGTCTGAATCTCAGTGCTTACTGACTTTAATGCATTCTCAGCAAAGAGATATCAGGAATTACTGCATCAACTAAACAGTTAAAATACCTGAGTCCAAAAGAGGCTACATCCATACCGCAAGCAACCTCGGGACGAACTTCCCAGAGGGACAGCAGGGCGCTGGAGCTAAGGCACTCAAGCTGAGTGAGAAGTCCTCTTTGGGGTTGTGGCTAAATAAATTGTTCAGATTGAGCCCCTCAATTCCTTCCCAAGCAAACCAGCTTCTAAACCTCTTGGATCCTTGGTTTTGTGAGAGGGAAATAATTGTGGCTCCTTTTTCAGTATTGTTCTGGGATGAGAGAGGTTAAAATGCAGGTGTGTACATAGCCTGTCATGTGGTAGGCATCTCGTAAAACTATTTTGTAGGTATTTTATTTTATTTTGATCTACCTTGACATTTTCCTCTCAATACTGATGGAATAAACACAACTTTGCCATGTTAAGAGGTGGCAATTGTATCAGACTCAAAATACACATTTGTTATAACTACACATTTGTTATAACTACACGGTTTGTACTAATAGACAATTGCTGTTTCTTCCTTCATATCAATGAGCTTCAAATATGCTGACATGAAGGACAGGAAGCTCTTTGGTCACTAAGGCTGTTGCTAAGTTAAAATGTCTGGGTGACTTACAAAGGTCTGTCCCTTCCCCAGCCCTGGATTTATGATCATTGGGTAGGTGGTCAGGCCAGATGAGTTTGTCTTAAAAAAACAAATACATGAACACTTCCCAACTTGAGATAGGGCCCTGACACCCACAAAATATTAGAAAGTTAAATCTGCTATCATAAAAGTTGTATTTGGTATGTCACAGATAGGCCATTTATGATTGTCAGCAGAAATTACAAGCATGATGATATGTGACAGAGGCCGAAAAGTTCACTCCTAATTTTTCACCGACTTTCCCCTTCCCCAGCTAGAGAATGTTGAGGGTTTGTCTGTTCCAAGGTGCTAGGTCTGGTGCTTACAAGACCCCTGGCTCAGGAGAGCAAAAGGGCCAGAGACATAGTAGGGAGTCAGATCTGGGTGGGGCTTCAGAGGGGGATGGAGGTGGAGGCATGTGGGTAAATGGGTGACAAGGAACTGTGGGTTCCTCTTCTGTGGATTGATGGGTGCCACTTGGACTTTTTCTAGAAACCACAGAAAAAAATAAAGCCACCTTTCAATGTTTCCAGAAGGTTGAATTTTTGCTTCTTTTAGTTGGACTGCCTGCACTGCAGCCTCATTTTCTTTGCCTTACATGTAAAACAGACTGATTTCCCTCTTGATCTATCACAGACAGACCTTTACAGAGTTGATAAGGAATTACTGCTGCATAACGATATCAATTGCAATTCTACGACTCTATTTTAAACACTACTATTTAGAAAGCATGCAGAAAGAAGAAAATTTTTCAAAGTTGTCTGGATATAATCTGTTTTATGGTATAAATTTTTCTCTAAAAATGCTTACAGGGTCACTTTAGTCTAATAATGCAAGAATCAAAATGAAAAGGTGCCGGATAAAGCTATAGCATTACCCCTAATTCCTAAGAACTGACCCATTATTTTCTAGCAGAGACTAATATTAGCCAAATAGGGTGAAGAGTATAATTCATGAAGTTCTTTGGCCATAACAAATCCAGATGGTTTAGAACTGAAAAACAGGATGAAAAACATGTTTTTATTTGTACTCTTAACTCCTCAGCATGAAGTACAAAAAATGAAATTGCTATAAAGGTGGTATGTTAAGAAAAATTCTAACAAGTAGCAAGAAAAATAGTTTTCTCAGATGAAAATTACGATGTTATAAACCACTCTCATAGGTTAAATCATTAGGTCTAATTTCCCTAAAGAGAGTAATTTAACCATGATCATTGTGGGATTTTGCAGAACTATCTATTCTGTCTGTGATAGATCAAGAGGGAAATCAGTCTGTTTTACATGTAATGCAAAGAAAATGAGGCTGCAGAGCCGTGAGCCACATCTAAACTATATGCAAACATGCTTAGTTCTGAATTTAACTTTTAAGTTATAACAAGGTTAAGCTCTCATTTTGGAGAAATCCATTTCTAAGAAAAACAGCACAGTATGAATGTGGGGGATGGGACCTGCCATGCTGCTCTAACAGTCAAACCCCAAATCTCAATGTTGTCCCACAGTGTGTCTGCCAGAAGTACATTTTCCAGCAGCCACAATCAATCAATCAATCAATCAATCAATAAATAAATAAATGAATGAAGAAAGAAATGAAGAAAGAAATGGGTAAAATTTTAAAGAGCTATTTAATCAAATAGATCCAAAATGTTATCATTTCTATTTGTAATCTGTAGAAAAAAGACCAAGACATTTTCTATCCTCTTCTGGTCTTCTCCGAAATCTAAGTCTGTTTTATGGTTGCTGTAGTCTTAGTGCGGGATTGCTCCATAGTCACACAGGGCTAAACATAAGGTTTTAACATAACAAGATTCCCTCTCTATCCTTGTCTCCTCGATTCAGTTGGGTATTTGTTTATTTTTAAAGATTTATTTATTTTTATACAAGAACTGGGGTACAGATCAGATGTGCGGGGAGGGTGAGAGGATTCACCAGAGACAGAGTGGGGAACAGAACAGGCAGACGGATTGGAGATTGCTGAGGGGAGCAGTGGATGAGGCAGGAGAGGGCCGCCTGGCCATGTGGATTCTCGCCGGAAGGCCAGGATTGAATCTGCGCTGCAGAGGCTGCGGATAGCTTCACAGTGTGGCGCTCAACTGCCTGTGCCACCAGGGAGGCCCTCAGTTGAGTATTTAAAGAGAGTCTTCCATGCACGGAGTCAGGGACTAAGGCCATTCCCTCTTGTGGGTCTTTCCACCCCCTGGGGGTTTAGAGCCAGAGAAGAGGGCCTGGAATGTCATCTGTTCTGCTCTGAAGCAGGTACTGGCCCCACTGGATGTGAGGGAACATGAGGAGATGTTCTAGGCTGAGCGCCACTTCCCAGGAAAACTCCAAGGAGGCACATAGACCTGTAGAAAGCCGACTGCCTCTAACACTCCTTTTTCTTTAATTTTCTCGAGCAGGGAGAGCTGCACACTCATTTTCAATTTTTTTTTTTTTATGTTTCTAAGGTTCTAAGATTGGCTTTATTGGCGAAGGGAGTGAAAGTGCACCCTCCTCAGTGCTTAGGTGACTGGATGTGAGCAGTCCAGCATGCTGGGGCCAGAGGCTAGTGTTTTCAGGATTGCTGGGCTGCCTCAGGGCCATGACAGGTGATGTGCAAGAGAGCTGAGGTATGAACCCAGAATCTACTATGAGGGGTTGGGGTATCTGAACCGATCCTCCAATGACCGTTATATTCAATATGGCTGAATAACAAATATCCCCAAAATTAGTGGCTTAAAACAACCATTTACATCACTCATGAATCCTGTGGACAGCTATGTGGACACAGCTGTTACATGGCCTGAGTTGGATGATGCCCAGGCTGGGGATGGGACTCCTTTGTAGTAGGGTCAGGGTTGAAGGTGGCTGTGAGCCCTGTCCTTCCTTCACAGGCCTCTCCAGGTGGGCTAATGTGGGCCTCTTCAGAGGGTGGCAACTACTTCCTGCTTCATTCTATTCCCTGTGCAGGTCCACTGCCACCACCCTCCTCACTGTCTCCCCCTCCCCAACTACAGGGCAGGGAAGAGGGCTCTAACTCTTGTTTGGTGCCTGGAAAGGCTTGGAGAGCATTTGGGACCACAAATACTGCTGTGGATGTTTCTGTAAATAGAATCTACCCCACTTGTGTCTGAGAAGGATACTGGTCTCTGCTCACTGTTCCATACCCAGATGCTCCCATGAAGAGGGGTAAAACTTCCTTTGTGAGAACTGTCCCTGGGAATAAAAGCCAAATTCAAGAGCTGATGAAAGAGGTGAGGAGATCCAGCAAAGATGGTTCTTAGCCAGAAAGCTTAACTATGAGATAGAGTGAGATGTTCCATATGACAGTGGTTGGAAGCGGGGTTGGAGCCCACGTAAACAAGCGTGCTACTATCCAGCCAGAACTTATAGCACGTCTGGGAATGTGCAGACTGTGAAGGTCGAGGAAAGTCTCTCTAGTGATGTTCAAGGTCATATTCTTTATCCTGCATGGAATGGAGGGATTTTAATAACTAACTCAACAGAAATGGCAAAAGAAGGAAGCAACAGTACAGTTCAACTCAATCCACCAAAATTCATGAAATCACAGCCATCCTTGCTACATCCAGCTGGCACAGAAGCTAGGCTGAGGGCGAGGGGTAAAGGAAGTGGAGCCCACTGTGGACAGTGACCAAGAAGAATCCTAGGCCAGCAGGGGCAGGGGTGAGTGGGTATCCCCACCCAGGGAGGCGGGATTCCAGAACCTAAGACAGGCAAGCATAGTAGAGACTGGAGCAGGGCTGGCACGACATCTGCATGCCAGGCTCAGCTCAGGTCCTTGCACCAGTTTTGGTGAGGGAGCCCAGTGCCAGCCATAGCTGCTGGGGCGGGGGTGGGGGGTCACCACACACTGAGCATGTGGGGGTGGCAGCCTCTGGCTGGCATCTATCTATCTATCTATCTATCTATCTATCTATCTATCTATCTATCTATCTATCTATCTATCTATCTAAACAAGAACCAGTGTACAGGCCAGATTCGCGGGAGGGTAAGAGGATTCACCAGAGACAGAGCGGGAACAGAACAGGCAGACTGATGAAATACACTGCTGAGGGGAGCAGCAGGTGAGACAGGAGTGGTCTGCCATGCCATGTGGGATCCTCGCCCCCGGCCGGGATCAAACCAGCGCTTCAGAGGCTGCGGATAGCTTCACAGCGCCGCGCTCAACCGCCTGCGCCACCAGGGGAGGCCCTGGCCTGGCTTTTATCATGAGCATCAGGGGCCTGGTATCTCCCAAGGGAGCCACTTCCATATTGAAAACACATAGTGAAGACCCCTCCATATTGAGATGACCATGTTAAGGTCATTTCAGTGACCACACTTGTTAGTAACATATGGCCTTTTCATCATTCTGAAAATTATAATTACTTTGGAAAGAAGGAAAGGGTGACCACTGATTATTTAGAGAAGAAAGGTGATATGGGGTGAGCCAAGTGGGGTTGACGATGCCTTGGCTTTGGCTACCGGGGGATGCCGTCCACTTCAGCCTGTTTGTGCACCAGCAACACAGGTCTGCAGTTATTCAGACCTCTCTAAACTCATTTGTGTCAAAACAAAACTAAAGTTTCCCACTTAATAAAAACGAAAGGCTAATAGACTTGAACATTTACTGCATGTTTTTTGGGTATGCCTTAATCTCCCCCTTGGCTGAGCTGCCATCATATAAATCAGGCCCTTAAGTTATCATTGTTATAGTAGCAATAAAAATAATAATAAAAGCACTGTGAGGTCAGAAAATGTCAAGAACAGTCAGAAAAATGAGAGAGACATAAAACAAAGTGTAAAAGACTAGCCAGGATTGGGAAAATTCAGGTACTGTACCTCCGAGTGGATTCCAGCAGGAGGTGGCTGCCACTGCTGTTTTATTTAATGAGTCTCCACGTAAATCCCAGCTGCTAACCATGTGATAAGTCCATCTCTGCAAACAAGAGGCCCCATTCTCTATCGGGGTACAGTCCTGGCTGCCACTAATGGGAATTTCACTTACAAGGAGGCAAAATACAGACCTTGAGATGCTTCTTTCTTAAAAAAAAACATCATTTTTTCTTAAAAGAAAAAAAAAAAACAAGACACAATGGTTGACCCTATTTTTTGCAACAAAAGCCTCTAGAGCTGAATACATGTAAGAGGAAGGCAAGCAAGTGCTGGATACTTGAGATACTGTGGCCCAGTGGAGGGGGTATAAAGACATTTTCCTGAATTCAGACTCTAATGTAGAAATAAAGCCTAGATAATTTTCATAACAAGCGAAGAGAGGAAAAGGGGAAATTCTGTCTGCGATATTTTTTGTGGAACACACTTGCTTGATTATTTGTTATTACTGGTTGGTCTTTAGTTATTGGGGTGTTAGTTGTTACAGAAATGAACCTCTTTACTGTGAAGTTTCGGTGGCTGATGTACCATTTAAAAAGCAGAGTGAGAGCTTGCAGGAGTACAGAGCAGATGAGAACCTGCTAACAGGCTGGGCGTGTGGAAGTCAGCCCAGGAGGGTGAGGGTGCACGACCTTGAGACGGACAGACAGGAACCCTCCCTGCCATGTGCTCCCCAGCAACCTTGGCGGGTTACTACCCTCTCGAAGTTTCAGTGGCTCAGATGTCAAATTGGAATATTAATACCCAGAGGTTAGAACAGGCAATAAGAAAAGGCTTGGCAGGGCAGCCCAACGCAGAAAGAGAGGAAACCATGAGTCACGAGGCCAGGACCAGGCGACTGACTCCCAAGGCCACAGCCAGGAGGGGGATCCAGAGTTCAGAGCAAGGAGTGAAGGAGTAGGGGGCAGGCTTGAGGTAGCCACGCAGCCACCACATTGGCGAAGAACACCTCCTTCTCTACCGGGTCCTTTGATGTCTTCAAAATTAAAAACCTGGGTGGGGGTAGGAGCACACGAGTAGAGTCATGTGGTTGTTTTTTTCTTTTTTTGGTAGGTTCCTATGATGGCTGGTTTAGTTCATTCACGGGCATGGGGTAACTGAGCTGGCATCTCTTGGCAGAAATGTCCATAGAGATCTGAGGGAAACAGCTGAGCTTCTGATCCTTCACCAGCAACGCTGGGGAACAAGGGTTGCAGGTGATACATCATTGCTTTAGGGGAAAAGAGCTTCTGTCAGAATCCTACAAACCTCTCATTTAGGGCCGGCCTTCCATCTAGTGAGTTCAGTTAAGAAGTATCACAGTTCCATTTGGCGCAAAAGCTGTTGCTATAACTTAGCATTCTGTATTTTGGGTCAAATCATTTTAATTCCTTCAAACCATGTAAGACCTGAATGAACTGCCTCAGATGTCTGGATTCTTTCATCTCCCTCAGCTTGTTAGTGCACCACTGCAAGGCGATCCTGATGCTGACCACCAGGGTTAAATCCACTGATGGAAGGAACAAGACTGCCCTCACTTTAGATGCCAGCCATAAGTTCAAGGGTCCCCAGGTCTCTCTACTCCTGATCAACTGGCTAGAAATTCAAGGGATACCCCCAAGCCCCTTCAGGTTCAATAATCAGCTAGAACAGCTACATGTACTTAAAGATTCACATTAGGACAACGAAGGGCTCACAGGGCGTGGTCCATCAGGGTTTCCGATTGGAATCCTCCCAGTGGATTCATGTGGAGACTGCCAGGAGGCTCCATTGAGCCTTGGTGTCTGGTGGCTTTTGGGGGGGACTCATGTAGACAGGTTGACTGAATCACCAGCTATGTAGCTGAACTTAAACTTCAGTTGCTTCCCCTGCCCAGAGGAGACCTCACGTGGCTCAGAGCTCTGATTTGGCAATGACATCAGTGGTCTTTGCCCCCAGCATGGCCAGCCCCAAGCCTGAGGCTTTCTACCCAGCACTGGTGACTCCCAGGAGTCACCACATTAACATAAACTCAGGTGTGGTCCAAGGGTCCCAAATAACAAAGATGTTCCTGTCACTCAGGATTTAGTGTAACTTCCAGGAAAGTTGGACAAAGGCCTGTCAAATTCTTTATCATATAAATTCGAGAGAACCAGGCAAAAGAATTATATTCTTATTGCATTCTGATGCTGGTGATAGCTAAATATCATGCTGTATTTAAAAGGATGGCATATAATCTCGTTTCCACTTAAATAATATTATACTTGCATTTATTAGTGTCTATAATTAAAATTATTTGTGATCTAGTGATGTCTCCCATTTCATATTCATATTTATTTTTTTCTTCCCAAGTACATGACATTGCATTTATTGCTTTTCAAGTTATTGTTTTTCATGAAATATTACTCTCATCTTCAAGGTCACTCCTGCAAACCTTACTCTTTCTGCCAACAATTCATCAATCCTACTCACTTGTTGACAAATCCAGAGTTTCTGACAAATAAACAGTCACATCAGCACAACAGCTCAGGGCCTAGGGGCTCCCGGTCAAGCCCCTTTTGTCTAGAAGATACACTAACAATTATAATAATAATACTAAACAAGAGCTGACATTTATTGAATGCCTTCAATGTGTTAGGCAATCATCTTTGTTTTCCAAGTGAGGAAACTGAAATTTATAGAGGTTAAGTAACTTGTCCAAACTCACAAAGAAAGTTGTGGAGTTGTGTTTTAAACTCAATGTTTGATTCAAACCTCTAAACTTTTTTTTTTATTTTAAGAGATTTATTTATTTATTTTTAAGATTTATTTATTTATTTATACAAGCACTGGGTACAGTCAGAAGCGTGGGAGGGTTAGAGAATTCACCAGAGCCAGAGCGGAGAGCAGAGCAGGCAGACTGATGAAGTACACTGCTGAGGGGAGCAGTGGGTGGCAGGAGAGGTCTGCGCGCCATGTGGGACCCTCGCCCAGCGGCCAGGGATCAAACCGGCACTGCAGAGGTTGCAGGCAGCTTTGCAACCCAGCGCTCAACTGCTGCGCCACCGGGGAGGCCCCTCAGACCTCTAAACTCTTAACTACCACTAACTTATCTGTTTTGAAGGAAATTATCTGAAGACTGGACAAGGCAAATTATCTAGAAATTTTCAAATTTCCCCACATATAAAGGCTTTTGATGGTATATGCACACACACACACACATACACACAGTGGATATAATAAGGAAGATGTAGTTTTAAATGCATTTGAATTCACTGGCAATAGCCCTGACACTTGGGGATTTAGTGC
Source organism: Talpa europaea (assembly GCF_964194135.1). Taxonomy (NCBI): domain Eukaryota; kingdom Metazoa; phylum Chordata; class Mammalia; order Eulipotyphla; family Talpidae; genus Talpa; species Talpa europaea. The sequence continues at coordinate 137,246,498 of NC_140068.1, forward strand.
AGAGAGTTCTCTTTGCTCCCACGTGCTGGCTCCCTTCACTTCTTGTGGTAAGTTAAAAAAGAGTCTCCCAGAGATCTCTATGCCCCAGTCCCCTAACCTGTGAATATGCTATTTTAAGTGTCAAAAAGTGATTTGCTTTTGGGATTAAGAATCTTGATGGGGAGTGGTGGTATTAGTCTGATTCCCTGGGAAGGCCCAGATATTAATCAACAGGTCCTAAAGGAAGGCAGGAGGATCAGAGAAGGTGATGTGAGGAGGAAGCAGAGGTTGGAGTGATGTGCTATGAAGTTGGAGGAAGGAGCCAAAGCCAAGGAATACAGGCAGTCTTTAAACAGTGAAAAAGGCAAAGACCAATTCTCCCCTAAAGCCTCCAAAAGGAACACAGTTCTGCTGATACCTTGGTTTTAGCCTGTAAGCCCCACTGAGATTTCTGAGCTCCAGAACTGTACGATAATACACTGGTGTTTATCTTAGGTTTCTAGGGCTGCCACAGCAAAATACCATAGAAGGGGTGGCTGAAACAATAGATGTCTGCTTTCTTGGAGTTCTGGAGGCTGGGAGTCTGAGGTCAGGGTGCCAGCACATTCAGTTTAGCGTGAGGAGAGCTCTCTTACTTGTCTGGTAGTTGGCAGGTTTCTCACATGTGTCTTTTCATGCTGGAGAGTGAATTCTGAGGTCTCTACTTTTTCCTATAAGGGCATTGATCCCATTATGAGGGCTCCACTCTTATGAGCTTATCAGAATACAGCAATCTCCAAATATAATTACATTGGGATTTAGGGTTTCAACATATGAATTTGGGTTGGAGGAAACAATCCAGGCCACAGTAGTGTTGTTTCAAGTCACCAAGTTTGTGGTAATTTGTAACAGCAGCAATTAGAAATGAATACTCTGACTCTTTGTTCTCTAGATAAATGAAATGAATATCTTATTCCTTGTTTCTAGAATATAGTGTGCATTTTGGTATATTTAACAAAGATGAAAACTGAATGTAATTTTAACTTTTATTCTATTACATGTAGTCAAATTAGATGTTTTAAAATTAATTTTAAACAAATCAAAATGTTATCAAAAAGCAGAATTCCCTGTTCTCTCCTCCTTCCAACTTGTCACACTCCCCCAGAGCCCCTTTCAACATTTATAATAGTTTGCTAACTAGTGTATCTATTTTGTTATCTCCTGATTAATCCACTGTAGGCATTAATGACGGACTTCTTATTATAGCAGCAGGAGACTTTGAGTATAGTTACACACTTTCACCTTGTTTTCCATTTACAATTACTTCTCAATTTTTGGTTAAATATATATATTCATTGTGGCCATTATTAAATTCTAAATCAATATTATTTACTCCCAAATCAACTAATGGAGCATAATTTCGATTCCATTATTAAAAACACTTCCCTTCCCCCCCCCATACTTGATAACTGCTGTTTTCTTCTTTCATTTAATTAGTTACTCTTGTACATTTGAATTTCCTTACACCCTTCAAATCTCTATAAAACACAATTCAATATAATTATTCATGCCTTCTAACCTGCCAGAGTATGTCTTGATTGCTTTTAATTTTTCTTCTGGAGATATACCTCCCAAAGACCTACATCTTCAATCCCCTGATGTTGCTATCTTCCTGGGATTTCCTTTGCTATCATCCTGAGAATCACTTTCCTTTCCTGTGTGTTTGATCCCCTACCTCCTGAATCCTGATTCCTACACTTTCTTCTTTTATGATTTACTCCTTTATTTTGCTGGAGTGTATTCTCCAGTAACTTTCTCAGAAAAGTACATGGAGGATAATGACATGTTTTAAAATGTCTGCAATATCTTAACGGGGCTTTGAGTTTCAGATTAAAAAAGCATATGCATAAAGTTAGAAGGCTTTGCTTCTTTGGTTTCTCATTCCAATGTTTGAACACATACACTTCTGATATTACTCCTGATCATGTATATGAAACTTACTTATACTCCAGAAGTTTCAGGATATTCTTCTTATCCTCAGTGTTGAAATTTTACAATAATTGTCTTTGGTGTGTGTCTTTGTTCAATACAGAATTGGACACTCACAGAGTCTTTGCAATTTTTTCAGTTTTGGGGAATTTTCTTTAAATAGTCATTTGATAATTTTTTTCTCTATTTCCTATCTTTTCTCATGAAATTCTTACTAGATGCTTTCCTTTTCAATATATCTTTTGTTCTTGTATGTTTAAATTTTATGTGGGAATGCTCCAGGGCTTAGGGCTTGATCATTTTTTCTCTCTCTACTGTAATAGAGATCTTCTCCAGGCTCAACAAATGTCTTCTTGATGGTTCCTCTGGGGGCACTGTGGAGCATTTTCCTGGGTCATTATAAATTCCCAGATTGACAAATTCCCATGCTCCTTGAAAGGGTCTGACTCAGCATGTGAAACTATAAATGACCTCTTTCCTGAAGTTCATGAAGTGAAAACCTGATGCATGTCCATGGACTTGATGAGTCTGTCCTTGAGTTAAGTAAGTGGAGTCAACTGCAGGAAACCTGAATGCTTCTTAACCTTGCCAGGTGAGGCTGAGGGTGCCTGACCTGCAGAGGTGATAGATATAGCATGATGTAAATGCAGCTCATCTTCCTACTTTAAAATGTCAAGGGAAGTTAAAAGCCCCCTGGGGGATAATTACTATTTTCTTCCTTCCTGCTCTGCAATTTTATGGTCACCTGGAATTCTGGGTCTCTCATTTTGCTATGAGGTGGAGCCCTTCATATTCCTGAACACACACATTCTTTGACTCTCATCTGAATGCTTCTTCCAAATGCTCACAACTTACAAGAACAGAAAGTTTGACGGTTCAGGGTCAAAAATGAAGAGATGTGTGTACTCAGCTTTAAAGTATTGCGTGGCTGGTTCTCACAGGGCAAGGAATCCCCAAGGATGACAGAAAGTGAAATGATGAACAGGGCTTTATATGCTTATGTGGTTTTGTTCCAAATAGACAGGAGATGGAGATAGAGCATGTAACAATAAGGAGAAAAATAAAAAAAAAAAAAAGACAACAAAACCAACACAACACAGATTGACATAAGAAGTTTATGTCAATAAAGAAATTTCTTATTCTTTTAAGAAACTCTCAGTTATATCTAAAATCCTCGAGGCATCAAAACCACACAAATGCAAGCAAAATCATAGATAATAAGTGCCTTGAGACTCACTTACCATGGAGATGTCTTCAGGGATTTGATTCCAACAGTAGGAAAACAAAAGTAAAAATAAACAAATGGGACTACATCAGACTAAAAAGCTTTGTACAGTGAAAGAAACCATCATCAAATGAAAAGACACCTACTGAATGGAAGAAGACATTCACAACTCACATCCAACATAGGGTTAATGTCCAAAATATATGAGCAACTTCTGAAACTCAACAACAATAAAAAACAACCTGATTAAAAAATGGCCAGAGAATCAGATGAGACATTTCACCAAGATATGCAGATGGCCAGCAGACACATGAAATATACTCATCATTACTTATTATGAGGGAAATGCAAATCAAAACCAAAAGGAGAGATCACCTCACACCTGTGAGAATGGCTTATATCAAAAAGACATGCCACAACAAGTCTTGGTGAGGATGTGGAGAAAAGGGGCCTTTTCTGTACAGCTGGTGGGAATGTCACCCGGTGCAGTCACTCTGGAAAACAGTATGGAGATTCCTCAAATTACTCAGCTATTGAAAAAAAAAAAAAAAGATGAAATCTTGCCATTTGCAATACAATGGATGGGCCTTGAGGGGATGATGCTAAGTGAAACATAAGTGAGACAGGGGAAGACAAACAGTATGATTTCACCCCTACGTGGAATACAAAGAAACAAAGCAAATGGACAAACAAAACAAACTCTCAGGTAGAGAGAACAGAGTGGTGGACACCAGAGGTGAAAGGGATTCGGGATGAGGTGAACTGGGTGAAGAGGGCCTGTTCTCAGGTGGTAGATGGAAACCAGACCTTTGGTGGTGATCATGATGAAGTATGGACAGATGTTGACTATAATGAGTATACCTGTAATGAATATACCTGAGACTATATAAAGTTATAAACCAGCATCACTTCACTAAAACTAAAAGAAAATAATACAAATGCACACAAAAAGAAAATAATACAAATTTCTAGAGAGAACAGAGTGGTGGACACCAGAGGTGAAAGGGATTCGAGATGAGGTGAACTGGGTGAAGAGGGCCTGTTCTCAGGTGGTAGATGGAAACCAGACCTTTGGTGGTGATCATGATGAAGTATGGACAGATGTTGACTATAATGAGTATACCTGTAATGAATATACCTGAGACTATATAAAGTTATAAGCCAGCATCACTTCACTAAAACTAAAAGAAAATAATACAAATGCACATAATGTTGGTCTTTCAATGACAGTGTGGAATCTATTGATTTTCCATCCGAATATTCCATTTTTGTTTTCCAGAGATATATCTTTTAAATTGGCAATAAGAAATAAGATCCAGGCACACGTCATTAACTACATTTCCTCACTGAAGAGTGATGAAAAGCTGAAAGAAGACTTTCAGTTTTAAAATTAATCATCATGCCGAGACATATGGACACCCTACAGTACGATGGAAGGAATGGTGCCTCAAATTAAAATAAAATTACATCTGAACATTAAATCCACATGAAATGCCTCAGTAGTGGAAAGAGCTTTGCAATGTCAAGAACATGTAAATAGATGTTCTGACTCTGATAGTAGTTTATTCACCTTCACAGTCATTCACATTTTATTACACTCAATTTAAACCACCCTGTGATTGAAAGATATGCAAGAAATGTTTGCAACAGGACCCTAAAGAAGCACTCAGATGTGTATCAGGAATTTATCCTAAGTACATAATCTGCATTTGCAGTGACCCAACTTCCAATCACTGGTGGAAGAATTGGGGGAGGAGGGCAGGGCCTGACCAGTTCTCTTTCTAGGGCAAATGAGCTTTACATGTGTAGTTACTGAGAAAGAGGTAATCAGAGTGATGACCCCAGGCAGATGTATTCCTCTGAATCACCACAGGGGTGTGTATGCTTCCAAGGTCCCAAGGGGGCTCTGCAGCCCTGATTCATAATAGGGCTCTAAGGAAGAGACCCCAGGAATGCTGGTTCCAGAAGTCCACCCCCCATGAATGCTGGTCCAGAAGTCCTTCCCCCAGAAATGCTGGTGCCAAATGTCCACCCAGTCTCGAATTTCCTCTTTGAGGTTTACAGAGAACAGTCCTCTCTGGACATTTAATCTAATGCAGAAAGATATATAGGGGAAAAAAAGATATAAAATGTGTTATTTTTCATTAAGGTAGTACTCCCAAAAATAGTGTAAAAAAACCCAAAGCTGGTCCAGTTATAAACTAAACTCTTCTTACCATGGGCATTTTGAATCACGTGGTGTATTTATAAACAAAAAACAAAACACTCAGGTGTCTCTCTTATAGATTGCAATTAGGTTACTTCACCCAGGGCCCAAGAACTTATAATTTTATAAAGTCCTACACATGCCCTTAACAAAGCATGTTGGGATTTAAAATTTGATGCTATTTTGGAAATTTTCCTTGGGATGTTTCCCAAATCAATATCAATTTGGAACACTGTACACATGTTTGCAACATATGAATTTAGCAACATATGAATACACTGGTTAACCTTCTTATTCCAATTAAAAATAATACAAAATATTAATCTGCTGTTTCCCATCCACATGCTGACTTAGTTCTCAAGCAAGGATTTCCCTTTTTTAGCATTTATTAAAGATCTTGCTCCACACACTGCAGTGGGGTTAACTCATTTTGTATGTGCATAACCATTCTTTACCCACTTCCTAGTAATGTTAGAGATCTCACTTTGAGTGAGAAATGTTTATTCAAATGACTCAAAAGTAAGGAAGCATGTCATTAAGCCCATATCAAATGATCCCTAGATGGTATTTGTACTGTGCTGAAGGATTGTTTAAATTATACAGCTGGTGGGCCTCCCTGGTGGCGCAAGGGGTTAAGACGCAACCTGTGAAGCTATCCGCAGCCACTGCAGCATGAGTTCGATGCCCGGCCAGGGAGCTACCCACATGGCACAGCAGACCTCTCCTGTCTTGCCCACTGCTCCCCTCAGCAGTGTATTTCAGTCGATCTTCCTGTTCTGCTCCCCACTCTGTCTCTGGTGAATCCTCTTACCACCCCCCACACCTCTGGCCTTTACCCCAGTTCTTGTGTGCATAAATAAATAAATCTTAAAAAAAATTAATTGTATAGCTGGCATGATGAAACCATAGGTGTATAGGTAGAAAGTATTTTTTTACTTCCACTTTTGTTTAAATAATGAGTATTACAATAGACTTGTTTCTATCTATGCCAATTTTCTGTAAGATTGAAAGTTTCTCTTGGGGAAATATGTTGTGGTATTCTGATTTTTTGACAAAACATTGTCAAGTACATGTTAATACCATCATCATCACCACTATCATCATCACCACCACCACCACCAACATCACCACCATTACCACCACCATCATCATCATCACCACCACCATCACCATCATCACCACCACCATCCTCATCACCACCACCATCATTACCATTATCCTCATACTTTTTAACATTTAAAAATGAACAGCTTCACATCTTTCATATCTGTTGTGTTTAATTCCTTGCTGAAGTCCTATGAGGTAAGTAGCATTGTATAAATGTATAAATGGAGAAACTGAGACACAAAGTTCCTCAGAGATTCACCCAGTATTTCACCACTAGGAACTGGTATGGTCAGAATCTGAACTCGAGGAAGTCTTGGTCCAGAGTTGATGCTCTGGAATTATGTTCCGCAGGACAACATTCACACAGAATGCAAGGGAGGTTGTGTGCTGAGGGCCTTACACCATGGTCTCCAGGACCCCTCTCTCATCCCTGGACCTCATGGCTGTGTAGACAAGGACAGGTCTTTCGATGACAGGCAGGGCACTCTGATTTTCCTGTTTCAACTTTATCTCTGACTCATTTTGGGTTAGTAAAGCCCGGAATGTCACAGTTATTTCCTGGTTTTATATGCTCTAAAGTGCCCCTGGAAAACGCCCTCGTGCAATTCTTTTGCAAAGTAGTCACAGAGTTTGCACATTTTCCCAGTTTTTAGTTTCAATCTCAGCTTGTACCAGTCTCAGAGACGCACTCAATCCTTAGTTCCAGATGGAGGCCAGCCTTTCACAAATTCCAAATTAAAGGTTTACTTCTAATTACACAGCAAACACACACAAACACACATACACACATGTCTAAAGTGAAAAGTTTTATGGATTTAAAGGCATTGAAAGGTGCAATTCCATACCGTGTTATGATTTTCAAATAAGTGATGGTAACAGGCAATTTGAAAAGAAATCAGCTTCGTAAGGATGTATGAAGAAAGCCGCCTGTGCTTAGCTCTTCTCAGGTGAGAGCAAAACCTGTAGAACTGCTGTGTCTTGTGCAAAGCCTTTGTGTGGGTGGCTCTGGACAAGCACCAGGCTTTCTGGCAGCTGCGATGGGAGTGAGGAGCATGTGGAAGGGAGTAGCGGAGTTGCTTTTTGATCAGAAGGGCTTTATACTTCTCCCTGCACAGCCAGCCACCCACTGAGTCTCCAAGAGAAGGTGTTCCCTCCTTTTGGCATGGTGTGTGTTTGGGAGACATCCAAGGCATGCCCCCCAAATGTCAAGCAGAACCAAGTGCTATAAATTTCTGCTGTGCCAAAGCCTTCCTTGCAATCAGACCCCACTTTCCGGTTTTGGCACCATATGCCCTGGAGAGTAAGACATGGCTTTGTCGACACCTACACTGGGGGTGTGAACTGCAGGCTATGACACATCAGCGGTGGCAACACAAACCTGCATTTTGCTTCTACGCAGGCTTCTTACGATGGGAAGTGGCCAAATGAGTCTAGTATGGCAGGAAGATGGACACCCCCAATCTTACTTGTGTGTCATTTATGGGGTTCTGGGCCCAGTCAACACTTTGTAAGCTGGTAAAGAGGCATTTCAATCCTTATGACATCTTCAATTTGAACTTTCAAAGCCTTTCCTCCTAACCATCCCTAAGAGATCTTCCAGCTCAAAGATGAGCTAGGGAAGCCACAGGGAGCCTGGAGCTTCTGGGGGAAAGGAGAATGATTTGGGCAATGGAATTAAGGGAGGGTGTGCTCTTGAGGTGTAGGAGGAACTTCTGGGAGGACTTTCTGAGGGAAACCCTCTGGAGGTTGGCAATTCCTGAAAGGGCATGTTTGGATTTAGGCTGTGGATGCCCCGAATCTCAGCCTTGGGCCACCACCTCCTCTTCCTGCTCTGGCAAAGTGTCTCTTCCCAGAACACAGTTTAGAACATTCAACCAAGACCAGGCAGCACAGTGGCCAGCGCAGCCCACCCTAAACCTAGAAACCAGAGTTCTTCACAAAATGCCCCCTTTCTTTGAGACCCACATTGAAATTAATTTTCGAGATGGAAGAAAGGTACTTCTTTTGAGGAAGCTAAGACAGGAGGCATTCGTGGGGATACGTGTGTACAAGTAGATGTCACTAGTTTGTTCTTTTGAATTTGGAAAATGCAAGCCAAGCTGTTAAGATGAAGGAGAAAGGCCCCTTGTTGAAGAATACTAAGCACACAGATTTGTCGTTGTTGTTCAGGCTGCCAGTGCTGGTAGCTATTCAGTAGATCAGTAATTAGTAACAGTTTTTTTGGACCAGGAATATCAGAGATTCATGCCCTTGGACTAGAACCTTAGCACAGCAGTAAAGGTTTATAGCGGCATAAAGCTGTCCAGCTGGAGTGGAAGAAACCCACGACATTTTCCAAGCAAAACCCGCTCACATGATGCATTCCCCAGCCTGCCTCACTTGGGTTGGAGAGACAGGGAAGTGAAGCAGATGTTTGCACGGGAATTTTCTCAGGACTAAATTCAAGAAGCTAGAAGAGTCAGCACACCTGAGCAAAGAGGTCCTGGAGTGGGTGGTGGGCGGGGGGGGGGGGCAGTGTCAGCCCTGGGCCACAGCCCCCATTTCTTTGAGACTATGGTTCTGAACACGGAGTCACCGAGAGAACAAAGGCATTTTTGGTCTTTAGAGTTGGAATCCCATTTCTTAGTTATAGTAACGTGGAACTTGATGAGCTATTGTGGGGGGCCTACAGCATCAAGAGCGACAGTATTTCTAGTTTGCTGAATTTTTCAATGTGTTTCTCTATTTCTTAGAAGAAATGTTCCATCTGATCCTATGCCTCTCCACATACATAAACGCCACTGGAAGTTGGAACGCTGACACAGGCACCAGCCTTAAAAAGCACACTCAGGCATCGCCAGGAACACATTTGGGACTTGGATATTTAAGCAAATTGTGTTCAGCGAAGGCCCCTATTTGCTTAAACAGGAAAGCAAAGATGTAGAACAACGTAAGAGAGCAAAGAAGAGCTGAAACAGCCTCGATGGATTATTCCAATGTCAAGTAAAATCTGCTTCCTAAAATATATGGCCAGAGGTAGAAGACTTTATAATGAGAATCGAGGTCGCACCTACTCTAATACACTTGAGTGATATGATGACACGAATCATCTCCACGAGTGCTCAGATATTGGAGACACCAGTGAGCCCTGGCCTGTATACAGTCGGTATTCCATAAGTGTTACTTGAACGGAAGGACAAGACAGAATGCTGTGAGAAGAAAAAGAAGAAAAAGAACGTTTCTACAAAGCAAGCATTTTCTATGATAGGCGTATCTCAAACTAATAGGCAGGAAGTATATTTAAAAAATGTTTTCGCTTTGGGTCTAAAAGACTTTCCTCTCCAACTATAAAACAGCTGAAATCATGTATCCTCAGCCCAACGTAATTTCACGCCTAATTTATGGAAACAGAATACCAAAGGACTCTGAAAGGGGGGGGCAGGGGAAGGACTAGCGTGGCTTTCACACGGGGACCTGCTCCTCCGTTGTTGGGGGGCGAGGGAGCCCGGCCATCTACCCACCGGGACTGCACAGCGAGATTCCTGCAAAAACATGTGGAAGCGGGAGGAGGGTCCCCCGCTGAATGAACTTACTGTTACCTTTTTCCCCCCTCACATAAGTCTTCTTTTTCCTGATACTGTCTGAATTTGAAACATCTAATTTAATCCGTTGGAGGGCCAGTCTTCCTTTTATTTCCTGTCTGTGCTGAAGCAGTCGCCTGTTTCAATTAGGACTTTCTCCAGCTCCTACGTCTCTCGTGCTCCAGCTGGCTCAAAGGCACTTCCTTGGAAGGTAAAATGCACGAACGGTGCAGATCGGAGACTGATAGCTGGAGAGCCACAATATTTAATAGCTGCACTGATAAGGAGGTTTAAAAAAATCCATTTTTGAGCCTAAACAAAAGGATATTATGTGGCGGTATGTTCAATTAAGATCTAGTTCAATTCTTTTTCCCAGTATGTGGAACTTCATGCGGGCAGCCGGCATAATTCACAGTGTTATGGCAAATTTCATCGGCACTGTGTGTTTGAGAAATGTTTCCCTCCTGCTTTTCAGTTAGTTACTGCTGATTGGGGACCAAGTTGGTGCAATTATTTGAGAGAACAGTACTGTGGGATGGTTAGGGCATTTTTGCAAAATCTGGGCTGGCTAAAAATAAGACTGTTTTGTAGTGGAGAAGGTAGAAAAAAGTATCTGGGCTGTAAACACCAATGTATTTCTTTTCTGCTTTATGAAAACCACAATCCCCCCCACCTGCCTTTTTTCTTTCGGTTCCTCCTTACTCACAGTGTAGTTTAATTACAGTTTAATCTCTTTCAGTGAGCAGCTCTGGAGACCTTATTGTTCAACCACAGTATTATCAAGGTTTCGGCTACAATTTATGGCAAAAGGTAGAGACTCCCTTTTGAAAAACCAAAATTCCCCCTCCCCCATAAATAAATAAAATCAAATCAAATAGTCACTTTATTACTAACTCGCATTGCAAATTTTTACCAGGCCCTAGAGATGCCAGGCCAATAATTAAAGAAATGCCTGAGAGGTTGTTGATCAACACTTACCCTGTTCAACTCTTCTGGGTCAATAAATCTGAAGGAAAACTTCTGAGTTAACAAGAGTGTTTGGGCCTCCAGTTGCTGAAAGTATTCGGTTACACTGAGGGGAAATGAGGTGGGAGAGAAGTGGAGGAGAGGTGTAGAAGTAGAAAAAAACCAACTCTCCACCCTTGAGGTCCAGGAAACATACAGTAAAGGGTTTGTGGCCATAGAAGGGGCGAATAAGGTCAGTGAATTATTTTTGCTGCTCGAAGCTCACAGGTGTAATTTAGTGCCTTGGATTTTTAGGACTTATTTTGAAAGAGTTGCTACAATCCTCAGGGTTTCAATAAAAGGAAACAGCGAATAACTGGACTGTTGACTGGGAGAGCGAAACAGAGGACAAGAACCAGGCTGCCACTCGAGGTGGAGCCGGAAGTTGGACGGTTGATTTGTTATTTGTTGCTTTTATTGTCTTTATTTTTTCAAGGTTCTTTTTGGGGTCTGTTTGATCCATAAATTCATTTTCTCTAAAGATGCAGGAACAATCTGAATATCCTATTGGTCTTGCTGAGGCAAGTTGGCTCTGTGGAGGGGCTAGCCTGGGCCCACACTAACTTGGTTCTGCAGGCCCTTATCCCCCTTCCTTTTGTCTTGAATCACTGCCTGGTGTAGCCACAGCTGCCCACAGGGCCAAGGGGAGGCTAATGCCTGCTGCACCCCAACTACCCCTCCATCTTTAAGGCTGGGGTCCCTACCCCCGTAACTGCATCCTCTGTCACCTCTCTCTGCTGTTCCTCTGCAATTTGCTAACTGCCAGTGAGTCAGAACTTCGAGGCCTTCTCTGATGACTGTGCCGACCTTTTCCCCTGCTACCACAGAAAATGCAGTCATCTGTAACTATAGAAATTCATAATATAGTAAATATAGTAAACTTTGCAGAGAAAAAGAAGCCAACAGAAAATTCTAAAAAGTTACTAGAAATTCACTTGTAATCCTTCAACAAACATTTTTACGTGGCAAAAATGCATTTATCCTATTCTGTTTTGTTTTCCCCCAAAACTCTAACTTATATGTTCACATTGAACATTATTGGCTGCTGAAGTAAATATGTTGCTCTTAATATTTTCTAGACTAAAGTCATCTCTGACAAATTTTAGGGAGGGCATAGAATTCCAGGATCTCAGTGCAAAAATGACCCAAGTGGCTCAATAAAATTAAAGCTTTTGTTTGGAAAAACAAAACAGAACAAAACATTAGTCTCTTGGTATCCAATAGCCAATCATCTAAAGAAATTGAGTGATTTTTCAATTTCAAAGTGAATGTAAGAGAGTCAGCTTACTGTCTGTTGTGGCCAGTTTTTCTCTCTGTTTATTGCATTTTTGGAACCGATGGGTCTCTCTCCGGTCATAGAGAACTTACAGTTGTGTCATCATATTCTTCGATTTCCATAAGGTAACTATTACTTTAGCTCTTTATAACATTTTGGAGCGCTACCTGGGAGTCTGCCATCTTGCCCTGAGGTGGTCACACAAGCTACAGTTCTCAATGTATGGTCCGGGGCTCCTGAAAGATACCTAATATCCTTTCATTTGGTCTCAAGGGCAAAACTATTTTTCTCACGATATGAACAACTAATGCTTCTGCTCACCCCGGTATGGGATTTCTGGGGTACCTGATGTGTGGTATTGCATGAGAAGGTTGAAGCAACTAAGAGAATGTAATTCTTTTATTAATTCAGACACTAACGGGGTTTGAAAAAAATATGAAACAATGCCACTCTTCTTGCTAAATGTTTTTCTAATTTTGGAAAATAAGTTTGTTTTTCATAAAATCATACCACATCACCTTATTATCTTATAGAATTAATATCTGTTCAATATCACAGTTTTACTTTCTAATATGATAAATGTTGATAGATTTAACTTTGAGGTCCTTGGTAATTTTTAATTATGTAAAGGGGAAGGGGTTCTGAGACAAAACAGTTTGAGAAAGTTAGTTATTGACTTATATTGTCATCGTAATATAAGTCAGGAAAAGTCTCAGAATTTAGTAAAAAGTAACCACAACCACATGTGATCTTAACTGAGGCCTTAGTCTGGAGGTCCACTTAGAAGTGAACAAATTAGGCTTTTGGAGATAATATGTCCAACTCTATCTATTGATAATTCACCTTTGGATGCTAGACTCTTCTTTATTGACAGTCATTAGTGTTTGTTAGTGAGAGATAATGGGTTTGAACTTGCCTAGGTGAGAATTTAGGATTCTTACATTTTAAAATAGTAAAGAGATTCTATTGGTATTTTCCCACACTGATACCTATAATTAAAGCATAGAGTTTTATTTAAGCAATAGCTATCTTTCAAAAACAGAACCACAAATACTACTCCAATCACAAATCAACTAATGGTTTTCCCTTAGAATTAACAGCCCTCTTCAGTCTCTCTGAAGAAATCTCAAGGCCTTCAAGTCTTGTCAATTAATAACATATTCAGTTGTGATGATATAAATATATGAATATTTGGTCTTTCTTTAGACCAGCAAGTCTCAATGTTTCTTGGCAGGGATCTTATGCTTACAATGACAGATTTTTTCACTCTGTAATACAATCTCCTCCCCCACTTAAATCTAAAACAAGGAGTAGAACAATGGACCGAAATCCCCACAAGAGCAGGAACTGTCTTTCTTTCACTCCTGTGTCGACAAAGACCATACCATGAACTCAGTAAAAATTCATTCGAAGATTTTATGGATGAAAGATGGAATTTTCGGAAAGCTTTTACTATTTTCATTTTTAACAGGGACACCAGTGCAAATTTTTAGCAAAGGCATCAAAGTAATTCCAATGAGAAAAGAAAGGTATTTTCTACACAGTTCTAGAGAGACTGGATATCCACATGGAAAATAATGAATCTCTACCCCTACCTCATGCCATACACAGTATTAAATTTTGATGGATCATAGACCTAAACACAAAAGCTAAAACTTCTTGAAGAAATAAGAATATATTCATGACCATGGAGATATACCAATATTTCTTCAGGCGTACACCCAAATATGCTAACTATACAAGAGAAATGATAAACTTGATGACGATTAAAAATTATTCACTAAAAGAAACCATTAAGAGAGTGAAAAGGCAACATGGTGGAACTGGAGGGCATGATGCTAAGCAAAACAAGTCAGAAGGAGAAAGACAAATATTGAATTATTCATTCATACGTAGAATAAAAGACAAATCCAAGGGACAGACAAAACCAAACCAAACACATTCTTAAAATCTGGCTGTAGAACTGAGGTTACCAGAGCGGAAAGCCTAAGGTGGAGGGGGTCCAATGGACTAGGGTAGAAGATGATGGTGGTGAGCGTGATGTGGTAACATACACTTGAAGAGGTGTGACCCTATATAGTGCTGTAAACCAATGTTACCATAACAAAATAATTGAAAAATAAAGTGAACAATTAAAAAAAAGTGAAAGAAAAGGCAACCCATGAACTGGGAGAAAATATTGATATTATACAAAACTGAAAGACATTATTTTTAGATCATATTAGAAATTGTTACTAATTAATAAGGAAAAGGCAAGATTCAATAATTTTCTGACTGACGACTATCATTTTCTGACATCGTTCTGAGAGGAAGAATCAAAATGACCAGTAGAGAGTTCTTGATTATTCCTTAGGACATGTTCTGGCTACTTGAACCCTGTGTCAGAGCTGGCATGCACCATTGATGAAATAAGTGGCCAAAATCTTTCAGTTTAATAAGGCAGTCAGGAAAATAAATGGTAAATTAAAGCAGTGTGACATGGCAATGAGAGCCTAGAAGGGGTGTGGCTAATTCAAGGGCAACCTTGAAGGTCATGTAACTGGTTTCCCTTCCTTCTAATCTCATTTTCAGTAATGCCACTTCCAGCACACACACTGAAATCCTACTTGCTCCTCTCTATTCTGTGCAAAGATGGGAGGCAGTGACCAGGTAAGGATACGTTAATTACTTGCAGGATGAATGAGTAGATGTGACATCCACTACTTCTAAATGGAAGGAACATTCCTGGAATTTAATTGTTGATCGGTATTTGCAGTTGGGTCTAACGTTGATCAACAATGATCAACAATTAAATTCCAGCAATCCATTTTGACAGAGCAAGGTCCAGTTAAGTATATAACTGATTGTCTCCAATCCTAGACCTTGTCAGCTACGCGCATATCACCATGGCACTAAAGCAGGTATTTCCAGCTTAAAAACAAACACGTGCTGCCTAATGTCACTTTTAGGAAAACGATCGACTTACTTTCTTGAGAATTTCAAGATTTTCCTTTTGTCCAAATATACGAAAAGGTAGCGATGGCTAGAATTCCAATAAAAATACTAAACTGAAGCCAAAGTGACAAAACACTGATATAGATGAAAAATTTCAAAAAGTAATTTCCAG
This sequence comes from Talpa europaea, assembly GCF_964194135.1. Classification (NCBI taxonomy): domain Eukaryota; kingdom Metazoa; phylum Chordata; class Mammalia; order Eulipotyphla; family Talpidae; genus Talpa; species Talpa europaea. The sequence goes on from NC_140068.1 coordinate 137,261,930, forward strand.
CTTGCTCACTCATACTTTTTTGCTTTGGTGCATGTGAGTGTTTGCGTGACTGCACCCAAGCATGCGCTTACCTACTTATCTCTGTACTCCTATTTCTCCCTCAGGTATATCTAGTTTTTAGGTCCTTGTCTTTTTCTGCTTCAAAGAAGATTTTACATCAGTATTTTTCACCAACACATCTGGTGTTTCTCTACAGTCAGAATTTACAAACTGTCATATCTAATGAAGAAAGGATTTATGATTTTGCAACATAAATTCCTTTTATGTTCTCCAATCTCCTCCCTCACTACTCAAAGCCAATGACTTCTTAAACCAAAATGGTTGGTCAGAATCCAATCAAGAATATAAAGGCAACTGAATAAATAAAGCCATGAAGTAAGTGTAAAATATTAGTGTCCAGACATCCGAGATGTATGTGGCTACTATGAACTTCCACAGCTGTACCGGCCTGAGGCTCACGTGGTCCCCCAGATTTAACAGGACCCATTACCAGTAAGAGTTTTATTTGCTTAATAAATTACATTCTAAAGCACAATAGCCGAGGTTTATAGCTGTAAAATTGCCAAATATTGTCAATGACCACTCTCTGGTCATAAATAACAAAATAATCTATGACTCATTGGATTTTTGATTCCCAGGGCAATTCTTTCTCACCATTACTCAAAATTGTAAAAAAGGGCCTCTACGTGGCATTTTATGGAGGTTATAAATTACTCAAAGGAGATGACATAGGACAGACTTGTAGGCCGAGTAACAGGAACCAGCCAACCAAACGTGTAAATTAAAGGACTAGTGACAAAGAAGAGGGCTAGGGAACGGCTTGCACAACCTCGCTAAGAGAGGAGAGGGGGATGGGAGGAAAGAGATGCCAAAGCCACGTATTAAAATAGCTCAAGCGTCAAGGGGCAAGGTGTAGGCTGACCCTGACATTTATTTTATAGTCACTGTCTTACGTGAATGCACTCAGGGACAGACACTGATATCAAACAGCTGTCATGCAGATACACCTTGGATGGCTATGCTTTACTGACCAACATCGATTTCTCTTGTGGTTAATCTTTCATTTATGCAGCTCACACAGAACTGGGGAGAGGCAGTCTGCTCGCTCCGAGGCCAGGGCTGGGGAATGGAAACTGAGCAGGTGAACCCTCTGTCCCCCCCAGAAGAGCCCACGATCCTGAGGAGAGGGATGAGAGCAGATCAGCAGTCAAACTTGCCCCCCACCCTGAGCTGTTAAGGGGCAGGCCCCTGGCCGGGATGGTGTAGACTCAGAGCATAGATTCAGCTAGGATGGGGGAAGTAGACACAGGAGAAGCTGTACTGGGTAGGACAAGTGGGAGATGGGAGGATGGATGAACGATTTCCTGGCAGATGAAACAGGGTGAATAAATGAGGCATGAAGAGACTAATCTGTTGAGGGAGGGTCTGTTCTACAGGGAAGAGGCAGGGGGAAGAGGGTCATACAGGGGGTCATCTCTGCTGGAGAAGAGCATGGGTGCTACCTGTAGGCAGGCCAGTAGGGCAGTGACCAGTCAGCTTGGTGCTCAGAAAGATTGTTCTTTCAGCACTGTGGCTAATTTCATTATAACACCATTGAGTGATTAAAGCCAAGCATTTTTAGCTTTCAAACAGAACAATCTTGGAAGCTAAAAACTTATCTTTGTGGTAATTAATTATGAAAACCAGAACAGAACAGGCTTGGTTATAATCTGCTGTGTGGACTGCGCACTGAGGAATCCAGCTCTTTCCTGGAAGGGAAGGTATCCCCTCCACACTGGGAACTGCTGCTTCCTCCTCTTGCCTCCACTGTCCCCGCTCCTCCATCCTGCTTCTGTCTCTCTGCTGGTATTCTGGATAAAGAATGGTGTGCAGCAGACTTAGGAAGATTCAGCTGAAGCTGGGTTGGTGTGGCCATGTCGAGAGGAAAGATTTTGACATCTTTGGTCTCGATTATTTAAACTGATGGCGAAGATAGTCAAAGAGGCCTGGCTGAGGGGCAATAATGAAAGAATTGTCTAAAAACCTTCACCTCTGGCAGAGAGAACTATGTCCACTTTCAAATAAACCACCTGAGAAGATGGCCCTGGGGGCTTTAATGCTGTGATGCTGACGTCTGAGCTGCGCTGAATGGACAGCTTGACAAGTAGGTCATGGCAGTGTCCAGCTAAGTGGCAATAATGCTTACATGACTCACATGGTGGTGACAGTTTTGCACATGGTAGATAATTAAATACACCTTGAATAAATGAAAAAATGAGCACTGCTTTTAATTGTAGCAGATGACTCCATTTTAGTAGATCTTCAACTTATAAACTCATATATATATAATATATAAATATATATATATATATAAAATACTACAAAGATTTTGATTGTCCCATCTTTTTTTATTTTTTTTCTCAACTAAAGACCTCTATGATGCTTTTGGGGACTTAGTGTGAGGAGATGTGTTGTCTCTTGTTACAACAGGCTCAGACATCTCCACATGCACAACCTTTGTGTCTCCTTGGAAGATTCCAGCACTGCTGATTTTCTACCTTTGCTGTATACATGAGGCACTTAATATTTGATGACACACTGGCTTATATTCCTACTTTGCTATCTTCTGCTCTTTATGTTTGGAGGGCCATTAAAGGAAGGACTATATATAGAGAATCCTCACAGGATATCTAACACAAACCCATTGGAAATTAAGCAGCTAATTTAAAAGTGCTTTTTCTCCCCATAATTTTAGAACTGGAAGCTCTGACATTCATTCATCTTATTCATTCTACTGAGCCCCTGAACACATTCCAGCTACAGTGTTGGATAGCTAAAAATCAAGATGCTTTCTTCCTGTCATGGAAATCACAGTCAAGTAGGGGAATTATAATGAAGATATGGTAAATGCTAAATTATAGATCTGTACACAATGCTATGGAAGCACTGTAGAGGAATTTTTTTGGAATAGGTTCACAGGTGGGTTGGAATAAAGCTTACGGACCTAAAATTTTAGTTGTGGGCTTTGTAGAGTAAGAGGAGATACAAGTTGGAGAAAGGCTGGGTGCCCTTGGACAAGTAAATGGGACAATATGGGATTGAAGGTGCAGAGTAAGGTAAGAGGACCCCCCAGTCCTCCTGGGGATTTATGTGAACATCCATTAAAGGCAACATCTGGGGTCACTAAACTGGCATGATTCCTACTGAGACTTTAGACTTTTTGCAGCTCATGTGAATTGAGAAAAGTGGAGAAAAGCAAGGGTTCCCAGTGCTTGCAGCTTTAAAACCTTCCAGGAAATTCAGGAGGAGGACATGAGGGAGAAAACGAAAGGACCAAAGAAAGGGAAGGAAGAGAGGCAGAGGCAGGAGTGAGAGGAGGAGAAGGGGAAGCAAGGGGAAGGGGAAGGCAGGGAAGAGGGGAAAGGGCAGGTCAGGGACAGTCAACCCGGCAAGGGGCAGGACAGCCAGTTTCCAGCCCCCAGACCCAGGTGGGCTGCCCCAGACTACAAGCCGTGAAACTCAGGGCTGCAGTTTGAATGTGGGTGGGCAGACAGGTGTGGAGCTTGGTGTGAATTCTGACCCACTGGGAGGAAGGCAGACTCTGTTTTTGAAAGGCAAAAAGTTCCGGTTTGAAGTAAACATTTTAGACTCCAGTAGGAAAAGAATGACATTGGCTAAAGAAGGGCATTTTCTGGAGTTCTCCTTCATCTCTGATAATTCTCTGTGACTCTCTGATCTAAAAGGAGCTATTAGGTGTCAATATATGTTTTCAAGAATTTTAGGAGGAATACAAGTGATTAGATAACTAATAAAGAAAGGGTCCTTTCAAACAGCTAAGGTGACGTTTTCCTAGGATGGACTACTCCTGAGTCATGCCTACCTCCATGTGACTTTAGAAAATGAAAGTTTTCATTTGAAAGCCTTACATGCTATCCCAGGAGACAGACAGAATCATAACTTCCCTAAAGAGGTCTAGATGGCTAATATTATGTGGCCAGGAAAACAATGTGCTCCAGAAATTTTAATAAGAGCATCTTTATAAAGACTGCAACCACCCCAGACATTAAGACCTGTAAGGAAGGGAGAAGAAACCATTCACTGGCTTCCTCTTTGGTGATGAAATCTCTGCTAACTTAGGCTCTCGCGTATGATTTATAATAAAACTCCTTTTAAATTTTTCTTAGTACAAGTCAGCTGGATACAGAATTGTTCATTCAATTTTTTTTTTCTCCCTAATGGGAACCAGGACTGAGATACTAGAGGAAACATCACAGAACCAATTCTGTGCACTGTTTAGTGTCAATGGTAATATTCAGTGTCATATAAAGAAACCACGAGACTGTATCATAAGGCGTCAGTCACTGCTTCCCGCGAGCAAATGTTGGAAATCTGGGTGAGACTTCAAGCTTCATTGGGGGGCTCTAAGGCCAGTGGGAGCAGATGAGTTCTGTTAGCTGCCATTTTCGTTTCAGTAGATGGTGACATGTTGATAAGCCAACACTCAGATTGACTGCATAATTTTATTTATTTATTTATTTATTTAAAGATTAATTAATTTATTTATACAAGCACTGGGTACAGTCAGAAGCACGGGAGGGTGAGAGAATTCACCAGAGTAATAGCAGAGAGCAGAGCAGGCAGAATGACGAATTACACTGCTGAGGGGAGCAGGGGGAGGCAGGAGAGGTCTGCGCGCCATGTGGGACCCTCGTCCGGTGGCCGGGATCGAACTGGCGCTGCAGAGGCTGTGGGCAGCTTCGCAACCCAGCGCTCAACCGCTGCGCCACCGGGGAGGCCCTGACTGCATTATTTTAAACCAGATTGGAACGTCAGTTCCCGCGGCAATGTTCGTAAGGTGTTTAGCCAGCACCGAGCCTAGAAGTATTTAGTGAGCACCGAGCCTGCGAGGTGTTCTGCCCACTCATACGATGGTCTGCAGCAGAGACAGGAACTTTTTTCAGCCCAGAAAAAAAGCAAAAGTCTTTGAGACGACTGTGGCTTGATTTTTTTTTCTTCCTTTCTTGTACATTTTGGGTCCAGAAAGAGTATCGGGACATTATGAAAAGTCTTATAATGTTTTCAACATTAATATCCAAGATAAGGGCACCCAGAGGAAAAAAACAGTGCAGCTGCCTCTGGAACACTGCAGGACCACCCAGGCAGTATTCTGTAGGCTTGCCCTGTGTCACGTGAGGCAAAAGAGCAATTTCAACATATGTGGGATATTACGAAGACTTAAATAATGCAAGATTTAAAAATATAAAAGAACCACTTATGGCCTATAGTTTTCAAGAACGCTCAAGCAGAAGATAGACAGATTTAATTTGAAGGCATTTATGTTTTTATTTAAGAAAATCACATGCATGTATGTATATATGTATCCAAAGTTTGCTTAGATGAAACAATTCTGCCATATAACTCACCCTCTAAACTTCTTTACACAAAGCCAATTAAACAACTGGGCATGCATTTTATGATTTTGTAAAATTTTCAGATATTTCCGCTTCTAATTAAAAATAATAAGATGAACTGTTCAGTATTTGGTTGACAAGTGCTAGGAAAAAGAAAGGTGTTTATTTTAAAACAAATGTGAGAAACCAGGTCATATTTGGGGATAAGCAGGCATGCTGTGAAACATCATAAAATCTAAGATACAACATGCCCGATCATGTTATGAAATGCCCCTCCTGAAGATGAAAAAATTCTATGGGGGTTCAAATCCCCTCAAATAAATCCAGCACATTTATTTCACATAGAAATCTGGGCTTTTCTGTATACTGGAGTACTTTAGACGATTTAAGACAATCCCCCCCCCTACCCCCAATGCAGTATTGCCTGCAATAAAGAAGCAAATCATTTGATTAAAAAACTCAGCTATTCACCTTAGGTTTGAGATAAGTTTAGAATGTCAGTCTCATGAATTACATTTTTACCCCAAATCATCATATGCAAACATAGACAGAGCAATAGTTACACAAAGTAAGCATTAGATAACTTCTTTATTTGGGGAACAAACAGTTGTGGTAGACAGCGGCAGTGCCTTTGGCGTTGCCATGACTTCCTTGTGAAGGTGGTCTGTAGCCCTTACCCACCACAGACCGCACATTACCTGGACTGGGCCTCAGCCCTCGGTGGGCTTGGCCAGAGCCTTCATCACACTTGGAGAATAAGGCCATGGAATAATTCACTTCTTGGAAAGCAAAGAGAAAAACAGTCTGGATTTATCCTTATCTTTGTTTGCTTTTCTCTTTTGTGGACATGACCCACGTGTTTTGAAAAGAATCACAAGTTTGTTCCAGTGAGATTTTAAAATAAACCCATTCCCATTCAAATAAGGCAAGGAATGAGTCTTCCAACTCCCTTCTTTTTTAATATATATACAATTTTTTAAAGTGGCATTGGTTTATAACACTGTATATGATTCAGATATACAGAGTATTACCTCTTCAGTTTCATTGATTCTTTCCTTCCTTTTCTTTAAATGAAGAACATGAATAATTAGAACTTCTATTGATAGCTTACTATTTAATTAGTTCCTCTGCCTCACTGAACACCTTACACTGATGTCCAGTCTTGGTTTGACCCTTGCAGATTTCTTTTGCAAGAAAATTCAGGCTGGGGCCTCCCCGGTGTTGCAGCGGTTGAGCGCTGGGTTGCGAAGCTGTCCGCAGCCTGTGCAGCGCCAGTTCGATCCCTGGTTGCTCCCCAGGCACCGGCGAGGGTCCCACATGGCACACAGACCTCTCCTGCCACCCGCTGCTCCCCTCAGCAGTGTATTTCGTCAGTCTGCCTGTTCTGCTCTCCGCTCTGGCTCTGGTCAATTCTCTCACCCTCCCTCGCTTCTGACTGTACCCAGTGCTTGCATAAATCAATAAATAAGTCTTAAAAAAAAAAAAAGAAAATTCAGGCTGACTGAATATTGCAAACTAAAGAGGAAAAGAGAGAACTTCATTTGGGAAAAAGAAAGTCTTTCTCCCTGACACCAAATACATTTCCTCTCTCTAATATACTCTGCTTACTAATGAACTGCATTATTTGTCACGAGATAGAAATTTAGTAAGAGAGCTCATTCACTGTACCCCAGGGGTGACCTAAGCTGAGCAGAAGTGGAGCTGGCCTTGGTCTGATAATGCTGACTGCTGGGATGCTTGGGCAAGGAGAGGGTGGGAAGGAGTAATCACTCATCCATTTATCTACTCAGTGTTTACGAGAGCCTGCTTGTGCCTGCGATGCTCTAGGGGTTTCTGCAGAAGATCTGCTGGGTGCAAACAGCCTGAATGAACTCCATCTCTCTTTGAACCATCCTATGGAAATGATATTTTTAAAACTTCCTTATAGATGAGGAAACTGAGGCTCAGAGAACTTCCTTCGCTATCTTCCAACACATCCACTCCGGACCCAGCCAAGCCTGCATCCTAATGTTGTCTTATTGCAAACCTCAGGAGCTCTTGATGATTATTTTATGGTGAGTCCACAAAAAAATCACCATTAGCTTTATTCATGCACAAGCAGCAGCCTCTTCTAAAACACAGATATCATCAAGAGAGGTAGGAGGCCAGCCTGCAATCTGTAGTCCATTCTAAAGCATTTTGTTCTGTGTTCTACTTTCTAATGTTAATGTTACAGTAACACACTCCTATTGTAATAAATCACAGACACAGAAGTGCTGGGCGCTCACAAGCCATCCCCACCCCTTTCAAAGTTGAATTCAATGAATTGGCCTATGTTCAGTTTCTCTCTGCTCTTGCTAACTGCAACAAGTAGACACACACAGAGAGGTTTTGAAAAAGTTGTGAAAGTTTTTCTTTCTGTGTTTCAACCACAGGATGCTGCTTTTGTGGGAGTGTCCATGGAAGGGTGAGCGAGGGGTCTTGGAAGATCAGGGAAAGGCCAGCGGAAAGCAGGCCTGAGTGGGGTTATCAGAGTTGAACATCTCATCAAGAAAACATATTTTCTTTTCTTCTAAAGTCACATCTAGAAAATTCATCCTTAGTCAATTAGCAGTAACTGCCCTTTGGAGGAACAGCATGGCTATATATAGAGCAGCGTCCACACGTATATTTACACATCGCTCTCTGTGCATGTGTGTGTGTGTGTGTGTCTATGTACACGATGCTACTGGCAGATTGCAATCTAGAACATGCCTTCCTGTTCCAATATAAATGGGTCTGCATTTTCTTTTAACTTGGCAAGGTTAAAAAACAGACTCGTCATAAGTGTGTAATGTCTTGAACCAAAATAGACTTCCTTAATGATTTGTTTTCTCCAATTTCACCACAAAATGTAATGCAGCCAACAAAAGAACTATTCTTCCCCCACGTATAATAACATGTTATTCAACAATCATGTAAGAAAGCCCATACATAAGACTGCCAAGTATCCGAAATTGAGTTTCTCACTGAAATGTTTGGGAAGATTTTTTTTTTTTTTCAAAGTTTCACTCCAAGGCTTTGAGTGAAGTGATATAAATATCTAGGCATATACAGTTTTGCTTTACTACTGGAACATGCTTACAGAAGTAGTTATGGTTTACTTTATAACATGGGTCACTGAAAACGTTAACCATAAAAACATATAAAAATACAAACAAGTTCTCAGTAGGCGATTCACTTTGTAGTAGAACGAACCATTTAATTGCTTCTGTCCTTGGGAGTGCAAACAGCAACTGATGAAGTTGGGTGAGGAGCACCCCTGACTTTCTGGGGTACTTACAACCTGCATGCCATTCACCTCTACTCGCTCCAGACTTCAAAGCAGCAGCACCTCCGGGCAGGAGGTAAAAGCCTGGTTAACAGGAGAAAAGGCAACCTGGGCCCAGTAGATCCTAAAGGAGATTATGAAAAAACCCAAGTAATTTTTTCCCTATTTCTCTTTTTAAGGAGAACTGCAAAACAAAGTCTAATGTTGTGGAAAAAAAAAAAAAAGGCTAACAGACTGGGAACACCATGGAAGTACTAGTCTTTTGAACTTTCTACAGAGCTGATCTTGAAACACAACTCACAAAACTGGAGAAGCTAGAGAAGATGGGAGAACATGACGCCATCTGTATGCACATCATGACATGGGCATGATGTAAATATGACAATCCATGTTACCAAACACAAACACAACTCCTGGTTCCGTTCAATTTCTGGGAAATTTAAACTGGGTAAATTAAAACATATAAGCGGAGACATAGTGAATGTTTTTAGACTATCAAGGACAGGTCATTTCATGGAAAGACTGAAAATCAGGTTCTGGGAAAAGAGTTCACCCCAGTTGGGAGAAGAAACGCTCCCTAGGATGATGGGCTGGGAGATGGCACAGCATACACTCATTTATAGCGTGTATGCAACACTTGTCAGGTATATAACTCATGAATATATAGATACTACATCAGAAAAACAAGTGTGGGGCCTCCCTGTTGACCTAGGGGTTAAGTCTCAGTGCTGTCACCTCTGTGGCCTGAATTTGATCCCGGGCCAGGGAGCTGACCCACATGGCACAGCTGACCTCTCCTGTCTTGCCCGCTGCTCCCCTCAGCAGTGTATTTCAGTAGTTCTGCCTGTTCTGCTCCCCAATCTGTTTCTGGTGAATTCTCTCACTCCCCACATCTCTGACCTACAACCCAGTTCTTCAACACAAAAATAAACAAATGAATCAATGAATGAATGAATCATCTTTAAAAAAAAAGTGTGTTTTATACTTAGGTTAAGAGTCTGAGTTTAGATCCAGATCCATGATCTGCTGCCTGTTGAGTCCTGGGTAAGTCACTTCACCCTTCTTTGCCCCAAACCAGGGAGAATATACTCCACCTAGGGGACTAACAAGAAACATTCAAAGCAAATGCAGGGGAAGCCCTGGTGTCATCTGTTGCAGCTAATGTGTCCTCATTCTAATAAACAACATAAATCTTAACAAGATTTTGAAGAGAGAGTGAGGTCTGCTCTGTGAATATTTCTTTACAACCGTTTTAAAATCTGCATTTTGGGTGCTGTTTCTTATGGGGACAAGATTACAGCACGTAGGACTTTGGGGGTGATCTCCCTGTCAGAGCTCAGGAAGCCCCGAGCTCAGCCGGAAGCACGGCTGTAATTTTGAGTGTTATTCTGACCATCTGCACAACAATAAATACACATCACACAAAAACTTCTGTCTGGTATTACTATAAAAGCCCTCTGATAATATAACCATTATTTAATGGAATTGTGCATTTCCTAATATGTTGTTCGAGCTCATAAACCACACATGTTTGACTCAGCATTAATGAAATGAAACTTACAAGCTTGGTAGAAAATTGTAAATGGGGAAAAACACCTAGAGTAGTTATGAGCTAGTCATGTGTTACTAAGAGAAGCATGAACTTTATTATGAAAAAATAAAATGTGGCAAAAGAATCCCTGGGTAATAAAAACAAACACAAAAAGTATTGGATTTCACAATCAAAATCTAATGAGAAGTTTCCCCCTTTGGCAATCCAACAAAAATTCTAGGAAAATAGTTTAAATTCCCTTCACAAAGTTCAAATGTAGCTATTGGCTATTAGCTTGCAAATATAAGAAAAAGCATTTTGGTATAGATATCTGACAAATAACTGCCTTCGCCCCTACAGAACTTAGAATCCCTTTTCCACTTAATACATTTACTATGCAATCATTGATTGCTACGGCACTCTAAGGTCTATTTCCTCAGTGTAATTCCACATAGATGTATTAGAATCTCCTAAAATTCCATTTAAAGTAAATAATTTACCTAGAGTAACAAGCTGTGTTCACAATTATTTTAAGAGAGAAGAATATTTGAAAGAAGGGGACAACTTCTTTATGCATTGAAGAATAAATTCATATGATTTCTAAAATTCCAATAAGCAATGTAAATTACACCATGCTCTGTTATATAAAATCCACAGCTCAAAAAAAAAAAATCACACATTTCCTTAAATAAAAGCTTTACGGATAAGATTTCTTAGGGTTCCTCTACCTATATCTTTACAATAGCTATAGAAAGGATTTGCTTAGCATATTATAACAAAGTAAAAATGATGCCACATACAAGAAACTTTCAAGTACTTAATTTGAGGAGCCTCTATTTTCATGAAAATAATTTGCTGATATAAATTTTGTAAGCCCTAAGAACATTCTGTGGCTGGTCCCTAGGTCATCCTGCATTCATGGGTATGGACCTTGGGGGCAATCCCTGGCCCTGGGCGTCCAGCTCAGACCCCATTGACATTAGTTTGCTTTGTGGTTTTAGTGAAGTCACGGGATCAATATATTCCAAATATGAATTTGCAAAAAAACAATTCTGGAAAGTACTGGGTGAATATTATTGCGCCATATCTCACATGTGTGGACTTTCTATATGGACGCACATATTATACCCGATTATAGCTCTCCCAAAGTGAAAGAAGTCTTGAGAAAGGCAATTATTTATTGCAAACGAGACAGGAAACATTCTTTTTCATTGCTCAAGGAAACAGAGACATTTGTTTCTTGTCTGCCCACAAATATAGGAATGCTCTTTAGCATGCAGAAGGTACTGAGTCTCCCCAGAGTCTGGGGGGAGAGCCTAGGCCCGGGACCCCTGAGTTGAGACAACCCTTTTGGTTCCTTCATAGCCGGGAGGCCCCACTGAGCCTGAGTCACATGTGCTGCCAGGAGCCAGTGCTGGAGGGGGGTGGTTCAGTAGCGGGGTGCAGGGGACAGTGGACAGCAGCCATGGGCCAGGGGTTTGGGGAGCATACCTGGTCAAGTCAGGATGGATGGGGATGGGGATGGGGAGGGAGGAGACTGACATTTCTTTGGTAATACAAATGCAATTTATATGAACTATAGGAGACTTGGTGAGAAAGTAAAAGAGGTAATTGTTCGCATTCCAAACGTTTTAATATATAAACTGTGCAACCATCGCTCATGAATAGCGCAGCTGCTAACAATTTATTTCTTTTCTTTTTTTTCCCCAGGATAAAAGTCATGCTGAAGCCAAGAGATGTTTCTCTAGTGAATGATATTTTGAAACTCTGGTCAAAACATAACTGTGACATAATAAATTTTTAAGAAGTCAGAAAAGCTTGTAGTCTGAAATTTGAAAGAAGACCCAGTTTTTACCCCAATTAGGAAAGACCACATTTCAGCTTTCACTACGGGGGCAGGCTCAGTCTTTGGAGGGGAAAAAGAGGCCAATTCTGCATGCACATCTGTTTCCAGTGTGATGCTGGTATGCAAACTATTGTCTATTGGAAGTGTGTTGTGGTAACGTTTGCCAGGGTTAAAGGCTGGGTCAATTTGATCAAGAAGCTAAAATTAGCTTCTGTGTGTTTTCCTGAAAAGAAAAAAAAATACTGTAAAGCTCTTTGTTTTCCTTCAAGTGCTGTTCTCAGATTTCAGTTTCTGGTGTGTAAACTACCAGGAAACAGACGGCTGTGACAAGTGACTTCTTGTTCATCGCACTGGGCATAATGAAGCGGGGCAACACGTTACCTGAGCTGGAGGATGCATGGAAACAGCCAGCGTTTTGACCCAATTCCCATTTTAAAAATGTTAAGATTATAAAATTATTTAAAGTGAACACATTTGGAAATTCAAAACCCAAAGCTGTACTTGAAAGTATGCGATGGTTTGGCAAAGCCCACATACATTAAGGAACTCATCATTCTGAGAAGGATGGGGTAAGCGGCAGGTCACATATTCCTGGTAGTCCGACAGTGCTCTGATTATTTTCACAGGAAGTGAGTTCCTTAAGACTAAAAAGAAGGGGGAAAATTCATGTAAAAAGTCCAATCCAATAATCATTGGGCAAATGCAAAGAGCAGAAAGGAATCATGCAAACAAACAAAATATGCAGTCATGACCTAATTCAGGAAAAATACTGATAGATTTTTTGATAAGCAAAATGACTTAGAAAAGCCCCTAATGTTCAGATTGATGGGAGAGCGGAGAAATGGAATAAGTTTAATTTATGTTTATATGTATATGTGATAGTAATATGTAAATGTAATATGTAATAACTATGTTTAGGACTTTGTGACGAATGCACAAATTAACCAAAAACAGAAGCAAGTTTGAAATTTATTTACTCTCGGAGACTTGCTTTTCCTTATGTTAGATGCTAAATTAGATTAAAATGATCTATTTTCACTTCAGTAAATTGCCTCTTCAGTAAATTGCCTTCAGTATCTTAGCCACTTAAATAATAATTTTTAAGATGATCTGTCACATGATGAAATGTCATTGAAGAAATGATCTATGAGGGACAAATACTTTTGTGCATTTTACTATAGTTAAATATTTTCCTGATAAAGAGAAGTCTGAAAGTGGAAACAAACCAATTCCTACCTTCCCTCCCCAATACAAAATATGATAAAAAAAATCAAACTAGTTATTGCAGTGTGAAAATATTATGCATTGGGGTCATTTATGCCACAGGATTTTCTTTTTTCTAAACATCCTCACAATTTCAGTGTCTTTTGGTACTGTATGCCTCTATAGCTCATTAAATAGTTTTGCTATGCAGACTAAAAATGTAAAATATTTGGCAAAACTCATTCATCTCTCTACATAAAATTTACTTATTTTAAAACATACATAAAATTACCTAACATTTATATTTCAGTGTCATCTAGAACTTAACACAGAACGTCATCTGTATCTACTAAATAATTGATTAAATTATCTTGGGTCAGCAATTACTTAAAAAAATACCCGTGATAAATCTTGACATCCAATTTATAAAATTTTATATCATCTCCAATTTCTTAATAGCCTCTCTTCAGTATAAAGTCTGTCCTCTGCTCACACACTTCTTTTAAAAAATGATAATAATATTATGTGAGATAGCAGTAACTGTCTACTCCTCAAGTCTAAAGTTTCTCAAATACAATCCTCCTAATGGTATCCTCTGAAACACAGCTGAGCCCGCCTCCTCTGAAGAACTTCTCTGGAATTTCTGACTTTGTATTTGGCCAAGTGATTTTCCTCCCTGCTCCCCCAGGATTTCTGCCCCCTTCCTGACACCCAAATTTAGGCAATTCCTAAAGCTGTGACCTTCTCTTCTTTCCACTTCCTTTTACATACATACTACTCTTCATCCATTCATCCCAATATGGCTTTTAAGACCAACGTTTTACTGTAAGGATCTTTAACTGAGGTACAGAAAATCTATGGATGGAGTTCAGGGGCTCTGTTATTTCTGAAAGGTTGTAGGAAAAAATAGGAGTATTTTTTTGTTGAGAATTAAACATTTTCATTTAGTTGTCCAGACTCAAAAAAAGACAATGCAAATACTAACCCCACCGTCCCTTCCCACACCATCACGCAATCCTTCTGCAGCCTCCTGTGATACTTGCTTCTGCTGAATCCTCTATTTGGCTGTGGTACTACCAAATCCTGCCTCCTAAGACTTTCCTCCTTTGTCCTGTACAACAGCTTCAACTGCTGGTGCAGCAGTGTCTGCCATCTCTGGCCTGATTCCACTGCCACCCAGCCCCCACCCCGGCCCCACCACTTGCAGTCGGTGATCCTGGCACCATTGCCACTTTTGTCACTCAGTTGTCCCCCACGCAAGATGGCAACCCCCATTACACAACTTCAGGGGTTACAAGTCCTGTTGTATTCCCTGTAAGTGCCATCAGCCCCAACCCCCAACATGAAGGCTGCCTCCCTGGAAGGGTCCTCAGCCCTGGAGTCCAGGCGGACACTCCTATGCCTTCCTGGACAGCAGTCTCACTTCGCTTCTAGTCTTGTTTCTACTCTGCCCACTTTTCCCTCTAAATTAATGATTCACAGTCTCTCTTTTTTTTAACCTTTTGTGCCACAATGGCTACTGATCCCTCTTTTTTGGACAATTACCACCAACTCCTCTGAAAACACCTAAGGATCTTGCTTTTCTGTGTATCTCCCAGGAGGGTTTCAGTAGGGCATAGGTTTTGCAGGAATAAGGATGGAGGCTTTGCATGGAGAGGTAGTGCTATGAACTCTCCACACTCACTGTCTTGTTCTACAGTACAGATAATATTTAACAGCCAGGATGTCAGGGTTAAGTGGCATAGTGCAGGTGAAATGCCTGGCACATTTCAAGTGCTCAGTATTTTGAGCTATTATTTTAACACCCTCATTCCCAAAAAGTGATTCTGCTCTCCTCTATCTTTTGTCTTGGATTCAAGTAAAGTGCATTTCTTGTCATCTCACTTCCTAATCATGATTTTCTATGTTGGGGGGGGGGCACACATTCTTACAATGAAATCATTTCAAGCAGCTAGCACACTGTCTCACATATCATAATGCTTACTAAATATTGATTGATTGCTTCTCTGAATTCACTTTTCCTTGGGCCAGAAGTTACAGAAGCAGATGAGAAGGGAGGAAAAGGAATCACTGTGGGTTTTGTTTACTTGCAAATAAACAAATCCCTTGATGGGAGCCAATTACCATTCCCAAGTGTCACCAAAGACACAGTGCCTGAGGTATTTACATGTCACAAAGCAAAGCAACAGTTACTAATATTCCAAAATTTAACTTGTACAGTGAAATATCTGACTCTTGTGAGAATGTTCATAGGAGATACAGAAAACCTAAAAATTTCAGAAACCATGTATTTTCTTAACTTAAAAAAATGTACTAGATCAAATGTATTACAAAACCTCAAATTTGCAAAACAGCAGACAAATAGTTGGCTATTTGTTTCTAAGAAGGGAGTCTATGAGGTCTACATTTATATAGAAATAAAACATTTACATAGAAATAAAACATTTATCTTAGCAAATTGTTTTCATTCAAATAAAGGCTCCCAGAATTAAGTCAAATGTTTAAAAGTTTGTTGTATGTGATATAATTTTCACTTTGTTAAACTGTTAATGTGCTAAGCAAATCCCTTCTGTAGCTATGATAAAGCTACAGTTATAAGCTCCAAATTAATGTAGGAAGTCAAAATCACCTGATTTTAATTATGCACACCCAATTACCTTTTAATTCTGAGATCTTATCAAGAATGGTCTAAGGCTCCATATAAACTTCCAATTGCTATCTGAAGTCATTACATTTTAGAAACCTAATATGCATAAAATGAATTTGTAGATATATTGTTTATTATAATTTAGTGAATACTTCTTGAATAATACTTACTTAAAGACATTGCATTGTATATTTGTAAGTGTTCCAAGGCACAATCCCTGACTTTAGTAATCTTGCAACCTAGTTTTATTGAAAGTTAAGGATTTGCTCCATCTGTCTCCTTCCCCTCTGAGGTATATGCATGGTGGCTTGGTGGAGGAAATTTAAAACAAACAAAAAAAGGATAGACCAGTTGAGGAATTAAAGAGAAGGAAATCAAAACACATCTGTGAAAATTGATTTTTGGAAAAGGTGTGAAGGTAATTAATTCAGTGGAGAAAAAATATTCCTTTTTAACAGATAGTGACACAACTACAGGACAGTAAATAGATTTATGTGTGTGCAAACACACATGAGCCTTAGCTCATCCTAAAAATACCTTATATAGAAATTAACTGGGGGCAACAGAAAATCAAACATAACTTAAAAAAATAAAAAGGTAAGGGTTTGTAACCATTTTTTCAACCTCCAAGAACTAAATTACTTTCAGGAGATTTAAGGGAACTGCACTTGTCTTTCTAGATATTAAAAAAACAACCATGTAGAGGGAATTCAGAAAACCATGTTGCTTACCCAGGGGAAGATTTGGTCTCTGAAAAGATCTTAGAAGATCTAATCTTTCATCTTTTACTATAGGATGATCCTTGACAGAGAAACATCCCACAATAAATTTTTTAAAATACAGAAAACAAAACCCTAGGAAGAAGGAGAATCTGATTTCCAGAGTTAGCATATGTCCAGTTGTTGCTGTCTTTAACAACAACAAAACATCACAAGGAATATAAAGGAACCAGAAAATATGGTACACCCAGAGGAACAAAATAAACCAATAGGAAACATTCTGAGGAAGATCAGACTTTGGACTTGCTAGACTAAACAACTACAAAACAGATGGTCAAAGGGCTAAAGGAAGTCATGAACAAAACAGGAAAATGACATATGAACAAAATGAGAATATTAATAAAAAGATAGGAATTATAAAAAGGAACTACAAAGCAATCCTGGAGCTGAAAAGTAAATAATTAAAATGAAACATACAATAAGGGGACTCAAAAGCAGATATGAGCAAGTAGAAAATCAGCAAACTTGAAGATAAGGCTATTGAAACTGTTGAGCCTAAGGAAAGAAAGGAAAACATAATGAAGAAAAGTAAGCAGAACTTAGGTGACCCGTGGGACACCATCAAGCAAACCTACATATATGTTGGAGAGTCCCAAAGGAAGTAGCAATAGAAAAGGAAGGGCCAGAAAGAATATTTGAAGAAATATTGTTGAAAATTCCCCCAAATGTTATAAAGATAGAATTATACAAATCCAAGAAGCCCAACAAATAACATGTGGGATAAACTCAAACAGAACTACACTGAGACATGTAATCAATCCATCAAAAAAAGAACAAAGAGAGAATCTTAAAAGAAGAAAGAGAGAAGAGCCTTGTCACATAGAAGAGAGACCTCAAAATCATTATCACCCAATTTCTCATGAGAATTGTTAGAGGTCAGAAGGGCCACTGGTTGATATATTTAAAGTGCTGGGGGTGGGGGGGAGAGAGAACATTGTCAACTGAGAATTCTATATCCAGCCAAACTGTTTCCAAAAAAAAAGCAAGAGATGAAGACATAACCACATAAACAAAAGCTGAGGCAATCCATCACCATTAGACTTGTCCAGCAAGAAAATCTAAAGGGAGTCTTTCAGGTTGAAATGAAAGGAGGTTAAATAGTAACTCAAAGTGATATTATGTCATAAAGATCTTCTGTTAAAATTTATACATAGCTATTATAAAAGCTATTGCTATAATTTTGGTTTATAACTATTTCTTTTTTTCTGCTTTATTTAAAAGGCAATTATGTATAAAAACAATTATTAATCTATTATTAGATGCACAAGGTATAAAGATGGAATCTGTAATGCCAATAACAGTAATGGGTAAGGACAGAGATGTATTGAAATCAAATTGTATAAATTCAGATTAGATTGCTATAGCTTTAGGATGATAAATGCAATCCCACGGTAACCACAAGGAATATGTACATAAGGAAAAGAGATGGGGAAAGTTAATGATTTGGTACCAACTTTGGCATTTATTAGCCATGTAGCCCTAACTCGGTCACTCAACCTTTTGGAATCTCAGTTTCCTTATTTATAATTATGGTTAATATCACCTACTATAGCTACTTCTGAGAGTCAGAGAACCAAGTGATTTAACATCACTTGATATGTGAAATGATCAGTAAATTGTAACAATCCATTAGGAATTTGGGTGATTGATGAGAAAATACAGTTTGAGTTTACACTGTTCCACTTGAAGATACATTTCTGACGTCTATAATAACTATGCACACACACCTCTGTTGTGTGTGTGTGTAAATCCATGAATCCAAGAATGCAAGATCTGTGGACAGAAAAATATCTGCATGTAAGTGGGTCCACACAGTTCAAATCCATGTCACTCTCAGGTCATTTATATTCTGAAACCACTACTCAACTACTCTTCTTCTTGGGGAAGGTTTTGGTGCCCATTTCAGGGGCCACATATGTTTTTATACATTTATAGAAGATATGTAAACTTTACCTCCTTCTGCTCAATGCTGCAAATAGTACTTCAGGAACAGGAAATATTCTAGGGTTCTAAATTATTAATTATGTGAATTTCATGGTAGTAGCTCAGGCATCTCTGTGATCAGTATTAATATCTTTAAACAAATCTCTAAAAAGAAAGTAAATGTTAATTCACCTCTCTCCAGGTTCCAGCCTTTGTCACTACTATGTAATAAAGAGGTACACATTAGAACAACCGTTTTCAGGCAAGGAGTCATATCTTTACTTGCAATTAGTTCTTCAATGACTCTCAAGAAATCTGTTACCATTAATACCACTAAAGTTTGCAAATAATTACAAAATCCAAACCTGAGCATATTCAGAGTGACCCCCAAACCTGGATATGCTTCCTTGACTACAGGAGGAGGTATATATCACTTAATCTTGCTTTCCCTATAAAAGATGTGCTCTTCATAAAGGTGCATTTATATTCTACATAGAACTTGCTTACTCAAAACAGTCAAGTGACTATAGGGCTAAATATGATCAAGTAAGCCTACAAGCATAGCTCGAACAGCAGTAAATGACTCAGGGGTTTGTAGTAAAATTATAAATATCCTGGTGAAACCAATGTAATGACACAGATAACAGAGGTTTTTCCCTTCCTTCCTTCCTTCCTTCCTTCCTTCCTTCCTTCCTTCCTTCCTTCCTTCCTTCCTTCCTTCCTTCCTTCCTCCCTCCCTCCCTCCCTCCCTCCCTCCCTCCCTCCCTCCCCCCCTCCCCCCCTCCCCTCCCCTCCCCTCCCCTCCCCTCCCCTCCCCTCCCCTCCCCTCCCCTCCCTCCCTCCCTCCCTCCCTCCCTTCTTTCTTTCTTTCTTTCTTTCTTTCTTTTTTTTTTTTTCAGAGCACCAAACACATATGGTCCCTGGTAAGAGAGATGGAGACCAAAACTTTCTCCAAGGAAGATGAGTACTGGTTTCAGAATATAGTCAACCCTGGAGTGACATGGATTTGAACTGTATGGATCCACTAATATGCTCATTCTTTTGTGCTTGTAGGTCCTGCATTCAAGGATTCCACCAACCAGAGCTGTTGGCTGGCTGATTTCCAGGATGTGGGAACCATATATCTGGAGGGTTAATTCTAAGGTATGTGAAGATTTTCTCTGTTGGGGTGAGGGGGGGTTGAACCTCCTAATCATGTTGTTGTTCAAGAGTCAAGAATAAAGGACCTATTATTCGTGTCTCACTTCCACCTTCCACACTCTCATTGCCAAGTTTGGAACATTAATATTTTGTTCCATCCTCATGATTGAGTAGTCTAGACTTTTGTTCATAGGTTGACTCTAAACACTGAAAACAAAACAAAACAAAACAAAAAAAAACAATTTTACATTATAACAGCCCTGCAAATAACAGTCTTTGCTGAGCCAGGTATATGCTTCTTGGTCACATTAGTCACATTTCAAGTGCTCAAAATCCATGCGTGGCTAGTGGCTACCATATGGGATAGCAAAGATACAGAACATTATAAACACCAGAGAAAGTTCTACTAAAGTTGTTCTAGATCAGGCTTTTTGAAACATTGGCACCCAACCTTACATAACATAGTTCTTTGCAAAGAGGCCTGCCCTATGTTTATAGAGTATACTTAATAGTATCTACCTATAAGGCGTCAACAGCATGCCCCTAGTTGTAACAACCAAAATGTCTCCAGACATTACTCCTGATTGAGAACGAATATTCCAGAATCTAAACATCTTGACAAGGAGTATGTTTTATTCACCTTGGTACTACATATAATCAAACACAATGCCCAGTGCATGCAAGAGTACGACGTGTGTTCAGGAATGAAGAAAAAAAAAGGAGACAGAAAGAGCCTAAGAAGAGTATTTTTTTCTAATTGAACAAAGGCAAAACTCTCCTTTAGTTAAAAAAAAAAAAACAACAACAGTGAATACACTTTGATAAAATTAATTTTCCCTATAAGTAAAAGACATACTATACCTAGCACTGTTCTGAAAACTACACTTCATAATTATTACCAATAAGATATTAATGCTGTCTGATACTGATAAAATTGACCCCCTGGACTATTTGAGGCATCTCAAAGACAACAAATGGAGATAACTACCAAACCCACTTTGAGAAGATGCCAGTTTTTATACTGGTATATGAAAAAGTACCAAATTGCTTCAAAAAATTTAGCCCCTTTTCATGCCTAGCTAGAAAATTATTTGCCAAAAGTATTACATTTACTATAATATATAATATATGATTATGTTGGCTTTGTTCTGCTGATAGAGATACAAGCTTAACATCTCCAAACCAGGGCTATTCCATTAAGGTCTTTGGCAAATTATTTCTGGATTGGCTACAAAGGCACTACTACCATTATAGGTTAGAGAAAGTCAGATGGATTTCTTCCCTATAAACTATTCCACTGGCCTCTCTGACATTAGGTCCAAGCCCCCTCATGCTGGAACTTAAGGAGAAATCAGCAGTTGAGTGCTGCAGGGGGCCTTGTTGCCCCAGCTAGATAAGACACTGGCAAGCAGCTAAGTCAAAGGGCCTCACACCCGTGGGGCCAAAGTTAAAGGGCCTCACACCGTGGGTTAGTGTCTTCTCAATCCCCTTCCTTTCAGCCCCGAACGTGTCTCCTAGGCCGTCTCATCCTTTCAAGAACCCCTGACACAACATTTTGCCGGAGGCTGGTCCCCAGCAGTTGAGTCCCTTCTGCCATTTGTTACAGGCAGTGCAAGTGAGAAGGTCTTGGACTCTGGCCCTGGCACAAACTAGTGTCGACTACCAGTTTCTTTAGTAAAACGATGAATCACAACAATAATTTCTACTCTGTGGGGAGGGGGAAGAGAATGTCTTTATAAACTGCAAAACACCAAACAGATGCTGGGTTCATATTAAGTATTTCAGAGATGGTTACAAAGGCTTTAGGCAAAAGGGCTGGGTAGGAGCATGTACTGGTGAGCACCATGAAACCCACAGGCAGTTTCAGGTGGTGTAACTGACACTGCATAAATCAAAAGCCAACGGTGTGGAATGCCATGTCACGTAGGACAGTTGACATCTTTTATTCCAAATTTGTGAGGATTCATCTGAACACAAGACATTCCTACTCTTTTATCAGTTTTTGATGAAAGTTTGAAAGCTCTTCAAGCACCTGTAGGGATTATTTACATGAGGAGTTGGCCTCTGGAACTATTTGCCAGAGGAAACTACAGCACAGTGAGAAGCGAGAGGCAGATTCAGGGAAGACTATTCAAACCCACACTAACCACCCATGGATCTCTATGCAACCGAAGCATAAGGATGATGATGAATTTGGGTAACTTACTTTCATGTATTTTTTTATGATGGCCCTTTTTTTCACTTGTGGTTAAAAAAAAAATATATATATATATATATATATTTTTATTGAGGTAACATTAATTTACAATGTATATGATTTAGGGTGTAGGATCACACCCTTCAGGCGTATGTTATCACATCCACCACCAAGGCAGCCACAGTCCTCCATCATAGTCTACTGGGCCCCGCCCCACTTTGTCTTCCCTTCCTCCTGGTAACCTCAATTTTACAGTCAGATTTCTAGGATGTGTTATTAGTTTGGTTCTATCTGACCCTTTGTTTGGTTTCTCTATATTCAACATGTAAGTGAAGCCATCCAGTATGGTTTCACTTTTGACTTATTTCGCTTAGCATCATCCCCTTCAGTTCCATCCATGTTGTAGCAAAAGAAAGTTTATCTTTTTTAAAGCTGAGTAGTATTCCATTATGTATATATAGAGGCCACATCCTGATCTGCTCATCTGGCTTTGGATACACAGGTTATTTCCGTAGCTTGGCTAATGTAAATAGTCTCCGTGCATGAGCGTTTCTGTAAACAGATCATTCTAAGTGAGAGTTTCTTTATGGTCAATGGTGATCTGTCTTAGAACAAATAACCAGAAAGTGGTTTCAAAAATAACCCCAGAAACTTAATAAATCTATGAAAACCGTCATGTTACATGGTTTGGCTGGAGCTAAATGAATACTGAGGTGTAGAAGAGAAAACCCCTTAGAGGTTAAATTTTACTTGTAGCATTCTGACCCTAGGGTTGAAGTGATGACTGTTTTGGTCCTGAAGGACATGCAAACACTCCCACTGCCTGACATGCAGGGAACACGAGCAACCTGGCTGCCAAGACTCACTGGATGTTCAGCATGAAAAAACAGATAAATGGGAAAGAGAAAACAAGGGCAGACAGAGCCACACATTCCCTGGTTGGAAAAATAGTGCCATCTGATTGTCAGTGGGACTGCAAACACCCAGTGAGAAAGAGACATAGTGAGGCTTCCACAAACATGTCTGCAAAACTGCTTTAGGGTGAGAATCAACTTCCCTTTCTCTCCTTCACCTTGGGCTTTGACTCTTGTGGATCTGCCAAACTCAGGTGGAAGGGTGGCTGTGGACGTGTGAGGCACACAATGAACTTTATCGGGCTGGGTCTCTGTGGCCACCATCCAAGTCACACATTCACCCAGCAAAACGTTGGGGCCACATGAGGAAGGAAGTCTTCGGCTACTGAGGATCATTAGCAGCCCTGAGTGAAAGCACTGTCAGTTTCTTGGGGTTGGCCTCTGATCACTCATACAAAGGACGGAAAATTGTTGACGCCACTGGCCTGCTGCCCAGCTCAGCATATGAAAGGCTCCTTCTTTCAAAGCCACACACTGGAAGGGGGCAGAGGGTGGCAGGGACCCTCAGGCACATTCATCGGCTCAGTGTGACCTCCTGTAGGGCTGCCCCGCCCAAACTCCATGTGTCAGTAACTCCCAGCAAAGGGGAGGCCCCAGAATAACACTGGAAGCATCAAATGTCCTCCCTTCTCTTCATATGGAAAGCTCATCTCAGAGGTGTTAGGATAAAACTTGAGAGCAGCATCTGTCCTCAGAGACAAACATGGCTGATGTGCTGTTTCTCCGCACAGAGGAGGAGGAGCAGGAAGAGGAGGAGGACACTAATAAAAACTTTACAAGGTGAAATCTAAATCCTGAATGCAGGACATAGCGAAAAACTGTTTTGTTTTGTTTTTGAGTTTTCTTCCTTTCCCTCTCCTCCCCTTCTTTTTTTTTTTTTTTGTTCTATAAAGAGGGACCTCTTTATTACACATTTATAAAATAATAGCATAATAGTTATTAAAATGGAGATGAAACTTTTATTTTTGGTATTTTGTGTTTTGCATTCAAAATCAACCATTTTCGCAATTTTTCAAAACTTGCTTTTTGTTGTCTGCAACCTCTACCCCACCTACTAGACAACACAATTGAAAGATAAAATAGCCAGTATTTTAGTGAGAGACATATGAAAGAAATCAATCAAATGACTCACGAATAGATTGAGTTTTCAAAGCAATACAAAAAATAGAAACATGAAACATAATCTTTCTGATGATTCAGATGGTACCTCAACATCACACTGTGTCATGTTCCTCATGCTGGGTTAAGGGAAGCTAACACGATGTAGTGAAAGGATAAATTACTTGAAAGAGAAGTATTTAGACTCATGACAAATCTTGGTGCAGAAAACAAAACGTATACCTCACATGTATTTCGGATGAACTGGTACTCTCAGCGAAAGCAGAAAAGTAAAACCAAGGTTGTTTAAAAAACAATTTTCAGATAGTAAGGTGGTAGGTTGAAAACTCTTCATTATTCAAGAGTCTCAGGTAATTTATGGAGGCAGAAATGAAAGTGAGCCCAAGTTGCTCATTAAATAAACTAAGTAAGGAGGAGGTGATGTTGCTTTCCTCTATTTCTACAAGGTCTAAATGGGAAGTAAGTGCTCCCTAAAACCACAATGTGTACAGTGCTTCAAATCCTCAGAATAATTTCGGTATCCTTGCTCATATATATATGTGTGTGTGTGTGTGTGTGTGTGTGTGTGTGTGTGTGTGTGTGTGTGTGTATATAAACATAACTGAGTCATCAAGGCAGAGATTAAGTTTTCACTAAAATTCATAAAAGATTCAAAGAAAAGCTAGCCGTTAAAATTTAAACAGGGAGAGGTTACAGATTTGCAGGATAAAATGTTCAGCATGCTTTAAAATGAGATCAGCGGCTATTTGTCTCATCAAGGAGCATGAAAGAAAGATATTCTTCAGGGTTTCAGGAAGGGTCCCCTGGAGGTTAAAATCTAAAAGATTCCGTTTAAAATTTTCTGAGAGGTGGGGGAAAAAAAGTCAAGCTCTTTTTAGATACTGATTTCCATCTGGCAGAACAGACACAGGCCTACAACACTGCACCTCCCTGACAGGGCTGCAGTCCCCGGGCCCGGGCCCAGGCCCAGGCCCAGTATGGCCCCTGTGTGGTGGCTCAGTTGGCGTTGTCTTTTCTTAGAACTTGATATCTGTGTGGAGAGTCAGCAATTCCCTCTTTCATTCAGTAATGAAACAGAACTCACCCTTAATTTATAATTTTGTGAGATTTGTTTGAAGCACCAGCATTTTTAAAAAAGATTTATTTATATAAATATATAATACATTATATTATATTTATTTATAGTCATGTAAGAACTGGAGCACAGGCTAGAGGCATGGGGGGTGAGAAGTTTCACCAGAGACAGAGTGGGGAACAGAACAGGCAGACTGACTAAAATACACTGCTGAGGGGAGCAGCGGGTGAGACAGGAGAGGTCTGCTGAGCCATGTGGGTTTCTCCCTGGCTGGGGATCGAACTCGTGTTGTAGTGGCTGTGGACAGATTCATAGGTTGCGTCTTAACCCCTTGTGCCACCAGGGAGGCCCGCACCACCATGTTTTAAAATAAACTTTTGAGTACAAGATTACTCGATCTGAAAGGCTATTTCCTATTAAATAATTTGCTCTATAATAATATAATATTAATTATTAATATATTATAATTTGTAATATAATAGTAATATAATAATGACTCATTTTTTTAAGAATCAGATATATTGCATTCCTACAGCTGAGCTTCTCAAATATCACCAAGGTAGAGAGAAATGTCTCCACCATTCCCCAAGTGCTGCCCCAGGCAGCCAAGGATTCTCCTCTCCAACTTTATAATCTTGCACTCAGCACCTAGTCCGATCTTACTTCCTGAAATTAACAATCTGACCTTGGAGGTGTTTCAAATTTATGGGGAATGCCCTCTTCTACAGCTGCAAGCAAACCATATTACAGATTTCTCATCATTTATTTAATGATGTCTTTATTTAAATGCTGATTAGTTCTTTATTGATGGACACAGGTTTCTCTGTCCTCTGCTCCCTGAACTGGCAAGCAAAGAAACAAACAAAAACTGAGAAAAGAGTTTGGGAGCTTTTAAATCTTGTCTTGATTCTGTTCTGTGTCTTTAAAGCAATCTAGGGCCTAGGGGTTAAGCCTCAGCAATATCACTGCTGCAGCCTGAGTTCAATGCCCAGCCAGGGAGCTGATCCACATATGGCGCAGCAGAATTCTTCTGTCTCGCCTGCTGCTCCCCTTAACAGTGTATTTCAGTAGATTCACATGTTCTGCTCCCCAATCTGTCTCTGATGAATCCTCTTACCCCCAGCATGTATGGCCTACACCCCAGTTCTTCTACATTTAAATAAATAAATAAATCTTTTAAAAAATGTATAAATTGATCTGATCACTTGGGTTTAGTTTTTGGTCCTTGAGTTAATCCTGAATTGAAATCTGTCATCTACCCTCTACAAATAATCCTGCATCCATTAAAAAAAAATATTTTCAACAAGTATTTATTGAGTGTCTACTCTGACATGTCTATAATTTTTTGCACAATGCTGCCCCCCGCCCAGCCCACCAGGTGCCAAGTGGGGTAGGGGTATGAATTCGTGGGAGACAATGTAAAAAACACCAGCATCCACCAGGGACCTAGAAAGTCAAGGTGACAAATCATACACACAACTCAAAAAGGCCCCCAAACCAAGTATGATCAGGCATCAAAAGAGTAGCGGCAAGAGTTTTGATGTTCCAAGGTAAATGAGCAAAACACAGATATTTTCAGTTGTTGAAGAGAGCTGGTATTTTAGTCAGAAACACTGGAGTTCAGATGTAGACACTGCCATTTAAGTCCTAGCTGGTCTCTGGCAAGTTCTTTTTGGTTTCCCTGTGTACATGTACATTGCCGGGAGGAGTGAATGAAGTACAATTGATGATAGCCCCCAAACCACAATGGAGGTCTTCCTGACCTCTAGTGGAGGGATGGCCTCTGATGTGTCAAGGACAAACATCCTTTTGGCATATGTCTTTTTACTGGTTGGGAGAATAATAAGCAGTAGGAAGTGGGAAGTGAGATGAGATGTCAGGAGCCAGGAGTGTGAGCAGGACATCTCAGAGCCCAGGGCTAGGCAGGGGGCGATTGTCAGGAACTTTTTCTTGAGGACACGCCGTCTAAACTGACTGAGGATGTGAGGAGCACATGGGAAAGACAGGGGGATGAGGTGGAAGTTCTAAAGTCCAGGGAACATTCTGTATTCTCTGTTGTAATTGGGGAAGCGAAATTCCTGATTTGGGATGATAGTTGCTTTTATTTTTTTGTAGGGAGTTGTTATCTCAAATTCTGGGACTTTTCATTTCACTTTACAGAAAATAATGTGAAACTGAGGTAAAATAAAAGGTCACTAGGGAATCATTGTCTGAGTGATAGAGTCACACAAAAATCACTAAATGAGATGTATGTCTTTTCAGGTTTGATGAATCAAGTATTTCCTAAATCGGACTATGTGTAATTCAGACAGTAAAAAAGTGAAGATAAGTGTGCATAAATATCAATCACATAGTTGATGGTGAGGAAACATGAAAATGTCACATATAATGGGTGCTTTTGGATCGCCAACACAAGATATCGGTTTTGTACTATGGTAAAAAAAAAAAAATACAGTGAGGAAAGAAGAGGCTATCAATTTATGTTCCAGAAGGTCATTAGGGATTTTTTCATTTGCTTTATTTTTTAAAGTGTGGTTTTGATTCCCTCGTGTCTTATCACATCTCACAGATCAAGTCTGTTCCCAGTGATTCTGTTGCATCACTGGAAGAAAAGTCTAAACCTGAAACAATTCAGATTCTGACATGAGAAAGCCAGCCAAGGCCAATGAAATGCTGCACTGTTGTGTGTAAGTTGCTAAGTTAACACATCACCACCAACTTAGACTCAGTAAGGTGTCTGTGCTGCCTTTCTGAACATGTGCTTGTGGTCAAGTTGTCTCTCAGTATTTTCTATTTCATTGTTACATAAAGACATTTTAGACTTTCACTGAATCTGAAAGTATTTGGAGAGCACAGCTGTTCATTTTACGATGAAGTGGCTGATGTTCTTGCATTAGTAGAATAAAATGCACTAGCTATTTCAGTTTGCTGGAAAATATTCTCATTATGAAAATCACCTAGAAAAGGGAGATTGGAGAACAGTGGTCAATGAACTTGTTACATTAATGTGTGTTTCTTCACTGAATTTTGTCAAGTTCTCCCTTCTCTTGTAACATTCTATGGGCTCTTTCAAATCCCTTTTTTTAGGCAGCTAAGCTCTCATTCAGAATAGAGGACACCTGAATTACATAAATCTTTATCACAAAGTTACATTTTCTGTGCAGAGCAAGAGCTTGTCAGGAAAAAGGTAATGAAGAAGAATAGCTCAGACAGAAGCATTTAATGGTATCCAGCTGCTATTCTATGTTACTTGCTGATAAGACTTTGTTTTAAGTTTACAATAGAGAAAGTTTGGGAAAAGGCTAAAAATTCATATACAGGAAGTGGAAGTCTTTATATTTCATTTGTTCAATTTCCGCTAACTTGCAATTATGTTCATGCAAGGTTTAATTTTCAGTATGCTTAAATGTGTCACTGTAAGACTTTAAAAATAAAATTTAAATTGTGTTCAAAAGGAAAAATATTGCACCTTAGGGAAAAAGACACTTAACCTATTTGGGCTCACCACATGTTTAGATGATAAGATAAAACCTGGGAAAGCACAGACTGCTAAATGTTTACTATAATTGCAGGTCATTATGGTGGTGATTTTTCTGCGCTGACAAAGGGGCAGTGGTGGGTGGAGAGGGAGAGTCCCTTTCCAGGGGAGGAGGGGACGCTGTCATTTCATCACATATAGACGTTACCATGGGATTAGACAAATGCAATCTCCGAGGAATGGAGAAACCCAAACAAAGGACATTTCATTTGGGATCCTGATTCCAATACAATGTGACCTGTTGCTTCCGACTCTGTTACCCACACAGGCTGCTTGACGGCATTGCTCTAAGTGCTGATGGACCCCAAGAGCCTGGACTTCCTATGGGCAGGAATGCATTATGATTAACCCTTGTCTGGCATAGGGCTAGGAAAATGCTCTGTGGGAGCAAAGCAATTAGGACTTTCTAAAGAAAGAACTTCCACATCTGAAATGTGAATCCTGCCTTCAGTGGATTTACTGCCATAGGAGCTGAAGAGTTAAAACGAAGAGGCGATGTTCTTTCAGGCTAATGAAACCTTCCTGTCGGGAGTTCCTTTCCCAGTGAGTGGGAAAGGAATGGTATGAATAGCTGGTGCTCTTGCACTTTCCCACAGGTCTGGACAGGATCTCCAACTCAGCATCTACGGCTCAGAGAGGAAGACAGGCACCGGGGCAGCCGCCGGAGACCCGGGCCTCCCAGGGAGGGGGAGACAGGAGGACTGGCGGGATATCACTAGCTGGTCCCACATGGCTCAGCTGCCCACCTAGAGCTGCAAGAGGCTGGACAAAGAGAAGCATTGCTTCCCCCACCCCCGCCTTTAAAGGGCAAAAGGTACATGAAGGTCAGCGGCAGGTACCTGTCTGGAGGCATTTTATGCTGTTGGTGCAAACCTCCCACAAGTTGAACTTAAAGGAATGTTCCATCTTTGCAGGAAGTCTCCAGATACAGGAAAAGCTAATAAAATGAAAAGGGAGGAGGCTTTGCTTTCCTTCCCAAAATCAGCTCCTACAACATCTCACATTACAAATTTGCAAACTAATTACTTCGAGCCAGACATATTAAAAAATTTCCCCTTACAACTAAGTGAGTACAGAGAGATTCAAACTAGAGTACTTGGCTCCAGACTGAGATAGGGCTCTGAATTTAAAAGTCTAATTAAGGCGAATCATGTTTGCTATGTAGTTCTCTCAAACACTAGCATTATTGAAATTACTTGTAACGACTTAATTGATTTAACCAATACCTCAAGTAAAGATTAGGCCATAATTAGTTTAGCCTGCAGAAGTTGGAGTATTAGGATGATGAGGTTCTTTTCTATAATGGCTTGGGATGATTTTTTTTTTTTTCCTGAATAAAGTTGTCTCTGTGAAATTTCAGCTTAGACAATTTTAGGTTAAACAGACATATCAATGGAAATCAATAACGAAAACAGCCGAAATGCTAATTTCGCTGGGAGGATTTTCTTATAAACTTTAAGCCTGGACTGGGGAGTGCAGTGATTCCTCTTCTGTCCCTTTCCCTTTGAAAAGTTCTCTTTTGAAGGAGAAAAGGGAAATGGCAGGATTTTGTGACTCATCCTTTGGAGAACATTCCAAGTGTGATTTACTTAATATAGCCCTATAAATCACCTAATGCAGAAATAATCTCAAGATCGGCATGTAAACACAGCTATTAAAATATTACAATTACTCTGTTTGCTTAGTGCTCATAAGGGATATCTCATCTTAAGGTAAACAGCTTTTCCAGAGGTGGGGCATTCAACAAAGCGTCCAAATGACATGCCCATCTAAGAATGCTGAGCTGAAGTAAAACCTCTCATCTGAGCAGAACAAGTGCATGACTAGGAAGGGGACCATTACATTTTCAGTTGACATTTTTCTGCTTCTAATTTGCTGCCTAGTTTTGGAAATCAAATTCATCTAATTTTATCATTGGCTATTACACTGGTTGGTCATTATTATTCATAACAAAAATTTTTCAGCATGGAAAAAGAAAATGAGTATGGGCCTCCCTGGTGGCGTAGGCCATTGAGTGCTGCACTGTGAAGCTGTCCGCAGCCTCTGCAGCGTGAGTTCGATCCCCGCCGGCCGGCGAGAATCCCGCACGGCGCAGCCGACCTCTCCTGTCTGGCCGCTGCTCCTCTCAGCGATGTATTTAGTCAGTCTACCTGTTCTGCTCCCCGCTCTGTCTCTGGTGAATCCTCTCATCTCCCACATAGCTAGCCTGTACCCCGGTTCTGGTATAAATAAATAACGCTTTAAAAAAAAAAAAGAAAATGAGTATGACTTTAGAGCATTATTTGCTTTAGGATTTACTCTGTGATGGCCATAGAGGCATTTGTTTTTAAACAAAAAGTGAATTGGGGAGAGGGGGCAGATCTATATGCCTTTTGGTAATTCTGATTTTGAGTCCCAAGTATTGACTTTGTTTAGTGTGGTGATCTGTCACTGTTAGCAATCACCCTCCTGATCACTATGGGGCTGAAAACTGTAAACCAGCTACAATTGCTAGCGTGATCCCTAACCTCTGCAAGGTGGTAATCCAGTACTGGTTGTTAGCTGTCAAATTTATTTCCCTTTGGTGAAATATACCCTGGATTTAATTAGCAGTCATTCTTGATACTTTATGGAGCTGAGCCCAAGCTTTGTGGCTTTGACATTTAACCCCTGACCCTTAAATATTTACCAGCTTTTAAACTGGTTGTGTACAATTATCCCTTCAAGTATATCTCAGATCCATCATTTGGACCACTGCAGTCAATGCCAAGTCAGATGTGCTCTTCCATGTGGGGCTGTAATTTTCACCCCGAGACTGGAAATAAAATCACAGTGGCCCTCCACAAGCTGTGTGGAGCAGAGCTGAAAGCACTTGTCCCAGCAATAACCTTGGGAAGGGCAGGGTGGGCTGCTCACCCAGTCTGTGGTTGAGTCCGGTGTGGGGATGTGTTAGAGCCATTTTCATCCATACTCATCATCTTCAAAGGGAACTCTTTTCTTAGCTTGTTTGTTTGGAATCACCTTTATTGGGGTAGGATTTGGGAAATGTAGTGTTGAAACTTCGCCGAGTTTCCTACGCAGCAGATGGAGAGACGCAAGCACTGGAAGGCGGGCATGGGGCATGTGCCCCTCACGTCAACTCGCACAGCTTCTTCCATGCAACCCGAGTGCTCTTGGTATGGCATGACTGCAGAAATGCAGACGACTTGCCCTCATGGGGCAGCTGCAAAGATTAAAAGACGAGGCGTATGCTCTTCTAGGGCGACATTTCTAGTGGTAGCATCTGGAAGGCGGCGCCAGGCGGTCACATGCGGAATGACGCCACCTTTCCACGCTCTCCCTACCAGAGCCAGGCTTCTAGATGGCGCAGGGGGCCTGGCACAGGGTGTCTGGCA
This sequence comes from Talpa europaea, assembly GCF_964194135.1. Lineage (NCBI taxonomy): Eukaryota > Metazoa > Chordata > Mammalia > Eulipotyphla > Talpidae > Talpa > Talpa europaea. The sequence continues at coordinate 137,293,895 of NC_140068.1, forward strand.
CAGGGTTTGTGCTCAGTACTTGCTCAGTCAAGGTGACAGTTCTAGCAGCAGCTTTACAGAGGCACAAGCGCCCCCCTCCCCTCCCCGCAAATGCCAAATAGGTGCGCGAGGGTAGAAAGAAGAGTGTGTCTGAAAACAGAGTCAGGGGCCAGAAAAATGGCAGCCTGCACCGCTCACCTACCCCCAACCCCGACCTAGTCTGAGGGAGAGAGGAAAGAGAGAGAGAAGTATTTGCTGCTCGTGGGGCGCCCTTAAGCTGAATCTAAATTAGGGCCAGATGCTAGTTTTTGGCTACTTTAAGCAACCCGAGTCTGGGTCAGCTGTACTTCCAAGTAGGACACTGAGTGGAGTCTCTGGGCTCTGATGTCCAGCTGATCCAGAGGCCTGTGTTCTGGAAGGAGCCAAAACCAGCCTGTGAATCAGCTGGACTTAACAAGGAAAAATCTGTAGGATAGTCATGATGTGTGGTCTCCGGCCTCCTCTAGAAAGGGCGTGCGGGCTGGAAAATGGCTCAGTGGCAGTCGGGCGCTTGAGGTCCAGCGGCCCCTGACCCATGTGGACGGGATGCTGCCATCTCCAGCCACACTGCAGCATCACACACATCAAAAATAAACAGCGAGGGCTGACCCAACGGCGAGTCCAAAAGGCGACACCCCGACAAATAGTATATGGAGTTGAGGGACCAGTGCCTGAAAAGCGTACCCATTTTAAACATCTTTGGAATTTCCCCTGCCCCGAGGTTTTTGTTAGCTTACATTTTAGTGATGTTGAAAGATCCTAAGTAATAAAAGAATAAGGCTGATAAGTCGTGGGCATTCATCTTTAGGGAGTGCGAATGTCCTGGGAGTGTTAAAAATAAAATGGACTCGCTCTCATCTAATCCTTTGCTTTTAGAACATCCCGAAATATTTCAAGGCGTTCCTTGTTTTCAGTTTAGTCTTAGTTGAAAGGTGAACCTTATGCAAGGGAGGAGACTGACTAAGCATATTTCAGTCATTTGTAAGCAACATGATACTAGAAAATAGTGTTTTCCTCCTAACTGTTTAAGTAGACAGTGAATCTTGTGTGGAACCCAACAAAATTTCACAAGTAGCTGATTACCCAATACTGAGGTTTCTTGAAAGAATGGACTCTTAGTAAAAGATCAGTGCCATGGTTAATTAGAAATCACCAGATCTTTTTTTTTTAAGTGCTGCTTTTTTTTGTAACCTCAAGTGACATTGTTCATTTCCCAAAATTGACAAGGGTGAAGCTGTCAATATTGACTGGGGGAGAGACTAAATGAAAAATTAACATTTTGCATACATGGTCCTATTTTTGCTACAATGTCACTGCCATAGAAATTTGTGTGTGTGTGTGTGTGTGTGTGCACGCGCACATGGGTGTGTGTGTGAGAGACAAAGAGAGATGAGACTGATGGGGGTCACAGAGGCTGGGCTGTCTCCTCACCTCCTTCATCTTCTCCTGGCCAGGAAGCAGCAATGCCCCGCTCTTAAGTGTTTCTCTAATGCTCACTTCCCTCCGTTTTCCCTGCTATTGTCTTAACACAGAGACTTGCCCCTGTCTGGTCTGCATATTCTTATAATTCGGAACTGTATTCAAGCTCAGACAGGAAATAAAAGGCCTCTTCCTCAGGCTCCTCCCTCATTATTCCCATTTGTAAATAGTTAGTACTTAATGGCTCCCTCCAAAATATCATGCCATTCCAGACTTTTGAACCTTTGGTACCACCATTCCACCTACTAAACCTCTCCTCCTTACCTTCTCCTTACTCTATTCATAAGTCAGCACTGAGACCCTTCTCCCAACAAGACTTCTCGGTGGCTTTGCTATAGTGGCTGGAGTGACATGCTCCACTGTCCCTTCCTGAGAGTTTGGGGTTTTGTCTCACCCTTCTGCCTAGTCTGCCAGAGCAACCCTGGCCACTCCTCTGACTAGTAGAGGCCCTACGCTGGCATCGGGCTCAATTCCAGTCAGTTCGATGAGCGAGAGCTGCTGGGGCCTCTAGGGAAGCCAGGACATATCACTTCTGTGCCTCCAGGTGGAGAAGAATGTGGCCCTGGCTGCTCAGCTGGCCACAGCCATCTCTGAGACCAGCTTGGGAATGCTGTCTACAGCAGGGCAGTCTGAGTTCCAGATGATTCTGGATCAGCCCACAGTAAAGCCCAGGCTACCTCTGGATGTCAGGTTAGTAGTGACAATGCATTGCCCTAGACAAAAGCCACTTTGATTCAAATATTCTGCTATTTGAAGCTAAAAACAATCTGAATTTTGTTGGGGGTGGGGAAAAGATAAGTTTATGGATATTCTTTGCCTTTAAAGGTCACAAGAAGATACAGAAGCTCATATTGTATATATTGAACAAGAAAGTATGTGGTTTTCCTGCATGGTTGGATTCTGCTGGGCCATGGGTAATGGACAGTAGAGACTGTGAGCCTCACACCGAGGTGCCTGCACCACCCAGGGGGTGACCTCTGTGTGGCAGCAAGTAGGGCCTTGAGCAGACAGTTCATGCAGACACAAAGGAGGCCAGGACCATGTGTGTCAAAGGGTATATCTACCCACCCTTCTGGGTCCCTTGGCTCCTATGCTGGAAAAGATCCCACATCAACATGCAGCTAAGGTGGGAAAGCAGCCAAACCACAGGGCCAGGGCCCAACCTTGGCTCTCTCAAAGGCAAGAGTCCTGTGCAAAAGCCCACCCTAGCTGAGCACTGCACAGCCCAGCACTGCCATGCTTCACCCCAAAAGAAGAATGGAGAGCAGGACAGAGGCCCCCACGTGCACCCACTGTGATGCAAACTTTCTGTTCAGACATTCACTCTATTTTCTCACCTTGATGTCACAGGTTTAGCTTTCGGTGTGAGGATACAGGGAATGGCAACAGCAACCATTATCGCTTACTGAATATCCGCCACGTGCTGGATCCCGTGTTATTAGCTTTCAATATACTCCAGATTGAAGTCTCTCAATAACTCTATTCACAGGCCAATTTGATGTAAGTTTGTCCCTAGACCTTATATTTTTCCTAGTGTGGTATATTGCCTAAATAAAAAGAATCTAAAAATAAAAACCCACCAAGTAGAGTGAATTTTTCTCAAACCAAAAGACTAGGGCGATTCTTGCTGAATGTGGAACAGATTATATGCATTGAGTCATATGTTGGACATTCTACTATGGTCTTTAAAAATAGTCAATGTTACAGCAAGTCTACCTCAAATGGTTTTTACCTATTTCAGGATTAAATTTAAACTTCCTGAGAGGCCATACTCTTTGCATTTAATTTGAATTTTGAAATTTAAAAATGCTGAGCATATTTTTGCTCTTTAGGGTGAACATTCCTAAAATCACTGACAGTCTTCATAATCAGAGAAAAAAATTCAAAACTTTGTACCAATGAATGTAACAACTACTCCTTTTTTTTCCTAGAGGGATTTGAAAAAATCTTATTTTAGCAGTTTTTTTTGGTTGTTGTTTAAAATATGGGAATTACGGGAAAAATAATGAATGTACAAGCTGCCTGCGCTATATCTACCAACTTTTAGTAGCATCACTACAAGAAAGTACATTCCAAAAATAACTTCTGGCCTGAGTCCACCTACATTTTTTTTTTTTAATAGGTTAAATTTTCTCTCAGATAACTTCATGTATGTAGAAGAAATTAGTAACAGAAAACTACATTGTAGTCTTAAGGTACCATTTCTTTTTAAAATGTGTTTATTTATTTTTAATTAGGGTAATATTTAGATATCCCCCAGAAGGTCTTATGGTAACATTTCTTAATGTGAATGGATAAAGACTAAATTAAGTGGCCCTCTTTAAATGAAATGGAAAAGTGGCCGCAGAAGAAATCTTTAAGTTTTACTGTACTACTTGGTAAATGTAGCTAACGCTCAATGCATTTAAATCAGGTATACTTAATATTTTGTTCATGTTTGAAGTGATTATGAAATGTGACTCTGGTGACCGAGGAAAAGTAGAAACATCTGAAATTATGGCAAGACAAATTGTTTTCACATCGAAGGGCATTTTACATCTGAGATTGAGGTAATTTGTCAATGTCATCATTGGACTCTCATGATTTCTATATTATACATTAAAAATAGGATCGGTGACTTATAGAAGGAGGCCAAGTTAATGGCAGGAGACATGATGGATTTCATAATCATAGCTCATTATACCACACTCAAGATTGTGTTTGTACTTTTAACAAAAAAGAAAAAAGGACATCTAGAGTCTCTTTGCAGCATTTACCAGTGATGAATGCGGACATACACGTGTGCACACACACATACATTGCACATATATGCATATAAGCAGCTCTCACAGAAGGTGTGCGTGGATTATGTAAAGCAATATGGGGGCCCATGATCTTATTAGCCAATCACTTCATGGCTTATGAATATTAAGTGGATATCTAACACAGTGGGGACCTTCTCACATGGCTTTTTATCCTCTGTCTACAGGGTCTCCTTTTTCTAAGTCCTCAAGCAACAATTTCACAGGCTGACACTGGGGGCATCTGTGAGCCCCCAAAAGCCACTCACTACCCCCAGGGATCCTTGATGATGGGAATTGGAGAACTCCAGGGGATCTCAAGGTACAGGACTTCTACTGTCCACATTTTAGAGTTCTCAAAACCAATAAAAAGAAACATAACCTCTCCATTACTGGAGCCTTTGAGATACCAGGAAAAACAAATGTTTCTCCCTATAGAAGAAAGAGTAGATAAGATGAGGAAACTTGGAGCAGGGATGGAGAAACAGTTAGGAAGGACTGGGGGCCACAGAGAGACACCTTCCCTACAGCTCTTGCGATCCAAGATGGCAAGCCTCTATCTCCTCCCCTGAATTGTTAAAATGGTTACTGATATCCTGGAAACTACTAGGCAAGGAGAGCATGGGGTGAAGAGAAGGTGAACATTTACCACCCTATTTTGTGGTAGGTAGCAAATGTATCACTTCTGACTCTGCTGATCCAAGGAGGCAAAAATTCTGGCAAAGAAAGGACCAATATTAAAAAGTGGAAGAGCTGCTCTGTGAAAAAAGCAGCCAACTTTAGCCCTAACCCCTCACTGTATGTGCCAAGCATCATCTTGTCCTTTTTATGGGGAATGTTTCTGAAGAAATCTTAAAGATGATGAGAAAGATGATGGAGGCAGGGATGGAATTTCCATTCTTGGCAGTGTTCAAAAGATCAAAATAGCAGAAGTCTATTCAGTCTGTCTCAGGGTTTAAAATATCACTGCCATTGACTTTCACATCTAAATCTGCATCTCCAGCTCTCATCCAGTTTCCCAGGCCTGCTGAGACCCTGCACACACACACAAACACTGGGGAACCAGATCTCAATCCTGACATATCCAACATGGCTGCAGCCTCTGTTTGGCTGCACGTGGTGACCCATCAGTTCCCTATTACAAGCAGAGCTCCACATGCTGCCCATTAGGAGGGTCTAAGACCCTGGAGCCACCCTTGGATCCCCTTCTACTTGGCCCTGACGTGAATCAGTGGGTAAATTTTACAGTGCGTGCCAGGCAATATCTCTGTCAACCCAGGGATGCAGTTGTGGTTTGTGCTGATCTGTGTGTCCAGACCCACCCATAGAGACTTGGTCCCGCACTTGAGAGCTTACAGTCTCAGGGGAGGAGAAGCACTTGGAGGAGGAAAGAATGTGATAAGATTTACGGAAGAGAAGTTTCAGACACCAGGGGAGTGTGCAGCGAGGGCATTAAGCCAAGCCTTGGGAATTGGGAAGTCTCTCTGAGGAAATGACCTTGAACCTGAGGCTTGAAGGATGCTGGGTGAAAGGCGGTGGGTGGTCCAGGCACTGCTGTTAGTTTAATCTCCCTCAAATCTACCTCACATCGTGTCAATTCTTCCCCAGAGTGGAAGAAGGAAAGTGTGAACTTCTTAGCTTTATGTTTCAGTTCCTCACGATCAGGTACCCACTCGTCTCTCTGTTCACATCTCATCATCTACTGATTCCCCAAAGTATGTGATGCTCCAAGCCAAGCATCCCGGCACATGCTCCCTGGCCACCTGCCTGCCTCCCAGCTTCTCATCCATTCTCACCCATTTCCTCCACCCAGAATCCAGGTCCAAATGCTACACATCCTTTGATGCCTACCTCTAGTGGCACCTCCCCTCTAAAATACCCACAGAGCCCTGCCCCTCCCACACCACCCCAACTCCTGGCTGCCCTTAATGCTGGGGGGTGGGTGGCATGTTGTCCTTTCTGGGACACCTGTCTGCATCGTCTCTTGACAGTCACTGCTCTCTCTTGCGTCACTTATGCAGTTTGATTGAACAGGGCATTTTCATTTTTTTCTGAGTACCAACTGTGCCTGGCAGAGTGCCATCAGCAAGTGTGTGGAGGCAGATGGGTTTGGACATGGTGTGCTGGAGATAGCCTTTGAGATACCAGGGTGGGGATGTCGAAAGGGCAGGCTGTTCAGGGCCGGGTGCAGGGAGAGGTCTGGACTGGAAACAAAAATTTGGAACCAGAGCTCACAGTGCTGTTGCAACCCCGGGAGGGAAGGAATTCACCAGGGAAGGCATGTAAGGGGTAGGGACGAAGGCTGGCAGGTGGGGCTGGGTGTGTGCACAGTTCCTCCTGCTAGTGCAGGCTGCTCCCAGGCGGGTTCCTGACATTCGGGTGCTTCCCTGTGGAGCAGCCTGTGCATGCAGGGTGGGCAGTGGCATCCCTGGGCCCTGCCCACCAGATGCTAGAGGTACTGCCCCCTGGTTACAATAACCCAAGCTGCCTCTAGACACCTCCCCAGGCGCCTGGTAGACACAACCACCTGAGAATGATGGGTCTGGACCTGTAAGTGAAGGTTACAAGCATGCCTGTTTCCTCCTTGATGTAGTCGCTCAACAAGTGATGATGGCTAAACAAGTGCTTAGTGAGTGGCTATGATCAAGAAGGCGCCTGTGCTAGATGCTCCATACATTACTGGTAAAGAATGGAAAAATGCTATGTTTTAGGGCAAATATGTTAACGGGTGTTTATAATGGAATGCAACCCTGGAAGCATGCAGACAGGTTCATATCATGCATCCAAAGGCCACCTCTGCTAACGAGTAATCAATACAGGGGTGCAGGAATATAGTGACTTGATGTGTTGCCGCTGGTAATGTCCTCAGTGCTACAGCAGGATAACGCATTGCAAAAACAGATCCTAGAATTGTTCTTGCTGTAGCTTTTCCCTGAATTTGCCTTTCTTCGATCTTTATTATAACCTCCTCATTCTAGAAAGAGAAAGCTGTAAGAATCACCCTATTATGTCCAGAGAATCAGCCGCTGGGATGGAAGCTCTCTGCCATGTTATGTAAAACAGCAACGCCATCGGTATTATTACGACATGGTTTTGCAATCCCTTCTCGCTATCTAACAAAGAACTTTTCAAAAAGTTCTTTTCATGGAGCCAGAATTGCTCAGAAAAAGTGGGTGTTCTTTGCAAAATGTGGAGTTCGTTTTTCACAATGAGGAAGCTAGTTTCTTAAAGAGCTTTTGTACCTGAAGAACTTCTCTGCCTGAGAAACTCTGCTTGTTTCCTGGTAAATGATCCTCATGTGTCCAGAGGAGACCACAAGGACACCCTATTCCCCCTGCATTTGTTCCCTAACTCTCCTCATCCACACACACGCAGGCCCACGGCCCTTCTGCTCCAGATAAAGAGCCTCCAAATAAAAACATCAACTTGCGGCAAACAGATGACAAACTTTGAGGTGCCATGCTACCATGGGGCAATGGAAAGACGCCCCAGACTGTTCAGAGGTGCCCGTTCTGGGTTCAGCTTCAGCTTTTCTGGCCCAGTTTCTGACAGTGAAGGAATTCACTTGTGGACAGACGTGTCAAGGTGTCTGTTGTCAGAGGCTCTTCTGCGCACGCAGTAAGACCACTCTCTATCTTGGTCAGTTTTCAATTAATTTACAATGCAGGCTTGTTTATCAAAACTGGAGTTGGGCCAGGTCCACTGTGGGTTTGATGAGCCTTACAATAACCCTGAAAGCACCTGTTAATTTTGCCTCTGGGTAAACAGTGGAAAACTCTTCAGCTATTTCCTCCAATTGGGTGGAAACAAAGAAACATGAGATTAAAAAAAATGTCTAGATTAGGGAATTGGAGATGCATTAATTTAAAAAGGGAACAGGGTCAAACTAGGGGCTAGGAGGCTAATAAGCACAGAGCTCACAGCAAAAAAGCTCCCAGCAGGGTAAGAGTTCACTTAATTTATCCGGGCGATCTGTTCCAGACGCAGCCAATGATACATTATTGGATCCAGACCTGCAACTGCTTCCTAAGACCGACCTCACTTCAGTGTCACGGCCCCCCTTTCAGAACGATCGCTATTCCCCAAACCTGTTCACAGGGAGGCCTTTACTCAGCTGGCAACCCACTCCCTTTTGTTCTTTATGATGCTCCCTCTAATTCCCTTCTCTGCTGTGGGAATTAGGCATAACCACCACCATGCAAACCACAGAACACCCAAGTTGATCCTTCTCTACGAGATTTTTAGTGCTTTATTACACGGAAAGCCAATCCCAGGGATAACAGACTATAAACAACAGCAAATGCTCTATCAAGCAGGCTGTACAAGGTTAAGGACTTGGAGAGATTTACTGGAGGGGCTGTGGAGGGGGATGGCCATCAATCAAAGGCTTTTTCTTACACTTTGGATTAAAAAAAAAAAAAAGGAGCATGGAACACAAGCCAGCCAAGTGCAGAAATTTTGAAAACATGTGTTTGTTCGAAACAGTGAAGAGAAGGCTGAGTGATGCTGTGACGAAGGCTGTCTTGTAAGTTTTAATGATTAGTCACGTGGAGTGATGAGACTTAGAAGACATCATTTGAGTGGAACAGGAAATAAGTTTTAGGTGGGCGGGATGCCACTGAAACATTGAAATATTTGAATGCATTTGGTGAACAATAATGGAATTCTACACAGTGTTCCCATTAAAGGTCTTTACTGGAAATAACGTGCTGTATTAAGATCAGGAGCTTCGGGGCAGGAATTCACTCCTGCCTTGCTGCTATCTCGCTGTGGGAAACACACCACAGTGAACCAGCAGACCCCACAGGAGGGCAGGACACCAGCTTTAATAAGGGGATGTTTGTAGGGCTGTAAATGTCGGCCAACTAATGAGCACATGACCACCAATACTGGGGTGTGGGTGGATTTTCCCTGACCCCGGTGTTCATGCCAAAACAGCACATCCTAAAGCGAGACCATTAAACCTGAGAAACATGGTGCCCAAGGAACAGGGAGGTGCTGTGTGATGCTCTGTGGTGCTGTCTTCTGTCGTTTCCGAAAACCCTGGGCTCCCTCTCCTCCCAGTGCCTCTTATATTTCTTATTTAGAGCAAGCACCTTTTATTTGAGGGCAATTTACATTTTCCATTGAGAAAACCAGTGAGTTCCTCAGCACACCACCAGGGCCCCATCACACATGTCTGAAGGTCACCCGGCTGTGTGTTAGCAGGTCACACTGCTGTCACCCAGGGTGACCCAGGGATGTGACCAGAAAGGGCAGTGAGGCTCCATAGACTCTGGGTCAGGCAGATCCTCCTGGGGTGATGGGGGAGGGGGCTGCCAGGCAGCTTCTAGAAGCTGCTGTGCAGCCTCTGTGGCCACAGTGGGTGCCTGACACCTGTTTCCACCGTAACTGTTGCTTCAATCAAATTTTGGAGGCAAGAGGAATCTGAAGTCACGGCAACAGCTCCCAAGGAAGCCCCTAGGCATCCTGCACCCCCTGAAGTCAGCACAAATGCCCTTGAATGAGGGATGGACACAAATGTGTGCGGGGAAATGAAAATGCTACTACAATAAAGCCACCTCCCAGTGATTCCTTTGGTTACGATCTTTCCAAAATCTGTCTAGTAGGATAAAAGGTTCTTGCTTCAGGGTCCACTCAAAATTGGCAGTTGAGATGCAGAGACTCAACAATACATTTTCTGCACTGCATAGTAGATCAAGCCAATTGAAAAGCAGTTATTTCATGATTTTCAAATTTTAAGCTCTTCCTTACCCTAAAAAAGATGTTTTCCTCATCATTACGCTTTGATAATTTTGCATTTTCTCTTTCTCATTCTCACTTTTTTCTCTTGACTTTCCTTACTAACTACCTCAGCTGTTTTCTGTGCCAGGAGATAGTGGAAGGACAGCAGCCAGGTCGTCGCATCAGTGCGGACGTCTGGTTACCCTTTCGAGAATGTTCTCATTCCTGCCCTTGTTGGGAGGAAAGGGGAAATGCAGGTGGGCCGTTTTGGGATTCCTGCCATTTCTCCTCTTTCCTCTTCACCAAGTGCACAGGGAAACTTCTAGACAGTGTCCGAGACATGTGACAAGGTCAACACCAAACACAAAGCATAGTGTTTTTTGGTAAAAGGTTGTCTCAAGATCACACAAGGAGATTACAGGGTGTGTGTGTTTGTGTGTGTGTGTATGTGTGTGTGTGTATACCACCAGTTACAAGAGGCAAGAGAAAGAAACACTATTTCAAAGTGTTGTTATCTGCTAAGTTTAGAGCTACAGCGCTTACCTAGAAATTAAAATATTATGTGAGACTACTGCGAAGTGATTAGCTTTCTAGAGAGGACACATTCTGGGACAATCATTTTAGTTGTGCAAACTCAGTTAAGATAGTCCGGCAGATGTGACCAGAAGACACTACTCTTGGTCTGATTTACCTGTGGGTGATGAAACATACAAATCCTACGTGGATCAAATCTAGTTATTCATCTTAGAAAATCCCCTGAGTTGAATGAATGAGTCATGCACGTAAGGTGTGCTTTTTACTTTAAATTATTTCCCCCGCTGTGATATTGGTGCCAGCACCTTCCCCTCCTCAGCCCTTTGGCACCATTCAGAGGGACACAATGCCGCCACTGTTTTCAGAGTATAGACACGGTCAAGGGTGGAATCATATAATGATGCCATTTGAAGCAGGGCAGCTAAGGTTGTGTCAGCATTTCCATGATAAAAATCTCTTTTCAAGGATTAACATCTCAGTTGTAAAAATTCACACCCAGGTCGTATTTGGTAGCAGAAACTATTTCATTCTGTAAAACTGGAACATGAACGTATTCTGGAGGTCATGTAACACATACCAGTTCCCCATGGACGGAGGCCCATTAGGGAGCTTCAACAAGTCTGCATCTGCTCGTGCAGAGAATGGTACTGGCCTGGATCACTTTCATTTCACTGAAACCCGAGGCAAAAACACCAGAAAACCCAAGATGCCAAAGTGGGATTTCACCTTTAAAACCTCAGGTTTCATAGTTGTGAAGACCAAACATATTAGGTCTCACCACAAACTTCCAGTATCTTCTGTTAACATCCTCCGCCAGCACCATCCAACCCCATCTATCCCTGCAGAATAGCGGTTCTCGACTAGGGGCATTCTGTTCCTCAGGGACGCCTGCGCTGTCTGCAGACACCTGTGGTCATCACACTGGGGTTGTGTGTGCACACCTCATGGGGAAAAGCTAGGTATGCCACTCAGCAGAATGGAGGGAAGTATGTGGATGGAAATGTCAAAAGCAGCAAGGTTGAGAAACTATTTTGGAAGTTGTTCTGGGAGTTGAATCCCACAGGCAGAGCCATCCTTGTGCTCCCAGGGGACATGGAATCCAGTCAGGGAAGAGAGGGGTGGACAGTGTATGGTCACATGGACAAACAACACAATGTCCAGAAATGTTTCCTTTTGTGTGTGTGTGTGGGGTGTGTGTGTGTGTGTGTGTGTGTGTGTGAAACTTGTAGGCAAGGAGACACTTCAAAATTTCAGCTTAATTATGGAGGACTATCTCCTTTATTATCATACTGCCTTGCTAAGGGATGACCTTTTCTATAGCTTAGAGGTAATTAGAAAAAAGAAAGAAAAGGAAGATGAGAAATAAATGACTGTGTGCAAGGAATTCACGTTTCCATTTGACATTCTTACTTGAGAGAGGAAGGCAGGCTATGGGGTGAATGTCCCTGTCTCAAAAATCCCAAAGTGCGTAGTTCATAAACCGGAACTCAAAAATCTGTTATTCACTGTGTGTATCTACAACACCTACATAGCTAACTGCCATATCTATCTATCCATCAGTCAGTCAGCCTCCCCACCTTGGAGGCAAGAAAGATGTTAGGGGGCTCACTGAGACTTTATGACCTACTACGGAAATGCATAAGGAAGTACAGAGCAAATACTCAAAGGAAACCACCAGTCCCGCTTTTGTCTTCTCCCGTTGCCATTTGCCAAGTCCATCAATCTAATAACATATTTTGGTAATTCAAACTTAAGTCCTTTTCTTTGTTATTTCTACCATTGAGAGGAAGTCTACTTATTAAACACAGAGTCAAAAAGCAGGAAGCTGGAATTTGGGCAGATTTAGTGGTCAACACAAAACAGAATAGAGTCCCCTTTTACACTAGAGACAGCTATTGCCAAACCTGGAATTCAAGTTCAGAGATGGTAGATACCACTCTCCAAAAATATTGCTATTGGGATGGTAGATGACTTCCTTGACCTGTCATCTTGAGAGTTATCACAAGGGAGTAGCAAATAACATCAAATTCAGAGGAAAAAGAACTTTAGAATAATATGTTCAGCAAAATATTCAACAGCACCAAGTCACGAAAATATTACTTTTGTTAACCAAAAGCAGGAGGCCAACCAGCTGGAGTTTTCAGGAAAAAACAGACACAAATAAGAAACATTTAAAAACGGCATTTAAATGCACCTTTCCCAAAAATGCTAGGCACTATCAACTATTCTTCTATCTATGCTATCTGCTACCATCACCACACGCACACACACACACACACACACACACCTACATATGTGAATGAAGGCACTCATGTACCTTCTGGGGTGATTTTGGAGCTGTGAGATTGAACTGACAAGCAAAAATGTACATGTCCACTGTCTGTCTGTGCATCCAGTCTCTCGGCTCCCAAATCTCCCCCACCATAGTTTTGACATCCTTCAGAATTCTCAGTGACTGAACAATGAACACTTGAACGTTTGGGGGAAATCTAAACCTCCCCGGGAGTGCAGAGACTGCCTCAGGGGGTGAGTCTTGTATTTCGGAGTATGGCTAGCAAGGATCAAATATGTTAGTTGTCGGTGGTGATAGTGATAATGGTGGTGTATGTGTGTTTTAAATACCTTAACTATTTTCATCTCCTGATTCTGGTGAGCAAAGTTGCTGAAAATGAAAACCTTCTTTATAATTCATCCGGGCTAGCTGCCATGTCCCAGAAAACTGTAAGCTCCCCTACCTGCTTGAGGCAGCCCGTATCTATTCCTACTTACAACTCAGCACCTACACACTCTCCCTTCGCTTCCATAAATCAGAGGACTCCTCTTGGCCCTGAAAACATTATTAGCTACCATATGGAGTGCCAAACTCCGCCACTGAGGTAGACATTAGCTCTTCAAATGACTGAGAGTGAACCTATTTGCACAATTTGCATTTTAATAGTCTGCAGCTGCAGCTGACACTGCTCACTTTATGATGGGGATGCCCCAGCTTTGCTCAATACGGCCTCGCTGGCACGCTGCCCGGAGCATGACAGCTGTAGTTCATTTGGACAAAATGCAATAGAGGAACAGCCTCTTCTTTTCAACAGGGTTCAACCCAAGGGGGCTCCAGCCTGCATCCCACAGCTAGCTGAGAAGAGCTCGACTTAGAAGAGCTCCCTCTTTGGCTGAGTGGTTTTGATATCTTTTCCGCGATCTCATCTCGGGAATCAGTCACTGCTCTCTGGACAGAGTGACAAGAAGTGGACAGACTCATTCTCTTAGGGCCATGTTTGAGGGGAAAGGGTGGCAATTATGTGCAATGGAGGGAGATTGCAAAAATACTGAAAAATGATTCCTGAGTTTTTCATCATGCTTGGAGGCAAAGAAATCCAACAAATGGACTCAGCCTAGTTGTATGAGGCTGTGCCACGGGCCAAGGGCCTCCTGGCGCTCTCAGCTTCATGGTTCTTCCCAGAGGGCAGGAAGACCCTTGACCACACTCCAGAGCTTGGCATTCGAATGTGTCCTGTGCCTGAATCTTAGGTCTTAGAAAATAAGACCTAAGTTGTGAAGAACATACAGGCCCAGCTCTTCGCAATGGCACAGAGGGGACATTCGGTTGATGTTCTTGATGGTGAAGGTGGCTGGGTCTTGCTGCTTGCACACTTACAGCAATCCCTTGCCAGTGCTCTAAGCTGAAATCCAGCTGCCATTTCGGGTAGCACAGGTGCCCTTGTGCCACAGCTTCCGAAGACCAAGAACAGCAGATAAGGGAGCACACCCACGCGACAGCAGGCTCTGGTGTGTTGACACTGGATCTGGGCTGTGGGGTGATGTCCATTCCAGTCTTCGGCTCTTTCCACTTTGAAAACTGTGGTTTGGCTCTGGCTACTAGCTGGCTGATTTTGGCTCGTAGTAGGGGCTCATTTAGAAAGTGCTCCTCAACTTCATTTTATCAGGTTGGCCTCTTAAGGTTAAATATATTGGCCTCCTGCTTGCAAGCTTGAGAACTATGAAGCAGAATGCATGTCCTGAGGATTTGCGAAGATGGCTATCTCTTTATTCCCCTCCCCCCCCCTTTTTTTTGCATTCCTAGGGATATAATAAAAGGCATTTGCATGATTCATTATATTTTACAGCAGGACTAAGCTATGGTCTATGTGCAGACTTCTTGGTTTTGTTTATTAATTAAGCCATAAATATAGCTGCAACCATTTTGACAGTCTACAGGTTGCCACATTAGGGACTGTATTTCTGGGATTATAAATTGCGTACACTGAGGCAGTCTCCATAACCACCACCAGGCCAATTTTAAAATAAAAGAGGGCTGCCACATCCAGTGTTGTGCTTACCAACAGATGCCCCAGCCAGAGCAAAGTGTTTGTATTTATGAAGACCAATGTCATTCCATTTAAAGGGGGGAAGTTACAGAGCTGAGAGTACAGAGTCTCCTATCTAATTAGCTTATGACTCCAAAGAGCCCAGTGTGTTGAATAAAACATATAAAAACAGACAAAAAGAACCCATAATGTAAAAATCTTCAAACAATAATGAAACTGAGGTAAAGGGGCTTAGATGTTACCCCTCATTTCTTGCAAAGCAAGCTCATATTTAAGTTCAGATGGACCGGGTTAACAATCACTATTTTTACTGTTAAAATGCCCCAGGGAAGTTATAAACGCACCAAATATGCTGTTAACCTTCCTTTATATTGTGTGCAGCTGTATGGCTTTGTACCAGGGACCAAACTTCCTAACCCGGCCAGCAACGTGAAAGAGGCTTTTTTCCAAAACCTTTCAATAACAATGCTTTGCTTGTCACTCGATTTCCATTTCGTTTTTTCCTACTACTTCACACTAGTATTTGGTTTAGATTTTACTTATTCCAATTACTTTCTTTGGTTGTCATTTCTGCTGAGGACTGCATATGTATGTATATATTACTGGATTAAGATAAAAACAGGTAAAGGAATGTAACCGAGAAGAGTTGATTCAAATGTCTATCCGACACCCCAAGTCAGTGCTTTCTTAACTCCTACAAACATCGTCACGGCCTGCTTTACAAGGATGTTTCTAACATTTCTATACACCGTCTGGCATTGCCAATAGTAAGGATTATCAAATGATCTAATGAAAATTGAACAAAGATGATGATTTTTCTTTTTTCCTTGCTGTCTACATGGGAGGTTAAAATCTATTCAACTTTTTAAAAGAGATTTTTAATGGTTTTAGATCGTTTACAAGCATTGGCAGGCTGCATTAAAGGGGAAAATGTCAACCACATTTCGAGGCTTTTTTTTTTGCAAGGACTAAGATGAAATCAGAAGCACTGTGGTCAGATTCTCGGCTCTGAGGAGATGCAGCCTGTCCAGTAGTTTATACTTTATGAACTTTGGACTCAGACCTGTAAAACAAATCAGTCTAGGCTAGAGCTCCCTGGCAGTGATTAATCGACGAGCACATTGTCACATGATTCTTCTTGACATCCAGACACAGTGCTTACCTAGGAGTTCGATACCTCATCAGCAAACAGAACTGCACTAGGAAGCCTTGGGCTGTTCCAGCTCTGTTGTCGGAAATGCTTTTCTTCAAATGTCCCTGCTGGGAGAAAGGTCATCTACAGACTATTTACTAAAATGTGTCTCGAGACACAGGACAAATAAGTCCAAAACTTTCTTAGGCATGAGGTCAAATTAGGCTAGGTGGTAGCGTGTTGGATGAAAAAAAATGAAAGCAACAAAATCATTCCAGTTAGTATAAAATCACAGAGTCTTAGCTGTCCACTGGAAGTGCACTAAAATGAGTTGAGCTGCCCTAAAAGGTCTTTGACTTATTAGACTAAACACTTGGAACTTCTGCTTCTTTTTGTTTTTGCTTTTCAAGTATGAAAACTGATCCCAAGGCTATTGTTTTTGAATGCTCTGTCAGAAGACCACACTCCTTGTGAGACTTTGGAGTTCACCAACCTGGTTCTCCCAAGCAGGTAGCTGAGTGGCTCCGGGACTCTCTGAAACTCTCCACTGCAAAATTATGGGGCGCGGGGGGCTGCCTAGATGATTTCTACAACCATCACAATGGTCACATTTGAATTGTGGATCACAACACTTGATTGTATCCAAAGAACAACATATATTTACTTATTAAATGCTCGCTAGTATATTCACTCCTTATTTTAAGAAAGTGATGATTAAGTGTAAATTTTAAGAGATTAGAAACTTTGGTTCAATGTGATTGGACTAGAAGCCCAGACAACAGATTGTTCATATTCACTGGACGACTACTATTTCCCACTGATTCTAGATTTCTTATTCCAGGGAGGAAGAGAGACTAATTTAGCAAATAACAGTAACAAAACTCAATATGTTAAGATAGGAGTACATGAATTAAAAACTAATCATTGATCTAAATATTTAATTATATACATTTTAAAATGTCAAGAATTCACATAGAGAAATTTAATATGCAATTAGATTATAATTAAGTTCCACAACTTTGTTTTTTCTGTTCAACATCCCTTATAATTAGGGATATGCAAATCAAAACCACACGAGATACCACCTTATACCAGTAAGAATGGCACATATCAAAAAAACAAGCAACAACAAATGTTGGCGAGGATGCGGTGAAAATGGAACTCTCCTACGTTGCTGGTGGGAGTTCAAACTGGTCTAACCACTGTTGAAAGCTGTCTGGAGATTCCTCAGTCTACTAAAAATGGAGCTACCATACGATCTGGCAATTCCACTACTAGGGATCTACCCAAAGGACACAAAAACAGTGATTCAAATGAGCACCTGTACACCTATGTTTATTACAGCACTATTTACAATAGGTAAAACCTAGAAACAACCCAAATGCCCAAAAATAGAAGATTGGATCAAGAAGATGTAGCATATATACACAATGGAATATTATTCAGCAATCAAAAAAGATAAACTCATGCCATTCGCAGCAACATGGATGGAGGAATTATGCTCAGTGAAATAAGCCAGAAGGAAAGTGAAAAATAACAGATGGTTTCACTTATAACAGGAATATATGGGAACTAAATAAGACATCAGTGTAAAAAAAAATACAATACAAAACACAACAAAACAAAAACAGGCAATTATAAATCAGAGACATCCTGCAGGGGAGGAGGAGGGAGAGGGATGAGAGGGAGGGAGGGAGGAGCACAGGGGACTGTGGTGATGGTGCATGGGTGCCTTGGGTAAGGAAATTCTATGGAGACTCAATCTGAGGGGGTGGGGGAGAGCAAATATTGTTTAAAAAATAAAAAATGATAAATGTTAAAAAAATATTAAAAATTTAAAAAACTGATTTATACAATGGAGTACTACTTGGCAATGAAAAAGGAAGAAGCTACTGATATACATAACATGAATGCATGCACATATTGTTTGAAAGAAACCAGAAAGAAACCAAAACGCTATCTACTATGTCACTGCATTTATAAAATATACTGTAAAAGGAGATACCATGGGGAAAATTTCAGAGATGACAAGGTGTTAGAAGTTGAGGGAGGGGAGGAAACTCCAAAGAGGAACACTAGAATTTTGGAGAGGTGATGGACAGTTTCATATGTTGATTATGGTGGTGGTTACACAGCTCTATGCATTTTTTAAACACTATAAATACATTAAAAAGTATGAACCTAATTGCAAGTTACACCTAAATAAGACTAAAATAAACATGTTTTTCACTTATATTTGTAGAATCCAAAAAAGGGATGTAAAGAGTTGAAAATGTTATGTTTTAGGTCAGCTGTGAAAGAGCATAAGGTCCAGTCCAAGAGTTTGGATTGTAGGCACAGAATTAGGAAGGCAAAATACAATGGTTCTGGCAAAAGGCTAAATAAGTTAAGAAGTTCTGGAATTTGCTGAGCTACACAGCAACCAAACACTGATGGGAAGTAGGTAAGGATCCAAGTGTTTCTGTTTTATTATGATCATGCCACCTGGGAAGTTATCTTTCCCCATCCCCCTGTATTAGCTGCTGGTCAGTTAGCAGCCAACTTGTATTTTTGCATTTGGATGGGAGCCCACCACTGGGGCAATGAAAAATCAGGTCTTTCACTTCAGGAACATAATTTTCAGAAGTAAGATCAGTCTTTTCTTACTCCCAGTTAGTAATGTCTGACTAATGACAACACTTTTGCAGTAGATCACTGGAGAAACGTTTACATGAATCACTTGGAGGGTCAGATGCCCAGCAGGTGATGGCATCCTCAATAAGTGAAGGTGCATGGAACCAGATGGCTCTCTGAAGCTCTGCCTCACCATTCATGTGCCAGGCAAACGTTACTGCTAGGATATGCAAGTATAGAAAAAGGCAAAGACAACTGAACACATTTAAACAAAACGAAAAATATATATGAAGATTTGCATCATGAACAAACAGGATTGAGAACCCAAGGGCTCTAGACCTGGAAGATTAATGTGAGACCACTGCATTCCCCACACCTGACTTACCCCTGGCCTGGCTGTTACTACCAGTTCTGGCTACTGTTTGTCTCACGCAAAGTAAAACCTTTCTTATGAAATATTACTTTGACCTCTGGAACAATGTAGCTGATTTCTTATCCTTTATTAAATGGCAGTCTTTTAAATGTGAAAATGCAGCTTGCACTTTTCCGCTTTAGGTCACAGCTGATAATGAAGTCATTTCTAGGTGATACATAAAATTACCAACTCGAAGGCCTCCCTTTTTGACCTCAGTCACAGAAGTGTCATTCTCGGCCCAACTCCTTGATGGCCAGCAAGTCGCCTTGTGTCAGCCAGAAACACCAGGAGTCAGGGGGCTGACCCAAGATCACCCAAAGTGCCACCCCAGGCCATGTTCTCCCCCACATCACAGAGATGTGGGTACCTCAAGGGGACAGGCAGGGCCTCTCCAGCCTTGTAGAGTGGGGGCCAGCAGGCAGGGGTGGTGATTTTTAACTTTATCATCAGCCAGCAGGGTAAGCCTCTTGGGTCCTGCCTTTTTGAGGGAAGTATGGAGAGGCTGGTTCTGAAAACAGCCTAGCACCGAGTACACCGATGTAATTGCTCTGATTTTGTAGGGGCATGCAGCAAAAATGTCAGTGGCTCAAGATCATCACTGAAATCTCTTCCCCCCAAAAGTGAAAAAAGAATAAGCGGTGCCCACAGGTCACAGGAAAGGCGTAATTAGTTCTGAGCAGCCCAGCTGCACAGTGGTCTCTTCCCTGGGAAGCTGATGTGAGAGAATTTGGACAGATGCACTTTAGTCCGGGATCCCACGGGCTTATAGACAGATTGGTCCTGTTTTACTTGTCTGGTGAAGAAGTTAGTCTCCAGTGACAAAGACAAAATGCATTTCATCTATTATTCTGAAAATTATTTCTGTTAAAATTCAAACTGAAAAGCAGCTATTGCCGAGTTTAGGAACAGAGGACATAGACATCACACAAACCTTAAAATAATGAAAGAGCTTCAGAGAGAATATTTGCTTCTACCACTTTCCAACAGCCTACATTTTAGTTACACTTTAAACCTTTGAGCCTTTAACTGAGATTTACAGAAAATAACTAGAATGGGAGGGGTGATGATGAGGATGAAAGAACAGTGATTTCTACATACAGACTTCTTCTTCATAAACCAGACCAAGAAAAATAATTTTGCTCGATGAGTTAAGCTTATTCCTCTCTTTCGGAGGCTGTGGCTTATGCATCTGTACGGAACTGGAAATAAAATTTATTTTGCTTAAGATTTCAAACGAAAGTAGTGGATCTCCCTTTGCAAGACGACTTGAATGGGAAACAATTAAAAAAAAAAAAGACAGAGGTCTGAGATACAGCTTTAGGTGGTAATAAGTGCTAGGTACACACACCCAGCTATTAAACAGTTTGCTGAATATACCAAATGTGTACCTCAAATTATTCTTTGCATTAGCTGGAACAAGGCTAACAAATACTCCAAGCTTTCAATGAAAGGAGTCTCTGATTTCTCGATTTCTACTACTTGCCATAACTTGTGCCGGTTACTCTCTGCCAAAGATTCCCTCCCATCTGTACCCAGCAAGATCCTGGATTGATGCCACCACCAAATTAACTTGCAAACACCTAACATTTTATCCACATTTGATTTTCCCAGGTAGAACATTGTGGGTTTACTCTTTTGTATCAGCAAGCAATACTTTTCTCTAGCCTAAAATAATGGCACCCTAGAAAACCTAGTGGGGAAGAGCTATACTTTTAATGCATACAACAAAGTAGAGAAGAAGTCATTCCAATGACATTCTTTCTTCCAAATATAAAAGCTGTAAAAACAACTTCTCCAAATTAGAGAAAAGAGAGAACAGCCCTAAAACGACAGAAGTTAAATGTTGAAGTTATAGATGACTTATCGTGAAGAGTGACTGCTTAGAAGCTAAACTAACTACATGGTTCTCCTTTTTAACATGCAAAAAAGGATGTTGGTATTTTTACTCTGCAGAAGAAGAAGAAAATGTTTTAGGGAATCTGATTGTAAATGCTGGATTCAAAAGCTTCTGCCTGGTCTCAGATGTTTCTCTGACCTTTATTACCCATCTGACTGAGGAGGTGGTGGGTCCTCAACAATGACTAGATCCTGGGAGTCTTCTGGGTATCACAACGATCCAGGACCATCAGCTTCTTTTAATATAATGAGGAAAACTCACCAGAGGTAAAATTCTAGCAAGTAAACAAAGTTTCAGAATTTTACCTTAAAGGGTATATTTTTTCCTATTTAAGTACATGTTTGTATATAGAGAGAGTGGACTGCAAACAAACAACCACAAATACATGGCTGTGAAACCCTCTAAGGCATTATGTAATGTGCCCACATATTAGTTCCTTATATAGTACATCTAAAATAAACACAGGGAAATTCTGTGTGTGTGTATGTGTGAGTGTGTGTGTGTTTTCCAATATAAATAGGGGAGCCAGGGAAAACCTCCTGGTAATTTTATTCAACACCTCTCAATTTACATGAAGTACCTGGCTAGTTTTTTTTTCTTAACAGCATGAGAATGCACGATTTTATTACTAGTAATTTAAAGATTCTGACACTTCCTAAAAGCTCCTTTTAAATCTTATAAATTAAATTCCCTCAAAGATTCAGGCATGTTATATGCTTGCTTCAGTTTATTCACTAAGAACATCTTGATACACGTGTCTAAACAGCACAGAAGGAGGATAGTCTACAAATTGCTGTATTTTGGTCACTGTGGTAATATAGACACATATCAAGAAAGGCAAACAGCTTTAATACATGTGCATTTCTTCACACCTTGCATTTTACTAATATCACAAAGCACTAGCCTTTGAAGTTATCACAAAATGGAAAAACAATCACAAGTTTTACAACATATTTTGGAGTATGTATCCTTTAAAAAACATGATCCATTTTCAAACAACTTAGCTAATACAGCATCAGGAGAAAAAGTGCTCATTTTCAGTTGTGAAAAGTGAATTATCAAAGAGGGATGGGTTGTAACACTGTACTTAGAAAAATTTTAAGTCACCTTTTATGAAAATAGGTCCTCTCTCTAGTTTATTATCTGTTCAAAAGCAATCACAAAAAGATAAAATACCAATATGTAGCTATCAAAGGGCAACTTAAATGACCTTTTCTTGTTATTTATCGGCATTGATACTCTGGAATGATACCTTTATTAATCCTTCAAAAGGGGATTTAGGAAGTTATTAACTCTTTTTTTAACAAACAAACAAAAAATAGATAGGGAATCTCAACACCATATATTTTTATATAATGTAATTCCTAACAGCACTTTTAAAAGGAGAACTGTAGGGCCTCCCCGGTGGCGCAGCGGTTGAGCGCTGGGTTGCGAAACTGCGCGCGGCCTCTGTGGCGCCGGTTCGATCCCCGGCTGCTCCCCGGCCACCGGAGGAGGGTCCCACATGGCGCGCAGACCTCTCCTGCCGCCCGCTGCTCCCCTCAGCAGTGTACTTCGGTCCTTCTGCCTGCTCTGCTCCCCGCTCTGGCTCTGGTGAATTCTCTCACCCTCCCGCGCTTCTGACTGTACCCAGTGCTTGTATAAACAAAACAAACAAACAAACCAGCAAACAAATAAATAAAGCATGCCTCTATAAAAAAAAAAAAAAAAAAAAGAAGTGTTAAAAGGAGAACTGTAAATTTCCAAAACTGTGATAAAGAAAAAATGATGAGTCAATGAGACAACATTCAACTCATATATTTTAAAGATTGGAAAGAGTAAATTACTTATTATTATTACAAATAAGAAATGTTAACTGGACATTTTAACTGTCAGAATACGAGTCAAAACTGTGAAGCAATGTCCCGTGAGGACAAATTTTTCCTTTTGTATAGTGGATGTTAAAACCTACTCAGGGGTGCCAAGACACCATGACGACCATTTCTGGTCTTCATTCATTAAGCAGTGTTTATGAAATGTGGCAAAGGTAGATTCGCTGGTGATGAACTCAGGAGAAAATGGGAAAAATGTGAACCTTCACCTTTTTAACACCACTTCAAAATCAGAACCAGACCCAGCAGCGCACCACCCCAATCTCCAGCCTAACAAATTAGAAACCTGATCTCATCAAGTAGAAAGTCCACTCGCCAAACCCCAAGCTCAGCCAAACGCCAAGCTCAGCTGCAGGCTCTTGGTGGCCCCCTCTCTGGCTCCCTCCAGGCCAGAAGCACAGGAAGATCCTAAGCGCAGTCGAGTTTCATATAACACCAAGCGTTTACCAACACGTGGGATGTAAGAAATCACTCTGAATTCAGATCCTTTGCGTGTTTTCAAATTTCATTTACAGAACATCGCATAGAGGTGGCACGTTTGGAATGAAAGAGAAGGTGGACTTGTGTGTCTCTGGGGGCAGAAATTCCCTCAGCTGTGCCCCAGCCCACCCTCCGCGCCCCGCTCCTCAGAGCATTATCCTGTCAAGCCCCCAAACATGCTGGGCCACCAGTCTGCACTCGCCAGACATAAGCTGCTTTCTGCCAGACACAGTCCTCAAGGAAAAGGTCCTTTTGCCCCTATTATTTCCCTGTTTGCCCTTGATGACAGAAACTTTTCTTTTATAGCTCCTTTTATTCATTTCTCTCATCGGGTAGACTTGAAATAGTAGAAAGAGCATGAGGGATTTTACAACTCTGGGAGGATGTCTACTTCACAACCCACTTTGTGTTCATTTCAAGGAAAAACAAAGATCCCTGAAAATACCTGTTGTGCTCGCTTTCCTTTTTTTTTTTTTTTTCCCCAAGCTGGAAAACCTGGAACTGGGCAAAAATGAGGTGAAATTTTACAACAAATTAAGCTAGGGTGATAAAATCCATGGGGGAAGAGAAGTAGGAGGAGATTAAATGACATTAAAAAATATCCAAATCTTCATTTGATTAACTTTAATCTAATTATAAAAAGTCACCGCTCAGTTCCCTAGCAAACAAGGAGACCTCAGAAGGTTGAAGTAAAAAAAAAAGAAAAAAAAAAAAAAAAGAAAAAGAAAAAGGGAAAAAAAAAAAATCCAGAGGTTAGAGAAGCAAAAATAATGCTGAATTAAAGCACTCGGAGGCCCGTGGCTTTGAATCTGGGCACACCAGTCATTCCACCCAGCGAGGCCGTCTGCAGAGGTTTGGGCTCTTGTTAACAGAGCACTCATTGTTTTCAAAGGCAGTTAGAAAAATGCTGCTTTATATCTGCTCACACCACAGGCTCCGTGCACAGCCCGGGAAAAGGCGGCTGAGAGTGTACACTCCACAGGAAGAAAAAAAAAAAAAAACCCATGGATATATACACAACCCCTCACCCCTCACCCCACCCCCACCCAGACAGAAAAACACATTTTTCTGCTATGAACTCCCTCAAACTCAATTCCTGGCTCACGAACTGTGGTAAAGGATGTTATGGTGGTGCATAATTTATAACTGGAAATTTCTGATTCATGTGGGATTTGGGGCATTTCTCCGCCCTTCACCCACCGCCTCCCCGCTTCCACCTCAGCACAGGGAGGTGAGAACCATCAGGCAGCAGGGCGAGCGCCATCAGGCAGGGAGGAGATAAACACCGCATTTCTGAGACTGCAGTTATTCCACACCTGTTTAAAATGTTTATACAGTAATTAAAGATTAATGCTTATTCCAGACCAGATAAATATTAGACAGTATGTGTGTGTATATACATATATGAATCCGCAATGCTGCAGAGAACAAAGATTTTATTGTATGGCGCTTACTGAGTGAAGGGTGTAAGCTTTAAAAAGGCCTGAGCTTCACAGAGTTTACATTACAGAGGGGAAAAAAGGCTTAAAAATGTTAAGTGGTTGGAGCTACTGAGGGCCATGGAGAAAGCAGGGAGTTAGTGGTGAGTAAGAGCTAATTCTGCTGCAAAGCATGGCTTCTCTGCTTCTTCAAGGCGGGACTCAGTTTACCACCCTCCCCCGGTCAGCTGTCAGTTTAATGGGTCACTCTGACTTGCTTCCTGAAGCAACAATAGCAAGGAAGACAGTTAAGTTTTTGAAAAACATTTTACTTGTTTCTGATAAATCCCGCAGTCTCATTCAGCCACATTTCCCAGTGTACTTAGAATAATTTTACAGAGTCTATGTGTTCCTTTCTGGTGATACTCATTCTGGTGGCTTCTTTAACATACAGGACAAAACATTTTGAACTCAAAAGAGTTGTAAAGTGTGATGATTAGTAAACTTAAAACATTTACATATTGTATTGTCTTAGACAGCCTGCTAATAGGGTCAAAATAAGGATGACTTCAGAAAGTGGTTAAGTCAGGATCATAAACTAATCTTGACATGTGGCTATAACGAAATGTTTTCCTCTCTGAGATGTCAATGAAGGCATATTTTATTTATACTATTATTGGGTAATGCAAGCAATTAGGTATGAGTTTTAAAGGTTAACAATATGGTTCTTTCGGACAAATTTGATAGAGGTAGTGGGCAAATATAGACAGAAGTAATGTTGATAAATCTAGTATTCACGCAACTGCATTTTACAGCACCAGGCACCCTAACACTAGAGCAGTCTTCATCCTAAACCTTGCCAACTTATCGACACTCTAAAGATGGAAGCCTGAACTTGTCCCCTAAGCACTGCATGAGAAGGTCCCCACCACAAAGACCCCTACAAACAAGTGGACACATATCGTGGAGAACAAAGGTACAAGAGGCAATTTCCCTGTATTACTGAAGCAATTTTGACTGACCATTAATTATGATTTTAAGATGTTAAAAAAAGATAAGAGACTGTCATCAGAAAATTCTGAGAAGACAAGTCAGAATGAAAAGTCGCATTGGCTGAGAGGGGGTGCAGGGAAAACACACATTTGGGAATATGAGAACAGAAGGCAGTGTCTGAATGTGCGAGGAAGGACGCTGGCCTGTCAGCCCCCATCAGTGTGGGTGCCACTGTGTGCCAGTGGGGAGGTGCTCACTCCACAGCAAGAGTTCGAGGAGGCAAGATCCAAAGTGTTGACTTTTTCTCTCCATAGCCGCTCTGTGGTCAGTGGACGTTTACCCAGAAACCAATCACCAGTCTATTCTAAATGGGTCGTCCGGTGATTTTTCTACAAAGTGACTATGGGTGGATCAACAGAGGACCCAAGGGAGATAGACAGCAATGATCTGAGCTGAATGCACCTAGCTTCATTAACTGAGAACACTTTATCAGAAGAGCGACCGAACCGAGGGAACAAGAAAGGATGGGAGGAAATCAAGAAAATTATTTTGCAAGGCAGCAAGGCAGACATTTCCCACTCCTTATAATTTTAAGACTCTTTGCCCTAAAGAATTTTACAGATATGAAATTGATCTCAGAGGTGTCCAAAGTGGCTGTTGGTATTCGTTCCTAAATCGCTGAGTAAATTTAGGGCTCCTTCTAGTACACTGTGCTACAAGTAAATGCCCAGTGACTAATGAAGGCACAGAACATACTAGATCTGATTTTGTCCAGATACTTAATATTCAGGTGAAGGGGCTCGACAGCCCAGAATCTCATGAAGCAATATCCGTATGTTATTTGAAATCAGGACTACAATGGTACAAACTTCCAGATAGAAGACAAACACTGGCGGTGAGTGTAGGACACAGCGTAATTAACACTGCTGCACAGCGCATTTGAAAGCTGTTGACAGAATAGATCCTGAGAGTGATCATCACAAGGAAAAACATATTTTTCTTTTCTTTGTTTCTCTGTGAACTCTTGGGTGCTAACCACGCTGATGGTGGTGGTCACTTTGCAATACATGTGAGGGGTCACGGTGGTGTACCCCTAAATCAGGGCCGCCTGCCAATTCTATCTCAATAAAATGGAAAGATAACGAAGCAGTCAGGAGAAGATTCCTTAGTTTTAATTTTTATTTAAAATGTTCATCTAAGGATTCATAATTTATATACATGTTTCTTCTAGAAATGATTTCAGGCTGCAGGACAGTGTCAACTGAAAAAATAATATGAAAAAGAAGTCTTCAAACATGGGCCTGATGCATGAGGTGAGTGGGAGGAAAGCACTGGAGCCTTAGGAAAGGGAGCCACTGGGCTCGGCATTCTTGCTGTTTGAATAGAAGGAAGACGCACCTTCTTGGGGGGAGCTTTTCTCTGGCACAAGGAGACACACGGATTCTTGTATGTGCACACCGAGTAACCTAAGCGGGAAAACTTTTTCGAAGGTGTCTTTATAGATGCCAAGGTGTTCCTTGGGTTTGTCTTTTTCTTTTTTCTAAATGGCACACCTAAGTAAAAGCAAAGGCATACATAAATCTGAACACGGGCAGGCAGTTGGGGGTGTGGTCCAGGTGTGTTTCTCTATGGTGAGCAAGTTTCTACCTATGGTGGACAGCGAGAGTTTATAAAGCCCCGTGTTTGGTCCGCCTGATGTCGGGTCTTTGAGTGATGCTTTCGGATGAGGCAGAAGCTGAGGCTGACTCCTGGCAGCATCAGTCTGTGGGCTTGCTAACTGCTGACTTGTGTGAGCCCCAGCTTTGTGCGCGCGCGTGCGCGCGCACACACACGATAACGTGGCTGGCGTGGTCAGCAACATGGAGAAGTCTGGGGCTGCCTGATCCCTGCTTGTCAGCTGGCAAGGAAAGTAGATGGCAGGAAAGCTTATGGGCATTTTTGTCTAAAGAAATTAAAAAGCTGAGTTCTGCAGAAAAAGAAATCACAGAACCCAGAGTTTGTGATGGCACTGCAGTGTGGGCCAGGTTACGCTGGAGGACACTGTAAGGACAGCTGTCATCACCCACACTGCTGCCCTGGCCCTCCTCTGGTATCTATCCTGCACAAGCACAGGCGCATCTCCTTGGGAAGTCTCCCCAACATGGCGCGGGGGAGGCAGCCTCATGGTCCCTAGAGGAGGTCATGGGTACGATGGACGAGGTGGGCTCTGATTAATTGGGCCCCCACTGGCCGCCCCCAGAGGAAGTGGGGCCTCCTGCTCACAGGGGGTGCCTGTTTTCCTGGGCCGAGGGCAGAACCAGGCCACCACAAGGGGCCAACCCACTGTGTTTCTGCCATGGTGCCACCTTTGGCACCTGAATTGAAAGGCTTCATTCCCTGGCCACTTTGGAGTGATTTTTCCTTCAGGAGACAGCAGTGATGTCCATGCCACTTCTGTCCAACTCTCCTTGTCCCCCAGAGCTGGGTGGCAACCCTGTGACATGGCTGACAGCCCCATACACAGGTGAGCATGGTGCAGTCACTGCTGGGGTGTCAGTGGACTCAAGGAAGCCAGGATGCACCCTCCCTTGCACAGGCCTGAGAATAGCTGAGGATGGGAACCTCAACCAGTGGGCTTTCAGTGACCAACAGCCACACAGCTCTTAGGAGCAGAGTATATAACAGCCAATACAACACAAACACACACACACACGCACGTGTATGCATGTGCCTTTGCTTGTGCTACAGGAAATCTCAGACTGGCCTTGTATGGACCACCTCACCACCTCGGGACATTTGTCTTTTAAGGGGAGGAGAAAATATACTCCAGTGTCAGTGACTTGAGATAAAATATCTCTCAACACATTCTCCCTTACTCATACTCCTTTTAATAAAACCATTATTTTCCTTACCCCCAAGGCACCCCTAGAACTGTAAGAAGTCATTTGAGAATAGTATACAAAACAAATGCAAAACACACTCTGTAGTTCAAGTAGGCCACATTAATATTTTTTTTCTTTTTATCACTTCCCACAGAAAGCAGGCATGATACATTTTACTACCTAATTAATAGATGTAAGCAAAAAGAAACATGACTAGGGCCAGGGAACTGATAATAACCACCAGGGTCAGCCAGACATGGACTATTTTGCATAGGAAACAAATCTAGGATTGGGTGAGAGTAAACACCTAACCTCTCCAAACTGAACACAGCCATCCACGTCCTGACCCCCAGCCCCCACACACTTAAACCATTATCTAATTACTGTGGACATCCAAAAGGAGAATTACCAAGTACCCTGGGTTAAGAAAGGCTGGTCAGGAAAGGGGAGGAGGGGTGGAGAGAACAAGCAGGGACCTTCCAGCTGGAGCCTGTTTGTGACTTCTTGGCCTCACTGTTTGAGACTTTCTGGCATTTTTATTGCCTGTTGTCTCAGTGATAATGTGCAAGCATAGAGATATATTAAAACCCTAAGTAAATATATTCAAAGAGAGAAAAAGAATAGGTCATTAGAGAAAATAGCAGAAGAACATTAATTTTCAAGTCGCCAGTGCCGAGAATGCAATATTTTAATTTTTAAAATCGCCATAAAAAGTGTTAGTTCAGGCTATTATGATTTCAACTGAGTGCTTTTAGGAACACAGAGTCATAAAGAAATTAGAGATGACATTCCATGAAAGGAAAAGCTCAAAGAAACCTCTGGTAAACTGGATTGTTCCTATCCTTTGTTACCGGATTTCTTCTTCACGCAATTGTGAAAGGCTTCATCTACCCATTTTATAAAAGGAAAGCTTTTCAGGTTTCAGATACATTGCTTCCATGCTAAATACAATAAAATTGCTGTTCTAAGCTGCTGTTGCGAATAATAAGGGAAGCCAATTATGATGTACTCTCGTAAGGATTTCAAAAGTTACCAAATAACTCAATTCCTTTCTTATTAGTCACCTAACATTTCCTACAAGAACACTGTCCAGAGTAAGATCGACTGCAAGGCGAGCCACTTGCTCTTTTCTTTTTTCTGAATGGGAAGAAATATGTGATGTCGATATCAAAATCAGCAGGTACACATACACAGGGCCTCTGTCTGCCTGCATCATGCCTGGAGCCCTGAGGCACCGGATCATTCTATTCTATCAGGAAAATGACACTGCTGGCTGGCAAATGTGCTCCCGCAAGACTGGAGAGTTATCTCTCCAGACCCCCTTATGCAACCCATCTCTCCCTTGCACATAGTCCTCTTTCTCCCACTCACTCCCCTGTGTTATCAGAGTGGACACCAAGGCCCCTGAGTCCCACAATGGTCAGCCCACACTTGCCTACCACATAAATGCCAGCTTGGGGGCAGTGGGGGGTTGACAGAGGACACCTCCAGGCAGCCAGCAAGGATAAAGTTTACAAAGCGACCAGATACTATTTTCAACTGTCAAAGTTCAATCCATATGCATGATAACCATTCAATATTTATTTATAGACTTTCACCAAGATGTGAGATATAGATGCCTAAGCCCCCCAAAAATGATGATTAATGTTTAATGGAAAGTTCGAAGAAGAAATGAACACATTTGCTGGTAACCAGACTCGTTAAATGCTTCCCCCCCATGGCGCTGTCAGAACTTTTGGTTTTTTTTTTTAAGAAGGAGGAGGGCCCTGAGGATAAAATAGCCCACATTTGCTAGCTGCATGTGACAACCTCCAAAAGGCGTACAATATATCACTGGGGCAGCTCACAAACTGGCGAGTCACATTATTTATTACGAGCCACACATGTGACAAATTATTTAACTCAGTTGATCCTAATAAGTCAAAGAGCAAGCAATTAGCTAACTCAGTCAGAGGGCTGTTTGTGGCAATTTATAGATGCGCTCAAGCTGTCCCAGCTCTTCAAAGCCCCATTAAGGAGAAACCTTTTAATGACTCACTTGAGATGACAAGCATTACACAGCACACATGGCGGCCAAGCCCTGGGCAGCCTATTCTGTTACACTCTGCTCTGCCGGCCCCCAGCCGCCCCCCAGCCCCCAACAGCTGTTGATGTGTTTTCAGCCTCTGCTTCGCTGCTGTGAGCAGCCAGAGCTCAGGCATCAGGCATCCCGGTATTTTCCAAAGCAACCGGTGGCGTTAAATTCTTGTATCGCAGAGGTTTCTGGGAATGTCCAGGATCCCCACACTTTTATGGGTCTGGGGAGTTATTTCCCAGGAGAGGCAAGAGAGAAACTCAGGTGGTGAGGGTGGCCCTGGTGAGTTTGGGAAAGTGGCTTATTCCAACTCTGTGTCCATCTTTATAGACGTGCCTCGCAGGAGTGCTGAGAGGATGAGCTCAGGGGTCAGATGTGCTGCACATGAGGAGGGCTGCCTTTCTCAGTCCTGGGACAGGGTGATTTATTGCAATGTTGCCAGGCGTGTCTCAGGCTGCTTTGCATGCTGACCTCCTCCCACCCCTTTTCTTAAGAAAATTTTCCCTTGGGCTGGGTCCACATCCACATCCTCCATTCCTCTGCCAGCCATCCTGCCCCACCTCTGGGAGGAGTGCAATGCCACAACTCAACGTTTCAATAAAGGAGTGGAATTTTGAGCGGTGACTTCCCAGAGGGCCGCCTACATGGGGGCCACTTTTTCCCTAGAAACGGGGCACACAACAAGTTTAGACACTTAGAGATGAAATGCCAACTGACACGCGCAGTCTCCAGGCTGAAGAAGCCTTCAGGACTGAAGGACGCAGGAGGCTGATGTTTACTGTGTCAAAACCCAAGACCTAGGCCCCAGAGCAGCGTACTTATTTTTAAGTGATAAAAGTCCTGCCTCGTTATCTGGGGTTTCAAGTACCTCAGTCAGGCCCGCCTGGTGAAAGACAAGCTTCATCGATAAGAGAAGCTGGTGATAGGCGGAAAACACAACACCCTACCTTGTTTGGGGGTGGGGGCACAGCTTAGTGAGAAAAGGCAAGTGTTAACCTCTCCCAGAGTTCCAGCACCACCAGACTCCTGGGATCCCTGACTCGCTTTATTCATAGGAAACAATCAATTGATTGTGCTTTCATCTCCCCCCGCCACTGCCTTCGCAGAGCCACACTGTAATTACAGCTTTGGGGACAAGGCCGGCCCCACAGGAGGGGCGGAGGCCACGTTCCCTCTGGGCCAGGAATCGGGCCACCCCAAGGGACAGCCTGGCCACCCAGCCCCAGCACTAGTAACCACTCTGCTCCACTCTCATTTTCCAGTTTGGTCAGATGCAATTCCAAGTGCATTTTTCTGGTGACATAGAAAATCTTCACAGAAGAAATATGGCTTAATTCAAAAGGTGATGGAGAGAACTGTGGAGAGGTGAGCATTTCTTTACAGCTGTGGGTTCCACTTTGCAATCACCCTCTCAGACCCTCTCAGGCCCTCACGAAATCCCAAGAATGATGGGGCAAGGCCTGAATTGTGTTGTGTTGAATGACTAAGTGCTGTGACCACGTAGCAGAGCAACAGGGAGGACACCTCCACTTGAAACAACATCAAGCCACCCTAGCGTGGATCCGCGCTTCAAGGGGTTGCATGGAAGAAAGTGTTTTACAGAAAGAGGTGGAAAAGGAGCTGTGATTATTGTGTGACCTCTTAGCTGTAAGAGCTGGATGTCAACAACGCTTTAGAAGTCACATAAAAGCAGTATGTCGGGGTGAGGGGGAGTACGGCCATATATCCGCGAGATGAATGGAGCAGATGTCTCCTGTCAGAGCTGTGGCTTGGGTCGCTGTCCGGTGGCAGCACTGGGAATGGATTCCCAAGCCCCGGATGACAAGGTGTCTCTGGGAAATGGATGACTCAAGAAGGTGTGTCAAGTAAGAGCAACATGTGTTTGAAGATATTGAAAAATTTCTTTTTGTAAAATATGAATAGAAAAAAAAAAACCTCCAACATTTCTAACTAGCTGTTATCTAAAATATACACGTGTATTTAATTAGCAAATTAAACATTTATAGTTACTTGACCATTCTGTCCATGTTCTCAAATGTTTACTCAGTTGGCTTAGGACATTTATTTGTTTGTTTTCTAGAAACTACAGACCTGCCTCATATTTGAGGTAACCTATTCTTGGGGATATAGAACTAAAACTAAAAGAAGTCAAAGCCATAAAACAATGTAGAAAGAGCCCCAAAAGTCTCTATTTTAAAAAAAGTTCATTAAAATTAATAAATTTGAACTGACTTAAAAGAACATCAGTGAATACCTATGATTCAGATTTTAGTTATAGAAAATAATTGAGTATCTTTTATTTAATTATGTATATTTTCTGTCCAGTCTTTTTTCTACTGACATATAAACATATATGTATATATGTACACACAGTCTAGAAAGATATGTATCGATATGATCTCTAAGTGTTATGATTAAAGGGATTTTAAAGCGTATATTTCACAAGGTATATTATAGGGAGATTTCAGTTATTTAATTAACACACACACTATAAAGCCCACGACAGTTTTTCTGTTTCAAGACCTTTAAATACCAGAATTACATGGATAGATTAGAAATCTTAAAACAATTTTCAGATTATAGAAACCTTGCTACTATTCTTAAAGTCACTGTATTGTATTTCAAGATATTCTCAGTGGGTTTTTCCCCTTGTACTACTGCCAAATATTTTGCCAAAATAAATTGACAAAGTAAAATTTGCTAAAAATTTGTGATAACACATTGTTGATCTCATGTTCTAATAAGATATGTAGGCACAAACAACCTTGTTTGTATGGTAAAAAAATAATGTTTTTCAAAATAGCAAAGATCATTTGATGTTAATAAGGCTAAAGATTCCATCTCACTGGGTGTTCTGTTACACTCAGGAGTTGAAGGTGATGAGAAAAAAAGGGGTTTTAGAGTGAAAAAGAAATCATCTGCAGATTTATATAATCTTTAATCTAAGGATGTATTACAAACGATACAGTAGCCAGACTCTGAAGAGCCATGTGATGATTTGTTAGAGAAGCAACTCCATGCCCAGTTATTGGGAGGCTCTGGTGCTGGGCAGGTGGGAAATGGAGGTAGTGGGGGAAGGAAGACCCAGGTTCAAACCTGGCTTTGGGACAACTCCCTTATCTTCTGTCCTCTTTAGCCCCCTC
Source organism: Talpa europaea (assembly GCF_964194135.1). Classification (NCBI taxonomy): domain Eukaryota; kingdom Metazoa; phylum Chordata; class Mammalia; order Eulipotyphla; family Talpidae; genus Talpa; species Talpa europaea. Next base: position 137,327,646 of record NC_140068.1, read on the forward strand.
ACTAACTCCTGTCACTATGAGGGTGGATGAAACAATGTTACTCGTAGGAGAACTGTCTGAAAACTGACAATTGGTAAGATGTTGGATGTTATTACCGCCATTTGGTTGGTTGTTCAAGACATTCTACTTGGAATATTCCAGGAACCCAATTCTTCTTCCCTGACTTTTTGATTTATAGTGAAAAATAAGAGGTAATTTTCATAAGCGAGTTTTTCTGATCACCTTTGTCTCTTCCTGAGGAGGAGATACCAGGAGGAAGTGACCATGGAGGGAAAAAGAGTTTGGGGAAGAGTTTGGGCTAAGATGCCAGAGGTGTATGTCTTTCTGCTACGACTTTGTGCTGGAACCAAGATCCTGTCAGAATAACAGAAAGGAGTAGCCTCAGCTCTGTTCTATGACAGGCTGATGGACAGCAGGGTGAGGGTCTTCTCCCCCTCAGGCTCACCTCTGAGAAGTCCTGCTGCTGGAGCTGACAGTCAGCTGCCCCCCTGTGGGGGGAACTGCATTCACATCACTTGTCTAGTCTCACAGTCAGACCCACACAGCAAGAAGGAGCTTGGCTTGTAGTGGAACCCCAGATGTTCAGCAGAACGACTGGCAGCCAAAACTAAAGGGCCTGAAAGGTCAGTATCGAAGGCACATTTTCTTTTGGTCAAGTCGCCATTATCCAATTTAGCCCTTGATGCTTGATATAAAAGCACATAGTGGAGGGGAAAAGGCAATTAAGACACATCCAACATGGGTCATGTGTAATATAGTGAGAGATTTCAGGGCTCAAGTGGTTGCAGGTGTGGTTTTGTGGGCCACCTGGCCTGACAGATCTTCATCATCATATACCAGGGTGTGGGTTTAGAGGGACTGCATGTTTTCCCTCTGGGGAATAAAATTTTACAAGCTAAAAGATCTATAAAGAAAATGCTTTTGCTCTTCAAAACAAACTTTCATGGCCACACATATTCGACCTCTCCACCTCACCTGGTCGTGAGACTTGCCACTTCTGCATTTAACAGTACGCAGAAGTGCCATCTCTTAAAAAAGCTCTTCAGTTAGTCGTGCAAAACAACCCATGATGTATTTTCCTCAGGGACATCCTTCCATTTGTACAACTGTGGGTGTGGTAAGGGGTGATGTGGTAAGCACCACTGGGGAATTCTTGGCTCTAAAGGTGTGTTCTGGGGCCATGAATGCAGAGCTGAGACAGCTACTGCAATGGGGCCATCTCTAATATTTCTTCAGGCCACATGGAACTCTGGATGAAAAAAGAAAGTGACATTACAGAAGTATGAGATGAAAATGGCCCGTGCGCATGTCAGCTCCTAGAATTATTGTATGAAGGAATTGTATGAAGGAACCCCAGAGACAGAGCGGGGAACAGAACAGGCAGACTGATGAAATACACTGCAGAGAGAAGCAGCAGGCGAGACAGGAGAGGTCTGCTGCGCCATGTGGGACCCTCACCGGCCGGCAGGGATTGAACCCGCGCTACAGAGGCTGTGGACAGATCCATAGCGCTGCGCTCAATCGCCTGTGCCACCAGGGGAGGCCCCCAACAGAGGCATTTTTTATGGTAAAAACTGGAACTAACTATTTCTTAAAAGAGCGAAAAGTATTCTTATTTCTCAGCATGCCATGTAAGTGTTCTTTATATTGCCATAATCTAGAGAAGTTCCTTTCCCTATAGACGTTTCTCATGTCTACTACTCTGTGTTTAAGCAACAGAAAACCTACAATTTGGTGGCAAACATCTGACAGGCTGATTCACTCATGAACCAAGTAAAGACAGGACAGGCGGCTTCAGTGGGTCAGTTTGGAAATGTACAAGACAGCTCTGAAGGCTGTCTTCACATGGAGAGTTTGGATCCAGATGTGGCACATGAGACAGGAGAGAGAGATTTATGAGCATGTATGTTACTTCAGGCATGGACAGCACAATCTTTCTGGGGCACGATGGTGCACCCTCTGCCGCTGCTTGCAAGGTCAAGGAAGGCACTGTTCATTGGCCTTCAAGAACATCTGACCCTGGGTCACATCTGAGATGTGGAAAACACTTTGATAAAACAGGAGGACAGAAACCATGAACTGGTTTTATTTATTACTCAGCAACTATTTGAGATGCTACGTGGGAAGATGAATAACAGTAAGTGATGAGGTATGTTTGTCTTACAGGGGTAGGAAGGCAGAACATAAAAGTGAAAAGGAAGGAAAATTTGCAGAGTATTTTACTGCTACAGGAAAAAATTTAATCTAAACTGCTCAAATTGGTCAATGCTCCCCTTGTTTAACCCAATGTTGCTTAGTGCTCCTGCTGTACCTAATTCTCCAAGCACATGGCTTTGGGCTCTTACCATTTCAGTTACCATCCAAACAGCCACTCAAGTTGCTTATTTCTGCCAGTGTAACCACAAATGTGCCCTAGATGGTGTCTTTTCACTGTCGAAGGCAGCAGGGTTGGTATAGCCTTTGCCCAGTTCCAACCAAATTCTATTAATATACTTAGACAACCATCAGAAACAAAGATAAATTCCAACAGCGGAAACAAACTCCCCATCCCACTGGAAATCTGAATCACTGCCCTGAAGATAAGGTGTCTGCCCATATCTGGGGAATACTGAAATAAATTAGTAAAATATATATAGCTACTAGATAGTGATAGGTACTTAGTTATAGGTACTTAGAAATCAAGGATGAAGAGCAAAGAGGAAAAAAAAAAAAGAACACCCTGTTATCTTAAAAGCTTCTTAGACTGCACCAAAAGCAAAATAATTCCTGATGTATTTCCTAGACGGAGAAGAGAAAATTTTAGAAATGGATATTCATCTGTTCCCAGTGAAGAAGACAGCCATCTATTAAATAAAAAACAGACAGATGGAAAGGGGGGGGGCAGAGAGAAATCAAATACACAAAAACATACTGGAAAGGCAGCCCTTTCCTGCAGAAATGGAACCAGTGACACAGAAAACATATTCGGGTGTCTATCCAGAACATGGGGAAATGAATAAGGAGATGAAGTGAAAAAAAAAAAAAACAAAACAGAGAGGAGCTGTATTATTCTATACATTTTAACCTATTTGTCATTAAGCCCTTGTCCTGAAAAATCAAACTTATAGGACTGAAAATATTTTTAAATCATTTAGCAATGACAAAACAACTAAGATCAGAAATTATTTTCGAGGAAAAAAGCTTACATAAAACCACTCACTTAAAGTGGTTGTGATAAATTCCTCAAGTCACTCATCATAAACTTTACCAGATAGCCTAGCAATAGTGAAAGAGTTTAAAAGCAGTGAATTTATAGAGACAATGCGTGCTACTTTAAACTGCAAAGGTGTGATTAAAAGAAGAGCTACGTAAGTGAGACAAATTTATCTACCAAAAAATGCCTGTTCTGTTTTGCAGTAAACCTTCCATCTCTCGGCCAGTTTTTCAGCAGGACTGCTCCAACCCTCATCCCAGAAATCCTACTGAGTTTACTGGAAAGAAGAGGACTCAGATTACGCCAGTGATCAAGAGCATCTGCTTGCCTGTGAGATGCACAGCGGGAGGAAGCAGAGACATCACTCAAAAGCTGGCAAGTTAACCAGCAGCCAGAAAGATCTGGCGAGAATTACAAGCAGAAAGTGGCCAATATGATTTTCAACCAGAGAGAGCATGCGCGAACAGTGTGCTTCCAAGTTTTGCAGCTTTAGGAAAATCAAGTCTTTTCCCCAGATAAGATTCTGTGTTGTGGAACATTTGTCCACAAAAGAAGACTGAAATGATTATATTTGAATACACATACAAGTAGATTTATTTATGCTGAGTATTTTATTTGTAGAAAGTACCCAGGAAGGCGTAGGCTTAAAAACACAGGGAGACATTTCCATACTAGAGAATATTAGTCTGTGCTGTCTAAATTAAGCACATTCTCTAGGCAGCAGAGCCTGAGAATCCTTTGCAGTGCTTGGTCCCTCAGAATTGGAGGGAGACAAAATCCATGAAGAGCTTCTGAGACTGACGGAAGAGCACCTTCATTTGATGTTTAAAAACAGAGATAACAATATTACCTAGAAATAAAAATATTGGTTACAAACAAAATGATCCTCCACTGAGTAGGGCATGTGTGAGGGTGTACCCACGTATACACATGAGCACAAACGCTCAAACAGGAGAAAAAGGCTACAGTGAAGTCATCCCAAGTGTCCACTCAGCGCTCTAAGGGTAGGATGGCAAGTCGACTAAAAATTCATACTTTACAACTGGTAGATTATGACTTAGTCACTTGGAGAAACAATGGAATGAAGAAACTGCATATGGGCGTGGGAGAGGGAAACGCTCCAGAAAGCAGTCTAGAGAACCTCCACTGCATTAGCAGTTCCTGGCAAGTGACCTCCAGTTCTAGTCAGGGATTTAAAAATTCTCACACATTTTTTTTGTTGCTGATTATTGAATAAGCACTGATGGCTATTGAGAGGAACTTCACATTTGTTGGCTCTTGGGTTCATTATCTGGTGATGTCCAAGAATGGATTTATAAGGATAAGGCAGTGTGAAGCAATAAAAAAAAGCACAGGTTATCCAAGTCAGAATTCTCATCTTTGTAGACATATATCTTCAGTGTGCATTCCAATTGTTTTTAAAACAGCATCAGTAATAAGCAGTTAATAATACCAGTTGTGATACAGTGTCCTGAAGAGTAGATGAAATAGGATATGTCACTTAGGCTGGTTCATGGTAGTTCCTAAGATGGTAGGTAGCCTTTACCTACAGAAAAGCATCACTCTTTCTACACATAGGTAATTTGTGACTTTAAAAATAAATACAGATATTAAAACTATTTCTTAAAAAATACAATTTTATGGAATTAATCAAAATTGACCTATTATGTACACACATATATGTATATTTATCAATTGATTTAAAAAATTAATAATAAAAAAGAAAAAGGTAAGTGTAAATTAGATATCTTACAAACTAAATTAAAAAGATCATTCTATGTAAATTACAAAATAGGTTATGAAAATTTAGAAGGATCCTCTTCTGTACAATCCCTTTACCCTAAAACAGTCTTACTGAAGAATTCAGGTGAGTCACTAACTTACATAGAAACAGAGATTAAGAAGTATGGGAGTATAACCAAGATGGAAATGCATACATTGTGCAAAAATGAAAAATGATGTAAAAATATATAAAATGAAAAAAGTCAAAAAAGAAAATAAAAGCAAATTGGGAATCAAAAGCCAGCACCTAGGTACCTAAGCAGAGATTTTCTCTCTTTCTGAAATATGTGCAAATTGCTTCATATATTAAGCAACATAATTAAAGTTTCACTAAAATATTTTAAAAATTTAAATATTGATGTTAATAACATAATTTAAATATAAAATATACCAAAAAGAAATTTTGACCTCACATATTTGATATTTCCTTATAACCAAATAAAATTTGTAAGACTCAAATATATCATGTATAAAAATGTTTACTTAATCAAAACTAAATATTGTTTAATTATGAGAAAATTCTTTACTAGTTCTAATTACAATTCATTCAGAATTGATCCATGGGACATGGCTACTTCAGTCAAGAGTTTGCAACCAGCAAACATTGGATATAATGAAATTATAAAAAATTAGAAAAACAAGAGGTTCAGTGGAAGGTGAAACCACCCTCCAAATTTCTCTGAGTTAATAATCCTTACCCTTCTGCCCCTTTGATATGACTTTCTCCCAGCTGAGCCTGAGCACACTCAAGTTGAGCACACTCAAACATCCATGTGAAAAATAGGTCAACACAATCGCTTGTTAAACGGGTAACCACCTAAGTTGAGGATGTCCTTGAGGAGAATTACCCAAAGATCAAAGTGCTACAAACCAAAGAAAACATGACACAAGAGGGCAATTTATATATTACACAAACCACCACATTCGATGAAGAGCTGTGTCCTGGGGGAGAACTGATGCAGTGTCAACCAGGGAAACCTACAAATAGGACTGGTGGTCAGTTATGTCTTCACCCAAGTGGCATTTTTGCCAACAAGGCTCTTGGCAGCCCTTAGGGGGCCTATGCTAGTGCAATTGCCCAAATATGGTGGGGAATGTGAAAACATCGCAGATATTAGCATTTATTTTTGAGGCTAACATAATGCAGTGCACAGGCTTTTGCCGTCGGGGCCTGCAGCCACCGAGTGATAACTGAAGCAGTGGAATGCAAATAATCTACTAGTTCACATTCGTGTCACGCTCATTTGTAAATGTTCCCAGTCCCCTCTGGCCCTTTGGGGATGCCACTTGCTTTTTAGGAGCATAACTCATGGGCAGTATATTAAAAGGGGAGTTAATTGATGAGAGCACCAGCAAGCCATGATTTACTCGTGATCAGCCTCAGCTGATCACTTCTCAACTGCTTGCATAAAAGTTATTTACCTAATGGCAATGGCCCAAGATTTATCTATTTCAGCCTCAAAGTGCTATTATTATCTTTAAGATCCCTACTCAGTGCAAAATTGAATTTACGCAGAAGCTACATTGAAACTGTCTAACATGCATATACAACTCCGATAAAGCAGGAAATATCTAAGCAATCTGGCACCTCTCTTCTGAGAAATTAGAAGGGTTGTTTCAAATGATTTATAGGTTTAAGGGGATAAGGACCTTATTTATAATGAAATAGGGTCAGGATTCCGCCCCCCCCTCTTCCCTAGCACTTGACCCAGAAACACCATATTGGACTTCTGATTCTGGAAAAGAGTGAAACTCTGTAATTTATTTTTAAAAAGCCTGCGTGGAAATTAATTTACAGCCTAGTTTATCTCCATGTTACAGAGATAAATATAATTATTTCTCATTTTGAAGTTGAAAAAGAAAAGCTATCTCCGAATAAGTGGATTCTCCCACTCATTCTCTGGCTCTGCTTGCTTATCTTCATCATATATCAAATTAATGTGTCTGCAAATCCAAGTAAAGAAGTCAAGTGTTTAATCTGAACTCTGTGTCACTTTCTCATACCAAGGAAGGGTAGGAGAGAAATGGTGGGATGTATCTAAATACATCTATATACACAGGCTACAGACTACAAAGGTGAAAGAACAAAGCAGTTTCTTTAGAGAGTTAAAAACTCTCTTGTGTTTTGGGGTTTATAAATATCGCAATGGAGAGTGATCAGGTGATATCACAACTGTGTTGTGGCCCCTGCCTGCTTCCCCTCCAACTTCCCATCCTTCCTCCCTCCCACATCATCAGCACCAGTCATTGCACAGGAGACATGTGCCCTCTGTATAGGGAATGAAGTTTGCAAATGTTGCATAGTGCACGCCGAGGGCAGACCAGCCTGGGGCACTGCCCTGGCCACCTAGTCACGGGCAGGGGAACCAGCTTCCTTCTTTGCTCTTGCTCTGCACCCCCAAACAAGAGACTTCTGTACTCCCTGGGCTGCACTGACAGCTGACTGGTGGTCTCCATACTGCTTTGATTACTGCAGACATGCAAAGGACTGGGCGAGCCCAAGTGACTTAGCTGGGACGCACAGCATGCTAGTCAAAGTGAATGTTTCTGCAATTTATAAAAAATTTCCTGCTTGGTCATTTGTCTGAGAAAAGAAGAAAAGTTACGATACGCCTCCTCCCCCCCTCCCCAAAGGTGAAAGCCATGCCAAGAATGTCCCCTAAAAATATAACATTAATTTCCAACTTCAAGATCTTAACATACTGCCATCAAGTTCAATCTCCATCAGAAATCCATTAGGGTATACACTTTTAGGACCTATCAAATCATTCTTTCTCAGTTGTGTAATTGTGTTGGAATTTGACTGTAACGAGCACTAAAATATCAATGGAAAAATGATAATGACCAGAAATGGCACAGATTTTATTCTGCAATAAATCAAATAACTTCATCACGTATCAGGGATGGAAAGGTAAACATAAGTCAGAGACCCCGCTGTTGCGGATTCACATGGGTTTTATACTGTGACTCTACCCGTTTTGCAGTGGCCAATGTGTCTGAGAGCTGCTACCACGAATAGTGTCTGAAAAATGCAAATGTACTGTTAGAATCACAGCCCAGTCCATCTTACTCTGACCAAGAGGTTTGCCGTGGCCAAGGGCTCCACATTGTGCTTTATCTACATCATTCCAATGAATTACACCTCTTTACAATCAAGAACAAAAACAGTATTTCATTATACTGAATGATGAAGGTTGAAAACAACGAATGTTTGCATGTCAGAGGCAGCACCGGTTGGTGATTGTAACAAGAGATTAGACTTGACTCTTGGCATATGGTAAACTCTATCAAAGTCAACTCTATCAGACTTGACTTGGAAAGACCAAATGATCAGATCAGAAGAGCTCATTGTTACTAGTTAGCTCTCCTAAACAAATGGCAGGGATTTTTTGGTCGTTGTTTGTTCTCAGCTTTTTTTTTTTTTCCACTCTGATTAGTATTACCAGCAGCAGTTGTTGCATCCACTGTGAATGGCTGAGCACCTCCTATGTGCCACGTTCCATACTTCACAAGCATTTTCTCACTGATTCATCGTAATAACACCAGGAGATAAGCGCCTTTATCACACCAGCTGCACAGGTGAGACAGCAGAGGCACAGAGAGGCTAAGCAAATTGCCCCAAATTGGAGCCCTCACTGTCTATTATTGGCCTTTCTTCCTTTAATTGCATTATTTTTATGGAGATAACATTGGCTGACAACACTATATGTGATTTAGGGATAAAGGTTCACACCTTTTCAGATGTTTGTTACTACTCCACAATCTAGGGCTTCATCCTTTAGCAATTATTTAACAGCTGTATTTTTCAGTAATACTTTTTCAACTGTCCCAACAAAGTCCTTGCAAGTGGATATTACTACTATTTTAGAACCGAGGCCACACACTGGGAGAGGGTCACAGCAGGTGGCAAAGTTGGTAAGAGGGGGTGCTGGGTCCTGGAGTCATCACACCCTGGGGGTTCTCCAGTATTACAGTCTCCAGTGCTAGAAGGGGCATAGATTTTGGAAACATTTTACAAAATGACAAGCTAGCAATGGTTGTAGGTTTATTTTTTATTAAGTTTAAAAATCAGATTTATATCGTAGTTCATGCCTACCTCCCAAATTTGAGGAAGGGAATTGCTGGGTGGGGGTACTAAGTATTTATAACGCCTAGATCCAAAGTTTTATTTTACTATGAATTTTCTTCTATCCTGCCCAAATTATCAGTCATTCTTCACTCCTGGCTGCTTTCCCTCTACCTCTAAATCTTAAGATTTCCCTTCTCTTAATAGACTCATTATCATCTCAAAAGCAGAACCTTCCTTCAACCCTTTGTAACTTACTTCTTTTTCTGCCCAAACTCCTTGATAAACTAGTCTATAGCGCCTTACTGAAGCCTCTCATTCAAACATTGTATCTGGCTTTTGCTTCAATGGCACTAAGCTGAAAAATCACAAGCCCCCAAACATCATCAGAACTGTCCACCTGGCCCTTTACCTTTGTTAACTGCCTGCTCTGTGAATCCACTCTCTCCTCCCCTCCCATGACTCTAGGACCATCTTGGTTCTCTCCTTATCTTGAAGTCTATTTTTTTTTTATCCTTTAAGATTTATTTATTTATTTATACAAGCACTGGGTACAGTCAGAAGCGCGCGAGGGTGAGAGAATTCACCAGAGCCAGAGCGGGGAGCAGAGCAGGCAGAGGGACCAAAACACACTGCTGAGGGGAGCAGCGGGCACAGCAGGAGAGGTCTGCGCACCATGTGGGACCCTCGCCAGCGGCCGGGGATCAAACCAGCGCTGCAGAGGCTGCGGGCAGCTTCGCAGCCCAGCGCTCAACCACTGCGCCACCAGGGGAGTCCTTCGAAGTCTATTCTTCATCTGTCTTCTGGGTGCTTAAAAAAATAGCTGTGTTCTCAAGATCTACACTCAAACAACCTCACTCTTTTTCCTTTGGTGCAGAAATCTCTCCCACATTGCAGACACCCAATGAAATTCACTCTTGCATGTACTCATGGTTCCTTAAGCTTGACATGGTTATTTAAAAAAAACCCTTTATTCATATCATTCATATCATTCACATGTCATACAATTCACCTGTCTAAATTGCATAATTCAATGGATTTTAGTGTTCTTCACAGAATTCTATAGCCACTATCGCAATTTACGTGTTAATATTTACCATCCCCCAAAGAAACTCCATAGCCATTACCAGTCATTCTCCACCCTTGGTCCCCAGTCCTAGGCAATGACTAATCTACTTTAAGTCTCTACAGATTTACCTACTCTGGGCATTTCCTATAAAAGGGATCACAAAATATATTGTGTTTTAGGTTCATCTTCTCTTAGTCTCTTTTCAAAGTTCACCCAGGTTGTTGCATGCATCCGAACGTCATCTCTTCATGGTTGGCTAATGTGCCACTGTATGGATATACCACATTTTATCTGTTCATCAATTGATGGATTTGGGGGTTTTTCCAACATTGGGGCCGTTATGAGTAATGACCCCCAAATATTCACTACAGGTCTATGTGGACATTTGAGGAATGCCAAGGCTGTACAAAGTGGCTGAGCCTTTTGATATTTCTAGCAGCGATGGTGAGGATGCTATCTCGCCACATCTTGCCCAACACTTGCAGTAGATATTTTTGATCACATCCACTTAATGGGTGGGAAGTGGTATCTCGCTATGATTTTGGTTTGAGTCACTTTGATGACAAATGATGCATATTAGTCATGGTAAATACCTCTTCTTCCGAGAAACGCGGCTGTCTTTATGATTGCCTGTGTTGTAAAAGTTAATATATTTTCCAGGGCCTCCCTGGTGGCACAGGCGGTTGAGTGCCGCACTGTGAAGCTATCTTCAGCCTCTGCAGCACGGGTTCCATCCCGGGAGGCCGACGAGAATCCTACATGGTGCAGCAGACCTCTCCTGTCTCACCTGCTGTTCCCCTCAGCAGTGTGTTTCATCAGCCTGCCTGTTCTGTTCCCCACTCTATCTCTGGTGAATCCTCTCACCCTCCCGCACATCTGGCCTGTCCCCCAGCACTTGTATAAAAATAAATAAATCTTAAAATATATATATATATATATTCTCCAATTTGCATTTATTTTTTTTCCATTCAGTACTTTGCTTTTTTTCTCCCCACTCTCTTGATAGTGTCTTATGTAACATAAGTGTTTAATTTTTATGAGGTCTTCTTTATCTATTTTTTTTATTCTGTTGCTTGTGTTTTAGATATCATATCTAAGATTTACCTAACTCAAGGTCAGGACAATTTTCTCCCATGTTTTCTCTTGAGAATGTTACAGTTTTAGTACTTATATCAATATCCATAATTCATTTTGGGTAAATTTTTGTGAATGGTGTATTTCCTCATCAAAATTTCTTGGTTCCCTTGCTGGAAACAAACTGAATACAAATGTACGGGCTAATATGTTAGAAATCAATAGAGTCAATTCCCGATTTTGTCTTTAATGTCACTGCCACCTGTTCTGGTCTGAAAAATGGAGTCATCCTTGGTTCTCTCCTTTGCCATGAAAACACACATTTCCATGCACATGATTTCCCTTCTACAAGTTGTTCTAGCTCATCCTTTTCTTCTTGTTCTCAATGGCATTGTCCTAAATCACAGGCTAACTACTATTGGCTTCAGAACAATTGAGAAATAAATCCGTATTTTAATCTAGGATACTAAGGTCTTTCAAATTCAAGCCAGAATCCCTCTGCAAGTTCAGCAGAGCTGTCTCATACGCAGAGAGATGGAATATTCTGGTGCTTCCAAAGGCTGTGTAAGGGCGAGGATGCACTCATCTTCCTAACCTATTTCTTGAGCTTTCAGAATAGGTGATAATTAATTCAGGAAACTGTTATGGATGGCTCTCGATGATTAGAAAACTTCCAACGTTTTTTAAAGAAATGATCAATTTAGTATAAATATTTGAGCTCCTAAGTTAGCCAAACAGACTAAATACTTTTTCAGTTGTCTTGAGGTATAGCGGACAAAACAGTATATATTGAGGTATTCAACTTAGCATTTTGATCTATGCATACACTGAAATAATCACCAATATCAACCTAATTAACCTATCACCTCACCTAGTTAGCAATTTTTTTTCTTTTTCTTTTTCTTCATGGTGAGAACAGTTAAGATCCACCTTCTTAGCAACTTTCAAGTACACAGTACGGCGTTAACTGCGGCCCCCACGCTGTGCATTCGCTCTCCAGAACTGCCCATGTTTAAACCTGTTACCACGGCCTTATTGCTGAATGAGGATGTGGGTGAGAGGCCAGAGCTGTAGTTCCCCTAGTGGGGTTCCCAGGGCAGCAGCAGTATGATCACCTGCGAAGCTGCTAAAATGTACATTGCTGGGGCTCACTCCAACCTGTTCCAGCTGGCCTCCCACTTACGAGCGAGAGATTTATGATTTTTTGACTTTACAATGATGCAAACGGCAGTATGCATTCAGTAGAAACTGTGCTTCAGTTTTTGAATTTTGATTTTCCCCAAGCTGGGGTGCAGAGCAGCTCCTCGTCAGTCATCTGGTCACGAGGGGGACACACCCACAATCCAGAGACAGCTTTTCACTTCCAGATAGGAGTCAATTAATTACATGAGATATTCAACCAATAATTGTAAAACAGACCTTGTGTGAGATGATTTGGTCCAACTGTAGGCTCACACAAATACCCTAAGCACTTTAAAGAAGGGCAAGCTGAGCTGTGATGCTCAGTAGGTGAGGTGGATTAAATGATTTCTAGCTTACCATGCGTTTATTGGGGTGTAACCTCATCGTTAGTGGAGGAAAATCTACATATGAGAAACCCTGGGGGTAGGGCCCTGAAACCTGTGTTCAAACTTCCAAGTCATTCTTAGGCACGTTAGAAGTGTGAGACCCTGAGAGTTAGGATGACAAAGACAAGGCCCTGGAACCCGGATAATGAGATCAAGGTCTGAGATCATGCCTTCATCAACATCTCTTCTAGATGCTGAAATGGTTAGTGAGATCAAATTGCTTCACAAACTCAATGGCCTAGCACCTTCAGCAGTTCTACACAGGATACCTAAATATGTAAATTGTTACTGCCAAGGGTTAACCTCTGAAGTTAGGTCTTTGAAATGATTTAGAATTTAGTGTTCTCTGTAGGAAAAACTGAATAATAGGATTGCTTATTCTGATACCACAAATTTCTTATAACAGAAGCAATACAGATGCAAGTAGCACCTGTTATGAGACTGAGCTCATTTAAACGGAAATTTCTTTTCTGTTGGGAGAGACTGATAAACATACCCAGAGATCTCGCACACATATGTACTCATGCATGCACGCACACATGCACACACGCACATTCCTTTTATCTAGAAACTTCTATCTAGAGTATGCCCTCCCTAGAGTTTGAAATCAGTCTTTGGAATCTAGAATTTCTGCATGAGAGCCTTTCCACAACATCTTTTACCAAAGCCCACAATATATTCCATTTTCATTAACCTTTTAACATCCCAGATGAATACTTAAAAATAACTTTGGTATCTAAATAGCCAGACACAAATTTTGCAGGGTGGCTTTAAGATGAATGGTGTTTGGAGAAGGGAAGTGTTACTATTTTTTGCCCCCACCATGTAAAGGGGAACATTTGATGCCTTGGCCTACTTTGATTAGACATGCATTCTCACTCACAGCTGCAGACCGTTTCCCCTTCCTACGGATGCTCCCAGATAAGACCATGGGATTTTGTCTCAGAGCTAACCCTCATCCTGGCCGGGCTGCCCTTCCCCTCCAGCTGCCTGGAGAGAGCTCCACACTAGCCCCTTGTTTATATCAGCGCGACAATTAAACCCAAGCCAGGCAAAGAAGCCCAAAGGAGAGGGACAAAAGTGCAAGGCTAAAAACCGATTTTCAGCTTCACCTCCTTCACCCAGCTCTGTCCCACCTCCACTTAAGGAAAGGGAATCAGGGGCTGGATGGGGAGAAAGAGGGAGTGCGGGGAACAGAATGACAGAGGTTTCTCAGCTCCTCTCCCCGACTGCTACCCCTGTCCCCACCTTCTCCAGCCTCTTTTTCATCTGCAGTTGCCATTTTGGGCTTTCTTCACAAATTGAATCCTGTTTTCCAAATTGGCCAGTGAAAAGTTTTTGCCATGTTGAAATCATTTCCAGAGCTAAATCGGGAAACCTGAGGCAGCGGGCAATCTTACAGCTGGCTGGAATGTGGCTTGCAATAAAAGGCAGTGTGAATAAGGTGCATTGAGGCTAAATTGGATTCATGGAAGGGCCGTTTATTCAGAGGGGGGTGGAGGTGGAAGGAGAGGAATTAATGAATATAAGAAATTAAATTAGCTCAACCAATCCTCTAAAAAATACACTGAAAAAATATTTGACCTGCCGTGAACCTTTTCACAAACTTGAGACCTGGAGCTCAGGGATATTCCTTTCCCAAAGGGGGTCCTCTGGAGGGAAGGCGCTCCCCAGGCCTGGAGGTGGCTGAGGAGGAGAATCTGGTTTCCCGTGGCTGCGCTCAGGACAGGAGGCGCACTTGTGAAAGCCAATATGGAGCTGAGAAACAAGAGGTCACCCCATCTGATGAAAATATTTCATTAACTAATCACAGAATACCTGGCACAAAAATAAACATGCCTTTCATCTTTGCGATCGCATTTTTCTTCAATGAAACGAAAAGAAATTGTGACCTATCATGTTCTTGAAAAATTTTTGATCGATTTAGGAGCCTAATGCTTTAATTGATTGCAATAATATTTGACTCACACTTCTAATCTGATCTTACCGCTGCTCTGAGAATGGCCCTGGGGACGACATGAGGGCAGAGATGGTGCACTGACAAGGGCTTCACAGGCACACATCAGCATTGTCCTATAAGACCGGCTGGCTGTGGAAAATTTTTCTTTCCTTACATAACTATAGAATTTGAATACTAAAATATTTAATAATATTAAAGGCAGCAATGGCATAGGAGGGAATAATGACAGTAAATGTCTTAAGTACTTAGTGTGTTCTTTGGGTTTCAAAGTGACAGCACATTTATCTTGTTTTGCATGTAAGTGATGTCACAATGATTGTTCCACAGGGAGGTGGCCAGGACCAGGGGGTGTGCAAACCCCACACTAATGCCATAGGCTATTTGGCCAAAAGGACTATCAAGAAATAGCACAGGAATGAAAACAGAATGCTATTTTTAAAAATCAAGTTTTCATGCAAAAGACTTACAACTCCATAGTTTGGGGCTCATGTCTTACAGTCTTCTTAAATAGGTACCCCCTGCCTATGGATATCGGGGTCATAGCACCAGGCATTTAAAACATATTTTCTGTTGGATTATGGGGTTTGACTTATTTATTAACAATTTAAAAAACTTATTTAAAAAAACCCACATCTCTTCAAAGTAAATTCCAAAGCCTGCTTTTTTGTCTTCATTAGACTCTATGATTTATTAATATATTCGATATCTTCTAGAATTAATTTCCTGCCTGCTTGAATCGGGCACACTGGGAGTATGTTCAGGGGTCAAAAAGGCCCCAGCCCCCCCCACCCCAGCGACTTTATCCCAAGTACTCTGAGTCTGGGGGTGTCTGAGGTGGTACCTGGCTTGCCTGTCATTCTTTGTGACTTGTGTGTCCCACACACTGACAGGGTGACTCAGGACATCGGGGCCTCTGGAAACATGGGCTATTTCCCCCACGGTACTATTCTTCACTGTGAGAACTTTGTGTTGCTTTCATTTTCCCCCGGTCAAGTTGAGCCACGATGAAGGTTAACCCAGTATTCCTAAGACCACCATAGTGGAGGGGCAGCCTCAAAGCAGACTTGGGGTTGCTCGATCCTGCATGCTCACCACGGGCCACATGGGCCTGTTTAAGTTAACTTTAATAAAAATGAAGAGAATTAAAAATCGAGCTCCTTGGTTGCACCAGCCACACTTCAAGAGCACGTGTGGTTGGCGGCTACTGTATGGAGCAGAGAAACACAGAACGTCCCCACTCTGCAAAGTCTCCTACTGGGCACTGTGCTTTAATGAATAATTCTTTTCACCTTCACCTCCTTCGCCTATATAAATTCCATATAACTTTATAAATGTATAAATATATTATATGTAACTTTTTAATAAATAAAGTTTAATATGGAGTAGGAGTGAGTCACAAAATGAACTTGCATGCCAAGGATCTTGTGTTTGAAACTAGTTTTCAGTCCATGCCCCATCTGGTATTTCCAATCATCACCACCAGGTAGAGAGAGGCAGAGTGGACCCACATGTCAAACACAGAGGCAAAATTGGTGTTAGCATCTTCTACCATTTATTTATTTCTTCAGCTACTTTTCTACTCAACTGTTATTCCCTGAGCCACAGAGCAGACACTCAAGGCACAAAGGTTCCAGGCCTCCAGGAGCACAATCCAGGAAGAGTTTGGAAAAGGAAAGCTGTGGTCAGGGAGGAATTTCCTATGATCCCAAGCAAAGCTGTGGGAGCAGGGAGCTTCGTTGGGAAGGACAGCCCCCCTGAGGGGCAGAAACTAAGGCAAAATTTCTCAAACTCTGAGCCACTGACATCTGGGGCTGGATAACTCTTTGTTGTCCTATGCACGGTAGGAGGCTTAGCAGCATGCCTGACCTCCGCCCACTACATGTGATCATCAAAATGTTTTCAGACATTTCCAAATGTCCCATGAGGGACAACATCACCCCTTTTCGAGAGTCATGGTGCTAAAGTCTTTAGAACATATTCACTGATTGCCTCACAAAATTCATGGACAATTCCTGAAAACCAACCAGTGAGGATAAAGATAAAATGGAAGGATTAGGTCCTTCATGGAGTGGCTGAATGTCCAGTGGAGATGAGACTGCAGGAAGGTGGAGGGAAGATGGAGGGAATTTCAAATGGGGGAATAGACAGGGGAAGACAAAACATGGGGACTTCCCAGAATGGGGCCAGGAGCGGGAGAGGAGAGAAGGGTGTCAGCAGGAGGCAACAATGGAGAGGGGAGCAGGCAGAGTCAGATGGTGCTGCATACAATTGTGATGTGGATTTTCCATGAGGCATTTAAACAAGGGAAGAACATAATCCAGATTCTATTTTGGCATGTGATATATAGACTTTGTGCTACCAGAGTGTGACCTTCAACTACAAGTGAAACCAAACACTAAACTGCAGAGGGACAGTGTGGGAGTCTCTCCTAGGTACAAATCATAAAGTATAGGTGATTTGAACAGGGGAACAGGGAACTTACCGATGTCTCTGCAGGTGGAACAAGTTGGGTGGAACCTCGCCGTGGGGTCAGGGAGGAAGAAGGAATAGCTCTAGGAAGACATTCTAGTTCTTGGTAAGGACGGTCATATATCTGGGGGTCACATGAACAAGGCGGTGGAATCAGAAGGAGTTGCTGGCGGTAGGTGGAGAGAGGTCAGCGCCAGTGAGAGAGGTAAGCTCTCAGGACACAGTGCTGCTCTAAGCCAGGCGTGGGCTCTGGAAAGGACAGTGGACAGCACTATGCAATTTGGCCATCACTGTTCCATAACTGGGTGGTGCAGACAAGAGACATTGAATTTCTTACAGATTTGCAGGCCAGGGATCCAAGATTAAGATGCCGGCAGGCCTGCTTTCTGGTGAAGTCTCTCTCCTTAGTTTCCTGAGAGCTGTCTTCTCCCTGTGATTCACATGCACCCGTGCCTCCTCTTTTTTCCCGAGGACATCAGTCATGCTGGAGCAATGGCCCCCTAATGGTCTTATTTAACTTAATCATCTCTTTCGAGACCTTGTCTCCAAACATGGCTGCTTCCAGTTACTAGAAACTAGGGTTTGTTTTCTGTTTCTCCAATGAGGCAAGCCTGTGCTTGCTTCACTTTTGCACTTGCTGTCATCTCTCTGGAAAGTGCTCTCCCTGACTCTCGGCTTTGCTGGTTCTGTCTCTTCATCCAACTGCCTGCTCAAATGGCTCGCAGGGAGGTCTTGGTGCCTTCACTGATGCACTGCCCCAGCCTCTGCCCCAGTCATTGAGTGCCAGGCTCTGCTCACTAAGATGGAAGCTCACAGAGTGCATCAGCTGTGAGGCTTACTCATCACACTGCTTCAGACTCTGGGAACAGAGCTGACACTGCTGGGCACAGTGGTCTCTTATCCTGGTCATCATCATGATCTTGTGTGTAGTGGGCTGTCTTCACCTCCTCAAATGAGTTAGCAGGTCTCATGGCACAAAGCTGTGCCTCAAAGATCTCAACTCAGATGCTCTGTGGGGACCCAAAGGCTTGTGCTACCTGGCACAGAGTGCTCCAACAGTGTCCCCGCTGCTGAGTGACCAGCTCTCCCCTGGATGTGCCATTGCTGGGAAGCCTAGTCCACTCTAGACCCTCCGTGCACTGGTGCAGAGCATAGTGTGGGGCAGCTGATGGATGGGGTGCTCTGTCCCAGCTTGCTCCATGTGAACAAAAAGGTTTGGGGGTAACTTCTGGCACAATTACGAGCACCTGAAGGAAACATCACCCATCTGAAGTTGACAACCAGACAGAGAAGTGACATTTTTGGAGTGCAGAATTAGCCCTGGTGCCACTTTAGCCAAACCTACAAAGTAGGGGTGCTGGGAGCCCAGTTAAATTTCACGCAAACAATGAACAATGTCTTAGTGTAAACTATCTCATGCAGTATGTGGGACACACCTACAGCAAGATTTATTTGCTGTCGGGCCTCCCCGGTGGCTCAAGGGGTTAAGATGCAGCTTATGAAGCTGTACGCAGCCTCCGCAGCATGAGTTCGATTCCCCGGCCGGCCAGGGAGCAACCCACATGGCACAGCAGACCTCTCCTGACTCGCCAGCTGCTCCCCTCAGCAGTGTACTTCGGTCAATCTGCCTGTTCTGTTCCCCACTCTGTCTCTGGTGAATCCTCTCACCCCCCACCCCCATGCCTCTGGCCTGTGCCCCAGCTCTTGTATGCATAAAATAAAATAAATAAAAAAAAAGATTTGCTGCTTATCTGAAATTAAACTTAACTGGGTTCCTACGATTCTACTTGCAAACTCTGCAGCCCTGCCAAGGAAGGGATGCTTATCATTTTGTACACAGCTCAGGGCAGCTGAGCAAGTGTCACCCACAGGCCATTAACTAAAGCTGTGATGGGGTGCAAGCTTCCACTCACCCAGCCTGACCAGAATTCAGCTGTGCCCAGCATCAAACAGGCACAAGAGAGGCCCATGGTCCTTGCTTCTTGTTGAAGCCCAGTGGGCAGTGGAAGCATACAGGCAGAGACCAGACAGTTTGCAGTGGTGCTGGCAGTTCTGGAAGAGGAGGAGGGCCTGTGTGTGGGGTCAGGATGTTGTCCTGGACAAGGCACACTCAGGACCTGGATGAAAAGGCTAGAGAGTGATGTCAGGGCAGATCATGTAGAGGCCTCAACTCTCAGGTCACGGGTGAGTATTCCTCAGAGACCAGGGAGCCAGCACCCTGAGCTAGGGGGACTGGGGTGCAGATTTGGAACCATCACCCAGAGGGCCAAGACCCTCTGCTCCTCGCCAGTGGGATGTGTTCCCAGAGGTCAGAGTTTACAGTTTGCCACTGATAGTCACAGGTCATCTGGGCAGAAATCATAGCTATGTCAGGGATTCAAGGTCAATGTCAACACATAGCCCATGGATGTGAGCCCCCGGAATCTTTTTTTTAAAACTTTTTTTTAAAGATTTATTTATTTATACAAGAACTGGGGTACAGAAGGAGGCACGGGAGGGTGAGAGAATCCGCCAGAGACAGAACGGGGAGCAGAACAGACAGACCAAAGACACTGCTGAGGGGAGCAGCGGGCGAGGCAGGAGAGGTCTGCCATGCCATGCAGGATTCTCCTTGGCCCACTAGGAATTGAATTGGCACTGCAGAGGCTGTGGACAGCCCCAGAGTGTGGCACTCAACCCGCTGCACCATCAGGGAGGCCCAAAACCTCCAAAATCTTAAAGCAGGAAGTTCTTGGGTGTGGAGGAGGTGGAAGGCAGGCCAGGACCTCGTGCCGACTGAGTGGAGAAGACCCGTGTTTGGAAACCACTGTTGGCTCATCAGAAAATTCAGAAGACACAAACATCTGAAAAGGGGGAAAAACTCTCCTGAGGTGAGCCATTATGCAAGAGATGGGTCTCAAGAAAACTCCAGAAAACACGTTTTTAATCAATGTGGACTAAGACTGGCATGAGTGAAAACATCACATCAAAGTCACTAAAGTCTTTTGACCAGAAAACAGGAGGTAACCATACATGGAATAAAAGGTTTAAGTCAATTTTAATAAAGTTCTTGTATTATAGCCTTAAAGGAACATGGCAAGGAAAAGATAAACCTGCCTCCTCTCCCCTCCTGTGATGGCTAGCCTCCCTGCCTCCCTGCTTACACTTCCAAGACAGTTACAATGTGAAAACTCTCCTGCACAAATTCAAGTACTAAAAGAAAACGTTTCTATAGCTTACTTTTTAAGTTGAGTTTGGATTTTATTTTGGTTCTACCAAAAATATTTATGCCATACCTAGTGTACATTAGAAAGGGAATTTAAGGAATAAACATAAAGATGCCAAGAGATGACAATTTCTGAAAACACCATGTACTAAAGAAAGGTGATTGAGTGGGCCTCCCCTGGTGGCGCAGGTGGTTGAGCGCCGTGTTGTGAAGCTGTCCACAGCCTCTGCAGTGCCATTCGATCCCCGCCGGCCAGCGAAGGTCCCACATGGCGCAGCAGACCTTTCCTGTTGCGCCCGCTGCTCCCCTCAGCAGCGTATTCCGTCATTCTGCCTGTTCTGCTCCCCGCTCTCTCTCTGGTGAATCCTCTCACCACCCCCACACCGTGCATCTGGCCTGTACCCTGGTTCTTGTATAAATAAATAAATAAATAAATAAATAAATAAATCTTAAAAAAAAAAAAAAAACGGTGATTGAGTAAAGTGAAGCTGACTGCTTCATGCTCAGAATTTTCACACACATTGAGTGCCACTGACATAATATATTTGGTTTAAAATGATTTGGTTTAAAGATGACTTTAAAGAGGTAGATATCAGACATACTCAACCACATTGAAAAAAAGTTTTAGGCTTTATAGGTATAATTAAAGTGCCTGAAACACAGTTCTTATAGACTCAAAGGGTATCTGTGTTGTTGTATTTTGTTGTATTGTGTGTGTTGTATTCAGGGTACAATGAAAATGCACTCTAGTTGTTTAAAGTTTAAAAAATACAAATACTGATATCAAAAGTGAAAATCTTAGAAAAAACTGAACCTTTAAAATCTCAAACGGGAAAGAAAACTGTTTGAATTTCTACAATGACCTGCATTGCGAGCAAAAAGGCTTTTTACAAAGGGAGAGTGTACGTATGGAATTCTAACTTCCAGCTATTGAGATTTAAAAGAAGCATCATCTAAAACATGTGTATAGCCAATCCAGACTGACTTAAATCTGTACATACAAACATGGCATAAAATTTACTATATGTACCAACAAAAGCTTATTTTATGGTCCCAATTTTGCATCTTTTATGCTTCTTTTCTAAGAAGCATTACAGAAATAGAAATTTCCAGAAATTCACTGAGCGGTATCTTAAGGCTACCAGTATGAGGCCACCTTTCTAGTCACAACATTGCTTTCATAGTGAGAATTTAGGTGACTTTTGTGGTGGGGCCAGGTGGTAGAAGTTACAGAAAGATCAACAAAAATGGGAGTTTGCTAAGTGAAAGAAGTGAGAAAGTGAAAGACAATTATCAAATGGTTTCCTCATAAGTGGACTATAAATGACCAAAGCAAACAATTTAACAAGTCAGAACAAAAATATCTCTTAGACTTGATATAGTGGTTACCAGACGGGAGGGAAAAGGATTGGAGGCAGGGACTGGATGGGGCTAGACACACAAACAGGTTAAGATGTATCCCAGAAATACATACAGATTTGTAAATCAATGACATTGTATTGGTGTGTGTGGGGGAGAAAGCGGATTACTAGCAATGCCAGGACACAATGGTTCGAGATGGGGCAGCAGCTGAGTTTCAGTTACAGCTTTCAACCCACACAGGCCAAGAAGAACAAAGGCTAGTGTTCTCAGAAGCGGGGCCATGACTCTCCTGGGAGACAGATGTGTGGTGAGTGTGGCGAAATTGCAGGGAGTTGCTGGGTCTCGGGCATAGAGTGTTTTCAGGCAGGAAGTCCCTCGTCACTCAATGCACACACTTGGTCCTTGGCACCAAGTGTGTGGCAAGACAGGTTGGCAAGTAAACCCTGTGGCTCCAGATGCTTTTAGGAGAATGGGGCATGAGAGCCAGCCATGAGAGGCACAGAGAGAGGCGAGGACCTGCTCCAGGACAGGCATCAATCGGAAGGGCTTGACTTTGTATCTACACAGCATGATTTCAAAGCGCCCTATGGGGTGTCCTTTCATCAAATGAGCCTCCACTCCCTAAGTTTAGAAGTACTCGTTTTTTATCTTTGTAAATGAGGGTGTTGCAACCCCTTCCCCCCAACACAGTTCTGTCTATATGAATCATTCAGACTAAAAGAAAGATGTTTTGAAGTATGAACTCAAATAGGACTAGTCAAAGGTGTCCTAGCCCATCTCTGCCTTGTTTAGGGAGAGCCTTGACCACAGCCATCAGGGCCAGTGGACCTGTCCTGGTCACCCTTGTTTGAGACTAATGGTCTCCTCTATCTAACATGGATTCATTGACAACCTTTCACCAATAAGCTCCCTAAAGCCTGGGCCACCTGGTCCCTTGTGCAGGCCTCATCCAGATCAGGCCAGCTTCATCCCACAAGGCCAGCAGATCCTGCCTCAGAGGAGACCCTCAAGACCTTTCCCCTTGCTTCTCTGCACAACAATCACTTGGGTATTAGGAAACAGGGGTTGCAGGATACCCTAAAAGTCACTGCTCAGTCTCTGTTGTGGATGCCATCAGCTCCCATCCCCCTTGAAGCTAAGCCACTTGAGGGGGTAAGCTCATGTTTGACAGGAGACCACAGCAGATGTCTGGTGAGTAAGGACGTGATAGCTGGCCCAGAGGCTCAGTAGCAGGGGCTGTGCACATAGCTCGGCCACTGGCCAACGGCTGTTCTCAGCAGGGAGGTCTGCTGGCCAGCAGACAGGGGGTCTGCTGTGACAGACAGCAAGGGATCTGTCACAGGCAGGGAGCACAAACCCTTTGGGAAGTCTGATGGAGGGACTTTTTGGTGTGGGCTTGCTCGTGTGCCTGGGTCTATGTCTGCCACTGCAGGAGAAAAGAAGCCACTGGTCTAGCTCTCCCAGAAGGACATTCAGTTGAGAATCGCTGAGGAGAACTCAGCTCATCCAGCCGAGAGCACTTGTGGAAGGCACCAGCCCATACTGCTGAAACTGACTGTCAGGGGCCGAGCCCTCAGAAGCCTGGACAGTGACTTCTGCAGGAGCAGTCGCGGGCAGGGTCTCACAGGAAAGGACAGGACATGAAGCCAGGCGATCAGCTGCATCCAGGCCCGCAGTCAACCCCACCCATCTCTCAGGTCCAACCTCCTTTCCTAGAAAGTGGGCAGCCTTGTCTAGAGGGTGTTTATTTGTTTGTTCATCCAATAAACCCTGACTCAGCATCATATGCTCAGCGTCAGGCCCCAGGGACACTTCACGAAGGGGCACACCCCAGCCTCACCCTCCAGAGCCTGGGGCCTGGCGTGGAAGGAAACTACTCACTATATGTGTCTGCCAGTTTCAAAATACAGGACAAGAAGCAGCTTACAAATGGGGGCTGGGAGATCTGAATGACCATCTAGGGGAGTCCACCTTCAAGGGAAACTCAACTCTCATCAGCGTCCACTCTTGTGATATATACTGATGGCCAGCCCGTGACAGGCCAGTGAACAGGACAGATGCAGCCTGGCCTGTGCGGGGCTTGCTGTATACAGGGAGGGAAGGATGACCATAAGTTACACAAAGAACAGATTAGTCACAACTGTGGCAAATGCCATAAAGGAAAAGACCCGAGATGGTGGATATAAAACTGCTTATGAAGGCTCCCCTCTGAGTAAGTGTTTCCCTCTGTGGAGACCTGCAGCAGCCACGGGAGAAAGAAATGGGAAGGAGAGCAGCCTATCCTCTCTCTTCTTCCCTTCTCTCCTGCTGCACCCTGTGGACAGAGCTGTAAGACATGAGTGTGCACCAAGTTACCTTTGTCTGACTGACTTCACCCCATACCAATCATCAACTGTAATAATGAAGAAAACCTCCACCTTATTACAAGTGGGAAATTTGGAATCTCTGCTCCCCTGCATCCTGGCTCTGTGGAGAGGGGTAAAATGAGGATCAGTGACAGCTCTCCATGGGGCAAAGTAGGATCCACGAGCTTTCTTTTCTGAATTTAAAAAAAAAATTATTTACTTCAGTGAAATCCCATATACATACATATTTTTATTCGAGTAAGATTGGCGGACGATGCTGTCTATGATTCACAGGTACAGGAGCACACACTGCAGATGGCTGTGTGTCCTGGGGGTCCCCACCCCCAGGACCCCCAGTCCTCTACCATGGCCCAGTGGGACCCTCCACACTCTGCTCTCCACATTCACCTCCCTCCCACTGCTCACCCCCCCATAGCCTCAATTCTACAGCGAGATTTCTAGGGTTTGTCCTCCATTAGTGAGCAAAGACCTACACTAAGGAAGCACTCAAGTTGCACAGGACCTGGGGAAGCGGGTGGGGATGGGGGAACCCCTGGGCCATTCCAAAGAACGATGGGAAAAAAAGCAGAGGTTTTAATAAGTTTACTTTAAAAAATATTACATTTCAAAGTCAAAAACCAATCTCCTTAGGCCTCTGTGGAACTTCAGCTCAGACTCTTTAGTAAACATGACCCAATCTTTGCGGAGACAGCACCAGCTGGCACCTGTAGCAAGGGACAAAGCGGATGAGTCACCTTGGGGACCCACTGCCCATGGTCCCCAGGAGTCCACGTAGCCACCCACATATTTGAGGCCAATGGTTCACGTGCAAGTCATTTTATTTTTCACATGAACTCTCCCTTCTGGAGACAAAGGAGAGGCTCCGGAGGCCTCTCCAACAGACAGGGTCTGTAGCCGGGAGAGGGAGGAGAGACTGAGACTGTAGTTGTAGGTGACCTTGGGGCCCGACAAGGGTGGCTGACCACCCAAGTGGAGGTGCTTCCTGAGCAGATGCAGCAGATAACCACTAAAATTTAACAATCGAATACTTTTGTCACGTGATGTCTACAACGCACACTGCCAACAACGCATGAAGGCTAAAGCGGTCTGATAATTTAGCACATAGCAGAGTCAGTGATCAAATCCATCTTTTTATAACCACCCCCTCGTCTTTAAGCGCTGAGCATTTATTATCATGAAAAATATGTTCATAAAGAATCCACGCTGGTAAGTACCATGTCAGTGTTCATAAATCATGATGTTTTGAAAATACCTTATCTTGAAGTATGATATACAAATTACACGTATTACAAGCATAGGGGCAGATGTGTTGCCAGACTCATCATGAAGTTTGATGGACATCTTGTACCAATTTTTAAAATAATGTGACAGGGTGAGACAGAAGTGGGGGTGGGAAGCAACTGTAGTAAAAGAGGCTTTTTCCCCAATTCCGCCTGCATGACCCTGGATAAGCCATCAACTTCTTCTGGCCCTCATTCCACACGTGATTGGAGTACTTCACTTCTAAATGTGCCTTCTAGTCTAAAATGGTCTGCAATGAGAATGCAGTCTGCCCTAACCTCAAGAGCACCCTGGATGCTTGGAGAGGGCGAAAGGACTCATTTAGTGGACTCAGAAAGGACTCAGTTCAGTGTGCTGAACTGACACTGCCAGGCAAGGGAAAAAGGCGGGTCAGGGTGCACTAGCTTGTGACCTACGCCCTCGGCCCACACATTTAAGTTGCAAGAAATGTGTCCTCAGCAACAGTCAACATTAGAGAGAATCAGAGGGCTGACTGCAGAGCCCCACAAGGTTTCCTGAGGGGCTGAGGGTCAGAGCTGGGGGCTCCTCCCCTAGCCCCAGTCTCAGCTCTGGAGGGAAGTCTGCCTGGAGCCCCCACCCAGGCTACCAGTGCTCCACAGGCAATCTACACTAATTAAGGTACATTTCCTGCCACAACTGTGCAACACAGTTCTGATTTTTGAGCCCAGAAAGCTCTTAAAGTCAGTCTTTTCTGAATTTTAATTGTGTGTTAATGCTTGGACATGGTAATAAGATGTTCTTGCTGGCACGGCTTGTGTTATTTTAACAGTGTACACTTATCAAAACTATATTTAGGTCTGTTAAGTCAGCTTTTCACCTCACTGTGATTAAAAACACAGAAAGAAAATTGCATAATAACAACAAAAGAGATTATTCTAGAAGCCAGGCCACCTAGTTTAGGGAATTGCTGTCACTTTCAGATCAGCTGAGATCACACATCACTGTTTCCAGAAACTCCAAGTCTTCCCAGTAGAAAGTCAATGCACACCCACCCCGCTACTTTATGCACTAGGAGAACTGTGTTGCCCCCCTGCCCCCCACCATTCCCCAGGACTGGCACATGTTTGGATAGCAGTTTTGAGGGGCTGTCAGAGAAATCTCTGTGGCCTGTGGTTGGCTGTGGCAATGATGGGTTAAACTGGACCTCACCAGTCTGAAAAGTCACAATCTTCTCAGGTCTCCTGCCTGTTCAGTCACCAGCAGATACTGAGCTCATCCTGGGTGCTTGTTTCTGAGTCAGACACAGAAGAGCCCAAACGAAACACACATTCCTGCCCTCCAGGAATTTGTAATCCATCTGGAGAGACAGACACATAAACAGTTCAGTCATAAATCACTGCTACGGAGGTTACATGGGCTAAGAGGCTAGACAGGAGAACACCTACGGTGGGTGCTGGGGAGGTTAGGGCTCAAAGATAAAAGGACGAAATTTTGATTAAGAGGTGAAAATATTCCAAATTCAAATCTAAAAGAACGGCCTAATGAGTGGATTGGGAAGTCTGAAGGAAGTTCCTCTAATAATGTCACACACTATGTCATATACAAAATACCAATTGCATTAAATTCTAGAAGCCTGTGATTAAAGTCTGTGTACAGAGAGCTGAGTCTGCCAGGATATTTTAAATAGGCAATAAGGACGGTTTATTCTCTAAATATCCTGACTCTTCAAATCCAGTCTTCACTCTAGAGAAACACTAACCTAATAAAATGTAGAATTAGAGCCAATATAAACATGTTACATATGGACTAAGTGATAAAGCATGAAATAGCAATCCTGAAAATATTGATTATCTGAACGAATAGACTAAATTATCTTTTCCATATCACAGGCTAAAATAAGTAAAAGGGCCATGAGGAGAGGTCTCGGGAAACCAAATACCATGCTAGATCCTTAAAAATCCAAACAGTCTACCTCCTGAGCCATCGCAACAGAAATACATAACTTGATCCTCCAAAAAATAGCTGAAAAGCATTTAAATTGCTATTTCAGCCATATGATAATCAGACCTTAGGACAGCAAATACTAAGAAGGTATCTATGATCACTTGTGATGCAGCTATTGAAAGTTTAATAAAGTAATAAAAAAAAATCCTTACAACTGGATATGGTAGTAAGTGTGAATACCTGGATCAAATAATAAAAACATTCACATTACTTGAGTTGAAACTACAATGTTTTCTCTGAAATCTTTTAATGTATATGCAATCTCATTAATTAAGTTCATAAAAACAACATTTTTTGTGTCAACAATGTCGTCTTCTCTATAGCCAAGTGAGGAAGTCCATCATTCTGGGAAAAAATGAGATTTCCGCTTATTAGAGTTTAACATTAACATAAAGATATGCTGTATTAGACAGCAAATACTTCTAATTAGAAAGATCCTCATTTTTCCTATCAAAGTATTCCAATGAGCAACACTAATTATATTTTATAACCTGTACAGCAACCAGGAGATGCATTTCAATTTTTTAAAAATAAAATTTCTAAAGGTGATTTTTAGATATTCAGAAAGTAACCACACCACCACAAGAAAAGTTAGTTGATATAGTAATTTGTTTTTGATAGTGGCCTTTTTCCCCCCAACTTCTCAGCAGTTAGTTGATATAGTAATTTGTTTTTGATAGTGGCCTTTTCCCCCCCAACTTCTCAGCAGGATGTCTCTCTCTATGTTATAAAATTAAAAGCTCCATCTGTGTCTTTCACATGCAGTATTTGTGCCTATGCAGAATTAGTTCACCTTTCAAATTCACTTTTATCCAGATTTATTCAATGGGAGATTAATCAAGGGCCCATTTTTGGATGGTTCTAGAAGAACTGGGAGAAATCCTAATCCAAATGCTATACCCATCTAATTCAACTTTTTGGAAACAAAAACACCCCAAAAGTGTTTTATCTGCATAGCTTCTTTGGTTAAAAAAAAAAAAAAAAAAAAAAAAGACAACTTCAGTAAAACCAGGCATTAATTTCACTATAGCTTTCTCTCTGCAGGAAAGCTCCTTTACTTAGTTCATTTTTTGTCGCCTCGATTAAAATAAGTTTCTGAACTATTATATTTCCCTTCCACTTTAATAAGACCCACACATAGCCAGACACAAGTTTCCTTGCTGGAAAGCTCGCTCACTTTCTCTGGAGCAGATAAAGACCGCTGGACGGTGATGAACGCCACCCCCCCCCCCACCCGGCCCCCTGCCCTCCCAACCTCAATGCCTTTCCCCATCCTCCTCCAACATATTCTTGGGTGGGCAGAAACCTGGGGAGACGCAGCCACCAGGCAGCTTGCTACTCTCCTGAAGCACATCTGGGCTTTATATCAGGCCTTTAATTAATCCTCAGTGGAAGCCAAGCTATGACATTTTGACTGGGCAGGCTCCAGTTCTGGACAGGTCTTGATTTATGGCGACTGAGTCTCAACCAACTTTGATTTATTTCAGCTTTGGGGAGGAGGGCAAGCTCTGAACAGAAAAGCGCTGTTGAATGCAGATCACGTGACGTCAGGACCGGCCCTCCAGACTTCCGAGGGCCGCGGGACAGACGGTTCAGAAGAGAGCGGCCTCAGAAAAAGCCACTTTTAAAAAAAATTGCGACTGAAATAGCTTAGAATGGTAGGACACGCTATAAAGGCTATCATGGAGGGAAGAGATGGTGCCTGGAATAGCTGGCTGGCTTCAGACCATAGGAAGCCAGGGCCTTATCTCTGGGAAAGGACGAATCCCGGGTGGAGCTTCAGTGCTAATCAGGACTCATTTGCTTGCAGGGAGCTGAGGCCCAGCCGGTCCTTCCCAGCTGGGGGCAAGCCTCCAGGATGTCTCTCTCTAGTCAGCAACACCAAACAGCTTTGGGCTGATTAACTGAGGGCAGATTTCCCAATGTGATTTTTTTTTTTTTTTCAGCCAGACAGAATAAGTAGTAGAAGGCACCGTTACTTGACTTGTGTTTCTTTGTGGCCAGGCAATGGGCAGGACCCCTTTCTGGCGGCCTGGCCTGGGTGAGGCCTTGACAGCCCACCGTACTCTCCTGCTTCCTTGAGCACAGCACACCTCAGAACGGCGACCTCAAGTGCCAAAGAGGGCACAGGGACCAACATCCCGCAAGGGCTTCCATTGCTCCTTGGGGGCACACCACGGGCCAGGGGCCTCCCTCCTCCTTCCCTGGAAGTGCAAGTCCTGGCACCATGTCACAGAGAGCACAGGGGAGACAAAGGAGAAGTGCCAGCATGTAATGGAGGCAGAGTTAAGGCAGGGACAAGGACACACAAGAGAGGGGAGCACATGTGCTTACGGGCTCAGGCCACACACTCAGACCCCATCATGCCACCACCCACAGCGCTCTGGGCAAGCTGTTAACCAAGCTGCCCCCTTGGCTTTGCTAGGGAAAGGGATCAGAACACTCTTCTGCAGGGCTGCTGGGATGCTGAGCAGAGGAAACGTTGGTAAAGCTCCAACCACATCCTGGGGCACACCTGGTGCCAGGCACATAGATGGAGTATTGAGATGGGGTCCAGGAGACAAGGACTGGTGGCCACCAGTGTGCCTGTCCAGTGCACCAGGCAGCTCCAGGCACTGATGCTGAGAAAGGCCCAGGGGTGTCTGATCATGTGTGTTGGGGAGACTCAGAAGAAGATGCTGGGGCAGTGGCTGCCAGTGTGCCCTCAGCCCCACCCACCATAGTCACATGGATGTGGAAAGCATGCAATAGGCAAGGCTGTGACAGGGCTTCTGGAACTCCGCTTGGTAAGGAGAGGCAGGGTCTGAGCAGATGACCAGCACTGTCTAGGAGGGACCATTCTGTGTGGGTTGGTTCCCCCTTGCTTGCCTAGGGGGGCAGCACCTCAGCAGGGGTTGTGGGGACTGTTACAGGATTAAGTAGGCAAGTTCCAAGCTTGGGATGAGTCCCTGCACAATGCGACCCACAGAATCCTCTAATCTCCAGTGCTTCCCAGTCCACACTCAAAACACTAAAGAACTTCCACTGAGTCCACAATTACAATGAAATGTAAATGTTTTGTCACTGAACTCAGCACATCCTCATTTTTATGACTTATTTTTTTGGTAATCCTAAAAAGTCAGAGATATCTGAATACATGTACTAGGTGATTTCAGAGATCAAACTCTTGTCCCATCTCTACGATGCTCTAGTTTCTCAAGGAAATTTTGAGGACACAGGCGGGTGTAGACCAGGGTGAGAGATAGGGCATGTTCACAAGGCCTATTAATGCAGACACTGGGCCTGCCCACCTTGGGGTCCTGCAGCTCCCAGAGGCCTGTGCTGGACAGCAGCTGTCTCTAATCTCTGTGAACTGGTGGGCACTGAGGTAGCCCACAGGTGTCTTCTGTCCCCTGTAGGCCCAAGGCCACCTGACACACAGGCTGCAAGACCCTCACACTAGTCACTTGCCCCTGATGGCACTGAGCAGCGGGAAGGAACAGAGGACCTGCTCTAGGTGCTCACTGTGCAAACTCCAGATTCTGCCAGATGAGTCAAGTCAGATAGTGCCTAATCCCTACCTGAGTGTCGGGATGCTTGGAAAAGTGTTGGCCTTGTGCTCCCAGGTGCACCATTTTCTTTGTCAGTTTATGAGCAGGAAGTTGAAGGGCGAGGGGACTGTGTCCCTATGTTTGCCCCTACAAGCTCACCCCTGATATTACTCCATTTGTGGCTACTCTCCCAATGGTGGGCTTCTGGGGAGCATGGCTGTGGGTACCCGGGTATGTCTTGTGTACCTCAACATTCGCTTTACTCTCCTCTGATGACTCAGACATTTAAAGCTCCCCCTGATGGAGAGGGAGAGGATGATAAGCCAGGGCATGAGTTTTCACAAGTCAAGGACACAGTCTTGTGGGCCAATTTTTAAAGTGGGATTTTAGCAATCCTTGAGCAAAGAAACCTGGCTCAAAGTTATATTTCTTGACCCATGAAAATAGGTGACTTTCTGAAAAGATTAAAAAGAAAAAGTTTTATTTGAAGAGCACTGACAAGAAACCAACTTTGAGCCAGTTGGTTTCTGGCCCAAATATAGTGACATTTCAAAATAAGGGAAGTAAGGTGAATTTTCCTTGGGAATGTCTCACTTTGAAGGGTTTTTTTTTTTTTTAACTAAAACAGGTGAACAGTTTCTTATAGGACGTTATATTTATTTTCCCAAAAGGCCACTAACTTCTTAGAACACATGTCAGTGAACTGACTAAGCATTCTTGTTCTAGAACAAACACTGCCTTCTACCCTACAAGCCAATTTGACCTCGATGGGGGTCATAAGTTTTACCAAAATACAAATACATGAAATGTTTAGCTCACATGGGGTTATAAATACGCTGTATACCTAACATATTAGAGATAGTACCTGATCAATAAGTGAGCTATGCTATTTTTATAAGCTCCTTTTCCTCTATTTTTCACTTAAAAACTTCACCCAAGGTTTCTCTTTGCCAAGCAGTTTATGAATATTGATTTGCATTAAATTTTTTTTTTCAGGAAAGAAACAGTATTGGAATTAACAATTTTGAGACACATGTAATGCGGGTTATTAAACATCCATGAGGATCGTCTCATTTTAATGGCACTGTCTCAGCTAACAGGACTACCTGGGAGGGAGCAGGAGGTTCTGGAACATCAGTCATTCTGTCTGGCCACATTTCTTTCCTCTTCTAGATTTACTTCTTCTGATCATCACCCTGACCTTCGAAGAGACTTAGCAGTCAGAAGCGTGAACTGTTCACTCCTCGGCACAAAGATGCCAAAAGAAAGATGGTAATAAGGCTGTTTGCTCACACACAGTCGGATAATGTATTGGAATGATCCACAACACCCTGTTTCTTTACATTTTAAAATAAATAACGATCAGAGCAGAAATCCAAGAAGCAGGGTTTAAAACACTAGGTTTGTCCCAACTCTGGGTTGACCCTGAAGCTTTTTTTAGCCCCAGTGTTCCTGTAATTAGGAACATTCAATCGACTTGGTGAAAGAATGGATTGAAATTCTTAGAGAAAAGATGCTATGTAAATGAAAAGGATGTGATGAATTCATCTGAAAACTCAGGACAGTGATGACATTAGTGAAGTTCTAAGTGTCTATTTATTTGCAGTGCTGCCCCTAAGAAAACAACACCACAGACTGTGATGTTCTTTTCAAACAAAGACTTTTGTGACTAGTGAAATTTGGCCATCTTCAAAATTAAGTGGGACAAAGCATACAGCAGGCAGTTAAAATGTACTCCAAAATTACATGGATTCTCAGTCTGAAGTTAAAGCATGTAAGGGAAGTAAATGAAGTCGGTCCAACATTCTCACTAATAGTTGGGATTCCGCCTACCTCTGTTGGAAAGAACATAGTTGCAGTGAATTGCTAGTGAAATCAGAGACTCAAAGACAGACTCTCTGTTCTTGTCAACAGCTACCTGTGTTCTAAGGTTTTTTTACTTAAACATTTGGAAATTTTCTGGATTGTAAAAGGATTTTGCTCTGAAGCTGAGCTACTTTCCATTTACCTGGAGGACAGCCAGTATCACTTGATTCTTTGTGGCTCTTTTTACCCAAGAGCAAGCTGTATTTCTGAAGGTCCAAATCATCCACCTGTGTGTAGTGCTGGCAGCAGTCGCTCCCAGCACCCCTGAAAGCTCTCACTCTGGCAAATCCCGGAAAGAGAGCCTCCTTCCACTTGCCCTCTAAGCACGCAGACACTGCCTGGCTGTGGTCAGCTACTCAGTGGGACTAGGGAGGAGGGCTGCTGGCTGTGAAGTCACATAAGCACCACAGGGAAAAACTAGAATTACTTATTAAAAACAGTGACGTTGATCATAAGGCGTCCAGAATTTTGTTTCCTCCACGGACGTCCATCTTCAGCCTTCCATTACCATGGTAAGAGTGCTGGTTTTAGATTATGCAGCTCTGTGTATAAGAAAGCAAGCATTAAATGTACGAGTATCGTCAGTCTCCGTATCCATGGGATCCACCCACTTGGGCATAGTATTGGCATCATACTCAGCACCGCAAGTAATCTCAGGGATGACTTAAAGTACTCCTTTGGGTCCTGAAACCAATCCCTGTGGATACTGAGGGCAACTGTATACAGAGCTCCAAGGTGCTTTTCACTGCACTAGGGCTTAGTTGAAATGTGACTTGAAATGTGGCTATTCGAGTGGAGATGTGCCGTAAGTGTAAAAGACACACCACATTGTAAAGATTTAATGCCAAGAAAAGAAAGAAGGTGTGATGCCTCGATAATGCTTTGGATGTTTTACAAGTTTAAATGATATTTTGGTGATATGTTGGGTTAATACAAATCTTATAAAAATTAATTTCATCCTGTTATTTTTTACATTTTTAAATATAGCTCCTAGAAAACTTAAAATTATATGATTCCCAGGGGTGGTTTGAATTATATTTCTAATGTGTAGTAATGTTCTTCAGTATCTTTAATTCTGGTATTAATGAGAAATAAATGTTAGCTTAATTTAATCCAAGATAACTGATGGAAATTTTTTGAAAAGAAGACATTGGGCTGTAGAAGTGATTCCTCTAACTGAGAGATTTCACAATGTCAAGACATGAAGCCATACTCTGAGCCAGTAAAAGCAATGTAAATTGGGTGCTAAATGATAAATAAATAAGACCTTCATGAAAAAGTGTTCAATGTATCAGAATCCTAGTCTCAGACAGTGGATCCCAGGTTACCTAGGACTGTCGTGTCTCGCTTTGAAGATGAGAAAACTGAGATTCAGAGTGGTCAAGGGATCTGCCTGCAGCTCCTCAGCAGGGAAGAAGCAGCACAAGGCTGGGGACCCGACAGCGCAGGAAGGAGGCGTGTCTCCTCTGCCCGGGCTCTTGTGTCAGGCCAGACAATCACCGTCCTCCCAACACAAAGCCTTCAGCCTGAGAAAAGAGTAGGAAGGTAGATGCATAATTTCACCCCCCATTTAGAGGTGCACCCCCAAGCATATACACACATGTATATTAAATTAAAACCGCTTATGGAAACAGACGACGGAGGAATTTCTCTGGGTGAGTTGAGCATTAGCTTCAAAAATTCGCTATAGAAAAAAATGGTGGGCCTCCCCGGTGGCGCAGCGGTTGGGCGCTGGGTTGCGAAACTGCGCGCGGCCTCTGCGGCGCCGGTTCGATCCCCGGCTGCTCCCCGGCCACCGGAGGAGGGTCCCACATGGCGTGCAGACCTCTCCTGCCGCCCGCTGCTCCCCTCAGCAGTGTACTTCGGTCCTTCTGCCTGCTCTGCTCCCCGCTCTGGCTCTGGTGGATTCTCTCACCCTCCCGCGCTTCTGACTGTACCCAGTGCATGTATAAACAAAACAAACAAACAAACCAGCAAAACAAATAAATAAAGCATGCCTCTATAAAAAAAAAAAAAAAAATTTAAAAAAAAAAAAAAAAGAAAAAAATGGTATCATGCCTTAGGAAAAAAGAATCACTGGTAGCTCTAGAAAAGGGCCGTGATTAATTTTATCACAGCAACGCTCACTGCGTCCACCATTACCTAGAATTGTTCTACACCATCTGTGACTATTTGTAGTTGTGTCTAGTGTCTGCGTGAAGTTGACCTTACTGACTTCTTCCTCCCTCTGACTCAGGCCCTCTTTCAAGGTGGTCTGGTGTGGGATGTGTCCCCAGAGCCGGATCTCGGCGGTCAGGGATATAGCGAGGGTCTAGTTCATCTCTGACACAGAAAACAGCCACACACACAATATATTTGATCTGGGTAATAGACAGGGCCATCCAAGATTAATAATCTTTCTCTACATACTGATTTGAGTAACCAGAGCCAGGGAAGCTGTCTCCAGAGACAAGCTAATG
This sequence comes from Talpa europaea, assembly GCF_964194135.1. NCBI lineage: Eukaryota > Metazoa > Chordata > Mammalia > Eulipotyphla > Talpidae > Talpa > Talpa europaea. The sequence goes on from NC_140068.1 coordinate 137,362,861, forward strand.
TCTCCCAAAGAAGGCCAGTCAGAAAGCTCAGCTGTTCTATCCTCGGACCATTAATACTGGATGTTGAGTCAGGCTACATCCCAAAACACCTACAACTGAAAAGTAATTCTTCTCAAATGAAAACTGGCATATTAAGTGTACCCTCTGGGTTTGGGGAATGTTTCCCATCCCAAAATAAATTTCTAAGCACAAAGAGACAGTTAGAAATGGTCATTTTACTGATAACTGTTTTATTCAGTAATCTGTCATACCAGGGAAAAATCCAACCCCCAACCTTAATATTTTAATTTCCTTGTGCTGATTCTTTCCTCTATTTGAAAAATTGTGGAGTTTTTTTATTTTATTTTTTTTTTAAACCAACACAGAAATCACGAGCATGTGATGTGTCTTCAGTGTTGCCTCCGGCTCATTTTCAAGGGGAAAGAATTATAGCAGAGAGAGGATGCAGCCACACATGTAATAATAGCATTAACCAGGCTGACTTGCAACATAAATTGAACCATTAAAGGCTTTAAATGTTCTTCATTAACTTTTATTAGCCTCAATTTTTAACTTTTTCTCTTCCTCTTAAAATTAAAAATGAGCCTTCCCTTCAACTCCACACACCCTCCAGCCGCATCCAACTCAGCAAGGTCTTCGAGGGACCACAGACAAAGTCAGTGGGGGAAGCCTCTCAAATCATGGAATCCCCTGGCGTGGAATTTCTCTCAAGGTCTCTCTCAAGGTCTCAAAACCCTTCATCAAAAATAGTAAGTCTGAGGTTATATTTTTTAAACTTTTTCCAATTTGGGGGGGAGAATCAGATCCATAATTTTACAATAGTATGTATCACTGCTAATCACTAAGACGTCACTAAAGAAATAATTTTATTTCTTTATTTCATATACCTCTTTTTTTAATTCTTCCTGACTGCTAAGCATTAGGTTAATAAGTACTTTAAATTTATCTTACCTTATGTAGTAAAATTTGGCAAATGTACTGATTAATAAACATGCTACCTATGAAAAGAAAGAGAAAAAATACCAGAGGGCTTTTCTTCTCTCCATACCTTGCATCTGAGGAGGGAAGGATGGGAGGGAGGAAGGTAGGAGAAAAGCAGAGAAGGGGAGGGAAGGGGTGAGGGAGAAGGCAGACAGAGAGACAGACAGACAGACAAAAACCTTCATTCTTAAAAACCTTGATGTGTTTTGTTTCTGAAAATAAAAATGTCACATTAAAAAGAAGCGTTTCAGACAAAGGAAAATAAATGCACACTTGATCAGAGAATTTTCAAAATTGGTGGAATGTCATGACATAAAAATTCAGAATTTCTCATCTTTATACACAGACCTCTGTGGAAACATATCCAGTGCCCAGCTGATCTCCAAGGGCACACTAGAAGGTCAAAGCAGTATTACAAATAGCCTTTCAGAAGCAGTCACCTTACCTCTGTCACACAAAACAGGCACTGAACAGAATGTGCTTACTGTTAACTATTTATCGGTAAATTGATCCTTCACTGTCAATTGCTATTTTACCCTTTATGGAAAACTAGTCACTGTCAGTACTTTGTAAGCTTGTCTCTTTATATTTTCAGTCACCAAACTATCTAAAAGACACTTTTGAAGCAAACTGGTTTCTTTAAAGAATAGAAAGGTATCATTCTCTTAAAAAGATTATATACCCTAGTTATAGAAAAAATATGATGCTATGTCAAAAATGACAATGATATGCATTTCTTTCCACCTTAGGAAATTTTAGACTTGAAAGAGGTCCTTGGTGTGACTTTTCCATCACTCCCTCTGAGTTCTGAGACCACCAGTGTAACAGCTCTGCTCAGCAAACCACAGGCCGGCCTGGCACGGATACACACGGAGCTGCTGAGGAACAGGAAGCAGAGCCAGATGGTTCTGCTGAGGGAAGCACTTTTTTTCTTTATAAAACCAAAAAAAGCACCAATAGGTCAAACTCAAAAATGCAGATAGGGTACAACGGGAAGCCAACAGGGCGATTTATGTAAATAAGACCAGCAGTGTTTTGCACTGGGTTCCCCATCTACACCAGCATGTGGATGTGGGGGGAAGGACAGCAGTGGCTGTGAGGGGCATGGCCGACCTCTACCACAGATGAAATGGGGAGGAAGGCCATTCGCAGTTCCACAGTAAGAGCTGCTGCAGCATCTGGAGGCTGGCAGCACAGGCTTTGTGTGAGGCTAAGCACCTAATGAAGTATCATAAAAACTTTTACTTTAAGAATGTGAACCTAAGATGCAGGGTCTGGAGTTAGTACAGTCTGCGCTCTGGCCTCTCAAGCTCCCAACTGAATGTGGTTGTCACGGTCACAAGAAGTTCACCGGACACAAGCTCCCCAGGGTGAGGCTGGGCGGACAGCTCAGCAGGGGCCCCTTCAGTCCCTTCTCCCTGGGCCAGTAGAGTTTGGCCTCTTGCAAACATGCATTTGGACAAGGCATGCATCTTTCACACACCATTCTCTTGTCTTCTTCACCTGGAGAATCTGGGAAACTAAAGTCTTGGCTTCATGACCGTCTCTACTGAACAGTGTGGCCATGGATCATGGCTCCACAACCCAATGATGGTGTGAGATGCTAGGTGGCTCCCTGTCGTGTGGTGCAGCAGAGACGGCTGACTCAGCACAGGTCAGGTCTCAGACACACACTGGTGGGGTCTGGGTTTTGAAATGCATCAATCAGGCTTGAAAACCATGCTCCCTGAAAACCAAAATAGGCAGGAGAGCACATGGATTCAGACACGCTCACTTGAGAATCAGACCTCCGACACTCCCCTGTGATTCTCCCATGGGAAGAGCTTCGCTTCTGAACTTCCTAAACCAGCTGCTGACTGGTGGTGCTGGCCTGTGCCTGGCACTCCTAAGAGCTGTCCACCACTGCCTGATCCTTGGCACTGCCTGCTGACTGGCCTGTGCCAGCACCACCTCTACCGCTGTCTCCTGTTGCCGTTGCCTCCTGTGCTTCCTGCCAGGCCTCTGGGCTGCTGCTGCGTTGCTACCTCAGCAGCGCCCCCTCTGATGACCTTCAGCTGCCACTGAGAGTTGGGTCCTGGTCCACTGCTTTTCTGTGTGCCACCAGCAACAAGCTCTTATTAGAGTGACAACCCATCCTTCATGAGCAGCTTTCAGTTTGGATTTCTGGACCCTGTGGACACTCTGGAGTAGGAGAGATTGCCATTTGTGGCCTTAGAAACTCCTTTTTATCTCTCCCAATATTGCACTCATAAATAAGCCCTGTTGTTACAGTTACATAAATAAGCCCTGTTTGAGCAGTGTCTTGCCATTATAAGCACATGGGTGAGGACCCAGAGCTGTGACATTCACCAGGTTTGCACAGTTTCACCAGGACTGGTCACCTGGTGATTCCAGGTGCCTCTTCCCTGACTTAGGGGCACTGCACAGGCTGACTGGAGCTGCTGGTACCCTGAGGTGGTGAGAGAAGGAATGGCCAGTGGTTCAGTGAGGGGTGACTTTATATCCCCTGGATGGCTGGAGGGAAAAAGTAACTCCCAGTAGCTCTCAGTGACTTGCTGAGTGTTCTTCCTCCTGCCCTGAGGACCAGTCTCACAGCTATGGCCAAAAACATCTTTTAGTGTCTTGGTGGACATGTGACCTGAAGAAGCCGCAACAGAAATGCCACAGGACACTGGAGTTCCCCTACACCATTTTGTCTCTAGGCTGGGACCATCTAGAATAATGGCCTGCTTCACCGGCTGGGTGAAGGGGCTAGAGAGGATGCTGCATAAGTTAGTTCCATTTTTAAATTAAATGAACCAATGAGGAAGCTAATCTGAAATGACATGTATATTCCCTGTTTCATTCAATAACCTTACACTGAGTCTCGCTCTGTTCCAGGTACTCTAAAGGGCTCTGGAGGCTACAGAGGGGGTCAAAAGGGTGGGCAGGGTGGTGGCGCAAGTGGTTGAGTGTAGCGCTGTGAAGCTGTCTGCAGCCTCTGCAGCGCCGGTTCAATCTCAGCCAGCCGGCAAGGGTCCCACATGGTGCGGCAAACCTCTCTTGTCTCACTCGCTATTCCCTTCAGCAGTGTATTTTGTCAGTCTGCCTGTTCTGTTCCCTACTCTGTCTCTGGTGAATCCTCTCACCTCCCATGCATCTGGCCTGTTTCCCAGTTCTTGTATAAATAAATATATATATATATATATATTTTTAAAAAGGGTAGGCAGACACAGAGTTGTATGTATGTGAGAAGATGGCCCACCAACTCAGAATGAAGGCAGGGGCTCTCGGGGGTGTGAACAGGGGCTACAAGATAGAGGAGATGCACACAGGAGTGTACCTATCCCTTCAAATAAGTGGTTTTGCATTTGGGGGGTAGATACATAGGAGTGGAATTGCTAGATCCTATGGTAGATGTATTTTTAGTATTTTGAGAAAGCTCCATACTGTCTTTCCATAGGGGCTGAACCAGTCAACATTCCCACCCAGTGTACCCAAAGATCTTAATATTCCTGCTGGCGTAAAAACTGTCATTAAATATTTTTAATACGAAATCAATCAAGATAATTATGTTTTTTAATCTACCGCTGCCCTGGATTATCCTGATGTGTTTGCTGTTCCATTCTATATGAAGAACACAGTTGTAAAGGAAGAGAGGAAGCCAGGAGCCACCTCTTCACAGTCGAATGTGGGGCTCATGGGGTCTGTGGCTCAATAAGAGGTGACAGAGCACTCATGGTCACCACACTTGAGGGCTTCATGGGACAGAGCCCATGGTTAGTACTCAGCGCATGGGTGATTCTTAAGTAAGATTTTTGATATTGTCCACCAGCATCCAACAGCTGAGAGAGGAGGAGAAAGGAAAGTGTGAGGAAAGGGGAAGGAGCAAAACTGAGGGGAAGGGGTGAGGGAAGGCAGAAGAGAGAGGACGAGAGAGGGCAGGAGGGAGAGAGAAAAAGGGAGGTAAGAGGAAGGCAGCAGAAGCAGGGAGGGGGAGAGGGAGAGAAGAGGGAGAGAGAATGTCAGTTACAGGGACTTAGGAAGGGCTTACTGGAATACTTAACTAAGCCAAGGTAATTTCTTTGAGCTTGGTAGACTTCTAACGTCCCAGAGCCCTATATCATGCGCAATTAAACAAGCAAACGGGTAATTCATTAGGGATAATTTTAATAGATGACTCATTTGGCCCAGGAGTCGTGATGCTGTGCCTTTCCAAAGGCTGCGGCAGATAGTTAACTACAACGAAGCTTTCAGCTGCCACTGACAAAAGGTAATGGAATCCAAACCACCGAAGCCACTTTTTAAAACTTACTTCAGTTTTTTTGAAGATAAGGATCAAATGAAATGATTTCTGTTAAACCTGTATTTCCTGTACAGAGTTGATATCTTCTTCAAATTATATGATTGTACAACTATTAAATTAACACTTACAGCAGAGGAAGTCTCCTATTTAGAATATATGACCTGGCCTCTTCAAATATTTCACAGTCTTCTAACTTGATTTCTCATATTTGGGTTCTTTGTTTCACGGGGTGAAAGAGTCTAGAAAGCCAGTGGAAAAAATGCTAGTTTATTTGTAATTCCTGGTGACAGGTAGGATATGGAAGCTGGTCAATATTTGAAGTTAGTGAAAAAGTGTCTTTGAAATCTCTCAAGAATGATTAGATGAGAATCCACCCAGAATGAGGAGCTCTGTCTCCGAAGGAAGACTCAACAGGCTGGAACCAGAACAAGCAAAGCAGCTATATCACATGGAAAATGCAAATAATAATTCCTGCTTTCCTACCCAGGGTCTGAGATTTGTTGGGAGAATCACATCCAACAATGTAAATGATAAAGCACTCCACAAATACAAGAGGATAACCTCCAGGGGTTTAGTGGGGAAAAAAAGGTCTGGTGGAAGCTCTTTGTATTTTGTGTTTGAACTTGAAACTTAAGATCCAGTAAAAATCATCAAGTAATTCTTGACCTAAAAGAGACACTATAAGAAAAAAAAATGCATGAAAGCACGGAGCCCTCAGCTCTGAGGAGGAGGGAGGGACAGCTGCCACACCCACACCAGGATGAGTGGTTGGATTGTGTGGCCCAGGTTCCAGAATGGCCAAGAGGCAGGCCACGGTCACCTTCCTGGAATGCAGCCCGCCAGCCCGAGGCTCCGCCCAGGCACCCACACACCACTGCCCTCGGGGCTGAAGCACACCAATGCTTTGTGACTCAGACCTGGAGGACGGGCCTGGGAACTGGGATCTGGGTGGTGACCATGTGGGTAATGTGTGGCGGGAGGAAATGAAATTACGCACTGGTGCAGTTGGGGGAAGACACTGCGGAGTGTTTCTCTTTTCTTCTTACTGCACCGCTGGCACAGATTTTCTACAGCTACTCTCAAATAGCCCCAAATAAGACTCTTTAAACAGTTTACATGTTTTGAAAGCAAAGTCCTATTATTAGAAAGTCACCTGCTGTGTGTGTGCATGTGTGTGCATGCACTTAGGAGTTCGCATGTGTATCCCTGTGTTGTTGGGGGTGGGGAGCTCAGGCTGGGAGGCAGGTTAGATATGGAGGAAGGAACACAAGAGTGAATTCTGAGACAACAGACTTATCCTCTTTCTATCAAATGGAACTCTTAGGTGTGGAGAGGAAATTGAGGCCCACACAGTGAGGTGTCTGGGTGGGGGGGTTTGGCCTTAGAGAACATGACTGCTTTTGTGATTTTTAAATTTCGTTTCGTCAATCAGAACCAGTATTTCATTCTTTCTTTCTAGTCTTTCCATCTGCTCAGATATTCACTTTTTAAAAATAGGAATCAAGTCTAATAATAGAATCTAAAGAGGGTTGGGGACCTTAGCAGTGTGAGAACATATGGGCACTATTCCACTTTCCTTTATGGTCTGCATGCAACAAGAGAGAGAATTGCTTGAAAATATTTTGTTAGAATCAAATAAATCAATCACAACTCAAACCTAAATGTGGTAAGATTTCCCGCTCCATGGGAAATGTCTTATGCTAAGTATGGCAAACGGTCTTTTAATAGTAGGAGGCATAAAATGCATTTCATATATATGTTCATTTTTATATTTTTTATAAAGATATGGTCAGCTAGAAGATTCCATTCAGCTCAAATGTTTCTTGTGCATCTGCTCTGTCCTAGGCATTATAGGTAGAGTCACACTAATGAGGAATAAGAGCCAGGTCTCCCAGGAGCTTCCTTGCAAGAGATGGACACAAGATATTTTGGAGTCTGTTTGGGAAGGAGTGATCTTGTTCTCAGAGAGCTCAGCCGACTTCATTTCTGCAGGATTGAGTCAACAGTAATGATTTGAGTCCAACCATTCTCTTGAGAATAGGACGAAAAATAGCAAAAATGATCTCCAACATTTTGCATGTTTCTGGGAGGGAGTTGGGGGGGGTGACATGAAAGAGTCATTACTTCTCTTTCATTAGGACCTTATAAATGAGGCTCAAATCAACAACGCACACACAATTTCACAAGGGGTTCCTCCTGTGCCTTGAGATCATTTTGCCTCTGGAAAAGTGCACTTGTGGATTACCTGGGCTTATATTTTTCTTATCTGACATGAAAATGGTACCCCAAATTCATCCACGTGGAGCACATGTACCTGAATGACTTGGTCCCAAGAGGATATTGGTTTCTTCTGAATATTCTTGAACTACATAGGCCTAAAGGACCTGGCACAAGTCAATAACCTGCTGAAAGCCATTTAATCAGCAAATCCAAGAGTCAAACATCATGCTCCTGCACACCATCAGTGGCAAACAAGAGTCCAAAGCATGGCTTCTCCTGAGGGAGGTGCATGGGGAACATGGGGGGCACAGACGGCCTCTGCTCTGTGTCCAGCACTCACTGTCTGAGAAAGCCTCAGGTCTCTCAGCTTCATCAAAGTCAACAGGTAGGAAAAAGAAGAACAGAAGAACAGATCTGACAAGTGTAGATGACCCGACACCCATAGAGGGGTTCGACTTTCTCCTTTACCCAAGCACAAAAGAGAAGGGCCCTCTCTGACTTTGCTGCTCTAGTGCCATGGCAGAGAGAATAAACAGAAGAGGTGCTTTCTAGAGTAAACGGGAATGGGAAATGAGCTGTGAGTCCTTTTCTTAGGGAACATTCTATTTGAAAACCGTTTTTCCTTTGTGGCTTTGGGCAGGGAGGAAAAATTAACACAAGCTTATATTAAATGGTCTATGGCCAAGTCTGGGAACCTGGAGCCTGGGCCCCAAAGCCAGCAGCAAGGAGCCCTCGGGGGCTGGAAAGCCATGGAGCAGGGCCATGGGGACAAGACACAACGTTGTAGTAAATGACTCCCATGCAGTAAAACACGAGAAGTCAGATAAAGCCAGCTAGTACTTTAAACTGAGTTGAAAAATGAGAATTTTGATGAACTCTTAGCTTGGAGAGGTACAGGGACAGGCAGAGGAAGGGTTGAATTTACGGGTGACTGTGGGCATAGAGCATAGGAAAACAAGACTGCCTTAATGGCAGACACTTTCTGTCTTTTCCAGGGAGCATTAGTATAAAAATGAAGCATTTAATTAAAGATATATAAAGCTTTTATAGGTGAAATTATCATTCAATTTCGATGATGTCATATTTCACGAGGTGATTACATCTGTATGACATCAACAGTCTTGCTACTAGAATTAAACAGGCAGGTTTTGAATTAAACAGGCAGGTTTAGAATTAAACAGGCAGGTTTTGTTTGGGAGACAGATATGAAGTGGGAGACCAGAGAGACAGGGAGAAGAGACCAGAGGAGGAATGAGTGGCCCAGGAGGAGCCTCGGAAGGAAGTGGGCAGCCCCAGGGGGGCAGAAGGAGAGGCTAAAGGCAACTCCTGACACACCTGAAGTGGCAGTGAATCAGCACCTAATCTCAGGGCAAGAAAAATGTTTTTTTCCCAGGACTTTTAATCTCAGGACTAGAATGGTGACTTCTCAGGCACATGCAGTCATTTCACCAACCACAGGGTCTGATGACACTGAGCACCTGGGGAGTGAGTCCAGGGTGGAGGCCCCGCGCCTGCCTTAATGTGGTTAATTACTACCCATTAGCAGGTAAATGGATTCACAGTTTCATAATCCATTCCCACAGGCACAATACCTACTGAGTATCCAACTCCGCACTGTGTTCACTTACACCCTCTCTCCACATACAACACAACATGCTCGTTGGCCAAGACCTTATTTTCCAATTTAATCTCAGATGCTCAATGGTACATACATAATACCCTTTAAATGAAATTTGGTTCATTTGCCCCTGGTTGATGATAATTGACAAGTTTGGAGGATACATTCCACGCCTTGAGGTGTGCCTACACCTCACCACCCCAGCCACCACCAAAGGCTCGGTGCCAGTCACAGGATCAAATTAGGTATCTTCCCACCCCTCACGTCTATGGTTTTAAAATCTGATTGAGAAGATGATCTAAAAATGGACCTGCTTTCATGTTTCCGAATTGCCTGTGGATGAAAAATCGACGGATGTGAATTCTGGATGGTGTGAGCTTGGTTTACTACAATGACAGTGGAAATGGAGCAGTGGCAAATAGAGCTTGGAGGCCTGGCCACTACTTATCCTGTCACCCCAACAACCAAGACCTGGTCAGAGGCGACATGGCAAAAGGGACTGTCTGTGCTCGTGTTAAGTGAGGCTGACAGACCATGACAGACACTTTAGAGGACTCACACACAAGAAGAGACCCAGCAAGTCTCCCAAATAAGAGAAAGGTAAAAGATAAAAACAGTTAGTTGATGGTGATGTTGCAACAAGCAAACATTCTCTCAAATAAAATCCCAGAAAGTTTTTGGGGCCTCTTCTCCTTCCAGATTTGTAGGAAATGACACAGGATGTAGCAGCAGGGTAGTACGGAGAAGGATGGCTGGGGAAGTGGGGGTCAATTCTCCCCAGCGCCATCAACAGTCTCCTCCTCCAGAGCCTCCCAGCTGCCCCAGGTCTAATCCACTGAGAACCGAAAGCTGTAATGAAGGTTAACTCACTCAGAAGCCAGTGGACAGAGACGACTGGCACTTAATCACCCATTTTGCCCAAACACAACCCTCGCGTCTCTGCCCAATGTGGACAATATAATGTATTCACGGATCTCATAGCGGCACCAGTCACACGCACATCTCCCCAATACTTCTCTTCCCCTTCAATGGCAGGAAAAGGAGAGAAACTCAGGTTTCTCTCTCCCTGGAAATGAAAAGTTACCCAAAGCGCTGCTAATGTCTCTGTCCCGTCAATGAGACATAGATTAGTGCTGATGAGCCTGGTGTGGGGGCCCAGCCTGGGCTGGAGCTCTGGCATCCTTCACCTGTACTGGCTGCGGCTCTGAGTGAGCATGTCTCCTCCACTCCCTGACCCTCAGCTCCATCAAATGAGACATGCACTCCACTTCTCAGGATTGTTGTGTATATTATGTCAGATGAGGCATACAAAGTCCTCAGTCAAATTTCTAGCATACATGTGTACAAGATTTGGCAATCATATTTTCAAAAGCAGCTTTTTGTTAATGATCTGTAAGGAAGGGAGGGAAAGAAAACAGGGAAGGAGGGAGGGAGCATATGGGAATGTAATAGTAAGACTCAGTAAAATTCAGTAAGACTCCCCTAGCAATTGGAAAACCCCCTGGACCAGAACTCTTTGGACCAGATCTCTTCAGAAACATCTGTAGGGTCAGCTATTGCCAGTAAAGCATTATGATATTTTTTTAAAAATATTCTTTTTTTGCTAAGTCCTGGATAGAGTGCAGACTCAGGTCACTTGCTATTGCTCACAAATCCCAAGAGCAAGGGCCCTCATGCGCGAGGGGCAAAAATGTAACAAAACCACACTGACTCTGGCCCCATCCTTACCAGTGACCCAATCTCTCAATATTTTATAGCTACAGCTGTGTCCTCGCTATCAAAGACAGGCCCACAGTGGGATCCCGTCAACCACACTTACCATTAACTTATTTAAACATGGCAACACTTGCCCACTCCATGGTGCTAGATGTTAATACTTACTTTTCATGAAAGAGTGGCGAGGATGAGTAGGTTTGGGCAGCCATTCTTCTTAGCAGGCCCTGTGCACATTTATGTATCCTAAGTTTTCAGAAGTCAGACCAATGCTAAGGACACATCTGTTTAACTTTGGGGCACTCTAGTCTAAAGGCATCTGTGGCTTTGGACAAAGTTGGGAGGACTGTCACTTACAGCAACTAGAACCAAGACCATGGTGAGTGGTCCAGGAAGATATGCCGAAGGAGCAGGGCCTCCCACCCCCGGGCAGGGTAGGGGTCTCTCCTTTGAGTTTTCACACACTGCTCAGTCAGCTTGAATGTGATACACAGCCCCCAGTGTGTTCTCAGGAACACTGGAGTGGCTTTAGTGGATATGGAGGGAGCTATGCGTGAGAACAAGGGACCGGTCATGTGGTATTAAGGAAGATGATAAGATTTTAAACCTTCGAATTGCCCACGGATCTAACCTAAATGAAATGTAAAATTTTGATAGCCCGTGTTTGTGTGAGTTGAGTATTTGTAGCTCTGCACTACTAGCACTGCAGCAATTTTTAAACAGTAATATCTTTTGCTCAAAATGCAACAATAATTGTAGAATCTGGGTCTCGGATCTATGAGAGTTCACGGTAAAATTCATTCTATAATTCTGCATGTTTAGAAATGTTTATAGTAAAATATTTTAAAAAGTTAGGGTTGTGTATAACTTGTTTATTCTGAAGTACAATATAACTTAATAGTTTTACCATTCACTTCAAGCTGAAATGCCTCTTACTCACTTAGATAACTTTTAAGTCATTTTGATCTAGGAAACAAGACTATAAATGGATGTTAATGAGCCTGAATCAGCAACAGGAAATGGCTTTGTATAAATTGCTGCAAAAATGTTTACAAGACAGAGGTAGATTCTAATCATATATTTACAGCACATTAATGCTAATTTTTTACAGGGTTGTCATTATGTCCTTTTTGCAGATGGGTAAACTGAGATATAAGGTCCTGTCTAAGGGTAGGGGGCAAAGTCACTGACAGCTGAGAGCACCTACCTGACTCCATCCAGTGCTCTCTACTCTTCACTGTAAAATTCATCCAAAGTAATACAGTGCAAGTCTCTTAATCTGAGGATTTACCAACATGATGTGTCTATATATAAACGAGAGGGGTTATGCCATCAAGACATGTGTGAAGAGGTGCTGTTTTGACTGCTTGCTCCGTGCATGTCAAGGCTTCTTTATGCTCAAAGCTGATTATAAGCACCGGGGTGCAGATGTGCTTTAAACAAACAATGCCTCTTTTCTCATTCTTATGACTATGAAATTTGATTTTGGCAACATCTACTCTTAGTCATAAGTCTGTGAAGTAATCTCATTTTAATATATTTTGAAATGCAAGGGGTGGTAATATTTCTAAAAGTGGTGATAGCGAACTATGAATTCTTACTTAATAATGACATGCTTGCTTCTAGAAGTCCAGAAATTTAGACTTATTTTAGAACACATGAAATAGAGCCATAAATGGCATCTTACATCATCAACCTGTGTTACTGTCCCAACTCCAGGGGAATCCTGAACTGCAAAGCCCACTCCGTAGTAGAGCAAATCAGGTCTGCAATGCAAGTTAGGGTGACTCGACTTTGTATGTGGTCTCTCTCTATGGAATCTGAAAAATTTTACATTCTTACTAAAAGGCCTGGCATGGTTATTCTGGCTTCTGGGTACCCTGTTCTGACACCATCTTGTCAAGCGATCTTCAAACTGACATCCTTTGAGAAGACCTTTATGAAGTCTTCAAGCCACAAGTTTATAAAATACTTTCATTTTAAACAAATACAAACATGGCTCCTTCAGTGCCAAGATAGACACAGCCAGCTACACCCAGGAACTGGGCAAGCTGTGGCATTCCGGGAGGGAGCTGATGGCAGAGTTCTCTGTCAAGACCCACTGAGCTCCCCAAAGATTTTCTCTTTACTGACATACTTATTTAATGATCTCTTGTGTTTTTGTTGGAATTTTTGGTCTATTTTTAAAATGTCATTTATTTTTTCCCTGATTCAAAAGTTTATGCATACTCATTTCAATATATGGAAAATGTAGATGTGTAAAAAAGAAAATAAACAGAACCCATAATAAGTATTATTAACATCTTGACATACTATTTCCCTCACTATCAAAATCTAAGTCCAGTGCAAACTTCTTTACCCCAGTGCAAAATATAAAAATAAAATAGAACGAAATTTGATCTGTTTGGTTCCTAACTTTGTAGAAAAAGAACCTGGCTAAAGAGTAATACCTTTATAGCCTTCTATTTAGCTTTAAGTATACAGAGAGAGCTGGAGGGCTATACACCAAAGCATTACTGAAAACAAGGTTTACAAAGCTGGCCTCATTTTTGGAGGGAGTTTAATTTCTTTTTTTCACATAGGTTAGACAAAAGAAAGTTTCTGCTTCTCCAGCTAACATCTTTCTCTCACTTCCTTAAAATTTCTGAGAGTGCACCCTTAAATATTTTTTCACGTAACATCCTTACAACTTACTCAAGGACTAAAGCTATAAAAATTCTTCTTTGTAATTAAAACTCAGCAAACAAATTTAAATGATATGAAAGTTGTACTGTTCAAAATTTAAAACCATTTGGTTTATAATATAAACGTGTATTATGTAAATCAGTGTGATATGAATCAAGTACACGACATTTTTCACTGTCAGAAACAAAAATAACAGTGTGTTGCAGCTAAGCTCTGTGTTAGCAAGTAAACTACTTGTTTGCTTTCTTTTGCAAATGTTCAAGTTTCTTTTGAATCACATCAATGAACTAGGAAGGCAGATCCGGTTTCCCAGAGAGGAATCATGAAAGACAGAAATAGTCTCACAAGCACAGGAAATCTGCCAGCACCGAAACAAGGCATTGAGCTCCAGGGCAAAAGACAACGTCAACAACGTGCCACCATGCGTGATAAAAGCAGACAAATCAGGGCAAAGTCAGATAGAAAAGTTGTTTAGAGAAATTGCACACATTTATCTAAGTAACTAACACATGTCGCCAAAACCAAAACTCATTATGTATATAAAGCCCAAGAGCGGAATCTGAATTTCCTTTAACTATACCAGTTATTGAGCAGTAGCATCGTTATTAACTTTTCTCTCTTTCCCTCACAGACAACGCTTGTTGGTGAGCGAAGTCATGCTATAGAAAGTGCAGTACCATACTCCCCAGACTCGAAAACAGCAGAAATCAAAAGCACCATAATATTACTCTTAGGTAATTTAGGTAATATTAGTAATATTAGGTACTCTTAGATGATTTAGTGGGATAACATAAACCTGAAGGTCTTTGAGTATACCAATTGAAAATTAAGTCACATTTCTTGATGATATGAGAACTGGTACCTTTATACCAAAAATGTTCTTTCATGGTTAGTTTATGTGTGCTGGGTGGGAAGGAGGGAAAAGGCCAAAAAAAAAAAAAAAAAAAAAAAAAGTGGGGAGGAGAAGGAAACCTGAGAAGTAAAGAATACCAGTGAAGTATTTGTTTATCCATCATAAAAATCATTGATGGCCACCTTTGTTTTTTTTTAAAAGTCGAAAGAACATTTCTGAAAGATGAACTCACTTGAGTAACATCCAGTGTGATCCACGTGCATTGCTGAACCAACAAGTCTCAGACAGAAAGCAGCCCAGGCTGGGGCCGACCTGCATTAACAAATGTTCCTCGCTACCACCTCCAGGTCACGCTTTTGTTCGAGAGGCCCGGCATTTCAAACACCAACATACAGGTATTTTCAAGAATCTAATGAGTCAGTTCCTACCTCGACATAGTCCTTGGCATGGCCCCAATCTCGTTTGGCATCCAGATTTCCCAAACTGAAACATTCCAGTTGTCCAAGGTAAATCTTAGCTACTGACCGGCTAATTTTTCGAGTAACAAAATTAGCTCCTAAAAAGAGACAAAGAGATGTATTATCAGTGGAGTACATTTGACATTTAACAGTTTGGTGAACCAATCCCACTTTCAGCCTCTGGGCATTTTTTTCATTCTCCTTTGCTCTTCCCCTTTAAAAGAATAATAAAAGTGAAGAAAAAAGAAAAAGATCATTAACTGTCATTTGGACAAGTTAAGAAGCTCTAATTCTATGTGTCACGTCAGCTCTACTTTCATAACAAACATTTTTCTTTGGTGGACATCTTAACCTTCCTAACTGGCGGCTGTAATATGCAAGTCAGGCATTAGGCCAAAGAAAAGCTATCGGAATGCCAGTTTCTAAGCAGAAAATTCAAAAGGCTTGTATGAAGGGAAATGCCAGAATGGAAGACAGACATCTAAGACCACCCTGCCTTTTTTTTTTTTTAGAACATAAACATCATGTATTCCTATTAATAAAGATATCTGGGGAGAGGGAGGGAGAGGAACTTAGCTAACAGGGTTTAACTAGTTAAAGAAAACAAACAAGAAAGGCGTTAGGGTTGCCAATAAAGGATTGTCTTATTTAGAAACCTGCACAAGCATCCAATTATAAATTATCACACAGTTTGAGGCAAAAGCTCCTCGCACTGCACCCATTGCATGACACGTTTCAACTTCATTCAAGTGTTTTCCCTTATTTCCTCCTGAATTTGGAAGAAGTATGTTGAAAAGACTAGCTGAAAGGTGCCATAAATTGAAGAAAGTGGTGAACTGTTTGAATGTTCTCTGGTCTTGAATGGAAGCTTCTTACTTTACTTATTTACATTGTATCCTTTTAGCTGTGATTGCTTGCATTTTTTCTTTTTCTCCCCCCCCACCATCCCTCACCCTCCTTTACACCCCCTTGACCTTTCTGCCTCCCCCCTCCCTCTTCACCTCAGAAGTCTAACTTAGCTTATTAGTGTCAGCTTGCTTTTCTACATATTTTGCTTTGTGCAAACTTCCGCTAAGAAAACGTCCAATATTTTTGCCTTTGTCATTTTCACTTCTTTACTACAATACATGTAATTCCTTCAAGCTCCTTATATATTTTTTTAAAATTTTTTTTTATAAAGGCATGTTTTATTTATTTATCTGTTTGTTTGGTTTTTTTGTTTGTTTATACATGCACTGGGTACAGTCAGAAGCGCAGGAGGGTGAGAGAATTCACCAGAGCCAGAGCGGGGAGCAGAGCAGGCAGAAGGACCGAAGTACACTGCTGAGGGGAGCAGCGGGCGGCAGGAGAGGTCTGCGCGCCATTTGGGACCCTCCTCCGGTGACAACACTTCATCTTTCCTTATGGCTGAATAATACTCCACAGTGTGGACAGACATCTTCTAGATCCTTTTCTCCATCTGTGGGCACTTTCATTGCCTCCCTGCTATTGCAAATATTGTTGTGGTAAATGCCACAGGGCAGATGATTTTGTTGGAGTTGATGGCTTCATATTCTTCAGATAGATGCCCAAGAGCAGGACTGCTGGGTCATACTATAATTTCCATATTTTTAAAGATAAATCCAGATTGCTTTCCAAAATGGGTGCACTGGTTTACCTCCCCACTCTATCTACTTTAAAAGACTGCAGAAAAGGACAAAAGTAAAAGACACTTTGGAAACTATTCTACCCAAGTCCCTACGAACTGGTAGGGTTATCACCAAACGCCATATAATACCAGGTTCTCAAGGTGGACACCATATGAGTTAGTCAGTAATGGTTTCATACAGTTTAGGTAGATTGCTATCCTAATTTATCACATTTCAGTGACTTTAACTTTGTTCTTCTGCAGATGAAACAGGGAGGCAATGTTATGACAAAAGCCTTTGGCTTCCAGAGAAACTGGCACAGGAATAAGGGAAATTTTTCTAAATAGATTTTCTAAATTTTGGCAAGAATATGGTCCAGCACAAGTTCAAACATATACGAGATTCACTTACCACACAAATTCAGTATATACATTTACACTAACGCCATCTCATTAAAAATCACAATAGCACTTCTGCAGAAATCGATTCTGTTTTTCTGAGTAATTCACAGAGTACATTAAGAAAGCCAAAGTTCCAACTTCCCACAGCAGTTTATGAAACACACAGAGTTCTTAAAAAAAAAAAAAAAAAGGGGTGGGGGGATTTCAAATTGAAGAAATATTTATTAGGTGCTATTCTTCTAGATCTATGATCAACAGGCTGGCTTTTACATTCTATGGACATCTGATAATTTAAATTCATAATTAAGGTTGGGTGATGTCTATTTCAGTGTGAGGACTCTAGTATCATCTCAACATCCACTAGATATTGGAGGTGCCAAGATTGTGCTCTTTGCCAGTAAACAAATTTTAGGAGTCCACTGGGAGCACTGTATCTTCCAAATGGAAGGCCCCAGCCTGATTACAGTTTATTCTTTCAACCGGTGTTAATTGAACAGCAAGCACTGAGCAGGGCATCTGGAGGAGAAGCAGCCCCTCCTCCCAGTAGCACAGTGAGAGCAGGATACATAGAGCTCAGCGGTCAAAGTAACATTGAGACTTTAACCCCTGCGCCACCAGGGAGGCCCAGTATGAGCTTTTAGTGTCATATCCACGAGGACTTTGCCAAGCCCAAGGTCATGAAGCTTTTGTCCTATTTTTTTAATGAATTTTATGCAATTTGCTCTTACATTTACATCTTTGATCCATTTTTATGTCGTGACGAATGGGTTTAGCTTCATTCATTTCCACGTGGATACACAGTTATCTGACACTATTTGTTGAAAAGGTTACCTCTCCCGCTGTGAATCGTCTTGGCATCTTTTAATGAAAATCAATTCACCATAAATGTGCTCCATCTAATATCCATCCTTATCAACGTACAGCATGCCCTTGATGATAGCAACTTTCTGCTAAGTTTTAAAGTTAGGAAGTGTGTGTCTTCCGACTTTGTTCTTTTAAAAGACTGTTTTAGCTATTTATAGGACCTTGAATTGCCCCATGAATTTTAGCATCAGCTTGTTAATTTCTGCAAAAAAAGCCAACACGGATTTTGATTGGGATTATGCTCAATCTGTATGGGTCAATCTGAAGAATGTCTCCTCCTTTACAATATGGCATCCTCTAATTCATGAATACCGGGTGTCTTTTCATTCATTTAGTTTTTTGTTTTTATTTTTGTATTTCTTTCAGCAACATTTTATAGCATGCAGAGAGAACCTTCTGCCCTCTTTTGAGTTAAATCTGTCCCTAAGCCCTTTATCCACTTTACTGTAAGTATTATTGTAAATGGAACTGATTTCTTAATTTCATTTTCGGATTAATTTTAAATGTTATTAGAGCTAATGTATGCTGCACAAGTTAATTCTTAGCAGAGGTTTAAAATGATTCCTCAAGAATTTGCTCACTTCATTTTTAGTTCTATCCACAGACTGCTGTTCTTAGGATGAAACTATATCATCATCATAGACAACAACCTATACCTTAGAGGTCCCTTTGCACAACCATCCCAAATGTGCAGGTGGAGAGGTGGTCAGGAGGAAAGGCTGAACCTGCCTGTCTCAACTGTTCCCCCTCCGGCTGCTCTCACCCACCTGCCCAGAGAGATGCCTTCAGTGGCTGTACATTGTAACACATGTGGATAATTGAACCCCCACAAATATTTTAAATACACGATTGACTTCTAAGAGCCTTAAACTGGAAGGCCTTGCCTAGGAAGGAGTGCAAGAATTGAAAATATTAGCTGATCTGAGGCCAGCTCTGTTAGTTATTGGCTATGTCATCTTGCACAAAACATTTAACAATTCTGAAGTTACAGTCTCCACTGGTAACTACCAGTATAGTAATATTTGTCATGCCAATTCACAGGGTACGCTCACAGAGAGAAAACAGGGTTAGATGCTTCAGTGAGAAAATCTAGTAATCTGCTTAGCAAGTTGTTGATAAATGTTAGTGATGATTATAACTATTTTATGAAAATGTTAATGGTATCTATAATTAAGCCTCAATGAAAAGCCCAGATTTCCAGTCTTCTTATTTCATCTGTTACTACATCTCTGAAATTGCTGATTTTGAAAGTCTGAGATTTGAGAACAGATCTAAATAAAAAGCCCCAGCCAAAGTCATACACATGGATAAACACATGGAAACATCAAAAAAAAAAAAATTCTTCAATGGTTGTCGGTAACTTTTTTCAAATAGACAGTAGTCACATAAATGTATAATCATAAGGAAGAGATCAACAAGAAGGATTTTTTAAATTCATTTTTTATTTTATACATTTTTTACATCATTTTTCATTTTTGCACAATGTATGCATTTTCATCTTGGGTATAGTCCCCATACAATTCCCACCCTCCTTGTTTTGATCCTACTCCCTCCTCCGCCCCTCCCTTATTTAGGTTTTCTAAATTCCTGCTATGAGTGAGACCATCCGGTATTTTTCTTTTTCTTTCTGGCTTATTTCTCTGAGCATGATCCCTTCCAGCTCCATCCATGTTGCTGCAAAGGGCACCTGCACCCCTCTGTTTATAGCAGCACTATTTATAATAGCTAAGCTATGGAAACAACCAAAATGCCCAAAAATAGATGACTGGATCAAAAAGATGTGGTACATATACATAATGGAATATTAATCAACAATCAAAAAAGATAAACTCATGCAATTTGAAGCAACAAAAAGGGTTTTTGATCAGATATTCGCTCAGATTGAAATTAGGAGTTTGCCTAGCACTGATAGAGCAAAAAGAGCACAATTTCTGTTTCAGCAATAAAGCAAACAAGAAAAAATGCCATATCAAAAAACACCACGATATGCTTGATAAACCATTATTTTTATCTACTGAAATTCAAAGCTGATTCTCCCACAAGTGCCCAGCTAAGGGGGATTCCTGGGGCAGCCTGGCGTGGTTGCTGAGGGCTTTGTGTGGGAAGACCTGGCAGCAGGTATCAGCTTTAATATCCAAGATAAGACCAGGGAGAATAATGGGAGTATTCTTAGTTCTGAGTTCTGTTACTTTATCAGTGTTATCATAAACATGTGTTCTAGTTTCTCAGTTGCTATATCTTTTAAATGGGACAATAATCCACAATAAGGATCAAATGAGACACTAGAACTGATGGACCATAGAATACTGTGTCAACGTAAGGCATTTCTATTAGTTACACATCTTTTCTCTCTTAGATATTCTTATTGTGATAAATATTTTTTCAAGTTAGGCCTTTCTCTTTTGCATTTCTCTTTATATGACCTTCAGAATTAGCCCAAAGCTGAGAAAAGATTTGAAGGGCTCCATCAGATAGTCAAAAAAAAAATTAGTTATTATTCAAACTAGGATTGTAGAATCCTAATCATAAGTCTGCATGCTTTGCAAGCAAGACTTCATGGAAAAGTACCTTTCTAAATAAATTAAATGCATCAAAATCTGTGTATTCACAATGCAAACTGTCCCATACAGGGGTGTCCCCTTAGGTCCTGATGGGCAGCTAAATGGCTTGTGGTTCTTGTGAAAAGGACCTTTGAGAAGGAAGGGAGCTTCCCAGCTCTTTCTTTCTTTCTTTCTTTTTTTTAAAGATTTATTTATTTTATTTGTTTGTTTGTTTGTTTATTTATACAAGCGCTAGCTACAGTCAGAAGTGGGGTGGTGGTGAGAGAATTCACCAGAGCCAGAGCGGGGAGCAGAACAGACAGACTGATGAAGTACACTGCTGAGGGGAGCAGCAGGTACGGTAGGAGAGGTCTGTGTGCCATGTGGGACCCTCGCCGGCAGACAGGGATTGAACCGGTGCTGCAGAGGCTGCGGGCAGCATCGCAGCCCAGCGCTCAACCACTGCACCACCGGGGAGGCCCTCAGCTCTCTCTTTCTAGACTGGACAAAAGCATGAGTAGAGGTGGGTAAAATGAGACTTCCATGTTTCAATCTAGCCTCTTTGGAATGAGATAAGGCCAGAAGAGAGAAGAAATCATTGTGAGGTGGCACCTGTGCCCTATTTCATGCCAGAGAGAGCCTGAATGCTCATTCACACTGAGCTGGGGCAGCTGCAGCAAGATTCATGAAGCAGTGACATGAGGCTCTCCCAAGGTGGAGAGCAATGAGAGCCAGTGGGCTGGCAGGTGACTCCAAGTGGCCCGGAGGTGGTGGAGAGGATGCCCTGAAGTTGAGGCTTGGAGGTAAGACCACCTTGGTCAAGGACTGCACATACGATGAACCAGGCAGGAATGAGAATGCCTCACTCCAGAGCTGATAGAAAGAGAAGCCTCTGACTTTTATCAGCAGCTGACAGACACCACAAAGAGTTAGGCCTAGGGCTAGCACCATCTCCTAGGCAATCAGGCAGGGGAAGAGCTCGGACCAGCAACTCTGTGGCTGAGACCAGCAGGCTGAGGATGCCAGCTGCCCCCTTGTTCACATGAGGTCAAACTGCATCTGTGTCCCATATGACCAGGGCCACCTTGAAGAGAAACAAGGCAAGGTAGCACTCATAGAAAAACTGGCATCCCCACTACATTCTAGGAGACACTGACATTTTTTAATCAAATTTGTTCTTTCTGAGAAAAGCAGACATTTAAACAGTTAAGGGCTGGATGAATTTCCTGTGGCTGCCATCACAAGTGACTGCATGGCTGCAAATGACTGAACTTGTTTCTCTCACAGTCCTGGAGGCCTGACTTCCGAACTTCAACAGGGCTGCGTTCCTTCTGGGAGGTCTAGGGGAGCAGCACCTTCTCTGCCTCTTTCTGCATCCAGTGCTTCTGGCTTTCCCAGGTTCTAGGGCAGTGTCACTCCAACCTCTGTCTCCATCTTCACATCTGTGTGCCTGCAAGTTTGTCTCTTCAGCTCCTTGTAAGAACACCTGACACTGGATTCAGGTTTACCCTTGTTGTCCAGGATGAGTTCTTTGTCTTAAGCTCCTTATTCTAATTACATCTATAAAAGACCATTTCCCCAAATACAGACAGGATGAGGATGTGGACATCCTCATCTAAGGACCAAGGATTAGAAATACTTGAGAATATGATAAAACTTGAAGCTAGCTTTATGCCATGATTTTATTATCAATTTAAAGGTAATTCTGGGGCCTCCCCGGTAGCGCAGCGGTTGAGCACTGGGTTGCGAAGCTGCCCACGGCCTCTGTAGCGCCGGTTCGATCCCCGGCTGCTCCCTGGCCACCGGAGGAGGGTCCCACATGGCGCGCAGACCTCTCCTGCCGCCAGCTGCTCCCCTCAGCAGTGTACTTCCGTCCTTCTGCCTACTCTGGCTCTGGTGAATTCTCTCACCCTCCCATGCTTCTGACTGTACCCAGTGCATGTATAAATAAACAAAAAAAAATAAAAAAAAAGGTAATTCTGTATCTTGTATAAGCATAATAGTCACAAAAACTCTTTGATAGGAAAAGATTAATTTAAAGGTAAAGTTTCCTCTGTTTTAACTGCAACCTTGCCTCTGTTAATCTGAACAGTTCCCAGTTCTCTTTCTAGAGAGAAGACACATCTATTTATAATTCAGGAATGGAAATGCTGTGTAGATTTCTGTATTTAACAATTTCTTTTCTTATCTTTCCTTTTGGCATAATTTCCTTTCCTCTTAAAATACATTCTTTAGAAGTTCTGTTCATGTAGAGAAATGAAATGCTCTTGCTTGTGATTGGAGGATAGTTTTGCTAGTTATCTAATTCTAGATTGAAAATCATTCTCTCTGAGCATGCTGAAGGTCCTCTTCCAAAGCCTTCTGGTCTCTATGTTTGGCTACTGAGAAGTGTGCTCCCACATGGCAATTCCTTGGTAGGGTTTCTTTTCCTCCTCTCACAACTTTAAAGAGGGTATCCTTGTCTTTGGCATCCTGGAGTTTTCATTCCATGTATCTGATACAGTTTACTGCCGACTGCATGTGACTGCATGTGGCACTTCTGGATCTGAGAGTCTTCTATCACTTCTCAGCAGCCATCCCTTCAAATAGTCCCTCTTCTTCACTTCATTTCCTTCCTTCTGGGAAAGAATGCTGGACCATTTCATTTTACCTTCCATTCTCTTCATTTCCTTTTCTTTAAATGATTTTTATCACTTTGTTGTTCTCTACAATATTCTGGTAACTTCCTTAGGTCCACCTTATTTTCATCCAGCTGTTTAATATTTAGGTTATCCATGTAATGCTTTACTTTAAAAATTAATAGTATTTTGGTTCTTACATAAATTGCCTGGGCACTTTTATATCCTATTGTAACTTATTTTTTAATTGATCATTCATTATCTAACCTTATCTTCATATTTTGGTATTCTAAATTTGACAGTGCCAATATTGAAACTTCACAGGGGATGGCTGTCATTTCTGCTCACTTGGATGGATACTGGTGTGTTTCCTTGTTTGTCTGGTGACACCATGAGTTCATATTTACTAATCTTAATGCACTGGGCACTAGAGGTCAACTTTGAGAAGGGTGATTTCCTCCTGGGAGGGTTGGTGTTTGTTTCTGATGGAAATCAGGAGATATCAACCCCCATGACCCATCACCCCCTGCCCAATTCCCACATGAATGACTTCAGCTTTTCCAATTTGCCAACAAAACCCCAAACTGAGACTTTTAATTAAAGAGGCCAGACATTCCCTAAAGGGCTATTCAAGTCAGCACATCACACCAAGTGAAAAGGTGGCTGCACCTCGGTATCCCTGACAGCCCCTACCTACCAGTGGGAGGGAGCTGACAGGAAGATGAAGACAGATTTAGAGAAATAAGCTTATTTGCTCTGCACATCTGGATGCAATGTGAAAAACTGTGCCACCCCGTACCTATTTATTTTTATTTTCAAATTAGACATTCAGAACAATGTGATTTTTATGTTTAGATGGACTTGTCTGTACAATGAACATATGCATATAAAAATATTCCTCCAAACCAAAAGTGGTCACACTATTTCTCTGGCTCAATAATAATTATCAATAATGATTTTTTTCACATACCAGGCAGTCTATGCTTTTCTATGAAATGCCGAGCCACAGACACATCGTATCTTTGTGGTTCTTTCCCTTTCCACAGGGCCTCACTTCCTGTGAGGGCAGATGATCAAGCCCTACTATGAGACCATCCAGCACCAGCTCACAGAAGGTGGTCCAGGTACTCAGCTAAAGCCAAATTTCCAATTTCCTGACTTCGCTCTGATGTCCAATGCTAACACCAATGTGTGTGCGTGTACATATAAGGACACATTCCTCGTTAGTGTAAACTTTATACTATATAAAGTCTGCCGACATAATAATCCTGAGGTCAAATGTCTTCTAAAACAAAAATGATGGAAAAGGAGAACTGACAGAATTTGCGAAACATGCACTTGAATGAGCATTAGCTTCCAGACAAGCATGATGCACACTTCACAAAATTAAAGAATGAGATAACTTGTTAAATCACAATCTTGACTATCATGCATTTCATCAATAGAGAATTTTTTAAAAACAAGGTGCAACATTGGAATCTTATGCAGTGGGAATGGAGGGAAGAAGCCTGAAGGGAGGCACAGTGAGTCCCGCTAAGGACAATTCTCCTAGCACATCCAACTAAATGACTGCTTCTACGAATGTGTGTTTCCTCATGGCCCTTCAATCACAACAATTCCTGATCATACTAACTCCAGTAGCTCCAAGCATGTGGTGGTTTGTTAATGTTTGCATGTGCACACACAGCCACAGCAGTGCGTGTGCATGCATTCATAGAAATAAATGTAAATTGTCCTTCTTGGGATGCAAATAATATTTCAGGTAACTGAAATTTCTCTAATAAAAATTCTTTCCCATTACCCAAGTACTTCATCCAAAAGCTTTTTGATTTCAAGATTTTTTTGGAGTTAGATAAAGTACAAAGAGGGTTTGGATGATATTCACTGGAAAATAGAAATAGTTCCAATTTATCCTGAACCTCGCATGAACCTCCGCCTTGGGGCCCTGCCTTCCCCCCTGTGGTAATCTCTGGCCACCCTGCCGAGAGCTGACTGGGCCGTGGCTCGGTGCAGACAGGGTGTAGAAAGAAGAGACACTGGGAAGGTCATGGCTGGCTGAGCGGACGATGGAGATCAGAGAGCTCCTACCTCATTGCTTGCGAGGCCCTGCCAAGAGCAACACAATTTAACTGCAGGTACTCAGAGGCCAGCAGGCGCGCTCGCAGGAGGAGCAGGCCGACCCGAGGGCCTACAATGAGCATTTGTTGGGACAGCGACCACCTTTTGGCAACTATTCATCAACATGTGTTTAAAGAGAAATGTTCAAACTGCTTACTTTTTGCACCGAATGCTCTGTGCCTCTTCTACTGTGTCTAAGTCTGATTCAGAAGCTCTCATGTCCAGGTTCCTCAGCTTTGGACCGAATGACACTAGAGGTTGGAGGGCCCCTTCTTGGGGGTTGTGCTGTGCATGTTGGAGTGTTTTAGTAGCACCCCTGACTTTTACCCACTAGATGTGAGTGGCACACACCCATTCCCTGTCTTGACAACCAAAATTGTCTCCACACATTGTCAAATGTGCCCTGGGGAGGCCAGGGGCCCCCACTGAGAGCCACCGCTTTAGTCAAACAAACCAGCTCCGACAAAGACAAAAATCCCACAAAATCAAAAATCATTTGTAATAAATACTCACCTCACCCACAGATACACTGTGTTATTTTAAACCTCTCCGGCCATTTCATCCACAGATAAAACTCTCAGGGGATGAATCAGTGTGAAATGTTTAAATCGTGATGTGACCAGGTGAGATTTCGTCTAAAGTCAGAGTAAGTCTCTGAATCTGCCTCCCGAGGAGGCTCTCTGGAAAATGCACACTTGGGAACCACAATGTAGCTTGTATTTCAAGTCCCAAGACCAGCAGGGACCACCCAAAGAGGAGAATGAGCAAGAAAACAGAAATGGAGGAATCGTGAGGTCTGGAAAGCTGTGCATAGAGGCCGCCCATCGGGACAAAGACAAGTCGGGGCTGAGGGAGAGGAAGCTGGAACAGGCCCCTGGCTATGCCAGCATCAAGACAACCTGATCACAGAACTTCAGCGAATGTGGACAAAGTCCAATGGAAGGGCTCGTGAGAGAGGGGAGGGGAGAGAGGAGAGACAGAGTGTGGACGACACTTTTTGAGGACTTTTGCCCTAAGGAAGAGAAGGGTCTGATTGGGAGATTTTATTTCAGGGCGGGAGGAAACAGCCAAGCCTCTGCGTGCTGAAGAGAAAGGTCTAATGATGAGGAAGAAACTGATCCAGGGAGAGGTGAACACAGTCGGGATCATGTCTTAGAGAAGGTGATTGTGGACAGGAGAGTGGAGGAGAGGTTTACTCCAAACCAGGCCCCCTGCAGGAGAGGGAAGAGAGAACCAGATGCCATTATGAGGGTACAGATACTCCAGCTATCGCACTGAGGGGCCACTTTATGAAAGGACTGCCTGAGCACCCCACCCCAGGTGGGGCTATTCCCCTCTGTGCTCTCACTTCAAGCACATGTCCACCGGCCTCACCACAATGCAGCGTCAGTTTCAGTTTACTTAACTGTGAGATTTTTGAAGAGAAGCATTATTTCCCCTGCACCCCCCTATCCCCTTCTCTCTCATCTTCTCATCTAGAAATATCTTTATTGGGGCATCATGCTCAATGTGCCAGGACATGAGATTCTAAGTGGAAGTTATTTTTGTAGCCATTAGTCCTTTCTCTCCTGCCTGCCTCCCTGTGTCACGACTGCTCTATACCATCACCATTTCCTCTTTTTTTTCAAACAAAGCCTAAAAGTGATGCGAAATTGGGGTACCAGAGAAGAGAAGGAGGCGGGAGTGAAGGGGGAGGGGGCCCAGGGTTGAGTGGTAAGAACTCTGGGTGCTCTGTTGGCAGATGGGATGGTGACATCCATCCGAGAAGGTGGGACCCAATTCCACTGATTCACACAGTGTGGCAAACCAGTGTCACCTCAGTGCCTGCACTCCCCATGTCTCTCACCAGTGTGGGTGGAGTGGTTGTCACACAACAGGGGTTCAACGAGCATTTTGGGGGGAAAAAAGGAAGGAGGGAATTCCAATTTAAAGAGTAAATTATCTTTCACTTGGCAAATTTAGTACAAAATGAACTTAGCTCTTTTATCTCTTTTGCCACTACCTTTACCTTTGTGGGGAGGGGAAAGGACATGGGGAACACGATGCGGAAGGGTCAACCTGTCTGCTCTGGTGAGGATGGTGGGGCCTTGGTGGAAACTTCCACCCCTGCATCACACGCAGTTTAAACCAACATCATCTCAATAAAAAACAATAAAATCAAAAGTCCCCTACTCTCTGTCTGGGAGAATCCAATTTACATTGAAATGCACATTTCAAAATCAACTCCTTTTAACAGAATGATCTATTAAGATCACTGTCTTCTTCTATATCATGCTTGGCTGTGTTCCGGGAGAGCTGTGCAGAGCCACCTCACAGGAGGGTGGCATTTGTGCTTCTATCTGACAATGCTCCTACTTAAACCTCTTGGATTAAGTTTTTTCTTAAGCCTCCATCTCGACTCAGAGCTGCGGTGATATTTGAGAAGTAAAGCAGGGACATGTCACATAAATTTCATGTTCAAAGTACCTTTTACAAAACAAGGTTGGCTTATTGCCATCCTAGTATAAAGACGGCAAAGTAAGAAAATCATCAAAAGGCCTTTGATTCAAATTCTTCATGATAGAAAGTAGGGACAAGACAAATGTCTATAAAATGAGCCGACTGTGTCTCCTTCCTCCATCGGTAATCTCGCCTGGCTCTCAGGATACAGATTCTGTTCTTCTCTCCTGTCACAGGAAAGTAAATAGAGGCCAGACCCCAAAAACAAATGAGGCCAAATGCTATTTTTCACCTGAGGAAAGCAAGTAACATTGCCTGCTCTGTAATAACAGTTGCACTTCATTTTATGAAATAGTCTATACAAGGTCAGATTCCCAGGGTAACTTAGCCACATATTTATTGTACCTTTTTTTTTTTAATGAGCATTTTCATTTTATTTTATATATTTTTTAACATCATTTTTCATTTTTGTACAGTGTATGCATTTTTATCTTGGTTACAGTCCCCATAAAATTCCCACCACCCTTGTTTGATCCTACTTCCTCCTCCCCTCCCCCATAGTGTGTTTCTGGTTTATAGTTGCTTGTTGGTTTTTTTTTTTTTGGGGGGGGGGCATTGAACTGATAGTATTTATTTTTTTTTATAAATTTTATTTTTATATTCCCCATACAATTTCAACCCCCCCATTCTGACCCCAATCTCTCCTCTCCCTCCCCCCACCCCCCAAAAAGTGTCTCTGGTTCATGGTTTTTTGTTGATTTTGATTTTCACTTTCTTATAGTTATTCATTTTCCTGGTCCCTTATTTAAGTTTTCTAGATTCCTGCTATGAGTGAGACCATCCGGTATTTTTCTTTTTCTTTCTGGCTTATTTCGCTGAGCATGATCCCTTCCAGCGCCATCCATGTTGCTGCAAATTGCATGTGTTTATCTTTTTTGAATGCTGAGTAATATTCCATGGTGTATATATACCACATCTTCTTGATCCAGTCATCTATTTTTGGGCATTTGGGCTGTATATATTGTCCTCGGATAGAGGACATATCAGATATTAAACTTATAAGAACAGATACTACACTTAATCTTAGCCAAAAGGCCGAGAAGCGATGTGTACCTGTTTCTTATGTCCACTATATGACCAGCTTCAAATGAAAGAATTTGCTCCTATACTTTGCTTCATCATTTCATTTTTTTCACTCTTTAAATTGAGGATTTAGCAAAACTAAAAAAGAAAAACTAGGAAAGTAAAGAAGAAACAACAAAATGTCAGATGGGAATAAAGGTCTGGAGGAAAAAAATCAGAGGGTCAGGAAAGGGGACTGATGTGACTAGAAAAAAGTTCATCTGCGGACAAGCAATGTGAGCCACAACAGAGGCTACCATAGGCACGGGGCTTGCAAGGGACAACCACAGGGACTTAGGAGTGAGCTGCCTGGGCCAGATCATGCAGCCCATGCTCACAATGGGAATAACCTAACTTCCCGACACTTGTCTCCTCACCTATGAAATGGACAGCATTGAGCCTGGTTACTGACTTTATTACATTAGATTGAAAGAAATGAGGGAAGAACAGAGTGCCTTACATACACTAAGAGTTAAGTGCTAGCTGCTATGTCCATGGTCATTATTCAAATTAATGACAGTCTCATATATTGACGCTTTTTTATATGCAAGTCATTGGCTGAGGAGGCCACTACAGACCTCTCAAGGATGACTTGTGACTAAAGAGTCCAGTCTCATGGTGTCACTTAAAAGTGGAATAAAAAAAAAAACAAAGGGTCAGACCAAGCCAAATTAAAAGACCAAACCTACCAAGCTGACGCTAGAGCATGGGAGGGGGGGGAGGGGAGGAAGGGAATGGGAGGGACAATGTGGGGAGGACTTGGAGGAGGACTATGGGTGCTTTGGCAGTGGGTGAGCTATGGTGACAGCACCCAAAGGGGGGATCCTATACTTACAAATCACAAACAATTATATAAACCAACATGACCACAATAAAATGAAAATAAAGATTGCAGTCTTAGAAGCACTTAGAATTCAACCAAGAAAAAGGGAATATGTTAAAAATGATGAGTCACCAGTTAGGGAGGTAATGACCACAGGACATGTTCATCCCATGGGAGGAAAGAAGGTGTTTGTGTATCTGGAGGTGGGGTAGGGAGCTGCTGAGGTCTCTAAGGAGGTAAGGCTCCCAAATGCAGGTAATATCCTGGTGGTGGTGCACTCGAGAGACTGGGACCCATCTCATAGGGAGGTTTGGGGGGAGCACTTGACTCCTTCCACCCCCACCCAAAATCCATCCTAGAGAAGTGATTTCAATTCCATACCATCAGCCTTCAATAACAATACTGTGTTTAGTTGTGTCTACCAAGTTCTCCGGTTCATTCTAGCACTGACTATAGAATAGATTATATTCATGTTCAGCTCTGTACATGTGCTTCCCATCAGGAATAGTTCCCTTCGTTGGAAAGTTTAGGAAACATTCCTACATGTCACAGATTAGATATCTACCCCATCATTGAGAGGGTACTGCTCGTGGCTGTCCACATGGGAACAGATAGCACAGAGGTTCTTGGCAATACACATGTCTTCTCTGTTCAAATTAATCAGTGTGACTTTCAGAAGCTCTGCCTCAACAAAATGTTTTGCTCCCTTCTGTATAAACTCACTGACAGGATTTGAAGAGGCATGTGGTCCAGGTATGACACGTTACCAGCCTTCTCTGACCTCAGGTGGGCCAGGGACTACCCTTATGTTACTGGAAAGATTATGGCCATATAAACCTTTTATTCAGCCAGGAAGAGACTCTTTATAATCAGCTTATATTTTTTACTTCCTTAATCATACCACATCGGGCTACTTAATCTTCATGTATGATCTGAACTATCACAATTGAAGAAAGTTCATGCTTACTTGATATGTTAAAAGTTTCATAGGAATGATATGTGCATACCTGCAGAAATCAGCATAATATGATATCAACCTTTGTTCTTTCCTGGAAATTTTATTCTCCAATAATTAGGTCTGTGGACCATGTGTGTGCAGGACTGGAAAAGATGGAGAGGAGTGGTGAAGGACAGATAAGCTCTAACACCAAAATCTCAGAGACCCAGGACCAACATAACAAAAATAAAGTTCCTACCCGATAACAAATATGTCGGGCAGCACAGATTCTGAGGATCGAGGTAAAATGTATATTCAAATTGGAATGGGCAATATGGTCTTCAAAAAGAAGGAATCCATGGATCAGCTAAGCACAAAGGAAAATAATCTATGGGAAACAGACTGAATAAAGATAGACATCTGGGGAGAATATCTGAAGAGAATTACTCTTTGGGCACCCGAGTCAGAGGAGGAAAAACTGAGGGGAAATGACACTTTGGGAATCAGAGGCAGAGGAGAAGAGAGGGCTCACAGGAGAAAAATCTGAGAAGAAACTTCTTTGTAATCTAGTGTCTGAGAAGAGAAATCTGAGGGAAAATGACTATCTGGGAACCAGGGTCTGAGGAGAACACAGGGCTCTAAAGAGAAAAATCTGAGAAGAATTCACTTTGGCTCTGGTGTCTGAGATAGAAATCTGAGAGAAAATGACGCTTTGGGAACCAGTGTCTGAGGAGAAAACGGGGCTCTGAGGAGAAAAATCTAGGATAAATCTCTTTGAACTTACTGTCTGAGAAGAGAAATCTGAGGGAAAATGGCTCTTTGGGAATGAGTGTCTGAGGAGAGGACAGGGCTCTAAGGAGAAAAATGTAGGAGAAATCTCTTAGGACTTAGTGTCTGACAAGAGAAATCTGAGGGAAAATGACTCTTTGGGAACCAGAGCCTTGAGGAGAAGACAGGACTAGGAGGAGAAAAATCTAAAGAGAAATCTCTTTGGGCTCTAGTGTTTGAGAAGAGAAATCTGAGGGAAAATGACTCTTTGGGAACCAGGGTCTGAGGAGAACATAGGACTCTAAGGAGAAAAATCTGAGAAGAAATCATTTTGGCTCTAGTGTCTGAGAAGACAAATATGAAGGAGAATGACTCTTTGGGAACCAGTGTCTGAGTAAAGGCAGGCCTCTGAGGAGTAAAATCTGAGGTGCAATACTCCTTGGCACTAGTGTCTAAGAACAAATATCTGAGAAGTCTTTGTTTTCCCTGTTCTAAGGTTGTGTATTGACAGGAATTGAAAATTTTCCAGAAACTAGAGCCGATATACCTTTTTTTTTTTTTTTTAAAAAAAAATGAAGATATACCCACCGCCGGGGCAGACCAGGCACACAGGGGAGTGTGTCCCCACATCGGCATTTTAGAACAGGGACCTTTCTCCAGTAAAGGCTGCTTGAAACTGACAGATGACTCCTGGAAGAACCAGAGGGGAACAGAGAAGCCCACCCAAGATGCCGGCCAGTCCCAACAACACAGTGTCCCAACGCATACGGCAAATTAGAAAACAGACAGTAGGGAGGAGAAGAACCACACGCAACCTAGCAACTCTCCAGAGAAAAAGCACACCACAAAAAGAAAGCCAGCCCCCAGATTGCAACGACAATAACTTGGAAGAATTTCTGAGCCTTCCAGAAAGAGAATTTAAAATTGCCATGATTAAAAAACTGACAGAAGTCATAAAGGAAAACAATGATAAGGGAAAAATAATCAACGATCAGAAGAATGCAATTGAGTCCCTAGAGAGGGAAAACAATGGTCAGAAGAAAGAAATTGAGTCCCTAAAGAGGGAAGTAAAAGAAATGCAGGAGATCAAAGAATTAATGGAAGAACTAAAGAATTCTGGGAAAAGCAATGAAAGCAGAATAGATGAAATGGAAGAACGAATAAGTAATATTGAAGACACAGAAATAAAAAGAACCAAAACAGAAAAGGAAAGAGAAGTACGAAGGAAAAAGAACGAAGAAAGACTTCGGGAACTATCTGACTCCATGAGGAAAGGAAATATAAGAGTTATAGGAATACCAGAAGGAGAGGAGAGAGATGTAGGAACAGAGAAAATATTCAAAGAGATAATTGAAGAGAACTTCCCAAATGTGAAGAAGGAGCTGAAAATTGATATACAAGAAGCAAGAAGAACACCAAACTTCCACGACGAAAGAAAAAATACAGCAAGACACATAATAGTAAAGCTCCCAAGAATCCAGGACAAGGAAAAAATAATGAAGCTGGCAAGAGGGAAGAAACAGATAACATTCAAAGGAAAACCAATCAGGCTGACATCAGACTTCTCCGAAGAAACACTACGGGCAAGGAGAGAGTGGAGGGACATAGTCAACAGACTCCAAGAAAACAGATGCCAACCAAGAATACTCTATCCCGCAAAGCTCTCCTTCCTCTTTGAAGAAAGAATATGGACCTTCCCAGACAAACAGAAACTCCGGAATTTCATTGCAACTAAACCCCCACTCCAAAAAATACTACAAGGAGTCCTAAAGCCAGAACCTCAGAGCGACGAATAACAATGAAAGAAGGCCAAAAAAAAAATGTTATTAAAAGAATAAATAAATAAAATCAAAGGAAAGACAAACACAATGGCAAATACAGATGTTAACATATCAATATTAACTCTAAATGTAAATGGACTAAACTCTTCAATAAAAAGACACAGAGTTGCAGCCTGGATTAAGAAACAAAACCCAACCTTTTGCTGTCTCCAGGAAACACATTTAGCTACAAAAGATAAAAATAGGCTCAAAGTTAAAGGATGGAAAACAATCCTACAAGCAAATGGACCAAAAAAGAAAGCAGGAACAGCTATACTTATATCAGATAAAACAGATTTCAAACTCAAAAAGATAAAAAGAGACCCCAATGGTCACTACATTATGATCAAGGGGACAATACTTCAAGAAGAAATAACACTCATTAACATATACTCACCAAACGAAGGAGCACCAAAATATATCAGACAACTGTTGTCCTCTCTGAAAACAGACATCAGAGAAAACACATACGTAGTGGGAGACTTCAACACACCACTATCAACAATGGATAGATCAACAAGACAAAAAATAAGTAAAGAAACCAAAGCTCTAAATAAAGACCTAGAGCAATTGGGCTTAACAGACATCTATAGAACACTAAACCCCAAAAAAACGGAGTATACATTTTTCTCAAGCGCACACGGATCATTCTCCAGGATCGATCACATACTGGGGCACAAGACAAACATCAACAGATACACCAAGATTGAAATCATATCAACCATCTTTTCTGACCATGAAGGCATCAAACTAGAAATAAACCATAAAAAGAAGGCAAGGAACTTTCCTACCTCATGGAGATTAAAAACCACACTACTGGAAGACCATTGGACTAATGAGGAGATCAAAGAAGAAATTAAAAAATTTTTTGAATTGAACGACAAGGAGGACACCAATATCCTAAATGTATGGGATGCAGCAAAAGCAGTAATAAGAGGAAAATATATAGCAATAGAAGCTCACATGAAGAAACAAGAAAGAACGCAAAGAAACAACCTAATCTCGAAGCTCAAAGATCTAGAAAAAGAACAACAAAAAAACCCCAAAACCAGTAGAAGAAAAGAAATAATAAAAACCAAAGCAGAAATAAATGAAATTGAAACTAAAAAAACAATCCAAAAGATCAATGAAACCAAGAGCTGGTTCTTTGAAAAAATCAATAAAATAGACAAACCCCTAGCCAGGCTCACAAAGGAAAAAAGGGAGAAAGCACAAATAAACAGGATCATCAATGAAAGAGGAGAAATCACAACGGACACAGCAGAAATCAAAAGAATAATCAGTAACTACTATGAACAGTTATATGGAAACAAGTTTAACAATCTAGAGGAGATGGACAAATTCCTACAACTCTACAATCACCCAAAGCTAGATAAAGAAGAAATAGAACACCTAAACAGACCAATTACAATTAGCGAAATTGAAATGGTAATCAAAAACCTCCCCAAAAACAAAAGCCCAGGACCTGATGGATTTACAAATGAATTCTACCAAACATTCAGAGACGAATTAGTGCCTATCCTTCACAAACTCTTCCAAAATATTGAGAAGGAAGGGACAATACCAAACACGTTTTATGAAGCCAACATTACACTAATACCAAAACCAAACAAGGACAACACAAAAAAGGAAAACTACAGGCCAATCTCCCTAATGAACACTGATGCAAAAATCCTCAATAAAATTTTAGCTATCAGAATCCAACAATGTATCCATAAGATAATTCACCACGACCAAGTTGGATTCATTCCAGGGGCACAAGGATGGTTTAACATCCGAAAATCAATCAACGTTATCCAACACATCAACAAAAAGAAATATAAAAACCATATGATAATATCAATAGATGCTGAGAAAGCTTTCGACAAAGTGCAACACCCATTCATGATAAAAGCCCTTGAAATTCTTGGGATACAAGGAACATACCTCAACATCATAAAGGCCATCTATGACAAGCCAACAGCCAGTATCATTCTCAATGGTGAAAAGCTGAAAGCAATTCCATTAAGATCTGGAACAAGACAAGGATGTCCACTCTCACCATTGCTTTTCAATATAATACTGGAAGTCCTAGCCAGGGCAATAAGACAAGAGAAAGACATCCAAGGAATCCAAATAGGAAAAGAAGAAGTCAAACTATCACTATTTGCAGACGATATGATATTATACATAGAGAACCCCAAAAACTCCACAGAAAAGCTAATTCAACTCATCAATCAGTTCAGTAAAGTGGCAGGATACAAAATCAACACGCAAAAGTCAGTAGCCTTCCTATACACAAACAATAAATCTGAAGAAGAAGAAATCAAAAAGACCATCCCTTTTGTTATTGAAACAAAAAAAATCAAATATTTGGGAATAAATCTAACAAAAGAGGTAAAGGACCTATACAAAGAAAACTATAAAACACTGTTAAAAGAAATAGAAGAAGACACAAAGAAATGGAGAGACATCCCCTGCTCATGGATTGGAAGAATAAACATTATTAAAATGGCCATCCTTCCAAAAGCAATATACAGATTCAATGCTATTCCAATCAAAATTTCAATGTCATTCTTCAAAGAAATAGAACAATTATTGATGAAATTCATATGGAATCACCAAAAACCCCAAATAGCCAAAGCTCTCCTGAAAAAAAAAGAAGGGAATGGAGGCATCAGACTCCCAGACTTCAAACTATACTACAAAGCCATAATCATCAAAACTGCATGGTATTGGAACAAGAACAGACATACAGACCAATGGAATCGAATAGAAAATCCAGAAATAAACCCACAGATTTATGGTCAACTAATCTTTGACAAAGGAGCAAAGACTATGCATTGGAGCAAAGAAAGTTTGTTCAATAAATGGTGCTGGGAAAACTGGGTCGCTACATGCAAAAGAATGCAGCTTAACCACCACCTCACACCATACACAAAAATCAACTCAAAATGGATTAAAGAACTAGACATAAGACCTGAAACCATAAAATATATAGAAGGAAATATAGGCGAAACACTACGTGATTTGCACATCAAAGACATCTTTACAGACACATCACCCAAAGCAGTGATAGTGAAGGCAAAGATAAACAGCTGGGACTACATCAAATTAAAGAGCTTTTGCACAGCAAAAGAGACAATAACAAAAACAAAGAGAAACCCCACCAACTGGGAGAACATTTTTGCACCCAACACTAATGATAAAGGACTGATCACAAAAATCTGCAAAGAGCTGATGAGACTCAACAACAACAAAGAAAATAATCCAGTCAAAAAATGGGCAGAAGAGCTTAAAAGAAACTTCTCTGAAGAGGAAATGCAAATGGCCAACAGGCATATGAAAAAATGTTCAACATCACTTGTAATCAGGGAAATGCAAATCAAAACTACCATGAGATACCATCTTACACCAGTGAGAATGGCACATATTAAAAAAACTAGCAACAACAAATGTTGGCGAGGGTGTGGAGAAAAAGGAACTCTTCTGCACTGTTGGTGGGAGTGCAAACTGGTCCAACCACTGTGGAAAGCTGTGTGGAGATTTCTGGACCTACTAAACATAGAGCTTCCATATGATCCAGCAATTCCACTCCTAGGTATTTACCCAAAGGACACAGAAACATCAATTCCAAAGAACACCTGCACCCCTATGTTTATAGCAGCACTGTTTACAATAGCTAAGCTTTGGAAACAACCCAAATGCCCAAAAATAGATGACTGGATCAAGAAGATGTGGTACATATATACCATGGAATATTACTCAGCATTCAAAAAAGATAAACACATGCAATTTGCTGCAACATGGATGGCGCTGGAAGGGATCATGCTCAGCGAAATAAGCCAAAAAGAAAAAGAAAAATACCGGATGGTCTCACTCATAGCAGGAATCTAGAAAACTTAAATAAGGGACCAGGAAAATGAATAACTATAAGAAAGTGAAAATCAAAATCAACAAAAAACTATGAACCAGAGACACTTTTTGGGGGGCGGGGGCGGGAGGGGAGGGATTGGGGTCAGAATGGGGGGCTGCAATTGTATGGGGAATATAACAATAAAATTTATAAAAAAAAAAAAAGAAGATATGTGAGTCTAGGTACCTATAATTTCAAGAAATAGCCCTTCTGCCTCTCTCCCCTCTCACACCTAAACTTTGTGCAGGGGACATCCCACTCTTGTTCTTGGTTCAGGCTAAATTGAGACTTTACTGTCTCTACGTATCAACGTGTATTTGTAAGCACCTAACAATCTTGAAGGGATATTTGGTGGTTCTGACAAATTTCTCCAACTCTCCTCCCGCAAAACACAATGAAATAACCCAAGAACTGGTTATGCTGCAGGCAGATTCTCTTTCTGTGGCCCTTGTAGGCTTGGCCCGCCCTGCTGGTTCTGTTCCCAGAATTTATCATTATGTTTTAGTATCGGCTGAAGCCCAAGCCAAAAGTAGTGTTGAAGGACTGAGTCATTATCAGCTGGTTTTGATGCCAGAGTTTGCTCCTCTGTGGAGCTTCCCAGGGTGCTCACTGTGGAGAGCTGGTGCTCTTCACTGATCTTGCTCATTTTTTCCTTACAACCATCATTTTCTGGTAGAGTAAGTCTTCTTCTGCAAAGGGTGGGCATACATTAATAAGAAAAGTTTTTTTCTGTATCTTAAAAAATCTTTTCTAGTCAGAGTTAAGGCTTTAAATGAACTTTGGGGATTTAGCAATTCATAAACAACAGAAGGCAGAACCTTCTTCCTGCCTTCTATGCTCATATTTTGTGAATTCACTTTATCGCTGTCTACCTGAACTGTTAGTGATAAAGGTCTGAAAGCTTAACTCTGGAACGTGCTCAGCAGACAGTAGTCTGTGCTTTTATTAATGTCCTCATTTATTGCCCTCTTTTATTGTAATTACATTTTCAGTCATGGATTGGCCTAAATCAACTCACCTTCCTCAGATGCAACATTAGTGCTAGTGGTGGAAGTAATGACAATAATAACAATAACAACAATAATGTGCTCATAACTTTCCGTACGTTGTTTCCTTTAATGCTTAGAACAAACCTGAGTGAAAACTATCATTATCCCATTTGTACAGATGAGGAAGCTGAGTTAAGACTGAGAAACTTGGCAAATAACTCATTGAGTAAGTGGTGGAATTTGCAAGTGTCTAAGGCACAGAAAACTTCTACATCCTCACCTGAACCTGCACCAATTAAAAAAGGAAACAAGATGCCATGATAAATAATGAAAAAAAAAACCTTTGTCTCAAACTAAATTTGGGGGGGGAAATGCCATTAAAAAAAAAACTGGCAATTTATCTTAAATAACAGTTAAATTAAATTGTACTTAGGTGCTTTTTTTCCTCCAGAGAGTTAAAAAATGAAATTCTTTGTTATCTGGCTTGTAATTTGTTTTGGACAAACAATATTTCATCTTTCATGTAAGATTCTCACAGAATAATTAAGAAAACTATCAGAATCCTTTTTTAAAATAATTAATGGCTTAGCTATTTTTCCAAAGGTCTTTGACATGGATCATCCTTTTTTTTACTTTCCTGGTTCCAGTTTCACTAGTAAAACTGCCAGAATATCCTGAGTGACTTTTACCAAGTTCAGCAATTCTCCATTGCTGCAATTTTTCCCTTTTTCCAATTTATAGGCAGCTGAGTGATTTCCCAAATTCATCTTAGAACATCTTAATACATTCCCAGTTTCTTGTTCAAACCATCTCTCACCAGCAGCCCTGCTAGATCACATTTCTGTGTGGCCTGTATCAGTAGCCACCATAATCTTGCTGATTGAGCTATACATAGGGTCTGTCTCCTTAGCAGGGGAGAAGTCAAGAAGTGAATAATCCAGGATGCAATATCAAATATACAAGATTGCATGTTCCTGTCCCATGTACTCCAAGTTCCCTCATGATGAACCCACTTGGAAGGATCCCACAAGACTGTGCCTCTTCCACAATCACCACACACCCACTCAAGGACTTTGGCATCAACATAGAGGGGTAAACAGATCTGAGCGAGGTCTCCCTACCCACCATGTTTTCTGCCTGCTTAACTGTGGGAGCTGTGCTGTGTGAGACCGGACAGCTGTCAGTTTGGCTTCACATGTCATTGTCATAGAAATGACAAAAGATTTAAAAATAAAACTAGAATTAAATTTAGCAATTCCAGACATCTTGCTTCAGTCAGTGGGCAGGGCTTGACTTTGGCTGAATAGCCTTTCATGTTCAAGAAGTTACACCCCATCACTCCACTGAGAGTCACATGGGCAGATAGCTTTGTGATCTCCCAGAGGACATGTCATCTGGGAAGAATCCCAGTCTACAAATGTAATAGGCAGCCTAGTGATGTCAGATTGCGGGCAAGTGTTAAGGCCAGTTAGAGGCGGAGTGTTCAGATGAGTGGCCGGCGGCCTCACCCTTTCCACACAGAGGGCTGCTGTGCCAGACCTATAATGCTGTGCTGGGCACCACACTGAGATTACTTCACCCCGATGTCACAATGGGCCGCTAAGATTTGCTTCAATAAACTAAGCCTATGATGCTCATCTCAACATACCACAAAGCACCTTTAATATCTAGAAGTACAAAAAAAAATATTGAGATGGTAGATACTGGTTTCTGTGTTTGTGTATGACTTGAATTTGCTAATCAGACAAGCAAATACTAACCTAGTCATTTTTTAAAAGATTATTATATACACACACGCAGAATGAGGGGTGCTATCTGTGGGATTCAATACAAACAAGTTCCAGTTATTTGATTTATGTTATGCAATCTATTGTCCCCTAAACACTAATGTATCTATACAAATCTAAATAATTAAAAATTTCCATAGTCATCCTCTGACATAAATACTACCGTAGCCCCACACTTTAACAAAAGAGGATCTCAAATCTGTTTAATAGCTGCCTTATATCACAGCCAGAACACAGCCTCTCCAGCTTACTCCCAAAGGAAAGCGTTATGCCTGTTATACGTTATGGCAAGAGGGAAGTATGTGCATTTATTCTGGAGGTAGGGGAATGGTCATGGACCTGTCTTAACCTGGTTCTGTGGTCCAGTAGGTCACTAGCGTGAGAGTCCAGGTCCAATAAGTCAAGAGAGCCCTCATTATTGGACACATCTGCTCTGTGGGCCTTCTCTGACTTGGGGCTACCTTGAAGAGACCAGAATAGTTATGGTTTAAATGGCTGTAAGTGGGGCTATTAAAAATCGGCATTTTTTCCCCTCCTGTGTATCAGTAAATGTTTGCTAAAGTCTATGAAGGATTTACTGCAAAGCATATGATATGTAAAGAAAAAGGAGATCCTAGTCTTACATATGTGATACATCTAGATTTGGTGGTAGCAATATTTGGGGGTACTTCTAGGGCTGTGGTCCTCATGCTTAGCACTGCTGGTTGGGCAGGGCCCTGTTTGGTCTGCCCCTGGCTGCTATTCTCAGACACTGGTGGCACTTTCACCTCCAGCTGTACATCCGAAAACATCTCCAGATATAGTCACATGTCCCCTGGGGGGCAAATTCATACTCACCCTGCCCCTATTCCTCCACCCGCAGCTGAGATCCTCCATCTAGAGCATTAATCCCATCCTGACAGCAACGATTAAAGAACAATGTTTAAAGAAAATGATTCAAATTTGACTGTAACCTAACTATTTAATTTTTATATGAACTTAGTTTTTAAAAAAATCTGAAAATTAATTTATGAAAATAAATAGGCATTTTAAGAAGCAAAACATTCGGCAGCAAAAAAAAAAAAAAAAGCTCAAGTTCAAAACGACAAGATCATGAACCTTAAAAATGTCAGATTCCCTCAGTCGAGGTGAATACTATGCTTATACTGATACATATGGTTTCTTATGTAGCCCTTATTTCAAGGAAAGAGTTATATCTTCTAAAAATGGCTCAATATCTTAACAGTAGTCCTACACCATCCATTTGTGGTAGACTTAAAGTGTTAATTATGGATATATTTAAAGTATTTTGTAACTTCTTATTGCCACAGGACTTTCAATGTATTTGGAATTAGTTGTATTTCCTCACATTGCCGACGTTGGAGATGCTCATGGCAGGTTATTTACCTCATATCACATGTATAATTTAAAATTATAAAGTTACTTTATTATGATTTCTGCTCAACATCTCAAAGGAATATTGTCTTTAGCCAAACCGATTAATGTCTTGTACAAAAGAAAAGAGCCATAGAGATAAATCTCTAACTTCTCCATTAGTTTCATTCTCTCGCCCAGTACCAAATCTGCTCAATGGGGGCTGGCTTGCTTCAGTTTCAACTAAGAAATTCATACACGTATGGTATCCCCACAAATATGAGCTGCTTATTTTACTCCTCCCTTCCCGGGGTTATTTCTAGCCTCGCTGTTGACATTTGTTGTTTCATGATCTTGGGCAATTTCATCATTGATGAAATAAATGGGATGGAAGATCTTTAAATTCCTTTCTTGCTCATAAATTCTGAGGGTATTTGGGGAGGACACATACAGGTGGATGCTAAAAATCTGTTCCTCAAAAGCTATCTCCAGGGAAGAGTGTGTGAAATTAGTGGGTGAACATATATTTTAAAATTTTAAAAGTTACACTAGAGCTTTTATGAATTTCCATGTACATATAAATAAATGTGCCAGTTAATCAAGTTAGTTTAAATGTCTCTAAAAGTACCTTTAGAGTACTGAATGTTTATCTCAAATGCAACAAGAGCAGCTCCTGGGTACAATATTTTCACCATAGAATGCTTGATGCTAGCAATGATGGTGATAATCATAACTAAACTACTCTGATTCCTTCAGCTGGGCACTGATCTCAAAAAAATGCTTCTTTTCTCAGACAAATGCAAAATAAAATAAGCACCTGATGCACCAGCCACTTACTGGCACTGGAATTCTGGAGAAAACAGGGAGACCAGCAAGGAAGAGCTTCCAAAGGAAGAAGGAGGAGTAGCTGGGGTCTGCTGGGAGGCTCCAGGGTGGCCGAGAGGGCGCCCTGCTGCACACGCACGTGGGAGAACATCCTTGGGGGTCAAAAACGGGGAAGGGGCAGGAAAAGGAGAACAACCTACTGGGAAGAGGCAATACTTCATCTTTGCTGAGAAAATGTTCCATTCTTAAACACTTAAAAAAAAAAAAAAAAGGAAGAGAAAGAGTGGGAGGAGAATGGAAGACAGCACACGGACCGTGACTTCTTACTCAGACTGAAGGTATCCAGAGGATGAAGTCATTCACGACATGTGACTCATGGCTGGTAAACTAGTGGTGGTGAGGTAGGCTCACCTGCCAAACTTGACTTCTTCCTTGATTCTGTAAGTGGTAGTCACTCCCTTGTCCAGACTGACTAATGAGCTACAGACTAAGAGAAGTCAGCAGAAGAAAAAACACCCTCAAAAGCCTGGACAGTTGACCTCCTTCTGTAAAACTAGAAAGTCAAATGTAAATGGGCCACACGACTGGGATCTGGTAGACATTGGAGCCCGACATGCTGACACCAAACAGCAGAGAACCTTCCCCAAGTGCACTCCTGGTGCGGGCCTTGTCCTCAAGGACAGGTGCTGGGGAGGCTCTCAGAAACCTATACCATCCCTTAGCTGTAGGAACCTGAGACTTAAATTCTACAGTCACACTGAAAATAGAAAGGTCACCTTCAAAAAAGGACCCGCTTGCATGGCAGACCTCTTCTGTCATGCCCGCTGCTCCCCTCAGCAGTGTATTTCATCAGTCTGCTTGTTCTGTTCCCCACTCTGTCTCTGGTGAATCTTCTCACCCTCCCGCAAATCTGGCCTGTACCCTGGTTTTTATATAAATAAATAAATAAAATATTTTTTTAAAAAAGGACCCACAACGTTATGTGCATCTCATCCTTAATCACCATGGTGACAGCCAAAGTTAAGGATTGAGTTAGGTTTGATCTAACCATTCAATTTTTCTATCCTTTGAAACTAGAAGGGATCATCTCTCTCTATTTTTGCTCCCACTTAATGATCATGCAAAATGTTCCTTATTTGCATAACATACTTACAATACACTAAAGTATAATTTCTGAAGATCAGATGACTTGACTTGTGTTTATGACATGCCAAAATCATCTGCTGACATAAGAATAAAATGTAATTATCAAAATGGTTGAATTATCCAGGTGATGAGCAGTAAGTATCCCTGTTACTTTATCTTCTCAAGTAATATGCAATCAGAACTAGAAATATTACTATTAGCTTTACTAACAGATGTGCTCTAATATTCTGCTGTGTAGAATAATCTTAAAGTTAAAAGATTTTATTAATGATAATCAGTACATATGAAGAGAAAGCTATCATCACTCATAACTTACTTAAAATTTTTCTTAGCATCTTTTTCCAGTTTAATTTGTATCTTTAACAACTTTATGACATCAAGGTCTTATTAACTGATTAGTTTTTCAAAGATAAAGAAAGAGGACCTCCCTGGTGGTGGAGGGATTAAAGTCAGCACCATCAAGCTATCGCCAGCCACTGCAGCAAGAGTTCGCTTCTCGGCCAGGGAGTTGAGCCACGTGGCACAGCAGACTTCTCCTTTCTTGCCTGCTGCTCCCCTCAGCAGTGTATTTCAGTAAATTCGCCTGTTTTGGTCCCCACTCTGCCTCTGGTGAATCCTCTCACCCCCTGCACCTCTGGTCTATACCACAGTTCTTGTTGCACAAATAAATGAAATAAATCTTTAAAAAAAAAAAAAGAATCAGCAACAAAAGCAGAAAGATTTCATACACATGACATTTTCTTCATAGAAATTTAACAGTTCTACACAATAAACATATCCTTTCCTTCCTGAACAGAGAATATGTAGATCTGTGTGTCCAAGAGAAAGACAGTACCACATCAGCATGTGTGGCGAGCAGAACCCTGCATTTATGTCCATATAGAGATGTATAAATACACCAGTCAGACAGATGAGGAATTTTCAAGTTTGGAGAAACAACAGGAGAGGGAAAGTTTTCTCACATATATGTCCAGCTTGGTGCAACTTAGTCAAGAACTGAAGCAACTACTCTTTTCATTAAAAGAAAGAATAGTACACCGTTAATATTGAGAACATCATTATAATCTGCCCTCTGGCTCTATGGATCCTCCAAGCCCAGATTCAACCAACCCTGGATTGAAAATATTTCCCTATGAACTATGAGGTCCATCACGGGGGCATGTGTGTGGATGTGATCAGACTTTCTTTCTTGTGAGTATCCCTTAAAGAGCTCAGGACAACAACTGTTTACACAGCACTCACCATGTACTCTAAGTAACCTGGAGACGATCTAAGTACAGGCGGGTCCTGTACAGATCACACCCAATACTGTGCTATTTTACAGGAGTGACTGGAGTGCTGGGGAGTCTCCTGTCTGCAGAAGTCCTGGATTCATCCCCTGAGGGTGCCAAGGGAGGATACATAAGATACATAGTGATTCACAGCACATGATGATACATGTGATTTTCAAGCCTCCATGAACATGAACTTCTACTTTTAAACACCTCTCATTAGGAATGTGTAGTGGCATCCCACAGTGCCTCCATTTTATAAAAAGCAATGAACTTGAGCTCAGCAGTCATCCCGCCATAACGGAAAGAGTGGCTAGTGTTTGCGTGAGGGAAGCAGAGGTCA
Organism: Talpa europaea; assembly: GCF_964194135.1. NCBI lineage: Eukaryota > Metazoa > Chordata > Mammalia > Eulipotyphla > Talpidae > Talpa > Talpa europaea. The sequence goes on from NC_140068.1 coordinate 137,407,361, forward strand.
TGTCCTGGAGGACGGGCTTTGTGCCCTGGACAAGGATCCCAAGTGGTGATCCCTGCCAGCCACAGGTAAGCCTGTCTTTGGAGGCCTCCCAAACTTCTCACAACGAAAGTGTTCTTAAAAAGGACTTGGATGGAGAAAAGACATACAAAACAATCAAAAGCACAAGGCAAAGGGTCAGACTTAGGTGCAGGGGTTGCTGGGATGAACGACTTTCAGCTCTTTGGTCAGTGACTTAGTTAATGGGGATCCATGTCTAAGTAGTTCAGTAAACTTCACAAACCCCACTGAACCAAAATAGTTCAGGAATTCTATCTATGGATGGGTTAAATGTTGACTCCCTGTCATATTGGAAATCTTTCTGTAAGTTTATCTGGCTCCATTGAGAGAAACCCATATAAAACCCCACTCAAAGGCTCTTGAAGTTGAGGAGCTAACAGTAGTTAGATCCTGCAGCTATAGCCTGCACGTGTCTTCACAAAGAACCCGACAGTAAATATACTGGGATTTGCAGGACACGGCTGTGGGAGCCACCAGGGACAGTCTGCAAATAATAGCTGTGGCTTTGCCCAGAGACCCTGTGTTTACAAAAAGTGGCAGAAGGGTTGGTTTTGGTCCATGAGTCCTATAGTTAGCCAACCTGTGGTGTAGAATATCTTTCCTTTGAAAAATACTGATTCCATACTTTTTAGTCTGAAATGCTCATGGTGCATAGGATTCATCCAATCAAAAGGGCTTTGTCATTTTTTTTTTCCTTAGAGGAAAAGTGCATGTGCCCCCAAAGCTGTATCAGTTTGGACTCTACAAATTGGGTGTGGTGATGACCTACCTTAGACCAGCTCAAAATGTACCACTGTCACACCATGTGTGTTCCCCTGTGTTAAGTGGGCGAAGGAAGACTGATAGGTAATGCACACTTATGATGTAAAAATGAATTCGATCCTTTAGGCAAATAAATCAGACTTAACCTTAATTTCAGAATAGTTTGTTATTTTCAATTACCATACGCATGCAATCAGTAAAACAACATTTATGTAAAAACTACAATTGTCCAGTTGTCCCCCTTCTCCAAAATCTGTGTTGTGTGGTTTCAGTTACTGGCAGTAAACATGGCCTGACAACATTATGTACAGTAAGATTTGACAGCACCAGCACAGCACGTGCCTTTCATTACAGGGTGCTGTTACCATTTTTCTATTATTCAGTTATTGATGTTAACTTCTTATTGTGCCTAATTTATAAGTCAAACTTCATCACAAGTATGTCTGTACACACAGGAAACGCACAGTGTGTGTGGGAAGTTCCCTCACTGTCCGAGGTTCCAGGTGGCCAGTGGGAGGTCTTGGAACATGGCCCCGTGGAGAAGGCGGGACTACTGTATCTTATAAATTCTTACTGATATCTAACAGACTTCCTGGCTTTCCTGTCAGTGAAGTTTTACTGAAACATGAGGTGACCTTTTATTTGCTCATTTAAAAATATCCACTAAACACTGGATTGGCAGGTAGGTACTGCTGAGCTAAGTGAACAACACAGTCTAATATCAGGGAATGAAATTCTCAGTCTGGCAAAGAATCTCTTTAGAAAATATCAGTTAATTGTGACAAAACATTATTATAATTCTCTGACTGATTTAATATGAAAACTAATTTTCCAGTCTCAAGAAATGCTGTAAGAATTAAGTATCAGATATCTTATCAAGTATTACATTGGATGGCTCTAGTTCATTTCCACATGTACTTCTCTTTTAAAAAAAAATGTTTATTTATGTACACAAGAGCTGGGGTACAGGCCAGAGATATGGGGGGGGGGTGAGAGGATTCACCAGAGAGAGAGTGAGGAACAGAACAGGCAGATTGACCGAAGTACACTGCTGAGGGGAGTAGCAGGAGAGTCAGGAGAGGTCTGCTGCGCCATGTGGGTTGCTCTCTGGCCGGCCAGGGATCGAACTTGTGCTCAGAGACTGCAGATTGCTTCATAGTGCAGTGCTTACCCTCTTGCGCCACCAGAGAGGCCCCTTCACATGTACTTCTATAAATTTTTCTTTGATTATATAAATGAATTATCATTGATTTAACATGTTTAATTAAACAAAGTGGTGTCTGCTACAAGGTCAGGTATGTAACAAACACTTAAGCAAAGACACAGATGCAGAGCTAAGGGAGGGGACACTTGGGGCAGTTGTGAAGGAAGAGTTTAAGGAGAGAGCTGGGAGGGAGGAACCTTCCACATTCCCCTTTGACCCTCCTCCACGGTTCTCTTCTCTTTTAAATAAAAAGGAACAAGAGTGGGGAAGGACAGATATGGACTTTTATGGTGAACCTGACACAGTATAGACACATGCTGATTCTCAATGAAGAACATCTGGAATTTACACACTGTTACAATGCACTGCTATTTCACTAAAAAAGATTTTTTTAAAGAAATGTTACTTTTTTTTTTTTAATGACAACTCTTTTATTTATTTATTTTTTTAAGATTTATTTATTTATTTATACAAGCATTGGGTACAGTCAAAAGCGCAGAAGGGTGAGAGAATTCACCAGAGCCAGAGCGGGGAGCAGAGCAGGCAGAAGGTCCGAAGTACACTGCTGAGGGGAGCAGCAGACAGCAGGAGAGGTCTGCGCACCATGTGGGACCCTCCTCCGGTGGCTGGGGAGCAGCCGGGGATTGAACCTGTGCGGCAGAGACTGCGGTCAGCTTTGCAACCTAGCGCTCAACCACTGAGCCACCGGGGAGGCCCAAGAAATGTTACTTTTGAAATTAGAAATTTTTAAGGAAAAAAGTGATTAACATGGACAAAGAAAAAAAAAAAAAAAGCATGCAAACCCGGGATCTATTTTGTGTGTGTAAGGAGTGGTTATATTTAATTTTACCTTTTAATTCTATTAAGAATATTTTTTCCTATCCTGGGCCTCCATGGTGGTGCAGGTGGTTGAGCGCAGTGCTGTGAAGCTGTCCACAGCCTCTGCAGTGCTGGTTCAATTCCCGCCAGCCTCGGAGCAACCCACTTGGTGAGCAGACCTCTCCTGTCATGCCCGCTGCTCCCCTCAGCACTGTATTTCGTCAGTCTGCCTGTTCTGTTCCCCGCTCTATCTATGGTGAATCCTCTCACCCTCCCGCACATCTGGCCTGTACTCCTGCTCTTGTATTAATAAAAAACAAAGAAAATAATCTTTTCCTATCCTAACCTGACCCAAGACAAGTGAATTTTTTTTTTCAAATGGAAGAGATGAGGGGGGAGCATAGAGACCAAACAATGTTGTAACCATACGTGAGTGGCCAAAGGGGTGGTAGGGTTCATCACCTCCTGAACCGGCTCCTAAGCGCCCATCACACCCAGCACAGGGGGCAAGGACAGCTGAGATGCTCTTTTCCTTTTCCCTTGACTAAAGAAACCAGAACCACAAAATTAATTAAAGCAATGTTTCTGGCTGCTTGTTAATTTGTTTTCCTTTTGGGCAACAGAGATGACAGGCTGAGTTCCTAGGCTTTAACAGCCCATCGTGGGAGTTTTAAACTTACGCAATTATAAAATAAAAATGTATGGCTAAAGATACCTTTGTAAACCTGTCACTTTAATCTTTCCCCATGGCTTGTTGGTTTAATTATGTGGCTATACAGTCACATAAAAGTTCACTTAAAAAAATTATGAGCATTGCTAGTTGTTGGGCATAAAACAACTCAGAAGGCTGGACTTCTTGTTTATTCTCAAGCTAAAAGGCTAAGTGATCGTGAAATTAATACAAGTTCCTAGAATTCAATTGTGTGATTCTGAATTGGAAAAGTGTGCATGTTTAGTAAAAACTTCTCATGCTCCAGTAAATCAGAAGTAATGATGACAGTACACATTTTCTTCCTTACAAGCTAGTATTTGATAGTGCATGTCTTAGCAGTCTTGATTACAACACGAAAAAGCAACAAGTTAATGCAAACAATATGGTTTTCTGCGGGAGGGGAAAGGAATAAGATGATCCTAAATATAAGAATTGATATTTCAAATATTTTAAAAAATATTCTCAAAGCACAGTAATTTCTGGGTATCTGCTTAAATGCAATGCAAAGAAAGAATATTGAATGGCCAAGTGAGTCAAGTGAGACGATGTGAAGAGTGACTTTCAGAAACAAACACTGGTTTGCTGCTCATGCTCTTACATTCATATGGAAACTATAAAGATACTGAGCTTGAAAACATGCTTTATACGATATAGCAAGGAAAATGGTCAAACTGGAACACTTGGTATTTTTTTGTTGTTGTTGACTAAAAGACCTAACAAATGTAGTAATTAACTGAAGCTGGATTTGTATTTCTTCATTTACTGTTTTTGACGTTCACAACAGTTAAAAATAGATGGAAAAGTTCCCAGTCTACATGGCACATTTGCAGAGTGCATATCCAGCTTTTTGGTTGCTGTTAAATCTGAAGGTCTCTTTTCCATTAATAGTTTTACTAACCTCGTCTAGGGCTTTCATGATTGAAGAGAATGCCGTTCACTGCAAAGAGATTATATGCCTCACGGAAGTTCACCACAATCCAGTAGGCATAGAGCTTGGCTGCCCCTGTTGAAATAATTTTTTAAAAGCAAATGAAGTTTGTTATGAAAGACAGTGCTTTTCATGCATCTTATAAACAAGTAACAAACTGCAGAAGTCAATTTAAATATCGAGATAGAAAAAAATGCAATGAAAGTCAAAGACAAAATAAAGGCTCCTTTGACAGTTAATCTTGTGCACAGAGGTTACTGGAAAGTAAATCTACAGTTCTTTCTTTGAAATCTAATGGACCCAACAGTAGCATGTACAATATATCAAACTGACCTTTCTTAGGTCTTAGTTACTCTTTCTTAGGTTTAAGGAATCAGTGAAAAATATGGAATCTTAATATTGTGTTATTTTGAAATTTATCTCGGAAGCCTTTTAAGGATACTTTTCATAAACCTGCTTTGTTTTGATTTTTAAGGGTTTAAGCTCAGGAAAACTTTGATTGGGAGAGTAAAATACATAAAACCTTGCCACTTCAGCACAGTCTCACATCAGCAGGTTAAAAAAAAAAAAGTGGTATAGGGTCTGCTCTTTCTTTTTTTTTCTTTCTTTTTTTTTTTTTTTAAGATTTATTTATTTATGCTCTTCCTTTTAAAGTGCTCTGGAGGAAGGGCTGGATGACCAGGGATTGGTGAACGGAGGTGGCAACTTCGCCCTGAGGCAATGGCAGCAAATCCTAGCAGCTAGCAATGTAGAAAGGTATGCTTCTCAACGAGTCTGGTCACTTCAGTCTATGTTGATGTTCACTTCAAACCTAAACGACTTCAGCCACGAGACACGAACAGAATCAAAGCAGAAACCCACGTGCACAGCCCATGCCCACGGGGCACACAGGCAAAGAGCATACGTACCATAAGGGGACCGAGGATAAAAAGGAGTAGTCTCTTTCTGGGGTATTTCTTGCACTTTCCCATAAAGCTCACTGGTGGAGGCTTGGTAGAACTTCACAGAGTTGATAAGGCCACAGGTCTTGACTGCATCCAGAAGCCGCAAAGTGCCAACTCCATCCACATCTGCAGTGTATTCAGCCAGGTCAAATGAAATCTGCAACAGTAGGTAAAGACATCACTGTGTTAATGGGGAACAGCAACAAAGAGGTTGACAGGAGTAACCAAGACTTTTTACAATTTCACACTTTTTGAGATGTTATGTCTGGGAGGAAATAGTATTTTCTCGTAGAGAATGAGAGTGTGGATGACATCTATTTCTAACATCAAGTGGCTGGAAAATTCCTCCAGAAACACCTATAATCTAAGCTAGCATGAAGGCTACTATAACCACACGTGTTACCTCCAAATTCTAGAAGCCTCTAGAAGAGTGCTTCCCAAAGTGTAACTCACTGCCCCTGCTCCTAGGAATCATCTAGGGTTTTCCTTAACAATTCAGTCTAAACCCCTCTCAGTAGGGGGGACCTAGAAAATCCACATTTTTAATGAGTTCCAGGTGCTTTTTATGCAGTTTGAGAAATAAGCTTTAGGACAGACTTGATTTTAAAAATGATAGTGTAATGCTATATTTTTAATGAAGATATAAGAATGACTGTTGGGCCTCCTTGGTGGCACAGGGGTTAAAGTTTCAGCACTATCAAGCTATTGCCATCCACTGTGGCATGAGTTCGATCCCCGGCCAGGGGGCCGACCCACATGACTCAGCATACCTCTCCAGTCTCGCCTGCTGCTCCCCTCAGCAGGGTATTTCAGTAGATCCACCTGCTCTGCTCACCACTCTGTCCCTGATGAATCCTCTCACCCCCACACCTCTGGCCCACACCCCAGTTCTTGTATGTATAAATTAAAAAAATCTTAAAAAAAAAGAGTGACTCTTAAGTATAGTAAACATATATGAAGTCTATTAATTATGAGATGGTGAATACAGCAAGATGGTAATGCATACTGAACTGAGTGATTTGTAAGAACAGGAGGTAATAATAATAATCATCATCATCTAATATTCAAATTTTGTAAGAGAATATGGCGGAAGGTCTTAGTCACTTATTTGCTCACAGGTCAAACACAGCAGTGCAAATCAAACAAGGTTCCCTGCTGCCTGGTGAGTGATCTTAACCTTCACCTGGTAAAATCTTTTTTAGGGTGAGTGAGATTGTTGGCCCTCATGATCATCCAGTGCTGAGTTTCCCCTGAGTGGCCTTGTCTGCACACAGATCTCCAGGGAACTTGGGCAACTGCTCCTTAGGGCCCTCTGACCACCAGGTAACTCAGGTCATGTGGGCCTTTGAGTAGGGATCAAAGACCCATGCCACTTGGGTCATCAGCCACATGATGAAATAGCAAAACAGGATGTGTCAGCCACAATCTTTCAAAGACAAGAAAGCAAAATGGGGGAGGGGTGGCTATTTTATTCTCTTCAAATCACATAATGTAATAAAACTTACATAGTGTAAAATTTGCTCTTTCAAAGTTTATGATTCAGTGGTTGCAGTAGTCACAGCATTTTGCAATCACCACCACCATCATATCTGGAACATTTCATCACCCCCAAAAGAATATCTGTACCCATTAGCCATAATTTCCTATCTCCCCATCTCCATCCTGACAGCCATGAATCTGCTTTCTGTTTCTCTGCACCTACTTATACTGGCATTTCATGGACTCAGATTACAGGTGGTCTTTTATAGTCACACACCATATTTTCATTTCTCTTGGATATACATGTAGGAGAAGAGCCATTTTCTAACACTATGTTTAACATTTTGAAGAACTGCCAGACTGTTTTCTAAAGTGGTTACACCATTTCACATTCTCACCTGCAGTGACTGGGGATTTCAATTTCTTTACAAACTATACTACACTTTTTGTGACCTGTCTTTCTGATTATAGACATTCTAGTGGGTGTGATGTGTTATCTCACTGTGGCTTTTTAAGAATTAAGATGTAATTGCCATAAAACACTATTTTCAGGTGTACACATGACAATTGGATAGATGCCTATAATACAAAGTGGTCGATCACCACAATAAGTCTAGTTAATCACATTAAGTCTAGTTAACCTCTACCAGCACGTAGTTAGAACTTTTTTCTTATGAGGAGAACTTTTAAGATCCCCCTAAGCAGTTTCTAAATAGACAATATTATAATGAAGTACATTATATTCCCATGATTTCTTTTGTAAGTTTAAGTTTGTACCTTTTGATATCCTTCACCCATACTCAACAACCAGCCTCTAGCAATTGATAACATACACTATTTGTCTTTCTCTGTCTGACTTATCACACTTAGCATAATGCCCTCTAGGTTCAACCATGTTGGCAAATATGGTTGTGTTTCCTTTTTTATGTGACTGGATAATATTCCAGAGTATGTATAGATTACGCATACACACAGAGAGAGAGAGAGAGAGAGAGAGAGAGACAGAGAGAGAGAGAGACAGAGAGAGAGAGAGAGAGAGAGAGAGAGAGAGAGAGAGAGAGAGAGAGAGAGAGAGAGAGAAAGAGAGAGTTTCCATGTCTTGGCTATTGTAAATAATATGGCAATAAACATGGGGTAAGCATAAATCATTTTGAGTCAGTGTTTTCATTTCCTTTGGCCAAATACACAGAAGTGGAATTGTTGGCTTATATGGTTGTTCTATTTTTAATCTTTTGAGAAATCACCATGCTGTTTCACAGTAGCTGTACCAATTTACGTTCCCACAAACAAAACTGCGAGGTCTCCTTGTCTCCACATCCTCACCAACACTTGGTATTTCTTGTCTATTTGATGACAGCTGTTCTGACAGGTATGAAATCATATCTCATTGTGGTTTTTATTTGCATTTCCCTGATGATTTGCGACTCTGAGCACATTTTCATTTATCCGCTGTTGGCCATTTCTGTGTCTTCTCTGGGAAAATGTCTATTCAGATCCCCTACCCATTTTTTAATTGGCTATTCGGTTTTCTGTCACTGAGTTGTAAGAGTTCTCTATATTATTTGGATAGTAATCTCCTCTCAGATTTATGATTTGCAAATATTTCTACCGTTCCATAGGTATGGTGTCTTTCCACTTTGTCAATGGTGTCCATTGCTGCACAGAAGCTTTTCAGCTTCATGGAATCCCAATGATTTGTTTTGGCTTCCACTGCCTTTGCTTTTGGTGGCAAAATGAAAAATCAGTGCAAAGATGAGACTGATGCTGAGGAGTTTATTGTCTGTGTTTTATTCTAGTTTCATGGCGTTAGGCTTTAGTTTGCTCCATTTTGAGTTAATGTTATGTATGGTGTGAGAGAGTGATGTCTGACCAGTTTTCTGAGCACCATTAATTGAAGAAATTTTCTTTTCCCACTGTATGTCCTTATCTGCTTTGTCATAAATTAATTCACCACATATGTATGGGTTTATTTTTGGGGTTCTCTATTATGTTCTATTGATCTGTGTCTGTTTTTATGCTAGTACTATATTATTTTGATTTTAACAGCTTCGTAACATAGTTTGAAATTTGGGGATGTGATGCCTCTAGCTTTGTTCTTTCTCAAAGTGCTCAAGATTACTTTGTCAGTGTGGGGAGCTTTTGCATTGACAATTGATATCGACAAATAACTTTGCAATTCCATATGAATTTCTTATTGTGGTTTCTTATTATGATGATTAATGATGCTGAGCATCTTTTCATGTACTTATTTGCCATTTGTATATCTTATTTAGAGTTATGTTTATTCAGATCCTTTGCTCTTTCGAAGAAGAAAAATAGCATATGGTTTCACTTATAGGAGGTATATAAGGAAACCATGCAAGGGGTAGGGGGATATAAAGACAAAATTAGCAAGCAAACTATAAATTGGAGACATACTGCAGGGGAGGGGGAGGCAGAGGGATCAAAACAGGGGAGAAGGGCCTCCCTCTCTTCGCTGGGCTGCGAAGCTGCCTGCAGCCTCTGCAGTGCTGGTTCCATCCCCGGCTGCTGGCGAGGGTCCCACATGGTGCACAGACCTCTCCTGCCATGACCGCTGCTCCCCTCAGCAGTGTATTTCGTCAGTCTGCCTGTTCTGCTCCCCGCACTGGCTCTGGTAAATTCTCTCACCCTCCTGCGCTTCTGACTGTGCTTGTATAAATAAATAAATCTTTAAAAAAAAAAAAAAAACAGGGGTGAGAAGAGCACAAGAGACTATGGTGATGGTTCACGGGTGACCTGGTAGAGGGAATTTTATGGAGATAATACCTGAGAGGAGAAATCAAGACTTGTACAAAACTGAACAACAATGTAAATATATATATATATAATATATACATATATATATATACATACAATTTATTTTTAATAATTAAAAAACAGATCCTTTGTCCCTTTTGAGGTTGGATCACTCATCTTCCCATTATTGACTTAAAAATGTTCTTTACTGAAATACATTGCTGAGGGGAGCAGTGGGCAAGTCAGAAGAGGTCTCCTGTGCCATGTGGGTTGCTCTCTGGCTGGCCGGGGGATGGAGCTGCAGTGGCTGCGGATTGCTTCATAGGTTGTGTCTTAACCCCTTGCACCACCAGGGAGGCACCATAACTTGTAATTTTCTCCCATTGTGAGAGCTGTCTTTTCACTTTCTTTTCCCCTCAGCTTTGTTAAGATATAACAGACATTTAGGACTGTTTACGTCTAAGGTATACAAATAGTTCAATGTCTTACTGGTGTCCTTTTGAAGCCAAGAAGTCTAGTTCACTTAATTTGTCTTTTGTTGCTCGTGCTTTTGGTGTCATATCTTAGAATGACTTGTTTAACCCAGAGCATGAAGACTTACTCCTATGTTTTATTTATTATACCTGATGTCTATTAATCAGTTTCAGTTAATTTTTATGTTTAGTGTGAACTGAGTAAATACAAAAACTACATAAGAGCACCAGGTATTAATGTGATACTGGAGTTGTAAACATTAATCAAACAGTGAATAATTAAATTAACTTTGGAAATCTACTTTATACATCTTACAAACTTTAATATTCTGAATATTTTCACCACATATATGCAAAATTATCTCCAAACTTTCTGCTGGCAGAGTACTGGCACAAATGTGAATAGGGGGATTAATTAAATAAGGAGTATTTAACCAAGAGCTTTTAAATATTAAAACAAGGGATTAAAAATATTTGTTGATAATAATCCAGAGATGACTAAGGGATTTAATGCCTGTTGCTAGTCACACTCAGGTTATGGTAATTTGGGGTGATCTCCATACAGACAAAATAATTAAGAGTTACTTCAGTTGTGAAACAGCTAACATCTATAGTCTTCATTATTATTATGAAGTATTTATACTTTCCTCACACCTGGATCTTTGTATCTCTTTATCTGGTTGTTGAGTCATATCCTTTAATATCTTTCTAACACATCAGTAATCTAGTGAGTATATGGGTTTCCTGAGTCCTGTGAGCCACACTAGCAAATCATTTGAACCCGAGAAGGAGGTCGTGGGAATATCTCATCTATAGTCAACTGGTCAGAGCAGAGGTGACCACCTGAACTTGTGATTGGCATCTGAAGTGCAAGGAGGGATTCCTGGGAAATTCCAACCTGTAGTATCTGAAGTAGAGGGTGGTCTTGTGGAACTGAGCCCTTACCTGTGGCAGAATGGAGTTTACTATAGGGTGCACAGCTGCTGTCCAAGATTGCTTATTGGTGGCGGGGAAGAGAACCTCCTACATTGTAAATGACGATCAGGTTACTGACAGATTGGTTTCCCTCAATGCTTCCCTCCATTTCTCCTGACTTACTCCCTCTTAGAAAACTAGCACACTATAAATCAATTTTAGAGGAATAACACAGAAAAAAATACCGATGCCATGGGGAAATGTACAGAAGACACACTTAAATAAGTAACCCCTCACAAGAAACCTAGATAATCTGTGAAAATATTTTATCGAAAGACCAGGCAAGAGAACCTTAAAAAACAAGGACTGTGTGATGGGCTGGCCAGCAAAATAGGGGAAAGTGGAGGAAAGAGAAATTCATCAAACAGAAATAAAATCATAATAATGCTCATGGAAGAACAAGGTGAGGTTCAAGGATGCAAAGGCAATAAAAAGTGCAAGCAGATATAGAGAAGGCCACAGGGAGATGGGAGCAGGAGAAGATGGGGGTCTGGAACACTCTCCCCTCAATGTGCGGGGGAAGACACAGGAAAGAAGCTGCAGTTCTCAAACTGTTACCTGACGCAGGAAGGCATGAACAGTGGTAAATGCTGAGCTGTTCCAGATCTAAGAAACAAACTACAATGCAGACAGATGACTCAGATTGATGGCCGCTCAAGAACCAATGAGTGAAAGGGACTACCTGCACTGCAATGAGAATGTCTGCAGATGACTATGAGGTATCGTGATGTACTCTAGCATGAATGTAATTTACTAAGCAATCTATGAGAAGATGACAGTCACCTTGGAGCCCAACTCAAATCACCAGTTGAATGACATTTCCAGTGCGAAAGTTCTAGTCAAGTGTGTATGGTCCTTGTCAAAATGGATGACTAGTTAGGCATGTCTTGGCAGAAAACAAAGGCAGCTTTATGAGAATTCAAATTGCTTCACAGTAAGTGAAAGGAGACAAAGACAAATACTGTGTGATGTCATATGTAGACTCTAAACAACAAGAAAACCAAACATCTAAACAAACAAAACATTGAGTGCGAGGATACAGATAGCAGATTGGTGGTCGCTGGTGTCAGAGAGCTGGTAGGTGTCCAAAATAGGTGAAGGCAGGTAAACAGCACACAAACTTCCAGCTGCAAAATAAGTAAATCCTGAGAATGTGATGTACAGTATGTTGGCTACAGCTAATAGCACTGTGTGTTTTGCTGTGCAGTACAGCATTCAGATTTTATAGGACAACAAAATCACACAAACAGGGTATCTGTCATTTTATTTTGTACTTTGCCCATGATGGCACCTGCTGCTGTAGGTCGATGCCTGTTTCCCTGAGACCTGTGCATGGATGTAGGAAGGTAGGGACAGTGAGGAAGGAGGAGGGAATAGGATGGCCTTACCCACAACGCTATAGGCAAACAGAAAAGAGAGTCAAGGAAACTGATTCCAAAACAAAGGCTGAAAATAACAAGTTGAAGTTTAGTGAAAAAAGTACAAAGAACTACAACTTGAGAGTGTTCAGAGGCAGAAAAGTGCTAATTCATTATGAGTCATTAAAAGATGTGTGTGTGGGAGGTGGTAAGTAAGAAACAAGTAGAAAGTGATGGTAAATTATTGGTAATGATTACTTAAAATGCTAAAACTCTAGTCCTTACTTTGTTCGTAATCAACAGGCAAAGAAAGCAGCCTCTGTGTCTTTGTTCTTCTCCTAAAGTCCTTTCCAGCTCTTACTCTTCCATGTGACTGAGCAGCCACACAAATTTCCAACAAACATCAATTTCACTGATGTGAAGATCAGCAGAAAGAAGCAAGGGAGATACACACTTGGTACTTTTCTCCAAACAGTGAGTGTGGAAGGCAGTGGGAGGTGCCATCAAAAGCCAAGACGGGCCCTGGGGTGCATGACTCCCAGGCACCACTGGAAACACACAGTTGCTCCTGGTGACCCCATATCCTTCATAGGTGTGCTCACCAGCCTGAACACCTGGGGTCTCTCATGACCTTCACCCTCCCAGTGACAGTCTCCAAACAAGTTCCCCAGAGCTTCCAGATGTAGTTCCAAAACCTTAGCTTAAATAATTCAAGGCGACATGGTAAGAAGGGGCCCTATTTTATGTCTCCATCCATGCCACTCTAAGCAAAATAATAATGGAATTTAAAAGAAGAAAATTAAAAATAGATAGCTATGGAGTCCTGACTCAAGACATAAGCAACAGGAACACGAAGCAGCAAGCGAGGCCCAAGCTGCACCCTGTTGGAGTTCAAGGCTAGAATTAGGGAGAGGTGCAGCTCCGGTTCCTCTTGGTCACAGGTGAAAAGGAATTAAAAGCACCTCAGGAGGTGAGACTTGGTGCAGGTTTGCTGATTAAAACGAAGATCCAGGTCAGAATTTCCTAGCCCATTAAAGGGGGATGGAAAAAGCTACTTAAGACAACCTGAAACTGATTTTTGTTTAATATAAAGCTATAAAAGAGATATACAACAGCACAGCTTCATATGAAAATATTCTTCAAGATGCTGGGTAAAATGTCATTGAACAGACCGAGAGATTTCCAGTATGGGAGAGATTGATGGCAATTCTAAGTCACCAATACAGACTTGGTCCTGGACTAGAATATTCTGGAAGCTGGAGAACCATTAATAATAAGGAGTAAGGACAGATTGGATTCATGACTTTACATGCCACCAAGAGCCCACCCCTTATCTCCCCTTCTTCGTGTTTAATATGGGGCTTCAACCAACTCTTACAAACTGTTTTAGCTTTAAACTACACAGGATTGGCAAGTAAACTACACAGGATTGAGTGGTAGTGGGAAGGTAAGTATGCTGGTGAATATAAGCACAGCATGTCTCTACCAAGGAGGGAGACTAAGCCCCGTTCTCTACTTTAGAGGCACTGGCACAGCAAACCAGCAATGTGGCTGAAAAAGTTTTGCTGAAAAGCTATTGAGCCCAGGGGCATAAGTAATGGGCAGTGAGTGCTCCTTGATCCCACTGTGCCTGAAGCTCAGGTGTACTCAGAAGTGAAGATGTAAGACAATCTGTTCATTTTTGTGTCAAGGGAAAAAAAGACTGAGGTTGAAGGTGGGAAAGAAAATTTTAAAACATTAGAAAATGTAAAACCTTTCTCAACCAGTTTTTTTATTCATATATATGTGTGTGTGTGTGTGTGTGTATATATATATATTTACATGCACAATATACTCCCAATTTTAAAGCCATCTAAAGTTGAAGTGTCTCTTTGATTGACAGGAAGTTTCTCTCATTTTATCTTCCTTCCATTTTTTGCTTCATAATATTTTGAGTCATAATATTTTCAAAACTATCATTTCAACATTCTTATGTGTGCTTATTCTTTAATAAATATTTATGGAACACTTCACGAAGCGTGGCACTGTCACGGCACCAAGGAAGCAGCTGTGAACAGAACAAGCAAAACACCCTGCTCTGCTAGGGCATGAGACAAGGAGGAAAAGATAGAAAGAAGTCAAGTCCATAGGAAGTTTGAAGGTGCTAAGCGAATTATAAAAAAACAAAGCAGGGGAGGGAGATGGGGAATGTCAGGCTGCAGTTTTGAATAAGGGGAGGCTCACCCCAGCCAGAGTTCCACATGATAGCAGAAATGTAGCAGCCACAGAAGAAGCACTCAGTGTCAAAGTCCAACCGAGTGCCTGAAACTTGGTAGGTGCCAGGCCCTGGGCCATGGGCATGTTGCCATCTAACCCTCATGACAGGCCTGTGAGTCAGGGACTCCTATTATATCTATTTTGCATCTGGAAGACATGAAGCTTAAAGCAATTAAGGAGCCTGTCTAGGTCGCAGTCAGTAAGTAGTGAAGCTGGAATTAACATAAGGGAAAAATAATATAAGGTAGACAATCAAACAGCACGTACACACACACACACACACGTTGTCTTTACACTAATATGTTCTATCGTACATAACACCTTCTATAACCACAAATTGGACCCAGGGAAATGGTGATGGGATTTTTCTGTGCGATTTAGTATCAGGATGATATTAGGATGTTTCACTTTTTCGAAAACCAGAGTAGCTGTGATTTAGAATCAGGTTGCCTATTAGAGTATATTTTGAGGATGGTTTTTCATATTTCAGAATATAGTTTCCATGGTGGTCCTATTAAAAATCATGGCTTAGTTTTCACATCAGTCTATCTGACACAGAATGCGGCTAAAAAATACCACAATTCTGTTTTATAGGAGAGAAGGCAGTAATCCATCCTCACCACAACTGTTCCCCACTTCCCCCACCCACTGCCTCAGCCCCACCTCATCTTTGGGGTGAAAGTTTCCTAGTCACTACCCCGGAGGTGAGGGGACCTCCAAGGCCGTGACCAGAGGGCACTCTGGTGTGGGCTCCCCATCACCTGACCCCTCCTGTGGCTTCAGGAGCAAGTGAGCCGTCTGCAACCAGGCCTGGTCCAGGGGGTTACAGCAGAGCCCTCTCCTGCCACTCCCATACACATCCGAGGATGGCTGCAGCCCAGGAAATCATAAATGCTTAGGAACAAAATTGTAAATACCAGAATCTTTGAACAAAGCAAAAAATGTATCTTTTAGCATTTTACGTGAGTTTTATCTAGCTTCAAGGGAAGGAATGGATGGAGAGACCTGGTGTGTAAAGGGTAAAAATATCCATCGGGAAACGATGCAAGCCCTTGGGGAAGCCCCAGGGAACCTGAGCAAGCTGCGCTTGTGACCAGCTCAAGGGCAGGGGGCTGTGCCAGGAACAGCAGGCAGCAAGGTCAGACAGGGCGCCCCAAGATTACAGAGGCGGGCTCCAGGGACTCGGTGCATTGAGGGGCACAGGGGCAGGATATTTCACAGTAATGTTCCTGAGAACAGCAGTGGGGGTTAAGGAACATTTATTAGGACAGATCTGGCATCGTGAAAGGTCTAGGGGATACATAGGACCTTAGCCGGTTACCAGGCAGGAACCAATGCAACAGCTTTTAGGAATTCTAATGTGGCAAGAAAAGAAGTGGAGAGAGCTGAATGATCAGAATCCTAGAGCTGAGAAATGGACACGGTGGGGGGTGAGGGCTGTCAGAGGATGGGTGAAGAAGCTGCGCTGGGAAGGAGGGAGGGTGTGATTCCTCAAGGTTGGGACCACACTTCACAGATAAGAGGCAAATGAGTCCTTCTAGGACTAGCGGGATGGGGGTGGGGTGGCAGTAAGGAAGACACCCACACAAAGCCTGACTTGTCTTATCTAGGAACTAAAGAACGCATCTCCTAGAAAAAACAGCAGGAAGAAAAGTGTGTTTCCTACACATATTTTCCACGTTCTGAGATATCTTCTCTGCATGTTTTCCTCTCCCTTAAATCAGTGTTACCTACAGGTGGGTCGCCATTTAAAGCTGCCTCAGAGGCTGCAGGCCCAGATGACAAGGCTTCCACTAAACCCAAGGTCTGATAGCAACAAAGACGGGGTATCCCTCCTCACCCCTCCTCCCTCCACTCGGTGCCTGAGATTTAGAATCAGTTCCCCTGGCACCTTATTGTCAGCTGAGCTCTCAGCCCTGCCAAGCCAGCCCTGCCTCCAGGCTTGGAGAGGAGCAGGAGAAACAGGCTGAGGATGTGGGATGTACCGGTTGGGCAGACTGATGAGGTGTGGGTCTCCTCTCTTTCTCGGCAACAGTACATTTTGGACATATCGCTAAATCTCTTTGCCTCAATTTCCTCATCTGCAACTGAGTGGTATTAATGTTACTGACCTTTCCACAGTAGAGACTCTTCACAGTCAGTGCTCAACAACTGGCAGCCACCCCCTCCCCTGCTGAGTCCTTCCCCTGTGACCTCTGCAGGCCACATTCTGGCGTGAAGAAAATTCCCTGCTGACAGAACCTTTTGTTCACATGCTGTCTCTATTTCTTTTTGGCAAATCTAGCTGGTTCCCCACAGGTCAACTAATTAATCTAGAGTCTCACGAACACTGGAACACACCCCGGCAGATGCCAGCTTCTTCACTGTTTGTTTTTAATTTCCACTCTGATGCCTCGGCGGTCAAAGGATAGTCAGAGTGGGCAGATGGGTAACATTATAAGCTCAGGAATGTCCGTGTTGGCAAAGCAAGCGATGCAGTTTTGAAGTCACTTCACATATGATTCATGAGCTCCCTTTGGGATTCCCCGCTGATTCCCCCCTTTTCTATTTCCCCCATTCCCAGCAGACTCACTCCCTATTTCGCCCAGAGAACAGAAGCCACTGGACATGCGTCTTCTCAAATGCTTTACTCTCTCCAGGGACACTCGATTCATCTTCCCTCCTCTCTTCCCATCTGAGTGGAAGTCGACCCTGTTCCTCTCTGATCCTGACCTTTGCCCTGTGCCCAAATCCCAGCCGCGCCACCTTTCATCCTCCTCGTCAACTCTAGCAAGGGAGCTCAAAGGCCTCCCTTCCCCTCCTGCCTGCCCCAGCTTCATGCCACTGCCCGCCTGCCTTTCACAGTATCATCAAAGGCCCGCCCAGGACAGGCTCACCGCCGTTTCCCTTCTTCACCACCAGTAACTCTTGCTCTCCTGTGACCTACCTCACTCCTGTGACGTTATTTTGAACAAATTCTTCCCTGACCTCCCTGCTTGTTCTCTCTCTACTTTCTCCAGTGGCTTTTCCAGGTCTTTGTGGTCTTTCTATTGCATTGTCCATTGTCCTGGGTTGAACTGTGTTTCCCCCCAAAAGAGATGTGGAAGTCCTAACCCCCGGTCCCTCACAGGGTGACCTTATTTGGAAGGAAATAGGGGCATGGTAGTGCAACTGGTCAAGAGGAGTTCATTCTGTAACACGGTGGGCCCTCCTCCCATGACTGGTGTCTTAATGAGAAGATGGCCACATGAAGACGGAGACACCCAGAGAGGGGGCTGCGAGAGCACGGAGGACACACTGGCTGACCAGCACCAACTCGGAAGACCCAGGGCTACTGGCGACCTCGGGGAGGGGTGATGAAAGACCCCAGAGAGGATGTGGAGTAGCTGGGCCTTGCTGACACCCTCCCCTTGGACTTCCAGAACTGTGAGAACACAATTTTTTGGCTGAAACTACCCAGTTGGTGGTGTTTTCTCACAGCAGCCAATGGGAACTCGTGTGCACAAGTGTGCTAGCCCATGCCCACCACCCCCAGGTAACTGGGCCTCTCGTCTCCTTCTAGAGCATTCCCCACGAGGCGTCCTAGCCCAGCACTTGCTCCTGAGCTCCAGATTCACACTGAGTGATCAACTGGGCCTTCCGGGATATTCTGCGAGCACTTCAATCTCTACCTGCCTGGAATCTCATCCAGAAAACTGGCAAACCTCCCCTCCTGCTGCCAGGGCCCAGCCCGGTCTCGTTCACACATGAAAAGCACTTCACGGGTACCACTCTGCCCTTTTGAAATCCCAAATCTTGTCTCTTTTCTGGCCCACTGCCATTTTCCAGTGAGACCCACAATCATTCACCCCACTTGTCTCCAAGCTGCCAAGGAGATTCCCGTCTAGGGAACTGCCCATTCTCTCTGCCTGAAGTACTTTTCCCTGGAAAGCTACACACCTCAACTCCTCTACTTTATTCAAGCTCTTGAAATGAGGCATGGTCACTCATGCCCCATTCTGCCTCCTGACCCTTCTGACTGTGAGAGTGATCACTTGCCTGCCTGCCCCTGCAGGGATCCAGTACTGTTCAGCTCCCAATACAAACACCACCTCACTAGAGCTTATGTTTACTCTGATGTGTCCCAAATACCAAAGCAACACCTGACATAAAAAAGGTGCTCAGTCATTGTCTGCTAAGTGAATTCACCCAAAAGGAAGAGTCTTCTTAGGGATATGCCATTCTACTGCTTCCCTCCCCACACTGCCCCTAAAATGCATAGAGATATTGCAATAGATCTTTATTTGAATAGTTCAATAAAAAAAAAAAAGAACCGTTGAAAAGACAAAAACTCAGGGGCCTCCCTGGTGGCGCAAGGGGTTAAGCACCACACTAAGAAGCAATTCGCAGCCTCTGCAGCATGAGTTCCATCCCCACCCAGGCAGCAACCCACATGGTGCAGCAGACCTCTCCTGCCTTGGCCGCTGCTCCCCTCAGCAGTGTGTTTCAGTCAGTCTGCCTGTTCTGCTCCCCACTGTGTCTCTGGTGAATCCTCTCACCCCCACCCCGCATCTTTGACCTATACCCCAACTCTTGTATGCATAAATAAATAAATCTTTCAAAAAAAAAAACAACTCAGCACCACCTACACAAACAGGTCATTACTCGTTCTCCTAAAGAGTCCAGATTTACCCAGGACACTCAAGGTCCTGCAGGGCTGGATGTCTCCTTTCCTTCTGAGACCTCTTCTGTCGCCTCGGCCCAGAGCCACACTCTACTCACAGACATCAAGTCTACAAAACCACACGTCCTAGTCTAAATGGGACATGGATATACTCCTCCCCAGGCCTGTCATCTTGGCTTCTTGTTTGTTTCCTGGCAGAGAATGCCATTTTATCCACATGATGAATTCCTCACCTTCTCATCCTAATGTAGTTAAATCTCAAATCCCAGGAACTGGCTGAGCTATGTTCTCCCCTCTGACTGTAGATATATTTACACTATTATCAATTTTAATATAAGACCCTTCCCCCAGCAGGTAGTCTTCCTGAGGGCAGGGCCAGAGGCTTTGTGCCTCCCAGCACCTCTGTGGAGAGCCCTGCACTTAGTAGATGTTCAATAAACCTCTGTTGTAGGCAGATGCTAGAAGAAAAAGAACATCTCTCCAGAGAGTAATGGATTATCATCCAGAAAGAAAGGACAAATGTATTGATGGAGAATTTCTGTATCTATATTTTCAGAATCATATTTCATTATTTCTTTATTCTCCATTCTTGAGAGTTATCAAGAAACTACTTTCTGTTTTCATGGTCCTAAGTCAAAGCTACCATTAGAGCATTTCTTTTCATCTATTTTCCAGATGACAATCTTTAATGGTTCCTGCTTCTAAAACAGACAAGAGCAAAAAGGATAAAGAGGTTTGTATAAGTTCAAAAGAAACTTTTTAAAAATCCGGACAAAGACTTATGGTTTATCATGTTTGGATTCAATTTCCTGTGCTCTCCCAGTGACAACAGGGCCACGACAAGAAGAATCCACTTTTCCATGAGGTTGTGCCTCTCGGCCGCCCCTGGCCCACTTCCCACCACTGCACTGACATATCATGGAGACCCTTAGTTTCTGGCTTGAAAAATGTATTAGTGATTGAAGAAAATAAAGATAGCAACCTCACAATGTATTCCATTATAGCAAATGCTATAAGTGATGAAAGGGAAACTGCATAAAAAAAGAAATTAAGGACCTGGCTAAGTAAGTACAGATTATAGTTAGAATCTGCTATGGTAACAACCAAATGCCCAAAAATAGATGACTTGATCAAGAAGATATGAGTACATACATGCAATGGAATATTACTCAGCAATCAAAAAAAGACAAACTCATGCAATTTGCAGCAACATGGATGGAGCTGGAAGGGATCATGCTCAGTGAAATAAGCCAGAATGAATCATTTTCTTGTTCATTCAATTTTTACTCTGATTCTTTGGCTTCCAAGACATGTAAAGTCACACTGTCTATTTTCTTGTCATTTTAACACTACAAGCCATTTAAATTATTCTGCCTTAGTGCACTTTCTCTCTCTTGCTCTCTTTCTCTCTCTCTTTCACTCACACACACACAGACTTACTTATACATAAACAGGCCCTTTCCCATGATCTCTCCTCAACCAAAACAAACACAGACACAATCCTGATATAAAGTAAAAGATCAAACCCAGGTGGATACGACAACTGAAAGTGATTCTGTTTTTCAGTTTTCCCATGAGGGAAATGATATCCTATATTGTAGAGCTTGCAAGGTTATAATCGTCACAAAGCCTCGAGAAGGCAGACCATAAAATAACTCCAAGGCACAGTATGGAAAAATACGTCACATAGCGTTTGCGTTAGGAAAGTGAATGAAGCAGGAACTTTGACATTACAGAACCATGATATCTAGGGACACATAGCTACAAAGAAAAGGATTAAAACCTATTTAGTGCATGATTAGAACTATGGGCAGTGTGAAGAACACTGGGGAGGGATGGATGAGGCAGCATGGCTCAGAGGTCTGGAACTGTGGTAAGAGAGAGGATGACAGTCTCCTGGGGGAAGGACACAGAGAAGCAGCAGGGTGTTTCCTAGCATAGCAGGATTCTACCTTGAAGACAGCATCAAAAACAAAAACAATAAAATCATACCCAAATCGCCAATGCAACATAAAATTAAGAAATATCGACAGCAATTCTAGAACACAGAAAAAGGCAAACTCAAGAATTTGTGAAATCATAAGGGCTTTGTGACCAGACTTCTGGGGCAAGATAATCAGTGCTGAGTTACTGGCAACAGGACACTGACACAGAGGCTTTCTAAGTCACCCACTAACCCATAGAATCCTGCAAGTCTATGAAAGCATGGACATGGCTATCCTCACGCAGCCAGGGGAAAATGGGGCCACAGGACCAAAGGGTCATGACTGTGAGGACCCAGCCTCCTTCATGGAGAGGATGACTCACCATAGAATGAGGGGGTGGGGTCTCGGGGAGGGGGGCAATGCCACAGCGGCTCACCATGGGCACATGGTACCACAAGGATATAGAGAGTGCAGAAGTCCCCGCTGTACCCCGTTCTCATGCTTCTGTACAGACTCCCATACAGGCTACTGCTTTGCCTCAACCAGGTATCTGGTGACCCTGTACCCACTCCTTCCACAGACCCTACCAACAGGGGGAGAAAGGATGGGCAGAGGGGTGGCAAACCAGCACACCAAGGGATTCTACCCTAAACCCTAAATACTGAGTGGCAGGCTGAAGCATTTTACTGTTGATTCAGGGAAGTTTATAAAAACAAAAACAATAAAATCAAGCTGGCACCTCCTACCCCTCCCGGTATTTCTCCAGATACCCACGTAACTGGCTTCCTGACAATTCTGCACTTGGGGAAACACAAACATGAAACATTTCATTGCCCTCTTGCCACTGCCCCCAACTGTAACACCTTCCAATATTCTTTCCCCCTCTAGGGGATCCTCAGCTGCACGTGGGCAGGTCCCAGGATGGCCAGTGACCATCAGACACCAGGCACCCACTTCTCATCTGCACCTCCACACAGGCCGGTTGACAGCCCAGAGTCACTGGCTTGGCAAGGACACTCTGCTCCATGCCTCTGCTCCCAGCGCAGCGTGTCTGATGGAGTGGGGAGCAGTATCTGCTGCAGGGGTGAAGATGGGGCAAACCTCCTGCTTCACCACTTGGGATTGCAATTTCCTGCCTTTCGATGACCTCTGTTTCTTAGACAACCACCACCATCTGGGTCACTGGATAGCAAGTAGACACAGGTTAACTTGGGCTAATTTGCCAGAGTGAATTCTTCAGGGGTGGCGGAAGGGGGGTGGGAGGTGTCACCACATAGCTCCTTATGGGAAAAATCTTGATTGGGACATTCTCTCTGATATGCTTTCTGCCCCCACCACTGCCTCCAGCAGCAGCACACACCACAGCCTCCAAATGCCGAGGGTCTGGTTTTCCAAAAGGAGGCTGACTATTCTCCTGTGGTCCTTCATCTCTGCCCTGACGTTTCTCTCCAGTTCTGTTCTGCAGCCTGCTCAGAAGACTGTCTCTCTGAGTTAGGACTGGGCTCTGAAAGTGATAGCAAAATCATAAAAGAGAAGTTTATACAAGATGAAAGTTTATTTTTCTTTATTTTTCTTCTATAACTATCAGTAGATAAAAAGCACTAGGAGAGTATCCCTGCAATTATCAGGAATAACACTTTGTTCTATTGCTCCTCTATCCAAATCATAAGACTCCCCATGCTTGGTCCAAATGACTGTCAGAATTTCTGCTATTACATTCATCATTCCTTCAAGATGGTTCTTCCTTTTCCTCTTGATTGGATTATATATATATATATATATATATATATATATATATGTAGTATATTTACATATCATAATATGTACGAAATTATGCCTATTATAGATTACAGTACATCTCTACTTGAAAGCAAGTTCTTAGAACGTACTCACCTATCCACAACTTAGCTAGCAAGCAAGCTAGAAATGCGGCTAACCTAGAAGGAAATGCATGCAGATAAAATTCAGATTTCTATTACTAAAAGGCGAGAACAGAAATGGGCGACAATCAACAGCGTTCGCCTGTTAGAGTACTAACACAGATTTTTAACTGAGGAATGAAAGTCAAAATGTTCGATTTTCAACTTTCCCAAGAGATTCCTTTGCTGTCCACCCCAGCACAGCACTACCCCAGCACAGCGCTACCCCAGCAAGCTCATGACTCAAGTGTCAATCTTGCCTCCCCTCTACCTACTCAGGAGGGGAGGTAATGGGTGAACAGGACAGAACAGCAATCCTGGATCTAATGAAGCTGCTTGAACCCTGAGGAAGGAATGAGGTCCCATCTAAGGATTGGATGGCTTCATGGCTCTAGGACCCACTTTGGACACAAATCACCAGCTGTGCTGAAACAAAAAATATCTCACTCAACGTGAGTGTCCTCCTAGAAAAGGCTGTGACCTTCTCTGTTCTCGGTGACACAGCTGGCTGGGAAGGCTACCTTTTGGCCTGTGGAGCCCTGTGGAGTTGATCCAGGCTGACCATTTGGTGGGTGGAGTCCCCACAACTGCAGAGGGGCCCTCGACCACCCAGGAGGGCGAGTTTACACCTACCTTCATCAGCAGGGGCAGGCAATGGAGAAACAGGGAGCACGAGAGGAGGTCATTCTCTGAAATCCACAGGGCGGGGCAGTGGGGGCTGGGGGGGCGGTGGTAAAGGGAGAAGGGGGAAGCTGACTAAGCAGAAAAAAGGCCCTGAATAGCTATCTTCGGGGAGATCTGAAGGTCAGCCCTTTGAGAAGCTGAACAAGACTATGAAAAAAAAAAACTAAAGAGCATCTATGGACCAAGAAAGCACTTCAGGAAATTAAAAACACAGCGGCTTAGATAAAATACTCATTGGAGATTTAGGGAGCTGAATAAACACTGAAGAAAACCAATAAACACTGAAGAAAACCAAATTCTTGTTTTAGAATCCCGAGTCAATAATCTTCCAGAAGGCAGAGGGGAAATGATGAGAGAAAAAATGAGGAACATGCCTGGTATTCTCCAGGAGATCCCACAGCTATGAAACTGAAAGGACACAAGGGAAGAGATCATCAACTAAATGGAAAACTTCCCTGAGGATACAAGTGCTGGCCAAGAACACGGACAGATCCTGCATATGCTGACTCCTGGTGTACTTTCTAGATGAAGAGAGAAAATCACCATGAGCTCCTGAGTTAGAACTAGAGAGGGAGGGGGAGAAGGGGTGAAATTGAAGGGAGGGAAAGAAGGGAAGAGAAAAGGGAGAAGGAAAAGGAGAAAATGGAGGGATGAGGCAGGGAGAGAGAAGTGTGAGTGGGAGGGAAGGCTGAGGAAGGGAAGGAAGACAATTCTGAATGTTTAAGATTACAGAGCAAGAGCCTCCCCGTTGGCACAGTGGTTGAGAGCTGGGTTGTGAAGCTGCCCGCAGCCTCTGCAGACTTCTCCTGCCGCCCGCTGCTCCCCTCAGCAGTGTACTTCGTCACTCTGCCTGTTCTGCTCCCCGCTCTGGCTCTGGTGAATTCTCTCACCCTCCCGTGCTTCTGACTGTACCCAGTGCTTGTATAAATAAATAAACAAATCTTTAAAAAAAAATCACAGAGCAATAAGTGTACAAATCTGAGGGATTATGACCCCTGAGTTGAAACAAAATTTAATATTAATATGAAGATAAAAGAAATGGAAAATGAAAAGACCTGGAAATTATTGTACCACCAAGGCATTCTTTTTAGACAAATATTATTTATAGAAATTCTTCACAAAATAATATCTAAATAAATAAGTCAAGTGATAAGTGGCAAATAATGAAGATAACAATAAGTTACTAGCCCAAACCATATTTAATAATGTAGCTGTGGACTTAACTACAATTGTTCAGAAAGATATTAAAAGAGAAAAACTAAAATGTAACAAGAAATCTGATCTAGTACTTAAAATACAGATTATTTCTATAAAGCTAGGATTTAGGTAGAAGTAGATAAGCAAAAAGAATGTGTACTATGTCTTTTATTGTTGACTTTTGAGATGCAGATACTATTAAATATTTGGAATTCATAGTTTAAATTATCCCTTAAGAAACAAGCAACAAAATAAAGTTGAAATGTAGAATTGCAAAACAACTGGAGGTAGAATACAGTTACAGAAAATCAGATCAATAAAAGGCATCAGAAACAGAAGAAATAAAGAGAGAACATAACATGTTTCAAAACCATAAAATACAATGGCAGGAGATAGAACAAACAGTTCAAAAACCAGAATGGATGCAAATGCCTCAACTTCTCCAATTAGGACATAAAGGTTGAGTTTAAAAAAGATTGTGTGATGATTTCAAGATATATACCCCAAACAACACAAAACAGGAAAAAAAAAAAAAGCAAATAAAAGGATAGGCAAATGGTAACAAAGTACAAGTGGCAATTCTGACATCAAATAAAATGGATTCCAGATAATAGCATTCATTAGGGAAAATATATTGTATATGCTTTTTAAAAGAAGGTCATAATAAAAGATAAAACATATAAAGCAATATACAAAGCAACATACAAAGCAGCTTCCAAAGGTATAAAATGAAGCTCATTAGAAATTCAAGCAGAATTGGACAACACAATTTTACATGGAGGATTTCTGTGTAGATCTTAAAAGAAGGAAGGCCAGGGGGAGGAGGGAGAGAAGAAATTGGGAACCAAAGAAGGTAGGTTGTAGGTTTTCATTTTGTGCATTCTATACTGAGTCTTCTCCACCTGCTTCAGAGCCAATCATTTTTAAGCTGCTATTGTGCTAAAGATGTGTTTATTAAGAGCCTCCTTTCCAATGTTATGTTTGCCCAAGGAGACTATTTTGTAGGTCTTTATATTTTGACATGAAGATATATCAACCATATGTTAAATTAAGGCCCGTGATGTGCTCACATACATTCCTGCACTGTATATACCAAGTCACTAAATTTTCAATTGTTACAATTCAGCTTGTGACACGAAGACCCTTTGCTTCAAAAGAGCACAATGCATTCAGAGGTAGCTAAAATAAAACTTAATCTAGGTATATATCTCTATATTTCAAATTACTTGCTTTATTTTTACTTGAATTTATTAGTTAATATGTAGAAATTATTGATGCTCATCAATGTAAAGCATCTTTCCCAAGAATGTCCACTATCAGAAAACTATAGGGCAAGTCCCTTCTAGGATGCTAATAACTCAATAAAGAATTACTAGGCACACCACATTTACTCCTTGAGGCAGATCTAAAGCCATCAAGTTTCCAAAGAACTTTTTCTGGGTATAGAATTCAGTGGAAATCAGAAGCAAAGGAAGCCATCAGGAAACCACTATTCATTATCCTTCACATAAAATAGCCACCTGTGATGGTGTCAACTAGCTCAAATGACAGAATCTTGTCATTTCTTGAATTCCATACTTAGTCTTTGACAGTCCTACTAACTAATTAAAAAGTAGAAGATTTTCCTCTCTGTAAATTCTTCCAAATTATAGCAGATATTATGCTTATGAGCCACTAGACCTAGTGGCTTGATGACATAAATACCCCGACCTTGGGGTCAATCCAATACTGCTACTGGTTGAAGCTTTGTGAAATACCCCTTGGCCTTATGGCTGATACCAAAGATCTAGCCTTATGGTACCATCCATCAGGAAACAAATCTTGGACACTTCATCCACAGATATTTCTCAAAACCATGTAGGGGTGGTGGGTGGAGGAGAGCAGCAGTGATAGAAATAAGGACTACAGACTAAAACAGCATGGAATACAAAGAGAAGCAAATTTTAAATGGGATTCTGGCATTTGAATTTAACACTGCTCTTTAGAAAATTATTTGAGCTAATGTTTGACATTAGCTGCTAAAAACTGTCTATAAAATACAGCAACTGGAATTAAACTAGTAAGATCTTACACGGTATCAATCTGTAGATTTAATAACTAGATTAGGGTGATTTCCACTGAGTGTGTAGATAACATATAAGTAAGTGAGAGCTTCTAAAGTACTTAAGAAGTACTTATGGGCGCTTATAAACAAAGTCCTGTTTTAAGTAGTTTGAACCTTCTTGCTAAAGTCTTGTTTGCACTATTAGTTTGCTTAGTGGAACATTTTTCAGAGACTGTTATGGTGAGTTTTAATAAGCCTTGTGTCTGGAACAGCTCAAAGCCTGACTCAATGGGGCCTGGATTAATAAGGTTTTAAATTACCTCAAAACACAAGGCCTTGTTCGAGATGTTAACTATCTCTAGGACTCAGGGAGCTCGACTGTATGGGCCCAGCTAGAAGCAAGAAAATTCTATTCAGGTCAGCCTATCTGGGCTTCACCCTGCAGGAAAAAACTACCCTCAGTGATTTCAACTCAGTAATAGAAAAATGTATGCGGCTTGGAGTGGACGAGAGTTAATATCCTAAATCAACTGGGGTTCTGACATGTGAAGTCCAGTTAACAGTTTATGCTTTGGAAGCTTATTTCTATCAGAAATGTTGGAAAGTCCAAGGAAAACCTAAATCCCCCAGCTCATCATTCTATTAAGACTGATAATTCACTTTTTTTTTTAAAGATTTTATTTATTTATACAAGAGCTGGGGTACAGGCCAGAGGTACGGGAGGGTGAGAGAATTCACCAGACAAAGTGGGGAACAGAACAGGCAGACAGACCGAAGGCACTGCTGAGGGGAGCAGAAGGAGAGACAGGAAAGGTCTCCCGCGCCATGTGGTTATATCCTTGGCTGGCTGGGAATCAAACCCATGCTGCAGAGGCTGTGGACAGCTTCACAGCGCTGTGCTCAACCCGCTATGCTGATACCTCACATTTTTGATCATGGTGGAGACAAAATGCAGGGGGCTGCCAACGGCACCCTCTTTTAATGTGTGAATCCCAGAGTTATCTGGACACTCATCAGCACTACCTGATCCCTATAATGCAGTTCACTCCACAAGCCTGCACTTACTTCCTGAAATACACCCCTTCCTTGTTCTCAACAACCCCACTCCTAATTCTCCTCCTCCTCCTCTCATCAGTCCTACCCAGGCTCCCAGCCCCTAGGACACCCCTAACTCTTGCTAGCCCTAAATACGATCTTTGTTTCCATAGAACTCACTCCATTAGAGTGATTTCCTCATATTTAATCACCACTTACTATACTAACAGCCTTTGCAGCCTCATTTCTAATTCAGCCATGTCCAAGTGCCAGACAAGCACGTCCAGCTGTCAGTGCTGTGGATCTGGCCACACTCCTCACCACCGTTCACCCAGCCGCAATGACAGAAATGCAGACATCATCCAGCCCATTGGCTTCCAGGTGAGTTCTCAATCTTTGCTCACAGCACAACCTTCTTTAGCAACTGCAACCAAGTAGAATGTTGTTTTAATAGGCAAGTCTAAAAATGAATATTATATGTAGCTTTTTTCTTATTGTATTTATTATATTCTCTATATAACTGAAATCTCACCTTTCAAATGACATTCTAACTGTCTCTATCCACTAATAATTTTCTATCACCTTTTCCATTCTGTAATCAAAGAGCTAGCAAGGTATTTGACTTGGCCCCCCAATCAATCAATCATCACAAAATGACTTTACATCACTTTGACCTTTAAATTACTTGAGATAAATCCAAAGTGTTCAAAGCAGTTAGAAGAGCTACTTCCAGGGCATACTGAAAATACTTTGCCCTCAAATGTGGAAATGTTTTAAGCAACAGGCTTGGTGTAAGTTTTATGTAAGAAGAAAAATACCAACCTGCTGTTATATAATTTCCTGTCTTATAATTTTTCCAAGGAGTAGAGAAAAAGTGACAGCAGATAAAAGAAAACTGCATATAAAGTACTCTTTGTACCCTTAAAAATATATGGAAAATAGCAAATTACTTTAAAAACACCTAGACTGAGCTGAGTGAGCTGGGAAGGTGTGGAACAGTTGTAGAGAAGTCTCATCCATCGATAGCTTCAAGGCACACAATGCAGGATGACATGCAGCAGCTCAGATTCCAGTGGGGGTGCAATTATCTCATAAAACCACACCTTCAAGAAATTTATTATACTTTTTTTTTTTTGGTGGGGATTACAAAGTGTGCTGCCCATCAAAGTAACACCAGACCTAGACCCGTGCTGATACTTCAGGAGTGCCCTCCCTTATTAAAAAGTTGACAGTCTTCACAAGCTGCACACATGCACCCCTGGAGAATAATACCTCCCCAGCGACTTACAGTGAACCAGCCTATGAAAAATGGACCTTAATTTAAGCTAATTAATTCCCCTTGCTACCTCAAGATCATTTATTCACATTCTCTTGAGTGTGTGATGAGAAAGCTTGGTCCTCAAATTTACTGGGTTTTCTCATAACTCTCTTATGAGAGTTTTTAATTTGCTGACACTTGAAGTTTAAGGTCATCTTGCTGTTTAAAACATCTCCTAGCTATTCCTGGACAATATTACAAAATGCTACATGTTCAAGTAAAAATCAAATAATGGCAGGATTCTACCAAACACTTAAGTCAGCTGTGCTGATGGCTCTGCTCTCATTTCCTAGGTAGCTACTTATATCTTTTCAGGTTCATCTGAGCATTAAATAGCAATGGTCAAGTGTTTAGTCCTAGGAAGCACAAAAACAGCTATTTTACTATTTTGCTTAATTTCAGAATATTTTAAAATATAATGTTATTCTATTCACTTATGAAATATTTTCCCAAAATGCAAATTTGTAATTCACATTTTATCTCCATCCAAATGCTTTAGAAATAAAATGTAATAAAATATAACTGGATAGAAACCTTATCATCCTCCCTCATCATCTGATTAAGAAGATGTGGATCTGTTCTTCATAGGCAGAAGGAAACATTTTCCTGGCACTGGATATTTCAGTAGAAAACTATTTCAGTTTTGCTCATCTCATATAGGACTGGAAAATGAAGACAGCAATCAGTAGAATTTTATAAAGTATCCAAAACATATGATACTCATCAAAAGCGAACATTTAGATTTTTCTGAGCACAGAGGAGGTAAATGGACATTTTTCCAAAGAAGACATAGAAAAGGTGCTTGATATCATCAATCATCAGGGAAATGCAAATCAAAGCCACAGTGAGATATTACTCCCCACCTGGTCAAATGACTATCACAAAAAAAAAAAAAATTACAGGAAATAAGACATCCCTTGTGGTTGTGTTGGTGGCACTGTAAAATGGAAGCTCCAAATGTTCTAGCACCCCCACTTTTGGAATATATATATCAAGGAAAATCAAAGCAGGGCCTCAAAACTAACATTGCATTCTCAGGTCCACTGCTGCACTGTTCATCACATTCAAGATATGGAAACAACCTAAGTGTCCTCAGCAGTAAGGGACAGAAAACACATGGTGTCCATGCAAACACACACACACAGTGGGATGTCACCCAGCCATGAGAGAGGAGGAAGCTGTGCCATTTGCAGCAAGGATGAACCTTAAGGGTATTACCAGTGAGTAAAATCAGAAAGAGAAAGCTGAGGAGTATTTCTCTCTCTCTGTGTGTGTGTGTGTGTGTGTGTGTGTATGTAGAGAGGGATGGGGAGGGGAATGGGGAAGAAGACACATTTTTCTGATCCTTTGTCCTTGGGCCTTTAGGTTGCTTCTACAATGGCTACTGCAAATAGAGCTTCAGTGAACGCAGCAGTGCAGACATCTCTCCGAATTAGAATTTTTGTATTTTTCAGGTCAATACCTAGGAGCAGAATTGCTGGTTCATATGGTAGATCTATTTTTATAGATAGAACTGGAAAGGATAATGCTAAGAGAAATAAGTCAGCAGGACAAAGACAAATATCAGATGGTGTCACTTATTTGTAGAATATACTGTACAAACACAAAACAAAGGGTCAAACAAAAGCAAACCAATAACAAACCCTTAACAACTGACTACAAAACTGAGGCCACCAGAGGGACTGGGTGGTAGGTTAAGAATGGGGGAGGGAAGGGCCCGATGGAGCAGGTAGAAGATTATTGGGCTCTTGTGGTAGGTATGGTGTGAAAACATGTATTTGTAGAGGTTTGAACCTATAACCCCTAATACAAATACAGGATGTAAAGCAAGAAAGAAGAAAAGTGGAAAAAAACAGCAAAAAAGTAAAAGAAAATCCTATGTGGCATCTTCCTGTATGTGGAATCCAAATAAAAAGGCAAAGTTATAGAAGCAGAGTAGAAAGTGGTTGCCAGGACTGCAGAAATAGGGAGAGGGTGGTTCAAGGGTGCGACATTTCGCTGTGAGATAAGTAACGCTGAGTATTTAAAGGGTAACTTGCTACCTGTAGTTGGTGACTCTGTATTACATTGACAACTTAATGTTCTCAGCAAAAAAATTGAAGACACAAAAATAGAATTGCTTCATTGTACATTACTGCCCGTTGTGTATAAATCAAGGGTTCATTTCTTCCTATCCTAGCATTCCTATTACACGTCTTTTTGATAGTGACTTCCTACTGGGTACACAGTGGTATTTCATTGTGGTTTTGATCTGCACTTCCCTAGTGGTTAGTGATGTATCACATGCTTAGTGACCAAAGACAATGTGTAGAAATACAAATGATTTCTGTCTATTATTAGTCTTGTTTCCTGAATATCCTTTCAACTCATTTATTAGCTCTCGTAATTTTTTTTTTTTTAAGATTTATTTATTTATTTATACAAGCACTGGGTACAGTCAGAAGCACAGGAGGGTGAGAGAATTCATAGCTCTGGTAATTTTGAATTGTGTCATATAGTCTGCTCATAGAGATAGTTTTTCCTTTCCAATGTGGATACCTTTCATTTCTTGCTCTTGCCTCAATGCTCTGGCTAGAACCTCCAGTGCCATACTGAAAAGAAGTGCAGAGAGATCACAATCTTCCCTTCTTCCGCATTTGAGAAGTAATTAATCCAGTCTGTCACCATCAGGTATGATGTTAGTGGCGGATCTTTCACTATTAGGTAGATGCCCTTTTCCAGGTTAAATTCTCCCCTACTCCTACTTTGTTGAGTGTTATTATCACGAGAGAATATTGGGTTTTATCAAATGCCAAGCTTTCTCTTGTCTTTTGAGATGAAGACATGTTTTTTGTCTTTTATTTTACTGACAGTTCTAGAATACTGATCAAAATTAGTATGCTAA
Organism: Talpa europaea; assembly: GCF_964194135.1. Lineage (NCBI taxonomy): Eukaryota > Metazoa > Chordata > Mammalia > Eulipotyphla > Talpidae > Talpa > Talpa europaea. The sequence continues at coordinate 137,439,733 of NC_140068.1, forward strand.
CCCAACTTTGTTTTTGCAGTGAATCCCAGGTGGTCATGGTATATAATCCATTTTATTATGTTGCTGGAATCAGTTTTGTTCAGGATTTTTGCATCTATTCAAAAGAAATGTTGGTATGGGTTTACTTTTCTTGGGATGTCTTTCCTTGGCTCTCGATATTTTAAATTACATGTTTCACCTAACTTAGTAAACTGACAAAAGTCCAGAAAACTACTTTGATTCTTAGGAGTTTGTCTGACTGATGCTGTTCATGTTCATAATATTTATCCTAAGAAAATGACATTTTAAGAAATTATAATTGGTAATGATATAAGTACACAAAACTTATTTGTTGGGTTTTATAGACATTATTTATACTTAACAGACTATTTATAGACTGTTTATAGATGTCAACACTCAATATGTATACCTAAAGGTTATAATTTAGGGGTAAATGCTACATATAAATTATCAGAGATAAAACATAGACTATTAATCAGCAAGATAACAGAAATCTAGTCATTTTTTAAATACTTGCTAAATTCCACATTTAAGTTAGAGAAGGCAGAATACTTCCAAATTTAATTTAAATTTATATATAGAGAACCAGAGTTTTATCCTAACTTTGTGAAATTATTAAAACAACTATATAGAATACATTTTTCAAGACCTTAATAATAATGAAAAATGCTACCATGAGTCCTGATGTACCTACTCTTTAAAATATCAAAATGATCAGAGAATCCGTATTGGGGAAAATAATTTAGTAACACAGAAATTCAGGGGGATATCATTGATATTTCATATAAGAAAAGAAGTATTTTAATAGTAAAATAACTGCCTATGGAGAAAAATCTGCAAAACACAGAATACAGAGTTATCTAAAAATAACACACCAGGAAGACAATTAGCCTTAAATTGAATTTGTCTTAAATTATAGGTGGGATGTTTAACTTTAAAGGCTTAGAGTTCGAGAGTACAAGACTGGATCTGCGCTTATCTACTGGGCTGATCTGGAAAAATTAAACAAATGTGGGAAGTTTTTGAAAAATTTCGATTTCTTCAGCTCCTGTCCCCCCAGCTGAGTTGGTCCTGTGCTTCCTCCTTCGCCAGCTGTTCCTTGTGCCTCTGCCTTTAATCAGGTGCGGAGCAGGAACTCAACATCCTGTTGCCTTACTCTGATTAGGAGGAGTCAAATTCTACAAATTGGCAGGTTTCTGCTTTTACTGATTCTATTTGATGAATCATTTGCTTTTAAGTATTTGAAAAGGGCCATTAGTGAAGCTGCAGCTCAGCCTGTTGCTATTTCCGGTCTATTTATAACCAGCACCGGTAAGCAGCCAAATGCTGGTCCTCCTTATCTATTCAACCTAGAATTTAGGAATACAACAGAAAATAAAGATAGCTACCTAATATCTAAAATAAAAACAGTAGGGATCAACAGCTTAGAGGCTAAGAACAGTGGTCTTAAGATCATTACAAAATTAGCAGACCAAGAGACCACAGTGCCTGCTTCCTAACGAGGAGATATGAAATGGTATGGATTCAGTCACAAGAAACAGTAAACGTAGAATTAAAGACAGAAAGAGAGCTAAAAAGGAGAATCAGGAGGCAAAGACCTATGACTCTCTTAGTCATGAGGATGTGTCTTAACTTCAGTTCCTAAAACTCTAACTCTAGCTCTAGCTCTAGCTATTAGAGGTGCTGGTATCTAATACTAATGATGAGGTTCCTTGGAAGTCCCCATGCCCACCCTTCCATGAAAACAGTGCCCACTCCCTCCCACAGCACACAGTCCACTCCCTCCCACAGCACACAGCCCACCCCCTTCCCAGCCCCATTCATGTTGTACATATGCCACCCAGCTGGTAGGCTGGCAGGGAGCCAGGCTTCCTCAGCTGTATCCTCTTTATTTAGAGTCTGTGAAATGGCAGAGTCTCATTAAGACTTCGCCACTATCTCCTTCTCAACATCATTAAATTGCTAACACAGCAGGCCTGACATCAAATGGCCTTTGTGTAATCCTATTAAGCAAAGGACAAGAAAAGCTGGACTTGGGGATGAGGGAACGCATTTCATTGAAACCTGAGTTCCATCCCTACAGTATGGCCTGGCAGGCTCAAAGCCTGGCAAGCAAGAGAATATGGAAGGAGGGTATAGACAGTGCACACTGGCAATGCCAGACCCAGGCAGGTGCAATGCCCAAGGGCAGTGGACAGGGCTGAAAACGCATAAAAGGGTGTAGGGTAAGGTGAAAGTATCAGGCTTTTCTGCCCTCCCGCTATAGGATAGATGATGGAACCTGCAGTCCTGAATGCATGCCTGATGGTGGTTGCCTGGAATAGGGTGTGGGCACATGTAGATGGGATTCACCTGGGCTAAGACTGGGCTTTTAAGGGCGGTGTCACGGGGATGCCAGCAGAAGCAGAGAATCAGAAGCAGCAGCTGAGAGAGAAGCAGAACCAGGAGAGAAGCAGAGGCCACCAGAGAGCCCAGATAGAGTGAAGACTTGCTGGGGGCTGGGAGGCCTGCCAGCCTCCCGGCCCCCCAGCCAACCAGCACCCCTGCCTGCTGTGTACCTGGTAAATCCCAATAAAAGCCTGCAAAAGCCACCGAGGTCTCCAGGACTCTCTTCCTCCTTTACCCAGTCTGCGGGATCAGAAAAACCTGCGCTGTGTCCTCCTGCCCCCTACAGAGGGCCAATTTTCTTTTAATTTCAGAGCATTCTGAAGAAAAATATAAAGCAAATAGATCAGAGAGAGTGTGAAGGGCAAACCTTCACGGGACAAAAATGTAAATTGTGGATAGAAAGAGAAGCTCCCAGGCCTGAATGGGCAGCAACTCCTGATCTGAAGGGCCAGTGATAACTGTGGCCTTTTCCTGGCATTCCTTTCCATTTGTAAGATAAAAGTCTAGGTAGAGCTATGCTACATGTTAGTTAAAATAATCAGTATCAATCATTTTTTAAAATTTGAATTTCAAAAGGAGCGGGGGACTGCAAATGAGATACCTTGTGAAGTCTGCTAGCAATTTTGCAATTTGCAAAGTCACCACTGCTTGGACACAACATAAGCTGAGCTCCTTAGCTACAGGATGTTATGATCTTATGTATAGGTGCTGGTGCACAAATAGACTTTAAACCGAAATACGTGCTTTTTAAAATTTCTCTATATCTGACTATTCACAAAAACAGCATTCCAAAATAAATAAATAAAGACAAAACTTTGCTTTCCAGGTAAATAATTTGGAAATCAGCCCATGACAAAGCATCCTAGCCAAGTAATACTTAAGTTTTAGAACACACAAAGAGAACCCCCCAAAGTCTAACATCTGAAAGATATTCAGACTGCACACTTGTCTTTGAAGAACTATCTATTCTTAACACACAATTAAAAGGGTGTTTTAACAGTTATTTATAATTGATTTCTATCATTTATTTCCTTAAACACACAGATTTGGGCCTTCTTATAAGCCACGGCAGACAGTGTGGATTACAGGCCCTGGAATCTAGATGATTTCAAGTGTAGGCCCTGGATGTTACAGTGTGTGCCCAGAGGTGATTCAGTCATTTCTCAGGTGATTGAAAACTATACTCCAACCCACATGTAAGTTACCTTAACATTTAAAATAGTAGTGACTGTCACCTAAATATGTACTTATGCTGTCAAATTAAACTCATTTTTATATAGGCTTTAGAATAAAGTCACCTCTTTACTGTGTCATTAATTAGGATGGTTACAAGCTGCCAAAGCACAAAACTCCTGTCTCTTGCTCATAATAACTGTTGTGGGGGGGGGTGTGTGTGGCGGGGGTTAAACATACTATTCTGTGCTACAATTTCAGAATTCAAAACTCAGAAGTTGGGTGGTGAGTTGAAAGTGGTGAAACCCAGGGAGCACTGGCAGAAGCCAAAGTGAAGTTCCCCCCTTAGGGAATCCTTCCCCGACCGGGGTCACACACACAAAAAGCAGAGATGCAACACATCTCTAAAATACAGTATTTTAACTCCAAGGAAGAAAATAAGACGTGAAAGAGTGTCTAAAATGAGCATATTTGAAACATTCGAAGAGATCTAAAGAAAAAGTAGATTTAAAGAAAGCACTGAAAGAAATTCCATAGAGTTAGTAAAATAACAAAAGGCTTCTATGGACAGGTGAATCCATAGATAACAATGTTCAAAACTAGCCCAACTAGTATTCAGAGCAGTGTCAAATTAAAATATGAGCACACAAAGGCAGAGTTTAAACTCACAGAACCTTCACTGAAACTACCAAGAAGGACCTATTTAAACAAGAAGAAAATTAAACTCAAAATAGCAGAAGCAAAAAGGAAGAAGCTGTGGTGAGTAAATAAACTGGTAAACAAATGGATTATTCTAAACAATGGGAAGCTTTATGTAAAAACAGCAAAAGGACTATCAGGGCTTACTTTGAAGGACCTACAAGCAGACTAGAATTCAATTACTAAGCAGCAATAACTTGGAGCAGGGGAGGCAGCAGATCTGAGTTAAAGTGCTTTGTGTGGGAGTGAGCACTAGTAATTAGATTTAGAGTTGATAGAGAATGTGTGTTCCAATTAAGCATAAGAGCAAAACGTACAATCTTTCAACTGACAGCTGAGGAGAGATACAAAATTCAGTCAAACTAACCAAAGGCAAGAAAGAAAAAGTAGAAAGTACACAACATAGAAATAAGCACCCTTTACCCATAAGAATAAATGTGATAAATACATTACATTTCCTATAAAAGTGATAAAGAATGAACTTGAAGTTTAGAAAATTGCCTAATTAGTGCTTACAAAGATATATTTACAAACAAATGCTTACAAATTATGCTGAATGCTTACAAATAAAAGCTTACAATTATATTAATGCTAACAAATATATACTGAAAGCAAAAAAATTTAAATAGTTGAAAATAAAAGGGAGAGGAAACAAAATTTGATTGTATTTGTATTGTGTATTTTGGTGTATTTCGGTCAGTCTGCCTGTTCTGTTCCCTGCTCTGTCTCTGATGAATCCTCTGACCCGCCGCATCTCTGGCCTGTACCCTGGCTCTTACGTGCATAATAAATAATATCTTTTAAAAAATAAAAAAAAATTCCAAATTAACAAGAATAATGAGTACTGCTAACACCATCCACTAAAAAGATATGCTTGTGAGAAACTTGAGTGCTTTGTAGGAGTTTTATTATCCTCAAAACAATCCCTAGAAAAATGAAACTAAAATGGGCTTAACATTCAATGGAAGGAACAGGAAAAAGTAGTCAAAGAAAACAGAAGATATTAAAATTAATTTTCTGAGTTAATTTTGTAATGTTTTCATTTGTATTCCCATGTTGCTAAACTCATTGACAAAGGTCTGAAATAAAAGAGAGACCAGGAAGAATGAAAAAACTTAAACTATTAGCTCTTTTAAACCTGAAGGTGGGTGTGGGTGTGGTATGGGTGTGTGTGATTGTGTATGTGTGAGAGACAAATATTTAATGAATACCTACCTATTCAATGGCCAGTATAAAATGGTCACTTAAGGATCTTAGAGCCTATTGAAAATAAATACTGAGAATTTTTAACGCACACACATATACACACAAACACATACACAGAAGAATTTCATTTTGCACCTGAAAAATTTTCAAATGAAACATTTACTGAATTTTACATTTGCAGTTATTAGCAAGGTAAATTCAGCTAACAAGCTACAGGAATAACTACTATACTGGCTCAGAAGAAAGGGCTTTCTACTTGGACTTTAATGTTTGCATCTATAAATGAACAAGAGAAGGCTCATGGAGAATGAACAAAGATGGACTCCAGGGAGCCAGGGCCAGGGCAAGGTGTTCTCTGGCCATCTGGGCACAGGTCTCCAGCTGAAATCAGTGCTTGGAAAATGTAAAATAAAGAAATGGGCAGATACTTTGTCCAAACAAACCTACATAGAAAATCACACTTGCTTGAATGAATTACCAGTTCTGTAAAGTTGCTCTTACTCTATGATGTTATCTTTTTCATAAAACGTCTTTAAACTGCTTGTGGCCCTCACAAACTGTGCTGTGACGAAATAACTTTTCAAATTAATCTGAAGATTGCTTTGCATATTTTGCTAAAATGCCTACATTTTACTATTATTTTTTTAATGTCAAAGGTCGGACCCTCCAAACAATCACTTCAGTTCAATTAGCACCACTTTGCTGCCAACCCCCAACAGGGCTCCCAGCTGAGGGGGGTCAAAGGGCCACCACCTGGTCCCAGGCCATAGAACCCCTGGGCTCTTGGGCCATGTGGTTCTCTTTATCTCAGGGTGTGGAAAGCCTCCCAGCTTCTCTCCACTCATGCTCAGAAGGCCCCGGTCCTGGTTTCCAAACACATACCTTCCCCCCTCCCCCTCTCAGCAGGCCCCGTTTGTCCTTTGCTGATCACAGGCACCCTTGGTCTGGCCCCAGCACAAACATCTTCAGTATACATTATGGGCTTAATGGGGTGGAAAATAAGGATAATAAGAATAAGTCACAGGGAAGGCCTTCGAGTTTATTCATGGAACATAAAAATGGCAGGAGGACATGCTCTTCAGAAATGGAGCCGCCATTTTCATTGTCTACATCACTGGTTCCTGTTACAAGCTTGTCTCGGGAAAGTCATGTTGTCTTTTGTGTGATTTGTACAGGTTATCAACAATGTTTGATTTGGGCATGAACATTTCCTGACCTGCCCGGGCCATATTTCCCAAGGATTGTTCACAAGGCTGGTTTTGATCGTATCGGTGGCTCCGCTGCAAGAAGAGCTTCATGGCACCCAGTGTTGGGGACAAGGTGGTCAGCTGCCTGACCTCCAGATTAAGGGGGACATTAGTGCATGCGAATCAAGTCTGAATTAGTGACTTTATGACAAGAAGGTGACCTCTTCACTGGTTTCCTGAGTATTGCCTGTGGAAGGGTTCTGAGATATCACAATGACATAGCAAGAGAGTAAATACATTATTCCGTGAAGCAAATGGGTCATGTAAGAAGCAAAACAATAAAAGATCAAAGAAAGCAGACTGAAAAACAAAGCTTTTACAAACTATGAATCCCTTACTAATATGCACATAATAATAATCAGCAAAAATAGCATGGTAAAGGAGGAGGGAAAGCAGATAATGCAGGATAAAGGGAGATAATTAGTCTAAGAGGATCTCATGAAGTGGTGTCCCTGGTTCTTCTGAAGTTGAGGTGCTCTGATTCAGGTAATGAAGAGAAGGACAGAGTTCACGGGGGCAGGTGAGCCCAGCAAGGCTAAAGCCTGAGCAGGTACACACTAAGCAAGTTATTTGTTCACCGTGTTGAAGGTTGTGTGGGGTGAAGACTGAAGAGACAAAAGGATCAACAGGCAGAAAGTTCCAAAGCCCTGTGCTTATTTTTTTCCGTTTTCTTTTGGTTTCTAGTTTGTTCAGAAGGTGGTTTGTTTAGGTGATTTTTCTTAAAGTGGGAGACTGAGAAAGACGACTTGGATATAAAAGATACACAGAAATAGAGGGGCAAATTCTTATAAGAAAAACAAAGTCCAGGAAAAAATGTGTTACAGTCTGGAATAAGAACGAGGACATCACAGTAAGTATATTTGGCATCTCAGTGAGAAACACCAACAGTATTTATCAATGAGTGAAGAGCAAATAAAAGACAAAAGATTCTTCCAGAAACAAATGTAAAGAAATCAGAGAACAGCAGAGTATGTGATAATTATTGGAAAATAGGATTAATTTATGTTTAACAAAGTTTTTGAAAAATAGATTTATAAATGGAAAGTGCTACAAGTTATCTGCTTAATCGAACTGGCTCTCTATCATGATACAATCAATAAACTGACAGCTACTACAGTTCTTTTCTTCTACACTTTTAGACTGAAACATATTCCAGTTTGTTCAGCCTAATATTCTATAGTTCCCTGAACAAAAGTTAAGAAAAAAAACTTTTACTATTTAAAGACAGACAAAAAAAAAAAAACTCTTTGAAAAAAAAAAAAAACAACACTTAAAATACTAATATAAAAGGGTGGCGTAGCGGTTGAATGCTGGGTTGCGAAGCTGCCCGTAGCCTCTGCAGTACCAGTTCGATCCCCAGCCACCAGGTGAGGGTCCCACATGGCGCAAAGACCTCTCCTGCCGCCCGCTGCTCCCCTCAGCAGTGTACTTCGTCAGTCTGCCTGCTCTGCTCTCCCCTCTGGCTCTGGTGAATTCTCTCACCCTCCTGTGCTTCTGACTGTACCCAGTGCTTGTATAAATAAATAAATAAATCTTAAAAAAAAAAGGGGGGGGTAGTGTTAAAGAGTTCTGACTTGTCAAATAATTCCTTAGCTATTTTAGTAAGTTCTGCTGTTTCTATTTTAGCTTCCACAAATAACTTTAAGGGTTAAAAGAACACTTTCATTCAAGCAGCAGTTCACTCTTTTAGTACAGTTGGTAAGGTCAAGTTTTCTCAAGAGGACATTGGTATAAAACACCCTCACAAGAAGAAAGAAGCACAGACCAGAAGAAAAGTTAATTGAAGTTAAATGCGTTTCAAGCTTCTCTGAGTGGAGAAAAGGGGCACATATTTTTAAATCCTCAATCACTTACCCTCTGCAATTATCTCATCTACCAGAACTCCAAAATCAATTGAACTGGACTTTCATTTATGCTTTATAATAGGAAAAAATGACACATTTCCAAATTTAATTAACCAAAACAAAAATTCCTAGGACACCCCATGTAATTCTGAGTGGACTAAACAATACATCTTAGTGGTTCAGGACAAAAGGTCATTTGGAAGGGATGTGCCTTTAAGGGTTTACAAAGGCTGGGTCTTCAGTCCTATAATAAAGAGGAAGCACATCTCAGTAAAGGAAGGATGCCCACTTTAAATAAGGAAATGGGCCTGCAGGATGCACACATGCTGCTTTCTATTAATGATAAGCACAGTCCACAAAAAGGGCCTCACAGTGCACTAACTTTCATGTCGAATACCTGCAGAGAATGCCTAACATAAACACAACGACAACTAATGTGTCCACTCACCATTTTATTAAATGATTTATGTGTTCATAATAGAGGCTAGTAAATACTGACGACTATATTCCAAGTTAAGAACTGTAATTACTGGTGTGATGATTGTATGCCAGAATCAACGCCAATAATGTCTTGGGAGAGAGGCAGACTTTAGAGGTTTATGAGGATAATTATACAAGATAGATGGCTTTGCTGTGTGATTTTTTTTTTTTTTTTAACCAGAGGGAATAAGAAGAGGGAGATTTCTAAGACCTTTGCTGTAACTTAAATGCACACACACACACATTGTTGCACCTGTTTAGGGATTGTAAAGCATTTTGTTAAAGACAGAAAATAAAGTCAATCAATATCCTAAAATAGTCATTTATGCTGAATTTTCCCCCATACTTTTTGCGCTCTCTCTCTCTCAATTGCTCTCTTTCTCACCCCTCCCCTTCTTCTCTCACACACACCCTAATCAGATATTTTTCAATACACTAAAATAAATTACCACCTTACTTAATTACTCAGCAGATGACTGTCTAATTTTTCAGCTGTCATGCCTCTGGTCCCCTCACACTTGTCACTGAATACTGATAATCCCTGGGGCATTCTGCTGTTTATTAGTGCCTCAAGTAAGAGGTAGGCAAAAGTAGGTAAATTAGCTACCTGGCAACAACTCATTACAAGTGGTCCAGGATTTGGGGGATTTCCAAGAACTGCCTCAGTGAAGAGAAAAGCAGACACCCATTGAGTCTACACACCAGCCTCACCTCTCCACCCAATGTAAGCAGTGAATGTCATGTCCAGAAAACCCGGCTCATCCGACAAGACTTGTATTGAGTGTCACTTCAGTGATGAAATATTCTTGAACTGCTCTCTAGGGGAGTGGGGAGCGGGTGGTCTGGGGCAGAACCCCTGCTGTATCACAAGATCTTCTGAAGAGAAGATGTGTGATCCCCAAAGAGAAAGAATTTATCTTTAATAAATTTATCTGGAATTTTGATAACAAAATATTTCAAAGAAGTGTCTTCAAGCATGGATTTCAATGTTGTGGCTTTTTGACAAGCACCCAGCTAGCTCAGAAGGCTGAGCGGGAGACTCTTAAATGTTGTGTCATTAGAAATGTCAACTTGGAGAGTGGAGGAGGAAGGAACATGAGGCATAATTTTCCATGCTCCAGGCCCCTTCAGGATTTGAATCTGGTCCTAGTCAAACCTCCATTACACAACAAATCGCATGTGTTTTATGGAATCATTGAGCTGGGTTTTCTCCCAGGAGATAACAAGAACTGTAAGGACAGTTCAGGCAGGCCAACAAATCCAAGGAGGAGGGACAGGGGGTTGCCACCTGGAGACCATGGCCAGCTCCAGGTCATGCCCCAGGTAATTCTGCACAGCAGGCCAGAGCAACCTTTCCCTGTTGGTTATCGCTGGTTACCGCCTGTCTCCTCCACAAGAGTGTATGTCCTATTCTGGACTTTTTAAAAAAATGATAAATTCAGACCCACATTTTCTTAAAGCATTTGTGGGAAACGTGCATGGGAGTGCCTACGTCAAGTGTGTTCAATGGGAAAGCGGAGAAAAAGATGAAAAGGCAAAGTTGAATTTGGTGCTTATGAAACACCTGAAGGACAGTTTGCTTCTTATTTTATTATCAGAGTTGTGGGAAGAAGAGCGAACACACCACTTCAAATGTCTATCGTCCCAATTTCTGTTTCCCATGGACCGAGCTCATCTATAAAATGCATATATAAAATGCTTCCTTATATAAAACTTCCCCGAGGACTTGCAGCAAGCAGAGTTTGTACAACAGATTAGACCACAACAAGTTCCAATACTCTCTGGGGATCAATGACATGTGTGCAGAGAAGAATTTATAAGACTCACCATAATGGCTCCCCTGGAACTATTACTTTCTGATGGGGAAAGTAATAGATATTTTTTAAAAGGAGCACACTTGCCAAAATACGTTTTGGCTCCAAACAAGGCCGTGCGCATTAGACAAACATAGTAAAACTGTTGTAAAGTGCTTCACTAAAATGTGGATAGACTGCAGGTCAAAACATATTGCCTGGAAATAGTGGTACACAACCCACATTTCACTAAAATGTGGAAAGCTTACACCATGAGTCAATAGCAATACAATGACAAGGTTTTACTCCAATTCCTTCATTATAAACAAAATCAATTATTACCGCGTCAACTCTCTCACATGTAAAAACGATCATATTACTTTCTAGACCAGGGTCACAAATTCAGATGCCTACAGGGGCAAGCATGGAATGTAAATAAGCCAAGCAGGCCAGGTGCAGGCTGTGCAAAACTACTACAGCCCAGGTAGCTCCCGTTTTTGCGTCACGCCACTTTGCTTTTATGAAAGACTGAGGTTAGAACTGGTTTCGCTAACAATAACAAATCCAAAGAGGATCTCCATTTTATGACAAAGGTGGAAAGTGACAGTGGTGCTGGTTTTGCAGCAGCCATTCTATGGGCAGCACCCCAGGGAGCAGCAAAAGGGACCCCCCCCCAAGTTCCATCCCCAGGGAACCTCTGTATTAGGGCTGTGTATTTATCTATGGCTTCTGCTTCTATTAGACGTTAGTGTGATTTTAGGTCTTCTGCGTTATTTTGTATGATTTGACAGGTTATTTGGGGATCTGGCAACACTTGAAAATTTTTCCATTTAAACTAATGGTAATGGTTCCTTCCCTTTATGCCACTTCAACTTATGAAAGGTCCCAAAGCAGTGCTCTACTTTCCAAGAGCCGGAAAACCTGCATTTCTCAAACTGTGACATACATGAAGGATTCACCTTGTTAAAGTGTATAGTGATGCAGTGTTTCTAGGCTAACGCCCACAATTCTGTACTTTTAACAAATTTCTTGAGCAGTAATGAGCCAAAGAGTTTGTCTGGCTTTTCTACTCCTTTGTGTGAGAGGTCAGTCTCCTCCACAGGAGTGTACCCGGCTCAGTACTAACCGATTTTTTCAAAAGAAACCATAAATGCATTCATTCAACAAATATGCCAACCTCACTTATGCTCCAGATATTCAAAGGACTGATGAGAGGGTAGTGAAACAGGCACACAAAGCTGTTAACTGGATAATAAAGACACCCAATAAGATGAAGCAAAAGAATATACATGAACGGAGGGTGATCAAGATGGTCACACTGAGAACATGATTTGAAGGAGAAGCAGAAGAAACAATCAAGTCAAATTATGAGGACCGTGGTGGTGGTAGAGGCCTCCTGTATTAAAGTGGACCAATCTGGAGGTCAGGGGGCTGGGAAGCAGAATGAGCATGGGAAAGGCTGGGAGTTCATCGTAACACCTCAGTGCTTCCCTTCTGTTTTCTATTTTTTAAAAAGATTTATTTATTTGTGCATACAAGCCCTGGGGTACAGGCCAGAGGTGTGAGGGGTGAGAGGATTCACCAGACACAGAGTGGGGAGCGGAACAGGCAGATTGACCTGAAATACACTGCTGAGGGGAGCAGCGGGCGAGTCAGGAGAGGTCTGCTGCGCCATGTGGGTAGGTCCCTGGCTAGGGATCGAACTCATGCTACATTGGCTGCAGATAGCTTCATAGGTTGTGTCTTAACCCCTTGCACCACCAGGGAGGCCCACACCTTCTGAATTCTAAATGCTAAACAAAGAGTCATATACCCATAGAATATTAGACCCAAGGTCTAATATTAGACCCAAGCTAGAGACTCTGGTCTCTAGCTTCAAGACTTTGAAAAAGATAATTAACATTTTTGTAAAATGCTTTATAAAAATCATTACCAATTTCAGACTTGACTAACATCTCCTAAATATGTTGACTATCATGAAAACATAATTTTATAAGGAGAACTTATTGCTGCAAATGTGAGCATAGTAAGAGCCACAAGAACCAAGCAGATGTTAGGCTCTCTCAGTGATCAAAGGGTGGAATAGAATCCCAGCAAAAGATAACATTCACTTGTCCTTCATCTATGAATTGGCTGCCTCTAGTTCATCATCTGGAAGATATATGCTGTAAGCCGCTTTTCTGGTGGTGGTGATAGGTCTGTATGGAGACATACATCTATCCCTCAGTCTGTGATCAATGTCAAGCACTTGAAAGAAGAGTGGCCCAGGTCAAGGGTGCCTTAAGAAACAGTAAATCTGACAAGCCTTTTATCTTCCTGATACAGAATCCCATACAGCTGAGAATCTCAGGGCCAAATCTATACGTCTTCTCTGGGATGTCTATAGAATTTCATTTATGACATCTGTAGATTAATTCTACATTCTCAATACCCTGCTACCTATCTTCTTCCATTGTCTCAATTTCTTCCATTCCAATATTAAATTTATTTGCTCTTGACAGTTAATATATAAATCATGCTCCTAAAGTCTTCTGAAAACCTTTTCAAAGGGAGGTTTGGAATCCATTCAAATATGTATTGACTATGTAGTAGATATTATTTTAGGTGCTCAGGCATAATCAAAGAACAAAACAAAGACTCCCTAACTCCAGGGAGACTGTAAAAATAATATATAGAGAGGGGTAAACAAGAAAAAGGTAATGTCCTCACAAGCAGTCTGATTTCACTAACAATATCATTACTTTTTTTTAAGATTGATATAATTTATGCATATGAGAACTGGGGTGTAGGCCAGAGGTGCGGGAGTGAGAGGATTCACCAGAGATAGAGTGGGGAGCAGAACAGGCAGACTGACTTAAATACACTGCTGAGGGGAGCACTTGGCAAGAGAGGAGAGGCCTGCTGCAACATGTGGGTAGCTCGATGGCCTGCCAGGGGTTGAACTCAGGGATAGAACTCGTGCTGCAGTGCCTGGCGATAGCTTGATAGCGCTGTATCTTTAACCCCTGAGGCATCAGGGAGGCACTATCATTAGTATTTTTGTGAAACTACTCATTCACTGCTAGCTGAAAGCTTTTCCATCAGATCACATAAAAAACAGTGTCAGCACGTGGAATATAAGCCATGCGGGCAGACAAGAAATAGTTTCTCTATTTGCTATCTAATTTATGATTCCTCAAAGAGGAGAGTACACAGACAATATGTAACAGTATTCTGGAACTTTTCAAATTTCATTCTTAAAAATTCTGAATTAAAAGTCATGAAAAATCAATAGAAAATAAAATTTAACCCATGTAGATGTACTTGGAATAAATTGTTGGCACTTATTCAAGGGAAAGAATATAATAAATCTTGCAATCAGTTGATTTAACAGCAGGAAAAGAATGAGATCTTTCACAGTTTATTTCCATTCGGAGTTAGTATAAAATTGACATTCTCTTCATTTGCATTTTCTCCCAAACAATATGACCAGTGGTATAATTGCATAATCATTAGTGATTCAATGATTCATTAATCAATGAATAATAATTACTGAAAGAAACCATAAACTTAACCATATGGTCAATTGCAAAGAAATCAGTAAGAAGTTCTCAGAATATCACATCATATAGCTCTTAAATGGATAAGCTTGGTCCATCGTTCCCCCAAACTCATCATGACTCTTGATCGAAAATGTGCATCTTCTGGGCCTCCCCTGATGGCCCAGGCAGTTGAGCACCGTGCTGTGAAGCTGTCCACAGCTTCTGCAGGACCAGTTCAATCCCAGCCGGCCAGCAAGGGTCCCACATGGTGCAGCAGACCTCTCCTGACTCACCCGCTGCTCCCCTCAGCAGTATATTTCGTCAGTCTGCCTGTTCTGTTCCCCACTCTGTCTCTGGTGAATCCTCTCACCCACCTGCACATCTGGTCTGTACCCCGGTTCTTGTATAAATAAATAAGTAAATAAATAAATAAATCTTTTCAAAAAATGTTCATCTTCTATAGAGGGATCAGCAGGGTTTTCTGTTAAGAGTCAGACAGTAAATATATTAAGATTTTCAGGTCATATTCAACCTCTGTAACATATTCTTTGTGTTTTTCATTTGCAACCTTTGAAAAATGAAATAACTACCAGTTATGAACGGTTGTACATAGTATGATCCCATTTATGTGAAATGTGTAGAACAGGCAAATATAAGGGAACACGACGTACGTTAGTAGTTCTCATGAGTTGCAGGCTTTGGAGAGAGCTAGAGAATGACAGCTAATAGGTCTGGGGTTTCTTTCTGGGGTGATGGCAATATATTAAAATTAATTGTGATGAGAGTTGTACAAATCTGTGACTATGTTAAAAGCCACTGATTTTACACTTTAAATGGGTGAATTGTATGGTATGTGGATTATATCTCAATAAAGCTGTTATCAAAACATTTAACAATCCTTAACTCAAGGATGCTTTCAACCCTCAGGCCACAGTTTTTGAACTGTATTGATTGACAGCAACAGTTCTCAAAGTATGTTCTGGGAACCCCTGAGGGTGTTACCAGAACACTTCTGGGAAGGAAAAGGTGTCGCAATGTCAAAATAACTACCATAAAATTCTAAGACATTATTTGTCTTTTCCATTCTTGTACTCTCACATGTACACTGAAGTTTATTCAGAAATTAGATGACATCTGATAGAAAGAGGTGCATATGAGAATCTAAGCAATCCTTCTGCTTGGTAAGTGGGCATAATGCCCAAGGTGAAGACAATCACCATGAGACCATGAGGAAGCCAGCTGACACCAAGGATGGTTTCATGGAAAGCAGAGGAGCCTGCCAGCCCTGATCACACTCAGGATGCTACACCTGCCTTCGACTTCCTACTATGAGGAAAGTAAATTTATTTAAGATGTTTTCCAGAATTCTGTAACTTGCAGGTGAATGAAATTCTTTATTCATCTATAGAATCCTATCTCTACAAAAGTCATGGAACCCTGTTTAGTCCCAGCAGGTCACTCAGGTGGAGGTCAGGCCTCCCTGTGAAGCAGAAAAGGGGTCAAATCAGCTGCTGTGTTCCCCCGAACAACCCCCCCCCCCAACTGTGTGCCAAGGTTTCTTTCCTTTGGGCTTCTGAATGCTTTGTTCTGCCAGGTAGATGTCCTTCTTATCAGCATCTTCCCAAGTTCAAGGTTAATCCAACTGACTAGTCACCTCCTGAAAATGTTTTCCTTTATTTCCCAGGAATCACCAGGACTCTTAGTGCCTCAAATGGCACTTCCTTTCTGTTTTACCTCTTACCCTTTTCTCTGTCTCCTAGTTCCTCTTCTTACTTTTGTACCCACCATAATGACCACAGGATGTGGCCCTACATGAAAGCTCATGTTTTTTCAATTATGTCAACACTACTACCCATAATCAAATTCTTTGGGAAACAGAAAACCCCATAAGATAGAGCAAAACAGTATCCCCAAATCCCCTCTCCATGAGTAATCCTCTGTCTTCAGCCCATCTGGCCGAAAGGAGCCTCAATTGCTCGGACTGCTAAGAGTTAAAAGGGCAGCAGCGTTCTTTTGCCTAGTTTTAATTTAATATAAGTATTTGTGTGCCTAATGAAAATCAACTCAACCCTTAACTCCCTTTTAAAGTCAATGAAGGAAATCAGGGAGACTTAATTAAATGGTGAAATAAAGCCCTTTTAGGGAGGATTTATGACCCTTCTGTGTAACATAGTTAAGATAACAAGGTGTTGATAAATTAGGTTTGGGCTGGATAAAGATCTAAACATATCAATGGAGTAGATTGTGAAGTTGTCTTTTCCACAAGCACAAGCTGGGAATAAACTTGCTTATTGATTCTTTAATGTGTTGTTAAGTGAAAGTGAAGTTGGCGTCTTTCAGTGCCCAACACGGAGAGTGAGGCTGGTTAGCTACAGGTATTGAGGAACGCAGGCCCTGCCAACATGGGACCCCTTACTTCTTCCACTGTTGTAGCTTCAGTGGCTCACACCAACCAGAGAGAAATTCCTGGTGTTACCCATTTATACTGTTTGTGGATTCCAAATAAGCCGGGCTCCAGGCAAAATGCCAAGAGAGTTTGAAACAATAGAATCATATATGCTGATTAATGATAATTCCCTTCCTATAAATGTCAGGAAGTAAATATAGGCTATATTGAGAGTAAGCCGTTATCTTCATGATATGAGTATTCTATAGGAAAAATAAACTGTAAAAAATTGTTTTGGGGAAAGACTTTGGAGCCTTTATATGTTAAAAACACCCTACAAAGCTCCAAGAGAAGCAGTGCTCCCCCAAATTCATGGGGCTGCAGGTCACTTTGTGGCATCCTGAGCTATAAAAGATCTTATCAGAAATGAGGTTTAAAATAAGCATACTCCAGATGCCTCAGGTTCTCCCTCTGTCCTGCCTGGGCACACTTTCTGGAGGCAGAAAGATACTGAGGCAAAAACATGAACTGGAGAGTTGGAAGGGAAGAGCCCTCGGGAGTATCAAGATGAGTGACATATTTCTCCGATGAAAGGCATCTCTGTCACTGGGCAGGGGAAATGGGGGATCAAAACTTCTGGTTTCCCAACACTTGCTAAGCTGGGCACTCTCATGCTGACGTGCACTCTCAGTCTCTTCCAGGACACACTGAGTGCTGGTTTTTGAGAAAAGAAGGCAAGAGGGAGATAAAAATCTAACAGAGTTTACAAAGGGTCCAAAAGGTAGGCAAACCAGATCACTTTCAGAGTCTGTAGAATCAGCCAAAAAAAGCATGCGGTTACATGAGCCCTCAAACAGAACCTCCCCACTGAAACAGGCTCCCTCACGGGTACAGCCCTCAGGGGTCAGTGGCCAGGGCTCTGCTCATTCAACCCCTGGGCAGAGGCTGCCTCCTGACCCGCCTCCCTCTGTAACAATGGGGGTGGGGGGAGAACAAAGAAAACTGGCTTCAGGAAAGCAAGAGAACTTAAAGGGCAGAGAGACTGCACCATCCCCATGCCCAGAAACGCGAGCATCTGTGATGGCATCACTGTCCAAAAACATTTGTAAGACATTTCTGCAAGTCCAGCAGTGATGTGAAAAGCAGTGCCTGGATTTCCTGTGGGCGAATCAGCCTGTCTCGGGACTTGGTTCTGCTGCTCCCTAGTGTTTACAAACATAAAGTTGGTCTTCCCTGAGCACGAAGATCGAAAACCCTGCTGACTTGCACATTTTTGTCTAAAGTTAGCCTGAAGTGAAGACAGAAAGATAAGGAGTAAACAAAGACACAGGAGAGCAGGGGAAAGAAGAAGAGGGGGAGTGGCAGGAACTAAGGCCCCCAGCAGTACAGGAGCATCCACAGAAGACCGGTTCGGGCCACTCCCGGCCAGCAGGAGCTAGAGTGTACCTGCCTCAGGAAGCCATCCTGCTAGGGTTAACCTTGAACCCTGAAGTAAAGACGGAGGGAAAACCTGGCTCACCAAAGAACCCCTTATAAATTAAAGCCTGAAGCTGGCCTCAGCCCCTTTTCATTGAGGATCGGCGCCCTTCCCGCCCCCCAGCTCCTGATACAATGCTGGTTTTGTCCCCCTTCCCACATCAGCTGCGAGCACAGGGCGTACATGTTGAAAAGCAGCTGTTTGCTGACAGACTGTGAGCTGGGAAGCTGGAGCTAAGTGAAGTGGTTAACCCACATCCCTTCCCCTCCGATAAAGTGCTTTGATAAGCGAGCTGCGCTGGCATGAGCTGGAGAGATTGCCAGAACAGCCGCTCCTGGGAATGAATGCGGGCTTGTCTCGTGGCCCATGATGCTTCGCACTGACTCATGGTCCCGACCTCCAGTGGGCCCGTGTGCTTCAGGGAGCTTTCGGCCACGGCAAGACCAAGTCTTTGATATGTCAGAGCAATATCCTGTTCATGTGGGGAAAACAAATATATATATATATATATATATATATATATATATATATATATATATGCCTGCCAGGAAACACCTCCACTACCAGCTTTTGCTCCAAAATATTACTCCTAATTCAGACGCCTACTAGAAGCATAGCCATAAAGAAAACAATCCCACAGAAATATGCACATGGGATCAATGACTGCTCGGGGACACGGGGACATAAATTTTTCTCCGACTTTTATTAACAAAGTGAAATTTGAAGTAAAAGACGTGATTAATTTAAAGGTTCAGCTTCTAAGAACTTTTGGACATAACGCTGCTAATTAAATGCAGAGGCTGGGAGAGAGTCGGCCCCACACCAACCTTAATGAAGTGTTTCCCTTCCAGAATGCATCCCTCACTTAAATTTGGACACCAGAAGGTCTGAATCCCATCCACATGCTTCCTCCGAGTCAGATGGACCCTTACCAGCTGAGTGAAAAGACACACTTGGCCATGTCCATCTCTGCCCTCTGAAAAGGAGGAAAACATGCATGATAGCAGGGCCTGGTCCATGTCCACAAGAAGGATTAAGTCCAGACTCCACAGCGAAGTTGGCCCAATGCAAACCCTTATCGACACTAGCGTCTAGTTATGTGTGGAACATCCACTGGGCTGAGATCCTACTTAAATAAATATGACTCCATAAGCATGCCATTTAAAGACAGAAAGCATGGGGTTGTGAAAACAGAGACCAGTTTCCGTTCAGAATATATGTTAGGAAAGAGTTAATAGGAACTACTTCACTTACCTGCTATCATAAAGGAAGGCTTTTGATTGCAAACATGGTAATGATTTCATCTTGGTATCAGTTATTCATATGCTCTTTACTGCTGGAGTTGGACATTGATTTTAAAGGAAAATACATCTGCTAATAAGAGCTGTAACGGATTTTGGATGCCAAGAGGTGGAGTCAAAGGTGATGGATGGCAGTTAGCTCCACGCACAGATGCCTGGGTCCGTGGTGAGCAGCTGGAGGGCTCGGGGAACAGTGCATTGTGTGCAGAGGCAGGCACCCCAGATACAAAAATGGATACATACACGTGTCTGTATATATAAACAGAATACCTGGTAACTCCCAAGGCTGCTATAAAAGGTGAGAAATGTTAGAGAAATAAATGACCAAAAGATCACTAAAACGTGTAAGCAAAAAAAAAAAAAAAATACATGAATAATGTGATGAGTGGAAAAGAAGAAGAAACAAAAGAGAATGTGATGATCTCAGATGCCTGATATGCTGGGCAAAGGATGACAAGTAAAAAATAACAGCCTCTATGGAGCTTCTCTCAGACCATTTCATGAAACTATTCTGCCTGGGACATTTTCATAGAGCCACTTTGACACCAAGGCCATTTTGATTATTCTAAGAGAAAACAAATCACCAAAACTTCCAACTTTTAAAAGGAACATGCAGGGCCTCCCCGGTGACGCAGCAGCTGAGCGCTGGATTGCAAAGCTACCCGTAGCCTCTGAAGCGCCGGTTCGATCCCCAGCCGCTGGGTGAGGGTTCCACATGGTGCGCAGATCTCCCCTGCTGCCCGCTGCTCCTCTCAGCAGTGTACTTCATCAGTCTGCCTGTTCTGCTCTCCGCTCTGGCTCTGGTAAATTCTCTCACCCTCCCACACTTCTGACTGTACCCAGTGCTCGTATAAATAAAATAAATAAATAAATATTTGAAAATAAATAAATAAAAGGAACATGCACTATAGACAATTGATCTCCCTTCCGCAGTCTTGGCCTGAAGGAGAAGAGTGGAGCAGGAAAAGGGGAAGTGAGGAATCAAGTAGGGTTCAGGGGTGCTTGCTGAATACATTGTCTGATACATTTTTTAAAACATCGATCTGATATCTTTTTTTAAGACTTTTTTATGCATATAAGAACTGGGGTACAGGCCAGAGGCAGGGGGTGGGGTGGAGTGAGAGGATTCACCAGAGACAGAGTGGGGACCAGAACAGGCAGACCTACTGAAATACACTGCTGAGGGGAGCAGCAGGAGAGTCAGGAGAGGTCTGCTGCGCCATGTGGGTAGCTCCCTGGCCAGCTGGGGATCGAACTCATGCTGCAGTGGCCTTGGATAGACCATAGGTTGCATCTTAACCCCTTGAGCCACCAGGGAGGTCCCCTGATCTGATATCTTAATAGGACTCTGCAAAATTGTTTATACCTGTTAAAAGTTAAAAAAGTTTAAAAAAGTTTCAGGTGAGAGGGGTAGAAAGCACGATATAGCTAATAGCATAAAGAGAGCAAAGACAAAGAAAGAACACCTTTGAAAAATAAGATGTGTCACAAGCAAAAGCTATCTGTTGATGATGAAGCAGTCACATGTTCACATTACACATCCACACACATGCAGGTATAATGTCTGTCCGCCCAACCATGAAAGGGATATCACTAAAATTTATCACCCTGATCAATTACTGAGATTTTTTTTCTGAAGGAGGTAAAAAAAGAGAGCAGTGGGAAATCCTGACAGAATGACTCAGAATTTTAGAAGAGGTAGTAAAAGGAAAATTTAAAAAGTGAATACTTATGAGTATGAGTATTCCCATCTAGTCTATATAACTTAATCATGGCCTTGTTTTGTAAAAATTCTGAAGTATTCAACAATGAGGAAAACCTATTAGAAATGACCCTTGATGGGGCCTCCCCTGGTGGCGCAGCGTTTGAGCGCTGGGCTGCAGCGAGGCTGCCCACAGCCTCTGCAGCGCCGGTTCGTTCCCCGGCCACCGGTGAGGGTCCCACAAAAAAGAAAAAAAGAAATGACCCTTGATGGACAGGACCCCTTCCTTTCTCTTAACGCCGGGTGACCTACCATCCTCCCTCCCTAGTCTCTCCCTCTACCCATCCTGACTGGATCTCAACACCCCATACCCTAAACCCACCCATTCACAGTTACCATTATGGGCTGTCCACCTCTTCTCTACAGTCGACATGGCAACTACATGAGAAATGTACTCCAAAACTGATTTATGAGGTTCCCCAACTGAGTTTCTAATGCAAAAAGTCTGGCTCGGGATACAGAAACTTGAACTTTGAATATGGACCCCAGATGATTCAGAAGTAGGGGGTCTTCAGAACCTATTTTGAGAAGTACTGGCCTGTGACAGTCAAATCCTTCATCATTTTCAAAATAAATATAGAAAATTTAGTATTTTAAAAAATCTAATCACTTGTTTTTTCTTTACATGAAGACATTATACATGATAGTGATATTCTCTCTCTCTCTCTCTCTCTCTCTCTCTCTCTCACACACACACACACACACTATAAAAAAATTTTGCTAAATCAATCACCCATAAGCACTTTCTATAAATTCCCTTACCTCACTGAAGTACTAATAAAAAGACAGGATTATTGCTAGGATAGTTTCTGGAGTTCTCTGGGGTTTGATTAAGTCTCATGGATCAGAAAGAATGATCTGAGTGTTACAGACACGCCTTACAAAGAGGAGGTGCTGTTCTCTCTGCCCTAATTACATGTATTCTCCTTGGACTACAAGTCCCACTGTTCTGCGAGCAGACTTCCTGAGCAGGAGCTGCTGGGAACCAGAGGTGGAGTAAAGAGACTATGCTTGGTTTATAACTGAACACAGAGAGGCTCAGGTCTTTTTATTTCTGTGACTTCAACTTGCACATGAGTACCATTTGTTAACAGGACACGTGGTATTTGACTTCAAGTTGGCCATTTATCTCTCTTTCTTTCTCTCTCGCCCTCCCCTCCCTCCCTCCTTGTCCCTTCTCTAGCTGCCTTTATAAACTTTTATCCCCTTCATTTCCCTCTGCATGTCTGTTTTTGGGTTTTGTCTCAAAGTCTTAAGTACACAGGCGAGGATTCACACCCAAGTCACCCTTTTTCCTCTGGGGCTAATCTGGAACATGGAGACTAACAGGTTATTGGAGCAAACACAAATTTAGTGTCCTCCTTCAATACACTTGGGGCTGAGAGATCTTGGTCCACAGGACAGTTGTCCTTACCTGTATTTCACTTTCCTGGTGTCACAAGTCAAACTTTCTTACTGCCTGATGTCCAAAACTCCTTTGTTTCTATGTCTTATCAAGGCTTCTACAAATTTTTACTAATTCCAGAAATCTTACAGGAAAAAGTGCCTAACTATGTATGTCATAAAATCTGGGAGTTCTTTCCCCATTTTATCTTAGCAATCCCAGTTCTTTGATAAGTTGGTTAGAGCTGGAGCAAACCAAAGTCAGAGCACTGAGAGCCACACTATAGGCAGTGAGCCAGTTGCCCAGCACTGTGCCACACAGCTAACACTGAGCTGTCCAAAACATTAGGCACTGTCCAAAACATCCAGCAGGCAAATGGATACTTGGAATGAGCCTACTGTCATATGTTTGACAATATTTTGGATATCCTGGATTAAATAAAATATACTAGTTAAAATGAATTTTCCTGGTTTTTTTTTTTTTTTGGTTTTGCTTATATGGATACTAGAAAATTTTAAATTCCATATGCGACTCATATTCCTAAAGGCACGGCTAACTTAGGCTCTTAGCTATGAGATAAAAAAATAAACCTGCTTTTATGGCAGCAAATTGTCAAAGCAAATGCAGGGAAGATCTTTTTTTTTTAATTTTTTTTTTTTAAAGAGGCATGTATTTTTATTTATTTATTTATTTATTTGTTTGTTTATTTGTGCATGCACTGAGTACAGTCAGAAGCGCGGGAGGGTGAGAGAATTCACCAGAGCCAGAGCGGGGAGCAGAGCAGGCAGAAGGACCGAAGTACACTACTGAGGGGAGCAGCAGGCAGCAGGAGAGGTCTGCGCGCCATGTGGGACACTCCTCCAGTGGCCGGGGAGCAGCTGGGGATAGAACCGGTGCCGCAGAGGCCTCGGGCAGCTTTGCAACCTAGCGCTCAACCGCTGCGCCACTGGGGAGGCCCATAGGGAAGATCATTTTAAATTGAACACTTCAAATGTTTCATGGTTAAAGATACCTGCAGAAGAGTTCAGATCGATTTTTTTTTTCATTTAAATTACTAATTTTTTTAGAGTATCATATGTGTATGTGTTCTTCTTTTCAAGCTTTTGGTATCTTTATAGTTGCATTAGAAACTATCTTGACTTTTTTTTTAAAGGTTTCTTTATTATTTATGCATTGAAGAACTGGGGTGCAAGTCAGAGTTGCGGGGGGTAGGAGGATTCCCCAGAGACAGAGTGGGGAGCAGAACAGGCAGATCTACTGAAATACACTGCTAAGGGGAGCAGGGGGCAAGAGAGGAGAGGTCTGCCACACCATGTGGGTTAGCTGCCTGGCTATGATTGAACTCAGACTGCTGTAGTGGGCCTTCACTGTGGTTGTGCTGAGACTTAACCCCTAGGTCACCAGGGAGGCCCTTGACTTCTTTAGTTTGCCCCAAAAGTCAAATGATATAAGAATTACCTATTTACTGAAGACTATTTACTGAAAACCCTCTAGAAAATGGCTACCTGAGGCTTTCCCCCATATATATCATTGTTAGTAGATTTCTGTTAACCACCTATTAAAATTTTCAACAATTACTTTTAACAATTTATAACATTTTAAAAAAACAGTAATTTATAACATTTTGAGTTCTGTGCAATTCATTTCACTATTTGTTCATATCTTCTATCACATTACATGTAATAAAGTAGTTGAATAAATTAACACTAGACCATTCATTGTCTGACACATTTTTCATACTTGTTAGGGTGGGGTGTTAAGAAATATGGGCAGCAATTATAATACTAAGTATTCCCCAAATCCATCATATCCCTTACATTAAATGGTGGTTTGAGAATTTGTTTTTACATTCAAGCAAAAACCTTTTCTCTTTGTGCCCACACATGAATGTGCATAGCACATAAGCATGCTCACACACATATAGGAATTAATAGAAACTCTTACTATATTGAGTACAAATTTCACTGTTTAGTTATGTTTGGATAAATTCCAGACACTAAAAATCAGAAGCAGTCTGAATATATACTAAAACCAATACCCAATTCACACCCTAGATTATAGTCTTATTGTAATAGACATTTGATCTAATCCACTAGAACACAAACCTTCTGGCAATTCTCTTTAGGTGATTTTGCATGGTTTGAGTTGTATTAAAATTTGAGCACAAACTTCTTGCGGTACCCTTGTAAACTCAAGCAACTAATCTAACTTCACAAAACAATGAACTGGAGGGAGGGAGAAAGTACATATTGGGGTCCTACAGAGATTTTTGGTTTTATAAAGCATTTTATGCCATTTTCCTTGCCTGGCATGATTTTTCAAAAACTGAATTATATCCAAATCATTCACATATTTTTTCATGAATAAAGATTACACATACTGAATATTTTAAAAATTCATTGTTACCCTATAAAGAATGTTCCATCTGGTAAACTCCTTCTTTGAAAATTGGGTCTAATGTTTGATAACTGGATTTCCATTCCAGATACTGTTTCCTGAGTTCTTATGCTATTATGTTTATATTGAACAACAGCACTGAAATTGTAAGAAGGATACAAAAACTCATAGCTAGCATCTAAGAAGTAATCATTCTTCAGTTTACACATTCTAACTTGCTAATATTTTCTGATGGTCAACAGTCTGGAATGAATGCAGACCACCACGACCAATCATCGAATAGGGTGAGTTATTCAGATCTGTGGAAGAAATCCTTTCCTTATATTTAGGGTATAAAAACATTTGACTATGTGAAGTTCTAGAAGATTGCTTATTTGCCTTTCATGTTCAGTCTAGAAATCACCTTCAATTATGGGATATGGTGTCAGAGATTTTTTTCCCATGTGTCCAGACAACTGACCCAACACCACTTAGTAAAAAGACGAGTCTCTCACACCCTGCGCACATTCCTAACTATTTTGTTTGGGGTGTTTGTTAATCTCAGGCCAGTGCCTCAGTGTTTTCACTAATAAAACTTAAAATAAATCTTAGGAACCACTGAGCAATTCTTCCTGCCATGCTATCTTTTCTTTCATGGGCACATTTTGGCTATTTTTTTTCCCCTTTATGTTTTCATACAAATTTTAGAAACATCTTGTAACTTTAAAAATAGATATACCTTCTGGCATTTCTATTAAATCTATAGATGAATTAGAGCAGAATCTACATATTTAATGATACTGCATCTTCCTTCCTATTATAGGAAGCATGACCTTACCCCCTTTTGTTTAAGTCTTTTGTAATTTCCTTTCAATAATAAATTTCCTGTTGTGACCCTGTTTAATTTTTACTGCATTTATCTGATAGTTTTCTGTAAATATTGTTTGATTATTTTTCTGCATTTGATAATTTTCTGCAAATAAAATATTTTGTAAATTAAGACCTTAATGTTTTGTTTCTGCTTATTGTTTTTGTATGGAATACAACTGATTTTATTCCGTCTATTGATTTTGTACTTAGTAACATCCTGCTATAGACTGAACACTTGTCCTCCACACACACACAGAAACAAATTCATAGGTTGAAGCCCTAACCCTTCCCTATCTGATGGCATTTGGAGATTGTGTCTTGGGGGCTGCAGGGATCAGGGTTAGAAAACATCAGGAGGGGTCCCATGGTAGAATTTGTGTCCCCCTACAGGAATACGAAACTCATAGAGCTTGCTTTCTCTCCCTCCCTCTCATGTGAGGAAAGAGCAAGAACCTATCAGAAAACAAGGGAAAGAGCCCTCGACCAGGAACTGAAACGATCCTGATGTTGGACACCCCAGAACAATGAGAAAATTCATTTCTGTTATTTAAGTCTGCCAGCCTAAGCTATTTCACTAAGACAGGCAGGCCAAGACAGACTTTGGTACTGAGAATAGAGTCATTCTCTAACAAATACCTAAAATGTAGAAGTCACTTTTTAACTGGATGATTGGTAGGGGCTGGAAGAGTTTTGAGGTGCATGCTAGAAATACAGATATTAACCTGATTCTAGTAAGGTCTACAATGGCAATGAGGGCAATGTTAAGAGAACCTGGAAAAGGGATGGGCATAAAGTGACAGAGAACTTGGTTGAGTTGTGTTTGGTGTTTTTATGGAAAACAGGGTTTGCTATGAATGAAACTGAATATTTAGCTAAGAGGATTTCCAAGCAGAGTGTTGAACAAGCAACGCGGTTCATTCTGACTGCTCATAATAAAATGTGAGAAGAGAAAGACAAACAAACTGAAGAGGGAATTATTAAGCAAAAAGGGAACAGATCTTGAAGAGTTAGAAAATTGTCAGCCTATCCATATTGCAATAATGACAGAGTATGCGCTAAAGAATTGGATTATCACTCCATAAAGGGCTTGTGGGATTACAGGAGCAGAAATACTGCCAGTTTACAGGGAAAGGGACTGGGGTAAAGAAAATAAGGGAAGGCTGTACCTTCTTGGACTTGACAGGATGGAACAATAGAGCAAATCAGCTGTGAACATCTGCTGTTCTTCAAAAAGTGGGAAAAACAACACAGAAGATTCCTAGATCATTGGGGCCACCACCTTGGTTTCCAGAAGCCAGATGGCATCCTCCCAAAGTCTTGGGGGCAGAGCCACCTTACAGGGTACATCTGGCCTCCAAAACTATAAGAGAATAAATGTGCATTGTTCAATAAGTCACTATGTTCATGGCCATTTGCAAGAGAAGCATAGGAAATTAAATAAACACCATAGCAGATCTTTAAAGTTCCATTATTATAAATGATTTTCTCTTCTGGCAAGAAAAATCTATAATTTTTCTCTTTTATTGAAAATTTTCAGTGAAATACAATCATTTTCAAATGTTAAACCCTCGCATTCCTGAAATAAACTCCATTGGCCAACGCTGTATTATTCTTATTATATATGCTGACTGGTGTGCAGTTACCTTGTTTACGAATTTTTGTATGAAAGTTCCCAAGTGAGAATATTCTGTAACCTCTCCTTTGCTTAAATAATTCCTGTTAACCTATACTATTGGAGATATAAAATGAGTTGGGGAGTAGTTCCTCTTTCTATATCCCCAGCAAAAGTATATGTACAACTGATGCTACATAACTTAAGTATATATCAAACCCCACAGTACATTACTTAGCCCCAGTAATCTTGCTTTTGAATTCTTCCATATTAATATTCTTGTTTGCTTCCAGGAGCCACCAAGGAAAGTGTGCTAAAACCTATGGTTGTCGAGATTTGTCTACTTTTCCTTTTAGTTTAGGTCAACTTCTGTAAGGCAGCTAAATGTAGACAAATTTAGACTTGCCGTCTCCTCTTGGGAACTTCATCACTAAAAGCGCGTTATCTGTAGTGGTGTCATCTGCCTTAAAAACTCCTTTTATTCTGATATCTGGAAAGATTTCCCCAAAGAAATAATATGGAAACTTGCATCTGTGGCTTTTTAAGTATCTGGAGTGACTGTGAAATCATGGGGCAGAAGGAGTTTGTCAAGTAGAGGGGCAGAAATTCTAGCCATTGATGGGGAGAAAGTCCTAGTAGTAAGAGAGAAAATGGCTCTTTCAAGGAACTGAAAAAAAAAAAAAAATTGGAATCTAAAATCTGTAGCAACAATAGTCTCCACCCTACACCCTTCCTTGCCAGCAGAGCCCTAATTTTGTGTGATATTCACTCTACCCTGTGCTCAGGAAACATACGGTCTAGCCCTAGAAGGTATATCATGATTGCTGCAGCCAATTATGAGAACTCTACTTTTTTTCTGGCCAAAAAGACAGGAGGAAACATTAAGAAACAATTTTCCCTTCTAATAATACATTCATGGAAGAAAACCTGGATGTCTGGAGCTATAGCAACCATTTTGTGACAATGAGGGGACTAGTCTTAGACCAAAGCGAAATATGATAAGGCTGTCAGTCCTAAAAGATGGAAGGAGCCTCTGTCCACATTAACACCACTGACCTGGCCCTATGCCCAGACTTCCTGTTATGTAAGTTTATAAACTTTTCATTGTTTAGGGGACTTTCAGTTGGGTTTTCTGCTCCTTGCAGCTGATGCATCCTGTTATACCACTTCTTGGTTTTTTTTAAATCACAAGTACCAAATAGCAAGACATTACAGAAGAATATGTATATGTATATTTGATTCTTAGTTTTGCCACTTTTTAGCTGTCTCAGTATCATTATCTAAAAGATCAATAATGCCTACTATAATATTATTACTCTGTTCTAGAGAGTGAATGCTAGCACCATCCCCAGCATATAAGAAATGCACAGTAATTGCTGAAATTATGTTTGAAATTATAATCATATGAGAATTATGAAAGGAAAAATCAAGGTGTACTGTTTTATTAAAACAAAACAAAAAATAGTGTATCAAATCATTTGCATTTCATAAAATAAATGGCCAAAGACATCAATCATAGGATACATTCCTATTTCATGCTGCATACAAAAAGAAGTAGCATTCTCAAGTAGCATTCCATTGCTTATTAACACATACATCTTAGAATCAGTGCAATAAGGCATACAAATTGGTTCATTTAAATCCTCACAAAGATAAACACTATTATTAACATTTTTCAGATGAAGATACTAAGGCCCACAAAGTTAGGTCACTTGCCCAAAGGCAGAATTAGTGAACAGGAAGGCAAGATTCCAAGACTGGCTGCCTGGCTTCAGAGGTCTGGAGTTACCCATATAGGTCAATGCCTCTGCTTTTTCTGGGTTCTGTATACTACTCACTTTGAATATTTAACAGTACAATGGGGCTTGAATATGAGAGGCAAAATGTCAGATGACAAAAGAGGACTATTTCATACCACAAGAAGACACAACATGGCATCTATGATTACCAAGTTCCACACAAAAGAAACATCAGTGGTTTTCAAGTCCAGCTGCCAGGCAGAGTCACTTCAGATGCTTAAAAAGCCAGAGGTGCCAAAAAATAATCCCAGACTGATTCAGAGTCTCCGCAATTTCAGTATAGGGATCTACACTTGTGTTCCAAAAGGAACTCTACCCCACAGTCAACACATAAGACAAGCCCACTCTGCTGTTGATAGATTTTCCACCAATAAGCTCTCCATTACTCTGACCATGAGTGGTCTGCACCAGGTCACAAAATGTCGACTGTATGCCAAGCAAAATTATTCTAATGTTAATATGACCTTCATTTAACCTCATTATATTTTTAAAATTAAAAATTTATTCCACATGCATTTTCTACTGCTCAGAATGGGAATCTTTGTTTCTGCATAAGGACAGCATTACCACAGAACATTTACTACGTGTTGAGATGATGGAAATGCAGCAATGCCTAGCAGACCGGAGAAATGAAACAAAAGTGCGTTTTAAAGGAAATGACATCAGTGTCTTTGTCAAACATCCACCTCAAGTGGCATATGCTGGAACTGCCTACTGGGAAAAGCCTTCCCAAGCTAGGGACCTTGCTTCCTAAGGACATCGTCCCTGTGTCAACCACAACAGGGGGTGAACTGCAATGACCTGCTTCTGGTCTCTGAGCCCCTCCAAGGAAGAGATCCCATGTCAACATCTTCCATACAAAGGTCAGTGCCAGAACTGAGTAGGAACTAAGTAAGTGCAGAATAAATGAGTGCACAAAAGAATGCTCTATTCCTCCAGTTCATACTAATGTCAGTGCTTTATACAGAGTAAGTCCTCACTTAATGGCTCTTAGAAACTGTAACTTTAAGCAAAGTGAAACCAGGTGCTCAAATGACATTGGTTCATTCTACATTGGGCAGGACTGTTTTTCTCATCAACAAGGAAACCCATTCTCGTCATTTTTATCAAATAGCACATCCTATAAGATGTGCTAACTAGTATAATAAGGCAAGAAATAAAGGCATCCATGTTGGAAAGGAAGAAGTAAAACCCTGACTATTTGCAGATGACATGATAATATTATATTTACAGAAAACCTAAAATCCTCCATCAAAAAACAATTTGAATTAACAAATTCAATAAATTTGCAGGATACAAAAATGAATATTATAAAAACTGTCGTATTTTTATTCCTTTAGAAAAAGACTATCAGAAAGATAAGAAAACAATTCAATTTATAATTGTCTTATAAATAATTAAATATGCATTAATAAATTTAATCAAGAGTGATTGGGGGAGAAAAAAGCAAAACAAAAACTGAAAATTACAAGACACTGATGAAGGAAACTGATAAATTGAAAGATATTCTTCGGTCATAGGTTGGAAAAACTAATATTGTTAAAATAGCCATACTACGCAAAGCAATCTAAAGAATCAACACAATACCTATGCATTCAAATGACATCTTGTGCAAAAATAGAGCAAACAATCCTAAACTGTGTTTGGAACCAAAAGACCACAGAGTCAAGTTATTCTGAGAAACTGGAACAGATCTGGCAGCACCATAATCTCTGGTTTAAAACTACATTACAAAGACATAATAATAAAAATGATATGGTTTAAAATAAATATGGACACAGAGATCAATGAAACAAATAAAGCTAAGCACAAATGGTCAATTAGTAACAAAGAGGTCAAGAATATACAGTCAGGAGGACAGTCTCTTCAATAAATAGGTAGTAAAACTGGACAAACACCTGTAACTGGACCACTATCTTATGCCATACATAAAAAAGTAACTCAAAATGGATTAAGCACTTCAATATAAAACCTAAAGCCATAGAACTCCTAGGAAAAAAACACAGGGGTAAGTTCCATGACATTGGTGTTAGTCATGACAGTCTAAAGCAATCATAGGCAAAAGCAAAACTAAACAGTGGGGACGACATTAAATTAAAAAGTTTCTGCACAATAAGAGAAATCATCAACAAAATAAAAAGGCAACTCAGAGCAAAGTAGAAGAAATTTACAAATCACATATATCTCTGATAAAGGGTTAATATCCAAGGGTTGATATCCTTGAGCTAGAACCCATAAAATTCAGTAGAGAGCAACCCAAATAAAAAAGTGTACAGAGGATCTAAATACACATTTTTTTTTTTACAAAGAAGTTATACAGATGGCCATCAAGTACATGAAAAATGATCATCACTGATCATCAGGGAAATGTAAATCAAAACCACAATGAGGTATCACCTCACAACTGTTAGAATGGCTATTATATTAAAAAAGAGAAAGAAAGAGAGAAAGAACACATATTGACAAGAATGTGGAGAAAAAGGGAACCCTTGTACACGGTTGGTGGGAATGTAATTAGTGTAGTCACTATGGAAAAGAGTGTAGTATTTCCTCAAAAAACTAAAAATTGAATTACCATACGTTTCCACTTTTGGGTATTCAGCCAAAGAAAATATAAATACTAACTTGAAAAGACAAGCATACCAGTGTTCATCATTCACTATTATTTACAATATCCAAGATAAGGAAACAACCTAAGTGTCTATTAACAGATAAGGGGACAATCACACACTAAACATAATGGAATATTATTCAGCCATAAAAAGAATCTTTGCTACAACACAGATAAATCTTGAAGGGATTATCCCAAGTGAAATAAGTCAGAGAAAGAAAAATACTATTTGATCTCACTTAAAAGTGGAATCCAAAAAGAAAAAGAAAACATTAAGCTCACAGCTAGAAAACAGAATGGTAGTTGCCAGAAGCAGGGTAGGGAAAAGGGGGTGAAAAGGTACAAATTGTAGTTATAAAACAAGTCTAGGGATGTAATGTACTGCTTGGTGATTTCAGTTAAAAACACTATATTGCATATTTGAAAGTTGCTGAGAGAATAAATCTTCATAGTTCTTATCACAAGGGAAAAAACATTTTTATAAGTAGGTAGAGTGGGCAGTGTTAACTTGGCTTACTATGGTGATCATTTTATAATGTGTCAAATATCAAATCCTTATGTCAAATATCAAATCATGGCACAAGGCTGCAACTAATAATATTATCAGTCAATTATGCTCTGTAAAAATAAATAATCTTTTAACTGTGGCTAGAACAGCAGGAGAACTGAATTTTTTTAATTTCACTTAGTTTTAACTAAAATTTAAATGTAAATAGTCACCACATCAACTGTACTGGGTAGCACAGGTCTAGAGGCACAGTGGGAGGTTCTTCAGTACCCCAGTATTGATGCTATCTTCAGCCTCAGACTAGTAAATCTTTATATTAAGTCTTCAGATTGAGTAAGTCAATGACAAAAATTTGGAAGGAGAAGTTAATAAGCTAGAAGAAATAACATCCTTAGAAAAGATACCAAGTCACTGCTTCCAGGGCCTGTTACTAGCACATTCAATAAGAATGAATATTATGACACTAAAACACCGAACCAAAAATACAGAAACAAACAAGCAAACAAACAAAAAAACAGTGTCTGGTGTGGATAAGACACAGCATGTGGATTCACTGGCATACAAGCTACAGACATATAAAACAGACTTAATGAACTAAGGCTCACCCTGTCAACAGCATAACATGGATTCCCTGAAGAATCAAGCCTCATCGCAGCTACAAAGAGATAGAAGCAGTTTCCAGAATGAGGGAGGACAGACACACCACCCTCCAGGCGGCGGAGTTGCCCTGCTTTATGGACTAAGTCAGGGGGACACAACAAAAACAAGGTCTACTTCAACCAGAGCAGGTTTCAGGGAGAGGGACCAAGCTGGCATCAATAGGCTGAAAGCGGTGCCTGGGGAGAGAGGTAGAAAGACCAGGAGCTAGTAACGTGGACTGATGACAGACCACAGCATTGGCGTGTTGGACTGACTCTGCAGTGTCTGAATGAAAGTTGGGTAGAAAGAGATTTAATTTTCTCTTATTCATGAAAGCTAGGTGGGGTGGGGGGAACTCCATAATGATAATTTTCCACTTAAATACCCATAGGAAGCCCATCTTAAATATTTCCTTGCTATCTTCAGGTTTCTTGAAAGATATAGGTGAAAAATAGACAGCAAAACAAAATGAAGCTAGAGTCCAAATTTTGTGATTATGTAAAAAAAAAAAATCTTCATCCATTCACTCAAAATAAGTGACTGTGCACCTAGAATGGGTCAGTACATTCTAGACTCCATTCTAGTAGATCCACTCCAGAAGGTGCTAGAGACACAAAAAGCCCTGTTTTCATGGATCTTATATTTTAATGAGGGAAGGACAATGAACTATTTCTGTCCATGTATATGTGCGTGTGTGTGTATATATATGTATATATATTCACACACATATAAAATAGAGAACAAATGTTTGATAATTATAAGCACTATGGAGAGAAATAAAAGCAGAGAAGGGAGCTGGTATGGGCAGATTTCACATTAATGAGGGAAAGGGAACACCGCATTGAGATGACATCTGAGAAACATCTAGAAGGAAGTAGGTTAGGAAGAAGTCCAGAAGCAGGGAAAGCTTGGCCACCTTGGCCAGCATATGCAAGAAGGCCAGGCTGGGATGGAGGAAGGGGCAGTAAGCAGTGCGGGTGGGGCTGGGCCATGGAGAGCCCCTAGAACCCACCACCAACCAGCCCCACCTTCCCCATGGACTTGGACTCATCCACATCCCTTATCCTGACCGTCATGCCCAAGTCCAGTGGTCAACCCATGAGAAATGATTGAGACCTCTTCAGGGAGAAACATTTTTTCTGTGGATTTGGTGCCTTCCCAAAATATATCTTCAAGGATAACATGTTGTTAGTCTAGAGAGTGAAATGATGTTCCATAGTGATGAATATTAATAGTGTTGAGTGATACCCAAGCCCCATTAGTTGAAACTATCTCTGCAGGATGCTTGCTCCAGTGCCAAATAAACAGGAGCCAAGAGGACAGAGGGAGGAATACATGTTGATTTAAAGTCTATTTCATGAGCTGTTCTTTATCTTTACAGCACATTAAAGGCTTTCCATCTCCATGGCTATGGATCTTGAACTGCACACCTAGAACCCTAAGCAGGTGCAGGGTCATAAGCTTGGGTTGCTTCTGGTGCTAAGAGTTTGGCAGCCAAATAAAACAGACTCACTCAATATTTTTGAGACCACAATTATGCCTAAATCAGCACAAGAAGCCAGACAGAGCACTTTGCCATGTTCCTGGCTGGTCCCAGGCTTCCCATCACTTGGGCACCTTGCACTTGGGGTGCTGTGATGAGCCCAAAGAGCCTACAAGGAGGGTCTGCCTCCAGCACTGAGGGGCCAGGCCTGCGGGTCACCTGCAAGGCCTCAACAGCTATGAATAGCTGCTCACAGGGTCACTTTCTGCCATCAATAAATGTCATCTAGATATTAAGTAATCTCATAATCCTAGAGTCGAAAAAAATTATGACTATATTATGCTGTTTGGCTTGGGCAGCAATGAAGGAGGGTTCCAAACTGTACAGTCTCCAGGGCTGATGCCTGAGGAGCTGTGACAGTCACATTACCAGTCAGCACCAAGATGAAAACAAGCATGCTCTTGCTCTAATAAACATACACACAAGCTGCATTCAAAAGTAAGCAGCTGATAAGTTTTAAAGCCAGTCATTCATCCCTCATATATCTAAAAACTAAAAATCGAAGTACAAAAATAATTTTCTGCTCCTGATCAAAGTTGCCAACTTTTTAATCACACTACAGTGATTTCATCTTAACAATGCATGCTGGGGCCTCCCGGGTGGCGCAGCGATTGAGCGCTGGGTTGTTGAGCTGCCTGCAGCCTCTGCAGCACCGGTTCGATCCCCAGCCACCGGGAGAGGGTCCCACAATGGCGCGTAGACCTCTCCTGCTGCCCACTGCTCCCCTCAGCAGTGTACTTCATTACTCTGCCTGTTCTACTCTCTGCTCTGGCTCTGGTGAATTCTCTCACCCTCCCCCACCTCTGGCTATACCCAGTGCTTGTATAAATAAATAAATAAATCTTTTAAAAACAAAAACAAAAACAATGCATGCTGAGTTAATACCATTAGCCTAAACCCTCTACTGAAGATAATGGTAATAATGGGAGGAATCCAATGACCACAATAGACTGGAGTTTAAAATTCCTGACATGAGCTCTGTGATATGGGATGTGGGGCAGATCAATAATTTTTCTGAGCCTAGCTCATTTACCTATAAATTGAAGGTATGAATTGCTCCACAGAGATGTTGCACACCAAGCATCTCACTCTCAGGAAATTTCAGGTACCATCACCACCACTTTGCTTTAGAATTTGTTTGGTCAGATCCTATGAACACAGCATTTGTACCAAGAAGCCATGGACACAACTATGACATGCATGCCTGGGACCAAAGTTTCAGGAAGACATAGATTTTTGTTAAAGAATTCACTTGTCTAAATTGGTAGATTTCTTGTATTTTTTGCAGCTTGCCCATAAATACACATGGAGACATTCCATATTTGAGACCTTCACTCAAAGGCCTCAGAATCCAAAAGCATAATTATTCACAACCACAGGCACAGAGGCTGCATTGCCCATCGTGGGAAATGACATAGAAACAAGCAAAATGAAGCCATCATTCCAGTACAACTAATAAAACCAAATGTAGATATTATGAAAAAAAGGCCAAGGAGCCCCCGCGCCATGGTCAGAGCCCTCCTGCCAGCTCCGGCGGGCTACCCACACTCAGGCACATCGGCTGCCAGCAACACGCAGTCCCCAGGGAACAAAGCACCCTGCAGCCGCCCGAAACAACACCCCACCTGTCGCCAAGTCAAACGATTTGGCCTGCTTCCCCAGCAAGACAAAAGTCACTTTTGTTGTTTGTCAAATAAATGTACTGCGAGAACAAGGCAGGAAACACTGTTTGAAGGTGAGGGATACGCCAAGCCATTTAAAAAAAAAAAACAAAAAAACAGTAAATGCAACTTGCGAATGCCCCTAACCTTACCCACCAAAAGAGTCATGAAGGAACAGGTGTTACTATGCCCAGGTACAGACAAACTGAGTTACAGACACAGGTGACCTACAAATATAGATACCAAGAATGAATAATTAATTACCTACCATGTGGAAAAGACAGTTCACAAATTTGAAACATGGATAAACGACTCCTAATGAGATGGTTTCCCAGATACAAAGAGTGAGCAGATCTAGTTCCCATCACCTGAAAAGCAGGTCCTGTTGGAGATTCTATTTATATCTCAAACTGATATTCAAAGGCGATTCTGGCTGAGGGAATCTGGGCTCAGTATTCAACACCAAAAAAAAAAAAAAAAAAAATTAAACTGTTACTAGATAAAAATCACAATTGTATACATGTAATTACTGTATTTTTTTTTTTCAGTTTGGTAAAGTAGTTTTGAATTGAGGAGAAGGAATACCATGGCTAAGGGCAGGTTTATTTTTTTTTAAAGATTTATTTTATTTATTTATGCATACGAGAACTGGGGTGGCAGCCAGAGGTGCAGGAGGTGAGAGGATTCACCAGAGACAGAGTGGGGAGCAGAACAGGCAGATTTGCTGAAATACCCTGCTGAGAGGAACAGTGGGCAAGTCAGGAGAGGTCTGCTGCGCCATGTGGGTCACCTCCCTGGCCAGGAATTGAACTCTGGCCACACTGGCTGTCAATAGCTTGATGGCTCTGAGACTCTAACCCTATGAGTTGGGTGAGGAGGCAGAGAGGCAGGCAGTGAGGGAAGGAGGGAGGACATAAGAAATAAAACATATTTTGACCCATCTCAAGCAAATGAGCTCTTTGCTAAATATGTTCCTATTGTTTTCCTCCAGGGCTGGCTGACAGAGACACTTTTTCAGGGAGGTCTGTTTTCTCTCATACGGGAGCCTCCTAACACCCTGCCCTGATTCCGTGGTCTCTTCCAGGGCTATCATCCCCTCCTCTTCTGTCTGATTCTGGTCATGTCTCTGGGTCCCTCCCGCCTGGGGCCTACAGGCTCATCTCCTCAGAAAGGCTGGGCTGCCTCCACAAGAGGCATTCTTTAGGAAGTCCATGACAACCCTCTTCTCAGCTCATTCTAAGCTCTTCGCCTCAGTCCTGAGAACCTTACAACCACCTCATGAGATCACTATGGCTATTATCTCTGTTACAGATCAGAAGATAAATGGGTTGGGGAGGGTTAGAATCTCACCAGAGACAGAGCACAAAGGCTAAGAACATCTCTGCAGAGACCTTGTTAAATCACCTTTATATTCCTCTGAGTCTCCCCATATGCTTCAGTCACTTCTTCACAAGTATACCTCTTCGTCCCTCCTGCTGAACCACTTCTTGGGGTCTCCCCATGTGGTGGTTCTATGTTCCATGTGAGAACCTGTACATGTTCCCCCCATTTTTCTGTCTTATTCCTTGTCATTCTCAGTCCCAGAGGAAACCCTGTGAGGACCAAGGCAAAGCTTTGTCTTCCCTACAATATACATCTCATAGAAAATCGATGACAGAAAAGCAAAACAAATGAAAATACAATGAAACTCTAAGCTCGGAAGGACATGGCTGAGAATGACTCTGGGTCTCTGAGGAGGCAAGGAACACAATCGAATCAAACAAATAATTTTGAATCACTTCTGGATCATATCGAGGAAGAGAGAACAGAGCACCTCACTATCACAACTACATAAATCCCCATACCTAGGGAAAGGGAACTATGATTCGATGGAGCAGTGAGGCAGCAAATGTGCCAATGACCAGAGAATCTCAGTCTTTTCAAGGAGGTACAACCAGCCAAAAATCTCAAGGTGTGAGGCCACAGCGGGAGAAGAACGCTTGCTGGATGGGGAGGTGTCTCCCTGGTGGGTCCTCGGAACCCCTCCTGCTTGAGCAGAAGTCCTGAGCCAGGTAAGGAGCAGAGGTGCATGCTGGGAGGGGGAGTGCAGCGTGGGGGAGTCTGCGGCAGAAACAGGTGATGGGAGGAAGGATGTCCACACATGGGAGGAAGACAAAAAGGGAAAATTTATTGGGTGTCACTCCAGAAAAAGATGCTGAATACATGTCCCAGGCACACCTAAATTTACATGGAAATGTAACACATATAAAAATTTTCCAAATATAAAAACTATCTAGCAGTATCAAAGGCTGTGTGCAAGGTAGAAAGCCAGTAACTGGGGACAGTCTATCACATTGCAGATAAAAATAATTCACTCAAAACTTACCAAATGCCCATCATGTATCAGGCACTGAAGGAGTTTTGGGAGGATAAAAATTCACTTCCCCAATTTATGCATAATAAGAAGTGTACATCTTATTTTTTTTAATATCCTTATTGGTCTTACAGTTTAAAATTTTAATTTTGTTTTATTTGGTTTCTGTTTGTTCTCTCTGTATATCACAATGAGCGAAATCAGTGGTTACCAGAAAGGGCGGGGAAAGTGTGGAACAGGGATCCAGGCACCAGGGCTACAGGGAAGGAGGGAACTGGACATGCAGCAGTGAATTCACTGTAGCATAGACGCACCTTTTTTATGACGCACACTTGAAAGTTACATAATGTCACAACGCAATCTTACATCAATAAAAAAATGCATAAAATGGGCCTCCCCGGTGGCGCAGCGGTTGAGCGCTGGGCTGCAAAGCTGCCTGCAGCCTCTGCAGCACCGGTTCGATCCCCCACAGCCAGGCAAGGGTCCCACATGGCATGCAGACTTCTCCTGCCGCCCGCTGCTCCCCTCAGCAGTGTACTTCGTCCGTCTGCCTGCTCTGATCCCCGCTCTGGCTCTGGTGAATTCTCTCACCTTCCTGCGCTTCTGACTGTACCCAGTGCTTGTATAAATAAATAAATCTTTTTTTTAAAAAAATGCATACAATAGCAGTTCCAACAAGAAAAATATATAACATGTACACAAACACAATAAGACATTTTAAATGCTACACCCACATCATAAATGGAGTGTTAGAGATACTCAAAGCAAGACTTCTAGACAGGCACTCGCCAGATAGGATATAGTTTGAACTAAGCTGGACACTGTATAGGACATATATCTGTCTTTCAACAGGTGGCAGAGCACTGTCCCAGGTCACCATCTCATGCCTCGCGCACGTCTTAATAAGTGTACCCAGGAATGTTACAGTTTTCAATCCACGACCAAGAATTCAACAAGGGGCAATCTATCTGATATTTTAAATGATATAAAACTAACAGATGTTACAGAGAAGATGGATAATAGAGGTATGGATACATATTCTTACCACTCCAAGCATCTTAAATTAACTTCATTATTTTTGCACAAACACATTTTATAATCATAATGTGTGTACAAGTTTTATATCCTTTTTGATTATTCTGTTTTACAGAAAACTGAGTTCAAAATTCTAAATATCCCATCCAAGTACATTCTTTTAGGAAGGAGTAACAGTGCTTCTTGAAAGTGGGCAGCCTGGAGTGAGGGCTGTGCTCCCTCCTGACCCTACACCTCCTCTGCACGGGGAAAGAGCAGAGCAGGGAGGATCTGGGGAGAGGCCCAAACTGTGCAGTCACTACTGGAATGGACTGTAACTAAAATACTTGAAACATGATCAGGTACATCCCATCTTTCTATGGGAGGGCAAGCCGGTGTTTGTTCAGTCGCCACTCCTGACTCAGCCTTGGGACGCCTATTTACACGGAGTCACTGGGCTGGGGACACAGGAGTGTGGGATATGCAGACGGCTCCAGGCAGAGTCCTACACCATTTTTGTGCTCTCTGGTGACCTACAAAGCTGATGGATGCTTGCTCAGAATAACGATTTCACAGTTACAAGATAAATAAAATATAGACAATTACAAAGGAAACATGATCAATTATCAAAATATTTTGAAAGGCAAACTTATGATTTAGTAACTTAAGATTGATTGAAGACCTAGCAT
This sequence comes from Talpa europaea, assembly GCF_964194135.1. NCBI lineage: Eukaryota > Metazoa > Chordata > Mammalia > Eulipotyphla > Talpidae > Talpa > Talpa europaea. The sequence continues at coordinate 137,480,069 of NC_140068.1, forward strand.
TTTGATGAAGAGAGAAATAAGAGCTTAGGCTACAAAAGTAATAAATTGTACTAACCAAAAGTACATTTACATGTGCATAATATATGGGTTTGTGTGTGTGGTGTGTGTGTGTGCATAATTACAAATACTAATGATCTTTTCAAATAGCTTAACAAAGGGAAAGAAAAACACCATGAACTAAAAGTCAGACAATCTAGAAAGCTGCCTCCACACACCCACTGAAGCTCTGTCTCAAGGCTTTTAGTCAATCCAAACTCTCTGAAGCACACTCTTGTTCCCCTAGGAATTCCCCAGACCTCTGTGTCTCCTCCTGCTCTTCCTAGGACACCTCTCTTGCTCCTGCCACTAGTTTTTCTGATTTAATACCGATGAGTGCAAAGACTTATCAGCATGTGCAGAACCTCAGATAAATCCTTCAACTACTCTCCCTGCAGTCACCTCCCACTAGCACAAACCAGGTACACTTAAATCTCGCTTCCTACTTGTGCCTATCTGCAGAAGCCATGTCTTGGCTTCAGAAAGGATTTCCCAGGCCTCAGAATAACAGATTCCCACCAAACAGAAGCAAAGGTCATTCACTCCTTTTTCCTGTGCCTCCCTCTACCAAAATAAGGACTATTCCTAAGAACCCAATTCTCCAGTAAGTGTGCCCCCTGACTGCATAACCTAGATATCAACTGGATCGAACTGAGAATTATAAACCTCAAATCCCAGCTCCCCGCTCAATGTCTATATGGCTGAATTGGAAATTTCTGAGGCACTCTGCTCAGGAAATGCCAGCAGCAGGGTTCCCCCCTACTTATCTTTCTTATCTGGGTGAATTGATCTGAATTTAAATTGTCAGGACCCCTCTTACTCCTTTAACATCAGAATAACTGAAGTCAGGCCTGAAGAAGGCCCTCTGTGATTCCCTTCCCTGAACCCATCTGCTCCAGACAAATAATGAACTTCAGGAGAACAAAGACAACTCCTATAGATTTATATACCCCACACAGCTGCCTCATACATAATAGGAACTCAATAAATGTTGAATGAGTGAAAGAACAACAAAGTAAATACAGGAGAGCAAAGATGTGCCAGAGGCTGGCTCTCTCACAAAGAAGCCTTCCCTATATCTTAACAATTGGACTGAAGACTAAAAAAGAAACATGAAAAGCAAAGACATATGGGATACTTAAAAAAAAAAAGGAGGAGGCACTAAAATTTGAAACTCTCATACCCCAAGCTCACTTTTGGGCACCTGCACTGCTCTGTATGGTTTCCCGGATGGGATACAGTGAAGACTGGACCAGCCGCCCAGGAGGGCTAGGTGAGAGCAGACGTCTGTGCCTGTGTTTCTCACTTTTAGTGCGATCTCAGGCAGTTCACACCTCCCACCCACACCTCACATTCTTCATCGGAAAGCAGACACAACCATGAATGGCCCAAAGGTCACAAAGATTAAAATGACAGTAAAGCGTCTGTCAATTTGTAGAGTTGAGTCAGAGGGTTCACACCAGGCAGGAGAGGTATATGTGGTGTGTGCATGTGTGGTAAGTGTGTTTGTATTGTATGTTATGGCACATGTATGTTGTGTATGTAGTGTGTAATGTCTATATGGCATGCATGTGATGTGTGTATATGGTATGTGTAGTCTGGGTGATGTATATATATGGTTTGTGTGCATGGTGTGGGTGTATTTGTGTGGTATATGTGTGGTTGGTGTATGTGTGATGTGTGTGACATGCATCCATATAGTATGTGATATACATTATATGTGTGATATGTGTGCTTGTGTGGTATGTGTGTGGAGTGTATGGTGTGTGTGTGTGTGAGAAAGGGAGAGGTATGGTACATATGTGTGTTTGGATATGGATACCTTTTGCACATTCAACTTTATCTTTAAACATTGGGAAATAAGAATAAAGCTGATATTAACTCATTTTAAAAGCTTACTGACTAGCGATGAAATGTCTAATATCTCCAAGGACGGGGAGAAGCTCCTCTACTCCCAACCCTCCACACCATCATTGCCCAAGGTTCATGACACATTTGAAGAAAAGCAAGATATCCAGAGTCTGGAGATGTCTGAAATCCCAACCCCCTCCCTTTTTTTTTTTTTTTTAAATAGAACTGCCCCAACATGGAAGTATTATAACTCCAAAGCAGGTTGGAATCTCCACTTCTCACCAAGCTCCTGGGCTCGTGAACTGTGAACTGTGGATGCCAGTTTCAAGGCAGCGGGAAGTCAATGGTAGGAGTTGTGGTTTTGTTTTGGAGTGACCCATTTCTGCAAAGTGAAGTTTAAGGAAAGACACTGGAAGGCATCCAAAATCAATCTTCTTTCGATTTCATTATTTTCGGACAAGCAGCAGATCCTTCACACCGCATGGAACAAAACTGAGAAAAGCCAAGAACAACAGGCACCACTCCTTCAAGAGGGTTTCATCAGGATTTCGCAGAGGCAAATACAATGAAGTATCTGTAAGCTGCTAGAATAACAACATTTTCACTTTGTTATTCACTGGGCTCTAATCTGAACTCCATCTTCCTGTTCCGAAGGCCATTTCAATATTTGAAATCTCTATAGCTGGTAAAATCACAAAGACATCTGTGAATTTCTATCCCCTTAAATTAGATGAGTGTGTGACCTTTCTCTATCTTGGGTTCAGATATTCTGCATTAACATACTGTTTTCTTTTTGCATATATTCTTTTTATCCGTCTTGGGCTCAATGACCCTTCCCTAGAAATATCAACTATCGGTTTTGTTTTCAGCATTGGAATGTTTAGATTAGACAGTCAGTGCGCAGGGAAAATTAATACCGCTCCCACCTGCCACAGCTCACGCTAACTCCTGCATATGCACTTGTGTGCCGAGGGCACAGAGCCTCTCCGGAACAGCTCTGGGCTGCAGGGGAGGCGTCTTTTCTAAACATATTGAGTTCCTCTTCGTCACTGAGGCAGCCCGGGGGCACAGCACCAAGCTTCAGGATGCAAAGAAGTCACTGGGCACTCACATGGGAAAGGAACTATTTAGTGTTTAAGAAATGGCATGGTCAGCTTTGGCCTACAACCCCATGAACACGCTCCCCTTCATTCGGCATGTGAACAAGCTGAGAGAAGCCATGAAATTACACTCCCCTCCAAAGTCTTAACAGTTACTCAAAACGATCACGGACAGAAGGTTCCTGTTGAGATGCCCTCTGCCCTTTCCAGATGCCAACCTAGACTGTGCTCTCAGGTGGCTTTTGCATCATGATGGCAATCTTGACTTATCACATGGTTCATTGAGTAAGTTTTCTCGATGTAGTAAATTCCACCCCAAAATCAGGAAAGAATACTGGGGAAAATGAAAGTGGATTTGTGGGCATCAGGGCTGACTTAGAATGCCACTTTTTGGGCATTTGACTTTTGGTAAGTTACTGGGTTGGGCAATGGACACTATTGGTATCAGTTCTTGGGAAAATGGTGATGGTGCAGGGCTCAGCTGAATCTTCGGTGGGAGCCTCGATTTTATGTAAAACTGACACAATATTCCCCACTTAACAAGGCAAATATAGGGCCTCTCTGGTGGCGCAGGCAGTTGAGCACCGCACTGTGAAGCTGTCCGCAGCCTCTGCAGTGCGGGTTCGATCCCAGCTGGCCGGTGAGAATCCCACACAGTGAAGCAGACCTCTCCCGTCTCACCCGCTGCTCCCCTCAGCAGTGTATTTCGTCAGTCTGCCTGTTCTGTTCCCTGTTCTGTCTCTGGTGAGTCCTCTAATCCTCCTGCGCATCTGGACTGTACCCCAGTTCTTGTATAAAAATAAATCAACCTTGGACCTCCCCAGTGGTGCAGCGGTTGAGCGCTGGGCTGCGAAGCTGCTTGCAGCCTCTATTGCGCCGGTTCGATCCCCGACCGCCGGCGAGGGTCTCACATGGCGCGCAGACCTCTCCTGCCGCCCGCTGCTCCCCTCAACAGTGTACTTCAGTCCTTCTTCCTGCTCTGCTCCCGTTCTGGATCTGGTGAATACTCTCACCCTCCCGCGCTTCTGACTGTACCCAGTGCTTGTATAAATAAATAAATATATCTTTTAAAAACAAACAAACAAACAAACAAATAAATAAATAAATAAATCTTAAAAAAATAGGGCAAACATGGGGGAGCAATGCCATCGTCTCACAAAAAAAAAAAAAAATCAGTATTTTTACTAAAGCTTTATTTCAAAGAATATAGTAGCAAATATTGAATACTACGTAGTGAAAATGCCACATTCTGTTTTTTAAACCTTAGAAGGAAGGAAAAAGAGCACAGTAAAGTCAGGAGCTTGTGCGAGGAGAAGAAATGCACCGCAGGACAGAGACAGGTACCCGAGGAGGTGCAGGAGGGTACTCTCCCTGGCTACAGAAGGGTCTGCCCTCCTCCCTCAGTGCCTGCACAGCCTGACAGGGCCTCCCTCCTGGGCTTTTCCCATCCTTCAACTCTCCCCTCACCTCATCCTTTGTCTTCATCACCCAGTTCTGCAGCTCCCACCTGTGTCTGACTTTGGCAGCCCGATGGCCAGAAATGCTAGTGGTTTGCCTTTTAACACAAAGACCAAGAGGAATCTCAAAAGCCCGCACACTGCTAGGATATGCCCACTCACATCTCTGGAGTGGATGGGTTTGAAGTGAGCCCTCTTCTTTTCATGTTTTTCATGAATTTCAGGGTTGGTTTGTGACCACACCCCCCGCCCGGTTCCCTCATGTTCTCATGAGGTCTTTGGAAGTCCAGAACTGATGTGTTCATTCCTGAGATTTCATATCCACAATTCGACATATCAAGAGAAGGATCTGACTCCCAGGAGGAGATGAAGGGGGCATGACGTTGACCCAACACCAGCTCCAGCTCACCACAGCCACACACTTCAGGAGACAGCCATGGGGAAAACCAGCTCAGCATCTTTTAGCAGCTTGAAACTATTTCTATTGTTCATTCATAGGAATATAATATTTCTTTATAGGAATATTATAGGCAAGTAGTAACATTCAAGATGAAGAAAACGATATAAAAAGAAGCACCATACTGACAATAGGAGCACTACTGACAATAGCTAAAAACTAGAAACAACCTAAGTGACCATCAACCAAGGACTGGATAGAGATGTGGAACATAGAGGCAATAGAATACTATTCAGCTATAAAAAGATAAAATTCTGCCATTTGCAACAATATGAATAGACCTAGAGTATTATGCTTAATGCAATAAGCCTCTCTCTCTCTCTCTCTCTCATACACACACACACACAGAGAGAGAGAGAGAGAGAGAATATAGGTGTTTTCCAAGGCACACTTGCCTGAATACATTTATCACAGCTTTCATTGATTTTCCCTGATGCTTTTCAGATATTTTCATAGTCGGGGAAAGTAAAGAAGGACAAATGGAAATGGAAATGGAAATGCTACCTACGTCTGCTTTCACCTGATCAATCTGTTATTCCAATCTCAATTCCTGAGTTCTTATTTATTTTTTGATGTAACACTGCATTAACATTATATAAGTTTCAGGTGGACTTCATGATTAATCAGCATGTGCCCACACTCTATTAAGTTTGCAGTCAAAAGTCCAAACCTAGGCTTTACCACACCACTGTTCTCATTACTCAATTTACCCACCCCCTTCCCTATTTCCTTCTGGAAACCACTAATTGGTCTTATAGTCCAAAAGCTAATTTCTGTTTTATTTAGTTCATCTGTTTGCTTGCTGCTTCTATATACCATATAAGTAATACAGTTTCTCTCTTCTGCCTGGCTTATTGCACTAAGCATAATACTCTAGGCCTATTTATATTGTTGCAAATGGCAGAATTTCATCTTTTTATAGCTGAATAGTATTCTATTGCCTCTATGTTCCACATCTCTATCCAGTCCTTGGTTGATGGTCACTTAGGTTGTTTCTAGTTTTTAGCTATTGTCAATAGTGCTGCAGTGAATATAGGAGTGGAAAGGTATCTTCAAAATAGTGTTTTTGTGTTTGTGGGGTGGCATAAATAACCAGAAGTGGGATAATTGGGTTGTATGGAATTTCTATTTTTAATTTCCTGAGAGTCAGTTCCTGAATTCTGATTCCTTAAGCTCCACGGACTGAGAAGCCAGGTACGTCCAGCAGCAAAGGCTAGAAAGCAGCTATTGCTGCGGGAGGCCACCTTGGTGCTTTGCAGTGCTTTTGTCTTTGATGCACTCGTCTGCACTGGATGCTTTATGAAATACAGTTCTTAGTGTGAGGTACAGAGAAAATAAGCTGGGAAACATTGATCTTGACCAATGTTTATTTGGCAGATAAGAAAATTGAGTCCCTATGTGGTTAAACAACTTATCCACAATTATGCAACCTGTTACTGGTGAGCCCTCAAGTCTACTCATTCTTCCTAAGTTGTCTTTTTTAACACATATAATTCCATTTTCAGTAACTGTTAAACATCAGCATTTGTCTAAAACATAAATGTGGGTAGTCACAATTTTTTCAGATTGAGTTTAAGCAATTTCTCCAAACCTACTTGGTAAATCTGGGCTCTAGGGGGAAACAAGACAGAGTTTAGAAACTACATGGTGTGGTTTTTAATCAACACAAAATTAGATACACTTAGCACATTAAGACTTCAACACAAAGCCAGATATTTAATGAATGTTAATCTTTTCCAGAGTCATTGCTGCTTAACTTTTCCATCATGTAGCTTGAGCCTAGCTAGCTTCTGCTCATATCACACAAGACAAGAGAAAATCTGAATTAACCGCCCAAAGTCATAACTAGCACTCTGAGATAATCTATAAGTCTGCAAGTATCTAGACATTCTGAACAAAACACACACACATACATACACACACACACACACAGGGACATATATGTCCTGAGTTATTTTAAAGGTTTATAAAAGTAAGTGAAATATACAGGAAAAACAAGAGTGATAACAAACTCTTAGGCATAACAATCAAATCAGATATATTCAAACTAAAATGTCACTTCAGAGTATCTCCCATATATTTCACTCTGACACTTTGTTTCACTCTAACTGATTTTGAAAGATTGATCTCAAGGCCTCCTCAAGTTAGGAGCTGAAGGTGATATCCAGACCCTAGGAGGGCTAATTTTGCCTTGGTTTTACAATAAGGTGTCAGATTTTCTCATAAGTCATCATGCCATTTGGAGTATTCTTTAATAGGACTACGGTTTATTGCACAAGTCCATCATCAAGTAATTTTTAAATTATGGTATATTTATCATTTGCTAGTGATTACTGACAGATACACACAAGTAACGATCTATTTTTACCAAAATGTTCCAGTTAATTGGAGGGTAGGCAAGCCAATGTCCCACAATAACGGAAATTATTTCAACTTGAGTAGAAAAAAAATAGTCAATGCTAAATAAACAATTTTCAGGATATAATGAATCATAAGTAAGTAAGTCAAAATTGTATGTCTCAAGGATAGCTCTGGGTAGAGAAAACCAAATTAACAAAATATTTCTCAATGTCTTCTACATGTAAAATACTTTGCTAGATTCCCTATATTTTAGGAAAGTTCAGAAAATTTACTTTTCCTGACTAATTCTCAGGTCAGATGATAAGTTACTTTTGGTCATGTAACCTTCACCTTTCCCTTCATTCTCATAAATACTTTTCATATAAGACTATGTATTTTCTATGTATCCCCACCTATAATATAGAGGTACCTGTATGTCTTAGTTTAGAAGGCTTCAGAGAGAGTTAAGATTTTCTAAATCACATAGATTTAGACCATAATAAACCAATGAACAAGAAGACGCCCTGGAAATACACGATTTTGAATAAACTAGTTGGATGTACATTTGAGAAGCTGCTTATTTGTTCAAGTGGCAGATGGAGAACCAATTTTCCAATCTCTAAAATTGCTACCAGATCTCAGATTAGTCAATTACCCTTCATTTCACAGCACATAACTATAATAAAATAATTCAAATAAAACCCTTAAGTGCAACTTTTCAGAAGCATGAGGGCTAGTTTACACATAGTTTGAGCAAACCAGAGAGGGCATCACCTTCTTCAGAGACTTTCTAACACTATCAAGTGAATGAACCAGTCTTGCAATTAGTCATATAAAACCATAACCAAGGTCAGCAGCCGTCAGGACCAGCCCTATCATTTTTCAAGGTTATTCCAGTTTTTACTAGACAAAGAAAATGAAGTCTAGGAAAAAATACCAATTGAACACGTTCACATTTAGAAAAATTTGCCTCTTCTGCAATGATGCTTAATCAATGCCACGGGGTCCTTAAATTCACTGTTCACTCATCCTTGAAAGAAGCAAGGGATTGTTCTTTTTACCTTAGAATTCTTTAGGATAACACAGGCCCACTCCCACGCCCTTAACTTTTTTTCTCTTTCCCTTCTATCCCTCTCTTCAGGTGTCTGAAACATGGGTGACACTACTTTCAATTCTCTCACTTTTTTTTTCCTTTCTCCTATAGGTGTTTAGCCTAGCAAATCTATCAAGCTTGTTTTTCTCACTAAATCAAGTCAACTGAAAGATGTTCTTAATTCAAAATGAAATGTTATGAAAAAATTAAGAACATCATCCTTGAACTGACTGCCTACTTCAGCAGCCACAAGTTCTCATTTCTCCCTTCTCCTCTTTAACATGTCACTCTTATCAGAAGAGGCGAACAATTTACCATAGATATTTCTGAAGTCAAACAGTCCTGTGTCCAAACCCAGGACTGCCCTACTTCATAGGTTTTGGTTGATCCACACATGTGCAAACAGACATTGTCCCACGGACAATCTTTCTTTCCTTCCAGAGATGGCAACTAGAAGAACAAGCCATGGAAGTATCTTGAGGTGATAACTGTCTGAGTAATGACTTCCTGCCTTCTGGCAGGAGCTTGGAAAACCCTATCTGAGGTCCCTTTCCTCTTTTCAGCCTTGTAGTACAAGCCACAGGCCACACTTCTCTTGTCCTGAGACACAACTCAAAAATCATGCCGTGGGCCTCCCTGGTGGCGTAGGTGGTTGAGCGCCACGCTGTGAAGCTGTCTGCAGCCTCTGCAGGGCCGGTTAGATCCTGGCTGGCCAGCGAGGGTCCCACATGGCGCAGCAGACCTCTCCTGTCGTGCCCACTGCTCCCCTCAGCAGTGTATTTCATCAGTCTGCCTGTTCTGCTCCCTGCTCTGGCTCTGGTGAATCCTCTCACCCTCCCTCACATCTGGCCTGCACCACAGTTCTTGTGTAAATGAATAAATAAATCTTAAAAAAAAAAAATCATGCTGTGCCCATCACGGGCTCCCATCTTTCCAAAACAACAGATCCAGAAGACCTTAGAGGCAAATGACAAAGCAGGGTCTCCATGTAAGTTATGACAGAATGACCCATGGAAAACAGTGTTCCATCCTGAGGCAGCCATTCTACAGCCACCTTGGGGACTCTCAAGCTTCTTCCAGTAGTGAGGTGGCTGCTTCCCAGCATTTACCTCCTTTGCAATTCATATAAAAGACATTTCACAGGAAGTTGCTGATAGACTTTATTCTGCCTGTGCGCATCAGTTAAGTGTGTTTTATTCCCCTCGGGGCTGTGTGCATTTCCAGCCCCTCTCTATCAAGATCATGAAAGGAGGGCTTCGATCAAGAGTGCTCAGGCCAACGAGAATCATTTTCCTTTTAGTGCGTTATTGTTGCCATGTGTTTGCTGCTGTCTGGAGCAATAAAAACGTTCTGAAATATTTGTCTGTGTCCTTCATGGACTCCAGAGTTTCCATAAGAGAAATCACTTGGAAAATCACACTACTGCTCCAAATAAAATATTAGCATAAAAAACTTGTTGAAATGTTGAGCTAAAACGCTAAAGAATTATGACCGCAGATGTAATTTATGAGGATCTGAGTGCCTCGGCCCCATAAAGGCTTTCCCATTCCCAGTGCAAGCACACGCCTAATACTGTTCTTCGGACAATGGGGTACCACCCACCAGCGTGACTGGGTTTGCAGGATCCTCGAAGTTCCCAGAGAACAATTTAGAAAGACAAGAAGTACACTCTGTGATTCAATCCTGAGTGAGTTATTTAATAATCCCATCATCAGTCCCTTACAGTTTCATTTAAAGAAATTAAAATGATTTCCCTTTTGTACGGAGGCACTTTTTTCTTCTTCTACCATGCTGGCTGAGGACTCGGTCTTGCAACAGTACCAAGTTACCAATAGCAGTAAGCGGCTTAGAGGAGTGGAGGTTAGCTCAACATTGATAAAATAATCTTTTGGTATCCAAGAATTCTCTCTAAACTTCATCTTTGCAGAAATCACCTCACTAAAACAACCTCCTACAGGAGAGACTGAATTTATATATGGAATCACAAGTTTATCTTCACTTTTCAAACTTAAGAAAAGTGGCTGCTTTTCAAACTTAAGAAAAATAGCTGCTCCCATACCTGGAGAGTGCAGATACCCCATGAGGACTGGACTTGATGCAGAAGCATCTGACCACGTGGGGCTTTAGGAAGTCCCAGAGCTCTACTGCCTCTTCTATAAAACCAAAAATATATTCCATGTCTTGAAATTACAATGCTTCCAAGACTGAACCCAGTTTTTACTCTTGGTTCTTACGTATTATCAATATTAAAGAAGTTTTTGTTTTTGTTAAAATTTTAGATTTAGTGAAGTTTCTACAATCCAGGTAGAAAAACCACATCTCCTGAGTTGTTTTTTTTTTATTTTTATATTCCCCATATAATGGCACCCCCCTTATTTTGACCCCAATCCCTCCTTTCCCCGCCTTCCCCCATTGTGTCTCTGGTTTATAGTTGTTTGTTGATTTTGATTTTTTCTTTCTTATAGTTATTCTTTTTCCTGGTCCCTTATTTAGGTTTTCAAGATTCCTGCTATGAGTGAGACCATCTGGTATGCCCAAAAATAGATAACTGAATCAAGAAGATGTGGTTCATATACAAAATGGAATATTATTCAGCAATCAAAAAAGATAAACTCATGCAATTTGCAGCAACATGGATGGAGCTGGAAGGGATCATGCTCAGCGAAATAAGCCAGAAAGAAAAAGAAAAATATCTCTGGAGTTTTGTATCCTAAGATCCTTACTGGCATTATTGCATATGTACTGTTGACATATTTTGTTTACATAGTAAGGTCTTTGTTTTTCTGTTCCCAATAAGAGCTGAAAAAAAGAAGCATTGGACTTAACAATTAATTCAGGGCTTGTTTTTAATTATCTGCAAGTTCCTATAATCTAGTACACTGCAGTGGAGGAAAGAGAAGTCTTTCAAAAGACCAAAATGAGAGTCAATGGCTGTGATAGGAAGCTTTAACTTTACAAATCTGAATGCTATGCAAGAAAAATGGCAAGTGTCTTGTCATGGTACAAGGCTAAATTAGTGATATTAGCAGAAATCACAGGAGGAAAAAAGAAGCAACTCACTTGCAAAAAGTAAGGCTGGTTAGAAGTTAATTTACCTGTAAAATGGCAACAATAAGAATCTGCTTTGCCTGTGTGCTAAGACAGGCATCAAGGCAAAAGGATAAAAAAATACATGTGGGAAATGTTCTCCAAACCATCAAGCTGCAGTGAATGTACTATTCCTCCTACAACATCAACCTGTCCAATGGTTTCTTTCAGCAATATCGTTATTAGTCACTGATGCTTCAGAGGACACTTAATGCACAACTATTATGTGTGCACTGCTACATGAAGAGCCAATGCCAATACTAAAACAAAATGAAAGAGGTTTCATTCTTCAAAAAGCTCACAGGTTAGTTTACAATATTATAATTTAGAACAGGAATGAATCCTATGAATCAATGATTATTAGTCATTTTCCCCGGTTCTTCATACCTTAGCCCTACCTTCATGTAATGAAGGCAGGTTTAGTTGTGGCCATCAGAAAGAAATCAAATGGAACCTTAACAGAGAACCTACCGAAAGATTGTAGGGGACTTAAAAAGTGAAATAGGAGCCAACTGCAAGCCTCTGAAAACAGGCTTCTGGGAAATGGTGAGGAAGGACTTGGTCAAAGCAACAGCCTAGGAATGAAAAATGGACATATGTTTTCAAATTTACAAAGCAGAGGATGATTTTCAATGAAAATACTCTAAGCTGCTATAATCCTAGAGAGAATAGATTGCAAGAAAGAGAAAAGGGGAAGCAAATTTTTTTTTTAAAAAAAGAGCAGTATATGATGCAGAAGAAAGAAGTAAGGTCTTGTTAGAAATTACTTTTTCCCTTGAGCGCTTGGTTATTTTTTACTAGGTGCTACTCATTGCCTTTGGAAAACTATTTATGAGTTTTGTTTGTGGTGACTTCCTTCAAACAGGAATTCTGTTGTCTTCTCAGGAAGGTAAGAGTTCTATAACTTTGTGAATTCCTAGAACTAAACCCTGGCTTAGCATTTTTCATACTACCCAGTTGGTGTGATTTTGGATTTTGATATGTTTGAGCTCTGCTTCTGTTTATATCGTCTCAGGAATTTCCTTCCACACTGTTCTGCTTAGCACCAAAGGAATCCCCTGGGAATAGAGACTGAGTTTATACTAATTCACCCTAAACCTAACGATGTAGCTCTTTGAATGCTGTCTCTCTTATCACATAACTGTCAAAATGAGGTTCTAGTTTGCCATCTGGGCAAATGCAGTCAGGATTAACAGAGCTTGGATGTATGGTTTACCTCCCTTGCTTCCCCATATTAGTCTGATAATTGCTTATGATCTGTTCTCCCATTAGTTCAAGAAGATCTAAGACATTTTTTCATCCTATATTTTTAGATGTTTGCAACAGAAGACTTGACCCAAGTAATCCAGTCTTCAAAATCTCTGGATACAGAACAAAATGATAAATTTAAGTCTCTATACAGAAAGAGTATTGTGATCAACTAAGGAAATATCTGGTCCAAAACCTGCAGACAGTGAGAAGGAAACAAGTATAAGAAATTCCTACACTTAGGAAAAAAAAATATTTACAAAGCTGAGATTAACACATTCATTTGACAGTTATAAACAAAGTTATTTATCACTAAAAACTAAATTATTTTCTTAGGCCAGCAACCAATAAATACATAGAAAAGACGCCTAAGGAGGTACATCCCAAATATCAACAAATCTCTTAAAATTTCAAAACAACACTCAACCTGAATAAACGAAATTGATTTTAAGAACTCTTAAGATTATAAAATGACCTGTTTTTCACTGCTTTCTAGGATTTCAATCACAAGCTAGGATAACACAACCAAAAAAACCTTGTTTCTCAATCTTAATTACAGTGGTACAAAAACCAAAAGTTTGGTGAATGGTACATTGATTTATACTGATACTAGTTCAAATGAAAACAAATATTTTAAAATATTTGAACTTTTACGGTGTTTATAGTGGCATACAATAATTTGAACAACTCCTCCACAACCAGCACAGAATCTATGCTTCAGAGTATCAGAGAAGGGTTTAGCTGGAATTTCAAGGTCTCATCACTTACTAGTGCAAACTATCAGCCTAACAGAAGTAAAAGGAAAAATGACACTATATTCATTATGTGATTTAAGTATAAAACACTGCCATGATAAATATTTGGAAATTCCAAACTTTTATAAAAGCACACTTCATGTACAATATCAGCATTCAGCCCTTCAGGGTGTACAATGTGGACTGCCTCTGGGGGGAATTTATCTCATTTCATTTTCATTCTACATTCCACATTTGAGTTGCCAACTAAATTGCTTCTTGGTTTATAGTATAGAAGACTTCATAATGTTTAGCTGGAATTGCTTACTTTTAAAGTATGCTGATAGAAAACCCAATGTGGTTTGAAATATCCTCACCAGATGTTTGGAGGGATGTGAAACCAACACATATCAAAAGGAGATCCAAAAGACCATTAGCTGTATAATGCATAGCGCCGTACATTTCACATGTTCAACCGATCAAAACAGGCAAAAACATTTTCAGGAGAATTGAACTGAGTTCTTGCATTTGCCATTGCTAGGCAATCAAAATCTGTCTAGTTTTTGTTTGGGTTTTTTTGTTTGTTTGTTTGTTTGTTTGTTTTGGTTTTTTATTATCAGGATCACTATAAATGTCAAGTAATATTGAACTACAGGCAGAGCTTAAGTTAATATACCTGGACAACCCTACAATAGGATACAGGTTTTCATAATCTTGGTCTGAAAAACACAAGTTTGGTCACTAGAACAACAACAAAAATGATAGTCTTACTTCTAATATAAAGTATTTCATTTCAAGAGCCATACCTCAAGGAGGACAAATACAAATGGGATGTGGTGGGCCAAGAGGAATCAGGATGGTGATAGAAACGTTAGTCCACATAATGGGAAGAACCACATGTGAATCTGAGCCCCTGAAAAGAGAAGGGGGAGCGTCTGCATGGGGATGCCCAAAATCTAAAGTAATTGGATTTTGTTTGACATGGATTCCTAAGAGGAAAAACTAGAAATAATGGCTGTAAGACAAGCAAAGGGAGAGATTCCACAAAGAACTGTCAGAGGATGAAATGCATTGCCATGCAAGCAAGCAGTGGCAGTGGGTGGTGAAACTGCTCTGGCAGGGCTAACCTGCACATCCCTACTTAGCACCCAACCTCGTCATACAACCGTACCTACACAACTGTTGGTCTCTCTGGACCAGTCCCCTTTGGCCACCTGGCAAAACACAGCTCAGACATGCTGGCTTGCATGCATTCCCCTTTCTGAAGTTGTCCCTGTCACTGCTCTTTCCTGCCAGCTCCTCACAAACTGAGAATTAATCATCCCCTCACCTTGGACCACAGGGCGCTTCTGTGTCCTTCTATTGCAGCACTTACCTATGCTGCTGTTCAGTGAGAAAAGATTGTCTTTATTTCCCTGGCACAAATGTGGAGCCTACTATAACTTTAGTGCCAGTAACCAGGGCATAAGCAATGGATGTGCTTTGAAATGTAGATTATAGTCAAAGGCCAGAGGCAGTCAGGTTGGATGGCCTTTTAAGGCACGAAAATTCTATCATTCTAGAAAATGTAGAGACATGTTCAAGGCCTCTGACCAGAGAACATAGATGTTCTATCACTGATACTTCTTATCAGTGAACACAGAAGAAAAAAACTACAAATATGCCTTTTAAAATGAAATAGACTCAGACTCCAGTGCATTTCTCCCCACGGGAAAAATGAAAAGCTCACCCAGAACTCACAGGTAAAAGCAGGCATTTTAGACATTATAGGAAGAAGAACAACTTAATTCAAAGGCAGTTATGAGTGATATTCTGAATGCAGCAGAATGCTGGCTAAGGAAGGACACTGAAAGTTGTCGGGAAATACCGGAGAAGTACGTGCATTAAACACTATTTATCATACTATGGAACAGAAATTGTTCCTCACCCTATTTTTGAGGCTATATTTTGATTCTGGTCATTGAAATATTCCAAGTCTATGAAAGTAAGGAAAACTAGTCTCACCAGCAATTCAAATATTTCTGAAGTGCCTGGTTTTCCAGATGCAGCTAAATAGACTTAAAAGTAATTCTAATCGATTTAGTCTTGTTCTTCTTGCTGGGCTTTTAGAAATCTTTATTGTAAAAGAAAAATAGGCTACAGAATCATGAAATATTATTTCCCATTTAAAAGACAATAAAACACTTTAAAAAAATACAACACACCAAAAACATTGTTTTCATTACATATTCTATTTTTTGTAACTTAAAAAAAAATACAAATGATGAGAGAAAACTTGGTTTGTCTTTAAACTAATGTCTGAAGCTTTTCATGTGGTCAGCATAGATTCAACCCCTCAGTAGAGGTGGTAGTTCATGTTGGTAATAATACCTGTTGTAAAAAGTTAGAGGATGCATACAAAAATGCAAGAGAAAGCATTTTAATTACAAAGCTCCATGTAAGTTAGAAGTTAAAAACTCATTCTGTGTGATTCTTCAAATTCAAACTCATGTAAGATTATGTAGTTACATTAATTCCAAAGAGCACCTGCACCCCTATGTTTATAACAGCACTATTTACAATAGCTAAGCTTTGGAAACAACCCAAATGCCCAAAAATAGATGACTGGATCAAGAAAATGTGGTACATATATACCAGGAATATTACTCAGCATTCAAAAAAGATAAACACATGCAATTTGCAGCAACATGGATGGAGCTGGAAGGGATCATGCTCCATGAAACAAGCCAGAAAGAAAAAGAAAAATACCGGATGGTCTCACTCGTACCAGGAATCTAGAAAACCTAAATAAGGGACCAGGAAAAAGAATAACTGTAAGAAAGAAAAATCAAAATCAATAAACAACTATGAACCAGAGACACACTATGGAGGGGGGTGCGCGGGGAAAGGAGGGATGGGGTGAAATTAAGGGGGGTGCAATTGTATGGGGAATATAAAAATTTAAAAAAATTAAAAAAAGATTATGTAGTTATTGAAAGCCTGTTCACTATAAAAGGACTGCTTTCTAAAACTTTAAATCTAAAATAGATACAAAATTGAACAGCTATTATGATTCCATGTAAATCAACACCCTAGAAAGAAAAAAAAAAAAATTCAGCAAAATGCAGCTTCCAATGTTTAGATTTTAGGTATCTCTTTTTGGGCTGGGAGTTACCAAATTCACTCTAATGTGGTTACTTTTTTACTAAAAACAAAATTTCATCAAAAATATTTTTAACAGTCTTGGTATCAAGGGAAAAGAGAGTTTAAGGTAGAAGACAGAGTTCTCAAGAAACAACCCTGTAATAATTCCCCACCATCTCTCAGGCTTCATAAAGTCCCTCATGGTATTCCTGTGGACAGGATGATGAAGTGCTGTGTCTGTGAGAAAATGGGGAGCGTCTCCCCTGGGAAGGCCCACTCCCCAGGGAGCCGAAGACCTATGTCGCACACATCTGCAGAAAGACTGCTGGACCCACCACGACTGTCAGCTCAATATGCATGTTACCAAAGTGGAGACACACCTAGAAACCACACTGAGCAGGTCAGAAACAAAAATGCTGGGAAGGATGATGACCACATGGATCCTAGGTGACACTACGAGGCTTTTAATTTGTATTTCTACAGGTCAGAAATTTCAACTCAGATGTACAAGGTGGCAACTTAAAGATAAACCTGAAACCTCAACCACATCCAAATTTTAAACTAAGAAAGGAGGGCAGCTGAAATACGTGGGGTGAAATATCGGGGAACAACAAGACATTCTAATTGTCACTCCACAGCCTGGCACAACTGTCACTACCCCAAATGATTTCACAGTACACAAAAAGAGAAGAGGGTGACCCTGGAGGCCACACACCCTGCCAATCTCCACATTCTTCAAGGGACAGAATAAACGAGACACTTAGAACAAAAGCAATAGTTTCAGACTACCTTCAAAATTTTAAGGGCAAGTTATATACAAAGGTCAGCCACCTTGGTGTCAGTATCTCGGAGGCCGGGAGACCTAGAGTCGATGGTACAGAAACAGAGAAGAAGCAGATATGGTAGAGACAGCTGTCTGACCAGAAAGCAGAGGGGGCTGCTGGTAACGGTGGTAGCTCCAGGACCACAGAGGAGCGTCCAGTGAGGTCAAACATAGCGGGGGGCTCTATAAGATTCCTGACTACATCAAAGACAAGAACAGATGACATGTGCCATCTCTCCCAGCTGCCAGAGTCCATGGCTGGTTAAGCCAACTGAGGTGTGGTACGGGAAGCACAACCACAACACTAACAAGCATACAGAGCCCGTACATGGCATTGTGTCACTGAGAGGATAACAAATGGTGACTTCCTCTGGTCACCTGGAAACTGGGGAGCAGATGTCAATCACCAAAGCACCAAACACATGCACCTAGCCTTACCACATGACCCTGAAGGTTATACATTCTACAGGGGATATGCTCTCCCATTTTAATATTTCTAAAGTCAGACTGCATCTCACAATCAAAGTGTTCCACAAGTCGAGACCACGACACATGATGAGGTGCTCGCTGTTCCCTCTGATGCTACCTTGCTCAGTAGTGAGTGCCTTTAATTACACTGTCATTCAGCAGAGAGACAAAAAAGTTCTTGCACAGAGAAACTAAAATACCCAGTGTGGCACACATTTGGTACTAACTGAAGCAGATATTTGTCCCTGCAACAATCCCTACTTTCTTGTAAAGTAACTAATTTCTCCCACTGAAGTTTTGCCTTTGACATGTGCGTGAGAGGGAAAGACAATACAAATCTGTGCCTCACTAAATGTAACTGATTATGCTTGTTTCAATAGACATAAAAGATTTTAAGTGATAAGAATAATGTCATAGTTTAATTAGAAAAGCTACCCTTTTCTGATTATATGTAAATTAAAACATGATGCATCTAAAAATCAGTGGCATCATGGAATCAATAAAATCCAATGTGTTTCTTGCAAATGTGGTGCATATTTTTTTTTTTACTGTACAGCATCTTCTTGTTAATCTGAAGCAGAATCTTAGAATTGCAGAATTGTAAAGAAGCTTGGAAGTCATCTGGTTTGTAAGTTCTGTCAACAACATACCTAACATATGAGGGGACAACTTCTGAAGAAGCTGAAAGATTCCCAGCAATTGTGGAAACAAAGCAAACACACCATCCAAAGAAGACGTCCCCAACAGATCACATAAAGCACCCCGGGAACAAACAAATATAAGTTAAGATTTATATTCAGTGAAAGACACTGCCAGCAAAATTAACGTAGAAGTGACAAGCTGGTAGAATGTATTTGCAACACATATGTTGACAAACTATAGGAATTCCTATAAATCTAGAATTAAAAAGGTAGGAGAAAAACTGAATGGACAAAGGATATGAAAAGGCATTTGACAGAAAGGAACATCAAAATATCAACAAAAAAAAAAGTAAAGAAAACTCAACTATATAATTAGAGATAGAGAAATATAGCTGTGACATTATATAACTGCAAATTTATAGAATGAAAGGGTAGGTCTTAATATTTAGTAAAGTGACACAAAATTTATTTTACAATGATGCTGAAATTCATTATTTCATAAAAAAATTCATAATTTATTTTCTCAATTAAAGTTTTTACATATCCCGTTTCCTTGAAGTGGCACAGCTATACAAAGAAAGAATTTTCTGATTTCCAAGTAAAATCCAGGCACTGAACTCACTTTTACTTTATTGCTAGAATTTGTTTGTTTTATGAAAACACAAAACACTTTTAAATTTGAGCACAGTGAAAGCACAATCCAGTAGGGAAATATCGCTGTGTCTGTTTCAAAAATAAAATGTTAAGAGATGTCCTGGTTTCCACGACATCAATGCTTTGCCATTTTAGGGGAAATGAGAAGGTGGGTGACTGCTGTTACTAGGTCAAGTACAATTCAAATCATTAAGAGCAATATAGGGTTAGTTCTAAAAAATATTTCAGTCATTTCTCTAGCTGTGAACTTCACACACTGCTCGATAATTCTAGGACTAGTCAAAAACAAGGGGAAAAAGTAATTCTCGCTAGCCTGGGAACAGCAAAACCTATTTGACCTGTGTCAGCCCGGGAGGTTCCCAATTCAAACAGATGGGTAACAGCTCTAAAGCACAGTTATCTCATTCAAATCCCAAAGGACACATGCATAAAAGGTCAACATCAATTTTATATTTTAATTGTCTGTGCATACAGCTAGAGACCATTTAAGTTAGGGATTACAAGTTCTACATTTTAAAATGTCTGTCTATTTAAGGAGAAATTTTTGTCTTTATTTGAAAAGAGATACATAATGTGTCCATATTGATAGACAATGTGAGTCTTTAATAGGTTCCATCTGAATACTATCAGCATGCTCAAAATAGAAAGAAAATAATCCTATTTGAAAGGAAAAGGAAAAATAAACCATATATGTTGGTAAATTCCAGGTAATAAATGAACAAAAGACTACCCAGAAGTCCAAAAGAGGCTGTTACGGATCACTGGATTTTTGGAATCCAAAAACTTCATATTTTTTATTTTATTATTGCAGATAAGTGTACACATAGCCCCCCCCCCCCCCCATGGAATGATGCCTGGTCTATTGTTTTTGAAAGAGAGCAAAACAGATGGTTCTAGTCAAAGCCCTTAACAACTCCCTGCATTTACCACCTATCTGCTGAGGGGGGTGGTGGTGTGGGAGATGGTGAGGAGGAGGATGAATACTACAGGGAAGAGAAAGAGGTGGGAGTTTAAATCAAAATAGACAGGTAGAGCAGTGAGGGGTGAAACTGAATGTAAATTACATTTGGCTTTAAATATAAGAGTTTTAATGTTTTAGTAGTAATAAATCCACCTCTCCTCCCCCCACCCTTAAACTGCTGTCAAAACATGTATTAGTGGCCCCTGACAAATGCTTGAAATCTTTGCAATCATTATTACACAGGAAAGGCTTTGAAAGAATTCCAAGCAATCCATCCATGTCATACTTTGACAAAGAAAGTGAGAGGCAAGGGTAGGGAAGACTTAGCCCCAAATAAAGAATAAGAAAGCTTTAACTCTAATCCTAGATCTGTCCACATAACCTGGCTGCTTGACCCAGGACAACCCAATGCAAGGAGTCTAATTTCTTTATCATTCAGTCACTACAAGGTAAAATGAAGGGGATAGATGAGGATCTTCCAGTTATAAGAAGGTAGTCACCAGTCTAGGAGGTGAGGATTGTGATAACAGAAGAAATAAGTCAAGTAAATAAACTATTGCCATTAATTAGGTCGATAGTCAACTTTCAAGTATTTTCTAAATTTAATAGACACAGCTGAAGTAAAAATAGAACAACTTCAAGAAGTTATCAAAACCATTAAAAAGCACAGATGATTAATTATTTCCTTATAGTAGTAAAAACAATAAGCTAGGACAATTTTTTAAAGTACATGTTATTTTTATAATTGTTTTTTAAATACTGAAAATTTAGTCAAAATAATCTATTTGGATATTTACTGTACTTTTACTGTACATAGCTAAGGACAAAGGCCAATCAAAGAATGTGTATGTAATTTATAGCTTCATTTAGATACAAATTCTCAGATCTTTATGGTAATTGCATAGGATAAAGACGGTGGAAAATCTAAGTTTTGCATGATTAGTTGAGTTACAGTAATAGCAATCCCTGCACAAAACTTTTAAGATTTCCAAAAGTTATATAAGGAAACTTATAAAAAGCTCAGAGCAAATATTTTAGGAATGTCCTAATTGGGGTTAAAATGAGACTGATAATAAATATTCAAAACAAATTTGCCACTTTGAATGTATGACATGCCGCTAATTGCAACAGGAATTTGGAGGACTTAAAAACAATCAAATATAGACAAGCTATAATGTTAGAATCTTTCAGTTGGGAATACAATGCCTAAATACAAGAGGAAAAGACATGTTTTTATTAGTATGTAGTATTATCCTGAGTTTTATAAGCCCTAAAAATAAATGGCAATTCCTTATTCAAATAAAAACTTAAAAAAAAAAAAACTAAACACTTTGGAAACTAAAACTTTTAGTTATAATTTTTTAACTAGATTGTGAATTTGAGCTATACTAGTGAAATTTTGTTATCTTTTAAAGATGCATTTTAAAATTTTTCACTTTTTGCTTTTTAAAATCATTGTTTACATTTAGCCACTACATTTTTGAGCTATAAATTCCCACTTAGCATGCATTTAGCAGACTGCCAACACTGCTTAGTGACCACCTCTCTAATCCTACAAATCAACCATATACTTGAAATCTCACTATTCCAAACAAACCCGTCCCCCGGGAAAAAAAAAAACAAACAGCAATTCATTAACTAGAAATTCATGGGAAATTGTACTTTAATGAAAGCACAATTATTAGTATTTAGAATCTTAATTTCTGTAATCATAAATTGCATATTCAGTATGTCCAGTGCATGAAAATAGGTTTGTTGGTTTGGTTTTCCCTGATGAGCAAATATGAGGGCACAAAAGAGTCTACTGCAATTGTCTGTAAGTTTGAAGAAATAAAAACACAACTGCTAGAGCAAAATGTAGAAACTAACACTGGTACCTCAAGATTTACATGCCTCAAAATCAATTTATGGAAATGTATACATACATATATGTGTAAAATACACATATCTAGTTACATGTCAGAAAAATTAGCTTGGATTATTCAGAAAGCCAACTTATTTTATTCATCCAAGTTTCTATTTTATAGAAAATAGTCATACACTAGATTTTTCTTGATATTTCCATGGTAAGAGTGAAATCTACAGCTTACAAAGCACTCAACCTCAGTCTGACAAAAGAAGTACTCAACTTTCTGACAAAATGGAGTATAATACTTTTTCCATCTCGGAGTTTCCACTGTTCAGTATTAAATTTTTTTAAAAGGTATAAATAAGCCTACTTTCAATGAGGATTGCAAATATTTCTGCAGAAAACTATCATAGACTAAAATTTGTCAATTAATTCTTCCCAGAAAGTATAGTTTTTTAAAAGAACATACTTTTTAAAAAGCTCATACAAAAGTTTGAACTTTTCTTCCTTAGGTTTAAATACCTGTTAGCATTAGACAAAGCACACAATTTATATTGATAAGCATAATACCAATGCAAGTCATAGAATTTTAGGGTGCAAAGAAATCTGAGAGAACGTATTACCTAAGTCTTCACAACTCACACCCATTTGACAGATGAATACATTGAGGCACAGAGAAGTTACAGGTTTTGTTCACAGTTCTGCTTCTAGGACTGAGGAGATTCTACCAAGTCTAATTCCTTTCATTTCTTATCACAAAGAAAAAATGCCCAGTGTTCGTATTTAGAATGTTTTATATTTTAATCTATCAACCTCAGATATAAGGTTCATGAGGTTCAAATCATGGAATAATTTTATAATTAAAATTAGGTTAAGTATCTAAATTTGTTAATATACAGTTAAATCCTTAGTTCCTATGTTAACCATGCAGCTATCTTTTAGATTTATGACACATTTCTACAGGATATATAATAACATGAATTTTCAGATGTTCCACACTTAATGTGTTTCCTTAATGTCTTCAATGTTCCAGCAACCAATATTTCCATCATTGCTGTTATGTTTCTGTAAGATATTCCTATATGCAACAAGCCATTTAATTTTATGAAGCTCTATTTATAAAGGGCTAAAGCCACAATACAATTTTAATAAGCTACAGCTTATTCAGCTAGAGGTTTGTTGTGTGGCAACAAACATATGTCTTTAGTTTAACTAATGCAGATGGAAGACAGTGAATAAAAAGCAAATGACAGCCACATAATCAACACAACTGAGAATCAAGATACTGCATGTGACCTCAGGTTACACAACTAATATTTAAAAAAAAAACAAAACAAAACAAATGAACATGTAATCGGAACATGACACAAATGTCATGTGCTACCATCTGGCACTAAAAATTACTACAGTGGAGAAAATACGTATGCCCCTAAAAAGTAAAAGCAAGCATTGAATCTTTGAACTTTGTTGTTGTTTTTGACACAGAAATGTAATTCTTATCCAGAGAACTGATAAAGCATGATTTCCAAGTTATAGGCATTTTCTTTAAAAATGCAAGAAAATGATTAAATGTCAAAACTATTTGGAAACTTATTTTTATTACAAAAAAAGATAAAATTAACCTGCAATGTTTCTATGAAACATTTCATGAGCATGAACTGAAATTAAGATATCTTTTTTTAAAAATGTGCATTTAAGTGTCAAAATTTTACCAAAAAAGTTTTTACTGAAAGTACTATATTTTAGCATGACATTTATACTATGTTCTAAGGAGCAAATTTTTATACTTTAAAATCTCTTAACTTGTAAGTTATTTCTGTTATCAGTTAAAATATATCTTTTCCCAAGTGATATATTTATAAATTCTTTCAGAATTAACAAGGTAGACAACACACAAAAGGAGAAAAAGAAATTCAATGAAGCTTGTCAAGAGAAAATTCAAGAAAGACTGACATGCTAGTTTTTCACACTTTGGAGACTTTTGTAACCGTGTTTTATGGATTAGTCTCTGTATCCTGTGCCAATAAAGCTGCACCACCAAGAGTCATCATTATAAAAGATGCTGAATTTGATAAGTAAAATCCTGAAGAAAAATTTAAGGGTAAGAAGCATGTGGGGGTGGGGAGAATTAAGCCACATTAAAAAAAATATATATAGATCCACAAAATGAGAGGGAGCATCAAATCTACAAGACATGACATTCTAAGAACACAGACTATGGGGAATACATTTATGAACTTAAGTGTTCAATCCAAAAATAAAGCTGTAATCTATAAAAAAGAAACAGGAATTTTTAATGGGGCAGATTTGAGGCCCAAACTGGGCATTTATATTAAATTACTTTCCCCCTGATTATTAGTGTTTCATGAAAAACAATGGTTACATAAAAAAAATATTCCTTGGGGTTATAATCTCTCATCTATCGATTTAACTAATTTTAAAATTTATATATTTTTAAATATTTTGTATCAGATTTTTCTTAAAGTACAATTTGAACATAAGAAAGAAAAGCTATGAATTATAAGCACAAATATTTTAATAGAATTCCAAACACTATGGTATACTCCATTTTAATGATCAACTGAAATGCTACTAAATTAACTAAAGTTAACAAAATTAAGAAAAAGAAATATTCAAAACAAATATTAAACTATATTATAGTGGAAATTTTCAGCTAAGCTTTTACAATGTTTAGTCATTTTACAAACGTAAAGCCATCGCAGATTAAAACTGGTTATAAGATGCCAATAAAAATTTGAAAGACCTTTACAACTCACATAAAATCTGTTTTCCTAGTTTAAAAAGGACATCAAAAATTATTCAGACAGTGCATCCTTTCTAAAATCCATTTAAAAGTTTACAAGCACATTAAAAAATGTTTTGTCATTCAATATTTAATTATTTATGTAAAATACACTATTTTATCAAAGAAAGCTGATGTGCCAGTGTAATAATAATAAACTCATCCTATTGGCTTAAAGAAATTTAAACATTGTTCTTCTTTCATATTTGTCTACTTTAAATGTGATTCTTTGAAACCAGGCAGTTAGAGGAAATGGTGTTACAATACTGTCCTTTTCATGAAAGCTGAGGCAGTGAAAAGGTCACATAAATAATCTGCATGATACTATCCCATTAAGAAAGGCAATTCGTTCAAATCTAATGACTGCCAAAAAGAGACTATAATAGCATAAAGGAAAAAGTATTCTGTGACCTGCAAAACATATTATATTTTGTTTAAAAGTTGTTTTCAAACAGCACAGGTTAATTGTAAAAATCCTTTCAAGGATGTTCGATATTTTGATAATGATTTATAAGGAAATTTAACATCGTTGTCACTAACTCAGACATCTTACACTATTTTGGTTTTAAGAACTATAAGATGGTGCAAGTTTGTATTATAAAGTCCCATTTAATTAACTAACTCCAAAAGCCCACAAAATTATAAAATAATTATGTTTTTTAATCTAAATCACTTTCAGACTTTGATTAGGTCAAAATCCTTTTTAGTTCTGGGGTTGGCACGCTTCTAAAAAAGAGCAATGCAGACAGATCCACAAATACCAACAGAAGTTAACACAATAGATTGTTTAAAACAGAATAAGCAGAGGCACGCGGGGGTCTTCTTTCTCCAAGGTGAGGTGGCAGAATAGAACCATTTATTCATTAATAAGTCACAAGCAGCAACCAGAATATGGTTTATGCTTCATTAAAACAACATTGAGGCCCATGACGGTGCACAGCAAATGGGGCTGGAAACCACC
Source organism: Talpa europaea (assembly GCF_964194135.1). Classification (NCBI taxonomy): domain Eukaryota; kingdom Metazoa; phylum Chordata; class Mammalia; order Eulipotyphla; family Talpidae; genus Talpa; species Talpa europaea. The sequence goes on from NC_140068.1 coordinate 137,505,755, forward strand.
GCCTCCCTGGCAAACCACACTCCCTCCTCGCTCTGTCTGCTAGAAGCAGCTCGAGGGGGAACGGCGCGGCCCTCTCAAGTAAGCCTTTATTAAGTATGAGAAATAAATTATATTAAGTGTTATTTTTTGAACCCAGAAATGAGGGAAGGGGTTGTTAAGATATCAAATTTACTAAAAAAATAATTATGTGAGAAATAAGTTGCTGTCACAAGAGAGATTTGCCAGACATTGCGTTTGAGCATGCTGCTAGGAGCACCTTTGGAATCAATTTTGTGACACAGAGATTAGTCTGTGGTACTAAATCGCAGGCAGGGAGTACAGAAACCCAGGAGAGGGTCCGGGAAATGTTTCCCGAGTGACGTTCCCGATCCTTTAGGAATATTAAGGGCCCTTAGGAGATTTATAAGCAGCAAGATGCTGATGGGATAGTGCAGGACAAGTCACCAATTGCTCCTTTATAGCCCTCTCTCAGAGCTCAGGCTTCTATCAAGGAGTTTTCCCTCCCCTGCTCCTCGTGTGTATGATCTCGGCAACTTCAACCCCAAAAGTTGACAATGACCCTGGAAATTTGTGGGAAGCCACAGAAAGGTCCCCAGAAGCAAACACATATTAAATATTAATTATAATAACGAAGGTCATCTTTTACGGGTGATTATGTCACTGTTTCAGAACGCTAATGAAGACATAAACCATCTTGTTCATTCAGACAAGTTCTGAAGAAAGAGATTTGTACTTTTGTGTTCCATAGCAAATTCAGCATAGGGACCAGACAAGAATAGACGGCAGTGCTATTTTCTAAAATGCTGACATTTGAGCAAATGTTCCCATGGAATGTTTGCCTGATTCGTGGACTGACATTTCCTCTTTGTAACTTGCTCAACTGAGGAGGAGACAGGCAGGCCAAAGGCTGCAGCTCCCGCAGGCAGCAGGCCATTACTTGAGCTCCAACTCGCCCGGTTTCTCTTTTACTTCCCTCTATTCCCCCCGGTCTTTGCTGTCTCTTTATTTGGACATGCATATTATCTTAGCTGATTTCTATCATTTTACAGGAGTGGATGACATACCTTCAAAGATAAGCTTTCCCACCTGGGATTTGTCCAGAAATTCAGTGTATTATAGCTTCTTATAGCCTTCTTCGTTCCTCTACACTCTCGTGTTATCAATAGTGGCTTTCTTTCTTATTTTATGTTTAACTACAAGACACAGGCGGCTATGCTGATAGAAGGCAGTTTATCCTGTCACTCATCTTTCATTATAAGGACAAGGTTGACTTCCGCTGTCTACAGCACTCTGCTGCCATCTATGTGTGCAAAGGAGCACAGCACTCTCAAGCCCCTGAAACTTCCCGCTTCAAAAAGAATCAAGTCTCTAACCTAGATGGACTGACAAGGGCAGCTTCAGGGATAATTCGCTTCCCCACGAGAATCCAGAAAATTATCAGGAATTTCTATTTCTTTCTCTATGAAGGAACTTTCTAAACTGAAAGAGCTCTGAAGATGCCTAACTTTACATCAACCAGAACCCAGGGTTCTTCCATTACGGCCGCTGATAAAAGTTTTGCTAAGATGGCAACATCTACAGAGTTATGATTGAGAAAGAAAAGGCAACAAGAGAAGTTAAAGTTCAAGCTAAGTAAAGAATTATAATAAAATGAATTTAATTTTTACGGTTACAATCTAAATATCTTATCAAGAGATGATGAAATAATCACCAAGTCAAAACGCTTTCATAATAATAAAAGTAATGTAAAATAAACAGATAAAAAGTATTTATTTTAACTACTAGTATCTCAAATACTGTGATTTAAAAAGAAACTAATCTTGGTCACTCAAATGCTTCTTTTCCAGGGAAGATAGAGAAACACATGCCAACCGGACGGGGTCTCGCCACCTTAGGGCTGGCAGAGCTGGGTGGACAAACAAACAGAATAAAATTGTCTTTTTCTAAACCACTTCACAATCAGTCCATACAGTAAAGGTAGGATTGATATTTAGAATGTCTGATGTGTGCTAAGAGTCCTAATGAATGCTCCTTGAAGGTTTATTCAGCCAATACTACTAATTTCTAAATGACATTTTACTGTTAGAGAAAAAAATACTGGTGTCAATAAAATGTATGGAGGTGGGACTAGAGAAGAGACTAGGGAAAGGGTTTGACCCTGATACATCAACCAAATTACAAAGCCCCCAGCGGCAGTCTCCCCATTGGCTTTGCCATTTACAGTAATTACATAATCATGATCAACACACTTCTCGTCTCTGATGAACAATTCATTTTAATCAGCAACACCATAACCACATACAAGCGCGCCCATCATTTAAAATTTCACATTTTCTAAGAAATCCTCAGTTTGTTATTCTAATGACAAACTTAACATGGTTTAACAAGTCAAACCATGCCTTTATGCATATTTATTCGTAAAGGAAACAAATTTAAATTCATCCTGGATATTTTTTATTAACATTCCTAAACAATGTACACATTGTAAAGTTGTTACTAAAAACAGTAACATAATAAAACCTACTAACCTCAGATGTCACACACATTCCAAAACATGGAAATCTACTACAGGAAAGCTATTTTTTTTTCATAATTTATTTCTTGCTGGCACTGGAAATGTATCTGCCAATTAAAGATTTGCAGTATAAATTAGCAAAAAAGATTTCATGCATTAAATTTCTTTGAAATAGAAAGCCTTCATTTTATCCTACTTTACCAACTTGAAGGATCCAACTTTTACAAGCAGCGTTTTATAAGCTCCACTTATAAAAGGATCAAGTAGGAATCATATTTGCTATGAAGCTCTGCTAGGAGTTTTAAAAGAGTAGTTTTAAGTTTAAGTTTTTATATTCACATATAAGTTATTTTTTTGAGGGGGGGACAGAATCTAACTATGGTATCAAGTAAGATATGATGTATGGCTGCATCTTATTTCATAAAAATTAAATCTAATTGGGAATCCTAAAAAAGAGTCTGCTCTCTGTCATTAGAAGTCCAAAACAAAAGTTTCACTCACCGTACCTTCGTTGACTTAATATTTATTATCTATACTTACAAATACATCTAGAAATTGATGTAAGAGAAACACATAGATTTAGCTAAGTGCATTAATTTTAATTTAAATGTTACAAAGCTAAAATTATATTTTTGGATCTTATTTACCAAACAAGTAACTATTGTAAGCAGATTAAGAGTGCTAAACCCAACAAGCAGACCTTTGTGTGGTCCACTAATTATAAACAAAATTCCAAACATTATTAGCTGTTATCAAAATTACTATACCACCTTGATATAATAAAAGAGAACAATCTGCTTGAACAGGGGGAGAACTTTCATGGAGTGTTCTCTCTCGTATAAATTCTTAATGGACTATAAAGGACTCTTTAAGTGGTTTTAGATTTGAATTCAATTGCTCAAATCCGTAACAGGCTTCCAGGAAGAATTTGAGCCAGATGACACATGGGGACCCACCAGCGGCCTACACCGGCCCTACCCTCATGAAGGGAGATGTGAAAAGTGCCGAATTTCTTGCTAAGAAGTGCAGGAAATGATTAGCCCTATTTATGTGAGTGGACCTTACACACTGCAAACATAAAGTGATGAAACGAAATGATTCTATATTGCAATTTTGCCTTGTAACAAACTAAAGTGGGCACCACGCTTATTAAATATCGTGGGGACTCTGTCCTCCCGTGAAAGACAAAAGGGTCAAGCAGAATAAAATGGGAGCTTGGTGAGCAAAACCAAGCAAATATGCTTTATTTGATGCAGAAGTTGGTATCTCCAGTCATCCATCCAGGGAGAGTGAAACATCCAATATTAGTCCTGTTACTTTACTCGCTTCACCTATAGGAGAGCTTATTTTTCCAGAAACAGACACACTGTAGTATGTACAACATTAGGTCGAAACCTTATTAACCCTGAGCTGCTCAGAGTTGCACTCACTGTTCCCTAAAAGTAAATCCTCTTGCTCAAAAGGTACCTTTAATATTTTGTTGTTAACCATTTGCTAGCAAACCTGAGTGATTGTATATTGCTCTGATCATATATAAGAATTACATCTGAAAATACATTCATTTTCAATTTTGTAAAATATATAAGCCTATAAGTTACGAAGCAAAATAAGTGACCTTCAGAGACCCAATACCGAGTTGTAATTTGTATTTGCTAATATGTGGGCAAAAAGGTATTTGCAGCATTAAAGCAGAAATATTTATTTTTGACACTTAGAAAATAAATTAACAGTATAATCCTATAACTGTCTTGGCAATTTCTATTTTAAAGGTATAGAAATAGGATAAAGTGCTCATTCTGGTTCTCAAGCTATTATAAAGAGCAAATATTATTACTTTTAGGGAAACTTACTTACAGAGAATAAGGACTCAGCATGAGAACTGTATATTGAACTCTCCTAACAAAAATGTTCATGACTGTACCTGGTGCTGTGGGTTTCTATTTTCCTCGACACATTTTATTTTAGGAGCAGAGACGTGCTAACATGACACCTTGCATTACTGTATTCGGGGAACTTCCTAGCTCACAGACACCACTCATATGGTATTCATCATAACCCGTCGCCTCCAGCAAGGAAAAACAATGTTTTTAACTCAACCCACTGCATCAAAACTTGATTTCAGTGTAGCAAATGGTGGGACTGGCAAAAGCATCGTGTGGAGTCTCCCCCACCCCCATGCTTCAGGAACACCTCCATGTCTATGACCTGGCTGCTCAGTGCAACAAGAACCCGGACATGTCACATGTGGGCTGCAGCCTCGAGAGTCCCCACAGGCGCTGGAGCAGGAGTTTCAGGCAGCGTTTCATGAAAGAAAGGCTGAGTGGGCCCATTGCCAAGCTCTCTCCCACCTCAGAATGCTGTGACCCATTTAATAAAAAACAACAGGACGAAAACGTCATTTCCCCCATTATAATGTGTCATAACAAGCAAACCTCTCAGGACAGCAACATTTGAAAGAGGAAAACACTCTTACCTATAACATCAAACAGCAGCTCTGGCCATGGCCACCACAGGTTCGCTGGCCCAGTGGGCTAGCTTAGTGCATGTATTTCTCTGCTAATTGGCTGTGTTTTGGCTTAAATCAGGAGCAGAGAGCATTCTGGGATTAGAGCTGGATGGAGGACAGTGGGACAGATAGCCAGCTTACACCTGCCATGCCCTTCTCCCCTGCTACGTTTATCTGTGGGTGTGCACTCCCCTGGAGGGACCAGGAACAGGCTCTTAGGAGTTACCACTGCAAACAGGATGACAAGGAGGGCCTTGCTGAGAGCTGAGTAAAGGCAGGGTGTAGAGAAGGAGGCGAGGTGGGTATAGAGGGAGAGCACACAACCAAAGCAAGTGCAAAAACCCTGGGGCAGCACCCATTAGGTCCAACAACCCCAAATGGGTGATCATATTATAGATGAGAAGGTGGTGGCTGATGGAGGCTGGGTGCCATGTCAAGTCACACTGCTGGCATGTGACATGCCAGTAAGGCAGGCCAAAGCCAAACTCCAAGGGCTGGGCTAAGTGGGCCCGTTTCAGGAGGTATCCCAGTAATTCTGACATGTGCCCCTGCTCTGAGAATCCTTCCTTCCCTCTGCCCCTCAGCATGGTTCTCCCATACTGTCCTGACATGCATCCCATGTTGCATCTGTGGATGCCATGGGCACAAGGTCTGGGAAAGGCAGCAGGCAGAGAAGTGAGTGGATACTGCCCTCCACTTGATCCCACAAACTCTAAGATGTGATTGTGTGGGCGGCCAGACAGCCCCTCGTCAGTACTAAGGATGCTCTGCTGTGCCATTCCAGCAGCCAGAGCTGGGCTGGTCTTCACTTTCCTGCTCCACTCACACCTCACTGTCAGCTCCCCGGGATCCAAAGAAAATAAGTGAGTGAGCAAGGACCCAGAAGAACAGTGCTTTCTGCTGTTTGCTCTGGGTTTTAATAGACCACCCCCTACCCTTGCTGTAATTACACAGTGAAGGGCCACGTTGTTAGTTTGTTTTGTTCTACAGCTTTGTTAGTCAGCACTAACCAGATGTTCAACGTAGGCACCTGCCCTTCCCGACACCATCATGCAATTGTCCCAATGTGTTTAGTCACCCCCTAGCCCCCCTCAATTATAGCAGCCCCAGAGGTTTGAGCTTCCTGGAGATAAATTTAGGAGTTAGCTCTTGAACTAAAACTCTCACTCCTCAGGGCCAGTCAGGAAAAAGGCACTGGAGATGACAATCCTTTAATTCAGGGAATTAAATTGCTTTGGCCCTACCCAGGGGCCACTGGGTAATTCCCAGACCTGTTTTTATTTCCAGCTTCATTCTCAGGATTAGCCTTTCTAGCTATCTCTCCCCAAATCTAACCTGATGCCTGGCCATAACACTACTACTTGGGTCCAGATCTCCTCTGCTTCTTGCCCAGCTTCCTAGGCCAGAAGCCCCACCATCAGGACAATTTAAACTTGGGTCCTGTGTGTCCAGGTTCAGAAGCTGCAACATGGCCCCACACAACTGGACAGGTAGACCCTGCTCCCCACCCTCATCCACCACTTGGCAGAGCCCTGGTTTACCTGCTGGGCACTTAGACCTCAAAGCTGTCAGGAAATAGAATTAAACAAATAACTTAATGGAGAATCAAAAAGTTAAGCAGTGGACACAATCAAAGGATTAGAAAATGGATAAAAAGTATGGAGTTATTCCATCTGAGTAAGAGAGAGTTAAGAAACACTTTATTTAACACTGAGAAGATATATTTGAAAATCCTTCTCAAAACTGAAAATAGGAAGTGACTTTCTGTCTCCACTAAAGACTCAGGGAGAAAATGAGCTTGGGAAGAAACTTAGCTATATGGGGAAGGAAAGTACTTCAGAGAACTAGTGTACCATAGAAGGTCTTTAAAATAAATTAAAGAATATGAAGATCTGAGTCCCAATGCCAGGTTGGCCTGTAACCAGATGTACAACTTTGAGAAAGTAAGTTGATTTATAAAGTGAACAGTATAGCAAATAATCTCTAAAGGTCCTTCTAGCTCTAACTTCCATGATGGCATAATTTTCATATCTTTGAGGACAATAGAGGGAATTCCAACATGAGATTTTGAGATGAAAGGTAAGAGGGCTGCATCAGATTAACCAGAAAGATCTGGTCCATCACCATGACATCAAGAATGACATATGAATAGCAAAGAAGCTATGGGGGATGGTGAAAAATATTCACCATGATACTAGTAATGAATGTTGAACAGAAACAAAATATAAGACAGAAACTACTTAAAGACTATTAATTACACAGTTACAAGAAGAAGGGAAAAAAAGCATAATAAAGCAGACTCCTGAAGCATTTTCTCTCACCAAAACAGGCAGGTCTTTATAGATTGGATAATTTGTCCCTACTTGAGTGATGTCATCATGCTGGGTTTAACTACTTTTAATAACGAGTACACTGCAGTCATCGCTCACTTTCTCCTGCAGAAGATCAAATCAGCCTCTCAATGACCTACTTCATGAGTCATAATTTTTCTGTTTATGATTCAGAAAAATGTCTTCAGTCAGTATTTCCCAGACTGCTGTGGGTTTATTCCAAGAACCAATTCCATCTTCATGGGTTTCCTACAGGAAACCAGACCAACTTCCTATTATTTTATTTTCCTTACTTTTAGCATACCATAGCCCACATCAAATTAACTGGAAGTGAGGGTGATAGAAGACTTCGTTCCTCACAAACAGCAGCCAACACAAACAATGCCCAGTGTAGAAGTCCCCAGGTCAAAATGAAATAGAAAATGTGCTAATATTAGAAACTTCTGGCCAAAGGGCTCCAAACCAGATATTAAGAAGTATGTTTTAAGTGTTCTACTATCTTCTTGTAAGCATTCTACAATATTATCAGAAGGACTTTTCACTTAGCAACTATTATTTACAAGCACAATAAATCCTACAAGTCTGATTGACATAGAGAAAGAAATTATAGGGCACAGAATATAAATGTTCTGCCCTAACTCCCTAAAACACCACCAGGGGAACAGGCAGAGACAGCTGAAGTCGAATGCAGAGCCTGGAAGTGGACAGGACAGAGCGAAGACCCCAGCAGCCTGGCTGTCTGTCATCTCTGTTACCACCAGCTGCCCTGGAGCCAGTGCCCCGTCCCTCCCTGCTCCTCTGACAACTAAGCATCAACCAAACATGAGCTCACTGCAGATGTAGTAGCCCTGGAACATAGCCTTGCAGGTTCATTCTGACAGTGGCCAGCACTCACAGGAGAGTTCAGCACACCTGCAGGTCCTGAGCAGTATTTATTCTCACCGGCTACACACTACCTCTTTTTTTTTTACACACTACTTCTAAGGAATTTTCTGATTGGGGAGAATTTTGGTAGGAATGTGCGTCAGATTCTCCTAAGACCCTCTCCAATCTTATCATTTCTAACTGTCAGTGTGGTTTTAGGCTTCGAAAGGTCACAGAATCACTACTTGGCAAGAAACAGGATTGTTTTATATCAAATTTAAAAGCTGATATCCTAGAGGAAGGAGGCATGCCATACAGGATAATGGACACGCCAGAGGATGTGTGGATAAGGCAAGAAACTGAACTATCAGGCAGTGGTTCTCAAAGTGAAGTCAGACCAGGCCCAACTTCACCCCAACATGTCCTCGATAGGGAAGTTTTCAGACCCCATTGCAGACCTAATGAACCAGACATTCTGGAGAAGGGTCCAGCAAGCTGCAGCTGATACTGACGGGAGCTTTCTCTATCATAGTCTCTCCCTTCCTTATGCCAAGAAATTTCGAGAAAAGAATCCATTCCAGGCCCTCCCTGGTGGTGCAGGGGTTAAAGTCTCAGTGCTGTCAAGCTATTGCCAGCCAATGCAGCATGAATTCAATCCCCAGCCAGGGAGCTACCCACATGGTGCAGCAGACCTCTCCTGTCTCACCCACTGCTCCCCACAGCAGTGTATTTCAGAAGATCCGCCTGTTCTGCTCCCCACTCTGTCTCTGGTGCACCATTCCAGCTCACTGTCTCTCCCTTTCCTACCTTCCTGTCAGTAGTGGCCATGCTTCCTCTTCCCTCACCTAAATATGCACAAGGTCCTAGCATTGACTTTGCCATCTCCATTCTTCCTATTCCACTGCTGCCTTGTCAGCTCCAGAATTCCCATGACTAAATTTATATCTCTGTACCCCAAATCACTCTCCCACCTCACAACATATTTTAAACCAATCCATTCCTGGTTCACCCACTGGCCTTCAAGTTCTGCCAGTAGAAAGTGTCCAGGAGGGCACTGCTCGTTCCTTGCCAGCAGTGCCCCCTGAAGGGCATGCCATAGTGCTGGCCTCATGGGGGTCTGGTCTGGAGCACTGGCGCATCTGGCGGATTTGTCAGCAGTGATCAGCCCTCCAGGCATCCTGTTTGCTGCTCCCCATTCCCACTTGTGAAACCATCATCTTCACCGGCAGCTTCTTCTGCTGTGAAGCCCTACCTCTAGGCTCTTGCCTGGAAGACCCATCTCTAAATAGATAATATTACCAAGCAGGGTTGCCAAACATCACCCAGCTTCCTATCTAGCCTTACCTCTCACTTCTTAGCAAACTTTTTGCTCAGATGATCTAGGGTGCTCTTCATGCTCCAAGTTTTCTCACTTCCAACACTTGACCTTCTCTGGTTATCTCCATTTCAACTACCAGTCCCCACTATGTTGCTCACATTCCTCTCTCCGTCTCCTCCTTGACACCAGGCATAACCCCCTCAGATAGGTTCTTTCAGACGCCCCTACAGATTCAGAGACATTTGTGCCAGCCTGTCACATCTCAGAGCACCCCTATTAACATTGAGCCCCTCCTCAACAGAAATGGGTCTACACATCTCGGTGTCCCCCCACAACACCACATGTGCAAAGTCTCAACATTCACATTGAGCAAAGCACTTTTCCTGCCAGCTCACTAGCTTTTAGAAGAAACAGGCAAAGCACAATAAAAACTGATCAACTTCACATCCATAGTACTTAGAAGGAATCACCCCATTGCCCGATGTATTTACACAACCACCATTCTGGAATGCCACCAGACACTGTGAGGCTCACACCAAGTAAGGAAAACACCATGGGCTTTTTTGAACTACAAATACATTTTGGAAAAATGAGAAAAGTTGCTCCATTAATACTGAAACGATGAGAGAAAGCTGTCCCTAAATAAATCTCATTAAAATTTCCTGTATCTTTCCTCCATAGCAGTTTATAGCTTCTAGAGGCGATAAACTATCAACAAGTACAAAGGAAACATCTTAATCTAAAGGAAATTGAATAACAAAGCACTCACTCCAAAAACATTCCATTTTGTCTGGAAGATACTCTCACAGTTGGTGAGGGAATCCAAGAAACAACTTGATAAATTACATTGTGGAGAATGGTGGATTCACTTTGCAATTTATAGTTTTCATTTCTGGGGTGACAGTCACTGCTCTATAGGGAGGAGAGGCAATCATCTCTCAAGGCTGACTATTCATAAGGCACTCTTTCAACATGAGAAAATACATTCGAATCACTTAGAAAAATAGCAGATATGAACAGACAATTCACCAAAGACAATACCCAATAGGACAAGAGACATAAAAAAAAAAAAAGCCCATTGTCACGCCTAATAAGAGAGATGCAGATTAAAACTATAACTAAGAAACCACGACCACCCCCAAGGAAATGGTACATACTTAAAAGACCCCCAACAAGTACAGGAGAGGATGTGGAGCAAAAGGAGCCCTATCACATTGTTGGTGGGACTATAAACTGGCACAACCATTAAAGACAGCAATCTGAATTTACTTTAAAAATCTGAAAATGGAAATACTGCATGACCTAGGAATCCCACTCTTGGACATCTTGCCACATGATGTCAAACCATTGCTGCAAAAGCCCCTGTGTTCCACAATGCTCACAGCTGCACTATTTACAAAAGCTCAGACATGGAAACAGCCTGAGTGTCCACCCATGGACACCTGGATCATGAAGACATGGTACAGACACACCATGGAGTGCCACACAGCCATAAGAAAGGGCAAAGGCAGTAATTTTCAAGAACACAGAGGGACTTTGAGAGTTATGTGCAACCAGGCCAGAGCCATAATAACAAACACTGGACATTTACAGAGCAGGAAATTCAAGAATATAAAACACTTCAAAAAACCAGCAGACAGTAAACATCTTGAGGGCACAAAGGATATGAGGGAAAGCGACAGGGGACACAAGGGAAGGTGGTGGGGAAAAAAATAAAGACAGACTCCAAAGTTGTTTTCTCTTTCAAAAAAAAAAACCAAAAAAACAAAAAAAAACAGTGCTAACCCAAGGACCTTTCACACCCTAAGGCTTAAGTTTAAATGCAGAAGAGAAAATCATCAGAGATTAAAGGAAAAAAAATTTTCCCCAACAATACAGGCAGATAAGAATTATCTTTATTCAATGATATGTAACATCCTTCAAAGTTAACATTCTTTAACAAAGTTAAACTATATTATGGATTTGTACTCAGTTTTTAAGTTTGATGTCAACTCCTGGTGGATTGCATCTTGTAATATGTTCTCACATTATGTTCTAGAGCTAGTTTCTTTTGAGCTAGTTTATAATTTCTGCCTGACGGTAGAAACTGGTAAAGGTATATAAAACAGGCATATAATTGCCATTCTATGTAAGTTGGGAATAAAAACAAACAGCAAATCACCTTCAATACTTTCTGAAATAAAACTGCTGAATTCATTCATCAAACAAAAGATGTCAATAGAACTGAAATTTTTTTTGGCTATTTGAACTCAGTTATTTGATTTCCTTTTCAACCTCTACTCATTATTCCAATTGAAGAAATATCTAAAGACAACACCTACCACCCCAGCTTCAGATTTCATCACTCAAGTGAATACTAGGACAAATCAACAAGAACTTGAATTAAGCCGACTGCTAGAAGCCAGGGATGGGCTTCTCAGGCTCACTGTGATTTTTTCCAGAAGAAAAATTTAAGAAAGATAGATAGACTATCAGAGAATCTGAATAAATGGGAAGAAATCAATGCAAGCTATATCACACTAAGTAGGAAAGGGAACTAAAAGTTTTTTTCTCAATGCTTTTTATCAATATAAAGTTAAGTCAGTTAACTTGGACATATCATTGGAAGTCAAAAATATTGCTTGTTGAATATAATCAATCACTACCAATATTGATATTAAAATAGATGTTTTATCAAGTTACCTTTTCTGGCATTTTATTTATTACTTTTAGCATCTTACTTTTTCAATTATAATTTAATTAACGTTTTCCAACATTTTAATACACACTTCATCCAAGATGTGACTGAAACATCGGGAAAGGCACCGTGTGGTGCTGGGGACTGCCAAGGGTCCATTCTAATGTCAGCAGTAAGAGATGATGATACTCATCTGTGCAGCAACAGAGAATAGGCTTTTTTTTTTTTAAGCCTATTAAACACTAATTTCCTTGGGATTTGTTCATATTCAAATGAATCTCAATGACCAAGGGGGGGAAATAGGGCCAGCGGCAGAATTATCTGGAAGATACAAACCACCAGAGTGAAACATGGAACCCGAGCCGCGGTGGAGCACGAGCTCAAGGGAGCGACTTACTTTGACGTGGCTCTGGGCCCCAAGGTTGTAGATCTCCGTGGGCTTGACCTCGTTGATGATCTTCACCAGGCAGGTGCTGTCTGTGAGATCACCGTAGTGCAACTTCATGTCTGCGGAGCCAGAAAAACACCATTAGACAGAAGGAAACTAGACTGGAAACGGAGCTCAAGCTCTGAAGTTCTGAAATCCAAACTGGTCGGGAATAGCTGAGTGCTTGTGTCCCCTCTAAAGGACCTGAAATGAGACGCTGATGTGTTGTCCCTGAAAAGGAATTGTAACAACGCCATGAATTTTTTTAAATTAATTAATTGGGCCAGATGTGATACAGTCTGCATGCCCAACAGCTACTGGTGGACGGAGATGTGTCACATCAGAGTGAGAGTCAAAGAAATTCTACATTAATGTGTTTACTCACTAAAGAAATTTAACACACTGGCAAAGGGGAGATGGCTCTGTCAAGAGCCTTTCATCTAACAATTTTTAAGTACTTCATAAACATCAGCCCTTAAGTCACCCATGAAATGCCTGAAGTGGTGATGTGATTGAGAACAGGGCACAGCCTGCAGAGCCACAGCCTAGATCACAGCAGGCTGTGACACTGACTTCATGAGGATAAGAGATTTGACATGTGGAGCTGGGTTGATGTTTCCATTATTTCTATATAATATTGATCTACAACTGATCCAATGTCAGTACCTTCCTGCCCTTGGCAAAAGAAAAAGGCAATAGTGGTTTTCAACGAGGATGCATTGAGTAACCAAAATACTAAAGGCAGAAAGGCCTTACTGGGGACAACAAGGTGAAGTGAATTTGAAATCACTCATAGCAGAGAAGCTGACTGAATCACCCCTGATAGTGCTGCAGGCTGAAGCTGGGGACTTAAAAAACCCGAATCCTTGTCCCAGCTCTGGCTTTTACTTAGTGTGGTCTCAACAAAGCCACACCTTTGCCTGTCTCACACCCTCACCATCTGTGAAATGGATTCACTTCCTCTCCCAGGGGCGGCAATGAGCGCTGAGTGAGCACACTGAGTCTGTGCTGTGAAAACCAGACGCCTCTGTACAGGTCATACTATTAAGAAAAATAACAAACCACAGCAGATATTGACAATGATCTTTAAAGTGAATTCAAGTTTCGATTGCCAACTCTTTTGGGTCCTGTCTTCAAGAATTATCTTTAAAATTAATTGAATATGCAAAGCTTGCTTCATTTGACTAAATTAGACCAAACGTAGACATGGAGGAGAATCTGTGAAGCTGGAGCTATTCTTTCTTGAGGAGAGAGAGATACCTGCAGAGGGTGATCAAAGAGCCCCCTCTCTCCAACCGCCCCCTCCCCAGCAGCATCACCTGACCCAGCTCCCATCAACAACAGAATAAAGACACTGCCCGGAGAAGCAAGCACTGAGCAGCAAGCTTTCAGATAGTATTCAGAGCAGGTAATTCATGGGTAAATAATTGGGACTTGATATGCTTTGAGAAAAATGACATTTAAAATACCTTATCACAATATAGGAAGTTAAGGAAGGAGATTTTAGAAGAAGCAAATTACTTACTTCCTTCAACGTGAGCCTGGGGGTTCTTATACAGATGTTCAATCCGACCCGTGTTGAACGAACTGGATCGCCGAACAATGCCATGGACCTGCGTTTTTATAGTGTGGAAAGATAAAAGCAAATGAGAAACGTGCAGTGAGGTTTACTTCATAAACAACTCAGAAGTACTTTTGCTAGTGCTTAGCCTTGTGAGCATGAAAAACTGCTATTTATAAACATTTTTAAATATGCAATATTTAAAGACACTTCTCCAGTGTCTTCACTGCCAGTCTCAACAAAAGTAATTAGATCATGATGGGACTTCACAAGTGCTTAGTGTAGATACTCAAATGTCTCCTTTTCCAAACACACATACACTCAGGGCCCTTCTGCTAACAAAAAGGTCTCTCGGTTTGAAATCAAAGACGGACATATGAGGCCACCTCAGTCAAATGGCTTTGCAGTCTCTTTGACCCAAGGCCTGAGGCCAAGGATCCCCGATGGGCCAACAGGATGCCCAACATATTCTTGTTTGAGCCCACCAAGCATCAGAGAGCAATTACCATGATAGGACTTTGTGGAAAAGTCAGAAGCTAAGCAGTATAGCTTAAGGTATAAACTATTTATGCTCTGCTAGATTTAACATATAAGAAAATTCAAGCGGAAAGAGAATTTTAAGTTTTTATCTCTGACTTAACCATGACGATGTGAGGGAAGAAAAGTCACCGCAATAAGAATGCATACCTGTCTGATATTGGAAAAAAAGACTGTTTGTGTCTGACACATAAGAGAAATTGTTCAAGGCCCAGTCTCGCTTCCTTCTTGGGTCGGGATTGCTCCCTTTGTGTTGCCAATGCTAATACCAGCTCATGTCACCAGCTGCCCACCTTCCAGTTCTACTGCTGGCAGTTTTAATCCTTCACTTATTTTAGAAGTGTTCCTTCTAATGTTGGGTAGTTTCATTCGCAGCTGAATACACTTCTATATTTTAAACTCAATCGTTTTCTGTCTATTTCAAACCAAAATTAATCCTTGGCATGACTCAAATATTCCGAATGCAGGGGGGACGTTATAAGCACATAAGACTTTCTTTCAAATAGAAAGAAATGTCGCCGTCACTTTATAGGGCATACATGAGAAATTGACTTATGCAAAGGATACAACACCCACAATTAATAATTCTGTTGGCTAGTTGCTTTAGTCAAAAAGAAAAGCACTTGTCCACAGTATTTTCCAAAAGAACTACATCCAAGAAAATTTGGTAAACATGAAAATATTTTAAGAAGGGAACATCACAAACTTGGTCGACATTTTAGGAGGAAAACAGTAAGACCTAAGGAACATTGAGATTTGACTATACATATCCATTTCTTAATTGAGAAGTGGAGAAATTAAAATTTACATTAAACTTAGAATTTATTCTATTTCACTGTCTCTGCTCAAGACTTTACTTGATTGTAAAGTTGAACTGCTCTACAAGTTAAAATACATATATATGTTCAATAAAAATTTACCTATATATAGTGAAAAACTGGTGTTTACTACAAAAGTTATTACAGAAGTAGAGACATCTCAGATGAAAGTAGAGCTTTATTTCATTGAATAGAATGTTTCAAAATGTTCTATTTTCTAAAAACATACAATTTAATACTGACAATGAGAAGGTTAATAAGATATAGTGTATTTTTTTCTCTTGAATGCTAGATTCTGGGTACGTCACATACTCCAACAGCCTCAAACAAAGGAGAAATGCCACACACATTCATTCTCTCTCTCTCTCTCTCTCTCTCTCTCTCTCTCTCTCTCTCTCTCTCTCTCTCGCTCTCTCTCTCTCTCTCCCTCCCATACACACACACACACACACACACACACACACACACACAAAATGCCCTGATAAAAATGATAAAGGATATTGATGGATTTGGGGTGAAAATCAGACAACTATATAAAGTCACGGCAAATAAATAAAATAGGACTATTGGCACACTTATAACCAAAAGCGTTAAACATTAGCTTTTGGAGCTTTTTTTTTTAATACAAAAAGAATGTGTTTTAATTTCCCCTCACTCCCAACTTTTGGTATGTGTATACAGGAAAAGAAAGAGCTGCCAAATGCTTAATCCATGACAGCAAGTATTATTCTAAGAACGAATGAAAGCTGAGTCTGTCTGCTTCTGAGACAGGTGAAATACAAACTTTTAGACAAGCCAAAATGTGTGCAAACTGGATACTCAAGTTAAGAATTTGAGATTAGTGACTTGCTTTTTACAGAAGGGTTGTATGTAGGGTTTTTTGTTTGTTTTCATAGGGATTTGGGGGGAAAAGGAGATGAGGAGTTAGGAAACCAAAGTGAAAAGAGAAACGAGCTGAGTCTGACTTCATAAAAAGTTAATCAAAATTATTATTATATTACAGAAGCTATAGATATATTATGGGAGTTCTAAAACAAAACGTAATTCTGAAAAACTGAGGTCTAAAAATAAACGGGAGTGAGCCTTTTAACAAGCAAATTTCATATCCCACTTAACTAAGTGATGAAAAGGAAAATTTCAAGTTCTCTCCATGTCGTGAGCAAAGTTGGTTGGACTTGAAAACCTACACTCCAGTTAGGTAATATAACCAGAGAAATGTCCATTTATTTATTATAATCAACAAAATGGAAATTATTAGCACTGGATTTCAAATCCAGTAGCACTTGAGTGCCAAGATTTCCACTTGTCTTTTGAAAAGAATAGTTAACACAGGCAATCCCAGAAGCTAATGACATAGCAGTGGCCGTGCAGCAGACACTGTTCTTTACAGACAGGATGCCCCTCAGACAGTTTTCCCAGCAACTTCCCAATGATCACCCCCATTCTAAAGGTGGTGCTGCCTGAGACCACTCAGCTGGGGAGTGTCAAGGGCGTGAGCTTCACCTACTGCGTCAGCACTCAGAATGGTTTCGATATGAAACCCATAAAAAGGTCTGGGTTTTTCCACAAGAAGCTTCCCTTCTACCGATTTTCCTTTTTCCCTTAAGATGAGAAGAGATGAGCAGGGGCAAGGCTCAGGGTGATGTAACCTGCCTGCCTATCACTAAACACTAAATCAGTGAATTGGACTAAGGAGCCGTCTACCAAGCCTGGGCCCCTCAGCCTGTAAGGATCCATCCACCGCTGTCACCCTGTCACTCCATGTCACCACACCCTCAGGTCCCACAGTGCTCTCTGGTCTGGTTTCTGTGGGTTGCCTCGCTGAATCTTCATGACAGCCTTGGAATTCAGGACACTTATGTGAAAGTCGCCCAAGCCTCGGGGCCAGCAAGTGGCTGAGGAGGATGAGGACGCAGGTCACCCTTCCCCTCCTTGTTCTGAGCTGGCCAAAGGGTATGAAAAGGAATGATCCTTGACAGTTCAACGATGTGCAGAACTAGGTACATGAGGTATTTAAAAGATGACTTTCTCAAAACCCCACAATTTTTGTTTTCTTCTTCCTGAGACCATGTCTACAGATGCTCTATAAACAATAAGCGAGTGAGTGTTAGAACCATTCTTTCTAAGCCTCCTGAGTGTATAATCTTGAGCAAAGTTCAAGAAATAAGCAACATTAAAAACTATGACTTTACACCCCGAAATAGGGCCTCCTCCCTATGAGAACTGGGCTGAGGAAAAGCAATCCTTCACTCTGTCACATTAAACAGTTTGTTCAGACCGTGATCAGAGGCCTGGATTTCTGTGGCCATGTGAAGTGGCCAGGTCCACGGTTTTGGGATTCTCGTGTGTGAGGTCAAACGAGGTGATATAAGCCATAACTAACCTGTTTACTAATAGATGATACTCCATTTCAAGTTATACAAAATGCCTATTTTTGCTTCAAAGTCAGCCTTTGCTTTCTATACCTTTGCTTTGCTTTTCTGGCTAGTGGCAAGGGGAAGGAGTGTACCCCCGGTGCTGTGGTACTGTGCCAACTCTGCCTGTGGGGTCTGTTTCTACCCTCACAAACCTATCATTGCTGCCCCACCCAGCTGGTGCTGCCCTCCGACTGCTTTCCCGGCTGACCACTGCCTCCCCATGTCCCATCTTTCTAATGGAGGGCTGACCTCACCACCTCTAGCCGATTCAAGCTGATCCCTTCCCTGTAGGAGAGACTCAGCCTTGGTTTCAGGCCTGTTCATAGATGTGTGGCTCTTTTTCACAGCATTGATTTGTTTCTGGCTGATACTTCGTTACCACAAAGGATGTAGTTTCCAGTTCACTTCTGAACCAAGTGGATGTTCCTTATACAAAGGCTAAAATCAGAATAAGAGCTCAGAGAAGGGAGGCCGGCCACATGAAGATGTTTAAGAATGCAGTTCCTCTTCATCTCGTGATGAGATGACCTCATGTGGACAATGGTTCTCAAGCAATGGTACCCAAGAGAGCAGCATCAGCAACAACTGGGGCTTGTTAGAAAGGCCAATGCTCAGGTCCCCATGTCATCTGCCATCTTTGTCTAAAGGTGGCCTCTGGGAGGATTCACCCCAAACGCCAAGAACCTACTAAGTTAGAAATGGCTGACGTTGACCCCCTGGATTCAGGTGAGGACAGGTCTGCCCCCCTTTTATTCTACTGCATGCAATTTACTACCCTGCCCATTTGGCTCATGGTCTTGAGTAACCAAGGACTGCTGGCTAATCATTCTAGAAATTTGCCAGTGCTGCCTCCTCAAAAAAAATCACCCTCACCTTTACTTTGAACTCAGCACAAAAAGATAGAACCTGGACCACTGTGGAATTCCTCTTGACAGCTTATGAAGACAACAGCCTATTAATATTGAGCACATTGTCCATACTCATCCCTTCATGGCCCCAGGCCAATAAGCTCACATCTCCCTTGTGAGGAGGACTCTCTTCTGCTTGTGCCTCATAGCCTTGTGTCTTCCCTCTCTGTTTTCCAGGCGCCTCCTTCTATCCATTTAAGGACCTCGCTCCTGAGCCTCTCCTCGCTTGCCAATCACTGTTTCAATGACTCATTCGTCCCATTAACACTGATCTGCCAAGTGGGCAAGCTATTGTCTTTATCAGAACCAAGTCTGCTCTTATAAATCCCAGCAGGATGAAGACATCACCTGGCAGGCCAAGCTTCTCCTTGCATTTATTTCTAAGTCTCTCACTCACTGAGGAATGTTGCCACCTGCCTGCTGAAGTCATGAAGTCAGCCAGCTCTTTCCAAAGTGGTCTGAGTGGCGGGTGGCTGCGGGGCGGGGGGACTTTGCTCTCCATGTGCATCTTTTTCCCCATCTTTCCAGCAAGGCTAACATAGCACCATGGTACTGACAGAGCAGGTAGGCCATCCACTATATCCAGACCAGCCCCAGGACATATCATGAGTTCTCCACATTATCAAAAGGCCACCTCCTCATACCACCCAGCAAGCCTCTCCCCAGGACTAGCCCTCAAACTGTGTGCTGCTGCACCCTCATCTCAGATCTCAGTCCCAGGGCCCAGCCTGCAAGCATATCTCAGGCCTGTGCAGCCCTGGCCACCCCGCTAATATGCCACCTCTCTCTTCAAAACTGCCAACATCATGGCAGGGTCAGAATATGCTACCCCAAAGCGTAGGACCTTGGCAGAGGGAGCATTTGAGGCTGAAGGTGTGAGAAAACAGCAGCGGGGAGTCCACTGTGACCTCCCCCAAACTTCTCTCCTGAAACTGGCAAGAAAGTTTCATGTGACAGGTGCCCTCCCTAAACCTAGGGAGGAAGCACCCTCATCTCGGAAGTCAAGGGGATGCCAGGAGAAACCTACAAGCACATCCTCGCTAGTCTCCCCCGCTCACTACACGTACCTCACGACTGTCTCCTCTGCATCAATCCCAAAATAAAAGGAATCAGGCTAACCATTCCTTCGGATCTTCATTTCCTTATGAAGGCTCTTGCATCACATAAAACTTAAGTATGTTTTTCCGTTTAGTTTCCAGACCCGCCAGGGTCCCAGAGAGTGCAGAGGAGAATTTTCCCCTCTGCTGCATCAAACCCACAAAGATTAACAGGAGAAAAAGCACACACCTTTCTTCAATGCAAGTTTTATGTAAAAAGTCCTGATTCTTCTGTTTTCTCACTCTCTTCCAGACTAAAATATTTACTATACCTAGGCGCCATATTTGGGGGTAGCAGGTCCTAAACCCAGCCAACCATTACTCAGCTAGCTGCTTCTCCTATGCACTCAATGCACAGCCACAGCACTCACTTCTCTCTAGCCACCTTGCATCTTTCAGCCGGCCCCAACATCTGAAAGTCTCTTGCCAAACCTGTCCTTCCATCGACTAAAGCCCTGAGTTCATCCTGCCTGAGTAACTATCAGTGTTTATCACTTGATTATTCAGGGGCCTGTGAAGTGTGTGCTTCATGATTGTGTTGTCCTGTCCTGACCCAAGAGCGATGGAGAGCCAGCTATTTTAAGGGTGCAGAAGGTGTGAGGCACACCTCCTCCTACTTCTTAAAGTCCAAAAGTCAAGACTCTCAGAAAAAATGGTGGGTTACAGAAAGAAAAGAGCTTCCTTTCCTCCTGATGCTATTGGCGCCTGTGCACCGGCTGCCTTCTGTTGCTGCCCTACAGGCCCTGGTGCTGATGATTTTTACACCATGTGCCTGAAGATGGGATAGACAGGCAAATCCAAAATTATTCGTGTGAGCGCTCCCAAATTGGACAAAACACGTGGGTCACTGGCTAGGTTTTTGTTCTCTCTAAAGCATCAAGTTATATAGATGTTTCTATCTGGAAAAGCTTCAAAAATGTCAGGTGCACACAGTGAGCTACACCCAACTTAACATATATAAAAACCCTCATTTCTTCTAAAAAAGCAGAGTGTTGAAGGAGAAAGAGGAGGAGGAGAAGCCAACAATGCTCAGGATGATGGTGACAGTGACAGCATCAAACCCACAAGTTCCAGCATCCATAAAATGTACAACTGCCTGTCACAACGCAAAATTCTCTGCATGTAAATTTTTCATTCAAGCTTGCCAAAGATCAGCTTGCTTTTTACTATTCTGTGCAATTTCCGAATTAAGTGACTTCACTGTGAGTGGGACTTTTTTTATGCAACACATTACATCATAAATTAAGCCTAATAACGTTCCAGCTCTTAGTGGACACGGATTGCGGCTTTATCTGAGAATGTGGGAAGCGTGCAGAGCTGTTCAGCGCTGGGGAACAGGGGGAAGCCACCAGTGCTCCCCAGCAGATAAATAGCACAATGAGCTGGCACGCTGACAAGTCGAGCGGCACATTCCTCCCCTGATTTCGATTTGTTATCAGAGTTTCCGTGGAAAACACACACAGGGGGACGGCCGCAGAGGAAGCAGCAGGCCTCTGTGTCCCAGCGATTCCGCGGGCTGTGCTCACTCACTGAGTCACTCACCTCGTAGCCTTTCTCCAGCAGGAATTCGGCCAAGTACGAGCCATCCTGGGAAGAGAAGGAAAAGGGACAAGTGTCAGACCCATCACGACCAGCATGGAAGGCAGCCAAGGCTGGGGGTTTGGGGAAAGGCATTGGAAGGCTATAGAAGTTTCAACAAAAGGCCATGACAACCGAAATAACAAGAGCGCAGGGGATGGGGTCACAGCGTGGCGCACGGCTCGCCCGGCATTTCCACATCTCCTGCGTCGGTGTGACGGCGTCACAGGCACAGGGAAAGAGTCTGAACCCCAGGGGTGAGAAGTGGCAGAAGGAGCATGCAGCTTCGGGGAATCAGAAGAGCTGGGGTGGTCTGGCCACTTACCAGCTGTGTGAATCCTGCAAAATCCGTGTGGCAAAGCAAAGGGCCTCAGTTACAGGGACCTAAAATGGGAATCTGGCTACTTCGAGGGGTTGTGAAAGAAATTACAGGTGAAGGGCTGGCACGAGAGCTCTGGAGCTTGGAAAGAAGATGCGAGTGGAGAGAGGGAAGGCCGTGGGAGCTGCCTTCCGCCCCAAGGATCCCAGAAGGTCACCACAGAAACAGTGTCGGGAGGTGGGGGCAATCAGTCTGATATTCTTATTGCTGAATATGATGTGTGCACAACACATGGACTTTAACTAAAAGGCGGGTGCTTGCTTTTTGTATTAAGTACTTCATTTGTGCGCATTCTCATCACACAGCCGATCTCTACATGATGATGAAAGTGTCTGACTAAACAGATTTTCAACTGGTTTTTGATAATTCCTTTAAAAATGTCTGATAAGAGATGTTCATTCAACTAAATCATTTCATGTGCCACTTTTAGGGAAAATAAGTAAGAGGGCCTTCTAGTTAGACGATTCAGAAGCCAAAGGATGAAAAAATTTCATTCTAGTAAAACTTTTTTTTTAATATTAAAAAAAAAAAATCACCAGCCTCACTCAGAACATGAGTTGGGAAGACATTTTGTCATCAATCTCATAGCTGTCCATCTGCTTCAAGTCTAGGAAGGGTCCCTCCATCCACCCAGGATTAAACATAAAAAATGGACTAGACATGTGTGTGTTTAAAAGTAGGGAATATTTGGGCTCTGTCGGTTTCTCAGTTTCAAAAAGCTGCAAAGACCACTTTGAGCTCCAAAAGCTTCTTTTACCTACCAGGTAAAAGAAAACTGAAGCAACTGGTTATCAGGACCTGACTTAAAGCTGGACCTAAGAGTCCTGAGAGGGACGGGGCTGCTCATGTTTCCCTCACTGAGGCAGAGGTGACGCGGTACTCCAGGAGGACGGCAGCGAGCAAGCCAGGGACCCAGTCTGTGGCTCCATAAGGCTCCAGCCGCTTCCTCTGACTTCCTGACTTCCAACGGCTGACATGGAAAAGAGAAAGGCCTGGCATATCCCTTTTCTTCTCAATCTTATGATAGACACACAATCGTGTGGTTTTTATACACACACCATACGGTCTGTCAGAAAAGAGAACTGGACAATCCAGACCAGGCCGAGGCAGCCTGCATCGACCATCAGAAGTGCGAGAATCATGAGAAATCAATCAGCGAGGAAACAACTTCATAGAAAAAGGATCGACACCTAGCATACTTTTACAGCGAGTTGGAAAACCGTATAAAGTATGAAGTTCCATCTTGGTTTCGGTAGGACTGGCATCATCTTGAAACAGGCAATGCTATTCTGTTCACATTTTATAATTCACCTTGGGATAAAAAGTTTAAACGCTTTGTGTTCTACCATAGCAGCATAGAATGTTTTAAAAAGGAATGGGGGTAGGCAGAGAAAGTGCTGGAGATCCTTGGGGGCAGGGAGAGTGGTGATTATGTAGAAAGCTGATGTGAAACAGACCTGACCAGGACTGAACCCTGTCAATAAGGTCTTGTTCTTCTCACCCAGGCCGCTTCTCAAACTTTCCAACCACACTGGAACATTCTGAACCAGCAGTGGCACTCACTTCCTCCTCACTTCCTTGCCAGGTCTCTCAAGTGATAGGGCCCAGACTGCACAATGAGTGGGAAAAGCAGCAGAGCAAGGGCTCCTGGTCTCTGGCCCAGGGAACCCAGCTGGCCTCCCCTCATCCTTTCCCCAGGTCCCCAGGGGCCCCTGCAGGGAGACACAGTATCTCGGCTGGCTGGCGTCAGCCTCGTCGGTGGGTTCATCCTTTCTGTCTCTCTAGAAGAACACGGCTTCTAGAATCAGACCCATGACTGAAATGTCCTGGCAAGTGAGAAACTACAACCATTAAGTTCTGACATGATGCTCCTTGGAAACCGAGGAGCTGAAACAGACTAGCTTTCCAACTCATTCACTGTGACCCTAGTTACTCTGGTAACAAACATCAGGGTTTGGTCCTAGTTATAAAAACTTTTTAATTGGAGAGATAAAGTCCAATTGTGATTCTTTCACACTTAATTCTACATGTGGTGAATAAGGGGATCCCTTTCCTATTAAATGTTGGATACAGCTTTAAGTAATCACCCAATTTTAACATCTTCAAGATGCAGAAATATTTTCCCTCTCATTCTTGCAGGAATCCAGTCTGGAAGGCAGATAGGCACATAGCATCTGAGGTGCCTGGGGCACTGGGAGGCCAGCCCATGAGCCTGGTGTCCCACTATTAAAGCTGAAGCCAGGACTAGAATGCAAGCCCCTCTCCCCACCCCACCACCCTAACACTGACCTAGGTAATAATCCCCTTCTCTCCCTCTACCCAGGACCTGGCTAGACATGTCAAAACCCAATAAAATAATAAAAAACCAAAATGAAGACATTTGGAAACCAAATTGGTTTAGGCATTTTCCATTAAGGGTGTTTTATGAATTAAATAGTGCTTTCATCAAGTGACCCCAACCCAAGTTGTCCTTAATTTCAGAGCACTCCAGAGCTTGGAGGAGGGAGGCAGGGCTGTGGCTGAGCTTTCCCAGGTCCTGTTTTAGCACTGGCACTTCTGGGGAAGGGTCTGGTGTTGTTCAGAGGTAGATTTAACCAGACTATGGGTGTATTTGGGGGTGTATTTGGGAGTGTATTTTGGGGTGTATTTGTGGGGTCAGGGCCATGGCGCAGGGTCCAAAAAGGCCAGATTTAGGTGTGCCCGATTCCTAAGTTCCCTGTATGTGGGTGTCTCTGTTCTCCCCCTTTCATGGAGTCCTCAGAAATGTTCCAGATAAACACCCGTGAAAATAAAAAGGAATTCCAGAAATCAATTGAACCATACCTTGACTAGAGTATGAAAATTACCTAAATTTCACAGCTATCAAAAGCTGAAGGGAGTACAGAAAGTTTCCCCTTCTCTCAGTGGCCGTAGATGGCTGAAATAAGCACTGGCTGACCCTCAAGTCCACCCCACACCCAAACAACCGTGGCCATGTGGGCACGCCTCCCCCGGCAGAGGGAACTCGAAGTTCTCTCTTTGCCAAACGTGGATGCCCAAACTACAGCCCAGAGGGACAAGTGAAAAGGACTCTTTCCTGCACAATCTGAGAACCTGTTCCCGTGGGGCTATGTTGTGCTGTATGGTTTAGCTTCAGAAGCTCCTGGCAGTTTCCTTGAACAGAACAGGACAAGGAGTCTTGGGCTAAAGGCATGGCGTGCTCATAAAATGCAGGTCTTTGTTAAGATGATCTCAAGCATCAGGAAATAGAATGGCCTTTCAGTAAGGCCCCTTTACAAAGCCTTTTATGCTCTTTAACTCTCTGTATTCTACTACTCTAATATAAGCATCCTTTCACCTGATCACAGTTACAATGTCAAATCACCTGGAGCCCCACCCAGTAAGAGAAACAGGAAAGTGGGACCTCCCTGGTGGCACAGGGGGTTAAGACACAGCCTATGAAGCTATCCACAGCCACTACAGCATGAGTTTAATACCTGGCCAGGGAGATACCCACATGGCACAGCAGACCTCTCCTGTCTCCCCTCTGCTCCCCTCGGCACTGGATTTCAGTCAATCCAACTGTTCTGTTTCCCACTCTGTCGCTAGTGAATCCTCTCACCCCTACACCTCTGGCATTTACCTCAGTTCTTGCATGCATAAATAAATAAATCTTTAAAAAAGAGAGAGAGATAAACATGAAAGCACCTCAGTGGTGAGCTGGGGATGCTGTTTTGAGTTAAATGAAAACTTCCACCAGGAAGACTAGCCACTGCCATGGAAGGAACCCACAGGCTAAGTTGGAGAAGTATTGTTACTGGTTCATATTTGTGACACAAATCATTGGCTAAAAGCTCCTTCAAACACACAGAATTCAAGATATCATAGGGATTCATTCATCCAACTCCCTCATTTTACAGGCCAGAAAATTGAGGTTCAAAGCAGTTAAATGTTCAGTGTACAGTCACACAGCAAGGAAGCAGCAGAAACTGCACCAAGAAATTGCCTTTGGACTCCCAGACTTCAGAATTTGCCACTAAAAAATAGTGTGACAGGATCCACAATGAAGAGACTGACTTATTGTGTATAGCAGAGAATCAAGTGGGGCAAGGCCAGGGTGAAAAACAAGAGCACAACCAATGATGATCTGCAGAGGGTGAGTGACTGAAAAATAGGAAACAAGGAGCCCTCCAATATTCCAAACAAGTAACTTCCATGTCTTGCAGTCTTGGAAGATGAAAACGATTTCCCCATGCAAGCTACTATTGCCAAAGAACTTTCACTTCCTTTGATTCACCTTCTGCTGGAGAGGAACACAGTCATCTATACGCGTAACCAGCAAACAATGAGGAGTGGATGGTGCCCTTCATGGAGGACAATCCACTAACACCCCCTCCACCGGTCCATTGGGTGGAGAAGAGTCCTTGAGGCTGGTGCTCCCTGGCTGGAGGCAGACCCCAGGCACACACAGAGGAGTCCCAGTGGGCTGTGCTGCAAGCACACACCTTTCAGGAAACCGTGATGGGCTGGGAGGTGACCACCACCATTGTAGAAAGCAGCCAGGTGCTGCCTGTCACCCCACATCTGCTGTTCCATGACCCTGAATTCTTTGTCCCCAAACACGCTCAAGGGCAGGAGGTTGTGACGTGAAGTCTTGAGTCCATGGTAAATTAAGTTTACATATGATAAAATATCCGTGGGAAGAAATGACCTAAAAGCTTAATTTTTTTAAATATTCTTTCCAATTTGAAAGGTTAAACAAGATGCTTTTGTTTTTATTTTCAAGACTCAAGTGATTTTTGTTTATGGCCTTGTTTGCTATTTTTCTAGGATTGTTATCTTTTATACGGTTTATCCATTTTTCTGGTATACTGAGTTTTGCCAATGGCTTATTCTCATGTCTCTAGAACATGTCTGAAATGGACTAACTTTATCTCCTAAAAACTACTCAAAAATGCTAGTTTGATACAGGTTAGCAAATTTTCACTGATAGAACTCCCAGGAAACTGAGCTCAAAAACATGTTCCTTTCAAATTGCAAATGACTGGTGTAAACTCCTAGTTTAATGAGCAAGGAAGAATGCAAACACCAAAATCTGAACTCTAGGTATATCTGCACAACCCAGCAGTTGTAATAATCTTAATGTCACATAGTAAAATTAATTTCTATAATTTAGGCAACATTATAAAGAAAATGGGATTGATGGGTTAAAACGGGGGGTGGGTAGAAAGGAAACAGTTATGGATATCAAAAGATAATTTTTAATTATGTAATTAGAGGAAGACAACACAGAAATACTCCAACAGAGTCCAGGAGATGTTTTAAAAGCCTTGACAGTAAATCCCAATGCAGCTATTAACACCGACGTGGCTGCGCGTGTACCTATTATGCGAACACATGAAGGGGGCCTGGACCTGCTCATCTCCAGAAGTAAGAGCCCAAAGCATACGGCATATCACTGGTTTTCTTTCCTTTTTTAAGTGTAAGCGCTTTCCATTTGAACCTCTATATTTCACTGTCCCCCTCTCCTATTCCTAACGTTCAAGCTAGAGCTTTTATCCTTCAGAGGTAAAACGATCTGTACTATTGCCTCAAATGATGGTGAGGAGGAGAAGGAGGTCGGCAATAGTGGGCACTGACAGATCACTGCTCACAACAACCCTGTCTTGGCACTTTTATCTCCATCACACAAAGAGCAAACTGAGGTAAGTGAGACCAAGTAACTGTCCCAGGTCTCAGCGAGGATCTGAACGACTATCTAGATTTGTAATGAATTGTTTACATGGCGATCTGCTTCACTGACAAGATCTATCGCTCCAAACGACAAACCCACAGGTATTTTAACACAAAATGTGCTTTCTCTCAGAGGTATTAACAATGCAAAGCGCCCAGATTAGTGGCTATCACACAGCCACTTGGGCCATAGGTGTTATGGAACAGAGGACAGGAAGGAAATAAGAGATTTAGCCCCTGCCCTATTGCTCTGAGAAGTATCTGGGCGGCCAGGCATTTCCTGGCCTAGATAGGATTATGCTCCGACACTGGCGCAGACCGCCACATTTCACATGCCTCAGCAAACCCACACGTGGACAGGATGAGAACAGTAAGCAGGTAGCCCACACAGCTAATCAGAAGTTGTGCTATCAGGGAAACACCAGTAGATGCATGAGTCATGGGCACAGGGTGGCAGGGCTGTGTAGATGAAAGGCAAGCTATGAAATACTACCATGGTGGATGGCTCGGTGCCCTGGAGAAATAAATCACTGCACTTGAGCATGAAATCAAGGTGGGAAAAACAGAGGGAATACAAGAAACATATCCCGGTCACAATCCTTTTAAAGATCTGCCTAACTGGCCAGTTCAGTGCGGGTGTGAATGACTCCTTTCAAGTTTAGAACAATATACTAACTGAAAGTTTTTATAACTCAGGGCTCCAAACATATTGAGAAAGATTTGTATAGATCGGCAGGCAAGTTAATAACAAATGACGGGCAAACTTCATACTTAAATAATAACCTCTTTGTAGCGACTTCATATAGCTTGTAATATGTATATACTAACAAATTCTGTAGTACACAGACATATAAATTATACAAATTTTGAAAGTAAGTGTTCCTCTCACTTTCCTTTTCCCTTTCTATTATCTCTTGAAGTGACAGTCCATACAATTACAGGCTGTTTCTTTGCAAAGCACATGCTTGCGTAGTTCTAATCATGCAAGTGATTTATAGAGGAAATGACTTTTTGCAGGTACTCTTAAACAGAGCTGCACTTTGTCCAGTGTTCAAGGCCATGCTTAATGAAAAACTTTAAATTTGGAAGAAAAAAAAAACCTGTACTGAAAAGGGAAGAATTATGAAATTTTAGTATTTACCTGATTTATTAACATTTCCTTGTACATTTCTTTTTATAATTTGTGCCCTGGCTAAGGAAGGAAGAAAAACAAATGTCCTTTTGTTTTGTGACTTTAAAAAGGTCATAACAATAACAAAAGGATCCCCAAATACTGGTGGCTATATCCTTCCCCATGATACTGCACAGTCTGAATAGGTTGGTACTAAAATGTCACTCACTGCTGGTGACAAGCACAGTTTAACTATTTACAAATACTCTTGCTGTTTTTAACCAATTGTTTTCATGATTGTAAATAAGGGGCACCATCCAGTTAAGATTGTGCTTAAAATAAGTGCGAATGATCACTGAAGTGTCACTTAAGGACTCCCTGGTTGATTTCAGATTTGATCTGCAACCTTGGAGCCCCCTCACTGGAAACACTGTAAGTCACTGAAGAAAGACACACATTAAGAATGTGATTATAGTAACTTAAAATCATTGACAGAGGATACAATTTAAGCATGTTTACAGAGGGTGAATGGAGAAACTGGGAAGCACCTCCCCAGAAGACTACACATCACTGTAGTGAATGGGAGAGCTCCTACAAACAGCAGTTGGAGGGCTGTGGGGAGCAGCGAGCAGGTCTGAGAACCCCTCTCTTGGAGACCTAGTAATATGTCGATTTCGCTGGGGCATGGCACCTGGGGGTAGAATCCGCTGGTAAACCTCAATTCTGTGAACTAGGCAATCTCTATACTTGTTAGGTTGGGTTCCAAGGTACATTAGGATTCTGTCAGTCAGAGAAGGTACCAAAAGCCATTTGGGGGAGAAATCGCTTATTTACAAGTAGAAGCACATGCCTCCTTGAACTCGCAGCTCTCATTACATGAAGAGACTGGGGAACAGAGGGGCACAAGCACTGAGATGCTCAGAGAATGGTTCAAACTGGGGCTGATGCTTTGTTTTTATTTTGCCACTTGCTTTCTTTCCCCAGTCATGATGGGGTTGAAATCGGATTAGGCTGTAGCCTTTGTAAATCTGGACAACAGGTGTGATAGAAAGCATTAAGAGCATCCCATGTAAGAGCAAAGTTCTGCAAGGGTATGGGGGGGCGTGGTTAGGAGGCAGGGATGGGGGGAAGGAGGGGTGGGTTCTCTACGTTAAAAAATAGCATCCACCCTAGTAGGGGTTGGACATGACCTCCCATCACAGCCATAGTAGCACCAGGCTCCAAATCCCCAGCCTTGGCAGGGGCTTAGGCTGAAAACCAGGTGTCTCTAATTCACTCTAATCTGATCACAAGCACCTTCAGGTCTAACTAATCTTATAATACTTAAATCTCTGCTGCCTTGTTTCCCGGCTATTCTCTCTCTTAATGCTTATGATTTATTTGGGGTATTTGACTATAGTTTTATAGATCTGGATCTACATTGTAAAAAAATTGAGAGCACTTTTTTCTACCAAAACAGACTTACATTCAGATAAGCTTTCAACTCTTAATAGATATGGTAGTTCAACCTCATCTTATAGTGTATATGTTCTTCAAAATATTTATGACTATTTCTATTAAAATAATAATATCTTACATTTCTATAACTTCTTTTGGTTGCTAAGTATGCTAAGATATTTCTCCCATTTATAGCTTACAACATCCTGGTGAGGTACAGGATATTATCCCCATTTTTCCGGATTAGAAAATTGAAGTTCAGAAAGCTTAAATCCCTTGCTCAAGGTCACAGAGCTAGTTAGAAAACTTGGCAGAATATGAAACCAATTTCTCTAATCCAAACTGCAGTGTTATTTGCACAATACTTCTCCTTCAATCAAAATAAAAATGTTTCAACAGAAACAAGATGCCATTACAGTTTTTAAAGCTTTTCAACTACTAAAGGTGTATAAAAATGCACGTAAGGTACAGGGCAAAATAATCTTTCACATAAGTATCCTCAATTACTTCTGCAACAGTCCATTAAGAATGACTGTTCATTAACCCCTACTTCAAGTAGACTAAACTAAACGCTCGTGTGTGTGTGTGTGTGTGTGTATCTTATGTGTCTCTGTGTGTGTGCAAGCACTAGAGTGCTCAAAGGGATGGCATGCCATTATTCTGAAGATAAAGAAAAAAATGTAGGTTTGTACTTTAATTGTCAAGAGCAGATCCTGGGGAATCGGTGGATAAATGTCTACTAATATCTAAAAGGCTACGCAATGAGATATGACAATCACAGAGTAAGACGTATTGCTTACCCTTCCTATCTAGTGAGAAGACAGGGATCAATACATTATCATCATCGCTGTCACATCAGCAACCATATTAATGCCAATGTTCACTAACTGGATATTCCTGGGGGGTTCACCAGTAATAACCAATAGAAATACATTGTAAGTCACATGTTTGATTTTAAATTTTCTAGTAGTAAAATTATTAAAAGGTAAATATAAGTAAAAGTTCATTTTATTTTTTAATTTTTTTAAAGATTTATTTATTTATACAAGCACTGGGTACAGTCAGAAGCTCGGGAGGTAAGAGAATTCACCAGAGCCAAAACAGAGAACAGAACAGGCAGATTGATGAAATACACTGCTGAGGGGAGCAGCAGGCACGACAGGAGAGGGTTGTGAGCCATGTGGGACCCTCGCCAGTGGCCGGGGATCAAACCAATGATGCAGAGGCTGCAAGCAGCTTCGCAGCCCAGTGCTCAACCGCTGCGCCACCAGGGGAGGCCATAAAAGTTCATTTTAATAATACATTTATTTAACTAACTATATCTGAAATATCCTATCAATGATAATGAAAACTTAATGATGTTGGGTGGTGCAGCAGTTGAGCGCTGGGTTGTGAAGCTGCCTGCAGCCTCTGCAGCGCCGGTTTGATCCCCAACTGCTCCCCTGCCACCGGAGGAGGGTCCCACATGGCGCACAGACCTCTCCTGCTGCCCACTGCTCCCCTCAGCAGTGTACTTCGGACCTTCTGCCTGCTCTGCTCCCCACTCTGGCTCTGGTGAATTCTCTCACCCTCCCGCACTTCTCACTGTACCCAGTGCTTGCATAAATAAATAAATAAATAAATAAACAATCAAACAAACATAAATAAATAAATAGATAAATCTAAAAAAAAATTAATGATGTTGATTTTTCTTTATATTAACTTCTTCCAAAATCTATTACCTTACACAAATAGAACATCTCCATTCAGATCCAAATTTCCTTCAGGGATACCTGATCTATGTTTAGATTTCAAAGCAATCAGGACAAAAGGGAGTGGTGTGAGGGTGTAAGCTGCCCTCTGTTAGCTGTAGTGGTAGGTTCCAGCATCGCCCCCAAAATATACCCATAACAGTGACTGCTAAAAAGTAGGTCACACCTCGAGGCTGTGTCAAAGAATTCCAAAAGCTGAAATACTATAAAATCATTTTCCTTTCCTATTCATACATAATTGGCAAAAATGGAGTACTTTTTTTTTATAGAAAAACTGATTTGACTCTGGAGCAAAGGAATATCAGTTTAAAACATATCTTTTGTATGGGGAATATAAAAATAAAATTTATTATTAAAAATAAATAAATAAATAAATAAATAAATAAAAAATAAAGGGCATTACCAGACACGACTTAAAAAAAAAAAATAAAACATATCTTTTCAGGTTAACTCAAGAACTGTTCGTTATCCACATTGTATCCAAAGGAGTATCATCATAAACTGAAAACCAACTCTAACAATGCTCCTCAAATTCTGTTTTCACAGCCATTTAATGTAATACTATTAATAATTAAAGTCTTCTGCATACAAAAATGTATAAAAATGTAAAAATGTAGAAAATCATTTTGATTTCAACATAAGTTCTCAATCCTCCCGCTAGATCACAAATAAACTTTCACTTTTCCTTAAGCTTCAAATGTGTTTCATTCAAAAAGAGTGACAATATGAGGGAGAAAACATAAATCACATGTCCTGTTTTCCACACTAACGAGTAAGTGGCAAACATGCCTTTGTGCCAAGAAAGGGAATCTTATATTGAAGCAAATGTTATAAAAATCAGTGTAAAGCATGTCCCCAGGTCCAGCAACACTGAGGTGGTAAAGAGCACGGACCACAGCCTCACTCTCTTCTGTCTGCTTCAAGAGGTCTATTAACTGCTGATGTCTGGATAGAACAATGTCAGGAGACTTAGGACAATTTTTCAGAGTTTGCTTCAGAACAGAGTAGAATGAAGCAATTAAAAAAAAAAAAGTTACTTTCCAAAATTCTATTAAGTGAGGATATTTGACCTAATCTGTCATGACACAAACTGTCGTGTGCATCTGAAATTCTTCTTTGATATCCATAAAACATCAAAAAACATCAATGCTACAAATTTGGTATTTCTGCACACAAATACACTTCACTTCTTTGAAAATCTTTAATCCTTTGAGCTAAAGGACACCTACAATATTAACCAACAGACTCAAGTAGTGTATGACTTACCTAAATATTAAGACAAACAGTTGAAATTTTTCAAATTTCACATCGATTAATGTTTAATACTCTTAGAAAGATCTTGCATTCCACAGTCAATTAAGATTTAATAAACTATATTTTTCTTTTCCTCATAATTTTCTAATTAAACCAGTAACGGAAGTAATTTCCTTCACCGACTCTACAACTAAAAAATGATTTCCTCTTCTGTGTGTTAATTCAAGCCATTTTATAAGTGGCCAAAGTTACAAGTTCACATCTTGTTAAAAATTTAAAATCTCTTAGCTATTTATTTCAGATTTCGAGCAACAAAATGCATTCATTCATTTTCAATTTTTGAGAGGAAACAGCTAATCAAGCCCACTATGGATATGTTGAAAATATCTCTTAGATTCATTCCCCTTATTCTCTTTAAAGTCTTGAACACAACAAACATCTTTTCTGTTTTGTTTTTCTGACTATACAGCCAGTTCGTGCATCTGTGCTCAATTCTGCAGCAGCTGCGTGTGCGTGTTTTAGATACCAAAATTGTTCTATACTTCTTTTATCTAGAAAAACAATTCAATTATATTTTAATTAAAATGATAAGCATTTCTATTTAATTAACAGTGATGACTTCATGTGTCATGTAAACTATGCTGTCTGCAGAGAATCTTCAGAAAAACACATTCCAGAGTTAGATAGAACACAGAAAAAAAAACATTCAAGGTGAATATATGAGTTCACACCAACAAAACCGGCGGTGTGTTTATGTGTGAAATGTATCAGTTAAAGTGAAATGTAGTCCTAGTGAAACAACGAGCTTATGTTCAACAGAAACAGGTTTTATGTTGCTTCTGTTTTAAACATTCAGCTCCTTGGTCCTATTAGTCACATCTTAATTGTCCAACAGCCACATATGGCTCCTGGCTACAATTCTGGACAGTGCAGTGACAGACTGTGTTCTCAGCAGTTTATAATTATTAACTTGGGCAATCCTCCCAACGACTCTTTAAAGTATGGACTCTAATTATCCCCTATTACAGACAAGGAAACTTAGGCAGAAGCAATTAAGTGACTTACCCAAAGTCACACAGTTATTAACCAGCAAGCTTGGGATTTAGGCCCAGACAGTCTGACTCCACGGGCTCCTGCCCACTGTGCCACATAGCCCAGAGTTCAACAGGGCAGGAGTTTGATGAGAGATGACACAAGGCTGCAAGGTCTGTGGAAAATGGAAACCAAGCTACTCGACAAGGAAGAGAAGGAGGCCCCGGCCCATAGGAAGGTGCAGAGAGAGAGACTACAACTGAAAGACCCGCGTTGCAGATGAAAAGGGAAAGCGACTGGAGTGGGAGGAGTGGGCGTGATGTGAGCAGGTGCCAGCTGGTCATGTGGGCATGGGAGATGCCCAGCCGTTGAGTTACTGTGAGTGGTGGACCAAAGAATGAACCCTGAAGACACAGCCACATCCTCGTCACTGGAACCCACATGTGATCTCAGATGAGAAATGTCTCAGCAGATGTGGTTCAGCTAAGGATGTTGAAATGAGGAGGCTGTTTTGGTTTCCTTGGGGGTGGGTCCCAGTAAAAGTGTCCTTGGGTGGGGGGGGGGGCACAGAGAGATTTCACAGACAGCAGGCCATGTGACCTCAGAAATAGAGATTGCCGTGAAGTGGCCAGAAGTTACCTAAAACGAAAGGGGCAAGGAATGATTTTCGCCTAGAACTTCTGGAAGGAGCAACTCCCTACCCACCCTTCATTTCAGATTGCTGGCCTTCAGAATCTGCTTCTATATATTTATTCCAACTCCTCACATCCAGCCCTGATGTTGTAATACCAGCTGTCACTAGGTCACTTTCTTTCCCCCACTCCATCCCTTGGCCTGTCCCTGTCCCTCCCCCACCCTCTCTGTGCATTCATGTCCAGCAGTTTTTGCGTTTGCCTTTATCAAATCATCTGTGACGTAAATGTCCAGTATTTGTTCTTGTTATTCTGCCTTGCTCTATGCGACATCATTCCCTCCAGCTCCCTCCATTTGCTGTAAACACACGCCATCTGTACTCACCACTGAACGGTATTCCATTGTGGGGACATAACATGTCTCCTTGACCCAGACATCTATCAGCAAACACATAGGCTGCTCCCACATACTCCCCATCATAGGCCACGCTGCCCAGAAGCTATGGGCAGCGGCTGGTGCATGGCACTGGGACTCAGCCAGGGTGACAGGAAAGCACCACTACCAGGTTTATCTGCTGACAGACACCCCACTCCCCGCAAGGGAGAAGGCTGGTAGTGAAAGAGAACACTTAGTAACACCTAGCATTCCCCCAACAAAGCATGGGAAATCCGGACCCAAGACCCAAACAGGAGACTTGTGATTCAGGCAATCAGATGGGAACTATGTCCACACAGCAAAACAGAACCACTGACGCTTTTGAGACACGCTGCAGGAGGTCCACCGCTTGGGGTGAGCAGATCCTGGACACTGTGAACCTCATCCCCAGTGACTCTGATGACAGAACACACTGCTCAGGAGGCCAGAGGTATAACCACTGAGTTACCACCGCAGTGTGTTTGCTGGCACTCTGCACTAAGGAAGTCACCACCTTGATGAGGTGCTTCAAGTCTCAGGAGGGACACTGACAAGTGAAAGTGGCTTCAGAGAGTGACAAATACAAAATGACATAAAGGAATGAAAGAAGCGTTGTTCCCAGAGAAGAATATTTAAAGGGGAAACACACAATGGTAGCTTCAAGTAGCTGAAGTTCAACTGAAATTCAAATAAAGCAGAGCAAATGCACTGCAAAGGTCTGAGAAAAGGCCAAAGCTAAGCACACAAGGAGAGGGGGCTTGGGCTGATATTCGGCTCTTGCTGGACATTTGCAGGAGCCCCTGGCCCATTTGGATGGTCCTGCAAAGACTGGGCAGCCAACTGGATGACACATAAAATGCCCATACTGGGGAGGAAGTTGGCATAGAAAACCAACTAGTTTCCTCCAACTCAGGAGCCCGTGGCCTGGGCTGGCGTAACCTGTCTGTCATGGTCACATGCGTGGCTGGAATAATAACTGAAGGAAAAAACGCTGTGTTAAACTAGGGTTGAAACACAAAAATATTTCCAAAATGGTGCAGCACAGGCTCTAGACCCCCGCCCAAAACAGTAGCCTCCTCATGTGTCCACGGGTGGGTGCCCACTGATGAATTTCAGTCTCATGACACAAAACTCGGAACAGGAACCTATCCCTGGAGGTGGGTTCTGAGCAGGCAGGGCGGGAAGGGTAGACTAACAGTACTTAACAAGTGTTTATTTGAACTGATGATCAGTCCCCAGGCTCAGAGAACCACAGGATGGAAAGGACGATGACCAGGTAGGCGGGCAGCCACTGTCCAGAAACCGGACGTGTGACCACACACTGCCAGTGGCTGCTCTCCCGGTGCGGCGGCCACATGCTGAGGCCCCACAGTGCCCAAGTGTCCGCTTGGCACCTTCTGTGAATGCTAATTACACGCCAGGAAGTCTGGGTTTAGCTCAGGTTGCATTCTGCCTCTGCCTCCCCCGCCTCTCCCTGCTCCTCGCCCCACCACCCTCCTGTAATAGGCGTAAATTTGGGTCCCACTGGTTTCGGGCTAATAATATCCATTTGGCAGCAACTGTCTAATAGGCAAGTGCCCGACAATAGGCGCTGTGTTTTCTTACAAGGTGGAGGGAATTACAGCACTTGAACAAAGGCCTTATTATCTACCTCTCACTGCACGCTCACCACCAGCCCGTTTCCATTTTATGTTTTCGTCTCTAGTCCTTAAGACAAAGGGGAGAGAAGGTTCATGTTCATGTATGAAGGGGCCATTTTCTAACCTAACAACATGAGACTACACATAGGCCCTGCTGTGGGTGGAACTGCGACCTCGTGCGCTGAGGTCCTGACCCTTACCTGGGGATGTGGCCCTGTGGCAACAGGGTCTCTGTGGATGTAATGAGTGAAGATGAGGTCACATGGGTGGAGGGTGGGCACGCATTCCAGTCTGCTGCCTCTAAAGGTGGGGAATTTGGACACCAGCACATAGAGGGGAGAATGACAGATAAGACAGACAGACAGAAAGATGGATGCCTGGATGGATGGATGGATGGATGGATGGATGGATGGATGGATGGATGGATGATAAATAGGTAGGTAGGCAGGGAGATAGACAAGTGAATGGATATATATAGGCAGACACACACAAATGGAGTATTATTCAATCATAAGAGGAAATCCTGCCATCTTGAACAACATGGCCAGAGTGAAGTAAGTCAAGCAGGGAAAGGTTGAATACTGAATGATTCCACTCCAGGTAGAATCAAATTTTAAAAAAAGGAACAGCAAAAGAGATAAAATTTGTGGTTACCACAGCAGCAAAGGTAGGGTGGACGTGGATGGAAGTTGGAGAAGGTGGTCAAAAGGTACAAAATTCCAGTTTTTAAGATGAACAAGCACCAGGGATGTGAGGCACAGCAGCTACAGGTAACACTGTTGTGTGATATTTATATATATATATATATATATATATATATATATATATATAAAATAGGATATATAATTTACACACACGCATATATATATACACACACATATACACATACATATATTCATATATGAAACTTACTAAGCAAGAAGACCTTTTGAGTTCTCATCTAGGGAAATAAAACACTTCTGTTTTCATCTATATGAGATGATGTAACAATGTTAACTTATTGTGGTAATTTCACATTACATGTAAGTCTAAGCACTATGCTGTGCACCTTGAACTTCTATAGCGCTAGATGTCAATTTTATCTCAATAAATCTGGGGGGAAATCAGATGTTTCCTAGTCTTTCATGTTACAGTCAGTCAGGTGAGGACATGGGGAAAAAACACTACTTCATTCCACTCACAGGCCCTGGAAACAGGAGGCAAGCAGGCCATGCAGAGCCACAGGCATGCCTCGGGTGTGAGGGGCAGAAAGCAGAAGCGAAGAATGCTGAGTCTGTGACTGGGGTTTCTGGGAAAGGCAGGGAAGGGCAAGGAAGTTGAATTTGCTAGTTAGAATAATTTCAAAAAGTTTCAAGTTGCAGTGAGGTCCCTAGATACCTGAGACCTGGCTCTTAGGATGACTGAGGTGGAGACATTGCCCCCTGGGGGTCAAGGGGTCAGAGAGAGGAAATGTGGCTCCAGATTGATTAATTTGATATCAAGGGCAAGCTCCCAGCTGGAACCATTGCTCTCTCTGTAAGGACTGGCTGGCCCCAGGAGTATCTTCAAGCCTTCTAACCTTGGGAGCCTTCTAACCTTCTAACCTTCAAGCCTTCTAACCTTGCTGCATCCCCCATTGAGCAGTGGGAAGAAGAGGAGCTCCAGAGAGGGTAAGGACAGAAGATGACTTTCTAGGAAAAGGGCTGACCCACAAAAAAAGAGACTGGCCAGCCCAAGCAGCTCCAAGTGCCCCCAAGTTGCCCAGGTTTGGGGAGAACACGGCAGAATGAGGTGGGGATAAGGACTAGAGTCACTATCACCAAGGCAAGAATCCCCAGCTTTCATTGAGGGAAATAACAAGAGGTGTGAATGGATCTGCATTTTAGTTCAGTTTCTCAAATTTCAGTCCATATGTAAAAGAACAGTAACAAAAGTCTTAAATATTAAATTAGAAAAGACAACCCAATCGGAATACCAGCAAACGCATGAACAAATACAGAACCCAAATTGCCAGTAATCCTAGTGAAGATGATCAGTCTTCACTAGTAATCAGGGAAATGCAGACCAAAGCCACAGTGAGATAAGCATTTACACCCACTAGGTTAGCCAAGATCTAAAAATCTACTGAAATCAATTATTAGCCAAGACACATTCATGAACACAGTGGATAGGGCTAGCCAACAGATTGGTCAAGCCACTTGAAATGATAGTGGTTGCTTCTATTCCACTGCTGAAGCTGCTCATGGCCTAAGAGGCAGGCTATCCCCTAGAGACTCCTGTGGATGACACAAAAAATTTCCACAGAAGCATTTGTTGTAAAAGAAATAGAAACATTTCTTGGACATCCAAATGGCCAACAATAGGAAAACTGACAGATTGTGGTATATTCCGAAGAGTGGCTCTTACACAGAAGTAGAAATGATTCAAGTATATTTACTCATTCAAAATCGACAAACCTCATGAACAACACGGAATGAAAAAGATATCCAGTGCAGTTTGATATAATTTTTACAAACTAAAAAATACACAAAGCATTAATCATAGTGTTCATTAATCATCAAACATTCATAGATGATAAAACTGTAAAGAAAAGCAGAAGAACAGGCAAATATCAAGATACTGGTAATCTCTAGGCTGTGACAAGAAAGAATGCAGTGAAAATTCACCAGGATTCTACAATTTTTCTAAAACATGGGTGGTAGATTAGCCCAGGTTTTCATTTTATTATTATACCTCCTGAATTACATAGATATTACAAGTTTGTTTTCATGTATCAAATATTTCCTAATCAAGAATAAATAATCATCAGGTAAGAGAAGCAAACTACATGCCCATCCCCTGCTGCCTTCCCGCTACCAGGCCAGTGTGGTGCCGGGGTCCTCTGCGCACCCAAGTCCTGCCCCAGAGCTCCAAGAGGGCATTGCCAGTCCTGGACCTAAAACCTGCCTTACTCCTTGCAGTGTTAGATGTTCCCCATAGCCTTTAACCTTGTAAATGTTCACACCTCCACAACAGTTGATGAAATAGTACATAACACCCATTAATCCTTCACTTTGGCTCACCAATTAGTAGCCTTATCTTCCACCCTATTTCACACATACACTCCCTTTTACTTGTTGGGTGAAGAACAACTGTAAGTTGCAGCCACAGACCACATCTCACCCTTTATGGTAGCTCCGTGGTATGTGGTTCCTTAGCATGCGGACACTCTCCTGTTAGTGCAGTACTCTTAGTCCAGTCCATAGTCAAGTTTCACAAATGCCCTCAAAATGTCTTTGTAACTTATTTTTAATTCAATATCCAACTATGGTCTGTGCCCTGCATGTGGTGGTGAAGTCAGCCAGTTGTGCAGGCACGTAAAGGCAGAGTTAGACCTGGCAGAGCACAGCAGGCAGCCTGAAAGTCAAAGAGCAGCAGAGTGGGAGACAAATCAGAGAGCCACTTGGAGAGTTCAGAGAGAGGCGGTTAGGTTCTAGGAAGGGTGGTGATAATGAGCACATAACAGACAACAAAGTTAACACTTAACAGAGCAGAGAAAAGGAAGAGCCAACCTGACTAGAATAATGGACCTCTTGGGTGGGCCGGTTTGGTGGGACAACACTCAGGCATCATGAGTTTCACATGGTAGCGAAATACTTAAATGAACACCCTCGAACGACCTGTGGGTGTATACAACTGGTGTCTAGTTGAGCTGCACAATCTCCAGTGGCCCTTGTAGCTAAGACCAGGATGCTATAATATTAAAAAAAGAGGCCATGGATATCCTTTAGTATTCTGCTGGAATTATCTTCTCCCCTGCTTTACACTTGCACATACTCAAATGTGTTTTAACCAGGAAGAAAGAAACTTTCCTTATAATATGGAAGTCTAGGCTTTTTCTTGCTTCAACTGAATGGTAGGTCCCTGCAAGGGTGTGACAAGGTGTGCACCTTCTGTCCTCAGAGTGCCCTGGTGCAGGCTGTGGTTGGCTG
Organism: Talpa europaea; assembly: GCF_964194135.1. NCBI lineage: Eukaryota > Metazoa > Chordata > Mammalia > Eulipotyphla > Talpidae > Talpa > Talpa europaea. The sequence continues at coordinate 137,546,621 of NC_140068.1, forward strand.
CCACTCTTTTCCCAAGTGTACTCTAAACCCAAGGACAGAGTTAACCGTCAGGTAGAATCTGCCAAGAACGCCTTCCCAAAGATGAACTCGGGGCCAACCTGGTGAAGACGGACAGGAAGCTAATTAGCAGAAGATGCTGGTGCTATTCTCGGCAGAGGGTCTGAAGATATAGAGAGGAAGTCACTAGGGGCCTTCTGTACAGAAGGAGCAGAGGGCAGGAGAAAGGAGAGCCCCATTGTGTGCTGATTCAGTTGTTTCTTAAATTTAGTGTCTATATTCTTTCACTATGTCAGAGACAGCACTTGGAACAGAGAGAAGAAGATACTCAGATAACTCTTCAATCCTGACAAAACCTAGAACAAGTTACTAGTCAGCCAAATGGCCAAAAGGGAAGCTCCGAAATCATCAAGATAATCAAAATGGTGACTGTTAACCCTCTGATCCTGCAGATTCTGTCTACAGTAGACACACACACACACACACACACACAAGTGATAATTTTAATGGTACATGACACTGGTCGCTAGCCCAGAAGAGATGCATGAGATTCTGAACCTAAAGTTTCCAGTGACTTAGTCCAAAAGCATTAGGGTATTCTGATAATATTCCAAAAGGGGAAAAGGAAATGGCCAAGACATCAGATTGCTGTAACTTTGAAACCCTAGAGTTAGTAGTCTCCAGCCTGGCATGAAGACAAGGGACACCTCTGCTCCAATCCCGGGTCAGTGCTCCGACCCCCTCTTCATTTACCAATGCACCCCTCTGCTCCCTACATTGACGCATGCCATCAGCATCCAGCAAGTGAAAAGAGCAACCATCTTTTCCTTTTTATAGAGATTCAACCCTTCACGTGCTGCTTACAAAGCAGATCATGCCACAAAACCCAGAACTTTTCTCTGAGGATCTCAAAAAATATAAAGACACATTCCAGCGCACAAAATGCTTTGGATGTAGAGAATTCAGAGAAATCCCCCTGAGCATACTAGATAATTCAGGAACTTAGAAACTAAAAGTAGTTACATTTTATGCATAATGAAATAAATGTGTTGCTGACAAGACTTCTTAACAAAATATTTATACATTGACTCACATTTGAGCTATGTCAGGAGCGGTCCCCATTGAAAGGAACACTGTGAAAGCCTCCAAAGAGTGGACCTGCTCAAAGGGGGGCCCCGGACCTTAGAATTAAGCTCCCTGTTTCAGGCCACTGTTTCGAAACACATTTTTACTATTCCTGGAAGCGCCTGCACATTTTTTGTCAGATGTTGAGTGAGCAACCGGGTAAATAACATTTCAAAAGCATTTTTCGAGCAGTAAAACCTTAAGTTCCTTGCTGAAGGGGCTGATCCAAAATAAATGAAATGTTGGTGTGACTAAGCCCAGTGTGGTAAATTCTGATTTGTAGTGTGAAAACCTCCAGTTAATAGGTCTATTCAGGAGCTCCGCAGGCACTTCGGAGTCATAAGCAGGGCAGCAGAGTATAAATACAAGACTTAAAAGCATCCTCCAGTCTCAGGGTTTGTGTTCACACCTGAGAAGCTGGTTGTCGAGAGTGGAGTTTCTCAAAGACCTGTTGACACTCTCAGCTGGGTTGCATCAGTTTTCTGAAGACAGGGTTTGGAGGGGGACAGTTGTGCTTCGTGAAAGCCCAGGGCTCAGGAGGTCCATGGGAGCACGTTCACGGAGGTGTAGAAACACAGTGAAGGAGACTGTGGGGCTTATCCCGGATGCTCTCAGATGCAGCCCCTGAGGTAGTGCTGGTGGTATGCTGAGCTTCCACAGCACCTCCCGCACGGCTATGGGTCATAAAAGCAGAACTGGACAGGGCCCCTAGAGCACTGAGATCAAATCATATCACCGGTGAGAAGACCAAGACCTTGTCAACGTAAAATCCAAAAAGATTAAAGAAATTATAATAAAAATCTTTGGCCTGCCAAGTTTGCCTCAGATAGTGAAAGGAGGTCATGCAAAATTTCTTTGAATAACTAAGAGCGAAGAGGTGCATAGTGGTTTTATTAATGGGGAAAAGTCCCTGGAGGACACAGTTCTTGGAAGAGACGAGCAGTTAGCTGACTTCATTACACTCAGGCAGAGACAACGAGGTGTGTTAGGTTTTTATTTATTGGCCAAAGCGTTACCTAATATTGGGCCATTTATATGTGTTTCTCCTGGTTGGAAACTAGGTGGGTGGACAGTGTGCCCACCATGAGCCCCTGATGGACAGCCCGCCAGAGAACATTCCCTGGGGATGATGAAGGGCGTGTATCACAGAAGGCTGCTGCTGTTACCTGAATTTCAGTATATTTAAAAAAAAAAAAAAAAAATGTGCAGTGCGAATAGAGTGGCTGTCCCAACCCAGGCAGCTACAGCGCTGAAAATATCCCACGCCACATCTCCTGAATCCAGTCTATTTTCTGCTCTTGCGTGGATTCAAGGAAACAGAACTACTATTTAAAAGTGCATTTACAAAGAAGCCTTTAAAAAGCGTCAAAAGAAATTACTTTGAAGTGCTTTTTACCAACACGCCTCCAGCTTTCCCTTCTTTTCCTATTTGCTGTTCCACAGAACCCAACTGCGACTATATTTAACTGACTTTACAAGCTGTGGGACGATTGAGTACACACGGCAGGTCCCAGTTGGAGCTGTGTGCATTCACCAAGTCCCAGGTTTCCTGGTTTGGGAATTTTATTTTTCTTAAAAGTGTCTTAAAATTATCTTATATCCCCGAGACAAGAAGAAATACTTAGAAGACCCTGTATGATCTCAGTTTGCTGTGTAGGTCGAACTTGAAATTTATTTATTTATTTTAAATAACAGCAAGGAGCTCAAGGCAAACACTGTCATGACACAGTATTCTTAAAGATGGCATTTTATTATTTCTGCCCCAAAAGACTCAATCCACCTAACACATTATAAAGGGGGAAGAATAGATACCTGACAAATGATTTTCTTTTAGGAACAGGTATATAAAGATTAACAGTATTAGAACTGCTTAGGATGACAACAAAATCAAAACTTGCTACGGAGATGAAAAAAAATAAATGATTTCTCTGCGTGGGATCCTTCTGGCTCAACAACCTATTTTTCCTACCAATACAAAAAAAATCTCCATGGAATTCTAGGCATATGGATTCCAGTAGCCAACTGGCTTTACCGTATAATATGTTGTGCTGTGGGGAAAATCACTGCTTTGTGCTTCAAGTTTTCTCATCTATAAAATTAAAAGTTGAACTCTGAAATTCTTTCCACATAAAAGAAGCAGTTATTTCAGATGAAGAATTCACAAAAAGGGTAGTCAAATAAAATTCAGTGGAATGGATGTTTCTGCAAATTTTATAGATACTGGCCATATACTAAATTCTAATCCCTCAGGAAATTTAAAAATAATATCTAAATTTGGTTCATACTTCTAAGTGTACCAACACTTCTTTCTTTAATTACATGAAACTTAATATAAGTTATCACGTTCCATCCCACAATAAAGGTTACACAGACCACAGATAAAGTTCACAGCTTCCACTAGTTTGAACACTTAGCAATTTTGATTAGAATATGGTTGGACTGCCTTTACATGGGCTAAATCCCTTGGAGACACCTGAATTATTAGTGCTATTTAAGGATGTACCGAGATAGTGTATTCTGCTATATTTTCTCTAATATAAAATGAGCTTAAAATTATTAAACTCAATGGTCCCCAGCAGAAAATTATAAATTTCAAAAATAATTATGCCGTGTAAATACGTGCAAGAATGAATAAAGTTCACAATAAATGTGTAGGATCACTACTCAGTAGCTAGATAATCTTAGGCAAGTAAGCAGTATCTTTTTTTTGGAGACCTGACAAGGCAGATTTATTGAAATGCCCTGCTAAGAGAAGTAGCAGGTGAGACAGGGGAGGCCTGCAGCACTAAGTTGCATCATTTCTTTGAAAGTAAAAGTATGAAGATGATTTCTTGTATCAGTATAAAAGCTCTTAGTGTAATCTCTTGCTCACAATAATCTTCCGTATTATTATTATTACCTGTATTACTAAACATTGCTGTTAACAAAATACATAGAAAACTGCTCTTGATACCAGAATATGTACATATATTACCCATCCAAATCTTAGCTTTCTAGATTTTAATCGCTCTCTCTCTCATACTCCTTCTATACTGTTTTCTGCCCCTAAGGTTTTTTTCCAATTTTTTATTTATATATATTTTACATCATTGTTCATTTTTTTAATAACCAGGAAAAAGACTAATTATAATAAAGTAAAAATCAAAATCAACAAGCAACTATAAACCAGAGAGACATTACGAGGGGAGGAGGGGAGGGAGGGAGTAGGATCAAAACAAGAGGGGGTGGGAATTGTATGGGGACTATAACCAAGATGAAAATGCCTCTAAGTTTTTTTGTTTTCATTCATTCTAAGAAAATATCCGAAAAACTGTCAAAGTGGCTAAAAAAATTGTTCCTAAGATAAACTGCAATAAATATATGACTATTAACTTGAGATGTACTAATTGAAATATTTCCTGTTATTTTTTCTACAGTTTTAAGAAACACTCATCTAAGCTGGCACTGGCTAATCTATGCTAGATTTCCAAACTGAAGTAGAGGATTTTTTTCCATGAGCCCATCCCACTTGAAGGGCCACATACAAGATGACAGGACCAGGTGATAAACATAGACCAGTGTATAACATGAGAACACTAACGATGCAAACCTATCTATACCTAAAGGATGGTATTTTATTTTTTTGTAATTTTATCTTCTTGTAATTTCTTTAAGAAAGGTATTTAAGGGCCTCCCCGGTGGCGCAGCGGTTAAGCACTGGGTTGCGAAGCTGCCCGCAGCCTCTGCAGCACCGGTTCGATCCCCAGTGCTTGTATAAAAAAATAAATATTAAAAAAAAGAAATTACTGTTAAAAAAAGGTATTTAAAATGCCTTTATTAATTTTTAAAGATTTATTTATTTATGCATACAAGAACTGGGGTACGGGCCAGAGGTATGGGGTGTGAAAGGATTCACCAGAAACAGAGTGGGGAACAGAACAGACAAATGTACTGAAATACACTGTTGAAGGGAGCAGCAGGGAAGACAGGAGAGGTCTGCTGCGCCATGTGGGTAGCTCCCTGGTCAGAGATCAAACTTGTGCTGCGGTGTCTGTGAATAGCTTCATAGGTTGCATCTTAAACCCTTGTGCCACCAGGGAGGCCCAAAAATGCCTTTATTATACAACTGTTGGTGGGAAAGTAAAAACAGTGTGGATGTTCCTCAAAAAACTAAAAATGGGCTTACCATAAGATCCATCAATTCCATTTGTAGGAATCTACCGAAAGAGCACAAAAACACTAATTTAAAAGGAAACCTTTACTCCTATGTTTATTGCAAAACCATTTATAATAGCGAAGATATGGAAAGAACATAAATGCCCCAAACAGATGAGTGATTAAAAAAGATGTGGTCTATTTATACAATGGAATACTACTCAGCAATCACAAAAGCTAAACTCATCCCATTAGCAGCAACATGGATGGAGCTGGAAAGGATTATGCTAAGTGAGATAAATCAGAAGGACAAAAATAAATACAGAATGCTTTCACTTATATGTGGAATATAGAGAAACCAAAAAAAAAGTCAAGAAAGACAAAACTTAAAAGCTGACCATAGATCTGAGGCATACAGCAAGGGAGGGGGAGAGAGAGGTCAGAGCAGGGGAGAGACGAGCACAAAGGACTATGGTGATTATTCATGGGTGCTATGGTGGTGGGAGGACTACAGGGATGAACCCTAAGGAGAGAAACCAAACTTTGTCCAAAAATGAACAATGTGGGGATGGTGCACAGGGGAACTGGAGAAGGAAATTCTGTGGGAACTACACCTAAGGGGAAAAAAAAACAAACATTTTTTTAAAAATGAACAATTGTGCAAAATATATATATAAATTAAAATAACAAAAATGTGGGCCTCCCGGGTGGCGCAGCGGTTGAGCGCTGGGCTGCGAAGCTGCCCACAGCCTCTGCAGCGCTGGTTCGATCCCCGGCCATCGGGCGAGGGTCCCACATGGTGCGCAGACCTCTCCTGCCGCCCGCTGCTCCCCTCAGCAGTGTACTTCATCATTCTGCCTGTTCTGTTCCCTGCTCTGGCTCTGGTGAATTCTCTCACCCTCCCACGCTTCTGACTATACCCAGTGCTTGTATAAATAAATAAATAAATCTTAAAAAAAATAACAAAAATGTACAATGTAAGAAAATAAACAAATTTGAAAGGCAAAAAATTTTAATTAATGCCTTTATTAAACAAAATATTAAAGTGTCAAAATTATCTTAGTTGTAATCAAATTAAATGTACTCAAAGTATTTTATTGGCCAATTTTAAAATTATTTAAAAGACTAAGAATCACTTCCTACTGCTAGTCAGTACAATTAGATGAGAAAGATAAAAATAATCATTTAGAGATAATGTAACTGAGTATGTAAGAACCAAGAATCTATTATCTAATTAAAAAATTATTCTTCAAGGAAAAAGAAAAATATTGGATGGTTTCACTTATAGCAGGAATGTAGAGGAACCAAATAAGACATCAATGCACAAAAATAATAGCAAAGCAAAAACAGACAATTATAAATCAGAGACATACTACAGGGGAGGAGGAGGGAGAGGGATAAGGGGGAGGCAGGGAGGAGCACAGGGGACTGAGGTGATGGTGCACGGGTGCATGGGTGAAGGAAATTCTATGGGGACTACAACTGAGGGGGTGGGGGGAAGCAAATATTGTTTAAAAATAAACAATGATGAAAAAAATTTAATTAATGAAAAATAATAAATCAAAAAATTATTCTTCAATATCAAAAGTGTTCCAATTTATAATTAGATGAAAAAAATTATATTGGGGAGAAATATACTATTTATGCTAACAATGAAATTAGACTACCTTCAAACAGCTACTAGGATATTAACAGAAATCATGTAAAGAAAACTTGAAGTTCTTCTAAGATGTATAAATGGAAGATATTTTTAAAAACTAAACGACAACCCTTGCTCTTGAATAAGATGATTCAACATTATGAAGATAGTCAATGAATCCTAGCTGACCTAACATTTTACTCAATGCCAGCTTACAGGGGTTTGGACAGAGGTTGTCAAAATTATAAGCTAGAGATAAATAAATATGCAAGAATACTCTGGAAATCCTGAAAAAAGGTTAACAGCAGGGATAGAATCCTATTAGTCATGAAAATTATGTATCATGAAAACATGATAAAGGAGAGAAGAATCAATGCTGTAATAAAAACCTGGTATCTAAAAACAGACACAAGAACATAGTATAAGACAAAAACGCCACCCTTCAGGCAGTGGAGAAAAGATGAATGATCCAATAAATGATGCTGGGAAAGAGAATGCTAGGGAAAAAATCAAGCTCAGCCCAACTTTAATTCTTATACCAATTAAAAGTTAGGCACAAGAAAGACTGAAAAGGAAATCTTAAAAATACTAAAAAAAATAGATAAATATATTTATAATGTAAGGCAGGAAACGTAGTAAGTAGGACACAAAATTCAGATTATAAAGAAAAAATGACTGGTAATTTAAGTGACCTCGGGAAAATATAAAATCTCTATCTAAAGGGCAAAAAAAAAAAAAGCGCAAATAATTAAAAAGCAAATGAGAAAATACAGGGGAAAAATTATCTTCAATATGACAAAAGAGTTAATGTCCACATATACAAAGAATGTGCCTAAGAAAAAGAAAAGGGTAACTCTGGCAAACTTTCTAACTCTGGGAAACTTGATCAATGTTAGTGTAATGTATGTATCATAATATATAGTACTATTTGACAATTGGCTATTGTTTTCAAAGGAAAACAATTTAGAAAATTGTATAGTCATATATGAAAGTTCTCAGTGTGATTTATATACACACATACAATGTGTCCTCAATTTTGTAAATAGATAAAAAGTAAATGCCATTAGGAGTGATGCTTACTAACGCAAACTTTGGCTATTTATTTTTTATGCAACTATGAGTGAATTCGATATTATTACTTCTATTACTTCTATTTTTATAATTCTATGCAATTAATATGTATTTTATTTGTTTTCACACAAAATTCAAATATAAAAGAACTTTTTAAAATCGGTTAAAAAAAAGAGAAAAATAAATACTCCAATAGGAAAAATGATATAGATATAAGCAGGCAATTAACAGAGAATGTACGTATGGACAATATAAATGCATTCAAAGATACCTCATTCAAAATGAAAGCATATCAGAATGAGGTCTCAATATCATACTTTTAACCTACTGAACTGACAAAAGCTAAACTGTTATATAAATGCCACTGGCACAGATACTTTTACAAAGCGAATTTGGAGGCTCATACATTCTTTGATCCTCAACTTTATTCATGGCTACAAGTTTTACACTAAGGATGTAGCCTCAAACATGCATGTGTAGTTACAAAGGTATGTGCCAATAAGAATGTTTGTTCCAGCAGGATTGTGAGTGGAATACTACAGTTATGCAAATTTTAAAAGGATATGAACTGGTATGTGCATAACAATATTTCTAAGAAGATGCATCGAAAACCAAAAATCCTATCTGAGAGGAGGAAAGAGGATGAGACAGGCTGTCTTCATTTCTGCCTCCACCACCTACAACTTTTGTATAAAAAGTAAGAGTATTTATTAAGACTGATTTCATATTTTCACATCGGTATTTTTCATTCTTTCCAATGACGCACACAACTCCAAGTCGGAATCACATGTACTGAAAATTTAAATTGAGTTCAATAGTTCATTGTAGGTTTTAGAATAGTGGAAAAAGTCATGATGGTTATTTAATCTTTCTTCTCGAACTATTTGTCCAGTTCACATTTTTCTGGACTTCAAGAAAAATGTCTTCTGAATACCTACAATGATCCTATTTGGGAAATCTCACCTTTATTTCAAAAGTTCTATACTATATAAAAATGACATATAAAATAAATTCTCTTTTCTGTTCAGATTGCAGTTAATTATTCTATGTGCTGATAATGTACAAAAATAATGCTCAAAAAGCACTCTTACCCTAAAAAATAAATTAAGATACTAGGAAGTGGTTAGGATCTATAATTCTGATTTTGGCACATAAAATAGGAAAGAAAGTCAGTGACCACAAGTATGCACCAAATTCTTTTTCCAACTCGAACTCAGTAAAAGATATTTTCCACCTACACTTAGGCCATTCAACTTGCAGACATTTGTTGTCTGGTGCCACCCAAAACTTGTCCTCTTGGCTAATTCTAAGTGTATAGTATTAGACTAATAATTTTAACATAGCAATAAAGGTACGCACTGAAACACAATTATATATAAATGATCCGAGTAAAATCTGAATTTTTCAAGCTGTTAATTCAGCACCTAGAGTTTCATTGAAAGGACATAAACTTCTAACCAGACTCACCCCTGTGTTGAAATCTGACTGGATAAAGGCAAGTCCAATAAAATGCTCTCATTAAGGAGATTAAAAAAAGAAGAAGAAGAAGTCTTAGCTTAAACCAAACCAGTCAATGCCAAGAGCACTGTAGTGGGTTGGAACACATGAAATGTATCCAATAGTTCACCGTCAGCTTTTTACCTGTGTCATTTGGCTCCACGTAATACTGGGACTTCAAGGCTGGTTAATTTAGTCAATTCTTTCATAATAGTATATTTTTTTAACGTAATCATACTTTCATTTTGAAATACATTTCCCAAACAAGAGGTGAGGCTTTCCCCACAGAATGCTCAGTCCCAAGCCCTTGCATAATACTGTCCTAAATCTCAATGAATTGTAACAACTTAAAAAAAAAGAAACTAACTTCTTCAAACAAGGCTTTGCATTCTACTAGGATATAATACAATTGATTTAGATCATAAGGGTATTTGTTATTATCAATCAAAAAGTTATAACTAAGTTCATCCTTATTATTTCCCAGTAATTATATTTAACAGGAAAAAAAAAAAGATGAGAAATTACAATAAGGACAATGATTTTATTTCTCCTAATTTTACAATTAATAAAGAAATCAGAACATTGGAGTTTTCAAAAGTGAAGTAGATCCGTGGACTGCCTTGACAGGTCATCACCATTTGAGTGGCTGTCTTTTTTGACCAATCAGGCTTTGTGACCAAATATCCAAAATTTATTGTGGACCTTTCTCATAAATGGTTCACTGATTCCAAATGAAAGCATGTGATTTCCTTGCCACCAAGAGAAGGTGTATAGACGGTTCAGCATTTCAACCTAATTATATCTGACTATTCAGAGAACATGAGTAGATCCCACACAGCAGATAAGAAGAACGTAATTGCTGGAAACTTTTCAAATTCAGGCTCTAAGTCCATAGGAGTTCTCTGTTAATGGAGTACTTGGGAATACTATAGCCTTAAGAAAAATGAGGTGCAGAGTCATAGTATCAATTCCTTTTTAGGCAATAGCTCCCTCAAGCTGTTTTCGCCTTCCTGGTAACAGAAGATAAGAATCAGCGTTTCCACTGAAAAGTATTCTTTAATCAGGTCATGAAGATTTTACAACTGTGAACTGAAAATTATGTCTATGAAACCAAATTCAATAGGTCTAATTTAAAAGGCTATTTTAAACCAACCAACTTACAAAATCAAACTACATTATGAAGAAATAAACTGTGACAAATGAAAACTAAAATGATTTTTGGCACTTATTAGATGTATTAAGATTTTTTTTTTAAGATTTATGGAAAATCAAATACTTAGAACTAATCGTTCAATGCTAAGAAAAATCTAAATAAAGGATATAGTGTCTTTTTTCTTCAATTGTCTCACCTGATACCACTTTGTGCCCTAGTGCTTGGGAAATTAAATGTATTATTCAATATCTTAAAAAAAAAAACCAAAACTGGCTCCCACCACATTTGTAAGTTGTATGTCACAATTGCAAGGCCAAAGTGTAAAAGATACGTGCTAGGGGCAGAGAAATGTGCAATGACTCCAAATACATCTTTCTGAAATAATTCAATTATCCTTATGTTCCTAATACTTCAAATAAGAGACTCGTTTTTTATTACCTAAAAAAGTATACGTGGGCCTTTTTTAGATTAAGAAAAATGAAGACTTTGAAGCCCGGCGGGAAAGAGCTGCCCTCTGCACAGTCATTCCATAGCATACACGTTGTAACAAATGATGAAATAAGTAAATGAACAAATGAGAATTAAGCATACAACCAAATACTGACTTTCACAATAAGCCAAAAAGTTTTTGGTCTCTTTAAATACAGTCTTAGAACATGTCTTTGAGAACTATTAAAATAAGATTGTATTGACACATGGTTTACTTTTTTCAATCAAAAAAGTTAAAATTTCAAAATGGCACTAGTGAATAAATTACTTTTTTCTCGAAAGTCTGGTAAGGAGGGCATATGATTCAAGACAACACTATTTAAAAATGATAAAACATGTTTAGGGGTAAATACTATTTTTGTCTCTGTAAAGGAGAGCTTTCTAATTTTCACTCTGAATGTGCTTTCTATTTTCATACACCAAATACTCCCCCCATACTTTCTTCAATGCCCTATCACAACAAGCAGACTACAAAATTGAGTGTTTTAAGTAAGTAAGCTCAACGCCCAATTCCGTGCACATTGCTAAAAGACTATATAAACAATCACCCACTTATTATTAAAGAAACACATAGAACCAATACAGATTGCTCCCTCTACCTATACAAACAATACATTTTTAGTCTTTGTGTATTCCACAGGAATTTAGATTGTGTCAGAAAAGACTGATAAACTCACTAGCGCCCCCATTTGTGACCAGCAGTACAACCTGGAGATTCGACAGAGCAGAGCTGCCTGCCTTTCTGTGTATCTGTCCACTGTGTTAAAGGCCAGTTCTGATCTGAGGGCCTGGGGCGCGGTCAGACATTCTGCACATCTGGCAGGCTCTCAGGGACATACTCACCAGTGAACCCCACTGTGGGCAGCCAGGTTCTAGAGAGACCTCCCAGGAGACAATTGCTCAAGTGTTCCGGTGCTTTCAAATTCTGTCTCTCTTCTGAATGTGGGCATTATAATATGGTAATTTCCGTGGTGGAATAGGAGCTATTCGTCTCAGATTGGTTTTAAGTGAGTCAGGAAACAAGCTAATAGTAAGAAGCCGAAGTATGTTTCAGCCTACTGGCCAAGGATGCTAATGGGGCGCCCTCATACAAAAGATCACCCACCCTATGGTGAATCTCAGCACACAGATGTTGCCTCCACCACCGATGCCAGTGTTCATCTTGTCGTGTGAGTAAATACTTTTGCTGCCAAGAGGAAATCTACAGACAGAAGACAGACTTGCCAAAGAAATTAGGGCTTCGGTAATTAGGAAACCGCAAGCCACCAGGCATCTTGCATCAGGCAGAGATGAATGGGAACATTTGCAAAAGTATTTCACCATTAGCCTGTTTTGTGAAAGAGAGCCACAGGGGGAAAAAAGACAGGAATTTTTAAATTCCTTTATTACCCAATACAATTATGCATTTCAGTCCAAGCTCACGCTGGCACTGTTCAGCAGGATTCCTTCATTCCGCAAGGGTAAAATGAGAAGCAGAACAAATAGATTGTCTAAGTTAGCCTTTCCCTGTGTATCTAAGAGAGACATCTCTGTTTGGAAATGGGCATTAGAACCTGCCTGCCTGATAAAGTTCTGATTCACTATTGTCTCTAAGGTGGTAGCTGAAACAAAAACAAACCTCAGCCCCAACAACATCAACCCCTCTCTCCTCCTGAAAGCACCCTGCTTCATGCTCAACTCCCACGGCAGCCTTCCCACTGTCCTGCTGGGGCCAACCTTTATTTTCCCCTCAGCATTACTGAAAAAGAAACAAAACACATACACAAGGAGATATATATATGCCTACTAGAAACAGAAACCAGCAGGTTGCCCCAGTTCATGCACCAATAGCCCCTCTGTGAGGGAGTCCTCAATCTACGGTGATATGACCCTTTCTTGAGGACAAGGAGAAGAAAGCACAGAAGTTAAGCATAAATAGGTCCTGTGCTAACTGCTCGGTTTTTCTTTACTGAAGAATGAAGACATGTAAAGCAAAATTTCTTTTTTTAATTTTTTTTAAAAGATTATTTATTTATACAAGAACCATGGTACAGGTCAGATGCGCGGGAGGGTGAGAGGATTCACCAGAGACAGATCGGGAAACAGAACAGGCAGACTGACTGAAATACACTGCTGAGGGGAGCAGCGGGGGAGACAGGAGAGGTCTGCTGCACCATGGGGGACCCTTGCCAGGAGGGATCGAACTGGCGCTGCAGAGGCTACAGACAGCTTCACAGCACTGCGCTCAACTGCCTGCACCACCAGGGGAGGCCCAAGCAAAATTTCTAATCAACCTTAAATCCAGACTATCTAGAAGCCAAAGCAAAATGTTGCTTCCTTGTGACAGAGTTTCAGAGGCCCTGAACCAGAGGGCTAACCTGGGTGAGAAGCTGACGTCACAAGTGATCATTTCTTAATGAAAGTCCCACTGGACAACAGCAGGCCACGTGGTTGCTGGCCAGGGCATTATCAGACCCTTTCTTTCCAAAAAGCAGGCAAGGGACTTAGCAACACCCCCCAAACTTCTCTCAAGCCAGCACACCCAGAAAGAGCCCTGAGTCTTCTCCATTTGATGTGAATGTTGCTTTTCCTCTCATTTAATTCCCTGTACTGCCTGAATGAGTGAGGTGTTCCTTCCCAAGTCTTTAGTGGTCAGTGACAAATATGGCTGCTTTTATCAAAAATCTTGAAGGTTAACTCTACAGGAAAAACATCAAAAATAAGAGAAGGATGTGGAGGAAGATCAAGAGTCATGTGCTTACTCTGGATGCTTCGGTGGTAGGCGGGGTGTGGTGACAGACCTCTGAGAAGGTAGGAACCTATTCCCCTAAGTCATGCAGAGTGTTGTAAAGCAGTGTCACCTCACTAAAGTGAAAACAAAGAATTATGTGCTCTGGGTGAGCACCCACACACATAGGCATGTGGTCATATTTAAAAAGCTGATTGCATTTTCCCTCAATTTCTTGGAACTTTGACTTTACCAAATACATCCAGAGTCTCTCTGCAAACTGTCAAGTTAATCCAAGCCCAATTTGGGGAATACATATTGAATGGAAATAAAAAAGTTATCTAAAAAATTCCTTGTAGGTATATACACGAAAATGCAGTTCCACAGCTAATGCACAATGCATGTGATTGTAAATGAAAAAAGGAACCAACAAAAATTCTTTGACTACAAGTCAGAGTTAATAGGAGTATGATCTAGTTCAACCTAGACAGGAACATATTTTAAATAAATTTTAAAAGACAAGTGTAATATTTCTTTACCTACAAAAAACAAGGATTACTCATTTAATCTTCCCCAACGCCTGGTGAATACTCACTGTTACTGTCCTATTTAATAGGTGGAAACTGTCTAGTTGGAAAGGTCTCAATCCAGGTCAAACACAAAACTCCAAATATTTTAACTCTTATATATATTTTTTTTCATTCCTTAACGACAACTCAACTTACTAAAGCAACCCACATTATGACTAGTCTAATAAATCTCACTTCCCTAAGTCCATACGGTTAGATACTCCTGCAACTTGAATAAACAAAAGACTATACCTTGAAGCTCTCGGAAACAGTTTTAATTAATTTTCTCAAAAGTATTATGCTAAAATAATTTTAGAGTATAATTAACCTTTAATACTGTTAGTTAACCTTTCATACTGGCTGCAATAGGTAAATAGCAAATAGTCCTATGATAGTAATGAATAGTAATGAGTGACGTGGGTGGCAATGGGCACCTTCTCTGGCCACTATCCCCCACATTATGAGCATGGCGTAAGATTTACGAACAAGGCAGAGGAGAGAATAGATCCCTCCAGGATCTTCAAGTTTCTCTGAGGATTTCTGTTGCATTTGGGTGGACTTTGCAACCTGGAGATTCTTTTTCAACCTCCTAACACAGCTGTTCTGGGGACCATTGACCCCAACTCGGTTGGAAGACTGAATTCCCGCGATGGTCCTCCCACCAGCTTCTCTAGGGCACAGCAAGGACTCACGTCAGGCTGGTGAAAAGACGAAGGACCTCAGCAGAGAAACCAAAGCACCCTTTTAAGCAAAGTTACCATTTTCCAAACTCTCTCTGATACACAAATAAGGGCAGAGGGTTTGGTTTCAAAGGACTTCCTGGCTGTGACTCAGGCTGCTGAAAAAGTCAGAAGCAAAAGAAAGCCAAGACTTCAACCAAGCAAGTCACTAATGACAGGAGTCGCTGTCTATTGAATAAACTTAAAAGCAAGATTTGCCACAGATAAGCTACAATACAGCTAATTCACTCAGGAAAAACAGAGAGCTGGCTCTGTGTGTGTGTTTTACACCACAATATAGTCACCAAGAAAAATAACATTCTGCCAAGGAACATCTTAATGACACAGGAAATTGTCTATGCCTGATAAGGTCACTGCTTTCATAGGCAGAATCTTGAGAATAAGTTGGCCCCAGAGCTGCACCAGGATATAAATTCTAGTGTCAATTTTTTAAAAAAATAAAATCAGTCCATTTTGCAAGGATGGAAAATACACCTGGCTACCAGCACGGGCACCTGGGTTCTGCCTGCAGCTCTGTGACCTTGACATCTTGAGTAAGTGACAGGCACAGAGGCGGGTGAAGGGGACCGATTAGACAAGTTCAGTGGTTCTCAAGTTCTCCTCCCATGGAACACCAGTGTCCCACAAATTAAGACTGTGGTTTTCTGGAGCCGAAATCAAATAATAGGCATCTGTTCTCAAAGTTCTTTCCCATATATTTTTTTTCCGTTTTCTTCTGGGGCTAGAAACTATTTGTCTGCTATGAGCAAGCAGGAATTGATTGCTACCAGGAAAAGGCGATTTTGTTTTTGTTTTCCAGTCTCATGTGTTCAGGGTGGAATTTTAAACTTCATACTTAAAATAGTTCTACTTATTGTTAGTAAATATATTTTGGGTTCAAATGATAGAATCAAAATGCCAGGTTTTAATGTCAAAACACACACACACACACACACACACACACACACACCCTTCCTGGTGCTTTGCTACATGACCGGATTTGAGACTCTCCAGATTATTAGTAACTCTCAGACTTGACCCTGGATTGAGAGGAGTCAGCAATGGGGAGATGAGGCACACCCTCTTCCCTGCACTGATGCCAGGGGCAGAGTCTCCTCCTCATCTTCAGGTCCTGGGGAGATTGCCACTTCACTACTTTCCTGCCACTCTGGCGGGAAATCCTTCCCTATCATTCCATATGCCCTATGACTACATCTCAGAATAAAAAAAATAAAGGAGCAAGAGCCCAATGATTTAGAGTAGTCTCTGATGTTGTCCATGATCCCCACTCCGCCATGCTGACAGGAGACCCCCATGCGGAGAGTGTATCAGGATCTTGGGACCCAGTCAAGACACCGCCACACAGTCAGATGCAAGAATGTATCCCACGTTACAAGGGGTATTTTGACAAGACCACACCATTGGACCCCTAACAATGTCATAAGGTAGAAAGTTTCCCGATTTTAGTGGGGATGTACTTCCCACCCTCTGGCACACAAAGGTCTGGCCAGAGCATTTGCCCTTCTTGCCCACTAGGTCCAATCAGCATGATGGTGTCTGCATAACAGACCTGCACAATTGCCATGGAAGGGGCAAGAAATCAAGGTTCCTGAAAGCCGAGGCTGATTCGGGGCTGGAAAGCTGATCGGCTTCTTGGGTAGGACAGTGATGGTGAATTGCTCTCCTTGCCAGCCCAGCAAACTGCTCGTGATTGTCCTCACTGACAAGAGTGGAGGGGAGTAAGAATCTGCCAGATTAATAGGGACATGACAATTTGCTCAGTGAAACCACACAACTCGGTCAAGCCTGCAGTATCCACTGTCAGTCTCTGCCTCTGCACGTGGCCAAACAGGGAAGCTGAATGGAGCCAGGGCTCGAATCACCACCTCGACACCCTCTAGTCCTTTCCAGAGACACTAATCTCTCCAGTACCTCCAGGAATGCAGTCTGGCTTTTGCTTATTATCCTCTAAGGCAGCAATAGTTTTGGTGGCTTCCATTTGGCCTTACCCACAATAACAGTTCTTGCTTCACAGGCCAAGGGACCAATAGAGGAGATCAACTAGCAGGTGAGCATGTCTCTTCTAAACCAACCACTGTATTTTGGAACTGGAGAAATGAGCACAGGATGTGTCTTGGGGTCCGCTGGGCACTTGCAGGGAGGACCTAGGGTCAAATTCCATCAATGACCTGACTTCCACATGCCCCTACTCTGACTAGTGGGCCACAGTGAAATTCATATCAATTCAGAGCCAGTGTCCAGTAGTCCCTGAAAATTTTGATTATTTTCTTTTCCATTAGGGCAACTTTACCCCCTCACCTCCGACGACTCAGAGCTGCCAGCCAGCCTGGGCCAAACTCTCCCAGTATACCAGATCCCCTAGTCAATGACCACAACTCCCTCTCCAAGGTCTGGCCTATGGAGAAGAGCATCACAAAGCTCTTCAAGGCTTCTAGGTTTCCCCTTTCATATTTATTTCTCAGAGGAGTGATGAAAGGTAAATCAAATCTTCTAGATCCTCACAACATGTGCAACTAGGTCTTAAATGACAAAGTCATTCTAACTTTCCAATCTCCCCAAGTTTCTGAATCCTTGCTCTAAATTAAATAGAGATAAGTCCAGCATTTGTGCTTAACTCACACTGGGCCACTTTCTGGTCCATGTTTCAGCAAACCCGCCATACTGTTAGACCCCTTCCTAGCACTCCGAGCTCAATGCAAGGTTTCATGCAGACTCTAAAAGAAATGTGCTTCAGAGGTAAAGGAGTCAAATTCACCACACAAGAACAGGACATTATGAAATAAAAATAGGCATTTTTGGAAAAGAAACACAAAAATTCAAGAAATTAAAATAGACACCCCAAAGATGGGGTGAATGAACAGCAGATTTGACAATGGTGAAAGAAAATAGTAACTAACAAATTTGTTGACGTCATCCACAATGACCATGAAGAGACAGAAAAACAGAAAATACATAAGACATGTTAAGAAATAAGAGTGATACCCAAAGCAAAGATAGTCAAGGAAAAGATAAACACCTGGTACTATATCAAACTGAAAAGTTTCTGTGCAGCAAAAGAGACATTAACCAAAACAGAGAGACACCTCACTGATTGGGAAAAAAAATCTTTGCACTCCATTCAACTGATAAGGAACTGATCACAAAGACATACAAAGAACTCACTGATTCAACAGAAACAAAATAAACAATCCAGTCAAGAAATGGGCAGGAGAATTTAAAAGACATTTCTCCAAAGAGGAAATGCAAATGGCCAACAGGCATATGAAAAAATGTTCAACATTCCTTATAATCAGGGAAATGCAAATCAAAACCACCAAATGCAAATACCACCACCAAATACTACCTTACACCAGTAAGAATGGCACATATAAAAAAAAAAAAAAAAGCAACAACAAATGTTGGCAAGAATGTGGTGAAAAAGGAACTCTCCTACGTTGCTGGTGGGAGGCAAATTGGTCCAACCACTGTGGAAAGCTGTCTGGAGATTCCTCAGTCTACTGAAAATGGAGCTATCATATGACCCAGCAATTCCACTCCTAGGGATCTACCCAAAGGACATAAAAACATTGATTCAAAAGAACACCTGTACCCCTATGTTTATTGCAGCACTATTTACAATAGGTAAAACCTGGAACCAACCCAAATGCCCAAAAATAGATGAATGGATCAAGAAGATGTGGTGTATATACACAATGGAATATTATTCAGCAATCAAAAAAGATAAACTCATGCCATTCGCAGCAACGTGGACGGAGCTAGAAGGAATTATGCTCAGTGAAATATGCCAAAAGGAAAAATAAAACTATCGGATGGTTTCATTTATAGCAGGGAAACCAAATAATACATCAGTGTAAAAAAATAATAACTCTACAAAATATAACAAAGCAAAAACAGACAACTATAAATCAGAGACATCCTGCAGGGGAGGAGGAGGGAGAGGGATCAGAGGGAGGGAGGGAGGGAGGAGCACAGGGGACTGAGGTGATGGCACACGGGTGCACTGGTGAAGGAAACTTTATGGGGACTACACCTGAGGGGGTGGGGGGAAGCAAATATTGTTCAAAAATGAACAATGATGTACAAATAATAATAATAATAATAATTAAAAGGAAAAAAAAGAAATATGAGTGACAAACCAGGCAAACCAGTGACAAATCAGGCAACTCCAACAAACATGCAATATGAAAACTGAGATGGAAGTAAGAAAATGGGGAGGTTTATTCAAAAAAACACTGGCATAATATTATCCACAACTGAAGACAAGCCTCAGATTGAAAGATTCTATTTAGCATCAAGCAGAATAAACAAAAGCAAGTCCATTCCTATACATATCTCACTGAAACTCTGTAAGTATCACTCAAATTCTTAGAGAAAGAAAGTCCCAACTGTTCCCAGTGACTAACAGTAACAATTTAAACATTTTACTATTGTTGTTGGCTGCTGGTTTCTGTGCCGATACTCTTTGGCCTTTATGAAGAAAACATAATTATGTCTTAGTTTTAACCTTCAAGACAGCCTGTGAGATAACAAATAGTCTCATTTTATAGATGAAGAAACAGGCTTGAAGTACTCATCTGAAATTCAAATACAGATTTGACCCTAAATTCTAGAACACTTTCATGCTACCAGTAATAGCTGAAGTCTCATTCCCTTCTGTGCCTAGCAGAAGATGATGTACTAGAAAGATCTTTGAAAAAGCTGATCAGAGCCAACCCCTCTCAAAATTCACAGCCCCACATACCAAAGGAAACCCACAACTCCACAGGAGGCCGTTACTATTGCATCTCACCTCTTGCCATTCCCCCCACTACCCTCACATGTAATACACTCTTCATGTCTTTATGAGCCTCCTCTCTCATCTCCCCTGAATGCCCACCCCCAGCAGGTCAGCCCAGACTCCTCTGAGAACTCTCCTGGGTGCTCTTTCTTCATGCTCCCATCAAAATCACGTACACACCCAAAACAGCAGTCTCCGACTCTACTAAAGTGCTTCAACCTATCAACTCCCTGGGGATAGGATTTTTGTCTGTTTCTCTTTGTACATCCAAGGCCTGGTGAAATGGCTGGATTCACACTGCCGCAGTCAACAGGTAGAACTCAAATAAGCAAACACACCACTGGATGATGAACTAGCCCAGTCTAGAGCATTTGTAAGTCCCACCAGCCAGGGATTTCTGTGAGGTAGGTAAGTGGTGGCCAGTGGTGAAGCAGACCTAAGTCTCTACACCCTGGGTCATTTCAGGCTCTGCTGTGAGCAGATACAAACTTCTCTAGAGTGCCTCTTCCTTTTCTGTTTTTCCTATATTCTCATCCTCTTTTCTTCCCTGCATCAGAGGGACAGATGTACTAGCAGTAGGGATATTCCATTTCTTTCCATTACCTCTCTTGTGTTCCCTATAAGGAGCTGCAGAGCTGCTGTTTCCCTTCAGGACCCATCTCCTCTACCATCAAAGTCTGAGGCTCATGAGAAAAAGAAATGCAGTGAGAAGCAAAGGGTCACTACTAACAAAATGTGAGCCTTAAGATGTGGAGCCAAAAAATTCTATATAAGTTGAATGTCTTGTCAAATAGATATTAAATAACTAGTATGCTGTACATTATTCAAAGAGAAGATATACTATAGGAAAAAAAAATCCTAATTATTTCACTTCATATACCACAAGTTGAGATCTCTACTGTACTCTTTCTTTTCACTGCTTTTTTGAAGTTGAATGAATCAGTAACATTCTTCAAATACTAGCCAGAACACATCAACTGCTTATTTTAAAATAAACCCTCAAAATGAGACAAAGTAGATGCCAAATAAGGACTCTGCTTCTATATATAAATTTAATACAACCACATTAGGCAACAGCAAAATTCTGAATATTTAGTGGAAAAACTTCAGTCTCAACTTCTATTGGATATCTAATTCTTTAGAGTCCGCAAACAAAAATAACCAAAAATTTTAATTCTATCTGAGTATATTGTATTAACAAGGCACAATATAGACAGTAGTGAATATATTAGATGAAGACTGAATCTCTCAAGTCAGAGATAAAGTATTTGAAAAGATACTGAGATTCAGAGAGAATCTGTAGAATTCATTTTAGACTCCACAATCAATGTTCTGGCGGGGGGGGGGGGGGACTTAAGAGTATTCACCTTCTTAGGCAGTGTTAGTCACTCACCCAACATAAATCAGGGACAACTTAAGAACTTGAAGGCACTTTGAACAGTCCTGTTGATGTAAAAAGCAGCTTTAAAACCCTCACAAGAAACAGCTCACATAATACATAACAGTATACATAATAGCTAAAAACAGGGCCTCCCCTGATGGCACAGGCAGTTGAGCACAGCACTGTGAAGCTGTAGGCAGCCTCTGCAGCACTGGTTCGATCCCGGCCAGCCGGCGAGGGTCCTATATGGCGAGCAGACCTCTCCCGTCTTGCCCGCTGCTCCCCTCAGCAGTGTATTTCAGTCAGTCTGCCTGTGCTGCTCCCCACTCTGTCTCTGGTGAATCCTCGCACCCTCTTGCGCATCTGGCCTGTACCCTGGTTATTGTATAATAAATAAATAAATAGATAAATAAATAAATAAATCTTAAAAAAAAGAAAAAAACAGTCACCTCTCCCAATAGGGGAAAGGGCAAGATCATTTTAAATCTTCTGGGAAAATAAAGGCAACGGAGTATTAACGATCACAAGTGAAACTCGATGAGGCCATTGAGAGTCATTTATTTTTCCCTTTACTTTCATGAAACGGTAGCCAAGACCTGTGATTTTTAACTCACACCCCTCCTCCAGCAGAACCCACCCTCAAATTCACACCCAGACAGCTCAATCTCACCTTCAGTGGTGATGTTGATTCTGGGCTCTGCCTAGAGGCCCCTGGGCTAGGGTAGAATGTACTCTCTAGTGGTGTCATAGAAAAGAGGACCCCAGTTTCTTAATGTAATTTTAAGAAAATCTTGTTACTTTCTGATTGCTTTAAATCCTTTATCTTTATTGAAATAGGAAGCACTTTATTTTTTTTTTAAGATGTATTTATTCATTTATACAAGCACTGGTTACAGTCAGAAGCGCGGGAGGCTAAGAGAATTCACCAGAGCCAGAGTGGGGAACAGAACAGGCAGACTGACGAAATACACTGCTGAGGGGAGCAGTGGGCACAGCAGGAGAGGCTTGCACACCATGTGGGACCCTCGCAGGCGGCAGGGGATCGAACTGGCGCTGCAGAGCTGCAGGCAGCTTCACAACCCAGCGCTCAACCACTGCGCCACCAGGGGAGGCCCAGGAAGCACTTTAAAATCATTTGAAAGTGGGCAGCTAAAACAGAGTTGGGGGTTGTTGAGAGTTGTACTCCAGGTGTGTCCAGGGACCTGCGGACACAGGCACCACCAGGGAGGAACAAAATAAAGGTCAGCCCCAAAGACTATCCAGGATGGAAGCTCAACCAATCACCACTGGGGGAATTTTCTACCAGTCGGAACTGCACTGACTGAAAACCTCACTTTCATAATCAAGGGGCTATCCTGCCTTTTTTGTGTAAATATAAAAGCTCCCCACCTGGGCAACTTGGGTGCACAACAGACTCAAGTGCTACTTTGGTCTGTGTTCTCCCATCTGGAGTTCTAACAAGGGTCTCATGAGCTTAATAAAATGGGAGTGATGAACTCTCACACATGTTCAGAAGATAACAAGAATAACAAAAGAAAAGGAAGAGGAATGAGAGAAAGAATCTACATATTCTGTTCAACAAAGGGTCCCTCTGGCATGATAGAAGACATTTCTAACACAATCTATCAATCTATTAGATAAATTTTACTACAACTTAATAAAAGTGAGAAAGAGGGTGGGGGGGAAAGAGGGAGAGAGAGAAGGGAAGAAAAAGAACGTATGCTCAGTCACAGCCTACAAAGACTAAATATTAAAAATATATCAGGATTATATTTAAATTATATTAATATAAAAAATCTGAAAATTAATAGTCAAAATTAACAAATAAAATTGAGGTGAATGTCCCAGAAATCACAAAATAAACATCCAGAAGTTTTGAACAAAGATGGGAAGACAGGAGCTAGATAAGAATTAGATTAAGGTGGCAAGAAGAACACTTATGCTCTGCCTGGGAGTGAGCATGAGGCCACCATCATCGAGATCTTCATGACCATTGTTTAATGATCACATCTCACAATGCTATTTGTTGGAAAACAGTTTTCCATAGGCCGCTCGTGTTTCTGCACTTCTTGAAAACTACCTTTTCAAGGATCCTGGTGTAGTGAACACCATTAGAGATAAAGTGTCTCCCTCCAGAATAGGTTTGCTTCTGTCCATCATAAAAGATTCAGGTTCCCTGAATTCAGGGCTTCTCTCCTATAACCTATATCCACCTGCACATGCCTTGTCCTCTTCATCAAACCCTTGCTTACTGCTACAGCTCTGAGTAATAAAACCCCTGTCTTTGACCCAAGAGAGTCTTTGTCTTCTGCCAATTCTTAGAAAACTAGGAAACTAACTTAGTAGTTTGTAAGTAAGGTGAAATCTTAGACCTTTCCCAGTTCTTGATAGCAAAAGCAGTTTGTAAACATTATTCCACAAGAATCCTGTTATCTTCTAGACAGAGTACTCCTTTTATTTACTTTTCAAAGCAATATTCCTTGAGCAAACATTTACCAAGCGCCAGTTATGTATCAGGCCCTGTTCTAGGTGCTGAAAACAGAGCCATGAAAAATGCAGGACATTCTTGCCTCTAGTCAGTAGAGGATCAAAATGGAGACACAGAGAAATTAGGCTTTTTTTTTTTTTTTTTTTTTTTTTTGCCTAGGGTCAAGTGCACTTTAATAATGGAACCAGGTTGCATATAGGCAATATGAGTTTCCAGAACCCACACACTTAGCTACTATTCTACAGTGCTTCACATGCTGGTTTCCAAAGTTCAAAGTACTCACAGTCATATGGCACCACAGTCCTAAAAATAAAGCCAAGACTCCAGGAGGAAATACCTGATTGCAAATTTGAAGCAACGAGAAAGGCAACAAAGTCATCTAAGAACACTGGGATTGTATCTGAACGACTCAGGAGCAACCTAAATAGACCCACAGGAGGCCAAATTTGAACATCAGTGAAGATAACTGCAATGGATTAATGTGTTGTAAAACTAAGAGGCTAACCTGATAGCTTGTAAGTAAGGTAAATCTTAGGCCTTTCCCAGTTTTTGATAACTAAAACATTGTTTAGACATTATTTAAAAAAATTCCATCTTGGGGGGCCTCCCCCGGTGGCGCAGGCGGTTGAGCTCAGCACTTTGAAGCTGTCCGCAGCCTCTGCAGCACCGGTTCCATCCCAGCTGGCCGGCGAGAATCCCACATGGCGCAGCAGGTCTCTCCTGTCGCGCCTGCTGCTCCCCTCAGCAGTGTATGTCGTCAGTCTGCCTGTTCTGTTCTCCGCTCTGTCTCTGGTGAATCCTCTCACCCTCCCGTGCATCTGGCCTGTACTCCAGTTCTTGTACGCATGAATACATAAATCTTTAAAAAAAAAAAATTCTATCTTGGGTCTCCCTGGTGGCACAGGGGTTAAAAGCCTCAGCGCTATCAAGCTATCGCCAGTCACTGCAGCATGAGTGCAATCCCCTGCCAGAGAGCTGACCCACATGGCACAGCAGACCTCTCCTTTCTCCCCGCTGCCCCCCTCCATACTGTATTTCAGTAGATCTGCCTGTTCTGCTCCCCACTCTGTCTCTGGTGAATCCTTTCATCTCCCCCACCTCTGGCCTACACCCCAGTTCTTGTATGCATAAATAAATAAATCTTTTTTAAAAAATTCCATCTTTACAGAAGGCTAGGTGCTCGAGAATGAGTTGTGTCCACCCCAACTTTCACATGCTGCAGTTCTAACCCCTGGTATCTCAGAACATGACTGTATTTGGAAAATGAGGTAATTGAGAGAAAATGAGATCATGTGGGTGGTCCTTAATCCAGTATTACTGGTCCTTATAAGATATTAGAATGGAGACAATATACATAGATCAAGGGTCTGCCATATGAAGACAAAGGGAGAAAGCAGACACCTACAAGCCAAGTAGAGCAGGGCTTAAAATTCAACCTTGCCAATATCTTGATCTCAGACTTAGAGTCTCCAGAACTGTGAGGAAATACATTTCTGTTGCTTAAGCCACCCAATCTATGTTATTGGTTATGGCAGTTCTAGCAAACACACGCACTGGGAAACCTCCTCCTTAATTTGAAAGCTGGCAAATATCAAGCAATTATTCCATTTTTCTTATATGATCTGTGATTGAGGGTGGATGAATAGTTGACAGGGGAAGCTGTTCTGCAGTCAAATGCTCTACCCCTGAGCTCTACCCCCTGCTCTTTTGTTTTGATAGAATTCTAGCTAATCAATCAAGAAGGAATGATGGATGGATGGCATCATCATTTGCAGCACTTAATAGATTAGTAGACCTGGAAAATAAACATCAGTGGCTGAAAATGTTGCAAAAAAAGAGAGAAGACCAGACATATGTGCCTCCTGATGGAAGTATAAAACGCTACCTTTAATTTTCTTGAGGGAGTGGTGGGGGGAGAACCCTAATCTGATCTAACCCCTAAATTTAACTACAAATGAACAGAAAATATAAAAACAGGTTAGGTGATACCACAGGGTTATCATCAGTGAAATCCAGATGTAGAAACCCTAGAAGGCAACTGATCTGATTTCTTTGACGAAAAAATATCCCCCCCAAACAAGACAACAAAGAGAAAGGAAAAGCACTATCAATGTACAAACTTTGTTGTTTTAATTCAAACAAACACTGAGCTGGAAATAGAAATGTAATCACTGATTGAATATTTAATAATATTAAGGAATTATTACGTGTTTTCACTTTTAGTTTTTAATTTTAATACTGTAATATTTGCAAATGAAATAAATATGGTATCTGGGATTAGCTTCAAAATAACCTGGTGGAGAGAGAAAAGGGGTGGCTGATTGCCAAAGCTAGGTAATGATGGCTATAAGGAATCCCTAACGCTATTCTCTCTGCTTTAAAATTTCCATTGCGAAACATTACAAAGATCATCCATGGTGCCCGTTAAAAATACACAGTGTAGGCCTTTCCTCCACCCCTTTGAATATTCTTATTGTGGGATTGGCTTAGTTATCAGGATTTCAACCATCCTCTGCTCATTTTAACCTGGGTGTGGAAGACCTGCTCAAAGGGCACAGACCAGAGGGTCAGCAGGCTCTATCTCTAGGGAAGGTTCTTATCAAAAGCACACATAGGCCGGGGCCTCCCCGGTGGCGCAGCGGTTGAGCACTGGGTTGCGAAGCTGCCTGCAGCCTCTGTGGTGCCGGTTCAATCCCCGGCTGCTCCCCGGCCACCAGAGGAGGGTCCCACATGGCGTGCAGACCTCTCCTGCCGCCCGCTGCTCCCCTCAGCAGTGTACCTCAGTCCTTCTGCCTGTTCTGCTATCTGCTCTGGCTCTGGTGAATTCTCTCACCCTCCCACGCTTCTGACTGTACCCAGTGCATGTATAAACAAAACAAACAAATAAAAACATGCCTCTATTAAAAAAAAAAAAGGCACACATAGGCCACTGTGCCCCCAGCAGCAACCAGGGGATCAACAACAACCAACACTGATCCAGTCTGGCCTCTCCAGGGGGAGAACCAAGGAATGGATCTGCCAGCAACCCCTCAAATTAGCCTGCAAGGATTAATCCAGTTTCCCTTCATAATAGACCACACATATCTAATATCTTTCAGGGTTCTCCCTTCCCTTGAAGCTGTCTCCCCATCAGACTTCAAATATAAAAAGGGAGCCCTTGAGACACACTCTCCCAGCTTCCTAGCCAAATCTGAAACCAACAGAAAATGACAAGAACTCACAGCAACCCTGACAGACAAGCAAATAGATGGAATTAACTGATGAAAAAATCAAAATCCAGGACCCAGACTGTCTGGCATACCTCTGTAGCTCCAGCAGGCACCCAAAATATGCAGTGGGTTAATGAAGAGAAAATAAAACTAACAAACATAGAGGGCAAGTAGGCTAGGGGATAATTGGTGCAGGAACACAAAATGTGACCCTCTTCCTATAGAGTTAAAAATACATCATCTGAAACATCACCTAAAACAATCTACAAAACAATCCAGCAGAGAAGTCTAGGAAACCCTTTAATATCCTCATTACAATGCAAAAAGACTTTTATAAGAAAGATACAAAAAAGAATATTAAGGAAAGACAATAGGATAAATAAAAAGGTGACTAAAATACAGGAATACAAGGGTTTGCCAGAGGAGATTAAAACCCCATTAAAAGCAGAAAGAGGGCCTCCCTGGTGGCGCAGTGGTTGAGCACTGGGTTGCAAAGCTGCCCGCAGCCTTTGCGGCGCCTGTTCGATCCCCGGCCGCTCCCCGGCCACCGGAGGAGGGTCCCACATGATGCGCAGATCTCTCCTGCTGCCCGCTGCTCCCCTCAGCAGTGTACTTCGGTCCTTCTGCTTGCTCTGCTCCCCGCTCTGGCTCTGGTGAATTCTCTCACCCTCCCGCGCTTCTGACTGTACCCAGTGCTTGTATAAATAAAATACAAAATAAAAAAATTTAAAAAAAGCAGAAAGAAACAAAATGACACAATAAAGGACAGAAAAGCAATTCAAAGGACAAATCTGAGGTGCTTTCTCAGGTTATAAGATTAAAAATACTTATCTTCCAAACACTGTAGAAGACACCACAGAAAAGACAGTGGATATCACAAAAACACACATTCCAATCCCCACTGGAGACAAATTAAAAAATGTGTAAAAGCAGAAATGTGTCCAAACTTATCAGTTATGACAGTTACTATAAATTAATTTAGCCTCCCTCTATTAAAGACAGTCTCTTAAATAAAGGGAAAAAAATAAAATAATGCATCTTTCAAAACAGATACCTAAAGATTGGAGAAGTGGCAATATTAATAAATACAAAGTGGATTGCGAGTCAAAAGTATTAAGTGGAACAGACATGAATTTCTATGTGTCCAATATAATTGCATTGAAAGCATGAAAATAAAAGAAAGAATAAATAGCAAAAGCCACTAGCAGTACATGGAAGTTGGTCTGAGTTGAACAGAAGACTACATACCTCTCAGTCTGATGTTTCATTGGGGAAAAGCATGAAACAGAAAGTACTAGAATTATGTAATTGATAAACGTAAGAGATTTGTATACCAGGAACTGAATATTAAAAAGATACCTTCTTTTTAAGCGTCCATGGAACAGTCACAAAAATTTATAATATCAGGTCACAAAGAAAACCTCAGAAAGTTGCTAATAAACAGCAACAGCACAAAGCCATCATCTCTGTTTTCAAAGCCATAAAATCAATGACTGATTTAAAAAAATAAAATATATTAGGAATTTTAAAATACGGCCTCGATGCTGGAGAATTAAGTAATTCACAGAACAAAAAGGAAACCAAATCAGCAGTTACAGGTTATTTTAAAAATAATAAGATGACCACTTACCAACACTTAGGGAATATAATCAGATATACTACCAAAAGAAGGTATAGCATTAAAACCTTTCATTATTAAACAAACTAAAATCTTCCTACCCACTTATCAATAGCTACAGCTTCCTCAAAAAAGGACGATGGAGTGGAGAGAGAGGCACTCATTTTCCATTCACGGTAAAAATTAAAGGAGTTGGAGCACAAGCCCACAGTTTATCATAACACATTCAGAATGAACCCGTTTCAGCCCGCCTGCACCCAGCTGATGAGCTGAAAAGATGAACTAATACCAGATGCTTCCATGTTTGCACAGAGCATGGAGGTAAAGAAAGGAGAGTCATGAGTTCCGAAGGAATCAACATGTAGATTGAGGAACAGAGGGAGTTGAGTGTGGATCCACTTGTCTCAGTATCAGCTAATTCATAATAGACACACATTGAAACTAGACAAATGGCACCTACAGGAAGTTCTGTTTCACATCAGTTATGGAAGGAAAATGATTCCACTTGATTGTCTATCAAGGCTGTGGCTGCTAATCACTCTTTTTTTTTTTTTTAAGATTTATTTATTTATTTATACAAGCACTGGGTACAGTCGGAAGTAAGGGAGGGTGAGAGAATTCACCAGAGCCAAAGCAGGGAGCAGAACAGGCAGATGGACCTAAATACACTGTTGAGGGGAGCAGTGGGCGCAGCAGGAGAGGTCTGCGCGCCATGTGGGACCCTCGCCCGGCGGCCGGGGATCAAACCGGCGCTGCAGAGGCTGCGGGCAGCTTTGCAACCCAGCGCTCAACCGCTGCGCCACCAGGGAGTCATGAATAATCACTCTTGAATAATCAAGAGTAAAGGCAATACCCAGCTTTGTGGACAACCGCAGTAACCATTTTCACAAGGGAAATAGCTCTGGGCTTCATAAAGTGGATGGTGTCTGCATCTACTGAGTATTACGATAGTATTTTACCGGATTCATTTTAGGAATTGCTCCCATTCCTTGGGAACCTGAGACAGTCACAAGGACCACAAGAAACCCATTAGTGTCACCAATTTACCTAGGAGCAAGGTGAGTTCCACAGGGCAAGGCCACATAACTAGCAAAGGTGCAGGCCAGGACTCCAATCCCACATTTCAGCCTATTATCATTATCAAGTGGAACAATGAAGCTTCCCCTCAGGTCACAGATGTGTAACAGCCATCAGGGGGCCTTAGTCACTCTCACTCATTCTGTCAATATTAAGCATCTTCTGTGTGCAAGGTCCTGCGCTTCGATGTTCTCAAATCTCAAAAAATATGAAGAAATACATTATCTACCTCAAAAAGTGTTGCATAGCAAATGAATGAACACTTGCAAATGTCCTTTTTAAAAAGATTATCATGTCTTCCTCCATTCTACTCTTTCCTATTGAGGTACTTTCAGTATTACCTAGAAAATTTTACAATTCCATCTAGACCTCACTCACTTCAGATTTCTGAACCATGCCTGAGGATCATTTCACATATTTCAGGATAAAGATTCTTCCATTTTTAAGGGTACGACTGTCCTAATTTATTTTGGTTTTCACCTCAAAATTTTTTCAGGAAGTCAAAGAACAATCACATGATAGCACATGTGGGTAAAGCGACTTGGGAGAAAAGCAAGGCCACCGGTGGGAGCTACAGAAGCTGGTGACAGGAGGGAAAAAAGATCCTGAGTACCCCATGTTCCTCACACCATCTGATCATACTTAAGGATGAGGTCACAACAGTGGCAGAATGTCTCCACAAGGGCCATTGTGAAGTACAGGTCAACTGTAGATGGATTAACCAGGCCATTTTCCGTGGCCTGAGGTCTGAATGACAACAAATGGGCCCTTAAGGACTGCTCAGTGGCAAGGACCGAGGGAATCCATGAAAGGGAGCTGGCAAAGCTGGCTACCAGCACAGGCAGACACAGCAGAGGTTGGGCAAAGTCAAGGCCTATTTCCAAATATCAAAGGAGCTCTCTCAGGAAAATAAAAGAAGAATGTTAGGATCTTGCCTTACAGAGCCCAGGCCAAATAAAAAAACACCTGGCTCTTTAGGGCATGACTCTAATGCTGCAGAGAACGGGATGCTGCAGAACTAAACTGTTTTGTCAGTTGTCCTCCCAACCAGGGGTGAGGTCCAGTATGGTGCATAACTCTGATAATAAATCTTGATCTTTCCATCATTTGACTTTACTAATGAAAAGACAGTTCTAGAAAACGCAAAAATGGTTTGAAAATAAAGTTCATTGCCTTAAGGAAAGGGCATCTGTGAGTGAAATAGGTGTGACTGCCCACAATATCTCTCCTTCACTATTTGGGGTACTTGTCCCTTTGTGGAATGAATTGAGACATACACACTTGCCAATTAGATATACAGAGCAGGATGCTACTTTGGAACAAATAATAGCTAATGTGAACACATCCTCCCATGAATTCCAAAGAATTTATTCTGAGAGTTTCCAAAGTCATTTGATAAGCAAAAAAAAAAAAAAAAAAAAAAAAAAAATTCCTTTCTCTGATGTTTTTAAACCATTAGAACTAGCTGGAGAATCCAAGAAGTCTACTTCATTATGTATTTCCTCTCCAAGTCACTGGAGAAACAATGTGACATGACAGAGGGCCAAGAGCCTGCTTTCAAAATAATTCATTTTAAAAAGTCCACAGGCACAAGGAAGATTACAGTTCTCAATCCATAATTCCCACACACTCCTCTCTTTAAAAAGTGGCTTTCCACTTAACAAATGGCATTGCTATTCATTCCGATGACCAAGAGAAACACTTAGGATTCATCCTGCTCTTCATTTCATTCATCAAATCAGTATCAAAATAACACACAGATCAGTCGACTTTTCTCCATCTCCACTGACAATACGCCTGGCCTCACCCACCACTCTCTGCCCACACAACGATGCCAACCCCCTCACTGGAACATTCTCCTCCATGCTTGACCCCTACAATCTGTGTTGCAAAAATGATCTTCTTAAATATGAATATAATCATGCCACTTCCCTGCAGACAACCATGTACAAGGCCATTAGAATATTGTTCATGCAGCAATTCAACCATCACTTGTTTGTGTTACCGCAAAGGAGGACTGGACCTATCCTTTACAAACAGCAAAAGTGTCAATTCAAGGAAATTGACACACGTCTACCAATTCAGATTAGCTGATCCCCAGCATAAATAAGGCTTAGGGCACTGTTTAAAGATTTCCATGAAACTAGGTAAATATCTGAAACCACCTGGATGGAGAGGAAATCTGTAACAAGCTGCTATAGTGACTTCTACAGAAACTAAGTGTGAGCTGGCCTTCCCCTAAGAAATGAAACATTCGAGGAGATGGTCTGTTCTATATTTAGGTCTCCCGCCCCCAAATGTGTTTTGTATTGCTATTATTTTTTTACACTGATGTCTTATTTGGTTCCCCTATATTCCTCCTATAAGTGAAACCATCCACTATTTTTCTTATTCCTTCTGACTTATTTCACTGAGCATAATTCCTTCTTAGGAGGGAGGAGCACAGAGGACTGTGGTGATGATGCACAGGCATTGGTTGGGGGGGGAGCAAATAATTGTTTAAAAGGAAGCTGCCTTCAACCATTTGCTCTAACAGTGAAGACCATTGTCTGTTTGCTAATTTAGAAAGGAAAACAATTAATTCCATCAAGCAAGGACTAAGAAAACCATACAATTATCTACACAGATTCTCTTACCCAGGTGGCTTTAAAAAAAAAAAAAAAAAAAAAAAGAGGTGTCTGATCAAGGTGTAGGACTGAGATTACAGGGGAATAGAACTAATGCTCCAGGTATTCTAATACTCCAGCTGTTGACATCTAAACCAAAAAGGCATCTAAAAGAAGTCTTTATTTGGGTATATGCCACATTTTACAAATAAGTTTATTTACATATTTATGTATATATAATGTTATGTAATAAGTTAGATACTATCAGCTAAAAATGAAGCCTATTATTAAACATTAGTCATACTCTGTTTTTAAAAAAATATGGAAAAGCTTTGCCAGATGATTAAAATGTGCTAAACAATTTCTGCTCTCTGGGTGATCACACTTGATATCTTAATATGCATCGTGTCTGATTTATTGATTTTGCAATGGTATCATTCAGGACCTGAGCTGTTTTGAGTCACAGGTGAGATTCACAGAAGAAATGGGTGAATAAGGTGATTTTAGCTGGTCCTCTCTGGGGGTTGGGGGGCAGAAGGTTGGTGAGTGGGTAAAGCACTCATGACTCAGGCCCAGGTGGGACCTTCGCTGGCTTCAGATTCTGCTTCAGCTTCACCCCACCGGTCTGGGACAAAGTCTCCATGACTAACAGGCCCTCGAGCTTGCTTGGGAGACAAGTCCATTCTTCTATTCACCCCCTGTCAAGCATTCCTGGGTCTCTGGATGACTTACCTGTGGCCCCATTAGTCACGGTCCCAAACTTGGCTCTCAGCCGGGGAGACCTTATCTGCTCCTTGGACAGGTACCAAGCTCTTAGACAAAGACAAAATGGAAGAGGTGCAAAAACGCCTGGCAGAGCTGCAAGGACTGAACACCTCTATCGCGAGAGATAGGTGCTCACTGGCCATCATCTCCTCTCCTCCACCCACAAGGCTCTGAGGGTGGCGCCAGCATGATTCCCAGTTTTCAGAGAACACCAGGTCTTAAAGGAAGAAGCCTTTGCCTAAGGCGACATGTCAAGCAAGTAAAACAGATTTAAAACCTGGGCTATAGGAAATCTCCGATTTATAATTTCTGGTTTTGTTTTGTTGTGTTTTGTATTGTTATTATTTTTTATACTGATGTCTTATTTGGTTCCCCTATATTCCTCCTCCAAGTGAAACCATCCAATATTTTTCTTATTCCTTCTGACTTATTTCACTGAGCATAATTCCTTCTCAGAGGGAGGGAGGAGCACAGAGGACTGTGGTGATGGTGCACGGGCATTGGTGGGGGTGGGAGCAAATATTGTTTAAAAATGAACAATGATGTAAAAAATAAATAAATATTTAAAAATACATTAAAAAAGAGAGCTGAGGAATGGGACCAGGATGAGAACAACATGCAGAAGGAACACAATGGACAATGTTGGTAGATTACAGGTGCTTTCGTGGTGGGGTAATTAACACCTGAAGGGGAAGTGTTATACTCCCTGTAAAGTCAAGAATGGACCACAGTGCAGGTTTTCTGATCCAGCAGACTGGGTAAAGGCGGAATCAGAGTCCTTAGTGGCTTTTTGCAGGTCTTTTTATTGAGATTTACCTGGCACACCGCAGGTAAGGGTGCTGGGGGGCCGGGAGGCTGGCAGGCCTCCCAGCCCCAGCAAGTCTTCATTCTATCTGGGCTCTCCGGCCTTCTCTCAGCCTCTGCTTCTCTTGCTTCTCTCTCAGCTTCTCTTTTGGCTTCTCCTGGCGTCCCCGTGACGCCGCCCTTAAAAGCACAGTCTCAGCCCAGGTGAATCCCATCTACCTATGCCCATACCCCATTCCAGGTGCCCGCCATCAGGCATGCATTCAGGACTGCAAGGATCCATCATCTATCCTGATGGCGGGAGGGCAGAAAAGCCTGACATTTTTCCTTACCCTACACTCCCCAAAAACAAGGAACAATATAAACCAATATTACCTGAATTTAAAAAAAAAAAAATTTACAAATAAATAAACAAATAAATAAAACTTGGGCTGTGACTTTTATCTACCTTCCTTTCATTAAAATTGATAATGTCATCCACCATTGCAAAATGGTATATATAGCCTCATCTCTGAAAATAAGCAATGATCTTTCAACCTGCAATTGTTCTATTCAAAGGGATTATTTCAACACAGCCAATGACTGGACAGCAGGAAGTTACCGATTTAGACCAGCACTCTCATTTCAGAATCACAGAATACAATCCTTAGAGCCTCTAGAACGCTAGGAAATCACCCCACGAGTATGATAGAACTTTTGGTTTGGCATCACCTGCTCAGCACCCAGCCCCACTGTGTTAAAGCCTGAGGAGCAATCAGCATTCCCCGCCCTGCAAGGTGGGACACCCAGCCTGCCCAGGAAGGAGGAACTAGAGCCAGTGAGAACACAGAGGCTCCGGCACTGCACTCAACTGGAAACAGGATTCACTTGTTTCGCTTAAGTGCTCAGAATTCTCACCTCAAATACCATGTCCAATGTAGCTGAGACTCATCGGTGGTCAAGCAGAAGTAATTTCCATATTTAATACTCTGCTTCCAAAACCAAAGGTCATTTAAAGCTGCCTGTGAAAACAACCTTTTTTTAATCTTTCTAGCTACCTCACTGAAATGTCCTAATACTGTTGCTTATAATGGTCCCAGTACCAAGCTGCCCCTCGAGTTCAAAGAAGAGGTTCGATTTTAATGTGGACTGGATTTGCTGAAGGAGAAGAAGGTCGTTAAGAGGTTTCACTTTTTGGTGTTTACAGCAATGGAGTATTTTCCAGGTAATGTCAATTCCAAAAAAATCAACAAAGAAAACAAAAACACATTTTTAAGTACAGAGAATTGACAGGTGGTTGCCGGGGGGAAGGGATTGGAGGGTAAGTGAAATGGATAGAGGGGGGCCTCCCCAGTGGCGCAGCAGTTGAGCACTGGGTTGCGAAGCTGCCCGCAGCCTCTGCAGCACTGGTTCGATACCCGGCTGCCCGGCGAGGGTCCCACAAGGCGCACAGACCTCTCCTGCTGCGCCCGCTGCTCCCCTCAGCAGTGTGCTTCCGTCCTTCTGCCTGTTCTGCTTCCTGCTCTGGCTCTGGTGAATTCTCTCACCCTCCCGCGCTTCTGACTGTACCCAGTGCTTGTATAAATAAATAAATAAAATATTCAAAAAAAATGGATAAAGGGGATCAATCGTATGGTGATGGAAGGAAACCAAATATGGGGAGGGGTCATGAAGCAAATGTCAAATTGTAATGCTATACACCCAAAAGTTATGTAATGTTATTATCCAATGTTATTTCAATAAAAAGTTATTTTAAAAGAGAATTCAACAAGCAGTCATGGCCACATCCACGATGGTTCTTATACTAAGTGCTGCAAAGCTATTAAGACGAGCAAGTCTCAATCCTCCAGGAGATTAATGTTCAATAATAAGGATAAGCCAATCACCAATTAGCTGAACACACAGCAGAGGATTCAGAGGGTAGGAGGAAGAAGGAAGCCTCTGGAGCACCTAACACTTAAGCTGGCGGTGGAAAGCAGCAGGGCGAGTCTCAGAAGGAATGGCAATGGTGGGTGGTATGTGCAGGTGAGGTAGGGTAAAAAACCAGTCTTGCATCTGTGATGGCCAAACTCCAGGAGGGACAGAACCAGAGTGATCCTGTGAGAGGGCCAGGATGCTGGGCTGACTCATTTTATTAACTGACCTCCAAGCACAATGTTGATATGAGCTGGGCAGAAGACAACCTCAATGGAGGCTCAGAGTCCTAGGGAAGCGTGATGAAGATGCAAACAGGAAAAGTGGTGCTGAGAAGGGACAAGAACAGATCAGAAAAACGAAAGCGATGGAACATAGGGTGACTGGCTGGCCAGAGCCAGGGCAGAGAGCAGCCTGGGTAACAAGGAAACAATTCAACTTAATCACAGAAGTGGGAGTTAGTGGGGCTGGAGGGCAGAGGTCAGGAGGGCAGGTGTTTCTTTTTAGAAACCTGGAGAGAACATCCAGGTAGAGACAGCAAATGGACGAGAATCTCAGGCCAATACTTTTAGAGGGTTAATTTTCCAACTCATAACGTTGATTCCCAAACCCATCTGATTTTTACAATCAACTCAAAGCAAAGACCCATCTTAGGAAGCCCTGACTCAGCGGATGTCGAACAGGCTTTAGAGTCTGTATTGTCAGAAGCCGGGGCAGAGCCTCGTCCATGGCACCCACTCACTGTGCAGTGCCTAATCCCATCTTTATAGCTCTCCATCTACTCCCAGCACATGCCCACTTTGCTAGCATTTGCAAAACATGAAACTAGTACACCTCCCTGAAGGATTGGAAACAAACTTTGCCATCTGGAAATAACTATTTCTCAGCCTGTGAGCCGCTGGTTCTGGGGGCTGGCTTTGCTGTTGGCCAGACGAGTGAGAACTCGGGTCTGCAAGCAGTAAGTGCCACACAAAGATCAGCTCCCTCAGACTCTGTGACCAAGGCCACTCAGCCTGGATAATACCCCACAGCAGCAGCTTTTAGCTGAAAGGACAGGGCTCAGGCAGCTCAAGGGGTCAAATGTAAACCCTTCACAGGCTTCTACAACTTTAACATGTGTTTTGACAGATTTCTTTCTCTCCCCAATTCCTCCCACTACGTCCCTCTCCTTGTCTCCTTGGGTTCAAGACGGAGGTGAGGTGATGACACTTAGGAAGGCAACTGAAAGCATTCAACCTCCAACTTCCACTGAAAGCACAAAAAGATTTTTTATTTTACATTTAATTTCTTTAAAAAAATAAGCAGAAATGGGGAGAAAATGGAGAAAAGAGTGGGAGAAAAACCTGACTTCACAGACCATTGGAATCGTATGTTTTAAGTATCTATAAGAAACAAGCAAACACAGCTTAGTGTCAGAGTAACCCCGGCCTCATTTATTGCCTGTTTTCTCGCTTACATTAAAAAAAAGAATGAAAGACAATCTTTTCCACATTGGCTATCTACAAGGTATTGTGCTATCTTTATACATTTCTCATTTAATTCTTTAATTCTCTCTCTTTTTTTTGAAGTAACACTTTCTTTTTCTTATTAATGATGTACCATTATTTTACATCCTTATTTGTCTTTTCACAATATGGGGTTTCTCCCTCAGGGGTGGCTGGCATAGTTTCCCCACCACCGAAGCACCCAGGGTCTCCGTCATAGTCCACTGTGCGCTGCTGACACCCCCATTTCCCCCCTGCACCTCTCCCTCTCTCCCCTCCCCCCTCCTGGAGACCTAAGACCTATGGTCAGCTTTCAAGGGTCAGTTTTAAAGTTTGTCTCTTTCTGGTTCTTTGTTTTAATTCTCCTTTAATTCTTGGTCTGTAGATAATCTCATGATCCTCGACTCTGCAGAGGAGACAGCCAAGGCTTGGACAAGTTACGTTTTTGCTCAAGGTGTCACTTCTTATAACAGGCAGTGGCTCCCGGTGGCAGCGACCACCTGACCACACCCTGAGGGCCAGCCACAGCAGAGGGGCAAAGATGGGTAGGAGAGAAGTGGCTTGTCTTGGAGATGTCTGTGGCTCCCACCACAGTTGGCGCTCCCTTACAGGGCATGTGGACGTATCTTCTCACACTCAAAAGTGAGCTCTCAGGAAGGAAACAGTATTGTCCAGCATCAAAGATGGCCTGCCCAGAAGAAGGTTCTTAACAGTGCTGCTGACCAAATCTTCAGACACTGCCAAAGCTTCAGCAATGAATGCCTCTCAGAGCCCAGTTTCCCATGGCCTTGAGGAGAACTGGAAAATGATGGTGATGCTGTAGGTGACCCCACCGCCGGGGAGGGTGCTGGCCCCTCATCAGTTGGAGACTGGGAATGCTATAGGTCCTGGTGCCCAGGAGAGCCCACACAGCCCAGACTGCCCGGGTACCTCACCACCACAGAAGCCCTGCTGGTGTCTGTGTGTGTGAAAACACTGTCCATGTTCTCTGAGCAAAGCGAGAACCTCCTAGCTTGGTCTTTATCATAGGCACAAAGCAGGCGTCATGAAATACGTGTAAAGGAAAATGACTATTTTCTTCCAAATTAACCAAGTCGGACAGTTTCCAAGAAAGATGACACCAACAGCCTGGCACGGGAGCTGGCTGGGTGGTAGTGCCATCGGAGGTGGCAGTGTGTGCCATTGGCATCACATCCGGGATCTGCATGGCTGCAAGCACCTGAATGTCCCACCAAGTGTCCTAAAGCAGCAGCATCTGCACATCCACCTCGGAAATACACATGCTCCTGACAAGCTCCTTCCCTTTGGTTTCTCTTTCCTTTTTTGTTTTTCAGTTGCATAAAGACATTATATGAATTTTTTTAAAGCGACATGTGCAGCTGGACACATCACCGGAGAATTTTATTTTAAGACTGTCAAGGTGTCCAGTACGCATGACATGGATGGGTGGGCCCGACACAGCGGAAGCCAGGCGAAAGTGCTGCTGGGAGCACTTGGGAATAATCTTTCCCAATTCAGCATGATGCAAGTCAAGCCAGCAGCTTCAGCGCCTCAGAACTCCTGCTGAGTCTCCCTGGTGGGAGGGGCGGGGGTCGGTAGTTTGGATGGTATGTGCCTGGGGGTAGGGGGAGGTCTTCACATTTTATACTTAAGTCCTTCTCCTGTGAAAGCCTAATATTTAAGTTCACTGTCATTTCTGAGGCAACATACCAAATAAAAGGAATTTCAAAGAGGCAATGATATTAAAATAATGGCAATGCAAAAAG
This sequence comes from Talpa europaea, assembly GCF_964194135.1. Taxonomy (NCBI): domain Eukaryota; kingdom Metazoa; phylum Chordata; class Mammalia; order Eulipotyphla; family Talpidae; genus Talpa; species Talpa europaea. The sequence continues at coordinate 137,585,610 of NC_140068.1, forward strand.
AAATATGAAAAATAAAGTTGGAGAGAATATGTGTCACGATGCTTCTAGGTCAGTTCTTTATGGGATCTATGTGGCTGTGTTTAAAAAATACCCCACGAGGGCCTCCCCGGTGGTGTATCGGGTTGAGCACAGCGCTGTGAAGCTGTCCGCAGCCTCAGCAGTGCGGGTTTGATTCCAGCCGGCCAGGGAGATTCCCACATGGTGTGGCAGACCTCTCCTGTAGTGCCCGCTGCTCCCCTCAGCAGTGCTTTCATTCTGTCTGCCTGTTCTGCTCCCCATTCTGTTCCTGGTGAATCCTCTCACCCTCCCACACCTCTGGCCTGTACCCCAGCTATTGTATAAAAAAAAAATTTTAGGGGCCTTCTTGGTGGCGCAAGGGGTTAAGCACCGCACTATGAAGCAATCCGCAGCCACTGAAGCATGAGTTCGATCCCCAGCCTGCCAGGAAGCAACCCACATGGCGCAACAGGCCTCTTCTGACTCACCTGCTGCTCCCCTCAGCAGTGTACTTTGGTCAATCTGCCTGTTCTGTTCCCCACTGTCTCTGGTGAATCCTCTCATCCTCCCCTGCATCTCTGGCCTGTATCCCAGCTCTTGTATGCATAAATAAATCTTTTTTAAAAAAAATACCCCATGAGGAATCAACCTAGAAGGATCATGAGGCATATTCTCTTCATATACACAAACACATATATAGTTGTTTAAACCCAATAAATAAATACTAGGCCTAGAAATGTTATCGCAATAAGGTATATCTCCAAGCATTTGTCTACCAATTTGACTTTCTTATCTGACTGCTCCCATTACCAGGATGACAAAAAAGACTCCACTTATAGACCAAGGCACTGATATGAGATAATTGAGATTACAAAGTGCTGCAGAGCCTTGGCTGTTCTATTTTCCTAATCACAAGGGAGGGAGAAACATGTGCACACAGCTTCCTCTACAGTGTTCACACACAGTAAGGGTTGTTTTTTTTTTTTAAATCACATCAATTTCCTCGACAAAAATTAATACCTCAACAAAGATCCATTGTTTAAGGCTTTTGGTTACCACATGGCTAACTGTGCAGGGAAGGGGAAAATTAGACAGTCAACTGGACATATATCAAGACTTTCACACAGGGGCCTCACTTATAGCCACGTGCAGGGGGGCAACGTTCAAGGGACCTGTCCCCACGGTCAGTACTTCACTAAAAGGACAAGAAAATATAATGGTTCCTCAACAAAGACCTTGGTATCCATTGAGAGGTTGTGATACTTATGAGGAGCTACCAAAATAAAATCACAGTCATTTTAAAACATGTCCTTACAGAGTTATTTCAATCTTTTCTAAAGCAAAAGCTTCAAGTAGAATTGGTACAAAGGTAAAAACCTGACTGGAATGTCACCTTCTCGTTGCTTTTCCTATACTATAACAGAAGTGATAGTACCTAATGACTTTGTCCAAAACTTTTAAGGTTAAAAAAGAAAAAGACCTAGATAAATGGGGACCTGAAAATTAAATTTCTGAAAAAGTGTTTTCTTTTCCAATATGCCTTAAGATCATCAGAAAAAAAAATTTTAATCCAGGAAATCTGAGAAAAAATAAGAAGTTTAGGAACCATAATTAAGATCCTGTGTCTCGTCATGGTAGAAAAAAAAAAAAAAGCTGTATCCAAAGGGTTAATTTTACTTGGACTTCCTGCACATGTATTCTAAAATGAAGCAAATATTTTGGTGTTTTAATCTTTTTTCTAATGTTAATAGAAAACAACAGAACTTCCTCCTTGTGGAATAAAATAGATTTTTAAGTTCTTCTTATGAAGTAATGCATCCATAAAACTACACATTGATTTCATAGATATTTTGTCTCTTCATTTTTTAAAGAATGGAAATATAAAATAATATAAACCCCACTCACTGACCACTTAAATTTCATAAGGGAAATTATTTATTAATTTGTTTTGTAACTGTGGAAACTATGTGTCAAAGTAAACAGACAAATCAATCAGTCCATCATTCCATGATGACAACTTGGGGGCACGCACGTCAGCCAAAAAGAGAAGCAATGTCTAAACTTGTAGAGAAATCTCTGCAAAACTATATATGGGTCCAAAAATTTATAAACACTAAACAAGGAGAGAATACCAAAGGGGATTCTCCTGATTTCATATCTTAAGGTTGTGTAGAAAAAAAACTTAATTCTCACAACGGTTTTTACTAAATGGTCTCTGAAGTGCAGAGCAACAGCCCAGCTGCAGTAAGAGTCTCAGGGCTGGAGGAGGCTGAGCTATATACGTGAGCCACCTGGTGGCCGGGTGCCCTCACTGCACTGAAACACCTTGGCTGGGCACACAACCTGGAACTGGTGTCCACCTTACGTTTTACTTTTGGTGCCAAGACCCAAGGGAATTGACACTGACCAAAATTTAGTAATGGAGTTAGTCACAAGGCACAGCTCCACTCAGAAGCACTTACAAACAATCCGCCGCTGCCGAGCCTGGAAGCGCTCCTGCACATCCACCCAAGCTGGTCTCCATCACCCTTTTGATGTCTTTTCAAGTGTTTGTCGCCTGCACAGAGTGCTGAATCCAAAACAAATTCAGAGTAACTGTGGATGGGACAGCAGGCTTGCCTGTGGTTTTTTTACCTCTTGCCTAGGTTTGGGCAGATCGGGACAGAGCAAACTGAACCTCTAACAAGACCCTGTCTTAACTGTCAATGAGGCAGCAACGTGGCTGGAGGTGCTCAGAGACGCCCATTAAAAAACACAAAAGAAAGAGAAAAACAAGAGACGCCCATTAAAAAACACAAAAGAAAGAGAAAAACAAGAGGTATATGCTCTGTCAACAAGAGGATTCCCACCTTTGGGATTCTCTATTTGACATCAAATTATGTCCACCATCTGCCAATGAGAATCTCTGGACAGCAAATGTTCAGAAAGAGAATTTCCAAAGTGTACCTTTATCTGAAAATACAATAGCCCGGTGGCTAGAGTGCCCTATACGTAAGAACAGCCCTCCTGATGGTGTGGTGAGGGTGCGGAGGACTGCATGCAACTGGGCTCTTGATGGACCCTGGCCCCAAACCAGACGATTTAAGTCTTTCAACCAGTAAACAGGTGGGAGTGTCCAGTGGTCAACCCACACCCTTCCTAGGAGAGGCAACTTCCTCCCTCGAAGTTTCAACCAATAAAACGCAGCATCCAAGAAATCCTACTAGCAAACGCACACGTACATCCGCACCATCCTCCCCGGCGCTGATTTCACTGGGAGGTGTCCTGGGCGCTGCTGCAGAGGCGGTTCTCCACCCTCCTGTCCAAATGCTCCTGGCTCCTGACTCAGCCCCTGTGACTCAAGGCCACCCAACTGGCCCAGTGGAAACACTGAGCAGAGAGGAGGCTCTCAAAGGGTGCTCTATTCCTCTTCAGCCCAGGTCCTCGGTGGAGCCGAGGCTGCTATTAAAAGATTGGTTTCCTGAGGAAGGTAGATAGTTTTAGGAAAAGACCATTTGGCTGAAAGGTGGAGGCTCTTTTGCCAGCTGTTTCTCCAGCTCCTTGTGTGGCCTTGAGTGCGCCGCTAGCCCTGACCAGGGCACTGGCCAGGTCTATAAAAAGGACCAAGTTTCCCTAAAAATGCCTGCCTGGTCCTGTACCATTTGCCTTCATAGAGGAGCTCGGAGGCTCCAGATTGGTCTCAGTGGGAGGACAGGCTGGTGTTTCAGTCCCAACTGTCATTTGTTGTTGGGGAGACCCTGTCCTGGTCCCCATTTACAGTAAGGAACTAATGCACATCACCCTGCCTGCCCATCCCTCCTCAGCAGATGAGGAAGATGCGCAACTTATGGAATTAAGCAGCCACGGGAAGCTGAGCCCAGGACTGGCAGATGAAGGAAGACATAAAGAACGCAGAACTTGCACCAGAACTAGAGGTGTGAGAACTAAATTTTCTTGCCCAGGGTGAGAAATGTGGACATGTGTCTACAGCTACACGCGCATGCACGTACAAATTCATGAGCTCCGTAGAGGTTACATAGCTCGTGCAGAAGCAACTGTCTTGTCAAACAGGCTTCATACTGCCTGCCTCATAATAGGAGAATAAGATACTTGTTAGGAAATGAAACCTGTCCAAAATATTCAGAGAGGCTTTGAGGATCCTGCTATAAACTGATGTGTTTTGTTTCCCTTCAATGGCACAGCTTTCTGTTTATTTTCCTTTTATACAAGTTGAAAAAACGCTAGGATTCATGAGTGACTAGATGGTCCAAGGTAACAATTTTTAATCGTTTTCAGAGATCCCTGCAGGAGAAACATAAGAATGAAGGAACTGAGCAACAATGAGAAGTAGGGTGCAGATAAGAACTGAGGAAGGAAAATCTTATGTAACTGACATAGGCTATTTTGTAGAAGAAGGAAATTGTGATAGGCCCAGAGATGCTAGAAATTACTAGGACTATTGCAACTTCTCTACCACATCATACTTCTCATTATATTAAAGAAAAGGAAAGCATCGTGCACTTCTTACTGTCTGGAATACAAATGGTATAAGTAAGTGTCTTAACCAGGTAGAATTACATTCGTTTGTCTTGAGGTGCCTGCAGCCTACTTCCGCGACCACTCCTGTAAATAGCAAGAGACAGAAAATAGCCACTCCTGGAGCTGAGAACTCAGGCCCAGCAAAGACTTGCTACTGCCATCCTCAAAAGGGAACACGGCATCCTTACACATTGAGTGGAACCTCCAACAGTCTACTCGCTTGAAATGTTAATTCCAATGCTGGAAATGTTAAAAAATGCAATTGAAAATGCAATTTCCTATTTCGCATAAAGGGCTCTTCGTGGCTATGATGATATCAACAGTCTGATTTGTTTTTAACTTCCATGTCTACCATATATCGTGGTGTTTATTTAACAATTGAGGGTTTCCTAAAATCCAACTAATGAAAAAATTCTACTTCTATGGATGGCAAGAAAACTTACTCTACTAAAATCTCATTATTAGACCTTACTAGGAATACAAATAAATTGACTTCCTGAAGCAAAACCTGGCACGCAGCTAGAAATCTTTATACAGTGTTGGTGCCACCCACTGGCTCCCCATTTCTCCTGGAATATTACGTAAGCTAGATTCTATGGCCGACATCATCAACACGCTCCTTCTACTTACTTTCTGCCCCCAGAGGGTTCCCTGCTCTCCCTCCTTCCTTCCTGCCCTCAGCACTCACAGCCCCCTCCCTAACACCTCCTCCAGGCTGCTGGCCCCTTCTCTCCATTGTCAGCTCCTCAAAGGGCCTTATCAACAATCTAATATAGCACCCCAATCCAAACTCCACTGACTGGCTACTCAGAGTTTTTCCCATGGTATTTATCACTTGTTGAAGTTATCTTCATTTACTCTGTCTCCCTCATCCAAGTATAAACTCCTTAACAGCAGGGTTCCTATCTACTTGTTAACTACTTTTCAGCAATACCTAAAATAAGTACCAAGTACCAAGCAGACACAGGAAATATTTGTTTAAGGAAAAAAGTGGAAAGTCTGCGAATGAAGGCTTTCCAAAAGATAAAGGACAGAAATCCACAAACTATACAGCAAATTCTATTCTGGTCACTTCGGGTCAGAAGCATTACACATTTGCACATCATGAGTATGTATGCTGTCATCTGGAAACCTCACTGGTGCACACAGACCTGGGGCATAGTCACCCACAAACCAATGAAAATTCACTGCACCCCTACAATGTGCCAGACAGAATCCCAGGCATCAGGGATTAGGGATTCCAGCAGGAAATATGTCAATGTCCCTAAACTTAGAAAGGTTACACTCTATCTAGATGGAAGAGCTGGACAAAACTTAAATACATGTGCCCGGGGGTGCAAAATATAGAGAAAAATAAAGGAGAGTAAGAGAGTGGGGAGGAAAGGGAATGCTATTTAAAATAGAATTCGGTAATGAGTTCTTGAGAAGATGACATTTTTGCCAAGACATGAAGGGAGAGAGCAAGCAAACAAACTATAGAGCTATCTGAAGTAGAAAGATCTAGGCAATGGGAACAGCACACGCAAAGGCCCCTATGTGGGAGTGTGCTTGATGTAGTGGGTATGATAAAAATTATATCAAAGGCAAAGCAGGAACTGTTTCCTGAGGGACTCCAGCAGGCCACAGAAAGGACTCTGTAATTTTTGGAGGAGAAGCCACTTGGGCTTGGGAAGAGGTGGCATGATCTGATTCCTATCTGATCACTACAATGAATGCTGTAGAGAAAAACTACAGATTATAGAGAGCAGGGTGACTTCTAGGGTGGTGAGCCACCGAAGCAGAAGTGAGGGTCCTTGCTCTGAACTAAGTACACTTCTTTTCATGACTGAGAAATCTTTGTTATTTTCCAAAAACAAGCTATTTCTCAAGTAACAAAGACCTACCGCCAGGAGTCTAGCCTCTAAACAGATTAAGCTATTAGTGTGCTATTAAACTCAATAACAAACATTTACAGATATATAATACAAACATAAACCACAAGAAAACTGAGTGGCTTAACTAATGTCAGACAAAATAGATTTCAAAACAGGAATGTTTCAGGGATAAAGAGGGACATTTTGAAATGATAAGCAAGTGACTTCATCAAAAAGATGCAGTAATCTTTCTTAAAGGAGCATGAACCTGATTACTGGGCTTCGAATATGCTAAGAAAACAAAATGCATGAATTCATGCAAGAGCTAAGTATATTCCAGAGAGACCAGAAACAGCTTCTCAAGGTTTCCCAGTGCCTCCCAAATGCACCTTGGAGGTTATCTGTGTAGCCAAGTTGGGGTGAGAACACCAGATTTAGAGGAGCCCAGAGCTACTGGCTATTCCTTGTTAGATTTTAAGACAGGCGCCAATCCATAGCTGCAGGGTCTGCTGAGGTATAAGAGTTCCAAAAGGCTCCAGTTGTGAACTTGTGTTGTTTTTAGCCTGCCCCCAGGCCAATGGACGCCTGGCCAAGGCCCACCACTGAGTTAAAGTCAGGCAAGCTCTTAAATGAGTGAACATCATAGCGACCACCTGAAATCCTGAAACTAAATTTTACCGTGAGCCAAACGATGTTGTCATTTTTATGGGTTAAAATGGTTGAATATTGGTAATTTCATATGGTTTAACCTAATATGTTGAAAAGAACAACATCAATCATCTCAACTGGTGGTGATTTCATTTTTTTATTTGTTTCCATTTTTTTTAGTTAAAGTAACATTGCATTATATTAGTTTCAGATGTGCTTCATTAAAAATCAACATGTGAATAAACTACCTTAAACTCACGGCTATAGTCCAAATCTGTCTTTCACTATAATTAACCCCTTTGACTTGATCTTACCCATGGTTCCCTTCCTTCTGGTAACTGCTCATTGGTTTTATAGTCTCAAAATTTCTTTATTTTTTTTAGTTCATCTGTTTGCTTGTTTTCTCTCTATACATGTACAAACGAAACTATACAGTATGACTTTCACCACCTGACTTATTTCATTTAGCACAAAACTCTCTAAGTGCATCCACATTGTTGCAAATGGCAAGAGTTCATCTTAGAGTCGAGTGGTATTCCATTGTGTGTGTGAGTCTGCGTGTGTGTACACCCATATATAAACAACTTAGATTGTTTCTGTCTCTTAGCTATTATAAATAAAGCGGCAATAAACATGGGGGCACATATAGCTCTTCAAATTAGAATTTTTGTATTTCGGGAGTAACAACCTAGAAGTAGGATAACTGGATCATATGGAACTTATATTTTTAATTTTTGGAAGAACCTCCATATTATTTTTCCATAATGGCTGCACTAATTTACTTTCCCACCAATAGACTGTATAAGGTTCTCTTCTCTCCACATCCTCTCTAGCACTTGTTGATTCTTGTCTTTTGGAGAAGAGCCATTCTCACAGGTGTGGGTTGAGAGCTCACTGTCATTCTCACTTGCTTCCCTAATAGTAACGGATGATGATAAACATCTTTCCATGTGCCTACTGGCCATCTGTTTGTCTTCTCAGATCCTCTGCCCATTTTTCAATTGGGTTGTTTTTTGTGGTTGTTGTGTTCTCTGAGTTCTTTGTATATTTTGGATATTAACTCCCTGTTAGACATAAGATGGACAAATATTTTCTCCAACTCAACAGAATGTCTTTTCGTTCTGATGAAAGCTTCTTTTGCAGAAGCTTTTTAGTCTAATGTAGTCCCATTTATTTACTTCTGCTTTTGTTTCCCATACCTTTGGAGTAGAATCCCCAAACACATCTCTCAGGCTGATGTCAAGAAGCATATCACCTATGTTTTCTTCTACGTAATTTATGATTTAGATCTTACATTCAAGTCTTTAATTTGTTTTGAATTAATGTTCACGGGTGGCGTGAGATAGTGGTCTAGTTACATTCTTTTGCATGTGAATGTCTAGCTGTAGCAGTTTTGCCGAAAGCACTTATTGAAGAGACTTTCCCCACTCCATGCACTCACAATACTCAACCTGACTTTTGGTGTGACACTTCAGCAGTACTGATCTTACACAACTAGGCCTCAGGAGATGTCCACAGATGTGGTCTGTGCATTAGATCCAAACTCCTTTCATATGTTAACATTCAGCTCAACCTGCCATGCATATATTCAATGTGGTAGCAAGAAAATATGGGCCCAGGGCCTCCCCGGTGGCACAGTGTTTTAGCACTGGGCTGCGAAGTTGCCTGCAACCTCTGCAGTGCCGGTTCGATCCCCGGCCACTGGTGAGGGTCCTACATGGCGCACAGACCTCTCCTGCCACGCCCGATGCTCCCCTCCGCAGTGTGCTTCGTTAGTCTGCTTGTTCTGCTCCTTGCTCTGGCTCTGGTGAATTCTCTCACCCTCCTGCACTTTTGACTGTACCCAGTGCTTATATGCACAAACAAATAAATAAATAAATAAATAAATAAATAAATAAATAAATAAATAAATAAATCTTAAAAAAAAAAAAAAGAAAGAAAGAAAGAAAAGAAAATATGGGCCCAGCACAGAAAAGACAAAGATATTCTGAATATGAAAAAGATATAATTTCAAAGTCTGTAAGAATAAGTCTTACAGCATAGTTTCAGGAAAAAAAAAGTTTTTAAAATAGTAGTATTTGTTTGTACCAACTCAGTATCTATTCTGGGATACTTTCCAAAGCTATTTGTTCTGTTATTATTGTCATTAATTAATATAACCTTAAAATGATTACACAAGGCATAATGCAAATTGCACCTAACTGGCTTAGAGACACTGAGCTATGAGTTGCTGCACAGCTAATCAGGAAAGACTACTGCAGATTCTCCTGGTCCATCCTCCCTACCATGCCCCCTGTCTCTTTCATGGATACAGTTTTCTCTGAAATTTTTGACATTTCTCTGAATGTCTGTTTTCAACTCAAATGTTTGCTTGACCACCTCATAATTCTGTGCCCTTTGACTAGATGGAGGGACCTGGTTATAGGTTTAGAAACAGAGTTAACAGACGAAAACAGTAAGATGGGAGTGTTCAGGGCAGCCCACAGGCTCACAGACTAACTAGACTTGAAGCCCAGAAGGAGCTATGGAATTTAACATGGAGCCACATTTGTTGTGGTTTATTGCAAAAGAAAGCACCACTTCCAACCTGAAAATCCTCTTACTCTAATAAAGATGAGCTGTGTTCTTCATTCTAGACCCTAGTGGGTAATGGCTGGAACAGAAAGGGAGCAAAGGAGTGAGCCCCCAAATCACCCCCACAGTCCTGGAGAAGCAATCCCAGCCCTTTACACTTGACAGGTTCTGCAGAAAGTCAGCCTGAGTTGAGTAGCAAAAGCACCTGGATGGGGGCTGTACACCCCCTTTTGCTATGAGTATTCTGCTGTATTTTCATTTGAAAGGTTTCTAAGAATTTTTCTTGGTGTGTCTTGAATGGTTCATACTTGTTAACTTTATAGGAATGTGTGTTCATAGGAAGTCTGTTAATCAAATTGCCAACATAAATTACTTTTCCTCATATTTGAAGGCTTGTCCAATTAATAAAAGGCTGATGCATATATACTGAAGGTATTTCAGGCCACTGGGGGGCTGGAGAGAGTTACATGTATTGATTCAATGTAGTCTTTCCTGTCACATTGAGGACATTTATTCAATTTTGAAATGAAAAATGATGGTAAAATTGGAAAAGAATATGTAAGAGAAGAAATTTATGAAAAACAATTCCCCAATTTAAAAATAATACTGCTTTCCCTGTCAGGCTTTGCTGCCAGCTGTTATTTAAACTTGTGTGCTCCTGCCCAGTACGAGTCAGCAGAGGAGAGTCCTATATTAGCAGGAAACCAGGGCATTTATGATTGAGTTCCTGTTATTGACTTATTCTTAGACAAAATGCCAAGTTTCTTTAGACATAGTACAGTAGGCCCACTGTGGAAGCCCTGTGTGAATGCTGCTGTGACATTTAGGCTGCAATTTTTGTTCTACATGTCAAGATTTTTTAAATAGGTCCTAAAATGTTGCTATGATATTTTTCTGTAATGATTTGGAGAAAGTGGAAGACTCTAAAATGAAATTTTTGTGTTTTTGAAAAAGTATCTAACTAGTACACCAGAGAAATCTAAATATTTCAGCTTGATTCCAATGATGCCACCATGTCTCTTTCCAAGGTGGTGCATTCAGATAGGAAACCTTCTTTAAGGTAGCGAGTGGTAGGGGGAGAAGGAGGGAGAGGCGTGGGGGACATAGCTTCACAGTAGTAAAAGAAAAGAAAAACTTTAAATGGTCCCATAGTTTCTCAGGGAAAAATGCAGTTTGTGAAAATAAAAAGTATCATGAAGATAAATCATGGAGAAAAATGTATCAGCATTTGACATTTTTCTTAAAGGTGGGGGAGAGAGGGGTGGCGGGGGGCCGGTAATTTCACCTGAGGTAATGTTTGTATGATGGCTTTGGATCTGGCCACAAAGCCAAGGGTCATCACACACTGTCTCACATTGTACTGACCAGCGTGACAAACCCCAAGTAGCAAGCAGCTCTGACAGCTGAGGGAAGCACCTCTTTTCAGTCTGCGCAGGTCAGGGCCATTATCTCCTACATAGTTACTACAAGGCTTATAGCTACCATGACTGACTGTTTCCAGAACAAAAATCAATGTACCATATGTGTGTCCTGACAAAGTGCTTTGGTTAACAGTGACATTTTTATGTGTAAAATTTTACAGAGGAAAACAGTAATGACTAACATGTATCGGCCATTTACTACCTGAGAGGTACTATTCTAAACACTTTAACATACTTTTTCACTTGATTCTCCCAGCAATCTCCAAGGTGGAAGGATCTCCACTTGGCAAATGAGGATACTGAAGACAGGCCTAACTTGGCCAAGGTCACACTGAAAATAAGTGGCAGTGTTGAAGCAACCTGCACAGGGTTGTATGCTCTGTGGTCTTTAACTTAACTCAATTTAACTCTGATTCCGCCTCTGCTTAAATCACCATTAGTTGCATATAAAACTCTCTCCCTCCCTGAAAAGGCCACTTACTCAAATCTAATCTGGCAGCAAATCCCATACATTCTGCCTCCATAATGCAAACCAAATCTAGCCTCTTCTGCCCAGGTCCTGTCATCCAAGTCATAATATACTTGTGTTCAGGCCACTACAGCAGCAAGCTCACTTGCTGCTCACATGGCCGACCTTCTGAGAGGTGTCTAGAGAGGCTTGTCAAGTTTCACACAGGCCACACTCTTTCAGTCAGCAGCTCCCATGTTCCCAGTTTCAATGAGAGTAGATGGAAACACTCTCCTAAATTCTTACAGGCCCTGAATGACATGGTTCCTGGGCCCATCAGAGACCTCACCAAGGAGGTGTGACCCAGGGCTTGGCACTTGCCCAGGACACTGAATGAGGATGCTCTTGCTCTACTCACTTCTTGAAGGAATATGAGCAACTTTTTAAGAGTTCCTTTGTTGGTGCCATATTAACTAAGGGGAAAACTTGAGCAGCCTCTAAATGGTCATTTTCACCAATTTCGAAGCCAGCCAGCCAGCTATGGCCCAGGCAACCTCACATGCATACACCACCTCTGTCCAGGTGACAAGGTGCAGATCATAAAGCTGCAATTCTCCAACTTAAGCCTGCATCTTAACAGTTCTAGCGAGAAGATCAGGGTGTGACCCTGGGATTCCAAGCAAATTCCCAGGTTGATGCCAATCTGGGCAGCAGACTTCAAGAACCTTTATTCAATGTTTTCCCTGGCATATTTGTTAGGGAACAGTGAACAGGGAATAATTCCTTAATTTGAGGTCATGCTTACCTATAACCTGGAAAGAGTGCTGCTGGGGGCCAGGAAGGGAGGATAAGCACACTGGTGACCCCCAGGAGTCTGCTCCATGCTGTTCATAACCACGACTAAGGTCAGAGATGACCAAGAAAACATGAATGACTCAGGATTAGGTGCAGCTGGAGAAGCTGAAACCTTACACGTGTCATGGAAAAACAACCCAGTGGTCATGAGAATGGTTGTTTGTTACTAAGTCACCAAAACTGGGGAGCAAGCCTCCTTCTATCTTCCTGGCTTCTAGTCTCAAGTATATCTCATTATCCAAAATTACTGGAGAATCTCCAGATGGCATGTCCACCTGCCAGGTAACAGGAAACAGGAAAGGTGAAAGTAAAGGCCAAGGGGGCTCCTCTCCAACTCCCTTTCGTGCCTTTTCCAGAAAGCCCACAAAGCCACTTCCCTTCACTGACCAGAATTCAGTCACCAAGTCACAGGGGCTACGAAGGAAGATGGAAAATGCAACCTTTAAACTAAACACAGAGCTGGCTCTGAATAACACAGGCATTGTGCTTACAAGGTAGAAGAGGAGACTGATAAAGAGCAAACTGGTGGGCTAGCCTCAGTGAGAGAAAACTACCGAGCTTATAACAGGGTTTAGAACGGCAATCAGACATAAAGGATTTGTGTCCAATTCCAATTGCCTATTAACTTGTCTGTACTGTTCCTATAAATATTTTGAACATTCACACTCAGTGAGTATTTTTTAAAGGAATAAATACTATCCATGAGAACAATTTACATACCAGCATTAAACAAAACCAAAAATGGTTCTCTTCGGGAGGAAAGACCTTCCTGTAGGAAGGGTCTTTTGGAAAGACTGCAAAACTAACACTGCCAGAAACAATCATCTCAAGGACGAAAGGGTGTTACATGAGTGAAATCCTCTAGATAGGAAAAAACTGAGAACAGTTCTTTATAATAGGACCTCAGGAACCAAAAAGTTCAGCAGACATTATACACACATATACACACATACCCAACAGATAGAGATAGAGATGTATGTGTCAATTTAATGACCTTTTTCTGTAAACGATCTGGGCAGAGGGAAGTGAACTAGAAAGGTGAACAAGTACATCCCCTCCCCCAGATTAGAAAGAATCGGTCCATCATCTTTAAAGCGTGGCCTCTTCTGTAGTCGCTTCCCCATAGGTGAAGAGGGAGGCTAGCTGATCAGTATTCACCAATCCCAGTTCTATGGATGACAATACTGTCATGAAGAAAAACTGAGAGCTTCACTTGGGGATGAAGATGAAACCCCCAAGACAACCCACAGCAGAGCTGCGGACTGGGTTGGACATAGGAAGCACAATTTCCCTCAGATGTAACTGGGCCAAATAGAGGTGGCACTGAGAGTGGGCCGCAATGCTCACAGAATGTTTACATCATCATTCAGAACGTGTCCACAGGCTAATGGCAGCCCAGACTGGGGAAAAGCTCAGTACAGCTAAAATGCCACAGCTGTACCTTAGAAAGGGACTCTCTCAAGATGTGGTCATTTGAGAATGCAGAATTTTAGAAAGGCCACTTTTCACTATTTCTGTCTGGTAACACCTGCACATCTTTGTTAAATGTCAGTAATTGAATTGTAAGGTTTGTAGCAAAGAGTGTAGGGAAAGTAGCAAAACGTCCATGGGAGCACCATCACCATCATAATTTAGGGGAAATTAAGGACGTCCAATTTTCTCAGCAGCACAGGTAGAAGAATGTGGCAGCCCGGCACAGACACCAGCCTGACCCTGCAGCCCTGTCCGGAGGACCAGATCAGGGATCGTTCACTGAACTAAATCTCAGGCTGTTTTAGAAACACCTTCAGACACTTCAAAGTCACTATCACTTTGGGATCCCCGTCTCCTTAACCATTAAAAGAGGGACCCACCCCTTAACCATGCAGGTTCCTGACTGAGAATTCATCAGGCCCTTACAAAGCAAAACAAGAAATTCAGATCATGTCAGATAATCCCACAACTGAACACTAAGACTTCTTAAAAATCTGCAACTCTTGAGATCACTTCCTAACTATTGTGGTGTTAAAATATTCTCTGAGTGATGGCAATATTTAGTGGTGGCAGGGGTTTTATCTACTTTTTTTCTATTTTAAATACCCCTAGGTGACAAAAGAAGTGAATGGGTAGCCCCAAGTGAACAGCCCTTGGAAGGGTAATGCAGTTACCCTGAGGCTCCCGCGCCCTGGGCTCTGTGAGGACTTGCTGAGCCGCTTGCCCTCTAGGGGGAGCAGCGCCCCACAGGCGGCGCGCCCAGAGCAGAGCCCTGGCAGCGATGAGAGGCACCAACACATCTGCAGTCAGGATTTACAAGCAACAGGTACAAGATAAAAGCCAGGTTCAAATCCTGAAGTATCGTGTGTCTTCCCCACACAATTAAAGAACTGAATTTGAGAGAAACTTCTACCATCTCTGTTACTTATATTTAGCTTTATCAAACGTGCATTAATTGAAATCTCTGTAAGAGGGTAGGTAGTCCTGAAAAAGAGCAAAATAATTTTAAAATTAAGGAGAAAATCTACCTCTTGGGGTTTAAATCCATAATTCATCACAAGGTTCAAGACAGATTTTTACCCTGTCTCATTAAAACAAGGGGTCCCCAAGCTAAGTACCAAGATCAGCACATGAAGCTCCATAAAGGCGGACAAATGCTCCCACCCACCAAGATCCAAAAGCCCAGTTGATAAGATGCGTAAGGATTTCTAGACAAGACAGCCTGATTATATATTAAGGTGACCTATCTTGTTATGTAAATAATTAGTGAAAAGAGGAAAAAGCCAGTGACTGTTCATTTGACACTAGAGAAGCTAAAAGCCTCATGTAAATGAGGTTTCTAGCTCTAAATGTTGACAAATTCCGTCCTCAATTCCTTTCTATTTATAATTAACAGAGACATGCAGAATATTTCAAAAATATTTACTATTTTCCACAGATAATGTTTTGCAAATGCAAGGTCTGGAGCCAGCGTGCTGGATCAGTATCCCAGACCCCTGGTGCCATGATGGCCAAGTTCATCTCTATGCAACCCCAGTGTCTGCACCCACTTGGGGACACTGGTAAAGTGATTCACTGAAATAATGCACACAAGTACTGGGAACACATAGCCTGACACACAGTAAATACTCAAATACACACAGTAAATACACTTTTCAGCTATGATTCAACAAAACTGTAGTGGTCGGTGTTGCTAACTACCAAGTTTTCCACTGAAAGCCCAAGGTGTTTATCCATCCTCCCCAGGGCAGCTGCAACTGAGCCCTGGGAGGGAGCTGATGGTTGGGTTAGGGAAGCTCCTGAGATGCAAATACAGACTAAAAGGCTTGAAAGGAAGTCTGTGGGGCTCCAGGGAAGGGTTCTTTTACTCCTAAGAAAGAGACAGACTGGAACCCTTAAAACTTCCTCTGGACACAGCCCCTGGAAATGCTGTAGCACCTGGCACCCTCTCATACTGCATATGGTCATCTCTTGCAAGCTCCAGATGACTACCTAAAATAGCTGTAAATAGCTGTGTTCGTGACCATGTTTATTCTGTCTGCCCTCCCACCCAATCCCTCCTGAAGGGAAAGGAAAGTTGTCTGGGAGCACCTATATAATATCCCTTGTAGGAGGGCTGCGTCTCCAGCTGGCTCCTGCATACAGTCCCTGCATCCAGGACTGATACGGTGAGCCTCAACCAATACTCACTGAAGATATAATTAAAATAATCGTATTCCAGGCCTCCCTGGTGGCGCAAGGGGTTAAGCACCACACTATGAAGGAATCCACAGCCTCTGCAGCACAAGTTCAATCCCCGGCCACCAGGGAGCAACCCACATGGCACAGCGGATCTTTCCTGACCCGCTGCTCCCCTCAGCAGTGTACTTAGGTCAATCTGCCTGTTGTTCCCCACTCTGTCTCTGGTGAATCCTCTCACCCCCCTCATCTCTGGCCTGTACCCCAGCATTTGTAAGCATAACTAAATATTTAAAAAAAAAATTGTATTCCATGGCAAGAGTACTGGACAAAGTGTCTGCATTTTAATAACATCTGATTCTGTTCAAAGTGTTCTGATAATCTTTCCAATTATCCTTTCTCCTATAATCTCTAATTTGCATTTTAAACTTAAGACAAGACCATTTAAATATGTATCCTACATGGTTTTTCAATAAGGCTTATGTCCAAAGAGGCTCCTCCCTCGAAAAAGCAGTAAGCTTTTTTTTTAAACTCCCAAAGGACATATAAAGCCAAAAAAAACCCACAATTTTTAATTTTAGTATTATTAAAATCATCTGTACTATATAATTAGAAAACAGGCATTAGTAAAAATGGGTCCAGAAAACTGCTACAGAATTCTAAATTCCCATGAAATATTTATTCCATTTGAAAACAAAACTACCATGTTAACAACTTCTAATCTTTTAGGTAAGCCAAAACAGGAACTAAAGTTAAGTACTCTTGTAAGTACTTAATACATAATACACAAGCATTTCAAAAATAAAACTTTCCTATCACTTTTCCCAGATTAATCACCTAAAATTTAATTAAACTTTCAACAATTGATAATTTAACCCATCCTTTTAAAATTATAGTTCATTCAATTAAATACAGAATTGTGGGGGGATTTAATGTTATAGAACCTATTTGTTTTTCTTTTAGAACCTGCATTACATTTCTCTGTAATTCAATTGATTAAAAAGCCAACTAGATGTGCTATTTTGTGATGTGATAAGGAAAAGTTATACTACCTCTGACATGAACTTTTTCTAACATCTGGATTCAATTATAAAATAGTAATACCTCAACTAACGAACTCCTTAAGTGATCTGAATGTTGTTTTCTACTTGGGAAATTTCGAGTTCAGGAAGGTCATCTTGATGACTTAAGTAGGTAACCATATAAACACATTAATGATTAGAATTCTCTCAAACTTTGACCAAACATGGTTTCAGCAATGAGAGGCCAGACTATTGGAAAAAATTTTGCATGCAAGAAAAACAGATGAAAATCAAGAGGACAAGAAGGTTAGAGCAATTTCTGGATAATAATTCAAGTTGCAGAACACCGTTTAACATTTAAAATTTACACTTAAACATGCACATTCTGTGAAAATTGTACAGCCCCAAACTCACATTGGCCAAGGGGATAAAAATGGAAAATTGCCATTAAGATTGAAATTACTTGGGGGGGGGCGGAGCAACATGGCGGCGAGGAGACGCTGCGAGTAAGATCTCCCATTAAAAAAAGTTAATAGGGAGGAAAAGCGGCAGGTCCCAGTGAGAACTGGGACACGGAAGATAAACGGACGACTCCAGCAAACTGCCCGAAGAAGAAAGTTGCCATAAAAGAGGACGAGAAGGGAGGGAAGCGCAGAACCCTGCTCCCCTCCCCCGCCCACAGAGGCGGCACCCTCCGACCGGCAGAGACCAGGGAAACAACAAACCAAAACGCCCAACAAGAAAAACGGATGCAGCAAGCGGGACTGTGAGTGGAAAGGAACTATTTCAGCCACCACACCCCGTGAACGGGAGCTGAGGCGAACCCTGCAGGATCCGCCGCGGAGGTGAGCTCCACGCGCCATTAAAAAGAGAGCCCCGCCCACCAGGAGGAGACCAGCACCAGCACACAGCCCCGGCCGCCCGGTAAGCTTGCGCGAAAGCTGCGCTCGGATTGCAGCTGCCCAGGCCCCTGTGCCTGGGACCTAGGCTTGCGGGGAGACGGCGGAGGCCCTCCCTGAGTGAGCAGGAACAAGGCGCCCAGGCAGGGGAGCGGGATTCAAAAGGCGCCATTCCCGCGCCACTGATCTGGGCTACAGCCCGCGTCCTGGAACTGAGGGCTTTGGAACTGAGACCCGGGCGGAGGCCCTCCCTGAGTGAGCAGGAACAAGGTGCCCAGGCAGGGGAGCGGGATTCAAAAGGCGCCATTCCCGCGCCACTGATCTGGGCTACAGCCCGCGTCCTGGAACTGAGGGCTTTGGAACTGAGACCCGGGCGAGGCCCTCCCTGAGTGAGCAGGAACAAGGCGCCCAGGCAGGGGAGCTGGATTCAAAAGGCGCCATTCCCGCGCCACTGATCTGGGCTACAGCCCGCTTCCTGGAACTGAGGGCTTTGGAACTGAGACCCGGGCGAGGCCCTCCCTGAGTGAGCAGGAACAAGGCGCCCAGGCAGGGGAGCGGGATTCAAAAGGCGCCATTCCCGCGCCACTGATCTGGGCTACAGCCCGCGTCCTGGAACTGAGGGCTTTGGAACTGAGACCCGGGCGAGGCCCTCCCTGAGTGAGCAGGAACAAGGCGCCCAGGCAGGGGAGCGGGATTCAAAAGGCGCCATTCCCGCGCCACTGATCTAGGCTACAGCCCGCGTCCTGGAACTGAGGGCTTTGGAACTGAGACCCGGGGCACGAAATTAGGGGCGTGGGTTCCCCACGACGGTGGGGCACAAGGCAGACACAGCACCCCAAAGCTGTTGAGGTGTACCCTACCATCCCCGCTCTGCTCCCTGTCCCACGGGGTGGAAAATCAGCTCCCCAAGGGCTCTAGGAGAGATCTCTGGTGCCACCTAGCGACTTGACCCCAGCACAGGCTACTGAAGGAGCTAGTGGCCAGCTGGGGAGTTAGCCCACACCGGGCCCCTTCTGAACAAGTAGTCTGAGCCCACAGGGAGAGCGAGCACCCACAGCCGGGGCAGACCAGGCGCGCAGAAGAGTGTGCCTGAGACCAGAAGCGCAGGGAGTGTGTCCCACATCACCATTTTAGAACAGGGACATTTCTTCAGTAAAGACTACCTGCAGAAGGCTTCCTCAGGAGCCAGAGGTGAGCGGGGGAAGTTCGCCCACGCCAGACCCCCTCTGGCCTGCAGTCCAAGCCCAGAGGGAAGCAGGAACCCACCGCCGGGGCAGACCAGGCGCACAGGGGAGTGTGTCCCCACATCGGCATTTTAGAACAGGGACCTTTCTCCAGTAAAGGCTGCTTGAAACTGACAGATGACTCCTGGAAGAACCAGAGGGGAACAGAGAAGCCCACCCAAGATGCCGGCAAGTCCCAACAACACAGTGTCCCAACGCATACGGCAAATTAGAAAACAGACAGTAGGGAGGAGAAGAACCACACGCAACCTAGCAACTCTCCAGAGAAAAAGCACACCACAAAAAGAAAGCCAGCCCCCAGATTGCAACGACAATAACTTGGAAGAATTTCTGAGCCTTCCAGAAAGAGAATTTAAAATTGCCGTGATTAAAAAACTGACAGAAGTCATAAAGGAAAACAATGATAAGGGAAAAATAATCAACGATCAGAAGAATGCAATTGAGTCCCTAGAGAGGGAAAACAATGGTCAGAAGAAAGAAATTGAGTCCCTAAAGAGGGAAGTAAAAGAAATGCAGGAGATCAAAGAATTAATGGAAGAACTAAAGAATTCTGGGAAAAGCAATGAAAGCAGAATAGATGAAATGGAAGAACGAATAAGTAATCTTGAAGACACAGAAATAAAAAGAACCAAAACAGAAAAGGAAAGAGAAGTACGAAGGAAAAAGAACGAAGAAAGACTTCGGGAACTATCTGACTCCATGAGGAAAGGAAATATAAGAGTTATAGGAATACCAGAAGGAGAGGAGAGAGATGTAGGAACAGAGAAAATATTCAAAGAGATAATTGAAGAGAACTTCCCAAATGTGAAGAAGGAGCTGAAAATTGATATACAAGAAGCAAGAAGAACACCAAACTTCCACGACGAAAGGAAAAATACAGCAAGACACATAATAGTAAAGCTCCCAAGAATCCAGGACAAGGAAAAAATAATGAAGCTGGCAAGAGGGAAGAAACAGATAACATTCAAAGGAAAACCAATCAGGCTGACATCAGACTTCTCCGAAGAAACACTACGGGCAAGGAGAGAGTGGAGGGACATAGTCAACAGACTCCAAGAAAACAGATGCCAACCAAGAATACTCTATCCCGCAAAGCTCTCCTTCCTCTTTGAAGAAAGAATATGGACCTTCCCAGACAAACAGAAACTCCGGAATTTCATTGCAACTAAACCCCCACTCCAAAAAATACTACAAGGAGTCCTAAAGCCAGAACCTCAGAGCGACGAATAACAATGAAAGAAGGCCAAAAAAAAAAAAAAAAGTTATTAAAAGAATAAATAAATAAAATCAAAGGAAAGACAAACACAATGGCAAATACAGATGTTAACATATCAATATTAACTCTAAATGTAAATGGACTAAACTCTTCAATAAAAAGACACAGAGTTGCAGCCTGGATTAAGAAACAAAACCCAACCTTTTGCTGTCTACAGGAAACACATTTAGCTACAAAAGATAAAAATAGGCTCAAAGTTAAAGGATGGAAAACAATCCTACAAGCAAATGGACCAAAAAAGAAAGCAGGAACAGCTATACTTATATCAGATAAAACAGATTTCAAACTCAAAAAGATAAAAAGAGACCCCAATGGTCACTACATTATGATCAAGGGGACAATACTTCAAGAAGAAATAACACTCATTAACATATACTCACCAAACGAAGGAGCACCAAAATATATCAGACAACTGTTGTCCTCTCTGAAAACAGACATCAGAGAAAACACATACGTAGTGGGAGACTTCAACACACCACTATCAACAATGGATAGATCAACAAGACAAAAAATAAGTAAAGAAACCAAAGCTCTAAATAAAGACCTAGAGCAATTGGGCTTAACAGACATCTATAGAACACTAAACCCCAAAAAAATGGAGTACACATTTTTCTCAAGCGCACACGGATCATTCTCCAGGATCGATCACATACTGGGGCACAAGACAAACATCAACAGATACACCAAGATTGAAATCATATCAACCATCTTTTCTGACCATGAAGGCATCAAACTAGAAATAAACCATAAAAAGAAGGCAAGGAACTTTCCTACCTCATGGAGATTAAAAACCACACTACTGGAAGACCATTGGACTAATGAGGAGATCAAAGAAGAAATTAAAAAATTTTTTGAATTGAACGACAAGGAGGACACCAATATCCTAAATGTATGGGATGCAGCAAAAGCAGTAATAAGAGGAAAATATATAGCAATAGAAGCTCACATCAAGAAACAAGAAAGAACGCAAAGAAACAACCTAATCTCGAAGCTCAAAGATCTAGAAAAAGAACAACAAAAAAACCCCAAAACCAGTAGAAGAAAAGAAATAATAAAAACCAAAGCAGAAATAAATGAAATTGAAACTAAAAAAACAATCCAAAAGATCAATGAAACCAAGAGCTGGTTCTTTGAAAAAATCAATAAAATAGACAAACCCCTAGCCAGGCTCACAAAGGAAAAAAGGGAGAAAGCACAAATAAACAGGATCATCAATGAAAGAGGAGAAATCACAACGGACACAGCAGAAATCAAAAGAATAATCAGTAACTACTATGAACAGTTATATGGAAACAAGTTTAACAATCTAGAGGAGATGGACAAATTCCTACAACTCTACAATCACCCAAAGCTAGATAAAGAAGAAATAGAACACCTAAACAGACCAATTACAATTAGCGAAATTGAAATGGTAATCAAAAACCTCCCCAAAAACAAAAGCCCAGGACCTGATGGATTTACAAATGAATTCTACCAAACATTCAGAGACGAATTAGTGCCTATCCTTCACAAACTCTTCCAAAAAATTGAGAAGGAAGGGACAATACCAAACACGTTCTATGAAGCCAACATTACACTAATACCAAAACCGAACAAGGACAACACAAAAAAGGAAAACTACAGGCCAATCTCCCTAATGAACACTGATGCAAAAATCCTCAATAAAATTTTAGCTATCAGAATCCAACAATGTATCCATAAGATAATTCACCACGACCAAGTTGGATTCATTCCAGGGGCACAAGGATGGTTTAACATCCGAAAATCAATCAACGTTATCCAACACATCAACAAAAAGAAATATAAAAACCATATGATAATATCAATAGATGCTGAGAAAGCTTTCGACAAAGTGCAACACCCATTCATGATAAAAGCCCTTGAAATTCTTGGGATACAAGGAACATACCTCAACATCATAAAGGCCATCTATGACAAGCCAACAGCCAGTATCATTCTCAATGGTGAAAAGCTGAAAGCAATTCCATTAAGATCTGGAACAAGACAAGGATGTCCACTCTCACCATTGCTTTTCAATATAATACTGGAAGTCCTAGCCAGGGCAATAAGACAAGAGAAAGATATCCAAGGAATCCAAATAGGAAAAGAAGAAGTCAAACTATCACTATTTGCAGACGATATGATATTATACATAGAGAACCCCAAAAACTCCACAGAAAAGCTAATTCAACTCATCAATCAGTTCAGTAAAGTGGCAGGATACAAAATCAACACGCAAAAGTCAGTAGCCTTCCTATACACAAACAATAAATCTGAAGAAGAAGAAATCAAAAAGACCATCCCTTTTGTTATTGAAACAAAAAAAATCAAATATTTGGGAATAAATCTAACAAAAGAGGTAAAGGACCTATACAAAGAAAACTATAAAACACTGTTAAAAGAAATAGAAGAAGACACAAAGAAATGGAGAGACATCCCCTGCTCATGGATTGGAAGAATAAACATTATTAAAATGGCCATCCTTCCAAAAGCAATATACAGATTCAATGCTATTCCAATCAAAATTTCAATGTCATTCTTCAAAGAAATAGAACAATTATTGATGAAATTCATATGGAATCACAAAAAACCCCGAATAGCCAAAGCTCTCCTGAAAAAAAAAGAAGGGAATGGAGGCATCAGACTCCCAGACTTCAAACTATACTACAAAGCCATAATCATCAAAACCGCATGGTATTGGAACAAGAACAGACATACAGACCAATGGAATCGAATAGAAAATCCAGAAATAAACCCACAGGTTTATGGTCAACTAATCTTTGACAAAGGAGCAAAGACTATGCATTGGAGCAAAGAAAGTTTGTTCAATAAATGGTGCTGGGAAAACTGGGTCGCTACATGCAAAAGAATGAAGCTTGACCACCACCTCACACCATACACAAAAATCAACTCAAAATGGATTAAAGAACTAGACATAAGACCTGAAACCATAAAATATATAGAAGGAAATATAGGCGAAACACTACGTGATTTGCACATCAAAGACATCTTTACAGACACATCACCCAAAGCTGTGATAGTGAAGGCAAAGATAAACAGCTGGGACTATATCAAATTAAAGAGCTTTTGCACAGCAAAAGAGACAATAACAAAAACAAAGAGAAACCCCACCAACTGGGAGAACATTTTTGCACCCAACACTAATGATAAAGGACTGATCACAAAAATCTGCAAAGAGCTGATGAGTCTCAACAACAACAAAGAAAATAATCCAGTCAAAAAATGGGCAGAAGAGCTTAAAAGAAACTTCTCTGAAGAGGAAATGCAAATGGCCAACAGGCATATGAAAAAATGTTCAACATCACTTGTCATCAGGGAAATGCAAATCAAAACTACCATGAGATACCATCTTACACCAGTGAGAATGGCACATATTAAAAAAACTAGCAACAACAAATGTTGGCGAGGGTGTGGAGAAAAAGGAACTCTTCTGCACTGTTGGTGGGAGTGCAAACTGGTCCAACCACTGTGGAAAGCTGTGTGGAGATTTCTGGACCTACTAAACATAGAGCTTCCATATGACCCAGCAATTCCACTCCTAGGTATTTACCAAAAGGACACAGAAACATCAATTCCAAAGAACACCTGCACCCCTATGTTTATAGCAGCACTGTTTACAATAGCTAAGCTTTGGAAACAACCCAAATGCCCAAAAATAGATGACTGGATCAAGAAGATGTGGTACATATATACCATGGAATATTACTCAGCATTCAAAAAAGATAAACACATGCAATTTGCTGCAACATGGATGGCGCTGGAAGGGATCATGCTCAGCGAAATAAGCCAAAAAGAAAAAGAAAAATACCGGATGGTCTCACTCATAGCAGGAATCTAGAAAACTTAAATAAGGGACCAGGAAAATGAATAACTATAAGAAAGTGAAAATCAAAATCAACAAAAACTATGAACCAGAGACACTTTTAGGGGGGCGGGGGCGGAAGGGGAGGGATTGGGGTCAGAATGGGGGGCTGCAATTGTATGGGGAATATAACAATAAAATTTATAAAAAAAAAAAAAAAAAAAAAAAAAAAAAAAAAAAAAAAAAGATTGAAATTACTTGAGAAAACATCTTTTACAACCTCTGTATTAGAAATAGGACCTTTAACTTTTTCTTTTTGTGATCATCTTTTTCAGGATCCCAACGTCACAGTAACTCTCTAAACACTAAATTAGAAACACTGAGCTTCCTACTTGAGAATGACCTTAAGATAATCTTGTACTCCTGACATGAACTCTGACCTCAGACCTTGACAGCACACTGTCATCCTCCTGAAGACTAAAAATAGAATGTAGGGTAAGTGAAAAAGCATCAGGCTTTCTGCCCTCCCGCCATTTGGATTGATGACAGAACCCTATGGTCCTGAATGCCTGCCTGATGGCGGGCACCTGGAGTAGGGTGTGGGCATGTGTAAGTGGGTAAGGCTGGGCTTATAAGGGCAGTATCATGGGGACGCCAAGAGAGAACAGAAGCAGAACCACAAGAAGAGCAGAGAGCAGAGGACAAACAGAACAGAGAGCAGAGAAGTAGAGACCACCAGAGAAGAGCTCAGAGTGAAGACTTGCTGGGGGCTGGGAGGCCTGCCTGCCGTGTGCCTGGTAAATCCCAATAAAAGCCTGCAAAAGCCACTGAGGGCTCCAGGACTCTCTCCTCCTTTACCCCATCTGCTCAGGTCATAGAGAACCTGCTCCGTGTCATCTTCCATTACAGAGAAGTTGTTTGGGGAGGGCAGAGGAACACAAGCAGAGTAAAGAGCAGGGCAAAAGGAGAGCAAGCCCACAAGAGGGTTAAAAAAATTGTTTTTAATTTTCAAAGGAAAAAAAATCACTTTGGGGTAAATGAAGATGCTCAGGTTTTTGTGCTGTTGGCCTCTGTGGCCATCACCTGCAGCCTTGAACGCAGACGGCGCTTGGAAGCGTGGGCTCGGGGTGTGCATGCCTGATGATGGACACCGGAGTATGGTTTGGCATGAGTGAGTGGGTGCACCTGAGCCTGGAGGCTGGGCATATAAAGGCTGCGTCACAGGGGACAGGGGCAGGGGCGGGTGGCAGTAGATGGGGATCGGAGTGTTAGAGAGTGGTGGAGAGACCACAAGAGAAGTAAGCAAGCCCAAAGAGAGTGAAGATTTGCCAGGGGCTGGGAGACCTGTCCCCTGGCTGCCCTACACCTGGTTGCCTCACTACAAATGGGATACAAAGATCATTAAAAGCCCAAAAAAGCCACTGAGGGCTCCAGGACTCTCCTTTACCCATCGGCTCGGATCCAGAGAGAAGATGCTCTGTGCCTTCCTGCCCCTACAATCACCTTTTCTTATTTATTCCTTATTTATTCTGTACATACAAGTCATGTTTCTCCTCCCTAAGATCCTTCTCTATCCAGCTGACTCAAGAACCTCAGGACAAGGAAGCCAACAACAGTCCCCAGTGTTCATTGTCTCCTAATACTGTGAGACTCAAGAGACAGAGACAGGCTCTCAGTGCAACTCTTCATGTGAAGAATTCGAAACCATAAAATAGTAATGCAAAGCAATAGCTCATCATAAGGGAGAAAGCATCACTCAAGAGAGGCATTTTTAGACCATCTTGGCTCAAGAACACCTCAAAACACTGCACATGGAGGAGTCTCTTGAATTACAGTCTTCGGTGTAGTTAGTGAAAAAAATCTGCAGCTCTAAATTCTCAACCCCGCTGCTCACTAACCTGTCATTTACCAATGGTGGCACCTTGGGCCAGTTAAGTCTTTAAGGCTTCAATTTTCTGCATTCATAAAATGAAAATACCAATACAAACCTAATGGTATTGCCAGGGTAGGTGTAGGAATTAAATGAGATGTGGACTCAAGTTGAAAAAAAATTACCTAATAAAACTGTCATAAAGGTATACAAATAGTTCTGGGGGGCAGGGGAACACAAGTGGAGTAAAGAGCAGGGCAAAAGAAGAGCAAGCCCACAACAGGGGGCTGGGCCACATCCCGTTG
Organism: Talpa europaea; assembly: GCF_964194135.1. NCBI lineage: Eukaryota > Metazoa > Chordata > Mammalia > Eulipotyphla > Talpidae > Talpa > Talpa europaea. The sequence continues at coordinate 137,612,014 of NC_140068.1, forward strand.
GGACAGTGCATGGGAAATAGGTGGCACCTCAGGAGTCTGGAGGAGGGAGGACTAGGCAGGCTGAGGGCCACAGGTGGGCCAAGTGCAAGCATCGGCAACCCCCCCCATCTTCCCCCCCTCGCCCATCATGTCTGTGCCTGGAAGGTCCATCAGTGAGAGGCTGTGGCATGGACCCCCGACTCAGATGAGGAGGGAGGTGGGAACAACAGGCTGAAACTGGGGACACTGGTTTACTTTCTCATTTTTTTAATTGCATTTTATTTTTTTATTTTTTTAATTATATTTTGTATTGTTTACATCGTTGTTCATTTTTAAACAATATTTGTTTCCCCCACCCCCTCAAGTGTAGTCCCCATAGAGTTTCCCTCACCAATGTAGCCATGCACCATCACCTCAGTCCCCGGTGCTCCTCCCTGCCTCCCCAATCCCTCTCCCTCCTCCTCCCCTGCAGGATGTCTCTGATTTATAATTGTTTGTTTTTGCTTTGTTGTGCTTTGTACTGTTATTATTTTTTACACTGATGTCTTATTTGGTTCCCCTATATTCCTGCTATAAGTGAAACCATCCGATATTTTTCTTTTTCCTTCTGGCTTATTTCACTGAGCATAAGTCCTTCTAGCTCCATCCACGTTGCTGCCAATGGCATGAGTTTATCTAGTTTACAACACTATATAGATTTCAAAGGTAGTTTCTCACCTCAGCAACTGTATTAATCATCCCACATCCACCACCCAGCACCTACCTATCCATTCCCAACTCCCCTTCCTCTAGTAATCACCACTCTGTGGTCAGGGCCTAAGGGTCTGGGTTTGGGTTTTGCTTTGCTTGTTTTTTTCCCCTTATATTTCAGGAATGAGTGAAACCAGAGGTTTCATTTGTCTCTCACTTAGCATAATCCCCTTAAGATCCATCCATGTTGTCACAAACGTTAAGCAATGCTGCAATAAACATGGTGGGGTGGGGGCAGCACAGATATTTTCTAGTGTTGTCCTTTTCTTCAGAAAAATGTCCAAAAGAAGGATTCCTCTATTATATGGTAATTATCTTTTTTTGAGATGCCTCCATACTGTTATCCAAAATGGCTGCATCAATAAACATTCAGATTGGTGACAATCTTAAAGGTTGTACACCCTCATCAATTAAGGTCTTGTAGGCTTGGAGATGAAGGAGAAACCAGATGCAGAAGAACTGCAGGCTCAGGACTCTCAGATAAGAGCCCTGGTCACTACTGAGAATGAAGACGAGGGTGGTGGAGGGACACACCAAACTCAAGCTTAAAGGGAGAGAAAGACTGAACCACCACTATTCACCGAACTTTCTGGTCAAAAAAAAACATTCTATGCAACAATCCCACAAATATTTATTAAACCATTCTATGCAAGACACTGCACTAAATGTTACAACAAAGAGGTGAACAGATGCTCCCCACAGCGCAAAGCATCAACCCAAAATCAGTGCTTTATCATCATCAGCAGTATCATACACCAAGTACATAGTCAATGTTTTATTGAAAGATTTTCAAAATTAAAATAAACGTGCCCTTGAGTTCCTGGAAAAAATAACTGATCCCAGATTTGGAGCAGGAAAAAGACATGGATTCAAAGACTACTACCACAGCTGTAGCAAAAGAATGCCACAGATGACATGATGTGAGCATGAGATATAATGGGCTGAAATACATCGAATATAGTTAATGCCTTGAGAATTCTGACTGCCATCTGGCCTTTCCCCCTGCAGGTGGCTCTGCCTGGCATGGTCCCCCATCCCCCTCTACCCTATTCCTTGACAGAAAGGACTGTGTCACTCTTTTTTTTTTTTTTAAAGATTTATTTATTTATGCATCGAAGAGCTGGGGTGTAGGCCAGAGGTGCTGGGGGTGAGACAGAGTAGGGAACAGAACAGGCAGATCTACTGAAACACACAGCTGAGGGGAGCAGTGGGGAGAAAGGAGAGGTCTGCTACACCATGTGGGTCACCTCCATGGCCAGGGATTGAACTGGTGCTGTGGTGATAGCTTCATAGTGCTGAGACTTAACCCCTTGCGCCACCAAGGACTGCTTCTCTTAAAAGAAACTAAACTCAGCTAACACCTGCTCCAGGATGCCTTCCCCCTACCACCAGGCCCCAGGGCCCAAACTGTACTGAACACTGCTTTACTGTGCTTGGGGGCCTACGCATGCCTATCTCCTCCAAAGCACATACCTGTCTTTAGTGTTGGCTGGGCCCTTAGGGTCAGGCTGAGTCCACCTGCATCCATAGGTTAGGGGATGTGGATTAGTGCTGTCATCCAGTCCCTCTAGGCCGTGTAAGCATAGCAGAGGGAGAGTGGTGTTAGGAAGTCAGCTCCCCCAAGCCCTGCCACTTCCTAATCTCCACTCAAGCTGGAAGACGCTGGCTTCAGCTCCGCCTATCCCCACCTGACTCTCCTCCAGCTGCCATCCTACTTCTCTTCCTTCTGAACAGAACAAGCTCACTAGAAAAACAGCCTGGTTTTTTTTTTTTCTCTTCTCTGGGGATGTTTTATTCCTCTCGCCTGAGTCTCACCACAAGGGCTGCAGAGTACTATGACATGTGTTGTCCCATAATATAAGCCTGCAGGGTATTTGTAGTATACTGTAATGTTTTTATAGCACAATATAATGTTTATATAATAAAACATAATAGCATATTGCATATAACATAGTATTTTGATGTTAGTTAGAAGTTTACATGTGTGGTTTAATTTTAAAGGAGAGATACAAAATTTCACCAACTTGCTTTTGAACTACGCCTTTTACCGGGGTAAAGCATAAGACAGGTCTCCCAACCCTGCTTTAAAAAGTAAACATCAAACTATGCTTATAATAATTTGGCAAATGGCTAACAAGTGATGGTACCTCATGAGAATTAGATATGTAAAGATCTTAGCATCCAGAGACTGATTCATGTAAACACTCGGGATGTGTTAGTTGCTGTTAGTAACCGTAGTGGTACTATAAGCAAAATGATGTTTGATGTTGAAAAGTGAATGTCTGGGTATTTGAATACAGATAAGGGAGCTCCTGAGCTAAGGTGCTCTTACTCTTCTAACTTCCCAATCCTGACAATGCCCTGGCTCTTTGGGGATGTGAATTAGCGCTGCCATCCCAGGCCCACCTGGAGGCGTAAGCATAGGGTCAATGGCATTCACTGGAACTAACACCCACCAAAAAATGAGAGTCCTGCATGTCCTTCTTTAAAGGAGGAAAAAACAAAGTTGCTGCTACTCCAGACAGTAAAAAGCCTAGCAATATTTTAATCAAGTTCATTCATAAATCTGAAATTATTCTAGCTGTGTCTGGAAGACAAATGGACTAAAAACAAATGCTATCAGATTCCAAAGGAATTGAGCAGTGCTTTGTAAGACCCAGCTCACCTGTAGCCCGAAGTGTCCTGGCCACTGTCCTGGAGCGGCCTCTTCAATGCATGCAACCACCCACTCCGCACTGGATAAATCACATTCTCACTCACCACTCTTTTTTACAACATTTGCAGTGTTGGAATGAAAACTTCAAGGAAAAATGTGCAAAAGGAAAAAGAAAGAGAAAGTTGAAGGGCAATAATGAATTCACCTGAATATCAAGATAGCCAGAACCCATCCTCTGGAAATTCAGAAGATAAAGGAAAAGAAGGTGATAAACAAAAATGAATCCCATCTGCCTGTGGTATCTGAATCCCAGCAATTACTGTAGGTTCCCTCCAGTGTAGGAAAGCAAGGTTGGGAAACATCTTCATACACCAAAGTGCAAGAGGAGTACAAAACAGCCACATCGGAGCCAGTATTCTGGAATTACAAGAGGTTTGAGTTTATACACTATTTCTTGGATAAAGAGCTCACCTTTACCAGGAATTACTGACTTACTTTTGCAAATATACTTTCATATCCTGAGGACAGAAAGCAGGTGCTTTCTTTTATCCATTTCAGAGCCACGAGGGCTTTAGCACTATCTTACTTATCCTTCTCATGTGATAATTCTTCAATGTATTTAAATATGGACATTTGTAATTTTGAATCTTTTAAATATTTCAACTTGTGTATAACTGAAAGTTTCAGATTATGTCATACCATATACTCCAAGCTATGCTATGTGACAAACAACCCTGTTTTAAGTGTTACTCATCCTATTCAAAAAAGAAATTGGGTTCACAAAGTATAGTTTATTCAAGATTACAAGGTTCCAAAATCAAAGAGATAGCATGTGCTCTTAACGCCATGGTTGCTTCAGTCCCAGGTCTATGTGCTGCACCTTCTCCATTTGCATGCACTTCCTGTGACTCTGTCATCAGAGCTGCAGAACAGCAACCTGTTTTAAGACAATGTCTAAACCTCCCACCCCACCCCACAATAAAACAAGTCCACTTGTTTTATATGTAGTCAGGCTACACTTGGGAACACCTCTCAGAAAATGAACATGAACTTAAGTTGCTCAGAATTAAATGCTCTATAGGTGTTGCTGAGATTATTTCATAGCCATGGTTGTGTGAAGTTCATTTTCACAATCTTCGAAACTAGAACTACTACTGCTATATTTTATGAGGCAAAGCTGGAGCCCTAAAGGTCAATTCTTTTACTGGCCACTGAGGAGTGAGAACGTGAGACTGCCCTTGAACCCAACTCCATGCAGGGGGAGACGTCCCTCTGCTGTGGCCTGACCCTGCTGCCTGTCTCCTCAGAGCCCACCACGCTCAGTCCTTAAGCACAGGAGTCTGCACTTCTTCTCATTCTTCCTTACAAGGACTGTTGTAATAAAGCACTTTGCTGTAATCAGCAACACAGAAAAGCTGGTCCTGGGTCTACACAGCCGCCCGGTATTTATCCAAAGCTCACAGTTACTGCAGGATCACCTGAAGGAGCACACCCACTGTGACACGGAAATACAGGACAAGGACATGGGTGGCTCGCTAAGGAGTGGGGACATAGGGCAGGGGCAGGAGGTCACCTGAGCACACACTTGCATTCTTTGTGTCTTAGAGTAGGTGAATCTTAGAATGGTGCTCCAAAAAAGTGAATAAAATGTTTTAAATAAAGCAAAATCTCAGAAGGCAAAGTAAGTCACCACAGCAGGGCTGCAACTGCAGAGCAGGAGACACTGAGTTCACCCACGAGAAGGACAATGGCCCCGCCCACACAGGCTCCCCTCCACCAATCAGGCAAAGTGCTGAAGACTGCTGTCACCCGCCTCCTTGTTTCAAATTTCTAATCCATTCTGCGCTGGTTCTTTCATAAATACAATTACAAAAGTGAATTACTGGGAAAATTACCAGATCTGTGAATGTGACAGGAATATCAACTTCCTACAGAAGCTTCTAACGTGACTATCATCCTCAGCACGTACCTTGTCACAGACCAGTATAAATCGCTCCAGGAGCACATGGGTGGACAGACCCCACCTTCTGGCTACCCACTTAAATAGGAACTACAAAAAAAAAAAAAAGAGTTCCTCTGATTTCAGTACAAGAAATACCGCTTCTAAGCAGTCTAGCGACCTTTTTTTTTTTTTCTCTTTCTAACACCATAAATCATGCATGTGATTTTATTTCCCTCTGTACTTGGATGCAATCAAGCTTAAAGAGAAAAACCAAGGCTTTCGGGTAGGAAGGGCGGACAGTCATGGCAGGCAGCTCACACCAGCTTTATGCCTGGCTTCACTTTGGAATTCCAGTACTCACAACCAACCAGCCACTTAACTTCAACTGCACTTTATCTTGTTATATCCACCAGGTTCCAAAAAATATAATATTATTTAAAAGTGTCATCTAAAATACTATTTGAATATGACCCTAGTGAATTTTACTATAAGGAAAAGAATTAGAAACTATTACTCAACACTATAGTAGCACCAGACAAAAACAGAATTTCAGAATGTGTCATGTAGTGTGAGAGATAAAAAAAGGACCAGTCAGCACTGCCCACAAGGCAGCAGGAAACTCGGCGCTGTCCCTTTAAGAAGCAATGGCGTCAATTAGGAAGGAGAAAAAAACTGAAAATGAAACTTGAAGGGGACCAGCCTTCTTAAAGAAGAAATTCAAAAAGTATACAGTAATTCTACCAAAATTATTCTCCAAGATAAGGGAAAACAAAAGAAAGATGTGTTCTTGGCAGGGCTTATCTGCCCAGAATTGATTAGCCAGAAGCATAGGACAAGCTCAAACTTGAACAGTGACAACTTTTGCAGGTTGTCACAGAGTCAGGGATTGGGCTGCCAATTCTGGGAAATCCTCAGACCCACACTCACTGGGAGTAAGCGCCTGATGGAGTTTTGGAGCCTTCAGAGGTTGGCTGTGCTCCTCTTTCTAAATTAACTGCAGACCTAATTTCCTTCAGCATCTAAAAGAAGTGCTCCCTTGGGGATAACAGAGCACACCCCCTTGCTGGAAGGGGATGCCTCAGTTTCAAGTTGGGTTCAAAGCCCTGCTGTCTGCCACTGCTACCAGTCTCACTGCCAGCCTCAGGCCCTTTGGCCCAAACTTTTCTACTCGCTCACTAATCAATCTCACAAAGACAAGGCAGGCATGAACAGACACCTCAGGGACTAAGAACCACGACAGAGACTTCGTCCCTGAGGTATTTTTACTTGTTAGGAAGACAAGCAAGTAAAGAAGACACACAGCAGGGAATAATTGTAATTGATTTTTGTAATTGCATTACCTGGCAATTAGGAACAAAAAGTTGGGAAGGTCAGGGAAGAGAGTAGAGGGGTAATAATAGCATGTTTCTAGGTGATCAGCGGCACTATGGGGCGGTGGCAGGGGGGTTGGGACAGAGGTAAGAATAAGTGAACAGCTGAGAATGATGCTGTGATGGTTCATTTTAGGTGGCTACTTAGACAATGACACCTAAGTATTTGGTTAAATGCCAGTTTACATGGGCTGTGAAGGTCTTTTTTGTTGTTCGTAGTGGTGGTGGGTTTTTTGTTTTTAATTATATATATATATTTTACATCGTTTTTCCTTTTTGTGCAATGCATGCTTTTTGTGCAATGCATGCTTTTTTTTTCAGGTGTAGTCCCAGCAAAATTCCCATCACCAATTCACTCGTGCACCATCAACATAGTCCTTTTGTGTAAGAACAAGTTCCCTCCCCCGTTTTGATCCCTCTCCCCCTACAGAATGTCTCTGATTAATGATTGCCTGTTGATTTTGTTTTTAACATGATTCACATTCAATCAATGAACTTTAGTCTAGCAGATTACCCTCAATAAGGTGGATGGGCTCCATCTAGTCATTAAAGGCCTCACACAACTCCCCCCACCCCCCAGAAAGAGGGGCATCTGCCTCCAGAAGGCCTTTAGACTCAGATGCCACATGGACTCTTCACCTGGGTGGCCAGCCTATCAGGCAGTTTTTAGATTTACGACTTCAGGATGGCACGGCTGCCCATTCCTCACAGTAAATCTCTCTATACAGTCACTAGTTCAGTCTCTGTGGGGGCCCTGGCTAATACAGCCATAGGGAGCCTCACGTCAGCATAGCAACCAGCAATGGCTGGATGGTAAGGGGAACACACTGGGGATGGGCAAGTGCACGTCACCAAGGCTAGGACAGGTCTGGACACTGGAGGCTCCTTGGGACAAAAGAGTCAACCCAGGGCTTCAAGCAGAGGAGTGACATGACCAGATGGTTATTTCAGCTAGAACTCACTGGCTGCAAGTGACCAGAAAAAGGAGAGAAGAGGCTCAGTGTCCAAAGAGGAGGTGACTGTGATGGGCCAGACAGGACATGGAAGCTGATTTGGGCATCTCGAGGAGCAGAGGAAGAGCAAGGACAACTAGGGAGGTGGCAGGTGGGGGGTTGTGGAATCCACAGGACCTGCTGGTTAAGACAGGAGGGGTGGGCCTCCCTGGCACAAGGGGTTAAGACACAACCTATGAAGCTGTCCGCAGCCTCTGCAGCATGAATTCGATCCCCTGGCTGGCCAGGGAGCTACCCACATGGCGCAGCAGACCTCTCCTGACTCGCCCATTACTCCCCTCAGCAGTGTATTTCAGTAGATCCACCTGTTCTGCTCCCCACTCTGTCTCTGGTGAATCTTCTCACACCTCTGGCCTCTACTCCAGCTCTTTTTTTTTTTTTTAAAGATTTATTTATTTATTTATACAAGCACTGGGTACAGTCAGCAGTGCGGGAGGGTGAGAGAATCCACCAGAGCCAGAGCGGGGAGCAGAGCAGGCAGAAGGACCGAAGCACACTGCTGAGGGGAGCAGCGGGCGGCAGGAGAGGTCTGCGCGCCATGTGGGACCCTCGCCTGTGGCCAGGGATTGAACCGGCGCTGCAGAGGCTGTGGGCAGCTTTGCAACCCAGCGCTCAACCGCTGCGCCACCGGGGAGGCCCCTCTACTCCAGCTCTTGTATGCATAAATAAATAAATCTTTAAAATAAAAAAAAGACAGGAGGGGTGAAGTGAGCAGGGAGAATGGGGTGAAGTGAGCAGGGAGAATGGGATAAAGTAGGACTTACGACCCTTGCTCCTGAGTGAGCTATGTTTTCGCTCGGAATTGGGATAGGAATAAGCAGGGTGAGGAGGAGGAAGTGGGAGCGCGAAGTCCTCTGGACACGTGGAGGAGGAGATGCCGATGAAACAGCTACAGTGGGATGTGGAGGCCTATGGAATTCAGGGGCTGGAACTCTGGAAACAAATCTGAGAGGAGCAGTGGTTTGGGACTCACAGAGGAGGGTAGCCGCTGCCACAGGCATGGAAGGTAGACGAGCAAAAAGCAGGAACAGGGAAGCTGGGTGTGTGTTCTTTTTTTTTTTTTTTTTGTAAAGTTATATTTATTGAGATAATGTTGATTCAAGCAGAGTATATGTCTTAGGGGTATAGGTTTACAGCTCCAGGTTTACCCAAATGTCACGTCAGCACACTGACCGGTAATCCTCTGCTGGACACCCTCTCCCCTTTGCTCCCCCCTCACCCCAGCCCCTTCTGGTAGCCTCGGTCATAGTCCCCTCATGTCCTCATCTCTTCATTCTTCCTCCCCTTCCTACCTCTCCCCTCCCTTCCTGCATGAATCAGATCCATGGTAAGTTTTCAAGGCTTGTCTTTATCTGACCTTTTGTTTGGTTTCTCTATATTCCACACATAAGTGAAACCACCCAGTATTTATCTTTCTCCCTCTGACTTAGTTCGCCCAGCATAATCCTTCCCAGCTCCACGCTTGTTGCCACAAATGGCATACGTTCATGTTTTCTGATCACCAAGTAGTATTCCACTGTGTCTACAGACCACATCTTCTTGATCCTCTCATGTGCACGGGGGGACAGGATCTTCAGATGCAGAAGCCTTCCAAGGTGGGAAGACAAGGAGGAGTATAGCTGGAGGAGGAGGAAGAGCAGGAGAAAGGGGAGAAGCAGGAGGAGGAGGAGCAGGATACGGAGGAGGGGAGGAGGTAGCAGCTCTGAGAGGAAAAAGCAGAAGGTAGAAGGTCAAGAAAAATTGCCTCATACTGATGGTAAATGCCAAGAAAACAAGACAGACAAGGTCCAAAGTTACACTGCTTTAGCAACGAAAAGCCTTTGATAATCTCAGATAATAAGGTTTTAGGGTGTAATGGGAAAGTGAGTGGAACAATCGCTGAGTGAGAAGCAAGTGGACACGGTAACAGCAGAGGCTGGGCTGTGAGACAAGGCGGGGCGGCGCCTCAGGCACAGCTCTTCCAAGCGTGCAGCCCCGGGAACCGTCTGGCCCTGGCCCAGCTGAAACGGAGGCTGGATTTCCTCTTCATTCAGGAGCCTCTAAGGCAGACGGCTGGCCACAGGGCAGCACCCACCTCCGGGGATTTTCATTTGGGGTATGATGCCAGAATACCTGGCAATATGCAAAAAAGCTGGTCTGTCCCTCCATTGTGTGCCCCTCACGGCAGCCAACGCTTCTCCATTAAAAAACCTCAGTGACGCTCCTTACAAGACAGTTACACATTCTAAATAGATTTATTCTAATATTTTACATACAAGTTCACAGTAATTTTACATGTAAGTTCATAGTAATTATTCTAATATTTTACATATAAGTGCATAGTAATTACAGCAAAGGCATTTGTGGTCAGACACAAATCAAATGTTTGGTATTGTCTTTCAGAATGAAACTGAGGAGGAAAAAAAATCCTACATACAGCACTTGTTGACTAACATCAAATACTCCCATAAAAACACAGGTTGGCATATTCCTGTCACCATTACAGCAATCCCTTCAGGAAAAGAATTTCAGGGCAAGCAGACAAGTATTCAGAGCTGTCAGTAATGAATCAGGCACCCCTACAGTACATCAGGTGCTGTGTCCCTAACATGCATCAGCTCAACCCCCCCGCCCCCCCAACTGCGAGGCAGGAGCAGCACTGTCCCCACTTCACCGAAGACAACACAAGCACAGCTTCCCCAACGGCCTCTGTCACAGGACTACGAGCTGGCAGATGGGCCACCTAAACACAGGTGTGTCTGCACATTTCAGGTGCAGGCTGAGGGCAATACCAGCCTTCGTCCTGTAGACTGTACCACAGTGGAGGCAGAGCGCCTGGAGCTTGGCCGTTCTGTGGCTGCGACGCTGGGCTTCATCCTGGTGGGGCTTGTGTGCTCATGTGGATGAGGAACCATTTGCTAAGCTTTAACCTTCCCAGCTCCCTCCCAGAAGATCAACAGCACAGTGAGGAGGAAGTAGAAAAGCACCTGTCACCACACCTGAAGCCAGGATCAGAAGAAAAGGGTTGCAAAACCCCAGCACAGAGTAGAATGAGGAAAGGCCTGCAGGGGGAAATGAGGGGTGTGGATTCCGAAAGTGCCAGTTTCCTTCTGGATGTGACCTACAAACACATTAGTGTACCTTCCAGGGCTATTTAAATAAGATTCCATGGTTTGCTCTCTAAACTCCTGTAGGGCACAATCTCCCGCCCACAAAGCAATCAATGGGAAAGCCCTGACAATTCCCCAGGCACTCTCACTCAGTCCCCAGAAGATAAGCTGTTTCCCCTGCAAGTCCTACGGGCCTAACCTGAAGGGGTGGGGAGACTCGAGGGAGATAAAAGGAAAAAAAGGAAGAAACAGGGGAGGAAGAAGACAAATATTATGCAAGGGGCAGCTCCTAAAAGATGGAACCCAGCCTACTAGCAGCCGAGGTATGTACCCTGTTTCTCTTACTAAGGCTGCCCAACATTTTGCCACATCTACATAACACAGGAAAAATTTTCAAGAGCAGGAAATCAACAGAAATTTAGATAGAACCGCACCTTAGGCCAGGTGAGGCCTCTCCACCACAGCCACCAGCAGAGACACGCAGTTGCCATGGGGCATGAGCCTCCATGGGCCCAGGGGCTCACCCTACTGACAGGAGCCTCCACTGGTGCCTGGGGTGCAGGATCTCACAGGGGAGGGGCAGGGCTGCACCTGGAGCTCCCCCAGGACATCTCTCACACCTGCTGCCATGTTCTAGGCCCCAGGCAGCCTTTCAGAGCATCTTAGTAAATCTGTGGGCTCGAACTTTGGAGAGCCAAGCACAGCCTTGGCAGCCCTTTAGTGGCCAGGGCTGGACCCAGAACACAAAGGCATCAGCTGGGAAGCGCGCTGGAGAGCGCCCCTAGCAGCACAGACTCACCTCCCCTTCAGCTACTTTTCCTACAGAAACAGGCTGGGCAGCTACCTGTCTGGGCATGCGTGGCTGTTTCTGAACATAAGCATTAAAACTGTGTCAACGTGAGCGTCACTCGTGCTTATGACAGCTCAGCATGAATTGAAAAGGATGTATTCATGGTGGAAAATGATTTGAAAGTCCAGGGGTTCAGCACAAAAAAGCCGGCACCACTCTCTATGCTTCTCTTCTAGGTGCTTCCAGGGCCTTCTGACACAATCTGTGCTGCCTCTTCCTATATGAACTCCCCTCATTCTTCACTGTTACGCTGTCCCTCCGCCCCCTCCTCAAATGAGCTGTCTTGAGCTGAGCCCATTTGGACTGGGGAAAAATTCTGTCTGGGAAAAAGGAGCTCCTTGAGGCACCCCAGCCCTCAGCCTGGGGTTCCCCCTGGCTTTGGGACTGGCCCACTCACTGGTCAAGAGGGAATACGGTGACATCTGCCCAACATGCACATACACAGCGCTAGGTGACACCGTGTCCCCATGGGACCAGCACGCACAGCTGAACACAAATTGAAAGCTGAATATAAAGCGTTAAAAGCGAATGCAGCTTTCTGTACACGGTTGGTTTTCTGGGTTTCAAACAGGCAGTCTACCGAGCCCCGCCCTCTCTGCTCTCCAGAAATAGCCCCACGCTGTGCTGTCAGTGAGTCCAGGTATGATCTACAGAGTGGGGTAAAAGGGGGACTGAGGCCGACAAGGGGATGGAAGGGGGCAGTTGGGCTCTGCAGCAACAATCACCAGGAGCCTCCAGAGGAAATTGGCTGTGTATGGGGTGGGGGAGCCCCTGAAGCTGACTGCTGGTGGTCAAGGGTGGGATGGGAGCCTGTGGCTCTGCTGCTGAAGAGGGTGGAGGAGAGACGTGTCCTAAGCCTATCGGGGTCAGGAAGTAAGGAAGGACTGCCTGCTCCCTGACTGCTAAGTGGGTAAACCAAAGTGGCGTGGAGGACGACCATCTACACTGGAGCGGAGAACGGGCTCTGTCCCACAAGTGGTCCTCCCAGCCCTCCCGGTGCTCCCCAGCCGGTGCACTGCATTCCGGCACAGGCAGGAGCGGCGCAGAAAGCATTTCACCCAGTAGAGCGCCAAGGTCAGGATGCCAACCCACGTTCACCTGACTCTCCTCTTCCTTAAGCAACAAATTTCTCTCAATCCCAAGGCCAGAAGAGGATACCAGAAGGGTTCTCTGCCCAAATCATCCCTGACAAAAATTTTTGCATAATAACATAATCTTACTGCAACTGAATGGAAAACAAAAACTGTCGGATAATAAAGGAAAACTAACCATTCCAAGCACACTGGGTTGGTCTACTGAGGAAGACAACACCGTGGCCATTAGGTTCTACAGGTTCCTCCGCCTCTATGACCCCAAGCAAGGCCCATCCTTCCCAGAGCCCCGAGGAGCAGCCCCACATTCAGTGCAGTCACCCAACACGGGTCAGAGCAACACCGCTGCCCCTTTCAGAGCACCCTAGTGAGACGCAAAGACTCTCCAAGGAGCAGAGCTGACTCCTCTTCAGAGGCCCCTAATTCCCGAAATCCTTCCCCACACCAAACCACCATTATCTACCTCAGTCAACAGCCGACTAAAACCCAGATCCACTACACACTATAAATTTTAACTTCAGAAAGCTAAGGGAAAATTTAGATGTCTTCATTCTATATGGTTATTTTCATCTCTTCCCTGAAGTGTGTATTTAAAGAGAAGAAAACCCAAAACCCAGAACGGTTAAGTGATCTGCAGGGTTCAGAGAGCTAAGTGGTAATTTCGGGTTTCCTGGACCCAGCTCTAAGCTCTCCACTAACCACTGTGCCCTCTATAGACAACCTTCTAAGATTTCCGACTGGACTCAATCAAGTGCCTGGTCTAGATAAAAGAATTCTTCTAAAATACTCCCTTGTTTTAGCAACTAAAATAAAAAATTCCTATCATAACTATCATGCAACAGCATAAACTTTTGATTATGCTTAGTTTCAAGTCTGTATGTTCAAAGATCAGGAAAGATTAAAAGACAACTCAATGGCAAGAAAATTAAAATTATTCAAAACTTCCTAAATCAGTCCAAATAGCAAAATGGATGAGGGGGTAAAATGAAAAACCTATAGCAGGCCACAAAAAAAAAAAAAAAAGAAAAAAGAAAAAAGTAATAATAATGGGGGTGATTCACTGTTCCAACTTCTATTTCTCCTTCTTAAGATTTGTATTTAAATGTAGAAAAGAAAAATTCTGCAATATCTAGTAAGTAGTAACACTTCCCCTCAACAACAACACAAAATCTTCCCATCCATCCTTGAGAAATCCACTCACTTCCCCTGCCCCCATATACCCGGGGTGACGAACCTCACACAGGTAGGCCAGAAGTGGCAGGCCAGAACCACTCAGAACCTCCCCAAACTTGATTTCTGTTTCAGGTCCTGAGTGAAAGCTCAAACACAACAGGACAGCCAGGTTCCGGTTCCGTCCCACTCACTCGGGGTAACAGAATCGAGCTGCAAGGACAAACAGGGGACCTGGCACTACCAGCTTCTAAGGAGGCTGCCCCCTAGTTAACAGGAGTGATACCACCTAAGATGAAATCTCAGGGACCAGCTAATGCTTGCCAGCATCTCTGGTACTTAAGAGCAAGTGAAAGAAAGGGGAATTCTCAACTGCAAGCACCTCCGGATTCTTCCAGAGAGCCTCCACTTCCCATCTTCAGCCCTACTCTAAGCCAAGTAGTCGTGCGATCACTGTTCCAACTTGGGGTCCAGACAAAATGGTGCCTGGAGGCCAGGAAATTGGTACCTCAGTTCTGAGAATCAAACAAGGTAATTTAAAAAAAAAAAAAAAACAATAAAATTCAACGGTGGATTCCCGATGTAGTCAGCGGACTGAAGCCAACCCAGGACAGAGTATTTTATCATGCTGTGACAAAATGAGAAGACATGTACAAAAGTACATAATTTATACTCAAGATGGTTCTTTATTTCGACAGCCTATTTTTCTCACATTTTAGTGAGTGAAATGTCTTTTTTTAATTAAATGACTCATAGCAAGTAGTAATTTGTTATTCTTAAGGTTCTTTTACAATAAAAACTTGGTCATTCTCTATCAATCAAAAGTTTTTATCTAAAAACTATGGAGTTACTGATCTTCAGGATTCCTACTCATACATTCCCCAGTTTCCAAAAAGGGGTACAGCAAGGCCTTATCCTCAATCCACAAAGCCACTTCTACAACATCAATCAACACTCTCTGCTTCTCAACAAGCTCACCAGGAAGGCACTCACACCACCTAATCAATGCCTGTGGCTCCCTGTGTGATCGGCTCACAGACACTTTCCTGGGGGATCTCAAAATCTGGTTTCTGATCCCCCTGTCCACAGCCTCCCCTACCATCTTATACTATCACTTTCCACCTGGAACCAGTTAAAGATCTTACTGACAAGCTCCACAAACCAAGCTGCTGCCAATGGAATCAGAGATTTGTCAAAGCCACTGCACAGACTGAAGAAGCTGAGAGGCTTCACCACCAAGAACACCCCTCAAAATCACAAAGCAGATCTGCTTCCACAAGAAGAGGGCAGTCTCTGCACCCCCAGCACCTCGTGCAGGACTGGGTGCTCCCACTCCTCTCAGGTTTCTGAGCCTCCCCCCTGGCCCCTCCATAACCACACCAGCCTTTCCTCTACAGGCTCCGCTGTTTCCTCATTCAGGAAAAACAAAAATCTCCACTGACTGGATGCCGGTAATGCACCCATGCCAAACCAGGTAGGTTCATCACCGGTTCAAGCAGCTGTGTCAGTGTTTTAGCTGTTTTCATGTTCTCCAACATACTGGACACTATGACACTCCACACCACCCCGTTCTCTGCCACCCTGGCCTTATATGCCCATTCTCTTGGCTCAGGTGTGCCCACCTATGCATGCCCACACCCTGCTCCAGGATCCGCCATCAGGCATGCATCTAGGATCTCAGGGATCCATCATTAATCCTAATGGCGGGAGGGCAGAAAAGTCTGATAATCGCTTGCCCTACAAAGCCCTGATAGGTAGGAAACCAAGTATGGAGTCAAACCTCACCACTCCCGCAGTCCCCACCATCCTGTCTTGCTCTGGAGCCTGGTTCCATTCCCTGCCTGGCTCTACTAAAGGTTGCCAAGAGACTTCTTGATGCCAAAATCAAACAGCCCATCCTCAGCCCTAGTTCTTCCTGCCCTCCCTTGTGCACAGTGCATTTGTAACACTAAGCCCCCCCACCAAAATTCTGCCCTACCAGGACACACATCCTAGAGAACTGGAAACAGGTGTGTGCATGGATACGCATGCACAAACGTCCTGTAGGGTAAGGAAAAAATGTCAGGCTTTTCTGCCCTCCCGCCATCAGGACAGATGATGGATCCTTGTGGTCCTAAATGCATGCCTGATGGCGGGCACCTGGTGTGGGCATAGGTAGGTGGGATTCACCTGGGCTAAGACTGTGCTTTTAAGGGCGGCATCACAGGGACGCCAGTAGAAGCCAAGCAGAAGCTGAGAGAGAAGCAAGAGAAGCAGAAGCCGAGTAAAGGCTGGAAAGCCCATAGAGTGAAGACCTGCTGGGGGCTGGGAGGGCTGGGAGGCCTGCCAGCCTGCCAGCCCCCCAGTACCCCTGCCTGCCGTGTACCTGGTAATCCCAATTAAAAACCTGCAAAACCACTGAGGCCTCTGACTCCTCCTTTACCCGGTCTGCTGGATCCTAGAAAACCTGCTCAGTGGTCATTCCTGACCCTACACGTCCCCAGGGCATTACTCTCATAACAACCCAAATGTCCTAGAATGGATGCGTGGATACACAGGCTGGGGTCTAGCCACACCTTGGAGTACTATCCGATCATAAAAAGGAATGGAGTTTTTGCACATGCTACAGCACAGGTGAACCAGGAAACACTATGCTAAGGCAAAGATGCCGTGTACAAAGGTTCACACACTGTATGTTCCATTTATATTCAATATCCAGAGTATGAAAATTCACACAGAGAGAAAGCAGGGCTAGGGGGAGTAGGATGACGTCTTAGTGGCAACAGCGTTTCTTTCTGGGGTGAAAAGAATGTTCTGGAACTAGACAGTGGTAATGGTTGGACAACTAATGGTACATTTTATATGTACATCACCAACACACACCTGTCCTTCCTCAGATCCCATATTACTCTGTACTCTGCTCTCTCTTCCTCACTAGCTCTTCCTTCTCAACAGAAGGAATCCCAGAATATAAACATTTTCTCCATCTCACCTTCATTTCATCTGTCCCCACTTTCTCCCATTTGGAGAGACCATCTACATCCACAGCAGGTCAGCTGTCCAATTTAAGGTGATAACCACAGCAAGGGTTGGCAAACTTTTCCAGTAAAGAGCAAACATTTCAGGCTTTGCAAAGCATGGTCTCTCCGGCAGCTATTCAAGTCAACGTGGAAGCAGGCTGAGATGATAAGTAAAGAAACAGGTATGGCAGTGTTCCAATGAAACTTGATTTGCAAAAACAGACAGCAGCTGGACTTGGCCGGCGGGCTGCACAGTTTGTCCGCTCTTCCCTCTCATAGGATATATTGCACTACATTCCCAGTGCTATTTTTCTGTAGTAAATATTTTGCCTGGGATTTTTGTAAAGGAGATATTAACTCCAGGTTGCACTTAATAAATACTGACTGAGAGCACATCATGCTCTAGACCCTGGGCCAGGAATACGGCCGAGACACACAGTCCGTGTCCTCATGGACACAGACTCACCAGATGTCACTGGTACCAAGCATGGAAACAAACGCTACCCCATCTTCATCCCCTCCAACAACCCAATCAGTAGCTAGATCCTTTTTCAGTAGTATTTCGTGAGCGAATGGATAACTTCAGTTCAGATTCTTACTACCCCACACCTCTACTAAGGAATTAAGTGGCCTCTCCTCAAACTATTTGATCTACCACCTTTTCCCCCAATTAGTAGGCCTAAATGATTTGGTAACTTCTGTCACCACTTCTCTATTCAAAATCTTTCACAGCACCTTCCTATTTAACAAACTAGGTTCAAGTCTCAGGGTACAAGCTACAAGATTCACCATAACCTGGCTTATCCAATCTTGGCAGCCTATCCCTATTATTTTCATGTATCTTCTACTTTTCAGGTAGAGGGTCTGATTGACATTCCTGGAACAGATGACCAAAGGTAGGAATATCTTTCATACTGTCTGAAGCATTCAAAAGCTTATGTTGGATAAAATTTAAATTGGAAAGAATTCTAAGATGGTGGAAATAAATAAGAGCAGGAAGCTGAAAGAAGGGTAGGATTTGAGGATAAAAATGAATAAGCAACAGCAAGAGAGAAAAGAGAATTCCAAGTAAGTGAAATATACGAACAAACAAAAAAATATGAGCTATGTATTTTCTTATTACTGTTGTAACAAATTACCATAAATATGGCAGCTTAAAAACGCACATTTATTATATTATGATTCAGTACGTCAAAAATCTGACCTGAGCCTCATGGAGTCAAAATGCAGGTGTCAACAGGCTCAGATGCTGTCTGCAGGTGCTGGGGGGGATCCACCCCCTTGCCTCTCCCAGCTTCCAGAGGCCACCCATACTCTGTGGCTTGTGGACTCTTCCTCCATCTTCAAGGTCAGCAATGGTCTCAAGATGCCATTTTTCTGGTTCTGCCACTTTTAAGGGGCATTACTTAAAGGGCTCCCATCTTAGGATCCCCATAATCACATTACACCCACACAGATAATCCAGGTTAATCTTTCCATCTCAAGATCCTTAAGTCAACCAGATCTGCCAAGTCCCTTTGTCATCAGAGGTAACATATTCAAAGGATCCAGGAACTAGGACATAGACATCTTGGGTGGGGGTAGAGGGCATCATTCTGCCTGTCATTGTCTGTGGAACAGGAAAGAAAAATACCAGCCTAGAGTAAAACACAGTTGATAGAAAGCAAAGGAACATTGTTGGGGACCCCTAAGACATGAGGTGCTGAGATAAGGAGAACGTCAGGGATGTGACTGGAAGACTGGTCAACATGGGCTGGAAGACTGGCCCATGTCCAGACCATGATGTTCTTTCTTGTGTCAGCAAAGCTAGGCCTAAGAAACAGGCAAGATTAGAAAGGGAGTAGAATATACCTGATAATGCAGAACCTTGGCGGTGAACGTGTGCGCCCACACCAGGCTAAATACTAAGAGAGTGATTCATTGTCTAGTAACTCCCAAGGAGGGGAGGAGGGCAGTTTGTATCAATAAAAATGAGATGCACTGGGCACTCAGGATGCTTGAGCTCAGGATGAGAAGCCTCGAGTCCCCTGGGGCCTGCTTCTCTTAAACTCTCTTTTGTGTCTGTCATTTCTTTATTCCTCAGTTCTTTTGGATTCCTCTCCTCAACCCTGTTCACCAGAGCTGATCTCTGGCAGAGCTGATCTCTGGCAGAACATCAAAATCAGTCTAATGGACTGCATAGAGCAGGGTAGAGTTACTATGGTGGGCAGGCAGGTCACTGATGGCTCTGCCTTGTGGTGATCATGTCTGTAAAATAAAGGTACAATCTACCCAGACGGTCACACAGAATACTGCTAAGAACAAGGGAAACAATTTTTTAAATGTTCTGAAACCTACCTATTAATATACAAATATAATTCCTTATAGCTAATATAAGAGAGGAGTGGATTTCCCCCCACCCCAGCAGTCTGGAACCATAAACCACACTGCTCCATTCCAGAACCCCTTTGACCTTGTTGAAAAGAGTTGTATGAGGCCTGCCTTACTTAAAAGCAGTCCTTGAGTGCAAAACTCTGACTTTGCTTAACAAATATGCACTCCTCGCTAATAGAGGTGCTAATGTTAACATTGAAAGTCACAAAAAGTCAGAAGATTTTAGGGATCCATTCAGAAAACCTGAAAAGACAAGATTTCTTACCTGGGGGCAGGGCCTATGGTCACACAGTAGGTGCTAAATAAATATTGTCTTAAATGGTGCTACCTCAATGTGAAACTGACACTTGAAAGTAAATATTATTTTAAAGTAAAGGAAGAGAAAGGCATTAAGATGAAAGAAGTTCATGTTCACTGGGTAAGGAAGTTAAAAATGAGTGGCATGTGTCACAAAGGGTGGATGAGGACGAGAAGGTTCTAAGTCATCTGTACTCGAACAGCGGACTGGGGTCACAGTCAGGAGAAGGATGGATGTGGGTACTTCTCATACACTGAAAAATCCTACTGAGAAGGGTTTCATCAGGCCAGCTGAAACTGATCTGTCAGATAAAGGTGCTCACCAAAGCAACCCTGCTCTACTGCCCACTCCAGCCACACAGCAAGATACAAAATGCCTCCCCAGAGGCAATGCACCTTCATTTACTCTCCCAAGCACCCAAATCCAGGTCTGAACAAGTTGTTCTTCAAGTGAAAATGGAAAAAGGAAACGGGTGCAAAACAAAGTTCCAGCTCCCTGCAGAGATGTCCAGGGTGTTAGGCGAAAGCTGTGAGGCTGAGCAGGGAGGTTCAGCCAGCGGAGCCAGCGTGCTGGGCAGTGCTTCTTCCCGACTCCTCCCATGTCCCATATCTGGTGGGCAGACTCGTTACAGCTTTGGTCCAAGTAGAGCAATCTTTCCTGAGCTATCTGTAAGGCAACAGCATTTCATGGTGGAAAGGGATAGACAGGTTCCCTATCCTGAGTAACAGAGATAATGTCTCTCTCCAGCCAAAGACTAGGCAGGCCTGTCAACAGCTCCCTTATAAAAAGAGAGGGTTCCCTAACCTTAGGGTTTCTCAAGGGATGCACAGCCTCTGCAGCTGCCACATTCACCCAACCATGGCACTGTTGGCCCCTTGAGGGACAAGAAGATGAGATATAAACAGCTGCAGAGAACACAAAGCTCATGTCTCCTGCTGAGCTGTAATAAAGTCCTCTGTCTCTGAAACAGGAGCTGTGTCCCAAGCCACCATCCAGGGAACAGATGGGACTGACCTGCCCACCTGCAAGCAGGTGAGCGCTTAGGCCTCCCACAGTTCCTGACAGAAAGCCCATCCCCTTCTCCTGACTCACTTCAACAGGTCAGACTCCGGACTCCACCCACGCAGGTCTCCTGCCATCAAGACTACCTTTTGAGAGATTCCACTTTAAGCTAAAAAAAATAAACATGGTCATCAAAAATATTACTATAATATCACCAGAGCCTACACAGACACAAAAGAGTCCAATTTGTCATTTTTAAAGAACAGATGTGGAAATAGTTGGTAAAAATGAATACTAAAAAGCTAGCTACTTTTGTGAAAAGTTATAAAAAGAGTGCTCCTCTAAGAAACATAGGAAATCGGGCCTCCGTGGTGACGCAAGGGGTTAAGACGCAACCTATGAAGCTGTCTGCAGCCACTGTAGCACAAGTTCGATCCCCGGCCACAGAGCTTCCCTCATGGCACAGCAGGCTTCTGACTTGCCCACTGCTCCCCTCAGCAATGTATTTCAGTCAATCTGCCTATTCTGTTCCCCACTCTGTCTCTGGTGAAGCCTCTCACCCCCCATACCCCTTGGCCTGTACCCCAGTTCTTGTATGCATGAATAAATCTTTAAAAAAAAAAAAAAGAAGAAACATAGGAAATATGTTTGAATATAAAGAGACTATCCTTAGAAAGGAACAAGTTTCTGTTTTATGAAACTAAGCAGTTCATTTCAGCATTGTAATCAAATCCAGTGTTCAAGCATCTTATTCACAAACACACACATGCGACCAAGGTCTGGTGGTACAATTTCTGAGCCTAATTACTGAGTATAAATACTTAGGAAGCATGTTTATTTTTAACCCTGAATAAAAAAAATAATACTACAATAGTGAGAGAAAGGACCCTCTAAAATTCACATGCAGTGAAAGTACATAGTATCGACAGTCCGAGAAAGAGAAAGCAAACCCCCTCCGGCAAAGTTCCTGGATGTAAAATCCTCCCGCCTCAGTTCTGCGCCGGTCAGTTCTGTGTAACTCAGTCCCACGTAACTGAACACCAAAACAACATCCTGAAAAGCAGAGTCTTTCAGAGACTGGACTTATAGAAACAACAGAGCTACTACTTATGGTAAGTCACAGGATTTGGCAGGAAAACCACTCACTGACTTGCCAAAGGCTAGTTTTGGCACAGTGGGGCTCAGTGCCAAGCACATTACCCATAAGTGGCTTTCCAGCCCACCGGAGTATCGTCCTTCATGCTTCCCTCAATCGCTGGGGGGAGCGGAAGTAAGGACGCTGCTTCCAGTTCAGTGTGAAAATGTGGGACTCCCAAAGTTCCTCAAGGAAGGAAAACCGGGGTAACAAGATGAAAGCTGGCGGGTTCTGAGACAAGGTTATGGTAACAGAAATATTTAAATAAATGAAGGAATGAGCGAGGAGGAAGGGTGAGGAAAATTGCAACTTCTAGATAACCTGGTTAACTTCCATCTTGAAACTAAAGGGTAAAAATGCGAGTTTTGATGCCAGCTAAGTGGGAGCCACCAAGCAGCCTAGGGGATGGGCGAAGGTTCTGGCGCAGCAACAGGGGTCCGTACAGATCTTTTGCATTCCACAGATCCTTTCACCTGAGGCAGATGGCGTTGCCCCTTCACTTCAAGAGACTCTGAGGCTTTCCAGGCTTACAGTGTAAATAGCTTACAGGTTATTTGATTCTGAATGTCATGTTCTCACCTGGAACTCAAGAGAAATAAAACAGAATTTGCTGTCTTTTTCCAAAAAACAGATTTTTCTTCCCAGTGACTGCATTTCTGGCCATGGTTATACTGTCTAGCCATTTCCAAAATTAATATAATCTTGACATTTCCAGCTCCTCCCTTTCTTGTATTCCCCTATACTTACATAATCACAAGGTCCAACCATCTCTTCAACTCCCTTTTCTTCTCCGCAACCAATGCTACTTGCATGCTCTATCTCTTTATGGCTACAGCAGGCTCCTAGCTGGTTCTTCCTGCTCTATTTCACTACTCCAATTGTTCATGCTGTATAAGAACTACACAAAACAGCATTGTCAAAACACTTCTTTTCCCTTCTCTCACTCTTCTCCAACCTGAGAACTTACTATGCACAATAAATGATGCAGGCATACCTAACAATAAGTATCATCTCATGAGCAGCATATGCCATGCATAATGCAGGCACTATTATAGCCAACCCTTTACTCCACACGTCAATCTGTGATGTGGGCACAATTAACTGAACTTTCAAGAAGAGGAAATACAGGCTCCAAGTTATTCACTCACCTAAGGACACTCTGTTGTTAAGTGGCAGACATGTTTAATGCACTTTCTTTAAAGTTGGGTTTGAAGCCATGTTTCAGGCTGACACAGACCAATCTCTATTTGTCCCGCCGTGTCTCTGTCCCCCTACTGCTATTTCATAGGTCCAGGCGCCTCTACCTGCTTGTCCGGGCCTGCCATGACCTGGAACTTCAGCCTATCATTTCCTTATTCCACCATACCCCCAGCCCCTCCAGGCAGGTCAACACCCCAAATGCACTGCTCGCTTTTTCTCCTTAAGTCTGAATATCCTTCAGGGCCAAGCCCAAGAAGCTTTCCCAACTCTTTAGTCTCCGCTGGCCCTGTTTTTCCCATTATAATCCACACTGCCATTTCTCTTTCACCAAACTCTTCCATTAAATGGGCATGTCCTTCTCTCTAGCTCCCTGCACGTTCAGCCTCCTTCCCTATCTAACTATAGCTGACCAAGCCCAGGTGCCAGCACTACATCAGTATTCTAAGTGCAGGGCACAACACAGTGAACCACCACCACCAAAAAAAAAAATCACTTCATTTGGTTTAACCTACAAAGGCAGATTTGTCACTGGAACCTTACAAATTCTGGCAAAATACAACTCATGAATTTCTTCTTAGGTTACATGTTAAATTATAAATTCACTACAGCTCGTTGGCTTCAATTTTTTAATTCTATTAATGTTTTCTTTAAAACTGACATAATTACTGCGCTGCTTTAATATAAAAATAAGGGGGGTCAATTTTGCACATAGTCAATTTAATTTAATGTCCAGTCTTCAAATTATAGCACTTTACACTCTGAACAGACCTTAGCGATCACCAGGTAATCCCTTCCCATTATGGATTGAGAAACACACTCATTAAAAATTAAGGCTACACAATTAATTGGTGTTAAAACCCAGGAGACTCTCAGTTCTATGTTCTTTCCTCAGTCCGTCAATTAATTACATTTATGTAAAGACATAAAATACCTTCCCACCTCGTAAGTCTTTGATCAAAGTAGGACAGTACTCAAGACATCATTCTCACTTCCAAACATGCCAAGCTTTTCATTCCAGGAGCACAAATCACAGTAAGAAGATTTAAAGTGAGGTCCACTGTCCACAATCCTGTTATACAGGAAGATAAGCGGGCATTTGGATCTGCTTTCAGCCTGTAAGGCTCACTGGATGTCAAATCTGTTGGCCGCGAGTACTTTCCAGCCTTGTGGTTGATTCCATATACTGTGAAATTCCAAATTCTATTGCCTCAGATCACAGATTTCCCCCACGCAAAGCAAGTCTAAACATTAACACCCAGCCCATTCAAGCTCCTTTCCTAGAAAAGTCAAGAAATCATTTATTATCGGTTTAACCTACAAGGGGAGACAGGTCAGATTTATCACTGTAACCTTACAAATTCTGGCAAAATATAGCTCATGAATTCTTTCCAAGTATGCCAAACAAAGAAGAATTTCTTCTTAGATTGCACACAGTGAGCACTGTGAAGGGGAGGTCCAGACTCGTTGCAGGGCAAAGGCTCCTATGACATGCCAGATTTTCTATTTATTAGGAATTACTCTTCCAACCTCATGCATAGAAACTGCCCGAAGTCATGCAGTTCATAATTAGCTAAGAAATTCAAACCCAACTTGCAGATCCAACTCACTCTCCACCACTTTCTCCAAGAGTCCCAGTCTTCAAGGATTCTGCAAGATAAGATGTCAACATGAACCCTCCAAGGAACAAATGAAAGATATGACCCAGGGCCTCCCCTGGTGGCGCAGTGGTTGAGAGCTGGGCTGCGAAGCTGCCCGCAGCCTCTGCAGCGCTGGTTCGATCCCCAGCCACCAGCGAGGGTCCCACATGGCGTGACAGACCTCTCCTGCTGTGCCCACTGCTCCCCTCAGCAGTGTGTTTCGTCACTCTGCCTATTCTGTTCCCCGCTCTGGCTCTGGTGAATTCTCTCACCCTCCCGCGCTTCTGACTGTACCCAGTGCTTGGATAAATAAATAAATAAATCTTTAAAAAAAAAAAAAAAAGATGACCCAAATGACATAGTAAGTAAAATAAAATGGGGTAATGGATCAATAACTAATAGGGGCTTTTTTACTATTTGAATCCACCTTTCCACAACTGCAATAAACTCTTGAATATGCTTTGTTTTTCAAACTTGATAGACAATTCATTCCCCTCTTCTTAGAACTTATTGGTTGATAACTACAAACTTAATAGAAAATACAATTACTGGAATTTACATTTCAAATCAACTTTGCAAACAAGGACTCCAGGGTCCTTTGGGAAACATAACTTCTGTGTTCCTTGGGGATAAGAAGAAAACAGCCTAATAAGAGTCCTTTGTTGTTTTAATAAAAAATTAACAAGTGCAAAGCACTTTAAACAGAGCCTGGCACAAAGTAAATGCTCAATATAGGTTAATAATTGAACTCTACACTAATCATCATCAACATCATCTAGCACAGCAATGTTATGATGTCACCAGAACAGGATGACGCTGGAACATCAGCGCTACAAGGAGGGTCATTTTTGCCTGTTTTGTTCACTTTTGTATCCCCAGGACCCAAGACAAAGCTGGCAATTGAATCAAAGGATTCCAGTATTTTTATTGCTAAGAAGAGGTTGAAGGAAACCAAATGCAATTGCTGCTCTAAGACAGGATTGATTAAGCATGAAGAATCAGAGTGTGACAGTCACCTGGAAATTTAGGAGAGGTTATGAAAGAACCACTAGTGGGGCAAGTGCAAAGATCACCAGAAGAGGTAAGAGGAGAGGCTGCTTTCAGGTCAAGGAAGCATCTCTTCAGATTTCAGTAACCCACCAAAAGAAAAGCCAAGTCCAAAGTACTTGTTGAGAGCACTTGGCAGGCCAAAAGGTTTTCAGGGTTAGCCCAGCTTCCTTGTCCATGTGGGATATAAGGATCTAGACTTCTGAATCTCCTTAGGAAAATCAAATCTGGGGCTTGACAGCAGGACAGCTTGACAGCAGGACAGCGTACTGCAGAGAGGACAGTGGCATTAGAAATAGGTGGCAACACAGTTAAGAGCAAACAGCACAAAAACTGGGAGCTGCATTCTAGGATCCACGTGCAGGTAGGAGAAAGTGCCTGGAGAACAATTCAGTGGCCACCCCATCAAACATCTATCTCTCACCCACATCTCTCCACCAAGTGCAAACCTGGCCTGTCCATGCGCACCAGGGCTCCAGGGCAAGCTCTCCAGTCACGATTTTCATCGAGACTCCCCACCACCCATGCTGCAGCCCCAGGGACCTACCTGCTTCTCAGGATCCCACGAACTGGCTGCTGGCTCTTGACTGTCCAGGGGTGTGTGTGTGGGGGGGGGGGATTATGAGCAGGGAAAGGCACCTTGTTCTCATCTCTTCATCTTTTACTGTGAAGACCCTCAGAGGGCTGCAAAGGACACTGGAGCAAGGAGCCACGTCTCCAATAGGCCTCAGGGAACATGGCGCCCATCACCACATCCCACCCTGTTTCAGACTAAGACATATAGCTAGTAATGCTAACACCTTCTGGGAAAGCACTAGTCAAAATTTACAGCAGCCTTTTGAGAAAAACTTATTTCTCTAGAGCAGTGAAGTTCCCCAGTTTATAGACAAACTGGCTCATCGAGATGGTCTGACATGACACAGAAGAGATGTCCCAAAGGTCCTTCAGCAGGTCCTTCAGCAAGTGTGAACTTCTCCAAATCTCGGTTTCCTGTTTTTTTTTTTTGTTTTTTTAAAAAGATTTATTTATTTATTTATACAAGAACTGAGGTACAGGCCAGATGCACAGGAGGGTGAGAGGATTCACCAGAGACAGAGTGGGGGAAAGAACAGGCAGACTGACAAAATGCACTGCTGAGGGGAGCAGCGGGTGAGACAGGAGAGGTCTGCCACGCCATATGGGACCCTCACCAGCGGGCCGGGATCAAACCGGTGCTACAGAGGCTGCGGACAGCTTCACAGCATGGCGCTCAACCGACTGCGCCACAGGGGAGGCCCTCGGTTTCCTGGTTTAATATAAGGTGGGTAGTAAAAATACATACCACCTGGGGTCAGAGGAGAGCAGTAATGTAAAGTGCTAGGTGCACTGCCTGGCACCCAGCAATTATTCAGTCCATGTGAGTGAACTCTTTTCTGTCCCTAGACCCCACAAAATTACCGAGTATCCAAAATCCTGATTAGGGGCCCCCTGGTGGCACAAGGTGTTAAGATGCAACCTATGAAGCTATCCACAGGCACTGCAGCATGAGCTCAATCCCTGGCCAGGGAGCCACCCACATGGCCCAGCAGACCTCTCCTGGTTCGCCTGCTGCTCACCCTCAGCAGTGCATTTCAGTCGATCTGCCTGTTCTGTTCCCCACTCTGTCTCTGGTGAATCCTCTCACCACCACCACCACCGCCCCCCCCCCCAGCTCTGGCCTGTACCCCAGCTCTTGTATGCACAAATAAATGAATCTTTAAAAAAAAAAATCCTGGTTAAAGGATGTTGCTTCACACACTTAGCCTGACTCTGGTTTAGAGACAACTCTAGCAAAAGTCTAGGAAAGGCAGCTTCAAAGAACAGGTAAGTTGAAGTTTTCCTTTCAAAGGCCATTCATGATGGTAAGGATGATTAAAGGGTAATTCCAGTTCTCCTGAGAAATCAAGTTGGGAAATAATAAAACTCACCCTCCAGCTCAGGCCTAAAGTCAAATATGGAGAAATGCAGACTGGTTTCCCCTCATAGTGATACACAGGGCAGCCCTCAAGTTGGAGGTGCTTGAGGAAAATCACCAGCTTGAACAGCACAGGATGCTGAGTGATCAGTGAAGGTCTAAGGTCTCGTCCTAAAGGTGCTGTCTAACGTCAGCCCCGTGCTTTAGTTGCTGTCATCTTGTTAATTTTCCTTTGTACATCAGAAACTAAAGATCCCTGTTTAATTACTCTCTAAGTTTCTCAGTCTTTACAACCTGCAAATATTTTATTAAGCCATTAAACGGAATAAAGTTCACTTTTTCTTAAATATCGAAATAGATTCAATTTTATCAACATGTACATTTTTTATTATTATTCAACTTCATACAACCCCTATAAATCCCCTTTTACTCTGATTTTTCTGGTCTAGCATGATGGAAGGACAAGAGTCTGGGAATCTAACCCCAACTCTAGCACTGCTTTGCTGTGTGAAATGGGGAAACCATGTTTCTTTTCTGTCCCTTTCCTTCTCTACATAATGATGACAATTCAACCCCAGTTCTAAAAGGAACATTTTTTAAATTTAGTGGCTAATGTGAGTACAAAACAGTAGGAAATCCTATCACACAGAACTAAAAACATTTCTCCCCCTTAAATGAGTATACTTCAAGTCTTTTAATCTAAAATTACAAAGAGTAAGTCATTTCATGGTGTAATTGTAGCTGTCAGGTATATACTACCCCTTTCTCCCCAGTACCCTGACAATGTTGTGCTTCTACCCAACACCTAAGGAAAATTTATTCCCATTTTACAGAATTCTATAATTTCCAGGTAAGTTTCCTACAAGACAACAGATATCATTAATTAAAGATAAATTCTCAAATATTTTGATAACCTATCCTGGGCCAATTACACTAAAAGGGTAAGTGATTAATATGCTTTCTTCCTGTTCTCACATACCATTACTCCCATCCCTCTCCCAGGAAGACATCACAAATCAATCACAGGCCTTTCCCTTGAACTAGATACAGCCTTGGCTCCATGACCAACCAAATGGGCTTGTTTAAACAGTCCTCATCACATTTCACAGCTCCATCTATACAAGTGATGATTGTGATGCCCATATTGAAAGGTAGAAATTTGTGAGGAACTGAACATGGCTTAGAAAGCAAAATAGATAGAAGGGACGGCCCTGTGATCTACTCAATAATGATGATGGACTCATTCAACTGAAATGGTAATTTAACTGAAGTGTTATTTATAAGAGCGAAGGAAATCTATGGAAAGAATAGTACATCCAGCTCACTGCAAGTTGAATAAACACGTGTCCTGTTAATGGGAAGAGAGAGTCCCTATTGATTTTTTTCTTTCAAAAGCCCATTTAGGAGAAACCATGTGGGAGGTAACAGGCTGAAAAGGAAGTTTCTATCTTGAAACAGTTTACAATTCAAAGCACTAAGATATGTAAATCAGCCAGCAGACTACATATATGTAAATACCATGAAAGACCCTGGAGATAGGCTTCTGGCAGGATTAGTCAGAGTACAAGCTGGTTTTCAGATAAGTTAAAAGAAGTAAGGTTTGTAAGGACATTCAGCCACAAAGTGATGACCTCAATGATGCCTTGTTTTCAAAAAACAGCAGGAACATCCCCAGGGATGTAAGAAACAACACTAAGCATTTTAGAAAAAGAAGGTAAATCTGGGGGACAGGGAGCAGGTGGCCTGAAGGCAGCAATGCAAAGTCAGAGGCTGGTTTTCTTTCAGGTGCTTTAATTAGGTAAAAGTTTTGGAAAATGGTTCACAACCACTGTGTCAAGAATGAATTGGAGGGCCTCCCCAGTGGCACAGCGGTTGAGCGATGGGCTGAGAAGCTGCCCGCAGCCTCTGCAGCGCAGGTTTGATCCCCGGCTGCCAGGTGAGGGTCCCACATGGCACGCAGACCACTCCTGCCTCACCCGCTGCTCCCCTCAGCAGTGTACTTCATCAGTCTGCCTGTTCTGCTCCCCGCTCTGGCTCTGGTGGATTCTCTCACCCTCCTGTGCTTCTGACTGTAACCAGTGCTTGTATAAATAAATAAATAAATCTTTAAAAAAAAAAAAAAAAAGAAGAAGAATGAATGAATTGGAGACAAAACCCTAGAACTAAAAGCCTGACAGTAAACATGGGATTTGAGCAGCAAACTGGGTACCACACTATCCATACTCCATCCCAAGTAGGAATCTGGGGCAACTCATTTAAGAGCCCATTCTGGCACAATTGCCATAAAAGCCCTAAGTGCCACTAGCTTCATGTGTGTGATTTACCAAAGAAGCAATATAACAAAATGGCTTAGAACAACTCCTGGTTCCAATCCCAGCTCTGACACTCACTAGGTATGTGATCTCAGGGAACCTACTTAATCTCTGTCGGGTGTAAAATGGGGATAAAAATTGTTCCTGCCACTTAGTTAAGGACATAGAAAACATTTCGTGGAGTAGTTAGCTCCATAACTCCCACCCAGCGTTATTAAGAAAATGGCCAATAAGGTGCAGATTTTCGGATCCATTCACTACAGAGTCCTTTAGAAGTCCTCAATACACACGCTGGGAGTTGCTGTCAAGGATAAATGCAAAGCAGAGCAGTAAATTCCATCAGCAAGGATTTATGTGGCAGAGAGTTCAGGGGCTACAGAATCTAACACAACACTCAACAAGGATGGGGCCAATGCAGAGGGTGGAGGCTGAGAGGGAGAGGGAAATATAGGTACAGAGGGTAGAAGGAGCCTGAAACTCAAGTAGGAGTTTAAAGTTGGAAAGGGGCTCTTTGGTCCCGGCCGCAGAAGCAAGATGACGAAAGGAACGTCATCTTTCGGAAAGCGTCGCAATAAGACGCACACCTTGTGCCGCCGCTGTGGCTCTAAGGCCTACCACCTTCAGAAGTCGACCTGCGGCAAGTGTGGCTACCCTGCCAAGCGGAAGAGAAAGTATAATTGGAGTGCCAAGGCTAAAAGGCGAAATACCACCGGGACTGGTCGAATGAGGCACCTAAAAATTGTATACCGCAGATTCAGGCATGGATTCCGTGAAGGAACAACACCTAAACCCAAGAGGGCCACTGCTGCAGCATCCAGTTCATCTTAAGGATTTCAGCAGTCACGCAATAAATTTCTGGTTTAAAAAAAAAAAAAAAAAAAAAAAAAAAAAAAATAAAGTTGGAAAGGGGATGGGGGCCCCAAAATATCAGTGAGTGGCCTACTGCACCTGAGCTTAAGGAAGCCTCACCTGACACAGTAGGACAGATGAGAGTAACTCCATCTGCACCTCCTGCTCCACTCAGTACCAGCCCCACGACTGCTCAAGAATCTGTCAGGTTCCACTTCTAACCCGCTGGTTATGCAAACTGGCCTAAGTCATACCAATAGAGTTATAGTAACAACTTCACTAATTTCTTGACAAGCTCTACTTTCAAGAGCTCCTATAAGCCTTGTAAACATCTGAGCCTCAGAAACAGTCTAAGAAATTACATAAAGAGAACATATGCAGAAGGGTCCCCAGCATCAGCACAGAATAGACAGGATGGAAGTCCTGATCTATCTTACTGCCTGAATTTAAGGATCATCAACTTCCCATCCTCCCCAATTCTCCTACCAGTTTTTAAATTCTTGTTTAGTGTAATTACCATATACAAAGTGAGATGTATGAATAATGAATCAGTTCTCCACAGTTAAAATTGTCTGCCTAGTGTTCCTTGACACTATGGTCAACTTCAACTTCTTTTCTAATACTGGAGAGTTCTGAGAGCAGAGGTGGGATCCCTATTGGACACTTCCTAGTTGTCTGATCTCAGGCAAAACACCCATGCCTCACTTTCCTTATCTGTAAAGTGGCAATAAGGAAAGCACCCCCTCAAAGCACAGTTGCAAAAATTAGATGAGCCAACTGACTGTCACATATTTAATATGCACAATATATATGTATTGACTATTA
This sequence comes from Talpa europaea, assembly GCF_964194135.1. NCBI lineage: Eukaryota > Metazoa > Chordata > Mammalia > Eulipotyphla > Talpidae > Talpa > Talpa europaea. The sequence continues at coordinate 137,643,534 of NC_140068.1, forward strand.
TTATCATCTTTATTTCAGCATAATTTTGGCCACGGAATCTAAAACAGCAGATTGGTAAGAAACAGTGATCCCAGCTCTGCCTCCTGCAACACCTCTGAGACATGACTATCACAAACTAGCCATGCTGAGCCTGCCACATGGGGTTCACCACATGGGGAACAGCTCCAGGAACCTATTCCTTTGGAAATGGAAGTCAAGCCTATCTTTGGACCAGTCTGCCAGAGATACTCAAAAATGTGTGAACAGGGATCTCAGAAGTACGTGTGATATTTATTAAAAAAAAAAAAAAAGTTTGTGAGCTGTGCTTTTAAAACATTTCCTGATCTGTGACTGCACAACACTTTATTTCCTCCCTTCTATCTGGAAATCCGGTGAGGAGAAAACCAAGACTCCCCTCCCTGTGCACCCAGCGCTAGCAGGTAAGCAAGATGACTGAACACAGCTCTCCACAGACAACAGGTCCACCTCCTTCCCGGGCACTGGGATCTGCAAGGAACGAGGCTGCAAGTGCACCCGACCCGGCAGGGAGAAATCGGAGCCCGGGTCACCTGTCGGCCAGGTGAGAGAGGGCGGTCCCGCTCAGGTGCAGACCGGAGTGAGCAGCCCTCACGCCCCCAAGCCCGAGGGGCCGCGCGGGCGCCTGCCAGCCCACGGCGCCCGCCCCACAGACCGCATCTTGTCCCGACCTCCGGGCACGGCCACCTTCCGGCCGCTCCGCGGGTGTTCCTGGAAACGCGCGCAGCCCGATCGCAGGGTGAGGCCGCACGTGCCTGGGCAGCAGCCGCCGCCTCGGGCCCCCGCCTCCGCACTCACCTGGCCCGTGATGCCAGTGATGAGCGCCACCTTTCTGGGCTTGCCCATCTCGCCGTCCCCGGAGCCCCGGGCGCTGGGGCAGCGTGCCGGCGCGTGTGCCATGTTCCCGCGGGCGGGCGCGCGGCGGCGGGCAGGGCGGAGCGGAGACTGGCGGCGCGGAGGCAGCGACGCCGGAGGAACTGGAGGAACGTGGGGGTGTGCCCGCGCGCCAGCCGCCTCGCCCGGCTGCAGGGAACGAGCGCTGCGCGCGGCCGGCCGCCACGATCTGACAGGGGCGCTCGGGAGGCCGGGCCGGGAGGGCCGGGGGCGGGCCCGGCGCGCGGGCGGCGGGGCTGCGGCCTGGCGGGCGCCGCGTCATTCGCGTCAGCCCGCGACGCGCCCGCGGCCCCGGCGGCAGGCCCCGCCCCCTGCGACGCCCGCCTCGCCGCGCCGCGCCCGCGGCCCCGGCGGCAGGCCCCGCCCCCTGCGACGCCCGCCTCGCCGCGCCGCGCCGCGCCACGCCCCCTCCGCGTTGGGCCGCGCGGGCGGGGAGGGGTGAGGCGGGGCGGGGCTGCGGGCGAGGCGGGCCCTGCCGCCGGGCTCCGCCGCCGGGGCTCAGCTGGCGCAGCGGGGAAGGATGCTCGGCTGCAAGGAAGCGCCTGATCCTGCATCTGCAGCTCTGGCTGGCACATGGCATCGCCGAGGGGGGAGGAGCGGGCCCCTGGCGGGCATGGCCAAGACGTTCCTACCCTCCTGGAACCCCCTCTTTGCCCTCCCCTCTGCCCTCGCCAGGGATCCCCCAGGAATCCTAGTGGTACCCGAGGATGCTGGGAGGAAGAGTTGGACTGACCTTCCCTGTTTTTCCATTGTGTTTCTCTTTGTCATGAATTCCGAATCTAGGTGTCTCAGAGCCTGGGCCCTTGGCTTTGGTAAATGATTCCTGGAAAGCTGCGGCAGTGACTTCTGGGGAGTCTGGCTTGGTGTCACTTGAGGGACAATGACTTTACAAGGCGCCCCAGTGGGGTCACAGGTGTGAGGAATGACTAGTTTTACCTCTGGCCAGGCTTTCTGGCTCTTGGTTCCAAGAACCAACCCCGAGGCTTGGTTCCAAGGCATGAAGTTCCAAGTAACTCTGTTCAAAGTATGCTAGTTCAGAGGACTGGCAGGACATGAGAAAGTCTGCACCTCCAATGTGCGGGGCAAGGAAATGTGGAAAGACCTCGCTGGTCAATAAACCCAGACATGGTGGATTTCAAAGGAAGCAATCCAAAGGTGGGAGCCTAGCTTAATGTCTGTTGAATTTGGCTTCCTGTGACAGCTGCACATTGGGCAAAGAAGAGCAAAGTGACTCAGATCCCAGGAGGAAGGCAGGTGTGTGTATCTCAGCAATTGTCTGGAAAACAGGGGGATGATAAAAACCTTTATTCCCACTGCTCTGCTTATCTGTACATATTTCTTTCCCCAACTCTCCTCACATTATTGCTTCAGGTCACAAATTGAATCACTAGGAGACAGCCCAACCTACTGTGCAAGGCATGTTACAGACCTCAGATCCCCAAATCAGAAAAGCTCAAGGATTATAATTCAAACCCCCTGATCCCTAAGTCACCCAGAAATATTCCCTAGATTTATAGGTAAACTTCTCTTTGGTTTCAAACCTTGCCTCTCCCCTGGCCATTCGGTACAAAGATGGACTGAATAAGTATCTGTTACATGTTCACAGAAAGCAGCCCCTTTAGAGGCCTAAAGCAGAGGACATTTACACTTCATTTGAGGAAAATCACTATAAGCGAGAAATGTCTTTGAAATTTACTAAATTACCTTTAACACTTAAGGTTTTTAATTCAAATATGCTTTGAATTAATTTGCAAATAAATTATTAGCATTGTCCCCAAAATCGCTGAAAAAAATGAAGACTCAGGGAGGATGTGTAAAGTTTGTCCTGCAGCTGTAGACCAATCCAGCAACTGAACACTCAACATTTGCCTGTTCCAGCAAAAAGTATGCCAGCAGAGCCATGGAGAGAACACTGATAATTTTGTAGGGACTATAAATAAAATAATTATAACACATTGAGGAAATTGGTAGTTCAGAGCGAAAGGTTGAAAAGAGAAGGGTAGTTCTACAGACAACTTCTCAAGAAGGGTGGCTGGGCGGTTGCTGGGGCTGCCACAGAAAGCACTTCAGGTCCTGCAGCTTCAACAACAGACACGTGTTTTCTCACAGTTCTGGAGACCACAAATTCAAGATCTAGGTGTCTGCAGGGCTGTTTCTTCCACAGTTTCTCTCCTTGGCTTGCAGGTGGCTGATGTCACAGTCACATTCTCTCTCTGTATGTTTGTATCTAAATTTCCTCTTGAAAAAGATAAACTCATGCCATTTGCAGCAACGTGGATGGAGCTAGAAGGAATTATGCTCAGTGAAATAAGACAGAAAGAAAAACAAAAATATCAGATGGTTTCACTAATAGCAGGAATATAGGGAAACCAAATAAGACATAAGACAAAAAATAATAACAATATAAAACACAACAAAACAAAAACAGGCAATTATAAATCAGAGACATCCTACAGGGGAGGAGGAGGGAAAGGGGTCAGAGGGAGGGAGGGAGGGAGGAGCACAGGGGACTGTGGTGACTGTGCACGGGTGCAGTGGTGAAGGAAATTTTATAGGGACTACACATGAGGGAGGGGGGAAGCAAACACTGTTTAAAAATGAACAATGGGGTCTCCCTGGTGGCACAAGGGGTTAAGACACAACCTATGAAGCTTTCTGCAGCCACTGCATCATGAGTTCTATCCCTGGCCAGGGAGCAACCCACATGGCACAGCAGACCTCTCCTGTCGCACCCGCTGCTTCCCTCAGCAGTGTATTTCAGTCAGTCTGCCTGTTCTGTTCCCCATTCTGTCTCTGGTGAATCCTTTCACCGCTCCCTCACACCTCTGGCCTGTACCCCAGTTCTTGTATGCATAAATAAATAAATCTTCCCCAAAATGCAGTGAAAATGCATGCATTGTATAAAAATGAAAAATGGTGTAAAAAAATAAAATAATAATTAAAAATAAATAAAATATCAATGGTGCTGGGTTTGAGAAGCCCTGTTTCAATAGCTGGCAGTGAGCTAATAAGGGATAACAAGCCCATTGCTGACCTGACACACACTGTGGCTATAAACCGCAGTAACTTTACAGTGTGCTATAAAGGACGCCAACAGCCAGCTGATGATGCTCATATCTATACCGGTCAACACCAAGCTCCCCAAACCATGTCAGCTGTTGAAGGTAGACCAGTAGTAAAGAAATAACCTTCAAGGTACTTACAGCCTAAGATAGGAAAGTGCATCATTTCATGATTTCACATGAAGTCAAGGTAAAGGCCACCACCAAGCATAAGAATATCAATTAATTGTTTCAACACCAATATTCTCTAATTAGATTAACCTCAACTGCATTCATCTGCTCAGGTTGCTAAAACAAAATACTATAGAGTGGGTGACTTAAACAGCAGACATCTACCCCACACAGTTCTTCAAGCTGAGAAGTCCAAAGTACTGGTGGCAGCCACTCTGGCTCCTGGTGAGAATTCTTTCTGGCACCAAAGGGTCATCTTGCTGTGTCCTCACATGTGGAGTGCCATGTCTCGTGTCTCTTCTTACAAAAGCAGAAATTTCCTTGAGTTCTCCTGCGCCTCATGATCTCATTACATAGTAAAGGCTTCTGTCTCCCAATGCCATCACATTTCAGGATGGGGCTTCAACATTCACAATTTGGGAAGATATGATTAAGTCCACAACATCAACCCTTTCCTACAATACTTCTATGTCTGTCTTCATTTCCTGACATAGAGCAGATGCCAACTATTCAAGAGTAACATCTCTGCATTCCCATCCACATGGTCTCCTTTTATAACTGTACTTTCCTTTGCTTCTCACTTATAGAATATTTGTTAACCTTCTGCCATCAGATCGTTCATCATCAGGTTGAAAAATCAATGATAGATAATAGGCAGCCTGGATTAAGTGAGTCTGTGACACATGCCAGGCATGTGTTCTAGCTCATATATCTCTATGATGTGTGATATTGATTCCTATTTTATCAATGGGGAAACCAAGGATTAAAAGGGTTCAGAAACTTGCCCAAGGTCAAACAATGTCTTAACTATTGACTGGTCATTGTAGATATCATGACTTGCTCTTTCAATCCCCATTCAATGAGCTACCTGGAAAAATCATAATACATTTCCCAGATCATTTTGCATCTAGTGTTTTGGAGTCTACCAGTCAGACTTGTTCCTCCTCAATTGGGCAATGGAAGGAAACCACAGGCCACCTTCCCGCATCCAATCAGACTGACTTGACAGGTTTATTTTTTATAAAGTTTATTTATTTATATAAGAAGTGGGGTACAGGCCAGAGGCGCAGGAGAGTGAGAGGACTCACCGGAGACAGAGTGGGGAACAGAACAGGCAGATCTACTGAAATACACTGCTGAGTGGAGCAGTGGGCAAGACAGGAGAGATCTGTTGTACCATGTGGATATCTCCCTGGCCAGCTGGGAATTGAACCTCTGCTGCAGAGGCTGCAGACAGCTTCACAGGACAGCACTCAAACCACTGCGGCACCAGGGAGGCCCTTTCGTTTTGTTAGTTTTGTTTTTATTTTTAAGCATTTATTTATTTATGCATACAAGAATGGGGGTATAGGCCAGAGGTGTGGGGGGGGGGGGATGAGAGGCTTCACCAGAGACAGAGTGGGGAGCAGAACAGGTGGATTGACTGAAACACACTGCTGAAGGGAGCAGTGGGCAACACAGGATCTCTCTGCTGGGCCATGTGGGTAACTCCCTGGCCAGGGATCGAACTCATGCTGCAATGGCTGCAGATAGCTTCATAGGTTGTGTCTTAACCCCTTGCTCCACCAGGGTGACCCCTTACTTGAGACACCATATTCAGGTATATGAGTCAACTGGGGTGGTGGTAGCAGCAGTCTCCCCAAGTCTGATTTACAGCTATGCTCTGACCCAGAAAACAACAGCCCATTGAAGGCCCTCTGGCTCTGTCCTCTGCCCCTTTACAAAGATATTTTTTGACTGAAGTTTCTATTGAGATCATTGCAGATTCAAGTGTATTTATAGTTTCATGCCTCCACCCCCAAAGTTCTGACAGCCAAAGATGCCTCATATTGCTCTTGGACAGCCATATCACCTCCTTCCCATCCCTATTCCTAGTTCACGGGAACCACTCATTGGTCCTTCCTTCTAAAATTTTGTTTATTCAAGAGTATGATATATAGAATCATACAGTTTGAAACCTTTTAGAATTGAATTTTTCTCACTCCACCTAAGTTTCCTGGAGATTCATCCCAGTTGTACGTATCTATTATGGGGGAGGAGTAGTCCATGCTTCCTAGGGACCATCATTTGATTATTCAACCCATTGAGGATATCTGGTCTGTTTCTAGTTTGCAGTTGCTGCATTGAAGTTGCTGTAAATATTCATGTGCAGGTTTTTGTGTGAATATCTTTTCCATTTTGCCCCCGCATGCAATTGCAGAGCCACATGGTAATTGCCTGTTTAGTTGTTGTCGTCTTTAAACTGACAAAGTGTTTTCTTGAAAAGAGTTTGTAAACAGAATTTTTTATACTGCATTCCTTTCTACTTGATACGCCTACAGTAGTTTCTGTATTCTGGTCTACACTCTGAAGAACACGGCAGGATAGAAAAACACAAAATCCAAACCTTGGGCTGCTACTCAAGACAGAAAGACCAGTGTGTGTTTGTGTGTGTGTGTGTTTGATAGAGAAACTTGGAGCAGGAGAAAACACAGAGGAGATGCAAAGATCATTTAGCTTCTCCTTTCCCTCCATTTCAGGATGGATACCAGCAAGATAGAAGTAATGAGTCATTGGGGCCTCCCTGGCAGCGCAGGGGTTAAGATGCAACCTATGAAGCTGTCCCCAGCCACTGCAGCATGAGTTCGATCCCCGGCCAGGGACCTACCCACATGGTGCAGCAGACCTCTCCTGTCTCGCCCACTGCTCCCCTCAGCAGTTTATTTCAGTCAGTCTGCCTGTTCTGTTCCCCACTCTGTCTCTGGTGAATCATCTCAGCCCCCACACCTCTAGCCTGTACCCCAGTTCTTGTATGCATAAATAAATAAATCTTGTATGCATAAATAAATAAATAAATAAGTAATGGGTTATTAAGTAAAATCTTAGAAAATTACTCTTGCAAATTATAAGAGCTTATAAAATTACTGTACCAGAGATGAAACCACGTAGACCTCTGCTTTTCCATTGTTTCTGTTTGGTATAAAGTTAAATGGTGTGAATCTCCTTAGAATTCACGCTAGAAGTAAAAGGGTTTTTGAAACACATTTGGAAGGTGAGGGATAGCTATGAAGTTAGTAGAATTTCCTAAAATCTGTCACCTCCACTTTGGGCTATCCCATTCTACTAATGGAATTACACTATAACAGTTTTTTTTTTTTTAGATCATGTTTTAGAGAAGGGAAAATTATTAAAAAGAATTAAAGAAATTTATTTTCCATATCCTCACTCATATAACTTTCCATCACATCATTTTCTGTCTTCAGGCAAATAAGTATTAGAAGCCTGGATTCTGGACCCTGAATATCTGTAGCAGAGCATATGTTTAAAGTCACTTTGCCTGTACCTCCTTTATTTTTTAACTTTCTAGTTTTTTATTTGGACCAATAATTTTTAAGCTAGGAAAGCTATTCAATGGAAAAGTTTTCCACTCTGGTAAACTTACTTTCTGAATTCATGAGTCCCAGGCAACTGAGCCTCAGGGTCTCTGCTCTACTGTCTACTTACAATCTCACTTGAGGCTCGCAACATCATTTTTCCATTAATGGCATGAAACCCAGGGGCATAGGAGTAGATGAAGATTTAAGTCTTCCTTGGCTCCTATTTGCAGCAATCTTCTCTCCAGATTTCAGAACACTTGCATGCTCACTCCTCTCTTTGTGATCTTTCCTAAGTCCTTGCTCAATAAAAATTGAATGTCCAATAACACAAAACATGAGAGATGAAGTCATACATTATTCTCCATATTATATGAGGTAACAAAACACTCTTGGCTGCCCATGGAAACTTTCCAGTTCTGGCTACTAGTCTGATCCTTATAATATGTCAAAATTGACTCAAGATTAAGATATCGGTCTCATTTTAACTCCTAGGCATTCCAATATGAAAGAAACATTACCCTTCGTATGAACATGTTAAACATTTTCAAGATGTGATCATAACTTCAAGCACCTCCAGACTGAGTCCACTTCAGTAGTGATGGCATCTAGTCTTCCTGCTAGTCCCTGCCTGCCCAGAAAGGGTCTTGGCTAAAGGCCTAGTCTGTATAGACAATAGAAAAAGAATATCTTTAAGTGTGTGAGGCAAGTACCACAATTCCTATGCATTAGAGGATTTGCTAGACCTCCTGGGCAAAAACAGTAAAGAGAATTTTGATCCTAACAATTTTTTTTTCCCCTAAATCTACCTGGAATTGAAGTTTGTCATTTTTTGTTTGTTTGTTTGGCAGTAGGGATTCTTTTTTTTTTTTTTTCTGTTCAGCATCTTCATTTTTACTTATTTTTCCCCACCACCATCCCTTATTTCTATATCCTTGTCCCTTTCCCTCCTCACTCCCTCTTAATCTCAGAGCCCTCATCGGTCCACTGGTTTTTGGAATTACTTTAAGTGATGAAAAATCATCTGTTCTGTAAATACCTCATATTTGTTTTATCATTCTAACTTGCTTTACTACACGAGTCTCTCAAACTTCCTCCATTTTGTTGAAAATAGTGCATTTTGCTTTTTCTTATAGGCACATAGTAGTCCGTAGCATGGATAGATCACGTCTTCTTTTGATCCAATTGTTTAGGCTACTTCCATGTCCTAGATATTGTAAATAATGCAGCTACAAACACCACAGAACACATGAGTTTTTGCATTGATGATTTCATATTCTTTGGAGAGATGCCCAAGAGTAGAAGGGCTGGGTTATACAGTGTTTCCATTTTGATAGTTTTCTAAGGTAAATCCAGATCACTTTCCATAATGGATGCACCAGTTTTCATTCCCACCAGCCATATACTATAGTTCTTCTTCCTCCACATCCTCTCCAGCACTTGTTGTTGGGATCCTTTTTAATTAATGTGCCATTGTCACAGATGTGAGATGGTATCACATTGTGGTTTTATCTACATCTCTCTCTTCTTTTTTTTTAAGATTTATTTTTATTTATTTATGCAGACAATAACTGAGATGTAAGCCAGAGGTACAGGGGGGTAAGAGAATTCATCTCTCTTATTGGAAACAAAGATGAAGATTTTTTCTTATGTCTACTGCCTTTCGGGACTTCCTCTTTGGTGACTTCTCTGTTCAGATCTGCTGCCCATTTATTAGCTTCTGTTGTTTTTTAATTGTTGAATGACGTGAGGTTTTTTTAAATAGACCTTAGATATTGTAGGGTAAATGAAGTATCAGGGCTTTATACACCCCCCCAGCACTGGTGTGGATGCCCAAGGCCAAGAGGCATGGGCGTGGGGCACAGGTACCTTTGATGATGTACACATGTCTGCAGTCAAGGTGTCAGCTGGGCTGTGTTCTCATCTGGAGGCTTGACAGTGGAGTTGTTGCCAACACCCTAGTACTATGAGGGGGAAATGAGGACTTATAGAAAAGCAACTCAGAACCCTGACATAATGAGCAGCTATAGTAATCAATCTTAGAACTTATTTCCAGACTTCTTGAGATGTGAGACAGTAAATTTTTATTCAGTTAACTGAAAATTCTTTAACTGAATATCCTGTTATTTGCAACACAGTGTATTTTTCTTGATACACATCTCAGGCTACCAAGCAGCGGAGAAGAAAGGAACCTGGAAGCCACAGAATATGAATGGACACTAAGAGCAATCAATCACTTGACACTTCCAAAGGAAGCTGGGTCTCTGGTGCTTATTAGTTGGGGATCCATCCCTTTAACTATCCTTCCTGAGGCCAGATGGTCCAGGAATACATTTGTGATTTTGTTCTTCAGAGTCTTTTTAACCTATCCAACCCAAAATATTCTCTCTTTTCCAAGCTTGGCTTCATTATTCACTACAATGCTATATTTTAGGAAATGATCTAAAATTATCAAAAACTAGTGTTGCCTCCATCTGCTGGACAGATTATTACTAGACCCAGAATTAGAATCAAATGACCTTTGTGAGGCAGTGCATTCATGCTCTAGGAAACCTTAACAAAGGCCCACACACTTGGTGGCTTAAAGTAAATGTATTCTCTTGCAATTCCTGAGGCTATAAGTCTGAAGTCAAGACATTGGCTTGACTTTATCTGAAGACTTTAGGGGAGGATCTTCCTTGCCTCTTCTAATTTCTGATAGTTTTCAGGAGTAGGGGGCTCCTTCGCTTGGACATGAGTGACTGCTTCATCCTGTGGCAAACTTGCTGTATTTCTGTGTCCAAATTGCCTCATTTTCATGTCAGTGGTCTTACTGGATTTAAGGCCTGTCCTACTCCAGAGTGACTTAACTTGATGATATCTGCAAAGACCCTATTTCCAAATAAGGTCAGATTCACCAGAATCTGGGGTTAGGATTTAAACATAGCTTCTGGGGAGACACAATTTAACCCATAAAAGACAGTGTTGAAAACTTTATTAAAGGACTGATGTGATAGTGGATATTATCCTTAACTGGAAAAGTGTGATGGCAACATGAAAAAGAAGAGCTAAGGGTAGATTTGGGGAGGTTGAATTGGATGAGGAGGAAGAAGAATTTCCAAAGAAACTGGATAACCTGTTCTGGGGAAATGGAATTATCTGGGTGACCAGGGACATCATATGGGAGAGAATAAAATGTGTGATTTACCCAACCCTTAAAACTTGGCAGTTATACACTGTATGTATTGTTTTATGATCTATCAGAAACCTAACAGGTAGGCAGTATTTTCTAGAAAAGGAAGTTGGAGCATAAGGAAATTAAGTAAATTGCTCAACGTTTACTTAGCAAATAAATTGGCAGGGACAGGAGTAAAATTCAACTCCAATAGCAAAGTCTATTCTCTCTATTCACAAAAGTAATCCTGTATTAAGTCAATAAATGATTGTCACATGCAGACCACTTGCCGGATGTGGAACAAAATGTACCTGCTTCCTGTTACACAGGTAATCACAATTCCCTTTTCCATTTACAATGCATCAAAATACCTGATACTCCAGGCCATCACCCATGCTGAATATTCTATCAGGGTTTTTCAAAATCTGGTTATCTCTTCTTTGAATTTGCATATTTTAGGTTATTAATGAAGTTAAGCATGTTTCCAAAGAGTTACATTACCCTTTATTAATTTTTCCCTAAATGGTCTTTTCACGGATTTTATCCATTTTGTGTTGGACTGTTTATCTTCTACAGGTTTTTTGAAAGTTTTTAACTATGATGGATATTAAAACTATTATTTTATATGTTCCTCGTCATTTCTTTTTGTTTTTAGTAACTTCCTTGGAAAGTTATTCCCCAAAGCAAAATTACAACATCATCTCCGCGATTTTCTTTTGTATTTGCATCTTTATGTAAAAATGTAATAAAACACCTTTTTTCTCAAATAATCAATGATCTCAAAGTGACCTGTTGTGTAGTCAGTTTTTCCCTGTATTGTATATTAAATTATAATTTGTATGTAAATCTTTTATCAGCCATTCATTTTTTTATTGTTATAATTATTCTTTTTCCATGCCAAACTCTTTCAATCAATTTCTTTATCAAATACTATTCGTTATTACATTTAACTTTACACAACTCTATTTTCAAATTTGTTTTTCTACTCCTATATACCTTATAATTTTGAAAAATATCAAAATTATCTTGTCAAATTCTTTCCACTGAATTTTTTGGTGGCAGTAACATTAAATGTATAGATTAATACAGAATATTTATATGTTTATAGGATTGTTTCCCACCACTTAAACAGAAGCTTATTCATTTTTTTAAAGATTTATTTTATTTATGCATACAAGAACTGGGATACAGGCCAGAGATGTGTGTGTGTGTGTGGGGGGGGAGTAATAGGATTCCCCAGAGAAGAGTGGGAAACAGAACAGGCAGACTGACAGAAATACACTGCTGAGGGGAGCAGTGGGTGAGACAGTAGAGGTCTGCTGTGCCATGTGGGTATCTCCCTGGCTGGTGGGGATGGAACTCGTGCTGCAGTGGCTGCATACAGCTTGATAGGTTGTGTCTTAATCCCTTGTGCCAAAAGGGAGGCCCTGCTTATTCATTTTTGTTGCATAGCTCAAAAACTTTTCGTACTAGATTCTTGTCAAGATTTTGCAATTTGTTATTATTATGAGTTTATTTTTCCTAATATTGACTATCACTAGAAAAAAAATAATACACCATCAATTCCTATATCAATGATCTTTTTTCTTCACTCTATAGGATTCACCAGTCCATTCTTTTTCACATATTCTTATGCAGATGGAAGTGCTTGAATGCCCAGGGATCTGGAAAGAAGGAAAGTTCACATTTTCTGCCCTAACAGTCCCATTAGCTCCTGACTGCAACAGAGACCAAGACCTACCATATTAAGAGAGTGTTATTGTTAGGGGGAAAAGGATTTCTTAAAGCTAATTCCATACAGTCTTTGTGGACTCCACCCCCACTCCAGACCAAAGCCTCAGGACATTGGGAAAGACAAATCCCATCACCATCAAAGGGAAGGTTGCTGGAACCTGAGGCTGGGGTTAAGCAGCCAGGTTTGGTGTAAAACTAGACACATGGGCTTTGGGGGGGGTCCCCTTTTGACTTTCTGCCAGCATGAGAAGCCCGGCCAGCTCTCAGAGAGCCATTGGGTTTCCAGGTCGGCGGATCGGGGAGGATGCATTTAAGACTTTATTTCCCTATTTTCTCCCTGAGTTGTACATGTCCTCATTTCCCTTTTCCTTATAAATAAACCTTTCATTAACCTTTTGTGTGTGCCTGCAGTGGAGTATTAATGAGTCCCTTTCAAGCTCAGTGAGGACCCACAGCTAGGCAATCCGTTTTATATCGGGGCTGCTCGGTAACAGTTTGGCGCCCAACATGGTTTCCAAGCTACACCCATGGTTGACCAAACCAAAGTAGGGGCTGCTCAGTAATATTTTGACTGAGAACATTGGCTAAGGGAGCTTACTAACCATGTAAAGAAGCCCACAGGGTACATTCATTCATCATTTTATGAATGAAAGGTTTGGCGGGGTAAAGAAAAGGAAAGCCAGGCTAAATTTTTCAAAGTATTAGGGGGAAGTGATGTCCTGAGTTAATCCCATACAGGCTTTGTGGACTCCACCCCCACTCCAGACTAAAGCCATCAAGACTCTGGGAAAGACAAATCCCATCACCACCAAGGGAGGGTGGCTGGGACTGAGGGTGGAGTTGGGCAGCCAGGTTGAATATAAAAAACCAAACACGTGGGCCTTGGGCTCTCTGGCTCGCGATCACTCGCCTCCTGGCTTCACCGCTCCTGGCTGGCGGCCAGCTCTCAGAGCGCCATTTTGGATTCCTAATCGGTGGATCGGGTAGGACTCATTTAAAACTTTGTCTCCCATCTTTCCCCCAGAGCTGTACATTTCCTCATTTCCCCTTCCCTTTGTAAATAAACCTCTTATTAACCTTTCACGTGTGCCTGCAGTAGAGCATTGATAAGTCCTTTTAAGCGCACGGGTGAGGACCCACAGTCAGGCACCCCATTTTGTATCGGGGTTGCTCTACAACAGTTTGGCGCCCAGCGTGGTTTCCAAGTTACACCCGCGGTTGACCAGCCCAAAAGTAACATTCCTTGCGTTGGTCACCATAAGCGCACTAGTTCTGCAGGACTAGCAGTATCATATTTGTCTCTAGTCCTGAAAAGTCTGTTTTTTTCCCTGTGCGTACAGCCCTTGTGGGTGCGTTTTGACTCAAATATGGCCTCAACCATGAGCCTATACAGTTTCATCCCTAGCCTGAGTTCTTTCAGTTTCCTTCCGGCCTTGAATTTGAGTAGTCTTCTTCCATTAAATATCACCACCAGTTTCATTAATATAAATAATTTGATGAAGCCTGGTGTATGGCACGTGATTTTACTATTGTATACATACATGGGTGGTTTACAAGCCATCCCTTTACAGACTGTGCTTCTGGGTGGTTTTTTGGTAATATGTGTAAGCGCAATTTACTACATTCTTGTTTCTGTGAGAGGTATGCTCTACAACAAAAGGAAGGGAAAATTTATTGCACCCCAGGCGGACCTCATAGACCCAAGGTGGGGGTCCGTGAGGCTGCGCCTGTTGTGAGGAGAGATGTCTCTTTTATAGGGTGAGGAGAGGTCAGGCAGGAAAACTGGGTTGATAGGGGGGAAACAGTTTTAGGCAGAACTAAGTTGTTTTGGGTGGAGCCAAAAACAACTGTTTTGGCTTTAGTTTAGGCTTGATGGTATCAGTGGTCCTGGTGTCAGGGTTATCTTGTCTTTTTCTTTGTGGGCTTCCTCATTCTTGTCCCCTGCATCAACCTTTCAATGAATCTTTAATAAGAAGCTAGCTATGTGTAGACAGGACAAAGGGGCAAGCAGATTCCCTGCTGGTGATTAAGGAACCAGTATGCTTGGGGAGGCATGAAGGCAATGGAAGTGCAAGAGGCCCTTCAACTATCTGAACATGGTACTATAGAAATCCTTATGTAGATGAATGGATTCCAAATGATCCCCACATCTGTGTATAGTGCAAAGCCTAGAACCCTATCCACTATGAGGGCCTAGGTCTCAGGTCTGTATGAACATAGCTGGAAGCTAAATAAGACTATCTTAGGAAGTCCATCAGTCAGTCAAGGTATTATCGAGCACTTGCTTTGATGGTGCTCCCCGTTTGCCTAGCTATCACTCTGTAAGTAAACTTCTTTTCCCCCAAGGTAATCCAGGAACACAGTCTCTAGGATGACAGCTGAATTCCAGTCCTTTCTCTCCTTCAGTAACACTCATGTTGTCAGAGGTAATTTTTGCTTGACTCAGTAACCAGGGGGAAAAGAATCTCAGCAAGGCAGAGAGGAGGATGGAGGTGAGAGAAGTTGGAGGTCAGAGGAAGAAGAGACAGGAGATACTTCTCTCACAGCTCCCCAAACCTTGGAATTTCCTAAAGATAAGAGCAAGGGGAGCAACTTTTATCATTCTGTTTGGTCTTTTGTCTTCAGTTCCTCCTCTGAACTGTGGAAGTGAAATGGGTGTCTTGTTATTCATAGCAAACTTCTTTCCACCACAATTGGGTTTATGTTAATGAGGCAACTTTTGGAAAGCACCTGAGGATGGGGGCTGCCAATAGATCCAAATCCAGAAAGGAGGGGGGGACTTTCAGGCCTGACTCCTGATTTCTGGGGAGGGGAGAGGAGCTGGAGGCTAAAAGAATCACAATGGCCAATGAATTCATCAACCATGCTTCCAAAATGAAGCCTCATTAAGAACGGAGAAGGATGGGGAGAACTTCCAGGTTGGTGGACATGTGGGGTGGCAGGCAGAGGGGCACGCTTGAGAGGCCATGGGGGCACTCTGTACCTTTCCCCATAACTTTCCTTAATTTCGCTTCCACCCAGCTGTTCCTGAGTTAAACCTTTTTTTTTTTTTTTAAACAAGCCAGTAGTCTAGTAAATAAAAGTTTTCTCTGAGTTCTGTGAGTCCCTCTGGCATATTTATTGAACCCAAAAAGGGATTCTGATTACCTGTAGCTGGTTGGTGAGAAGCACAAGTAATAACCTGGATTTGCGGTTGGTGTCTGGATTTGAAGGTGGTCTTGGGGGACTAAGCTCTTGGCTGGTGGAATCTGATGCTCTCTCTGTGTCTCTAGTGTCTGAATTGACTTAAATGAGTGTTGTTTTTGGAGTCTGTGAGTTTGGAGAGCGGGGTACTTGGGTTCATTCCGGGAAAGGTTTCACCACAGCTCCCATTTCAGCAGCATATGGTGAGTTTTCCAGGTGAATTTCTACAAGAGAAAGAGATACTAGCTATATTTAAAGTTCAGGTTTATTAGGGGAAAAAGGACAGAAGAGTAAAGTACACTTGCATGGACACAAGCGGGCAGGAAGGAAGAGCTGTCCCAGAAGGGAAAGATTTGCTAAGAGAGGCCTGAATGGTTGCAGGAGGGCAACCTTGACAGGTCACAGGCAGGCAGGAAGGCTGCTGCCCTGCGAGGGAGATAGTTGGTGAAAACAGACACCTGAATAGTCACTGGTGGGCAGTGGGATTGCTGCCCTGAGCCAGTGCAAAGACTGCACTGATACAGTCTTCTTCTGTTTGGGAGGGGCCGCTCCTAGTGAGTCTTCAGTAGGTTGCTAATTTTGGATAACTATGTAGAATTTGAAAGGGACTGAAGATTCTACAATGGGCTCAATCTCCGTATCTTTACCCTTGGGCCTGTGCTCTACACAGCAGTCTGATATCTGCTTGGATGTTATGCTTTGTAATATAGGCATCTACCTACCCAGGGTCTCTGGATACTGATTTCTGCAACTATGTCGATGGTTATGCTAATCTCTTCTACCCCCATGTTCTTGTGAGCCAGGTTTCTGGTCTTGTGGTCTCCTTTTCAGTTTTCTATTCTTGTCCTCCATCAACAGGGCACACAGCTGGTGTCAAAGAATTATTCCTTGGTGGTGTGAAGAAGTCCCTTCCCAATACACCCACATTGGAATGGGGTCCAGAACCATTTAATGAGTGGCCCAAGAAGGGTTAGTGCAAGTTGTAAAAGGCTGTTGCCTTTTTTTAACCTCTGGGAAAAAAAAAATCACACAAAGGGCTAATTCATGGAGTGTAAGAGGAATGAGAAAAAGTCAAAGGAAAAAGTTATGAAGCGTTTACTCACAATAGTATACATTCCATGCTGTTATGCTGGGAATTCCATTTACACACTCAATATTTATATGAACTTCTTTGGAACCCAGCATAAACCTTTGACAGTATTTAGAAAAAAGAAGAAGAAAATCATGAAATAGCAAAATGGAAAGAGAGAAATCAAAGTGAATGGAAACTCTTGGTCAATTAAAATATGTCACACCTCCTTGTCTTTCTCTGCCTCTGGATTCGAAGCTCCAGGGCATGTAAACACCAGAAATTTGTGTTTCTGGCAAAAGCCCTTCTAAGGTTGTGCTAACCCTAACTATGAAGAAAGCACAGCACCTCTGAAATGACCAGTTTCTTGGAAGCAGGGCTGAGCATTCACTTCCTTGAACCCACCCAGATCACACTGAAAGCTTATTCAATAAAGGCTTATTGAGCTCACCTTGCAGGTAAACCTGCTGTTCTATTAGTTCTATTTTATGAGGAGAGCTTAAAGATTAATCCATTTAGATTATGGCATTCAAGGTCAGGGATGTTCCCCTTCCTCATCTCTCTGTGGAAGTCTTTCCTACAGATTCCACTCAGTATTCCTCACTGCATAAAATACAAACTAGTGACCAGAATTCCAAAAAAGAGGAAAAACTTAAAAACACATATTCCTTTGAAAAGTTGCTAGAAGTAATTTTGTCATGCTTCCATTTTGTGAAGAGATTTCTTTAGCATCCTCTGCAAGTCCAATAAAGGGCTTTGTGAAGAGAACTAAGTAGTTTTGTTTATCCTGAGATCCAAGAAAGACAAAAGAGGCATCAATTTAAATTTTGAATATTTTTCAAACTTTAAACTTTTTTCAGCTTTCACTTAGAAAAGATTTATAAGTTAAAGTCTCAGTTTTGTAAAGCATGCTAAATGCTCTAACAACTCAGGCTGTAAGGAGGAAATAAAAGAAAAATTGTGGAATAGATTAAATTCAAATTGAATCTTATTTTATTTAGACATAATTTTTTTAATGTGCAAAAGAATGGAGAAATAAAAGTTGTCTTTTTTTTTTAATTTTTCTTAAATCTTTTTTAATTTTGGGATAGTATTTGATTCCTCCCCTCAGGTGTTGTCTCGTATTTCTCCCACCACCACAGTACTTGTGACCCATCACCACAGTCCCTTGTGCTCTTCCCTCCCTTGTTTAACCCCTCTTCCTCTTCATCCCCTGGTCGATGCCTCAAATCTATGGTCAGCCTGCAAGTTTTGTCTTTTTCTTGACCCTTTCTTTGGTTTCTCTAAACTCTGCATATAATTAAAACCATCTAATATTTATCTTTTTTCTTCTGATTTAAGAAATAAAAGTATTTGAACATTAAAACAAAAAATAACATTTATAAGTGCCCCCTACATACCTGGCACTCTGACAACTAGTTTATAAGGATGGGCTAGCTGCTGGAGTGAGATATTAAAGAAAATAGTATGATATGAACTGTTTGGGTACAGTTTACTAAGGTTAAAAACAAAGCCCCACTCCTGACCCAGCAGGTAGGGTTGGAGGGCTGGAATAAGGGACTGGATAAAGCTGCCTTGTGTACAAGGCCAGAAAACCGACCATCATAACCAGAAGAACCAGCCCAGCTCTGGGAGTGCAGAAGCAGAGGCCAGGATGTGTTTCTGTGTCAAAGGCCAGTACCAGAGGCCAGACATCCCAGCAGTTAACTGGTTTTGTGAAGAGGATATGGCATGGTGAGGGGCTGATGCCCTCACCCGGGCATCTTCTGAGGAACAGCAACTAGCCAGTGTTACCCAAGTAAACTTGAAAGTGGTTCCGTCAGCCCTAGAAGAGGCTTGAGGTGACCGCACCTCGTGAGAGCCCTTGAGGCTGCAGTAAGCAACTCACATGCTCCCGATGTCCTCACCCACCAAGTCATGAGATGATAAATGCTTGTTCTTTGATAGTGCCAAATTTTGGGGTGCTTTATGAGGTTGCCACATAACTTACACAGTCAGGTGGAGCACTGACCCCATTCTGCGATTTTACCTTTTGCTCGACAGGAGAAGTCATTGAAACGTTTGAGCAGAAGAAAAATTTTTCTGCCTTGTGTATTTAATGGGCTACTTTCCTGTTGGGTTGAGACCAGGCAAAAGGATGGAAGAGGAGGAAACAGGAAGAATAGAAATAGTCTGATAACCCAGGCAATTAATTCCAAGTGTGGGGTACAGAGTCCTGGGGTGCCAGCAGCCTCTAATTCTGAACTCTGGGCCCCAGGAACAACCTGCATAGATATCCATGTTGGCTGGATACTTCGTGGATCTGTTGGTTGAAAGCCATACCCACCTTCTGGTCTCTGGTGGAGAGAGTCCAGCCCTCACTCTGCACACTGGAGGTGGCACCACTGTCTGTGGCTCACCTGGCACTGAGGGATTAGTTGAGTGGATCCAGGTAAGTGGAGATGTCACCTTCCAAGGTCCACTTCTGAAAATACCCAGGGGTGGGAGCTCTGAGGCAGTACACATTTCAGGAGTAGAGGGTTCTGCAGCCCCTAAAGCCCCTATTTTGGGGCCTGCAAGACCCCTGCAGTATTCCAAGCACATTCTTGTTGGCCAGCGAGGATGACTGCCTTTCATCAGGGTATTCCGTACACTTCCAGACAAGCCTTTGTGCTGGTGTTTGGAGAGTAAGGGCGGTTACTATCACAGGCCCAGCCTGACCATACCCATACCCTCCGTGTCCTCATACATTCCAGACCCTTTGGGACCCCCGAGCTGTCATAGGCCCTCACCAGTCCAGCTTGCAGACACTGCTGTCATGGCATCTGGCTCTTAGCACGTGTGACATTTTCCCCAGACCACAGCAATTGGATTTGTTAATTTATTTTTAAAAAAGATTTATTTGTTTATGCATACAAGAACAGGGGTACAGGCCAGAGGTGCAGGGGGTGAGAGGATTCACCAGAGACAGAGTGGGGAATGAAACAGGCAGATTGACTGAAATACACTGCTGAGGGGAGCAGCGGGCAAGTCAGGAGAAGTCTGCTGCGCCATGTGGGTAACTACCTGGCCAGGGATTGAACTTGTGCATGTGGGTAGCTCCCTGGCCTGGGATTGAACTCGTGCTGCAGTGAAGCTAACTCTGCAGAGAGCTTCATAGTGTTGAGACTTCCGTTGTGCCACTAGGGAAGCCTCTCACATTTGTACTTTTAACAGTAGTTTTGATGATGAATTTAATGGAAGAGACATTAAGCTTAAGGAAGTGTGATGTAAAGAGACTGAATTACGTGAAATGTATCTGATGGCTGCAAAGGAATGTCCCACAATTGCAAAAAAATAACACTCGTCCATGGTGACAGGACACTAGAAGTGACCCGTGCATCCATCACCAGGGAAGGGTGCAGGTGAAAAGTGTGTATGGGTCCATGGAACTCTGCATAGATATTACAAGCAATGGCTTAAAAATGAACGAGAATATGGATAGGGATTTCAAAAGTGCTTACTAAAAAGCCAAGTGAAGGAACAGAATGTGATCTAGAACACAGTGCCATTAGTACATCATGCAACGCAACAATGCATATTTTATAAGAGCACACACACAAGTATCCACTAAACAGGAGAGAGTGTCTGCGGGGAAGGGGCCGAGCAGAGTAGGACAGGGAGGGGCAAGTCCTGCAGGGTCCAGAGACATAACTGAAGGGCAACCCCACTGGGGTTCAAGAGAATGGCTCATGCTAAAGAATTCAAGTTCAAGGTTCTCATTAAAAACTTTAACAGACTTGCAAGTTTTAAATTCAATATTTAACATTGAATAATGTTCCTGGACATAATACTGATATTTATGATTAATACTGAATATGTTTCTGAACAGATAAGCATTCTATTTTTCTTTTAATCATATTAAAATCACAATCACAATCTTTTTTAAAAGATTTGTTTTATTCATGTGTGCATACAAGAGCTGGGGTGTAGGCCAGAGGTGTGGGGGGTTGACAGGATTCACCAGAGACAAGATTGTGAGGCAGAACAGGTGATCGACTGAAAAACACTCCTGAGGGAAGCAGCAGGTGAGACAGGAGAGGTCTGCCGCTCCATGTGTGTCACCTGCCTGGCGGGGGATCGAACTTGTGCTACAGTGGCTGCTGATTGCCTCATAGTGCTGAGATTTAACCTCTTGTGCCACCAGGGAGGCCTGCAATCAATAATTTAATCATATGAAGCAAATACACTGTATCTTTCCAGAGTCTTAACAGCTTCTCACCACCCACACACACCTTGTCCAGTGCTGGGACAGCTTGACCTCTTTCTCACCACTGCTGTCAAGTTCAGGGCTGAGGAGTGCTGATTTGCTTCTGTTCTTAAGACACTTGAGTCACACCTCTGTTCCAGCCTTCCACTAGGCCGGTCCCAGCTCTACATTGCGCTGACAATAATGGTCATCTTCTGGTAATAATTCAAGGTTTGCTAGTTATTTTTGCCAGGGAACCTGCTCTGCTAGTCACTTTCCATGTGACTGAGCCACCCAGTCTCGGCCTCTCCCTGCAACTAACCTATGGGGTTTGCATGAACTGACTGTTGATGTGATTCCTGCCTGGCACCTGCTGACCCACTAGTCCTCTGGTTTTCCAGAACCTCTAGTTGGTGGAAAAGTCTGCTCCTATTCTCTGCAGTGTACACGGGCCTTGGGTTCTACCAGCAGTGGTAAAAACAAGTACCCCCAATTCCTCTCTTTGGTTAGGAATTTTTTCTGCTTTCTCACTGGGTCTGTGGAAGTTGGCGGCAGTAAATTTGCTTGTATATTTATGATGGGCTGTGAGGCTGAGTCTCTTGATAAAGGCCCATTCATGGAGCAGTGGCGACTGCAGGTTAGCATCACCTGGGGAGCTGTGAAAACACCAGACCTGGGCTCAGCTCCAGGCAGATGGAATCAGCACCACAGAGGCAGAGGGCCGAGTCCAGGCCTCTGAGATTCAAAGGCTCCCTGGTGCTTCCATATGCAGCAGACTTTGAAATCCACTGCTCTGGACTCTACATGGAGACTGGAAAATTAGCCTTTCGTTGACAATACATGAACTAAGAGAAATCAAAATTTCAACCTCCATGTCAATGGCATGATTACACACATTAGAATCATGATCAAAAATTTCCAGATTTCGGGCCTCCCCGGTGGCACAGTGGTTGAGCGCTGGGTTGCTAAGCTGCCCGCAGCCTCTGCTGAGCTGGTTCAATCCCCGGCCACCGCAGACCTCTCCTGCCGCCTGCTGCTCCCCTCAGCAGTATATTTCATCAGTCTGTCTGTTCTGCTCCCTGCTCTGGCTCTGGTGAATTCTCTCACCCTCCCGCACTTCTGAATGTACCCAGTGCTTGTGTAAATAAATAAATAAATCTTAAAAAAAAAAAAATTCCAGATTCCATCAGATGGTTGCACCTATATGTGGAATACAGAGAAACCAAACAAAGGATCAGGGAAAATAAAAAATTGCAAGCTGACCACAGATCTTAGGCATCCAGCAGAGGCGGCGTGGTGGTGAGAGGGGCCAAATCAGGGGAGGGAAGAGCACAAGGGACCATGGAGATGGTAATGGGTGCTGTGGTGGTGGGAGAACTATGGGGACTATACCCGAGAGTGTTAGGGGGAAATGATGTCCTGGGTACCCCGTTTTTTATTGGAGTTGCTCTACAATAAGAGGAGAAATCAAATGCTACCCAAAAATGAAGATGTAAAAAAACAAATTTAAAAATGTAAGTAAAAATTTTGCCCCTAGATTCCCCTTCTTGCCCACCATCCCTAAGTCCCTTGAGCATCCTCTGCAAATCTTTGCAGGCTTACCTCACTGTATGTTTACCGGCTAACACAGTAAATGTAAGTAATACAGGTCGTGGAAGGTAGTGTCAGCTAAAGACTCATTCATTCCCTTTTTCAGGTTGCCACTAGTTTATCATGAGTATCTACTGACTGCCAATTATGTGCAAGGAAGTCGTCTCGCAAATTGTGGGATGCAAAAATACTCAGGGCAGTGCTGTGGCCTTCAAGGTGGTTTTGGTTCTGCTTTCTACAGCTAACTGAAACCCATGGCAGTATAAAATGCCTTGCTCTTTGCAGTCTTGGGGAGTTCAGGGAAATGGTGGTGTGGCAGCAGGACAGAAGGGCGCCTTACAAGACTGTTAGCATCTCTGTGAGTGGGAAATATGAGGGTAAAGAATATTCTAGTCGGGGCGCTCCCAGGTAGTGTTAAGTGTCAGCACTATGAAGCAATCTGCAGCTACTGCAACACAAGTTTGATCACAGGCCAGGGAGGTGACCCACATGGTGCAGCAGACCTCTCCTGTCTCGCCCACTGCTCCCCTGAGCAGTGTATTTCTGTCAGTCTGCCTGTTCCCGTTCCCCACTCTGTCTCTGGTGAATCATCTCAGCCCCCACACCTCTGGCATGTACCCCAGTTCTTGTATGCATAAATAAATCAATCTTAAAAAAAAAAAGGAATATTACAATTGGGGCAAGTAAGCCCATCAAAACACTGCTTTGTCATCCAGGATGGCATGAATGGATAATGGCATGACAAAGCTGGGGTACAAAAACATCAAAACAGCCTTTGCTTTGGGGGAGGAAAAGCAAGGAATGACCAAAAAGTGAAGAAATCTTTGCAAGGATGGAACATCGTATGTCTTGATAGGGATTTGGGCGAAAGGGGTTTATTCATTTGTAAAAATCAGTGAAGATACAGAGAGATTGGTTCATTTTATCATATGAAAGCTTGCAGAAGAGAAATTGTCAACAGATGTAGAACTCTAGTTAATGACATGCACTGTCATTAAAATATTAAGAAAGAAGTATACTGATGTATCTGGTTTACATCAAAATATATAAAAAAGAGGTGGATTGATGGATGGACAGAAGAGTATGTGATAAAGCCAGAGCAGTGACCTGTCCATGACAATACCTACCTGTTTGCTAGAAGATTCTTTCTACTTTGTTACATGAGTTCTTTTTTTTTTTTTTTTACAGATTTATTTATGCATACAAGAGCTGAGGTTTAGGCCAGAAATGGGGGGGGGGGTGAGAGGATTCACCAGAGACAGAGTGGGGAACAGAACAGGCAGACTGACTGAAACAGTGCTGAGGGGAGCAGCAGATGAGACAGGAGAGGTCTGACTCACCATGTGGGTTGCTCCCTGGCTGGCCAGGGGATCAAACTCATGTTGCAAAGGCTGAGGACAGCTTCATAGGTTGCGTCTTAACCCCTTACGCCACCAGGGAAGCCCTGTTACATGTGTTTTATAGTAAAATTAGGAGAAAAGGGGTCTGAAGCATAGAATGAGGCCAGTGTATTTTAGAATTTGACATGTTAGAACTTAGCACAATTGGATATAAGTGATGAGGGACACAGAGAAGTGCCATTGCCATGAGTTTCAATGATCAGATGTCAGGGAACAGATTATTTATTGGGTCCCAACTATGTGCCAGAAATTGAGGTAAGGGTTTTATATAATAGATCATCAAAGTGCTAGTCCTATCTGCATACTGAAGAGGACCAGAAATTGAAAGAAACTGAAGTACTGCGGGGGTTACAGCATGCACATGGGGTGTAAGACTCAACACGGTAATGATTTAAGTTCCCCCAAATTGATGGATTTAACTTACTCCAAGTAAAACTTTTACCAAGTTTATGTAATAGTCAAGCTTATTCTAAAATATATATGAAAACAAAGAAGCCAGGGATATAAGGATATTCTTTAACAAGAAGAACAAAGTTGGCTGGTATTACTAGTAGGTATTAAGACTTGAAGAGAGAATGAAGATACTGTGGTATTTGTACAAGGAGAGATAAATAGATGAATAAAAATCTAGAAACAGACTATCCTTGATTTTTTCTGAAGATGATACTGTCTCATAATGGGGTAAGGATGTGTATCTATTTTGAATAAATGGTGCTGTGTCAATCACCTGTCCATAAGTAAAACGAAAGTATCTGAAATCTTCGTATCGTACACAAAAATGAGTTCAGGAAAGAATGTAGGTCAAGATGTAAACAATAACAAAATTTTTAGAGGAAAGCATAGAAAAATGTTTTTGTGGTGCTGAGAGGTGAAACCAAGGGGTACACAAGGACCCCAAAATGTTAAGGGGAAAAGCCCATGTTGCCCTTTGTAAGGGTTTGGCCACGCATACACATAAAGACACAGAAAACAGACTTTCGGTGTGCTCAAAGATTTTTTAATAGGTGAGAAAAGAGGGATTCAAATCACAGATCCCAGATGAATCTCTGAAATCATTCATCTCTTTATGGGCAAAAGTCCAGCCAATCAGGCAGGGCAGAGCTGCAAAGTCCCTAAGAGGTTCAAGGCACATCCCATCAGGGAACCATAGGCAAGGGGCTAGGCAGTTCCTAGGGAGCTGGGAGAGGAGCGTCAAAATGTATCACATAGCTGAATCCACCAGAAGGCCAAGGTAATGGATGCCATCGTCTCCCACGAGACTGCATGGCAGAAGCACCAACGCCGCCATGACCAAGGACCAGGGGCAGCCTCCCCGCGTGTCTCTCCTTCCTCCTGGCTCAACACCAATACCTACCCACCTTGCTCCTTTTTCTTCGCCAGGAGGCCCCATTCGGGACATCTATTCATGGTGTGCTGGAAGTAGAAACCTAAGGCATCTGAGATGCTGGTGGCATGGACGGGGGGACAGGGAGGATAGGGCCTGTTCATTCCTGCAGCCATGGCAAGGCTCCTCCCCCTATGGTGGTTGACACTTCCTGTAACAATGACCCCGAGGTTGACAAGGATGTCATAAAAAAAGCACTAACCATAAAGGAAAAGAGTAATAAAGTGATAAATTGGCCTACATTAATAGTTAGAGCTGTTGTTCCCCAAAAGTGAAAGGCAAACCACAAACTTGAGATAGGGATTTGTAGAGTAAATACCTGCCCAAGAACTTGTAACCTATAAAGGGCATAAAGACCCATAAAATCAACAAAGGAAAAACAGACAACACAATAAAATGTCCAAATGAAAGCCTGGGACCAAACTGGCTTTGAAAGCAAAAGGCCTCTTAGAATAGAGAACAGAGGAGGTAACAGCTAAGCAGGGAAGGGTCCCTGGGGTGACGTAAAACACACACATGTGAAACAAATATGAAACACATATGAAAATTTCATGAGAGCATAAGTTTCTATTCACTGTTAAATGCCAGCCACGTAATAGGTGGTTCAACAAACCACCACTCACAGCTATTTGAATTTCAATTCTTCCAAGGATGCTTTTTTTTCCCCAAAAGGGAAATCTTTATTGTTTCTGTACAAAAATGTCCACACATGGAGGTCAAAGTGGTTGGGGGCAGATGCTCAAACGGAAAATAGCAAGGTCGACAGCCCCGGAAGCCCTCTCACACAGGTCTTGCTCAGAGTCCCAGGCAACCCCCAGATCTGGTGTGAAGGGCCATAGGGGTCAGAGGAGGAAGGCTCCTCAAGAGAATAGTGGAGGATCAGGGAGGGTCAAGAGAAGGCTGGAATCCAGGGTCAGCCCTGGTCGCATCTGAGTTCTTGGCTGGAGGAGTGTCTCCTAGTCTTTCAGTAGCTGCCAGGTTACTGTTGCCATCAGTCATATCGAGCACCGACTGTCTCATCGGCTTTCTGCTCCTCCATGCATCCAGTGAAGCAGGAGCTCTGAGGGCTATGACCTCCAGTCATCTTTACTGGCCCGGCCCCATCCTATTAGCCTACACTGGCCTGGCCTGGCCTGGCTGCCTAGCTACAATTGTTGCACAAATCACCAATCAAAGCTATTCATGGTTCACCAATTCTCTCCTTTGATCTGAGCAATACAGTTTTATGGCTTAGATATACTTAAAAAAAATCTGGCTTTGAAATAATAAACCTAACTAAAGCCTACTTGCTGTTCCTGAGGTATCTTATCTTTCTACACTTCATCCACTCATCTGCATCAGTTGTGGCAACCACCTTGCTGTCTGTGTAACATGCCAAGCCTGCTCTACCAGAGGGCCTTTGCACTTGCTCACCTCCATATCTGAAGAGCTTTTCCCCAAGAAAGGCTCTGGCTGTAGAATCTGTTCCCTCAACTCGTTCATACCTCTGCCCAAATGCACCCTTTGGTGGGGAAGTCTCCCCAACCCAATCGCCAGTGGCTCTTCTAAGAATAGCCACACCCTACTACTCCTGAGCAACTTTACTGACTTTATTAGCAGCTCTCATATGTACATATGAGGCACAAATCTATGTAACAGCTGTATGGAACCTAACTCTGAGAAATAAACACATCTGTATATATTTTTTTAGAGATTTATTTATTTATGCATACAAGAGCTGGGTGTAGGTCAGAGGTGTGAGGTTAAGAGGATTCACCAGAGACAAAGCAGGAAGCAGAACAGGCAGATCTACAAAAAAAAATACTGCTGAGAGGAGCAGCGGGTGAGACAGGAGAGATCTGCTGCTCCATGTGGGTCAGCTCCCTGGCTGGGGATCAAACTCGTGCTACTATGCTGCCAATAGCTTCATAGTGCTGAGACTTAACCCCTTAGGCCACCAGGGAGCCCAACACATCTATATTTTAAACAAATCTATACATGAGACATTGCTATATATGAAATATTATTTCATATATAGAAACATACTGTGAAGCCCTAGCCCTGGCCCTGCTCTGAAGCTCTAGCCTTAACCCTGACCTTAGCCAAGCCTACTCTGAAGTCCTATTCCTAGCTCTATACTGAAGCCCTAACCCAGTCTCAGTCATAGCCCTGGTCCTATGCTGAAACCCTAACCTGTCCCTGTGTGACCTAGCCTGAGTGAATGCTCTGCTTAGATCCCCTCATGGACCTGCTTTTCAAATCTGACTGGTCAATTTTCCAAACCAGCTGTTTCCAAAGGTTGATTGGTTCCAGTGCAAGACTGAACCCAATTGGTGCCAGTGAAGCAGACCTGGACTGTTTTCAAAACCAGCTCATGCTGGCTCTAGGCAGGCAAGCTCTGACTATCCGAACGGAGTTGGCCAGGTCTTGATTGACCAGTGGGTGTCCAAAACTACCCTTTCCCCACCCTGTAAATCTAAACTGGGCTGAGGTGAGCTGAGCTGGGTGGAGAAGCCCAGAGAGATGCCCCTCAGCTGGGAGTCCCTGGCACCTTTGGAGAACCCGGATCTGGGGGGCTGCTCTTACACCAACTATGGGCTTCTTGAAAATGGGGAGAGCGTGATTTTTCAATTTCCTCATCAACTATTCTGTACCCCAAAAGCTGAACCCTGAGAGCAGAGAGCCCAGCAAGGTGCTGGGACTCTTCAGAGCCTTTGTCTTTTGAAGCAGCAGATACTAGGTGAGGAGAGGCTATCACTTTACACTGGTAAGGAAGATGGCTTAACCACATTTTAGAAATTCAAGTTTTGATACATACATTCAAGTTTTTATAAGACAATTTTACTTATTTTCTATGTAAAAAGTAAAACAGAATATGGTCCCACAAGTGGGTAGAATACTCCGCTCCTTACAAGCATACATGGCTCTACTGAAATCCCGATAAAAGTGTTGAACAGCTGGGAATCTCATCTCTGCTGGAATGATGAGGCATGCTTTGCCAGAAAGAATCAGAATGTCCTTCCTTTCCGACTCCTTGTAACCTACCTATCATCAATTGGCTTGTGGCAGAGTCTCAGCACTGGATCAGGGACCAGATTATCCAAAATAATGTAATCACCAGTCTGTTTACACAGTTTTGGGTTGATTCCTGAGGACAGAAGGTCTTGGAGATCTCCAGACTATTGTGAAGAACACCACACGGACCGATGCCAATGCTTGGTGAAATGTTCTCTCTTCAAGTACTAATCCTAATGCTTGTGATACAGGATACTGTCCCAGGGCATTTAAAATTTGTTTTCAATTTTACTATTTTAAAAGATTTATTGAGTGCCATTGAACCAGAGACCTTTGGAAAGGTCTTCATACCAAAAAAACTTCAGGGTTGAGTAAGCCTTTTCCAGGAATAAGAAAATTAATGAGAATCCAGGAAAAGGCACACAGGAAAATACATGCAAACATCAGCCCTGTTTTGTCTGTCTCGGGATGGTACCCCTGAAACATTGGACAGACGTGTATTAAAAAAATCCTGTTTTATGCCTTTGAAACTACAATTTTAACATTTACTCTTTTCTCATGTTGCAAAGGCTCTTTAGGAGTTCTTATACCAATTTTAGATTGGTTTTGAAGTTTTATAGGATATAGCTTGCCATTTTTCCACACCAGAAGTTACTTTATTTGAATACCAGGGTGTGTTTCTATTGCATTACTGGCAAAGAGAATCGGAAAAAAAAAAGTGTGAAATTTTATTTTATTGCTACCAGAAAATATTAGCCATAAGGTGGAAATGTGAGAAACCTCCCACTTTGTAAGAGGAATCCAGTGTCCCAGACCTTGACGTTCCACTGAAGTAGGTGATGAAGTCTTAGAGCTTTGTGGCTGATGCAGAGGTCAGGTAGCTAGTGACCCTTGTAACGAGGCGTGCTCTGCTTCATCCTTTCCTTCTCCCTGCTGGACGAGAATGTGGGCACCACAGCAGCACACCAGCAGTGAGCGTGAGCAAGGAGGTGGGAGGACTCTCATTTGCTGACGGTGACGGAGCCATCAATCCAGCCCACCACGTGACAGGGAAAGCAATGTTTAGTTGCTCTTATCTTGAGGAAAACATGGGAGGGGATTAAGCTATGCCATTTAACATATACCACATTGGCATCACGATTATTTTGAACTGAAGACATTTGAGGAAAAGCAGACACAAGCGAAAGTCTCTGCTCTCCCCATGTGCCCAAAAGTAGGATTTACATCTCTCTTCTCTTCTCAGCTCAAGAAGGAAAAAACAATCTTCCTCCCAGGAGATGCAAGTGGCATCGGCATGTCTGCATGAATCAACCTTCCTAGACCACCCTTATATCTCATTACTTCCCCCGTATATTAATCTTCCCCAGTACTGCCTACACGCAAAGCACCAAACCCTTTTTGTTTGTAACTTCTGTACAAATGTATCACTTTTGGTTAAAATACGCTCTGGGTCTGACCATCTCTTTGGGATTGTCACTTCATTTTTATGAGCTCCTGACTTCTGCTCCCACTATGGAGTAAATCCTTCTCTCCTCCTACAATTTTTTGTCAGTTGAATTCACAGACCCCTCCTATTGAATATGAAGTAAAGCAAATTTTTCTTCCCCTACAACATCAGATGAACCAAAACACGTGAATTTGCTCTTTGGAAGACTGTGCTACCTAATCTAGTAAACACAGCACAAAGAGCTCCACGCCTACCAGCAGCAATTGTCATCCATCACTCATTTTGTTTGTGCTCTCATTCCCTCTATGTATTTTTAACACAATCCAAGGGATTCCATCATTGTACCCATAAATATTTTAGTAGTGTCTCCAGAAGACTCTCCTGTTTGGTGAAAACACTCCAAATATGACAACGTGATTTGGGTCGGTTAACAATATAGTAAGTGGGGCCTCCCCGGTGGCGCAGCGGTTGAGCGCTGGGTTGCAAAGCTGCCCGCAGCCTCTGCAGCACTGGTTCGATTCCCGGCTGCTCCCCGACCACCACGGGAGGGTCCCACATGGCGTGCAGACCTCTCCTGCCGCCCGCTGCTCCCCTCAGCAGTGTACTTCGGTCCTTCTGCCTGTTCTGCTCCCCGCTCTGGCTCTGGTGAATTCTCTCACCTCCCACGCTTCTGACTCTACCCAGTGCTTTTATAAATAAATAAATAAATAAACAAACAAATAAATAAATAAATAAAATCTTTAAAAAAAAATACAGTAAGTGACATGTGACGGGCAGTCAATGACCATGAAGGACTCCAGGGTTGTGGGGGTGAAAGACTTCACCTGAGGCAGTATGCAAAGTGTGAAGGGAAGATTTACTGAATTCCTGTGCAGAGACAGTGGGCAGATGAGAAAGAGTTCATCTGACCACTGAAAGAAAAGTCTGGCTCTTTCTTATGCTAAGTGTGTGGCTGTCACTAAGACTGAAGATACAGGTCTGTGCTAGCTGCTATCTACTGAGGTGGCAGGCCGTGACCCCTTCCTGAATTCCTTTAAAATTTACCTCAGCCTTTAATGGCCACAGGTAAGTGTTTAGCCCCGTTTCAGTTAACAATCAGTTGGTTCCCTTATCTGTCCAAGGTTGCAGGGTCTGGTTACCAAGGTAACGACTCACTTCCCTGGGTCTGTTTAAAACTTCCCATCCTTGGCGCTGGAAGGGATCATGCTCAGCGAAATAAGCCAGAAAGAAAAAGAAAAATACCGGATGGTCTCACTCATAGCAGGAATCTAGAAAACTTAAATAAGGGACCAGGAAAATGAATAACTATAAGAAAGTGAAAATCAAAATCAACAAAAAACTATGAACCAGAGACACTTTTTGAGGGGTGGAGGGCAGGAGGGGAGGGATTGGGGCCAGAATGGGGGGGGTTGCAATTGTATGGGGAATATAAAAATAAAATTTATTATTTAAAAAAAAGGTAAATAAAATAAAACTTCCCATCCTTGTCTGCTAGGCACAGAAAAGACTAAGCTTTTTCTTTTTTTTTTTAATTGTTGTGGATCATTTATTATTAATATAGCTTTCAAAATACAATAATGCAAGTCTAATTTATGGATGAAATTATTGCTGAGTGAGTAAATATTGTATTCATAGAAGGACAAATGAGAAAAAAAGCAAGCAAGTAGGCATTGTTCTACAACATGTGAATCATACATACGTGTAACACAATAAAGTTGTCAGACCATCTCAAATCAAAGTCTGTGGCTTAATCAAAGTACAGGATTCTTTTATGTAATCAATCAACATGCTCTTTGCCAACTTTTCAGTTAATGACAAGTACATTAAAAAACTATGGATACCTTGGTGGTGGATGTGTTGTGGTAATATATACCTGAAGAGGTAGAGCCATCTATTTATGAATCATATATAGTGTTTTACACCAATGTTACCTTAATTAAAACATTAAATGGAAATTTATCAGATAAAAATGGTTGAATTCTATAGTTTTAAGATAAAGGTCATAAGGTCATAATATCCTTAAATAAATTTAATCAATCAGGATTTTCTATTGATTTATATACTCTGATCCAAAAGTTTAAACCTTGAAATTAAAAGAAATCCAGAATAGGTGGAAAAAAAGCCTTATAATTTGGACAAACCATTTTGCTTGAGACTGAGCTTTTTCGACTCTGTAACCCAGCATTTCCCCCGTATGAGAGGACAATGACAAATTTTTGGACATGGGATGATCAAAAACTTCTGTGGCTGCTTTCTGCTAAATCTGGGCCTTAGAGATGCCCCTATCTAAAGGACTGTATTCTGGGAAAATAGGGAAGG
Organism: Talpa europaea; assembly: GCF_964194135.1. Taxonomy (NCBI): domain Eukaryota; kingdom Metazoa; phylum Chordata; class Mammalia; order Eulipotyphla; family Talpidae; genus Talpa; species Talpa europaea. The sequence continues at coordinate 137,675,510 of NC_140068.1, forward strand.
AGGGTGCGTGAAAGGCAGCAAAGTAGCTAAGCCTCACATAAGGACAGGAGGTTCAGGTGAGGATGACTGTCACGGGTGGAGCTCAGTCCCAGGGTCCACACCTGGGCGTCCAGCGGCTGACAAGGTCTCCACACTCTGTGATCGAGAACCACAGTTTAATGGACTGCAAAAGAGAGGAAACTAAACAGGTTAAATGGCAGGATTTGAATATAATAAGGGAGTAAATTGAAGGAGGGTTCAAGAGGGGAGCAGTGTGTATGAAGGTACCTTTTGTTGAGATCTGAAGTTGTTGGAGTAATCTGCCAAGTTGGAAGTATTTTCAGGCCTGGTCAAGGGGAGTAAGCTGGACATTATGTGCTTGAGAATTACGAGTGCCAGCCATTAGGCGCAGGGATTGGATTCATGAAGTGCCAAATTTGACCAAAATATTGATGAGGGAAGGACCCACAGAAAGGAGTGTAAGAATGGAAGCTAAGGTTCCTAGAAAGCAGAGAAGCCAGGATAACCAGGACCAAGTGTTCATCCAGGCGCCCCAGCTGGCATGGGCGTGGTCCTGCAGCCGGCCAGCTTGGTCTAGGAATTGTTGAACATGTTTTTGAACCTGACACGACTATTAACCCCAAAACATTTTTCTTTTAACATAGTGCAGGTGCTTCCTTGAGCAGTAGTGATAACATCAAGGGCTGGGAGGTCTTGTAAAACCACTTTTCCAGTGAATTGAGTTGTTCTTGTAAGAACTCGAGAGGCAACTATTTGTTCCTTTGATTGGCTCAATAATTGACAAACATCTGCTAAAACCTGAGAGCAGAACCCATTCATAGTGTGCAAGTGTGGGGGTCTTGGGAGTCCCTTAGTCTAACCGCTAACATAACCACAGGTAGGCAGTCTTGGGATGAGAGTTGCCTCATGCAGTGCAGAAATTCTCTGATAGTGTTTTCTTCTTTTGGGGAGGGGCTCAATCCTTTTTGGAACTGTTATCAATTGTCAAACTGATCACTTCTAGGGCAAGATCGGGTTAATTTGTAAGGCAGGTCATTCTCTAGTGGTCCTCAATTTCCATATACCCAGATCTGTTCTGCAGTCAGGGTCGAAGGAATTGTCATTTCTGTAGCTGCTTTAATGACTATGTCAATCATTTCTACCCCCACCTCCAGTTTCTGGTCTTGTGATGCCTCCTTCCCAGATTTTCTACTCTTAGCCTCCATCATTCCCCCTCCCCCGACCACATCCAGCCCAAAATCTTGAGGCGAGCCAAAGGGAGGTGGTCTATCTCCTGTAGCTGCTTCAGGCTGGGGCAGGATGTAGAGCTATGGGCCTGGGATATGGTCTCCCTCGTGCAAGCACTGAGCTAGCTAGAGCTGCTGGCTCTGGAAGGAGGCAGAAAGGGAGCCTAAAGGGGGTGGTGTCTGGGCCTGCTGTTCCTCTTGGACGGAGAGTTGGAACTTGCAGGCCCCTATGCAAGAGGAAACAACTTTGACAAGGAGACAAGGCATGCAAGGTCCACAGAGGAGAATGAGGAATGGAACAGTGTCGAAGTGTTACAGGGCAGGGAGGGGCCACCCCAGAGCCCGCAAACCTGCCTGCTCTAAATAGGTTCTGCCATCGGCCGCATCAACACAACACATGAGTCTTTAATGAAAAGGGACTTTAATACAATTAGTGAACAATACAGGAAAGGTAAAGAATGTAGTTTTCAAATCAAGAACCCGAAGTTACCCATCCCCTCATGGGTAAAAGTCCACCCAAATGAGATTGGCCCAGAGCAAAACCCGAAAGCCTGCTACAAGTCTAAAGCACCTTCCAGTGCGGACCCACAGAAAAGGATCAGAAACCACCAGTCTGGAAGGAAAAGAACAAAATCAACTCCACACAAAAACCCTGTTGTCACCTCCCCACAGGTCTCTCACCCACATCTGTGTCACCCAGTCCATGACCAAGAGGCAAGTGCAGTTTCTTCACATGTCTCTTGGCTCCATGTACCTCCTCCAGGTCTCCTTCTGGCTCCATCCTGCTGCCTTCCTTCCTCAGTCTCCTTTGCAGCAGCTTCTCTTCTCTTTGCTCAGCTCCACCCTCCTTTGGGTGGGGCAGGAAACCTGAAACTTCTCTTTTTCCTGTGGACATCCCTGTTACAGAACGGCCTCAGGAGTATACGTGGGTGCCCACCATGAAGATATCTCCAGTCCCCTGGGAGAGATTGTTTCCCTTAAGTGGTAACAAGTAGATGACAGGAACAGCTTTATTGTAGAATTTTTCAAGGTATTTATTGGCAGAGGAGAGAACAAGAGTAAGTAAAGAGTAAAGATAAAATACTCAGTGTGGCAATTTGGTTTAGGGTCTAAATTGCCCTTCACTCATTTTCTGGGCTGTGGTCAAGAATCCTCTTTTGTCTTCTTTTGAAGAGGTATTTCAGGTAGCAAGACCAGAGAGTTACACAGAGGCTTTAGAAATGACATACTGTGTAGCCATTATAGAATCAATAAATTAAGTAACAGGGAAATTCCTATTTTAAGGCTGAAGCATAATACAATGAACTTTTTAGTCAAGTCCCAAATCTGTCCCCCCAAGAGATTATTAACCAGCTATTGAAAAACGGAGTGACAACTATCAATACCTGCCAGTACTTCTAGGGACTTGGGGTAGAGTCTGCTGGAACCTGGTCTCCACAGGACCCAGTGGGAAGGGCCCTCTGAGTTTTGATCTGGGCTTCAACCTGAGCTGCTTCAATGACAGCATCAGGGTCTCAGAGAACCTCCTTCTCTGGTTGTGCCCTTAAGTATCCCCCAACATTATCTTCTTTTCTTCTTTTTTTACAGTAATTGTTCACCTTTTACATTTATTGTTCCCCCTAGAGGCGGTCCCTCCCACCACCTTTCCACTCTGCTTGCCAGTGGCTCCCTCCCCTGCTATGATCACTTCAGTTCCTCCCACACTGCATGCCCCAGATCTAGGGTCGGCCCTCAAGCCTTGTCCTTTTCCTGGGCGGGGACCTGAGCTCCTGCAGCAGCCTAGTCAGGTCCCCAGGGACAAGTGGCAGGCAGGTATCGAGGCAAAACAATTCAGGAACCTCTTTTAGGGCAAATGTGTGGAGTGGGTCTCCAGATTCCTTGATTCTGGAACTTTCTATGGAATAGACAGCCCCTTTTCTCCAGGCCAGTGTAGTCCTGTGGGACAAGCTTGGAGGCTGGGCAGCAGTGGATGTTTTCCATTATTGCTCCAGGGGCCATTTGGCACTCTGCTACAAAAGTGCAGCAGTGGAGGGAGTTGGAAGTTCCCTAAGTTGCCTGGAGACAGCGACTGTAGAATAGCTGGGGCCAGGCTAGATGGCCACTAGTGCTATCTGGGTTTGAGTGCCTGCTGGAGCCCAGCACCCCTGCTTGGCACTCTGAGGCCTGGCCCCAGAAGCAGCTTGTAGGCAGTGCTAACAGTACAGAGTGGAACACACTTTACTGCCTGTCACCATTGGCCTCACTGGGGCCCAGGCTGCAAGCAGAGGCTGGCAGTGATGGCTGGCAGCAGTGGTTCCCTTACTCTGCAGCCCCAGGGCATGTGACCCCCATTGGGACTACAGAAACAATTTTGCCCTATGCTGGACCAAGCTCTGGCATGGGAGGGACCAGCTAGTGCTGTGGCCCCTGGTTCAGGGGCCAGGGGCCAGCTCCAGGGCTGTATGTCCCTGCAGCTGAAAGCATAAGAGAGGTCCATGGAGTCCTGAGCCCACCCTGCAGTCGCTGGATCCACATCCCAGTGCTGCTGCTGGATCCTCCCTTCTACATGGTTATACACCACTGAAGGCAGAGCGCCTCCAGGATCACTGAGGTTGGTTGTGGCTCCACTGAGCCCACCAGCCACTGAGCCTGCCCCAAGGTTAGTATGAATTAAATGAACCAGTCTAGTTCAAGCCCAGCTTATTAATTATTCAGCTTCAAAATCAAGAACTGGCTGACTGGCTCTAAAATGGTCCCATTAGTCACTTAGAATTGAAAATGGACCAATCAGGCAGGTAGGGTGGGGGACCATGAAAGAGGATATAAGGCAGGGCAGAAGCCAGCTGAAGGACTCTGATCCTGGTCTACAAAGAAAGAGAAAAGGACAAGGAAGAAAGAAGGATCCAGCAGGCAACCTCCAAAGAAGACAAGCTGAAGGGCTTTGCAAAGAACAGGCCACTGCATCTGCCTCCAGCCCTGCCTCTGACACTGCCTGAAAGGAGCACCCAAGGCCTGGTGTCTCTAAGAGCTGTTAACACTGGTGTCTCTGACACCATCTCTGGTGGCCAGGGCTAGCCAGCACAGTGGACAGGTAACCAGCATTCAGTGTCTGGGTCACCTCTGAGAGCTGTTAACTGCTCCCGATTGTCTGGCACCACTTCTAAGCGCTGTCGCCTCTGTTGTTTGGTCCAGTATCTGGTGCTGTCCAGTTTGGCCTTCACATTGTTGCTGTGGGCTGCTGTCATCTCAGTGACCCCACCTGTGAGCAACTCCAGCTACCTCTGTGATTGGGATCCAGGCCTGCTGCTTGCTGGCGTATCACATGCTCCAGGCCCTCGTGGATAGGGCAGTCTCTCTTGGATGAGAAGCCTTTTGTTTGGGACTTCTGGACACTATCGGGGTGGGGGGTAAGGTAGCTGGCCACTTATGGCCTGAGTAACTCTGTTTTCCCTGTTTGTTAAATAAACCCCATTGTGGTTATTCCCTGAGCCTGCATGGTCTTGCAATTATGCACATGGGTGAGAACCCACAGACAGTGACCTGTCCTCTACTGGGCACTGTCCTTGGACGCTATGGCCCCACTGTATTCCTGTCCTAGCTCTGTTTCAGTCACAAGTTGGCAGTCTCAGGACAAGAGCTGCCGCTGCTGTTCAAAGGGAAACATTTATTAAAAGAGATACCTGCATAATCACAAGCAGGCAGTAATGGGACGAGAACAGCCTTTTGCCAGGGCATGAACCCATAGGCATGATTGCAGGAACTCCCTAACAGTGGCAGGTAGCATGGGGAGGGGAGGGTAAATAATTGTCAGGCTTTTCAGCCCTCCCGCCATTAGACTGATCACAGCGGTCCTGAATGCATGCTTGATGGCGGGTACCTGGAGTGGGGTATGGGCATGCGTAGGTGGTTCACTTGGGCTGAGAGATGGCTCAGAGCAGCAGAACCATGAGAAGGAGAACAAGCAGGAAAGAGAGAATGAGACCCCGAGAAAACACCAGAGAGCCCAGAAAGAGTGAAGATTTGCTGGGTGCTGGGAGGCCTGCAAGCCTCCTGGCCTTCCTGGCACCCCTGCCCGCCGTGTACCTGATAAATGGCAATAAAAGCCTGAAAAGCTACCGAGGGCACCAGGACCCTCCTTTAACCATTGTAGAGTAAGGTAAAAGTGTCAGACTTTTCTGCCCTCCCTCCATTAGGATAGATGACGGAACCCTGTGGTCCCAAATGCATGCCTGATGGCGGGCACCTGGAGTAAGATGTGGGCATATGTAGATGGGATTCACCTGGGCTAAGACTGGGTTTTTAAGGGCAGCATCATGGGGACGCCAGCAGAAGCAGAGAAGCGAGAGAGCAGAGCAGCAGAGACCACCAGAGAGCCCAGACAGAGTGAAGACTTGCTGGGGGCTGGGAGGCCTGCCAGCCTCCCGGCCCCCCAGTACCCCTGCCTGCTGTGTGCCTGGTAAATCCCAATAAAAGCCTGCAAAACCCACTGAGGTCTCCAGGACTCTCTCCTCCTTCACCCGTCTGCTTGGGTCATAAAGATTCTGCTCTGTGTCCCCTCCTGCCATTACATTTGGTGTAGTTGGCAGGATTATCCATGCAGACAGGTATGGAGGCCTCCAAAGACCTCTGGAGTAGCAGCCCTCCAAAGACTGAGTAGCAGCAGACTGGGAGCCTGTGACAACGCTGGAGGCTTCATGGCGGCACAGGAGGTGGACAAGGTCTGGGAGCTATCGGAAGAGACCTCGCGTGAAGGAGATGGCCCGAGAGGTCCAGCCCAAGACACCTGAGGCAGCAGAATCCTCTGGGAAGAAAGGACCATGATTCGGAGCTCGCTGGTGCTGATGCAGGGAGAAACCAACAGACTTGAACTAATGGACTTGGACTGACAGTCCCGCCAGAAGGCAGAGGACCTATGCAAGTTGTTACATTTTGGGGACCTGAGGGTGGATGGTATGGTCTGTACACCCCAGGAGATGGGAATCTGGGGGTGGTCAGTGGGCCTCAGTGGCCAAAAGCAGCCTGTGTACTGCCCGGCAACCAGGCAAAGGAGAAAAGCCAACTGAGAAAGCAAAAGCTAGTGCTGAGATTGGGAAGATGTTATGCACTAAGTAAGCTCAAGAAGGCCAGTCAGTCTCTTAAAATCACCTGTGGGTGATGCCCTGCTCACGGTTGAGTGAGGGTGAGAAGCTGAGGAGCCCGTCCTTGGGGGACGGGTGGGGAACGTGGTTTGTGGTGGAGCCCACAGCCGAAGAGGGGACTCAAGACAGGCCGCATGTGGAGCTTGTATCCACAGATCCCTGACCCATGTGCTTGTGCAATGGGTTGGCCTGAGTGCAGGGGTCTGCGTGTCGCATTGGTGGCTATGAAAGCCGAGTGCTGGAGCGACTGCAGACAGAAACCCTTAGGGTTGGCGATTACTCTCAACAGTACAGAATCATCAATCCAGGAGTGAGCGCATCCTGGGGGTGGATGCTGTGTGGCTTGTGGCCGACCACAGCCAGAGGAGGCCAGGAAGCCTGATGGTTCCTGGTGTGTAACAGTAGATGCCGTGAGTGGTTCCCCTCCCTCGCATGAGCAGTGCCTTTGGCAGCAGAAGTGGTGGATCATCTGCTGGTGCCAATAATTGTCTTTTGCCACTAGGTTGGTGCCCTGCCTGGACTTATTTGTGTTCTATTTTGTCATATTGTTTTATTGTGATGTATACACTGTTTCACTTTTGTGGGCCGTGACTGCAGTGTTCTATTGCCAAGAGAAACGTATATGACATGTATAGACTGTCTGGCAGAAAACCCTGAGGGGGTGGTTTGTAGGGTAAAGTAAAAGTGTCAAGCTTTTCTGCCCTCCCTCCAATAGGATAGATGACGGAACCCTGCGGTCCCAAATGCATGCCTGATGGCGGGCACCTGGAGTAGGGTGTGGGCACATGTAGATGGGATTTACCTGGACTAAGACTGGGCCTTTATGGGTGGCGTCATGGGGACGCCAGCAGAACCGAAGAAACTAGAGAGCAGAGCAGCAGAGACCACCAGAGAATGCCGGAGAGCCCAGAATGAAGACTTGCTGGGGGCTGGGAGGCCTGCCAGCCTCCCGGCCCCTCAGCACCCCTGCCTGCCATGTGCCTGGTAAATCCCAATAAAAGCCTGCAAAACCCACCGAGGTCTCCAGGACGCTCTCCTACTTCACCTGTCTGCTTGGGTCATAAAGATCCTGCTCCGTGTCCCCTCCTGCCATTACACCATCTGCTCCAATCATAGAGATTCTGAACTGTGCCTTCCTGTCTCTACAGAAGTCACCATCCAGCATCTCTCTGTGTGTGTGTGTGTGTGTGTGTGTGTGTGTGTGTGTGTCTGTCCGTCCGTCCATTCATCCATCCATCCATCTAATGTATCTATCTATAGTCTCTGGATCACATCAGTCATCTGAGGCCTGGGCCCAAGCTTGCTCTTTGCCCCTCCAGTCAAGACAAACATGACAGACCCCCATGTCTGAGCCCTGCAGCCTCCCATGTCCCAACACCCATCGGTTCATTTTTCTGCTCAGCCCCTCTGTTCTGGCCCTTCACACCATCTGCTTGGGGTCACAGGGTACAGTAAGATCTCTTTCCTTCTTTTTCTGAATTTTGGTAAATGCCAAAACTTTGAAATAACCAAAATTAAAGATCTAATAATATAATTGACAAAGAGCTCTGCTTGTGCAAGTGTTACATCACATACATCAAATTAGTGTCACCTAAAAATCTTAGACTACTAATATTAATATTCCTATGCACGCCAAAGTTAAACATTTCGTCTTTTTTCCTCTCCTAAACTGCTGTTCTATTCCAATTTAGGAAATAACACCAATAGGTCAAATTCACTGCACGTCTTTCCCATTAAATAAGGAGAAATGTGTTTCAGCTGTTCTACTGAGGTTCCATAAAATTTCCTCAACCGGGGCCTCCCTGGTGGCCTAGGGGTTAAGTCTCAGCACTATCACCATGACAGCCTGAGTTCAATCCCCAGCCAGGGAGCTAACCCATGTATGGTGCAGCAGACCTCTCCTGTCTTGCCAGCTATGGATTCGCCTGCTGTACTCCCCACTCTGTCTCTGGTGAATCCTCTCACCGTCCACACCCCTGGCCTGTACTCCAGGCTCTTCTATGCAAAAATGAAATCATTTAAAAAAAATTTCTTCTGATCAATCAAAAGTAAGACTGCCAATGTTCCCTAATTTAGATTTATGTGAACTTTTTTGTAAGTATTAGGGAAAAAAACATCTTTCAATTACCCAACAGTGACCAAGCTCTGGCCGAACTCATCCAGTCTGACACTGACAGCCAAATTTTAACTGGAATACTTAACCTTCAAAACATCTAATTTCCCAACTCTTGGTTTACCCAAGGTGTAAAGACACAGAAACTAAGTTCACCTCAGGATGCCTCTTCTGTGTAACACGTACCTAACACAACACAAATGGCACAAATGAGAAAAAAATTACCCTTGATAGCACAACCCCAAGACATACATGTGCCACTGCAAACCACGAAATTCCAAAATAACTTTCATTAAGCAAAAGTAAGGCCAGATCTTGCTTGCTAGAATCAAGTTCAAAATTTCTACAGGCACCATCTCTGTCAAATGTGTGACATCCTGCTGAGGTCAGAACAATTACACGATGAAGAAAGACAGACAAACGAACACCTGTAAACACAGACGGCTCCCTGAGTTTTCACTTTACTCACAAGGACAATCTTATGCAGCTGCAGTTTTACTCATTTACAAACACACTCTGCAAAGTAGATGAACAGGAAAAATCAGACATCAGCCCCCATGCAAAGACTGGAATTGTAAAAATTAAAAAATGACAAGTCAAAATCAAATCCCCAAACTAACTGCACTCACAGCTGAGGGGCCAGGGGCTAGACATGGTGGACCCTGCTTCACCCTAGTAGCCCTGCCCTGAAGCTCCTCTTTAAACCAACTGCACCTGGACCTTCCTCTCCTCTGCCAGTTCTCTCCAGTCCTGTTAGTAAAAATAGGGTTTTATTTTTGGTCCCAAAGACCTTTTGTTTCTATGTGTGGCAGGTGAATGGACCCAGCACTGGTGAGAAAAATTCTGACCATGGCAGGTTTTTTTTTTTTTTTTTTAAGATTTATTTATTTATTTATTTATTTATACAAGCACTGGGTACAGTCAGAAGCGCGGGAGGGTGAGAGAATTCACCAGAGCCAGAGCGGGGAGCAGAGCAGGCAGAAGGACCGAAGTACGCTGCTTAGGGGAGCAGCGGGCGGCAGCCATGGCAGTTTTTAGTGCAGTAACTCGTCAGGAGAGGATTATAATTAGCAGTGATGTATCTTGGGCGACTATAATGGTGTCAGAAGTTGCTTCATTAGATTGCACACGTGTATTTTCCTTGTCTTTGTATATATCGTAATAAAAGATTCTTAAAACCGAAGAAAACGACCTACAGCAAAAGACTAATTTTAAAAAAGCATGTCAGACCCAAAGTACCTCAGCTACTGACATAAATGCTAAAAGAGTCACATTGGATTAAAAATAATTTCATTGCACATTCCTCATAGGTGACACACTTCAAAATGACAGAAAACATCCATCACACATGCCTTTTATTTTTTAATATACATTTTACATCATTGTTCATTTTTGAAGAATGGTTGCTTCCCTCCCCATCCCTGACCGCAGGTACAGGCCCCATAAAATTTCGCCCACAATTCACCTGTGCACCATCACCACAGTCCCCTGTGCTCCTCCCTGCCTCCTTCCATCCCTCTACACATGCCTTTTAAAAAGGAAAGCAGAGTCCAGTTAAGTGTCAAAGCAGAGCTGCCTGTTGATTTTGATATTTACTTTATTATAATTACTTTTTTTTCCTGATCCCTTATTTGGATCCTCTACATGCTCTAACTGGGATGGGAGGACCACCAGGGACTATGGTGATGGAACACAGGTGACTTGCTGGCGGGAATTTCACCAGGTCTATAACTGAGATGAGAAAGCACACATTGTACAGAAATGAAAAATAATATAAAAATATATATACTAAAAAAAAAAAAATCAAAGCAGAGAATCCACGGAACATGAGGTGAGGAGGCCCAAGCGAGGATCCGTAGGGCGAGGACAGTGAGAACAGGTCTATGGCGGCGGGGAGGGCAGCACCACAGCAGCCTGGGGGCCCATGCCCTGGCAACAACCCGGCACCTGGAGGCCTGGTCTTCTGGCTGGCCCCCAGCCGGGAATCGAGAAGAACATGAGGCTGGGGGCACCCTGAGCCCACGTAGGATCCTGGAGACTCTCCCGGCACCACCAGCGGCACCCCCACCGAGGGCTCCCAGGGCGGGTGCTGGCCACACTACCCAGAGGACTTGGCCTCTGTCCCCAGCCTGGGAGACCAGCGCTGATGCTGCTGCCACAAGCAGGCCCGGCTGCCGCCAGCCCAAACACCTGTCACGCCAAGCCGGTGCTGTGTTCCTGGGCAGGTGCGCACCTTTCGAGATCTCCCCACCCGCTTCCCAGACTTCTGGACCTCCTGCATCACTGCACCTGGGCGCCACCTCAGCTAATCCGGCTCTACTTCAACATGCTAGCTGTGGGCGTGCACCCACCCTCTTCTGCCTGGGCACCCCCAGGGACGAGCAAAGGCCAAGGTCACCTGGGGTCAGGCCATGGACCCCTCCCTGCAGTGGCAGGTAAGCGGAAGCCACTTACTCTGAGCTGATTCACATCCCGGGGGAAGGCATGGGCCTCTTACACCCTGTCCTGCCAGCAAGACAAAGGGGAATAGGGGCCTGCGGGGACAGCTGTGTGCTGCTGGAGGAGAATCTCAAATGAGATAGAAAAAGCAAAAAACTACTTGGCTATAAACAGTTTAATTATAGTCAGCTTCTGTCTGATAATCATGGATTTAAGGTTGCCAGAAATGCAACTTGCACCTTTATATGCATTTAGCTTGATGGTAGGTGAGGAGCTGACCCACCCAGGCCCACTTCTTGGTGCTGCAGAGACTCTGTTGCACTAAATTATCATGTTTCCTAAAAGCTTTGGTTTCCTTTATTCAATTTGCTTGGTCTTTCAGAAGGCCCCCTCACTGAAGTGGGAGCATCTCCCAAGGACTGGGATAGCAGGAAGGGTCTGGTGGCGTCAATTCAGCTGTACCCACAGCAGTGTGAGGAACTGACACTCTGAACACTAAGCTGCTTGGTGTCTTCAGTGACTGTTAAATTTTTTACTAAGTAAACAACCTGCATTAAACTTACTTTTGTAATGTGAAAATAGGTCATAGCAGAATTCAAGGCAAATACCACTAAGTGTGGAAATGAATTGATTTGAATCTAAATGTGAAGAACTGTCACTTTAAGGGTATGGGACAACTTTCATGTCTCTTTTAGCACTTAATAGTATTGCTTTAAAATGAGTAAAACAGGTTCTGGTTCCAGATGGTGATGTGGGAAAATCCTGAACTCACCTTCTTGGACACACTAAATCTACAGCTCTATCTGGAACAATTTCTTCCTAAGAAAACTCAAAAACCAGCTGAGTGACTCTTGTATCTCAAAGTGGGGAAGAGGGGCTGAAACCTAAGTCTCCCCTAATCCCCACCTCTCGCCTATCCACTCACTACTGGAGGGAGATCCAATCTGACACTAAAAACGAAGACGACAAAATATAAATGGTACTTTGTCAAACTAGAAAACTTCTGCATAGCAAAGGTAACAGGAAACCAGTAACAAAATCAAAACACAATTTGCAAATGATGTATCTGAGAAGGGGGTTAACATCCAAAATATAGAAAGAGCACATGTAGCTCAATGGCAAAAAAAAAGGGGGGGGCACAGAATCCAACTAGTCTATTTCTAAAGGCATACAGAAGGTCAATCAGTGCATTAAGATGCTAAACATCACTAATTACCAGGGAAATGCAAGTCAAAACCACAAGGACATAACACTACACACCTGTCAGAATGACTTGTGGACAAAAGGGAAACACTGTACCCTGGTTGTAGGAATGTAAACCATTGCATCCACTATGGAAAAGTGTATGTCAAGTCTTCAAAAAATTAAAAGTATATGATATGGAACTGTGTGATTTAGCAAATTAGAACTATACAATCTAGCAGTTTCATTTCTGAGTATCTACCTAAAGCAAGCACTGAATCAGAAAGATATCTGTACCCCATGTGTGGAACCAAGCTTAGCCAAGGCTTCGCCATTTTGTATATCCGCCATCTTGATATTTTAGTTCTTGCAAAACTGTATTCCAGAGATGGTTTCAACAGTCACAGCCCTCACCCCACTTGTTGACATAAAGTCAAACCATCCCCAGCCGCCAATGAGGGCAGTCTTATCCATAAATGGGGCTGCATCTCTACCTATCCAATCAGCTTAAGACTATAACCACACATGCAAAAATGCACTCTAGTAGCCAATGGGTGACAACCAGCATGATTTGATTTTTGAACCCGTTTGTAACCTTATAAAAAACACCCACTTCCCTTGTTCGGGGCTCTCGATCTCTGCCGCTGCATCGGTGCATGTTGTGAGCCCAGACTCGAGCTCATAATAAACTCCTCTGTGTTCCTGCATCAGCTGTCCATTGTCCTTGGGGGCTGCACTTGTCAACGCTGGGCACAACACATGTTGCAGCATTATTTGTAACAGTCAAGACCTAAGTGTTTACCAATGGACAAATGAATAAATATCTTGTCATGTGCAATGACACATGAGGCATCATGCTAACTGAAATGTTAGAGAAAAACAAATACCACATGATCTCATTTCTGTGTGGACTCTAAAAAGAAAAAAACAGAAAATGACAATAAAACTGGTAGAGGACAGACTGATTAGTGCTTGAAGATCCAGAAAGTGGAGGTGGGTGAAATGGGTGCAGGGAGCCAAAAAGTACAAACTTCTAGAAATAACTTATGGGAACATAATACACAGCATGGTGACTACAGATATTAACTGTGTCATATGTTTGAACGTTGCTGAGAGTAAATCTATTAAGTTCTCACCAGAGGAAAAAATGTGTGCAATGATAGATTTAACTTCACTTGCAGTCTGTATGTGATTCTTGGAGGCAGTATAGTATGTCTAACTTTTCTAAAATCCAGCCACTGTGTCTTTCAATTGGAAAATTAATACATTTATACTTAAATATTGATAGGTATATACATATTGTCATTTTGTTTAAAGTTTCCTGGCTGCTTTTTGTAGTTCTTTTCCTTTTTCTCTTGCCTCTTTTGAAAACTTTCTGTGTCTCCACTCTAGATTTTCCTTTGTGGTTATGTTGAAGGTGTGTGCATTTGAGTTAAGCATTTATGGTTAAGGGCTCAACTTCATTATTTTGCAACTGGATATCTAGTTTTCCCCAAATCTTTTGTTGAAAAGATTGTCTTTTTCCCCCCACTGAATGATCTTGGCACCATTATCAAAAATCAATTAATTATAAATGTAAAGGTTTATTTGGGGTTTTCTGTTCTATTTGTTTAAGCTTTTCTTATGCTAATATTATATTGTGAACTTTTAAACCAGTTTTGAAATCATGTGTGAGTTCTCCAACTTTGTTTTTTCTTTCTCAAAATTGTTTTGGCTTTTTGGAGTCCCTTGAGATTCTATATGAATTTTAGGTGGTGTTTTTCTATTTCTACCAAAAAAAAAAAAAAACAAAACTGATATTTTGGTAGGCTTTGAACTGAAACTGTACTTCGCTTTAAGCAGTACTGTATTATCTATTGTGTTGCCTTCAGTTTCTTTCAGCAGTATTTTGCAGTTTCCAGTGTACAAGATTGTTGCTTCATTAATTAGAATTGTTTTCTGAAAATCCTTTCAGATTGTACATTGTTAGTGTATAGAAATGCAAACGGTTTTTGCATGCTGATTTTATATTTTACAAATAGGCTGAATTCCTTAGTACTTACAGGTATTTTGTGGAATGTTTAGGCTCTTATAAACTTCTTTTAAAATGCTCATATATGGGCTTCCCTGGTGGCGCAGCGGTTGAGCGCTGGGTTGCGAAGCTGCCCGCAGCCTCTTCAGCGCTGGTTCGATCCCCGGCTGCTCCCCGGCTACCGGAGGAGGGTCCCACATGGCGCGCAGACCTCTCCTGCCGCCCGCTGCTCCCCTCAGCAGTGTGCTTCGGTCCTTCTGCCTGCTCTGCTCCCCGCTCTGGCTCTGGTGAATTCTCTCACCCTCCCGCACTTCTGACTGTACCCAGTGCTTGTACAAATAAATAAATAAATAAATAAATAAATAAATAAATAAATAAATCTTTAAAAAAAAATAAAATGCTCATATAACATTTGTGAAGATGAATTGTGTAACAGGCTACAAAGCTGCAGTAAAGTTTTAAATTAGAAATTATACAAGCTACAGTCCCTGACACCAATGCAATGTCAGAAATTAGTGACAGCAAGAAGAAACAGAGTTACACACAAATTGCTCAGTTAAATAAAATTTGGAATTATACAGAAATGATCAAATTGTAGTTAAAAATAATTTGTTTGAAAAGAAATTTACACACATTATAAAAAATCAGATGGGGATAGTATGTGCTAAAAAAAAACAGTATGCACTAGATTTCAAGCTAGAAACAAAGCAGTCAGTGCAGGACAATATGAAAAATCTTGTAGAAAAAAAAATTACTAAAAATCAAAGCAAGGGCCTCCCTAGTGGCGTAAGGCGTTAAGACACAGCCTATGAAGCTGTCCGCGGCCACTGCAGCATGAATTCGATCCTTGGCAAGGGAGTTACACATGGCACAGCTGACCTCTCCTGTCTCCACTGCTGCTCCCCTCAACAGTGTATTTCAGTAGATCTGCCTGTTCTGTTCCCCGCTCTTTCTCTGATGAATCTTCTCACCACCCACTCCCCCCCACCACCTCTGGCCTGTACTCCAGTTCTTGTATGCATAAATAATCTTTTTTAAAAAACAAACCAAAAAAAACCCAGGAAACAAAAAAATCAAAGTATTAACAAATTAGAAAACTGAGAAGTAGACTTGATAAATCAAAGACAACTTAGAATATAATAATTTTTTAGAAAAGAGAAAACATACACAATGCAAGAAAAATGATCCAAGTATCTGTCTTAAAACTTGGAGATATATTGAGACTCCCTAGTGGTGCAGGGAATTAAGCACCTCACTATGAAGCAATCCACAGCCTCTGCAGCACAAGTTCGATCTCCGGCTGGCTGGGGAGAAACCCACATGGTGAAGCAGACCTCTCCCGTCTCGCCCGCTGCTCCCCTCAACAGTGCATTTCAGTTAGTCTGCCTGTTCTGTTCCCCACTCTGTCCCTGGTGGATCCTCTCACCCCCTGCATCTCTGGCCTATACCCCAGCTCTTGTATGCATAAATAAATCAATCTTAAAAAAAAAAAAAGTTGGAGATATCATGTTTTTCTAGGGAAAAAAATAATGAAAATATTCTCATATTTTCAGGAAGTTAAGAAAGAGTATGAGGCCTCATAGCCTATAAGATCATATTCAGCTGCACGTAACAAAACCCAGCCAGGAAAGCCTGACCAAAGAATGATTCATGTGTTAACAATAAATCCTGAGATGGGTAATCCAGGCAGCCCCCAAGTCCTGAGCTGGAGAACAGGAGCAAAGAGCCAGGTTACGTCTTAGTCCTCCGTCATTCTTAGTGAGCAACTTTTCTTCAGAGACTTAGGATGATTGCTCGTCCTCCAACTATTAAATCAACATTGATTACTGTGAATTTTTAAATATGTTTTGAAAACGACATATGTGAGTTCTCCAAGCATGTTTTTTCTTTCTCTAAATTGTTTTGGCTATTTGGAGTCCCTTGAGTTTCAGACAGAATAGGGAAAAGTGTAAAGAAAAATCAAGCCATCGCAGGGCCATGATAGTTGTTTGTCCTTTTTTTATTTTTAAATCAGAGAAGCAACAGCTTTTTCTGAAGTCCTAGCAGAGAGAGAGACTTCTGCTTGTTATTTCATTAGGTCACACAACCATCTCTCTCCAGGGAGACTGGGGCAACTCCTCACCCAACACCATGATCCTTTGGTTCAAATTGTTTATTATGGTGCTCTGGGAGGCAAGCAGCCTGCGATCAGGGGCGAGGTGAACATTCTGATGACTGCCTTGTTCAAAATCCCAGCAATGCATAATTTTGAGATGTGAAATGGGTGACTTTGTTTACTATCCGTGTCATCTGATTCTCCATATGGGATGAGGGGTGTCCTGATGAGGCCTCAGGTGTTGCTTTACTATGTATGTGCAGAGATAGCTGTGACCCTTGATTTATATTTTAGGGTCCTGTGCATGATATTTCTAGAGTTCTTTATCCCAAAAAGGGCATCCTTGACTAAGGAATCCATGGTGACACTGTCCAGGGGAGAGTACCAAACCTCTGGAATTGGTCCAGAAGGTTCTCTGTGGACCAAAGCTTCCAGCGCTAAGATGACTTGTTGCATGGAGTTCAGCCAATTGTAAACTCAATTCTGTCCTTTATCGAAAACGGTTAAGGGATGAACAGCAACAGCCTTCTGATGGGCTTTGGGTTGGATGACAGCAGCAATCCATTCAAGAAATGTAGAGACTTGACAGGATGTCACCAACATGGGGGCGAAGGGATGCTCAGATTCAATTCTCCCGTAAAAAACCAACCGTTAAGGGAGAAATTGCAACAAGTTTCTGGCAGGACCCAGATGTTCTGGACAGGGTTGGTGATCCGACAGAAACGGGGAAGGCGAGAGCAACAATGTTCTTGGACACACGCCTTTTTTGAAAGTTTTTCCTTATGCTGGCAAGCTCCCCTTCCCTTCAGACTGGGTGTAGGTTTTGGGAAACCAGGTATACTTTCACGTATTCATGTCAGGATGTATGTTATGATTGATAACCTGCATTCTCTGTGCTGCTAAACCCTACAGTTCCTACTCTTTCCTTCTCCCTCTAAGTGATAATGGCTCCTCCCATATTTAGCAGAACTTTCTTGCTGAGCAAGCAGATACTGTCCTCCTGCCAGTCCCATTGCATTTCACTTTCTGAAATAACTGAACTTGCAACTCTCCATTTGCTGCTCAATATGCTTTGTTTGTTTGTTTGTTTTTTTAAAGATTTATTTTATTTATACAAGCACTGGGTACAGTCAGAAGCACAGGAGAGGGAGAGAATTCACCAGAGTCAGAGCGGGGAGCAGAGCAGGCAGAAGGACCAAAGCACACTGCTGAGGGGAGCAGCGGGAGGCAGGAAAGGTCTGTGGGCCATGTGGGACCCTCCTCTGGTGGCCGGGGAGCAGCCGGGGATCGAACCGGCGCTGCAGAAGCTGCGGGGAGCTTCGCAACCCAGCACTCAACCGCTGCGCCACTGGGGAGGCCCTCAATATGCTTTTGAAAAAATGACTTGCTTCCTCCTCCCAGACTCCCACCCTCCACCCTTGCAGGCTGTTTAAACTGGAGCTACCCACTCACAATCTAGGGAAGTCAGAACACAAACACAGTGCTCCGCTGGTTTCCCCTGCCCCTGCCTTTAGCACACCCTAAAAGAATGTCCTTTGTCAGAGGAGGCCCCCTGCAGCTCCAGGTTGGGGAGAAAGGGTACAGCTGAATGGTCCCCTGTGCTCTGTTACAGTCACAGTGAAACTGTAACTATGCTATATAGTGCTACAGCGGTTCAAAGGACAATGCCAAGGTGTAGAACAGGTCACTGTCTGCGGGTTTTCATTTAGACACTCACTTTCAAGATCAGTCACTCTCAAGGAACCACCACAATGGGGTTTATTTAACAAGCAGGAAACAGGGAGAACAAAGGGTTTTTGAGGCCAAAGTGGCTAGCTGTCTCGCCCCGGATAGTGTATGCATTGTCCAGTAGTCCCCAACAATTGTCCACTGCCCTCCTTCAGATTAGGGTGGCATGTAGAAGTGGGAGCAAATCTTGCCTCAGCTTTTTGAGAGGGTCTTTAAAAGGCCATTCCAGGCCTCAAGTTTTGAATGCCACACCAGAAACAACATCATCACAGGATCAAGCAATCAGGATCAAACACATCAGGAGATTTTGGCAATTACACATAATTTTGTATTTTCTAGAATTTCTTTGCCTCCTAATGAGCCATTGCATCCGTTCAGGTCTTAATCAAGACCTGGCAGAGTGGAGACGCCCAGACCCAACTGCTGGAGAAATGTCGGCCCTCACAATGTGTTGTGATCCACACACACTTCCTTGAAGTTTAAAGGTATAAAAATTGGCTACACTGTTCTAGAGTCAAGAGGGCCCTGAAAGGCAATGCCCTGGAGACCAAAACTTAAGAACCTGTTGAGTTCTTCAACTATTTAAGAGAAAGACAAAGGCCTAATCTTTCTCTCTTTTAGGTAAATGTGGACTGACTTGTAATAACTGATGGGCATTTGACTGCCTGTAAACTGATTGTGAATGATACTGTGAGACTATGTTTTACCTTTTATATTGTAAAATATTGTTGCTTATAGATTGTATATTATATTGCTTATGTTGCTTCTAGATAATATATATTTATATTGTAAAATATTGTTGTTTATAGATAATGACAATAGGGGCTTGTCCTACTGATCACCATAGAAATGTTGACAAAAATTGAAAGTGGGAAATTGAAACTGGATCCCCAAGGCTTGGTGGGAGGTGCTGGCTTTGTTGGTGTTGAGGTCCCCAGCGAGCACAGCTGGAGGACTGGCCTCACAGGCATCTGAAAGTGGCTGGCGGCAGCAATTATGGTTTCCTGCCACGGCTGCTCCAACATGTACAGGTAGTGGCTGGCACAAGCACTTCTGTAAAAGCAGCAGTGGTGGTGGGGAGCCCCCCCCAGCCCTGGAGCATGCTGCCTGTGGGAAGTCCCTCCCTTGGAGCAAGCGGGATTTGAATGGTGGAGCCCCAAAGTCTCCAGGAGCTGCAGGAAGTTTCCCATCAGCTGCCCAGAAGTGCTGCCTCTGGGAAGCACCAGGCCACACTGCAGCAGGAGGCTGCATGGCAGCTTCACAGAGGGCCATCTCAATGGACTCGGCTTGATGACCAGCCCCAGCACTAGCCAGGTTTATGTGCTGAAGACCTCCCGTCCCAGGACTCTGATGGCTGGCTCCAGTAGCATACTGCTTAGACAGTGCCCAGGGTCCAGGCAGCAGTGGCAGGTGGCAGTGGTTCCCCTTCCCTGCCATACTGCCCTAGGCCACTTGCCCTTCTGGGGCTGCAGTGGCAAGGTCACCCCATGTTGGGCCAATCTCTGGGAGAGGAAGCAACAACAAGTCATATGGCCCCTGGTTCAGAGATACAGGTAGGAGCACAGGGCCCTACCAGGCCAGCTCCAGCACTGCAGCTCCCTGGATCTGTAGGTAGTTGACTCCCTTGGCATCCTGGGCCAACAGGGCAGGCTCGGAGTAGAATCCACCCTGTGGCAGCTAGGATCCGTGTCCCAGTGCTGCTGCGGGATACCCCTCTTTGGTGCATTATTGCACCTGGCATTGCTGAAGAGGCACAGGTGCAGAGGCTGGTTCCAGCCCCTGAGGCTTTCCTGACCTCAAGGCATGTCAGGTCTGTGCAGCCATCAGGTTTCCCTTTTAATATTTGGCGCCTGGGTTGTATTGATAAAATGAACCAGTCAGGCTCAAACTCATTTCACTAGTTCATTACTCGGATGTAAAATGAAAATGAACTGACTGGTACTAAATATTTCAATCAAAAGCTTAGGGTTGAAAATGGCCCAATTAGGCTTGTAGGATGGGAACCCTGAAAGAGAATATAAGGCAGAGCAGAAGCCAACTTAGAGCATTGTTCCTGGACTCTTAAGAAAGAAGGAGGATCAGCAGCTGACCTCTGAAGAAGAAAAGCATCCAACATCCAGTCTCCAAGGAAGAGAAGCATCAAGCAATTGACCTCTGTAGACCTTCTCAAAGACCTGTCTGCTGCACCTGCCTCTGACATTGTGAGTGGCACCGCTGGCCTCAGCCTGGTATATCAAGGAAATGTTGTGCTACTGGTTCACAGTGCAGCTCCCTAAAGCCACAGGCTGGAAACTCACCCTGTGCTGGGCATCATGGCAGGCTCTGAGCAGCAGACTGCCCTGCAGCTGCTGGGACCCACAGGCCAGCGCTGCTGCAAGGTCCCCCGCATTTCTATACCAGCCCCTTTCAGGGGAGCTGAGTGCAGCAAGCCTCCAGGTCCACTGAGGCCAGCTGCAGCTGTGGCTCCCCAGAAGCCACTGGCCCACAAGCCTGCTCTGACTTAGTGCAGATCCAGTCTGGACTTGACCCTGGGGTTATCCCTTTTGAATCTGTTGCAATGGACCAATACGGTTTGAGCTTTTCAGTTGCACTCAAGCCTTTGAATTCACTATGCAAACAGAAAATGGAACAAGCTGACTGATGTTAAACTGGGGTTAATCAAACAGGATTGAAAATACAATCTAATTAAAATGGTAAGGTGGGGACCCTGGTGAGAATATAAGCAGGATAACACTTATCTTGAATTCATTCAGCAGATAGTGTCCAAAGAGGATTCATCAGATGGTTTCAAACCAAGATTCTGCATATGACCTTTGCAGACTATGCAGACTTTAAACCTCTGCAAACTTCCAGATCTCCATAAACCCTTCCAGAGACCTGGCCACTGCACCTGCCTCTGGCCCAGCCTCTGACATCACCTATAAGGAGCACCAACAGCCTGGGCCCACTTTCTCTTAAAAAGAGATTTTTACTGTTGGCATATGCCCAGCCACTCTAAGAACTGCTGGCCATTAGCACAAAAGCATCTCCAAGAGCTGTAACACTGTGCCTGTTCTCTGGCACTGTCCGCTGCTGACCAGTGCTAACCAGCACTGTTGGCCTGTGACTGGCACTGTGGACCTGTATCCACCACCTCTGAGAGCAGTGTACCACTTCTGATCCTTCAGCACTGAAACCAGAGCCCACAGCACATATGCTGCAGACAAGACCAGGTCTTTCCTGCTGCCACTTAAGTGGTGGGAGCTGCTGGAGCAGCGGTCGGGTTTCCCACTCACCACCAGAGCTGCAGCCTGTGGGCAGCGATTCTCCCAGGCACCAACTGGGTTTGAGCCCAGAGCCCAAAAGCTTCCATGACAGAATGACTGTTAGGTGAAGGCCCACCTCGGTGGGCTGGACTTAATGGCTGGCCTGCCACTAGCTGGATTTGCATACCAGAGCACCACTCCTTGGAATTCCCGTGCCTGGCCCCAGAAGCTGCTTGTGGGCAGTTCAAGCAGGAGTGGGTGGTGAGCATTTTACTGCCTACCACCAGTGGTCCCACTGGGGCTCAGGCTACTAGCAGAATACCAGCAGTGATGGCAGGCAGTGGTTCCATGCCACCCAAGGGCATGCAGCCCCAATGGGGCTACAGCAACTATGTTGCCCTGTGCTGCAGCAAGCTCTGGCATAGGATGTGACAGCAGGCCTGACAGCAGCCCTTACTTCAGGGCTGCAAGGAGAAGCATTGGGCCCTAATGGGCCAGCTCCAACGTTGCGGTTCCCTGGAGATGCAGGCAAAAGAGGGATCTGTGAAGTTCTGGGCCAAAATGGCAGCCCACCCTGCAGTACTGATGCAGCTCCCTTTTCTACATTGTTACACCCAACCATGACATAGTATCTGTGTGCAGAGCCTTCAGCCCCACTGTGGCCAGCTCTAGCTGTGGTTCTTCAGACTCCACCAGCCCATGAACCTACCCTGAAGTCAGGGCAGGCTAGGTCTGTGCAAGGACCAAGTTTTCCTTTTTATATTTCACACCTGGACCACCGAATGGACAAATCAGGTGTGAGCCAAACGAACCAATCAGTTAATTATTCAAATCAAAAGTCAAGAATGGGCTGACTAGATGGTAGAGCTGCCTCTGCGCCCTGGGGCCTACCCTGGGGCTGCTCCCACCTCACTCAGTTCCACACAAGGCCGCTGTCTCACACTGAAAGAAAATAATCATAATGAAATTCAGACCCTCCCAATGCAGGACTCGGAGATCTCACCTTCAGGAGCTAAGAGAGAAAAATTAGAGCCCTGGAAACTGCCATTGTCTGGGGTAGAACCACACAGAGCCTGGTCAGAGCCATGAAAGAAAACACTTTTAGAGGAACTGATGTGGACCACACATGAGGGGAGGAACCAATTACTGCACAAAGATGAACAATGACATAAGAAAAAAAAAAACAAAGTGTGGACTGGTACTAAGTGGTGCAGTTAGCCACTTAGGATTGAAAATGGCTCATCAAACTTGAAGGCTGGGAGACCCTGAAAGAGGATACAAAACAGGGCAGGAGCCACCCTAGACCATCCTGTTCCTGGCCTCTGAATAAAGAAGGATCAGCAGCCAACCTCCAGAGAAAGAAGAGAAGCCGAAGACCTTTGCAGAGACCTGGCCGCTGCACCTGCCTCCGGCTCTGCCTCTGACACTAACTGAAAGGACCATCAAAGGCCCTGGACCAGGTGTCCCAAGGAGCTGTTTGTTGTTGGTGTAGGCCAACAAGTCACAAAGAGCTGTTAACACTGGTATCTCTGACACCTCCTCCTGGTGATTGGTGGCGACTAGCACTACTGGCCAGTGCTATCCAGCACAGTGGACAGGTAAACAGCACTCAGTATCTGGTCACTTCTGAGCCTGAATGATGTCTTGCAATTGTCAGCCTATGGGAGAGACCCCACAGACCTCCCTTTGCTGCTTCCTGTTAGTACAGGGCTCACCAGCAGAGGGACCTGGGGTAGTGGTTGCTTCCGCTCAAGCATGATTTGGCAAAAGCTGATGCAATAATAACCGGATGTTATAAGATCCACGTAAAGCGCATGTGCAGACTTTCCTATATATATCCCTGCCCCTCGGTAGTAAAGAGAGTTCCTGCTTCCAGCCAAGTAAGTGTACGCATCTTTCATCCCCAGCCCCTCCGCTGTGTTCCTGAACCCCGTCGGCCTGCGGGACGGACCGACAAGTGGCGCCTGAACAGGGACCCTAGTACGAGGGATCTTCTGAGGGACCGATCAATAAGGTAAGGTCATTGTTAAGTGATCGGCATCATGGGCAATACCATGTCCAAGGGCCAACTTGTTAGAGCCCTACAACTTCTCCTTAAAAATTATGGAACTCCCGTTAAGGTTCAGTCCCTTCATAATCTAGTCTCAGTCCTCGCAAATACCAGCAAATGGTTCCTTCAGCAAGACACCGTCTCAGTACAAAACTGGGAAAAGGTCAAAGCGGACCTCCTTCTTCACAGGGACCTTTACGGACCCCAAACTGATCCCCCCCGTATTTTTTGTGTGTGGCAGCTAGTCCATGATGCCCTTAGTGATGGAGGAGCAGCTGCTTGTGAACTAGTGGCTGAGGTATTGCACTCCTTGGCTCAGTCCGAAAGCGAAACACCCACCACATAACTCGGTCACGGAAACCCCCCCTTCTCAATCCTCAAAACCGGGGGGGGGGGGAGATTCCTCTTCAGACAAGGGGGGGATGTGGAGGACAATACAGACCATCCACCTCCCTATGATAGACCACCCCCATCAACCAAAAATCAGCGGTATCCCTCCCTCCCCACTCAACTCCCCTCCACTCAACTCCCATGGCTCTGACCCAGACTTTCCTGGGCTTATACACCTAACTTCTGTTCTTTCGAGATTTGTACCCTCCAACTCTGAAAATTCTCGGGAATCCCTTCTGGCCTGCCCGGTCTTGGTTATTCAAAATGCTCAAGGACAGGCGGTCCGGCAACATTCGGCACTGCCTCTCCGAGACCTCAAGCTCTTAAAAGAATCTATCAAAGACTACGGACTTCAGAGCCCTTTTGTTCACCAAATGTTAGAAACCTTTGAAACCTTTATTATGACACCCAATGACTGGAAGGACACTTTCCGCGCGGTTTTGAGCCCGGGGGATTATCTTCTGTGGAAGGGTCAGTTTACGGAACTCTGTGACCAGTATGCTCAAACCAATCTTCAAAGAGGTTTTCCCCAACAAACTAAAGAAATGTTAACTGGGGAGGGTCCCAATTATAGTACTAACCAGCAACAATGTCTGTATAATCCTGCCGATTTTGTGCAAGTGGCCTTGGCAGCCAAATCGGCTTGGAAGGCCCTGGGATCAAGAGGGCAACCTCACCAATCCCTTACTAAAATTCTCCAAGGACCCTCAGAGCCGTTCGCGGACTTTGTGGCCCGCCTCTTAACAGCGGCTTCCCGAATTATGGGGGAGGGTGAACCTACCTCCATACTGGTTAAACAATTGGCTTTCGAAAACGCCAACAAATGGTGCCAGGAAGCCATCCGCCCCTGGAAAGACAAACATGACATCTCGGGGTATATACGCCTGTGTAAGGATATCAATGGCACCACTGTTACCGGCACCGTTATGGCGGCGGCTCTGCAGCCGTCTGCTCAACACCCCTCAAGAGGCGGTTCCTGTTTTGGGTGCGGTCAAACGGGCCATTTTCATAATGAGCGCCCCTCCCGCACGACTGCTTCTCCTTCTAAAAGACTGGGAAGTCCTTTTCAACGCTCGCCACCAACCGGGCCCTGTCCTAGTTGCAAAAAGGGTCTCCATTGGGCTAATGAATGCCGCTCCAAATTTGATGTAACTGGCTTGCCCATAACTCCTTTTCGTCAGTCAAACTCGGGGGGGACTCCAAGGCCCCAGACCCTCCTCTCTCAGGGGCCATACAATCAAGTTCCACCTCCAGCCTCTTATCACCCTCCTCAGACTTACATGGCGAGCCAAACCCACCTTCCTCACAGCCTCTTCCCCTCTTCAGCCAGCTCCAACGAACTGGGCCCTCCAGCCCCGGGTTCGACCTCCCAGTAAAATCCCCCTCCCTTTTGACACCCGCTATGGGAGTCCAACCTATTTCCACGGGAATTCATGGCTTCATGCCTCCTGACCATTTTGCCCTCGTTTTAGGACGCAGACACTCCGCTATAAGGGGATTGTCCATCATTCCAGGCCTTCCTTCTCAGGAGAAATTCAAATTCTAGCCATGGCCACACAGGGAGTGGTCTCCATCTCCCCTGGACAATCCGTGGCTCAATTAATCCCTTTTCCTTTTCATTCTCACATCCAAACCCGTCAGTCTCAACCTTTGAAAGGCCTAGCTAAAAACTCTCCTCCGGTTTGTGTCAACCTTTCTCTCCAATTAGACAGTCGGCCTATGATCTCCCTTCTTGTAGAGGGCAAACACTTCATGGGTCTTTTGGATACTGGGGCTGGTGTTTCTGTCATTGCTCAGAATCATTGGCCATCCGCATGGAAACCCACTCAATCCAACACTTCCATTCAGGGGGTGGGATCAGCCTCCCATCCATCCCGCAGTTCTCGTCATTTACACTGGACTTCAGAGGAAGGTCACAATGGATATTTTAAGCCCTATGTCCTCCCTCATATTCCCATGAATCTATGGGGAAGGGATGTTATGTCCGCTATGGATATAATCACTACCACAAACTCCCCAGCGACTCGTTCCATGGTCAAAAGTGGTTATTCACCTGGCAAAGGGCTGGGAAAAAACCTTCAAGGTGATCCCTTGCCCGTTTCTATACCATCCTCCCAAATCCGTTAGGGAAAAGACAAGTCTGGGCTGGGGTTTACCCCCCCTTTTTAGGAGGGGCCACTGAACTTCCGCCTTCCACTCCGGCTCCCCTTAAAATCACCTGGACACAAAATGACCCAGTGTGGATACCTCAGTGGCCCCTATCTAGAGAAAAACTACAGGCGGCTCATTCCCTTGTTAAAATCCAACTCACAGCTGGACATCTTGTCCCTTCCACTTCCCCATGGAATTTTCCTATATTCGTAATTAAGAAACCGTCGGGAGGTTGGCGCCTCTTACATGATCTTCGTGCCGTTAATAAAATCATGGTACCTTTTGGACCGGTACAGCAGGGTCTTCCGGATCCTTCCGGAATCCCTAAAAATTTCCCAGTTGCTATCACTGACATCAAAGATTGCTTCTTTTCTATTCCCCTTCATCCAAAGGATCCCCCCCGATTTGCTTTTACTTTGCCAACCATTAATAACATTGGACCAACAAATAGGTTCCAGTGGGTGTGTCTGCCTCAAGGAATGACTAACAGCCCAGTTATGTGCCAGGTCTTTGTTGCTACGGTCTTGACACCACTGCGACAAACATTTCCACAACTTTATCTTGTCCACTATATGGACGACATTCTGTTGGCCGCCCCCACAGAGGCATTACTCCAAGAGGCCCTTCATAAAATCTTCCACCTCCTCCGACAGGCTAATCTCATAATAGCCCCAGAAAAAATTCAATTACAGCCTCCCTTCAAATTCCTGGGTTTCTCTCTCACTCCAGAGACCTTCCGGCCCCTTAAAGGACAGTTGATCACTCAGGACATTCATACACTCCATCAGCTCCAACAGTTCTGTGGAAACTTAGCCTGGCTTCGGCCAACTTTGGGAATTCCCACGGGCACGCTCAAACCATTGTTTGATTGCTTACAGGGTGACCCCTCTCCCACGGCGCCTCTTCAACTTACCCGAGGCCCGATCAGCCATTCAACAGGTTAACTCTTGTTTACAGTCCACCATTCTTTGCCGTACTGACCCCTCCAAAACCTTTACCTTTCTCGTCTTCACAAGCGCCCTCACTCCCACTGGACTGTTTTGGCAGGAGGGTCCACTCCGATGGTCCCATTGATCAGTCTCTCCTAAACGGGTTGTGTCCCCCTACCACACTTTGGTAATTCAAGACCCTTTGCACTCTGCTGTCCCCTCTCAGGGGACATCGGAATTCTAGCATATCACTCGGATGTCCCCTCTCAGGGGACATTGCAATTTATTAGTGATTATGGGGAACTGAGTTATTTCAACGCAACTTTTTGAGACATGCATGTTTCCCTGAAGTTTTATCTTGAAATGGCACAAGAAATTAAATCAAAATATCGTAAAATTACTAAGATATATACAAGAAATGTCAGCGGGTTTTGTGTCGGATGAGAACGTGAGATGCGTGCTCACGATGGTCCGAGCACTTCGCGACGCCACTTGAAAAGAGCGATAAGGGGAGTTTGTAGAAGAAAGGTCGGTTTTTGAACATAGCGCACACTGTATAGTGAGATATATAATTACAAATAAACAAGTCTACATCTGGAGGAAAAGATTTTCAAAGCTGAGCTCATTTTGGTTTGAAGCTTTGAGCAGTGCACATAGATCTAATGAGGAGAAAATCGGAAAAGTGATTATTTTCTTAGTGAATAAATTGTTTGGTGAAAGCTATTTTGTTAAATATCATCTTGTCAGTTAGTAATAACAATTAGAAATTTTCAACCCATGCATTTATTCATTTTTTATTAGAACAATGGCAAAGCATCCAACCACGAATGAGTCTCATGACACAAGTAGTAGTGAAGATGAGCTCCAGATAGACCTCTATACAGACATGTCAAACATGCACTAATCAGCCTACAATGCATATTGGGGAGTGTTACAAAACTTATCATACTGTACAAAATTATATACACTAAAATATTGTTTTTTTCCAAATATACATTCCTCGATGTCACCCAATTCATGTAAGTCCAATATCATTACAATACGTTACTTGATTCCAAAATTATACTAAATAATACGAGGGTCTGTAAATGCACGTTTCCGCCGCAAAGTAGCGTCAAGTACCTGGTAGCCAATGTCCAGAATGGTTCGGAGTGCAAAGGGTCAACTGATCAGGGTCTCTCTTTTTGAATCATTGACCATTTACGGTCGTTTGCCTTCAACCATTTCTGTGCCATACACAAAGCCACAAATACAAGACCTTTGTTCTTCTGATACGGATTGGATTCTCTGTGCTACTCAATTCCTGGGGGAATTCATCTCACACTACCCACGATCCCCCTTGGTCACCTTTCTCCAACGTCATCCCTTTTGCTTCCCTAAGGTCACCCGCACCAATCCAATCCCAAAGGCACTCACCGTCTTCACCGATGGGTCTTCCAACGGCACGGCCGCAGTGGTTTCTTCTAGGGGCCAACACTCCTTTGCGGTCCCAAGTACCTCTGCTCAAATCGTTGAGGCTACGGCCATTATGGTGGCTTTTCAAATTTTCCACTATACTCCCATTAATTTGTATATGGATAGTCAATACCTGGCCCGGACCGTCCCACTACTGGAAACGGCCCCCTATGTCTCGGCCTCCAGCTCGGTGGTGACCATTTTAAAAAATCTACAAACTGTTACTCAATCCCGTTCCCACCCATTCTTTATTGCACATATTCGAGGCTACTTACCTCTCCCTGGACCATTATCTCTTGGTAACACAATGGCAGACCTTCTTACTGGAACTCCCACCGAGCCCACTCTCTGCCTTCCAGCTATTCATGGAGCTCAACAAGAACATGCCAATCTTCATACCAATGCCTCCTCCCTGGCTATTAAATTTGGACTCTCCTGGCTTCAGGCTCAAGAAATTGTCCTGTCTTGCCCGGAATGCGCACCTTTCCGTCCTACACCGCCATCTTATCAGGGTGTTAACCCACGAAGTCTTATTCCTAATCACGTCTGGCAAATGGATGTTACTCACATTCCTTACTTTGGACAGCAATCCTTTGTCCATGTCTCCATTGATACTCACTCACACATCCTCTTTGCATCCCCTCATTCGGGGGAGGCGACCAAGGATGTTATCTCACATTTGTGGCAGGCCTTTGCATACATGGGATGGCCTCATGTTATCAAAAAGGACAATGGCCCGGCTTATGCTGGCCGATCCTTTGCCTCCTTTTGCTCTGACCATCATATCACTCACACTACAGGTATTCCTTATAATCCTCAGGGACAAGCTCTCGTAGAACGTGCCCATCAGCACTTAAAAAATCAAATACAAAAACAGTCTAATTCCACCCCACTAGACCCTCGCATTCGCCTGTCCAAGGCTCTGTTTATTATTAATTTTGCCTCCTTGGACACCCAAACTAAATTAACAAGAGCAGAGGCTCATTGGCAAACACAGGCCAACCATTCTATCCGCTCAGTTGTTTGGAAAGAGCCCCACTCCCTTCAATGGCAACCACCAGCTCCAGTCCTCGCCGAGGCACCCGGATCCCTTTGTATCTTTCCTCCAGGTCAACCTCAGCCTCGTTGGATCTCTCTTCGGCTGACTCGCTTACTTCATAGTCCGCCCTCCGATCCGCCGAATGAAGAGGCGCTCTCCAAACCTTCTAAAAATGATCCTCCACCTGCTACTACTCTTCCACCTCCAACTGCAAGCACCCCCACTCCTTTGCAACACAATTCATTAGACAATAGTTAATAATCCCCCTTTCCTTCTGCCGGTTTCCAGAAAGGGGGGTATTCTCCCATCATTCTTGTCTACCAATTCCACCACTGGACTCCCTTCTACACCCTTGACCTCCGCTAGTAACTTTACTAGCCCCTCTACTATTGATTTGTCATCAGTGTTCTGTTTTACCTTCCTACATCTTACCGCAACCCCGCAGAATATCACCTTTTCCCCTTGCATTCCCCTTACTATAATGGCGACCGCTGACATAAACTGGACAAAAGGTGGTCTCTCCTTCTTTGGTCCCCGTCCCCCCTCCATGCCTACGGTGATCCATAGAGACCCCCACACCACTGAGGGACAACATCCCATTCACTCTGGCTGGTTTCTCTGCAATTCCCTTCCTATAATGCTACCTATGGTAACCATCCCAGCACTCTCTCTGACAATGCCACTCTCAGTTCCAAAGTTAATTTTACTGTTCAAGCAGGTGTTTGCGTCCTGTCTCCTTTTTATATAGTGTCTTTCAATCTATCTTTCAACAATCAATCCTCCCTCAATTGTAGCTGTCACCTTTCCTCTTGTTGGTCCAGAACCCTCAGCAATTCCTTTGTTGTCATGCATTTCCCTAAGATCGTTATTATGCCTGTCAATGTGTCTGAGTCTACTTCTCAGGTAATCATCCGAAATTGACGAGCAGGTCCGGCATTGGTTGTTGGCACCTTGATCTCCGTCTTCTCGATGCTGGCGGCCGCGGTGGTCGGCAGCCTAGCTCTGTCCAACTCTGTGGCTAACGCGGACACCATCAACCTTCTCTCGGAATGAATCTCCACTGCCTTTCTCACTCAAAACTCTATCAACAATCACCTTGTGGTCGGAATACTCCAACTAAATCAACAAGTCTCGGGCCTCCCCCGTGGCGCAGCGGTTGAGCGCTGGGTTAGTGAAGCTGCCTGCGGCCTCTGCAGCGCTGGTTCGATCCCCGGCTGCTCCCCGGCCACCGGAGGAGGATCCCACATGGCACGCAGACCTCTCCTGCCGCCCGCTGCTCCCCTCAGCAGTGTACTTCAGTCCTTCTGCCTGCTCTGCTCCCCGCTCTGGCTCTGGTGAATTCTCTCACCCTCCCGCACTTCTGACTGTACCCAGTGCTTGTATAAATAAATAAATAAATCTTAAAAAAAAAAAAAAGAATCTAAAAAAATAAATAAATAAATCAACAAGTCTCCTTGCTACAAGAAGAAATAGACTTATTGACTCTAACTGCCCATATCCCTGTGTTCCTACATGTGCGTTCACATGTGTTACCTCTGCTCTTGTTTCCAATTCTTCTTCCCAGGTTCATACCCTTAATGAATACCTGCGCGGCCCATGGAACCAAACCTTTCTCAATATTACAGTTCAATTGGCTAATCAAATTCTCACCATCAATAATACCCGAGCCGTGGTATTTAACCCTGATCAAGCCCTTTCCTGGCTCTCTAAAGCCTGGGGGCTGGCCAAATCCTTGGGGGGAGCCATATCACTCCTTGGTGTGGTCCTCTTCTGTCTGGGTGTCATCTTCTACATCCTGTGGCACCAGTGCCAAAGACCCAGGGCCCTACGACTGGCTCTGCGACAGGTACAGTACTCTCCGTTACAACGCACTGCAGACTGGCGTGTGGGTCAATATTGCCCTTGACCACCTGTAGGCCAATGACAGGTAAAATGGCTGTGTAATCCATTGCAACCTAAGACAGCTCCACTACCTTACCTAGGAATCTGGTGGTGGGTGGCCATGACAGGTAAGCACATGAATACGACCGCCACAACCTAAGACAGGCCCCAGTGCGTCCCCCCCTTTTTTCTTTATAACGTAAAAACGGGGGAGCTGTTAGTACAAGGCTCACCAGCAGAGGGACCTGGGGTAGTGGTTGCTTCCGCTCAAGCATGATTCGGCAAAAGCTGATGCAATAATAACCGGATGTTATAAGATCCACGTAAAGCGTATGTGCAGGCCATGTAAAGCGCATGTGCAGGCCACGTAAAGCGCATGTGCAGGCCACGTAAAGCACATGTGCAGACTTTCCTATATATATCCCTGCCCCTCGATAATAAAGAGAGTTCCTGCTTCCAGCCAAGTGAGCATACGCGTCTTTCATCCCCAGCCCCTCCGCCATGTTCCTGAACCCCTTCGGCCTGTAGGACGGACCGACAGATACACAACAGTCCAAGAAAGCTTCATCAAGTTATTCTCCCATAGCAACATTTGCAAGATAGGCATGTTTGTCTTGTGATTCACTGCACTGTTTTCCTTTTTTCAACTTAGCTCTGACCTGACACTGGAAGATGGATTAGGTTTTTATATTTAGTTTAACAATTACACAAGTGAATAGAGTAAGTACATATAAAAGAAAAGAAAAAAAAAATGGAACCTCAAGTCATCTTGGAAGCCAAGGCCCTTGATGATTGGCTGACCAGTCACAGGTTATACAGATCAATAACCTTCAACTCCAGGGTGAGAAGAGTCTCAGTTTCAAAGGGGATCACCTAGGTTCAGGGCTGCATCTACCAGTTGTACAACATTCTATTCCTTTTGTCTTCAGGGCTGGGTGAGACTGTGAAGCTTCAGTGTGAACAATACCTGGAAACATAATTCACAGAAAATTCATCGTGATGCAACAAGGAAAACCTGTGCAAAATATGGAGACTTTCATCTGATAATTCTAGCTTTAAAGCAAAGGTTCTCATAATGTGGTTCTGGACAAGTTTTATTATTATCACTTGGGAATTTGGGCCCCACTGAATCAACAGGTGATTCTGGTTCAAAAGTTTCAGTAGTCACTTTCATTTCTTTTCCCGTATTTTGAAAGATCTACCAAGATGTCACTTTGGCATGTGGATGGTTACAAGCTGAGGTCAACAGAGGCCCTTCAGGCTTTTACCACTCCCTTAACTACATAGAAGAATGAAAATTACCCAGTTTGGGTGATCTCCAGAAACAACTTTGATATTGGGGAAACCTAGTTACACAGCAGGGCAACCACCTTATTATACAGCGTGTGTTTCTTTTGCCATCTAAGTTGCCCTCTTCTCTCCTTGAACCCACAAGGTCCCTTTTTCATTCTCTAGCTCAGGGTAAAAACCATTGTTTTGCCTCATACACTGCAGAATGCGTGTTCATATATATTCTCAGTATGTAATTAAATTTTTTTGAAAGATTTTATTGATTTTGTAGAAGAACTGGGGTGCAGGCCGGATGTGCAGGGGATGAGAGAATTCACCAGAGACAGAGTGGGAAGCAGAACAGGCAGATGACTGAAATACACTGCTCAGGGGAGCAGCAGGTGAGACAGGAGAGGTCTTTGGTGCCATATGTGTGTCAGCTCCTGCACTGAGGATCAAATTCATGCCTTTGCAGTGGTAACAATAAGACTTAAGCTCAGGGCCACCTAGGAGGCCCTAAATTTCTTATAACTTGTCTGATGTTATTTTGATAGTTTGATAACCTCAAGTTGGTTTCTTTGCCCCTACAATTGTTTCTTTGCCTGCAAAAGTTCATTTTGGACCCTTCCAGTGACTTTCAGATATTCAAACTTGCATGCGTCTTCATGACTCAAGAATAGAACGAAATCAGTGAACTTCTGTTTTTTTTTTTTTTTTGAAGGGGCCTGTGAACTTCAAATATAGCTTTGACTTGTTTTTATGTGAACCTAGAATAAAGGTTTTTACATTTTTAAGAGCTTGCTAAAAATAAACAAAAACACAAGAATACATGACCAGCATCAGTGTGGCTTCCTAAGCTTAAAATATTTACTCTTTCTGGCTCTTTATGCTGACAGTCTGCTCATGCCTTCTTTCAGATTATGGCTCAAGAGCCTTACTATAATTTGAATGAAACAACCACACTGCTCCTGTGAAAGCGTTCTAACATCCCACTTCATGGCAGAATGAACTTGTTCTTTTAAAAAACAATGCCTTGAGGTACTATTAATGAAAATTTAATTCTGCACTGCTTTAGTGATTGCCCACTCTCTGGAGACAAAAAGTTTTAACTGACAAGTATTTTTTCAGAAGATAAAAAGATGAGTATGTTAAATTTTTCTTAGAGTCCTCAAGAAGGTGTTAAAAAGTGTTTTTACATATAAAAGATGTAGCATGTTAGTGCTCTAATCAAACAGAAATTAAGGAAGCAATTGTTTAGTATCCCATTATACCCCTACTCATTTATCCCTGTGCCCTGATGAGCAATTTGGTTGTTTTCCATCTCTCCTCTCCATTTTTTTTAAATCAAAATAACGTTGCCATATGTAATCCTGTACAGTTCATTTCATGCAGTAATTCCCAGGAGCAGAATTGCTAGTTGAAGGATCTATGCCAAGAGACTGGACATACCAATGGACAATGACCAGGCCATTCTCTATATGAAAATAGAGCTCTGAACCCAAAGCACAGGAACCAGTTCAGGAAATCAACTTATTTCCAATAATGGGAAGTATAGTCACAGGAACTGAAACCACTATCTGCAAAAACCAAAGAAACCAAATAACCTCTTAACAATTCACCTCAAACAGCCTGGAATTGCTTGATAACCGACAACTTTCTTAAATTTTTCTGTTGCTTCCAATCAAGACCACAGAAATCCAAATGTATACCCCTATCCAATCATGTGGGAAAGCCCACTTCTAGTTTGCCTACCAACAGCTTCCCAAAGCTGACAGCTTCCTTCCGTGCACCTATAGCCTCCCCTTTATTCCCATACAGAGTATTCCCACTCCCCTGCCTGCCTTTGAGCCTCTGCTCAATAAAAGTGATGGTGCGGATTCTCTTGCTATAGTAAGAAGCTCTAAAGAGGGTTTGCTTTTCTCATTTGGCTGGTCCATGTTTATTTTCATAGCCATGCTGGAGATCCTGAGATAAGATCTGCCCTGCCTGCTGCCATGGACCCAAGACACCAGCCAGCTGTGGAGCTCCCAGAGCCCCTTGCACCTTGCAATTACAGTACTGACGTGGTAAGTGAGCTCTGGACCTAAACTTCACACACTGTGTTGAATTTCTTGGACATTTATTCTCAGTTTGGCGCCCAGGTTTTGCTATTGGTTCCCATGTACTTGGCATCCTTAGAGAAGAAGATTATCCTTTTTCATTCCCTTTTGCTGCCTCACATGTTACTGTTTCACGTTATGTTGTCCTTAGGAGTTTCACAGGTTCGAGAAGCCTGTTGTTGAGCTGACCTCAAAAAATTGGTGCGTTTGCAGCTTTCACTTGCATAAATTCATTTATGGGTCTTCAGTAATACTGGATGAGATTCTCCTCTCTTGATCCAGAGAAACAGTTCTGTATTTCTGTCTTGTGTGGGCGCAGACTGGAGTCTGCATTGCTAACTGTCAGGCTGGGGACCAGACATGCTGGCTGCCTCCTACCCACCCCCCGACCGTCGCCAGTTCTCATGGGGTTGTCTTAGTCCAAATCCTCTCCTCTACCTACAAAAACAACTGCTTCTCTGTGCCCTTTATTTATACCCTCATCCTTATGCCAAACTTTCACATCATCATGCCAAGGATGACTTGGACTTTCAGGGTCCAATCTGGGGAACATATTTATTTAAGGGGGAAAAAAAAGCGTTTCTCAGGCTCAAAAGGCAGCTTTTTTTAACTGGTATGCAGAGGCCATCATACAAAATTCTGAATTAAAACTGGCTTCACTAAAAGGTTTTTTGACCAAGGCTAATGAGTGATTTGGCAAACTTAGGCAAGAACAAACTAGACTCGTTTTGATATCCAGGTCTCCCTCAACCCCCTCACACTTCTGGACCCCTCTCCTTCTGAGCCTCCCAGCCACTCCTTCCAATCTCCCCTTGTTGGATTCCCTGCCTTCTCCAAACAACTCTCCAAAAACCCCCAAGCACTAACTGCTTCTAAAGAGCCATTCCTCCCATGAGTCAGGTATGTAGGCAGCTGTAGAATTTATATCTAGAACCTCAGTTGAATTAAGAATAAGGAAAAGTTTTCTTCAACCTAAAAATGACGAGCAAATAGTCACAAAAGAACTTAGAATTCTTTTGGGACATATGACCTATAATTGCTAATCTATATTAATTTGTGCACATGTTGATTAGTCCTAAGGTTCTGATTCCCAAGTGATACAAGCCGATTGGACTGACCAGGAAATGGATCTACAGGAGCCCTCTTTCCTCAATAAACCCGAGGGTCAAGAAATGCCTAACATTTTCCTCTTACTACTGCTTTTGCTGCATCCCATACATTTAGGAAATTGGTATCCTCCTTGTCATTCAACTCAAAAGAATTTTTTAATTTCCTCTTTGATCTCCTCATTAGTCCAGTGGTCTTCCAGTAGTGTGGGTTTCAATCTCCATGAAGTAGGAGAGTTCTTTGCCTTCTTTATATGGTTTATTTCTAGTTTGATGCCTTCATGGTCAGAGAAGATGGTTGGTATGATTTCGATCTTGGTGTATCTGTTGATGTTTGTCTTGTGTCCCAGTATGTGATCGATCCTGGAGAATGATCCGTCTGCACTTGAAAAAAATGTGTACTCAGATTTTTTTGGGTTTAGTGTTCTGTAGATGTCTGTTAAGCCCAAGCACTCTATATCCTTATTTAAAGCTTTAGTGTCTTTATTTTTTGTCTCACTGATCTATCCATTGTTGATGGTGGTATGTTGAACTCTCCTACTACATAAGTGTTTTCTCTGTATCTGTTTTCAAAGATGGTAAGAATTAACATCATCAAAATGGCCATCCTACCAAAAGCAATATACAGATTCAATACTATTTCAATAAAAATTTCAATGACATTCTTCAAAGAAATAGAACAATTATTGATGAAATTCATATGGAATCACCAAAAACTCTGAATAGCCAAAGCTCTTCTGAAAAAAAAAGAAAGCTCTTCTGAAAAAAAAAAGAAGGGAATAGAGGCATCACACTCCCAGACTTCAAACTATACTACAAAGCCATAATCATCAAAACTTCATGGTACTGGAACAAGAACAGACACACAGACCAATGGAATAGAATAGAAAATCCAGAAATAAACCCACAAATTTATGGTCAACTAATATTTGACAAAGGAGCAAAGAATATGCACTGGAGCAAAGAAATTTTGTTCAATAAATGTTACTGGGAAAACTGGGTCGCTACATGCAAAAGAATGAAGCTTGACCACTACCTCACACCATGCACAAAAACCAACTCAAAATGGATTGAATATCTAGACATAAGACCTGAAACCATAAAATACATAGAAAAAAATATAGGCAAAACACTACATGACATGCACCTCAAAGACATCTTTACAAACACATCACCCAAAGCAGTGACAGTGAAGGCAAAGATAAACAGCTGGGACTACATCAAATTAATAAGCTTCTGCACAGCAAAAGAGACAATAACCAAAACAAAGAGAAACCCCACCAACTGGGAGAACATTTTTGCACAAAACACTAACGATAAAGGACTGATCACAAAAATCTACAAAGAGCTGCTGAGACTCAACAAAAACAAAGAAAATAATCCAGTCAAAAACTGGGCAGAAGAGCTAAAAAGAAACTTCCCTGAAGAGGAAATGCAAATGGCCAACAGGCATATGAAAAAATGTTCAACATCACTTGTAATCAGGGATATGCAAATCAAAACTACCATGAGATACCATCTCACACCAGTGAGAATGGCACATATTAAAAAAACTAGCAACAACAAATGTTGGTGAGGTTGTGGAGAAAAAGGAACTCTGCACTGCTGGTGGGAGTGCAAACTAGTCCAACCACTATGGAGAGCTGTGTGGAGATTTCTTGACTTACTAAACATAGACCTTCCATATGATCCAGCAATCCCACTCCTAGGTATTTACCCAAATGACACAGAAACAGTTATTCCAAAGGGCACCTGCATCCCTATGTTTATAGCAGCACTATTTACAATAGCTAAGCTATGGAAGCAACCCAAATGCCCCAAAACAGATGACTAGATCAAGAAGATGTGGTACATATACACCATGGAATATTACTCAGCAATCAAAAAAGATAAACACATGCAGTTTGCAGCAACATGGATGGAGCTAGAAGGGATCATGCTCAACTAAATAAGTCAGAAAGAAAAAGAAAAATACCAGATGGTATCACTCAGCAAGAATTTAAAAAACCTAAATAAGAGACCAGGAAAAAGACTAACCAATACAAAGTAAAAATCAAAATCAACAAGCAACTATAAATCGGTGGGGGGGGGGGACGGGGACGGCAAAGGAAGGACTAGTGTCAAAACGGGGGGGGGGCAATTGTATGGGGAATATAACCAAAATGAAAATGCATACATTTTGCAAAGATGAAAAAAGATGTAAGAATTATATAAAATAAAATATTTAAATAAAAAATTAATTAAAAAAAAGAAATGCCTACACATTTTAGCTAAGATTTTCCTGAATTTTATCCCCAAAACAATTCCAGTAAAAATCTATTACACCATACTTTAATCATGCAAACAAGTCAAAAAAAGGTCAAACGATGGGAGATTTTCAGGGAAGACTAGAAAATACCTTTGGCAGACATTCAGGAGTTTAAGATGATGCTGATGTAACATGAATAGTTTCATCTTATAGTCAATGGAACTGAATCTGAAAGTGGGGACCAAATTTGGAAACAGACATTAGAATGGGAACTAGTCACTAGCTGGACTGTAACAGCTGGCAGAACATTTTGAAAATAGATTTACAGCAAAAATGAGAAAGGACACAAAATCCAAAACAAGCTTGCAGCCTGTCACATCCAACAGCTAAGTGGTCACTATTCCCCAAGCAGGGAAGCATGCAGATGTTCTACCTGGAGGAATGTGTGTGCCCCATCTACACACACCCACACAGAAAATCCCTCAGTTCAGATAAAGGAGGATCCTCCAAAGAAAGAAAAAGGGCCCCAAATTCTGTCCCATCGTTAAACACACAAAATGAATTACCCACAAATATTGAGGACCATCCTCATCAACTGCTGGTAGGTTCTCTGTTTACTTTAAACTCTGCCACTTTATGTCAACCTGTTCCTGGGAATAAACATACCACACAGGTGGCTGAAATTTTCAAATAACCCCCAAGTTCCCCTTATCTTCTAGCCTGTAACTACCCTTTGGGTCCTCCACTGAAACAGTCCTTTCTGCCATGTGATAGCCCCCCTGCAAATGGAGTTATGTTAAATGCACAGCATACACACAGAATATTTCTTGAGATCCCAGAGAACTTCTGTATTATAATGAATTTGTATCTTACTATCCTTTATCCCATTATAAAAGATGCAGATTCCAGATGAAGATGACATGTAGGTAGACTTGGGGGAAATTTACTTTGCAACTTACAACACTTTCAATTTTTTAAGAAAAGAGACGAATGTATATCAACACATTTACATATATAAAGCATTCCCCCCGAAAAATTTTAAGTATTTAACACTATTATATTTTGTTTAAAACAAAATACAGAGACCAAGCAGGCAGCGGAAAAACTAAGCATTTTCAGATATTTGAATTTTCTTGAGATAGTAACTGCGAAACAAACTCACCATACTTGGGCCATGGTGCTTTCTAGGCTTCCCTGGATGTTTCTGGAGACCACAAGGCCCTCTCCAGGTGCATTTTCTCCTTGCACCAGCAGTTCGGGCATCTTTTCCTCCCATATGCAAAACGTAAATCCAGTTTCAGGGGAAATGGCCATTGCAAAACAGAAAGCACCCACCTGGCACACACAAGAAATGCTCCTCAGTTGTGTGTGGGAGGGGGCGGGCTTGGCTGCTTATATGTGGCAAAAGGCAAGGCTAGTCCACACTCAGGTCCGCTTTATGCAAATGAGGGTTTCCATCAGTGTGCTTTTGATTGGTCCAATTTCAGTTCTGCACGCGTTTTACTTGTGGTTTCATGTTCTCAATGCGCATGCTCCACGTTGGGAGGCTGTGGAAGAGTCGGGATTCGCCCCCAACACCCTCGACAGCCTCCTGGCCGCATGGTTCATGCTCAGACCAGGGTGGGTGTGTTTTGGCTTTCCTTTTGATGTTACTGTCAGATTCAAATCCTGGAAGTTGTTGCACTGTAGATGAACCGTATTTATTGTGTGTGGCCACCTTGATGCCTTTGTCCTCAGCTCCTAATTCACATCACCATCCTCTACCTGAGCAGGTACCCGGTGCCTCTCTCTCTCTCGTCTCCTCTGTGTTCCTCCTCATGCCACCAGTCACACAGTCACATCTGCTTCATAGACTACCTGTTTTTA
Source organism: Talpa europaea (assembly GCF_964194135.1). Classification (NCBI taxonomy): domain Eukaryota; kingdom Metazoa; phylum Chordata; class Mammalia; order Eulipotyphla; family Talpidae; genus Talpa; species Talpa europaea. The sequence continues at coordinate 137,715,149 of NC_140068.1, forward strand.
ATTCTATTTCATCATTATTTTAGTTTGTTTCATTTTTGTTTATTTATAAGTTCCCCACCACCATCCCTTGTATTTCCTTGTCCCTTTACCTGCCCATCCTTCCCCCAGCCTTAGAGGCTTTAGCGTGTTTATTGATGTCCAACTGGCTTTTGGAAGTGTTTTTAATGTTATTGAATCTTCTAACACTGTACAGGTCCAGTATTTGTTATTGTTGTCCCAAATTATTTTGCTCCACAAAATTTTCTCAATTTCCTTCCATTTTGTTGAAAATGGTTGCCTTCTTTCTTTCTTATGCTATATAATACTCCATGGTGTGGATATAGAATATCATCTTGCTTCAATTAGCCATTGATGGACATTTAGGCTGCTTCCACGTCCTACTTATTGTAAATAATGCTGCTATGAATGTGGGGTTTTCATGTTGAAGGTTTCATAGTCTTTGGATACATGCCTAAGAGTGGAAATGCTTGGTATTTCCATTTTTTAGTTTTTTAAGGTAAATCCAGGTGTTTTCCATAATGGCTGTACCAGTTTACAACTCCACCAACAGTGTAATGGGGGTTCCTTTTTTTCTGTATCCAACACTTGTCATTGAGGGTGTTTTTAATATGTGCCACTCTCATAGGTTTTAATGGTATGTCACTGATTTTAACATGCATCTGTTTTATTAGATGCAACAATGAACATTTTTTAATGTCTATTGGTCCTTTGGATATCTTCTTCGGTGAATAGCCTATGTATTTTTAAAATCTCTCCCTTTAGCCCTAAAACAACTTTTATTGTTCAAATGGAGCCCTTTATAGTTGGTCTACATAATTGCAACCATCCCCAAAACTGATCTATCGTCCATCAGCTACTGTGCTGATAGAATTAACATCTAATTCCCATGCAGACCTCCCCTGGGCTTCCTCAAACACTCATCAGTCTGATACATTGACTTTATCTATTTGCTGGTCATTTCTCCTTTGTCAGAAAGGTCCTTGAGAGCAGGGTATGTAGCTTATCCATTTTTTTTAATCCCTTATTTCAGTTTATATAGGTCCTGGTGTATAGCCAAAAACTGATGACTGTTGAACAGGCTGTCCAACAGTGGTTGCTCCAATCTTGGTGCCTCCTACCCCAGCAACATGGGGGACATCTGGGCTGAATGCTCTTCCAAAATGCATGTATGGAAGGCCCCACCTCCAATGTGGCTGCATTTGGAAGTAGGTTACTTATGGAGGTAATTGAGGTTAAATGATGTCCTAAGGGTGGGGCCCTGATCCAGTGCAATTAGTGTCCTTATAAGAAGAATGCTCCTTGTCTTTCTGTCTCTATGCCCCACAAGGACACAACAAGCAGGTAGCATCTGCAAGCCAGAAACACCACCCTCACCATAGGCACTGGATCCTCTGGAACTTTGATCTTGGACTTCCCAGCCTTCAGAACTATGAGAAGTAAATCTCTGTGGGAGCCACTCAGTCTATGGTATTTTGTTGTATCAGCCACAACTGAATAGTATGGGGTCTGCATGGGAAGAGCTACCTGTGGCAGAGCTCTTTCTCTTCCAGTTGTCAGGAGCTAAGACAACTTCTTGAGACAGACAGTATAAAGAGATGAGCTATATGCTCTCATCTGGCTGGAGTCAAACAACTGTCCTTTGAAACCACTTATTAGTACCCACCTGCACCCCAGGCCATGGACTGGTCCCTGCAGCGGCTTCTGTTTTAGTCAGGATTTTTTGGCTGTAAGTGACTGAGTTCTAATGCACAGTGGCTTGAGCAAAATCAGAGGTTCATCAGTTTTCAGTCATACATTCCTGAAGACAGGTTCTGAGACGTCCTCTTAATGATGTCCTCAGAAGGTGTGAGGATGGCAGGATGTTCTCACACACACCCAGAGGGTGCAGCCTACTCACACCCAGGTGATGGGGTGTGGCCTGTCAGGACCACCATGGTAATTCAGTTCATTGTTGATGGAAATATTGACATGTGGTTAGTTCATGACTATACAGAAATGGACACGGCAGGGGCCACGCCAGACATTGGAATCAGGGCCTTTGAGCTGTCCAGCCTCTGTTTCTCTTTCTCTTTCTAATCTTGGCCTCTCATCCCTGACTCTGCATGTCTCTCTTGCTTGCCAGGCTTTAGCAGGAGCCCGGGTTGGGGTCCCAGGAGACCCACTTGAAGACCTGGCAACCACAGGGGAGAAGGAAGTAAAATCTCTTCCAAGTGAACTACAAGCTAAAGAGGGGTGGGGTGGTACTGGCTTAGCCAACGTATAGGGGCACATTGGGAGTAGCTCCCTTTAGGCCACATGCTTCAAAGGAGTAATTTCCAGATGGGGGGTGCTGTGTGGGCATGTAGGGTAATGGGGCATGTGCTCACTGGCAGCTGAGGCTATTCTTAGGGCACCTGCAGTAGGTTCTGTCCCTCGGAGAAGAGAAGGGGAGCACCAACTGGAGAGGGGCCGAGAGACATTCCCTTATTTGCTGCCCACAAACCAGTGTGCACGTTGCCATTGAAATAGCCTTGGTGTGTGTTTACTTTCATACTGGAAAAAAAATTTAAAGGCTAAGAGTGAAAAAAAAAAAAAACCCTCTCTCTATTTCTTTCTGGTCTAGAATAGTAGGTGCATGGAGCATGTGAGTGGAAAGGAGACTGGGGTAGGAGGCGCCAGGACTGAGAAAGCAGCTCTCTGTGGCCTGGAATGCAGACTTCAGGCCTCATTGATAGGGGCCCAAGGGAAAGCACCTCAGCAGCCTGGAGGCCCCCTGAGTAAATACCGCTTTGTGATAAAATTTGTTTTACAGGTCACAGAGTGTCCCATAAAGGAGAAGCCCTAAATCTAAAAACAACATTCGCTGATGGGACTTGATTATAATGAAGCAGTTTGATGTGTTTATATGTAAAGGTGTCAGAGACTTTTGTTTATTTTACACGTTGAAGGGGGTTGGTCTGTTGTTTGAGTTTGGAGAGCCCAGCTTGAGATGCTGGTCTCCGTGCCTGCTTCCTTTGGATTCCGCAAAGGGTTGAGCCCGGGGACTCTGGAATGAATGGTCTGAGGCAGTGACATGGGTCACTGGTCTGGGCTATGGCCAGAGAACCTCTGGCCCAGAGTGGCTGGTCCCCGCCTGGACACTGCGGGTTTCAGGGCCCTGGCTGAGCAAGCTCAATGCTCCCGCCGCTCTACAGTTTGCACCAGAAGAGGCCTGGAGGGGAGAGTTGTCCTCCTTAATTCCCATTTTTACTGGGTCTCTGGACATTGCTAGCGGGCATTCCAGCCAGCTTGTATTTCACCCTCCTCTTGTGACTCTAAATAAAACCCACTTAATGAAAGAAAAATAACTGGCTTCTCGTTCTATGCTCGGACCTATAAAGTTTGTCTTCAACAGGCTGTCCATAAGCCTGCCAGCTCCTTGCTGCATGGCTTAGGGTTAGCTGCACCATACTTCACCCCTCTACAAGAAGAAAGAAAGAGGGTCATGTCCGATGCTATTGAATGTCCCTGGTAGCTCCACCTCAGGGCCCAGCAAGCAGGAATACTCATTCAAGTTCCTTTCTTTCACTTCTAAAAAGTCAGCTTTGCAAGATCTCTATGTTGCAAAGTCCAAGATAAAATCATTTTGGAGCAAGTCTGTTATTTTATGTCATTCCTTTCCTAGTAGCTAATCTACTTTGCAAAACATCCTGAGTCTGGTGAAAGGAAGAAAACTGTGAGCCCCAAACTTGCCTTTGATTCTAAGTTAGTTCTGTAGATTCGTTCGTTAGTCAGCAGCAGCCCAGCCACCTACTAAGCACCTTCGTGCTGGCTTCTGGAGTGCTAATGATTTTTAAAATTATGAATATTAAATTTAAGTGAAAAGATTAAAAACTTTCAGCTATGAGCTAATTAACAATGAACATCATGTACTTTGGGGACCAAATTTTTTGATCTCTAGTCCATGCCTTTTATTTTCTCATGCTAATGGTATATATTTAACTCTATTTAAGATTAGTATCAAATTCTACAATATAATTGTAAGCAGAAACTTTTTTAAAAACTAAAAAAAATTAACATAATATACAGGGTGAGGGCCTAGCTTTCTCCGAGTCTAGTAGACTTTGCTTGAAAATCGTACAAACGCCCCTTGAATGGGGCTTATTCTGTAGACACAAGTCAGCAGACTGTGGTCTGCAGGCTGATCTGGCCTGTACTCAGCACTGTGCTGTTCTTGAGCTCGGTATGGATTTCACATTGTAAGTGGTTGTGTAAGTACCCACCCAGCATCCTCAGTTGTGTCTCTTGGCCCTCAAAGCCTAAAGTATTTGCTCTCTGGAACTTTACCAAAAAAACGGCTTAACTCTGCTCTCTGAAAGGGAGAGGTGACTCCTGTAGCATTTCTGCAATGCCCACGGAGGGGACAGCATAGCGCAAACCTGAAGCTCCGGTAGTACAAAGAAGTCAGAACACTTGACTCAGATGATGCCCAGGGCTGCTGTTCAGAAGGGCCTCACGATGACAGGACTGATTTCATGTTATCTTGTTGGGGTGATTCTAAGTCCTAATGCCAGTGATTGTTCATTTTATAAAGCATATTAAAAACCGGCAGATACTGAGATATCAAATAAAACTGCAATAAAAATTCCAATAAACAGAAGTGTGTCAGAAGACCCTGACTGCAGTGCCTATTGCTGGCTCATCCATGAATCCAACTACAGCGTGGGCCAGCTTGATATTTCTCACTCCTGGTATCAACGTGTTTTGTTCTCACGCATATGTTGGCCTGTATGTTTATAGGAAAATTCCCCTGTAGTTCCAAAGCTCTGTCCTGGGCAAGGTAAACAGTGGTGCCTGTCTAACTATGGAATAGATAAGGTGTATGCCCATCGGTGCCCTGAGACACGGACATGAAAGAGAACCCCACCTTTTAAATGCTCCAACTGGGGCCAAGAGAAATAGATACAGCAGCAGGCTTTACAAAGGGAGTTCACGGTGGCCTCTGATAGGATGGAATAATATCTTTGAAAGTTTCAAAACACAGATAAGATGAACTCATTTGTATTTCTTGGGAATTATTCTTTTGAAACAATGAGCCGGTCCAGGCAGGTTTAGGCTGTTCCGGTGTACAGGCAATACCGCCACCTGCTGGCGGAGTTGAGGAAAGCGATCTGTGCCAGCATTTCCTTTATAGACTCTACGTTAATTTATAGCACTTCACCAGATGCAAAGCACAATTGTTTAAAAATTCAGAATCTTTCCTTCTTATTGGCCAGGCTGTCATGGAAATGTGCCTTTATTGGTGATTTTTTTTGTTAATATGACCACCTATATATTGGAATAGCAGATAACTACAAACTATTTCTAATTTATTTCTGAAAGTTATGGGAGTTATGCATCTTTATGGTGTTAATAATGCCGTTTGTAAATACCCCTGGTCCCAACTTAATTTGTCTTTTCATTAAAAAAAATATACACACAGAAGAGACAAATGAAGCAAATGTCGGTGAAACTTACCAGCGGTCTGTATCTCACCCGGCAGCTTCCATGGGTTGTGTGGAGGCAAGAAAGGCTTAGAATTCCTGTGGTTGCAGATGCATTGTGCTCTGAATCTGTTCTTCATTGATACAGGACAGTATCGTTTTAGTAGAGTTATACTGATTTCATCACAGTGGCTCCCGTGTTTATCCCCTTTTACTGCAAACCTCCTTCCCAATAAATGTGCCAAGAACCACACATTTGATCTTGGAAATAAATGTAATTGAACGATTTTGCTTCTGTCTCTGAGAGATGGCTTGCTGGGACATTTTTTGTCTTAGTTTTCCACAGAGTGCTTGCAAATGACAGGACAGGCACAGAAAATACTTACATAAGAAACTTGGGTGCTGTTAATAATGGGTCAGATGTCTTACAATCATTTGTAAATTGTCTTAGAGACTTAGATTTAGATAAATCTCCATGAAAACAGCCATTTTGTATATTTTATGATTGTAGATCACCTAAAAATACTGAATTTTGTACAAAATGATATCATGCTTATGTTTTCCAATTTGCATATAACTTGAAGAGTAGCATAAACTCCTGAAGCCAGGGAAGGCTCAATTCCTATTCAGGATTTTAGAATTACAAGCTAAAAAAAAAAAAAAAAATCCCGTCCCCCCCAAAAAAAAACTATGATAGATTTAGACTTTAACATTTTTAATATTGGAAATTGGGAGTAGATCACTAAAAGCATGTATGTGTGAGCACACAAATCAAATATTTTAGTTAAAAACATGTCTTGGTTAGTATCCACAAGGCAACACAACTTGTTTTCGGCATTTCTGTCTACTTGGACTCAAAGTCACTTCTTAGATTCTTGGAGAATGGCCCAGGATTTCTCGCTCGGTGGTTAAAGTCTAGTTGGTGTGCTTGGCGTTTATACTTCTTTACACATTAGTTCAAATGACTAGTCGCTAAGGTGACGGTATTGAAGTGTTGAGCAGGGAGAGGCCATGACAACCAGCTGACCTAGTTCTCTTTTTTTTTTGGCAAACGGAGGTCTTGAGAGGTGAATTAAGTCGTCTACACCATCAGACTGTGCCTTGAACGGACTCAATACTAGAATGCAGGTACAAATAAGTAGTGGGTCTTTTGGACTCTACTTGCTAACTGCATGAGTGAGCTTACATAGATAGCACTAACTAAAGTGTTCTTCTTTTTTTTTTTTTGACTGTTCACACATTAATTGGCCCACTTTATTTCCAGTCTTTTTAATACAATCTTTAGTGCCTGTGGCAAATAATACACAACAATGAATTTATCTACTTATGAAAATGCAGACACAATTTACAATTAAAAAAAGACCATTTTCTGAAATAAAATGAGAGATAGCTCAAGTAAGTACTAATGTATAAATATATGTCCTAGGGTGATTTAAAAAAAAATTACCCACTCTTGGGAAAAGATACACATAACTTGTTTCTATCACATGTAAAATATCCGGGGTGGGGGGGAGACTGTAAAGTGTGTATACTCAGAATAGGAAGAATGTCCCCTTTGCATTTTATAGTTTTAAGTATAATTTGAATGTTTTAATCTCCCTCCCCCATGCCTTTGCTTTTATAATGATAAAAATACTAATTAAAACATTAAAGAAAAATAAGGCCATTTCCTGAAATGAACTGTTATTCACCATATTTACAAGTTCTGGGGCATAGACATTTTGGGGGGTATAGATGTCTTGGGGGCTCATTCTGTCTACCACAATGCTGAAGATGCCAGCTGGGAGGAGAGGGAGAACGAACCTGTGTTCTTTGAGACAGTACTCAGCTGCTGAACTTGCAATCTCTTAGCTCCAGGTTTCTTCCTATATGAAATAATACAGTTCCAAATTGTTTAAGACAAAAAACATTGCTATCAGTTTACTTTCTGGTTGTCCAACTGACAGTAGCAACATCTTCTGGGATATAATTTCCTCTCATGGATGCTTCTCATGTTAAATGTATGCTTGTCAACCCCAAAGAACCAGACTAAAAACTCAGGGGACTGGCAGCAAAGATCCCAGATATATAAGGAGAAAAACAGTTGCCTATTGAAAACCTACCAAGTTAGGATCACTGCTTGGAGCATTAGTTTTTATTATGGAAGCACATATTTGAGAAGGAAGTGGGTTTTGCTGTCAGTATTGAAAGGCTGAAGGTAAAATGCAGTCAGCTCAACATGAGCGAACCCATATTTGTTTAACAGGAAAATACGAGTTGACTTTTTCAAAATTTGCATCTATGCAAGTTGTCTCAGGAGTCCTTATTAATATCACAGAATGTGACTTCTGAGCAAAAAGGCGCTCTGGGGAATTGGTGCTGAAAAGAAGAAAAAGGCAAGGAAACTTTAGCATGTGATCTGCATGAAAAGGGGATTAAAAATACTCCCAAGGAGAAAAATGAGAAGCAGACAAAAGGCAGTGGCTTCTTTCATCTCTGGATCCATCTCTAGAAGTAGTGGTGGAGGGAACCACTTCTGCGCCAGCACGGCGACCATCGAGGGCTCCTTCCTGACAAGGATGTGGGGAGGCAGGGAAAGCCTATTGGGATGCAGTGGAGCCCATCATCTGGAAAGTCCCTGGTGTCTGTGAAATTGAGGGCACATCTGAGCTCTGACCCATGGCGACCCCCCTCTGGGAGGTGTGCTGAGCCTTGACCCTGTTCAGTCCTGGGGGGTGGTCCCTCCTGCTCACCAGGTCTAGGTCCATTATGGCAACGGTGCTAGAAGGGAGTGCACGGGACATCCTCAGCCCTGGCCCACCCATGAAGGGTCTGAAGCCCCAGCTGAGAGTTTCTGGGAAGTGAGCCCTTGTAGGAGAATGTGAGTTTGGAAGTATTGTGGGCTTAGAACAGCTATCCTTCGAACTGGGTGAGGAGGACCTGTGTGGATTTAGCACAGAGCTTGTAGGAAGCTGCCCAGCAACCATCTCTTTTTTTTTTTTTGTTTATTTTTTACTGAAATGTTATTGTTTTATATATTGTTCATTTTTTGACACCTTAGCTCCTTACTACTAGAGCACCCATAGTCCTCTACCATAGTCCACTATGCTCTCCCCAACCCCTCTGCCCACCTCTCCGCTCCCTCCTCCCCCCTCCTCCATGCTGGATACTCTCAGTTCTGTGGTCAGCTTTCAAGTGTTGATTTTATTTTTAATTTTTTTTTCAACTGTTGGTTTTAAAGTTTCTTTGTTTGACTCTTTGTTTGCTTTCTCTATATTCCACATATAAGTGACACCATCTGGTATTATTTTCCTCTTTCTGACTTATTTCACTCAGCATAATCCCTTCCAGCTCCATCCATGTTGCCACAAATGACATGAGCTCATCTTTTTTATTGCTGCATAGTATTCCACTGTGTATATTGACCACATCTCCTTGATCCAGCCAGCTGTTTTGGGGCATTTAGGTTGTTTCCATAAATTGGCTATTGAAATAGGAGCATCTGTCCCTTGAAGCACCTACTTTCTACATCATAGGTCCACAACGCTGTAACAGGGGCTGGCACTTGAGTGGTATGTGTGTGTGTGGTTTCAGCAAGAAGCAGGCTGGGGGATGACAGAGTTTTCCCTACTTGGAAGAAGATGGCTCGAGCTTTCCAGGAGCCCCAGAGGATCCAAGAGAGGATAGGAATAATCATGTTTAAGCCTAGAATTGCTGCCAATCTGCTGGTGGAGGCCTCAGTTAGTTGCCATGGGAACTAAAAGTGTGGGAACTGAGGCAGTCCCCCAAATACACTGTGTTTGTGGCGCTGTTCCTACTGCCGCCCTCACTCAGACATCCATTCTCTTACTGGGTTATTTTCTCAAAGCACGACCCCTCTTCTATTCTGCTTTGTGTCTCCATGACTTGACACAGAAGCTGGGGTCCAGCAGTTCTCAGTAAATGTCAGCTGAAGAAGTAAATAAGGGGCCAAGACAGACTGGGGACACAGTTTGACCATGTGGGGGTCAGAAAAGCAGGGATGAGCAAGAGGAGTCTCTGAAGAAACATCAGGCACTCCTTTTGATATCCCTGAAAAACAGCCTGGGTGAGAGATATTGATTGACAGGTGATAATTTTACCCCTTTTGCTTACTTTCTGGCAGACTTGGGGAGATCATCCATCACAAACTGCTCTTTCAGCTCAAGTTTCTTGTGGACCTCTTCCGGTCCATTCAGCAGCCCATGAAGTTCTGAGTTGAAACTTGAATAGTGATTGGAAAGGGAAAACAAATCACCCATCTCCCAGGAGCTGTGGCACACAGTAGGACTACATCTTTTTGTAATACTTTGTACCAGAAAGTCAATAAGGGCATGGTGTGTCTATAAAGTTTGAAGGAGAAAACTATTGACAATGTCTCCGCTGAAGAGGTTTTTTAATTTCCACCAATCTTGACCTTTGCCAGCAGAGAGTTTAGTTTGGGCCTCTCTGTGGATTTTCACAGATTCCAACTGAACTAAAATCTCAAGCCACAGTAAATGTTAGTGCCTGGAATGGGGGCTTATGAGAGAGTTCAGGCAGATCTGTTGAGGTTGGATTTATCCATTTCACAATAAAACAGTGCTTATGTGGTCTTTGTCGAAGGCTCTGTTCAGCAGTGATGCCATTGCTACCCGCCCAAGAGTTTATGTTTCTTTATGCTTTATCCTGTCCCTGGAGGGAGGTGCATTCCAGAGGTTTTCAACTATATTCAGACACCTCTGTGTCTGGAAATGCATGTGGGGTGGGTTGACACAGGCTTTAGAACCTTCCTTGTGGCTTGACACCATCTTGGGCAGGATGGGCTGTGATTTAGAAGGGGGACGTAGAGGCTGATGGGGGGTAGCCTAATATTACCTTGATTAAAGATTAATCAATTAATTAAAAAGGAAAGACCTTTATTTGTTTAAGCCATTGAGATACTGAAATTGAACATCAGTAATAGTCGGCGAGTTCAGTCTGAAATGAACAACACTTGGGTACTTCCAGAAGTAAAAGACACCTGTGGCTGTAATGTCATGTGTCACCAGGAAAGAGAAACAGTCTCCTAAAGTGGGGGTTGTGACTGGGATGCATGGTCATGTGGCTGTTGAGTGCTGTTCTGGGGGTGCTGGCCTTGCCTCTAGACAGGAGAGAGAAGCCATGGGTTTTAGCCAAAGCAGATAAACCATGTGAGGCACTAACACTTTCAGACATTTAGGGTTTCATTCAAGGGACCCGAAATCCATGAAGAATAAATGGATGATATCATCGATGGCATTAGGACACCAGGGTAAATGTCTGAGTGAAGCTAGGAAGCCTGCCTCGAATATTAGCTCTGCATAAATTTGAGATCTTAGAAAGCTTTCAATGGGACACAGAAGAAGCAGTGACAGTGTTATAAGACAGCGTGGCAGGCTTTAAGAAATAATCCTGGAGCAGGACAGGTCCTTCTAATTATTTCCCCACACTCAGAGGTCCTAAACCAAGATGATGAAAATCGAATAGATAAAACACAATTCTGAGAGTTCAAAAGTTAAAGGAGAAAGTAGGAAAATATTTAGAGACTCACCAGCAAAAGGCCAATTTTCCTGAAAATAGTGCTAAGTTTTAACAGTGTAATAGAAAAATGGGAGACGGATCGAAATAGGCAGGACTTGGAAAAGTAAATACAAATAAATGACTCCAGAATTTTTCTTTTCACTATGGAAGATTTCAGACCTATCCTAACATAGAAGGGGGGGTTAACTTTCCTGCCCTTTAGTTCCCCAGCTCCAACCCTTATCAACTCATACCCAGTCTCATTGGTCTACTTTCCCTGGAAATGCCATTTTCCACCTATTAGATGGACAGATTGTAAAATATTGACATATTTTGTGGGGGAAAGCATTAAAACAGGAAAGAATCAGTTACCATTGCTACAGAGAGATTTTTTTTCTCATCTCCCAAATCTATGAACACTTTAACCCAGGACTTTTTATGCATCTCTCCTTGAATATGCACCATGACATGTCTACAGAGTGATTCATTGTTATGGCCAATGATAGGAAATAAATGTTCAGACTTTGTAGTGATGGAAGAAAGGAGAAATCAATGCCTATATGGAGTGAAAACGGAAGGTGTGGCGAGTGAGGGCTCATTTGTACAAAATGAGGGGAAAACTGAAAGGTGTTCTCAGTGTGTGGCTGGGGGCCTCTCCAGAAGGAAACTGGGTACTAGTGGGTAAGGGTGGAAGGAGAGAGAGCCTATTTTCCTCCACATGTGCTTTTGAACTGTGTGTCATTTCCGAGCATAACTATTCAAACACAAAATTAAGTTAAAAATTAACAAACAAGGCCCGGCCTCCACCGCCTTGTCCACCTAACTAAGCAAAGCTCTCTCTTGTCTCCTGTCAGCCAACAAATAGCTGGAGAATGACTTCTCCTTGGAAATTTAGGAAAAGTGACTCATTTAAAAACTCATCATCTTTCAAATTAAAAAGAAACTAGTCCGTGACCACCCCAGAGCTGGGTTTGTCGTTGTAAAGGATAAATATTCTGTGGGGAAAATCTCCTTGTACTAAGAAAACCAATAAAAATGAGAAAATATTGACACATGTCCTGAGAAGTAACTATGATATGGAATGTACCATATGCCAGCCTTCGCACATTTGCACACACATGCACAATTGCACATGAATGTACACACCCCATCCACATAGGCATTTGCATACTCCAGCCACATGCATTCACTGTGTACTCATACACACTGCCTTGACAGTGCATAGCCATGCACACACATTCACACAGGTGTTCACACTGTCACGCACAGTCACACACTCTCATGTCTGCATTCATGCACAAAGCACATGTTCACGTTCACACCCCACACATTCACACACACGCATATTCACACACATATGCATTTGCACACACACTCATCCACACATGCACATACACGCATTCACATGCATCCACGCTCCTATCTCAGCCACTTGGTTCCCTTCCCAAGTAGAATGAAATAACACACGAGTCCTGTGCAGGCCAACCTGGCTCAGCCTTGCAGTTCAGCCCCGCAGCTGAGGCTTGGCACTTGAGAGAAGGCTCTGTTTGATCAAACACCATGTGTTCTGAGCTACATTTTATTTTACAGCTTTCCAAAGAGTTGTCCAAAACGCTCCCCACCCCCTTTCCACAGAGGAACCCAGCCATCTCAGCATGCGTTTCCCGTCTGAAAGGCATGTGCTGGGTGCCAACGGGGGGGACTCCTTGGGGAGATGCTGGAGGTGTCTGCCTCCCTCCACCGGGGGATTGCTGACCACTTCCCTCCTGGCGCTGGCCGGGCACCAGCCTTGAGCTGCCTCTCTGCAAGTGGGTGGTTGGCTTTATGCCGTTGAATATGGACTTCAAACCTACATTTGTACCTTTTCCTTACACTATATGAATTGACACACTTTAGTGGTGGAAACTTTCATGCAGCAAACACAGCTGGTTCCTCTCCATGACACAGGGACCCACTTACTGTGATGCAGGCATCAGTGAGGCGAAAGGACACCTGCTGGTTTCAGCGCTAATTCATCAACACGTTTTTCACAGACCCCTTTCCATGGACCTGGGTGCTGGGAAGGCGGGGATTGCAACAACAGATAAAAACAGTAGGGTCCAGTTGTTCTGAAGTCAGTAAGCTGCTGTGCAAGATTTATATTTCATGTTAAATGTTCCATCCAGCCTTAGAGTGGCTGCTTCCCATGCCCCTGCCCCGCGTCCTCCTTTCAGGGTCCTTAGTGTTGGCAGCTGACAACCCTCAGCTGAGCCCCCTTGGGGTGTTGGTAGAGATTAATGGTGAGGGTTGAGGGGGGGGACCTGAGGCCTAACAGGAGCTGGGCCCCTACAGTGATCGGGACTGGAACCTGGATGGAGTCAGGAGGGCAACCTGCCTGCAGGATCCTGCTAAGTGCCAAGTTCTGTATTTATGTGTGCACATGTGTGTATGTGTGTGCATGTGCGTGTTGGGGTGGTGATGGTGTGCATGTCTCTTGGCTCTCCAAAGCCCCCAAAACTTTTAGAATAAAGGTGGGGGTTCATTCTTCTAGCCTCCCAACCCCCATCACCAGTCACTGCAGAGTGGGAGAGTAACTAACACTGTTCAGGGCTCACATGTGCCTGGTGTAGAGACCCACAGAGGTGCATGATCCCAAGTCCTGTCTGGGGAGCACGTTACAGTTAGGGCTCCTTAATGATGTCGGTGACGGGGACACATGCTGAGAAGTGCACCCTTAGGCAGTCGCCGTGCATGACGGGGCTGGGCAGGGCAGGGGGACGCCCACTGCACGCCTTGGGGCAGGGCATGACCTGTTGGTACCACTGTCACTGTAGAACACTGCAGAATCATCCAGAGTGATCAACCTGGCTGTGCTTTTTAGATTTTAATTAGTTAATTTACTTATTTTCCTATATCAATGTTAATTTTTGGATAGCATTTGATTTCACCCTTTAGGAGTTGTCCCATTGTTCTCCCACTGCCACAGCACCGTGACCCATCACCGTGGTCCCTCGTGCTCTTCCTTCCCCTGTTTGGACCCGTCTCCTGCCCTGTCCCCTGCTGGATGCCTCAGACCTATGGTCTCCCTACAAGTTTTCCTGACCCTTTGTTTCATTTCTCTATATTACCCATATAAATGAAACCATCCAAAGTTATCTTTTTTCTTCAGACTTATTTCACATGGCATAATCCCTTCCCGCTCCATCCATGTTGCTGCAAATGTCATCAGTTTATCTTGTTTGCTCACCGAGTAGTATTCCATTGAGTAGATAGACCACATCTTCTTGGTCCACTCATCTGTTTTGGGGCATTTAGATTGTTTTTGTATCTTGGCTATTGGAAATAGTCCCCCCGCTGTGGAAAGCTGTGTGAAGTTTCCTCAAAACTATAAACATGCATCTACCATATGACCCAGTGATTCTCCTCCTAGGAATCTACCCAAAAGACACAAAAACATTAAATCAAAAGGAAACCTGCTCCCCTATCCTTACTGACTATGCTTTGTTTGTTCCCTAGAATGTGAGGCAGGGCAGCCCTGAGAAGGCAGGTGACTAGTCCCAGACTGGTAATTGGCTCAGGGGAGGGTTCCAGGCAGGGGTGATTGGGAATCGTTGCTGTAATTCTGATCAGATACGTAGGTCCTGCTCCAGGTTATAGGTGCTCTGGGTGGAAGCAGAGGGTCAGCTGCCCTTTGGGGTAGAGGCTTTAGCAACCAGTCCAGGTGCCCTGTGCATCCTCTCCGTCTGTGACAGTGACAGGGACATATCACCAGGTCCCACAGGCCAGTACTGGCGGCCCTGACATGGATGTGAGCAAGTGAGATATTGCCAATGGCCCTGACATGGATGTGAGCAAGTGAGATATTGCCAATGGGTGAGCCTCTGAGATGTGGGGGTTGTTTGTAACCCCAACAGAAATGTAGTTGCTTCTGACCAATTCAGGGACCATTGGGACTTTTAGCCTTAGAATATTTGGACCTTTGAATTGGAGGCTTAGAGGGAAGCATGTCAAACAGCTCCAGCTGGTAATTATTCCCTTGGCGTACAGTTACTTGTTGTCAAGATGTGAGGGGGGATTTATAGCGAGGGCGCCCACATCCCCATACAGCCAGGGGCAAGCTGAGGTGAGGGGTGGCAGTGGGTATGGGGAGGTATTCACAGGTGGGCAGACTCTTGTCCTACTGTGCAACAAGGAGGTACACATTTCTGGAATGACTTCAATGGCGTAAAATTAGGTTCAGAGGGTTTCACTGGCCATTTCTTCCAAGCACTTAAAGATGAAACAACAGTGCTGTACAAACTTTTCTAGAACATAAGAAAAAGAGAACACTTTCCCTTTTTATGAGGCTACTCTATCCCTATATCAAAATCTGAAAAGATCGTGACAAGACAGGATAATTCCAGGATGCTTAATTCCCTAACCAAATATTAGCCAACAAAATCCAGCAGTGCCTACCCAGGACAGCACATCATGTTGGAGTGTGGCTGATTCCAGGAACTCAGAGCTTGGTGTTTTGAGACTCAATCAATGTAATTCATCAGGTTACCAGAAAAAAGGGAGACTTGTAGGATCATCTTGATAGATGAAGAAAAGAAATCCTGGGCCAAATTCACCTCTCCTTCCTGACAAATACTCCCAGCAAACAAGGGATAGCAAGGAGCTCCCCTAATTGAATATTTAAAAATCCCACAGCAGCTAATATCTGGCCCAACAGTGCCAGTCTGAGAAGCAAGGGGAAAGCTGATGTCAGACACACGTATAGGTCAGCTTCGTACATCTCCTGACACTTTCTCTACACAAGGACCCCAAAGGCTGAGTGTTTTCTCACCTCAGTGGCGATTGAAACACTGAAATGTTGAAACCTGAGGAAACAAAACCAGATGGGCCAAAAAAATCAGAGATCTGCTCAGCCTCCTTCATATCCGCGCGTCTGCGGTAGTGGCTCAAGAAGCGTTCAAGGAGCTCTGTACTAGGAGTCTGGTCTTTGAGACTCCTCGATGCTTGCTCTTGGGCTCCCTTGAATGTTGAAGATGAAGGTACATTTCTTCTGGACCACTGGTTCTCAACCTGGAGAGATAGCCAGACAGTTTTTTTTTTGAAGGAAAAAATTCCAGGGAAGGGGAGAAAACCTAGTGAAGCAGTCAGTTGTTTGGTGGTGGAAGGAAACTGGACATTTGGTGGCGATTGTAATGTAGCCTATACTGATGTCAGAATATCAAGTTGTATGCCTGAAACTAAGCCAATAAAAGGAAACAAACCAAAAAAAAATTCTTAGATTATGAGAACAAAATGGTGGTATCCAGAGGGGGCGGGAGTAGGGTGGGAAAATCCAGTGAAGGGGATCAGTTGTATGGGGGGTGATGGAAACTAGGCTTTATGTTGGGCTCATACTGTGACACATACAGATGTTGAACACTCATGTCCTGCACCTGAAACCTACATTGCGCTATAAACCAATGTTAACCCCAATAAAAATTTTTTAAAAAATAGAAAAAAATTTTCACAGAATCCCTCAGTTTAAACAAATTCCCTTTGTTGTACTACTTAAATATGTCACATCATAAAGTTATATATAAACACCCTTTACTAATCCATGCTATAATTATATTACAGAATTCTATAAATATAAATTTATAATGATTTATATATCAATCATATACATAATTCTATACCAGATCACCATTTTCAATGTGAATACAGTGTTGACAATTCAGATTTACATTTCCCCTGGTTTTAATTTAGTATGACTAGGCTATCTTCTAGAAAATGAGTCTCTTCTCCCATCATTTCTCTCCATTCATATCACCAGAGGTTTTCCTGTATCACTCTGTTGTGTTGCCAAGCCTTTTCTTGGTTCAAAGCACCATCTATAAAGATCAGCCATACCCACACTGCCAGCTGCTCATCTCACATCCTGCAGCCTATCTGACAGAGAGAGGGTTTGGTGAGAATTTTTTTGGGTGAAAAATTTATTTTTAGAATCAGTCAGCTGGACTCAGAAGATCCCAGTTCTGTTAGCAACATGCAAAACATCATGGTGAAGAACTCGTCTAACCCGTAACATCTCTCCATTGACTCTGATCAGCTGTTGACCTTGGCCAAGTCAATGTCATGGAGCTTCTCCATGACTGTTTGCTCTGGTGCTGCTTGGCCTTGACGTCCACTGTGAACACAGGGGTTTGCTGTCTGCTCTCTTCTTCATGGCTGACTTGGGGCTGGGGCACTCGGTGATGGCACAGGGTCAAGCTCGTGTCTCCTGGGTGTGCTCTTCCCAGGGTACTTGGGCTGGCTTTGTCTTGGGCCATCAAAAGGTAGATGCTCTTTTTTGTGGATTATTTATGATTTACCTAAATTATTTATGATTTACCTAATTTGCATGTTAATGTTACATAAAGGTGTTTTCTTGTTCTATGAGGAAAATGAATATTATCCAAAAAAATTTTATTGAAAACCTACTAGAGACCCCGAAGTAGACCAGATACAGTTATTAACTCAAAGTTTTGTGGAGCTAAAATTGGGGGGTCCACTTTATTTCAAGACCTGGAATTCAAGACTTGTATCATGTTTGAGTGATAACATGGAAATCTTAGGATAAATTCTTGGCCAATGCAAATGGCAGGCAGTTTGCCTGACCTTCCACTCTCCTGAGTTTCTGATGAAAGCTGTGCCAGCAGAGGAGAGTGGCCAAGAAAACAAGGTTTCTGGAGTTTGAGAAGAACCATTTTGAATACAGCCTCTGAAATGAATAAATATTTACTGAGAGTTTTCTGTGTGCCAAGAATTCTGCTACAGTGGGTAGGATAGACAAGTTTCCTGCCCTCAGTTAACTTCCTGCCTAGCCGGGCAGGTAGTGTAATGCAGGTGTGGGAGATACACCTGAGCATTGGGGTACCACGTAGAGGGAACCTACATTAAACCAGAAAGCAGGAAAAGCATCTTAGAAGGAATTGAATTTGAGCTGAGACCTTCAGTATGAGAAGGCATTAGATAAGCTAAGAACATTGGAGGCCAATTCTAGGCAATATGTAGAGTATGGGTTTAGGTATGCTATTGGAAACTTCTGAGGAATAAAAATGTGAGGATGTCCATGGAAATATGTCACTGAGACATTTACAAGCTCTGCCTTTCAGATTTTTCTTTTCTTTTCTTTTCTTTTCTTTTCTTTTCTTTTCTTTTCTTTTCTTTTCTTTTCTTTTCTTTTCTTTTCTTTTCTTTTCTTTTCTTTCTTCTTCTTCTTCTTCTTCTTCTTCTTCTTCTTATTATTATTATTATTATTATTATTATTATTATTTTGGTTTGGGGCCCATGTTCAAATATTAGATATTGTTTCTATTCATTGCTTGAGGTAGATTGACATTCAATTCTACACTATTTTTTCAGCCAGTGCCGGAGGAAGTTACACTTTCCCACCCACCTAGTTTCCACATCATCTCAAAAGTAATAAAGCAGGCAGACCAGTCTGTATTTGCCAAACCCTCTTACACTCTGAGCTTGTAATATATTGGCCTATTTATCCTTGCCCCAAAGAAGGAAACTTTGCTCTCATATTTCTTTATGAGCAAGACATACCCACACACACATATTTCATAGGAGTTTAAAAATGCATAATTTCAAGCTCAAGAATGCTCATTGATGATACTTTTTCCCTTTTCCTCACTCAGGTTAATGAGATTCAGATGCCCACAGAGGAGTGTGGAATGGGTGTCTTACTCTGCAAAACATTTCTTAGAGGAGATATATTATGAGTGAGCTATTCAGGAAGACCCCACCTAGTGGCTGGGTGCATCCTCACGCATGACAAGCCACACACCATCTCTTTCCTGGAGTTAGCTCAAGAGGGTGGGCATTTGCAATGGACTCACTTAAGGCTCCTCTGTATTAAAGGCCTGCAGCTGCCCTGGCTCCAGCAGTCCCAAGCCAGCTCGCTCCCCAGCATGAACACACTCATACCCTCTGTGGCTGCCTCTGAGTCTGGGGGCAGAGAGCAAGCTTCAGTTCCCAATCTGGTTCTCTGCAAACCTGCTAAGGCCCTTCTGACAAGGGATCGGATACATTTGGACCTCAATTTCTCTTCTGAAAATGAGGTATTTGTCCCAGATGATCACTAAAGTGCCTTCGGAGGACAACCTTCTATAAATGAATTTATTGATCAGGCTTAATACCCTTAGATGGATGGAAATGGAGGCTGGGGGTTGATCAAGTATAGCGTTTGGCGGTGAAACTGGCATGACCACAACAGCCCTTGCACCGCTGGCTGCTGGCATTTATGCCAGTCAGCTGGTTGGTAATAATAATTAGATTAGCTTTTACTTCAAGGAAAATTGGGGTGGAGGCTAAGGTTGTGAATTTGTGTGAATTTGGGTGCAGTGACCAACAGAACATCCATGACTGGATTCCCCCAATACCACCTGGAGCTCACCCCAGAGCTCCTGCTTGAAGACCACCATTCCCAAATGCCTGGAGTGTTTTTATATGGATTTTACACAAGTCTCATTAAGCACAGGAACACACAATGATGTAAAAGTGTGCATGGGGGCCTCCCTAGTGGCGCAAGGGGTTAAGCACAGCTCTATGAAGCTGTTAGCAGCCTCTGCAGCATGAGTTGGATCCCTGACCAGGGAGCTACCCACATGGCGCAGCAGACCTCCCCTGTCTCGCCTTCTGCTCCCCTCAGCAGTGTATTTCAGTCAAGCTGCCTGTTCTGCTCCCCACTCTGTCTCTGGTGAATCCTCCTCTCACCCCCTGCACCTCTGGCCTATTCCCCAGTTCTTGTATGCATAAAAAAAAAAAAATCTTTTTTTTAAAAAAAGTGTGCACGGGGGGAGAACAACATGTTTCACAGGGGATGATGCCCAAAGGCAGCTCTGAATCTGCAAACCCTGGCCAGCCCACATGCCACGGGGGAGGTGGAGCTGGCAGGGATGTGGTGTGGCAAGTCAGGCATTCATCTGTCCTCAGATACACTCAGGCCATGCTCCCAGGGGCTGGGGGCAGGCATGTGGGCAGTGGGGAAGAACTGGCTCTCCTTGGCCTGCTCCCGGTCTTCTGCCCCAAATATTCCTTTTTCCCTTTTCCAGCTTATTTCCCTTTCCCTTTTTTCTCAACTTCGTCCTCTTTTGTTCCAAGGTAATAAACACAGGCAAACTGGAAAGAAGTCATAAAAAGTGGATGTATTATTTTAATATTGACTGTCACTGAGTTAACCAGCATACAAAAGACAGAGAAGCCAGTTGGCAACCTTTAGTTCAACTGTGTACTTTGTTCCCTTCCCAAGTGGGTGCCCACAGGGTATGTGGGGAGCTTCTCCCTGTCTTGTGGGGCTTGGCCATGGCAGTGGCACAGGGGAGGCACCAAAAGGAGTGCCGGTCCTTTGTATGGGGCAGAAATCCTTCCTGTTGTGTGAGGAACATTTGTCCCTCATTACACACATGTACCACACACACATGTACAGCATACAATAGACACACGTGCACATGGGGACATACCCGCTCAATGCACAACACATACCTAACACACACCACATGCATAACACCCACCTCACACCATCTGCACAACAACACACAGCATGTACGCTCATCTAACACACATCACCCCCCAATATATACACCCCACACAAAACATGTATGCACTTAACCCACAATACACTTTTTTAAAAAGGATTTTTATTTATGTGTATAAGAACTGGGGTGTAGGGGCCTCCCCTGGTGGTGCAGGTGGTTGAGTGCCACGCTGTGAAAGTTGTCTGCAGCCTCTGCAGTGCTGGTTCAACTCTGGCCAGCTGGGGAGGGTCCCACATGGTGTGGCAGACCTCTCCTGTCTTGCCCCCTACTCCCCTCAGCAGTGTATTTTGTCAGTCTACCTATTCTGTTCCCCACTCTGTCTCTGGTGAATCCCTTCACTCGCCCACAAATCTGGCCTGTACCCCAGTTCTTGTATAAAATAAATAAATCAATCTTAAAAAAAAAAGAACTGCAGTGTAGGTCAGAGTTGCAGGGGGTAAGAGGATTCGCCAGAGACAGAGTGGGGAGCAGAACAGGCAGCTCTACTGAAATGCACTGCCAAGGGGAACAGTGGGCGATACAGGAGAGGTTTGCTGAGCCATATGGGTAGCTCACTGGCTGGGGATCGAACTTAAGCCATCCCAGTGATAGCATGATAGTGCTGAGACTTAACCCTTAAGCCCCAAGGGAGGCCCACAATACACTCTTAATACACACCACCCACCCAACACATATACACCTAACATACAACTCACACACATCACACACAACATGTATAGGCCTAACACACATACTTAATACACAACACACACCTAACAGATGCATAAACATTTACATCTGCTCATAGCATGTAATCATCTCCACACCCAACACACACACCTCGCACATGTGCATACAGCCTTGCATCCAACACACAGCACACACATACGTGCAGTCCACACATACACATCACAGAAACACACATTTGTGAGGAGCCCCACAACTTGAAAAATTAAGTGTCATAGGGGAACATGGTCAGGAACAGAATAATACCATACTGCTGAATAGCAAGGCAGGGGCAAAGAGGGACAGACCTAGGGTCTCCCCAAACTGCCTTTTCTCTGCTTACAGCTTGGTAACATCTAAAACAATGAAGAAGGGCACATCTTCCAGAACCTCACTGGCCTATTTGCTGGGTTTCAATCGGATGATTCTGAAAGTAAGCACCCCCATGCCCTATCCACACCACTCTCTTGGACAGCTGGACATGGGCTTCAGTTTCAGGGTTTGTGGCCACCTAGGAAGGGGGTCTCTTCCTGGCCAGCTGGGAATACTTTCTGGGAGAATCCTTTTGTACCCACTTGTCTTCTGGCCACATGGAGACAGAAGGAAGAGGCCCAGTGGGAAACCAGCCTTCTCTGGGTCACATCCCGAGCAGGTGGAGGGAACCCTTGCAGGGCGCATCCACGCCACCTCGCCCCGCCCCACCCCACCCCACCCCATAAGCTTTTGGGAGAATAACCATGGTGGGCCTGCCTGGGTCGCTTCTCTGTTTTCCAGGGAGCTCTCTCTCTCTGCCCACTTCTTTTAACACATTTCCATTGGGTGTGGTTTTGCTGCCAAGTGCAATGTGGCAGCAAGTTATTTGAAAACGCGCACAAAGAGCCAGCTCCCCAACCCTGGCTTACCTGTGGACCGCAGAGCCACAGTAATTGCAAACAGCTGCCCACCCACCACGGCCCTAACAGTAAGAGAGGTCATTTAAAAAATTGTTATAAATAGAAGGCCTGGGCACAGCCAGTTCATGTGTTGACTCAGTAATGTTTGCCACCGGGAAGAGTATCCTGAGTGCACAGCCCAGCTGATGTCAAAGAAGGTTCACTGGGGGCTAACTGTATGGTTAACCTCAGGAGTTAATAGTAACAACTGTAATAACAACAATAACAATAATAATACAATCACTGTGGCTCACATTTATTTAGTATTTACCAGGTCCAGGACTCATGCACAGGTGCTAATTTAGTGCCTCCTCTACCCCTAGGAGGTAGGTCCTTTCCATTTCTCACAGGAGAAAGCAGCACCTGTGTGATGATCTTTTTGAGAGATTCCAGGGAAGGACAGATAGCTCCTATTCTTTTAATGTAACAAGTCATTCTGAGGGACAAGAATGCTTCCATTAAGACTGTACCTGATTAGGGCCTCCCTGGTGGCACAGCGGTTGAGTGCTGGGTTGCGAAGCTGCCCGCAGCCTCTGCAGCACCGGTTCAATCCCTGGCTGCTCCCCGGCCACTGGAGGAGGGTCCCACATGGCGCACAGACCTCTCCTGCCGCCCACTGCTCCCCTCAGCAGTATACTTGGGTCCTTCTGCCTGCTCTGCTCCCCGCTCTGGCTCTGGTGAATTTGCTCACCCTCCCGCGCTTCTGACTCTACCCAGTGCTTGTATAAATAAATAAATAAATCTTTAAAAAAAAAAAAAGAAAGAAAACTTATTAAAAAAAAATGGGCTCTTCTGCCCATTTTTTGACTGGATTATTTTCTTTATTTTTGTTGAGTCTCAGCAGCTCTTTGTAGATTTTTCTGATCAGTTCTTTATCATTAGTGTTGTGTGCAAAAATTTTCTCCTAGTCTGTGGGGTTTCTCTTTGTTTTTGTTATTGTCTCTTTTGCTGTCCAGAAGCTCTTTAATTTGATGTAGTCCCAGCTGTTTATCTTTGCCTTCACTATCACTGCTTTGGGTGATGTGTCTATAAAGATGTCTTTGAGGTGCATGTCATGTAGTGTTTCGCCTATATTTTCTTCTATGTATTTTATGGTTTCATGTCTTATGTCTAGTTCTTTAATCCATTTTTTAAATTTATTTATTTATTTATTTATTTATACAAGAACTGGGGTACAGGCCAGATGTGCAGGAGGGTGAGAGGATTCACCAGAGACAGAGTGGGAAACAGAACAGGCAGACTGAGGAAATACACTGATAAGAGGAGCAGCGGATGGTTGTGCCCGCTGCTCCCCTCAGCAGTGTGGGACCCTCGCCGGCCGGCCGTGATCAAACTGGTGCTGTAGAAGCTGTGGACACCTTCACAGCATGGTGCTCAACTGCCTGCGCCACCAGGGGAGGCCCTCTTTAATCCATTTTGAGTTGGTTTTTGTGCATGGTATGAGGCACTAGTCAAGTTTCATTCTTTTGCATGTTGTGACCCAGTTTTCCCAGCTCCATTTATTGAACAAACTTTCTTTGCCCCAGTGCATAGTCTTTACTCCTTTGTCAAATATTAGTTGACCATAAATCTGTGGGCTTATTTCTGGGTTTTCTATTTGGTTCCATTGGTCCGTGTGTCTCTTCTTGTTCCAATACCATGCAGTTTTGATTATTATAGCTTTGTAGTATAGTTTGAAATCTGGGCGTGTGAAACTTCTCCAAAGTTTGGCCAGCAGGCATATGAAAAAATGTTCAACATCACTTGTAATCAGGGGAATGCAAATCAAAACTACAATGGGATACCATCTTACAACAGTGAGAAAGGCACATATTAAAAAAACTAACAACAACAAATGTTGGTGAGGTTGTGGAGAAAAAGGAACTCTCCTGCACTGCTGGTGGGAGTGAAAACTGGTCCAGCCACTATGGAAAGCTCTATGGAGATTCTTCAACCTACTAAAGATAGAAATTCCATATGATCCAGCAATTCCACTCCTAGGTATTTACCTAAATGACACAGAAACATTAATTCAAAAGGGCACCTGCACCCCTATATGTATAGCAGCACTATTTACAATAGCTAAGCTTTGGAAACAACACGAATGCCCAAAAATAGGTGACTGGATCAAGAAGATGTGGTAAATATACAAAATGGAATATTACTCAGCCATCAAAAAAGATAAACTCATGCCATTTGCACAACATGGATGGAGCTGGAAGGGATCATGCTCAGCAAAATAAGCCAGAAAGAAAAAGGAAAATATCAGATGGTCTTACTCACAGCAGGAAATCTAGAAAACCTAAATAAGGGACCAGGAAAAAGAATAACTATAATAAAGAAAAAATCAAAATCAACAAGCCACTGTAAACCAGAGACACACTATGAGGGGGGTGGGGAGAAGAGGGATTGGGGTCTAAATAAGGGGGGTGCAATTGTATGGGGAATATAAAAAAAAAATCTAAAAAAAAGAACCCCTAAAAAAAAAGAGAGTGTACCTGAACTGCTCTTGTGAAGTGCCCTCCAAATAGAAAGGAAGGAAAGAAAGAAGAGAGGAAAAACAGGGGGAGAAAGAAGCAAGAAGCAAGGGAAAGTCCCAGTCAAGTCTAGGTCTGAGGGCTATTAAACAGGCCTGTTACTGCAGGACTTCTCAGAGCCTTGGCGGTTCCTCAGAGGAGGTGAGCACGTGTGGTGTTTCCTAAACTTGCTCTCAGAATCTTGATTTCCAGAGCTGTTCTTGTTCATCCTGAATTCCAGTCATCAGGAGGACAGTCTATTTCAAAGGTATTTAATCCTAGGGATTCTTAACACCTTTGAAGCAATATTTCCCCCCATGCACTAGGTCCACTAGAGAGTTGTATGGGCTTGTTGCTTGTTTCTTGTGCTATTTCTTAAGCATTGGCTGTATACTAGGAGATCTGGGGGAAATATCCTTTAATAAAGTCATTGGGTGTGTGGAGGTGCTGAGAAGCAGGCAAAGTCATGTTGAAGCAGTAGAAGGGCGCTCCTGGATCTTAGGGGATTTTTGTGAACATGTGCACACCAAGCAGCAATTTGATGAGCTATGAGTCCTTGTCCACCTAAAAAGAGTTCACATCACCAAGAAATACAAAATTCTACATACAACCCTTCCAGTGGTTAGTGCTTAAAGTATCATTGACAGTGCTACGAAATTGATGATAACTTTAAAACCAATAAACAGGAAATACAAATATACACTTTTATTTTACTTTCCCAGTCACTCTTGGAGGTGGTGGTGGGAATTCATTTTTTTTAAACTTTTGGGGAAATTATTTATTTCTTTAAATTATTTTATTTTATATATTTTTTACATCATTTTTCATTTTTGTACAATGTATGCATTTTAAAAAAAGATTTATTTATTTATACAAGCACTGGGTACAGTCAGAAGTGCGGGAGGGTGAGAGAATTCACCAGAGCCAGAGCGGGGAAGAGAACAGACATATTGACAAAATGAACTGCTGAGGGGAGCAGCATGCGAGACAGGAGAGGTGTGTCGTGGCATGTGGGACCCTCGCTGGTTGGTGGCCGGGGATCAAACTGGCGCTGCAGAGGCTGCGGGCAGCTTCGCAGCCCAGTGTTCAACCACTGCACCACCAGGGGAGGCCCTGAATTAATGTTTTTATGTCCTGGGAATTCATTTAACAAGGAACCTGTCATTAAGTTATTTATAATAAGGACCATTTAGGAGAGAAACTGTTAATGAAGCCACAGAACATCAGCTTGTGCAACTTGTGTGTGTAGGAGACTTAGAGCTTTTCTTAGTACATTCTCTTTAGGTCAAGTGCTGTGTTTGATGCACCTTGTACATGGGTGGCACAGCCCAGTGGGGATAAGACTCTCCCCCTCTGGGTGAATTTACATCCCCACATCCCTACATTTTGACTGGGTGATTTGAGTTGACTGCATTCTGTCTCTGCCTCTTTGACTCAGTACTTGCGGGTGGGATTTTTGAATTAAAGCAGGAAGACTCAATGTCCCACAGCACTCCCTGCAGCAAAACAAATGCTTTCTACAGTGAACTCTTAACAGAATTATTATGGGGCATGAGAGAGCTGGAATGATGTGAAATCTTATAGGGTCAGCTATAAAGATAGTGTTTGTTCTTGATGGGAACAAGGTGACAGGTGTCTATTCTCTCCCCTTCCCTCTCCCCCACCACAGTAATACAAAAAGTAATTTGTATTTAAATGTGTACAGTTTAACTTGTGGACTCTGCAGTCTTTTCTTGCTTCACCTCGTTAAAAACAAGGGAAGAAGATTGATAGACTGTCACCCAGTGGGGTGGTCAAGTTACTTGAATATGAGTCCCTCTCATGAAATGTAACACACAGCCCATGTAGAGAAGTGACCCACTCAGTGGGAGTGTGTATGGGGGTCCCCTTGCCCCAGCTTCCCAGCTGGAAGGACTTGAGCTTTGCACCTAGCCTGGAAATTTCTGTCTCCTTATTTATAAAACAATCTAGAAATAATTATATAAGTAGTAAATAACATAAAGTGAATATCAGTAATCTGTAAAAATAGGGTGGGCATCAAGAACACATGGGTCAGTAATCAGGTGGTTACTACTTCACTGTGTTTCCCAAAATACAAAGGAAGTAAAACAACTTAGTCTATGAAATGACTTTAAACTGAACTCACTGTAGACAAGTAAAGTGATGGCGTCAGTGAAGACCAAAAGTCCTCACAAGACCAGAATGTAAGATAGACAGATACTGACCAAGACAGCGAGGGGGGTCCCCAGGCTTGCCGAGTTTCTCAACTGCTGTTCTGCTGCTCTAGTATCTTGCTCTAGAATATTCTGCATCCCAGGTGCCAAGTGAGCTTTAGGACTTAGCCTGGGGAAGAATCACAGGGCATGCGAGATGTCACTCTCCTGGTGCTCTACTTGCGGCAATGAGAGTTTATTAACGCAATGACTGTCCTGTCCACCTAAGAGAGTCACATGGTCAAGGAGGCAGGGTCCGGGACTGTGGTCCCTGGAGCAGACCATAACCAACATATAGACCCTCAAGAATACTATATGAATAAAGGAATAAATGTAGGAGTGACTGAATGAATCACCTTCTCTTACTTCTGAATATTTAGCTGTGCTGGAGTCAGGCAGGCAGGCTCCATCAGGGAAAAAGCTCTGTATGGTAAAAGGGAGGGAGGGGTCACTCCAGAAAAATGCCCAGGCGAGCAGAAAGAGCTCCCTGTCTCAATGCATATGCTTCTCCTGGCCAGATGCCCTTCCTGCACTCTGGGTAATGTACATATGTTCTGGCCATGCTCTGTTGAACTCAAATTATAGTATCTTGTTCCCCTCTCCAAACACAGAGCCAGTACGAATGGCTTTCCCAATAGCTTAAGTCAGTGGAAAGAGTGAGCCACCTACCCCAGCTTGTGGCCAGTGAAACTTCAGGACGAGCAAGTCACATAAAACCCATATTTTGTCTATGTGGTGAAAATAAATGGGGATATACATATATCACACATGTATAGTTGTCTACATGCATGGAAGATTGGCTTGTTAAGGAATCAATAAGCTGATGAGAGTAAACAGGGTTCACACACATACAAACGAGTGGTCACTGCATCTCCTAGATGTGTGATGATGGCTGATGTACTCATCGCTGTCAATTTGGGAAATAACACGTATGGGTGGTGAAGGAGATGAGTTGGGGTTAGGAATATCATTGTGCGATGGTATCTCCCTTTGGGTTAAATAAAACTCCCTAATTCCACTATTTTTTTTCAACATCGACACCAGGTAATTATATTTACATGGATAGGTTGATGCAATTTTGGTAGAAGAATTTCCCCAATTGAGATGGAAGTTGATAGTAATGCTTTCCCAAGAAGGAAGTCATTCTTTGGACATTCTGAAGTCTCCAAAGGCAAGATCAAAATATGACCAAGGAAAGTGACCCAGTTGGCTGAGTACAGTGGTCACTGCCTATTTATTACCAATACTTTCAGATGGGACATTTACTCTTTATGTGATTATTCTAAAGTGGGCTGCCAATTCTTGGCCGAAGCCATAGACTTGTGGCCACTCTTGTCTATTATTTTTTCTTTTGGAAATAAAGCTTCCCATTCTCTGATGGGGCGTATTGTATTGAAATTAACCAGGCCAGAAGTCCCCAACTGTGATTGTCTTTGATCAGTGCTCTGAATATCGCTTCATGCTGAAACGTGAAGTTTAAGATGTCTTTACTTATGTGATTTAAGAAATAAGGGCTGTGTTGAATATCATAATGTAAATAAAAGACATTCTCGGGTTGTATCGTTTTAGGAATGCCTGGTTGCAGGCAACTGTCAACTGCCAGAAAAATGAAGGTAGATTTAATGGTCCAGGAAGTGCGCCAGCCTGGGGCTGATGAAGGACAAAACCAGCCACTCTAATTTGATCCTGGCCTGTTTCCCCCTAACATCCATCCCCCTTACCCTTCCCCCATCCCCGTGCCTTAAGAGGGAGATGAATGTGGTTGGTCTCTTCAGTTACTGGCTTCCTCAATTTCTTTCTTTCCCCCAAACAAAAACCATTATTCCAATTACTTCTGTCTTTCTTGAGTCATCAGGGATAGATAATTGAAGTTGCTCATAAACCTTTCTTTTCCTGTCCCGTACCCAAACATCTATCCGTCCACATGACAGGGAGCAACATCTCATTATATAGACTGAAATGTCGGCAGCCAGAGATCAGATATTGGTTGTCAAGACAGACTTGTCTAGGAAGTGACTAGCAGCCCACGTCTGAATTACTGTTGGCAAACTTTGTAAAACTGTTCTGTTCCAGGAATAGGGAGATGATGACCATGAAACTTGGAAAAATTGGTTTGGGGCAAATGATATGATATATGATCCATTTTCCTGCTCTGGAGAATGGCATGAACAGAAGAGGGAGAGGTAATCCAAATGGGCTTTGCTTAAGAATGTGTTAGTCTCTGAAAGTCTGCTAAGGTATGCGTTCAGGGCTTGAAATCCACAGCATGCGGCAGATGTTTCGATTTCTGTATTAATTTCAGGAATGTGAGATTGAAAACAAAACTGCTTAGAAATTATCTTTGAGATTTTATGGTAGAAGTTTTTACTCTGCTGTGACATTTTATGGGAAGAGATTTTAAGGAAATAGATGACTATGAAATGGAACAGAGAAAAATTATTCTTTACTCAAAAAGAATTTTTCTTTCTTTCGTACCAATTTAGTCTCTCCTCCTCCTCCTCTCTCTCCATTTTCCTTTAGTTTTGGCAGTTAGCATTGTGAGCTTCTGGGTAAAGAGATTTCTGTTTAAATTTTTAAAATTCCTCAGAGTGCTAATTTCACACCTATCCAGCCCACACTTGGGTTCACATCTTATATTTCCAACCAGGACATTCACTTGGGCCAACCTTTTTGGGTCCATTTTCTATAATAAATCAGATTGTCTAGACTCTACCAAAATGATCTTCACATATGGAAAGCTGCTCTTTCATGCCCAGTTGCTGGATGCCGTCAGCTTTAGATTCATGCAGGACTGTAATAGACGTGAAGTGTAATTTACATGCTCATGACGAATAAGTTTTCTTTTTATCCATGAACCCCACCCCTTTTTTTCTAATGAAAGAAAATGTTTTGACACATATTCACCACCAGTTCTCTGTCATCACCCTTGTTTGTTCATTGTCATGTGTTCAGTATGGTTTCTGTTCAGGACTGTTTCCCAAAAAGCTCATCTGTGCAAATAGCAGGTCATAGACTCATCATTCAGACTGGCCATTGCAGGGTCACAACAAAAATCATCCCACATCCTTCTGGGTTTTTCTAGGCTGGCGAATAAGCAGACAACCATTAGACAGATTGATATGAGAAAAATCCAAAAGGAAGTTTAATAGTAACATGTGTAACTCCTGCATGCGTGGGAAAGACCCTGCAGGACTGAGGTATGCTCTCATGTAGCTTCAGACACCATGTTGACAGGCTCAGCTAAGACAGCAGACTTTGGAGGGGAGAAAGAAAGGGAAATTCTGTTAGGGAGTTTACTGAGGAAGATACAGTAAGAAAAACTATGCAGATTAAGTTCTGCCTTCTCCATGGAAAAAGAAATTAGGTCTTTCCTCACTGTCTTTACAGAGGGACGTTTACATATAATTATCTTTTTCAAAGGTCACCTCCACCCAGCCTTCAGAGGCCCTCCCATGAAATCAGCCTATGGCCAAAAAGACATATTTTGGGGTGATGGACTTTTTCTCCCCTACACCATGTGCTAATCTTTCTCTTATTTAAAAAGCGCAAGTACAAATTTCATCTTCTGAATACATGTAAGTGATAGAGGCAATTTTGACAAATGAGGTTCAGATAAAGTGCTAATATTTTGTGCACGTTTGAACATTTTCATGATGAAAAGTTAAAAATGTATCAACAGTCTCATATGCAATTTATTATTTGCCGTTCTGTAATGGTGACTTTCCAACTCAATATTTATTTGCAACCCCCAAGTCACCACTTAATAGCCCTTTTGTGCTTACTCATGGTCATGCACAGAGCAGCAAAAATCTGAGTTTCCTGATGCACATGGTCCCCAGGTGAAGTTGAATGAGAGGACATTGCTTTCTTGGACCAACTCTCACTGTGTAGATAAATGATTAGTTGGTGTGCCAGCTTTTGCAGTTGTGTGCCTTTTTTTTTTTTTTTTTTTTTTTTGGTCAGTAGTTTTGCTATTTAAAATGGCCCCCAAGCAGAATGCCTTTAGGTTCTCCCTAAGGGCAAGATACCTGGGCTGAGGCTCAAGTGTTAGATAAACTTTTTAAAGACATGAATTATAGTAATATTGGTGAATTCAATGCTAGTGAATCCACACTATTAAAGAAGGTGTATTTAATAAAAACACATATAAAGCAAAGTTAAGGGGCCTCCTCGGTGGCACAGTGGGTTGAGCGCCATGCTGTGAAGCTGTCCGCAGCCTCTGCAGCTGGGTTCGATCCCGGCCGGCCAGCGAGAATCCCACATGGTGAAGCAGACCTCTCCTGTCTCGCCCGCTGCTTCCTTCAGCAGTGTATTTCTGTCATCTGCCTGTTCTGTTCCCCACTCTGTCTTTGGTGAATCCTCTCACCCTCCTGCGCCTCTGGCCTGTACCCCAGCTCGTGTATAAAAATAAATAAATCTTTTTTTTTTTTTTAAAGCAAAGTTAAGATGTTAATTGACAGAAAATGCTGTGACCAGAGAATACAAGGACCCAACCCAGCCTTTGCTAATTCAGTGTACTGTACCTATGGAGAATTAATAGTGTTTACATATATATATATATATATATATATATATATATATATATATATATCTTATGTGCCTCTTGCCAGCCCTGAGGCACACAAGCTGATGATGTTCTGCATGGAAGCCACTCTAGTCTAAGGTGTTTGGCAATTTCACAGATCACACAAGTTAGGCTTCTGATATCCTACCCCCTGCTATTCCCTAGATTGTGCTGTTGGCCACGATGTACTTTTATTGTTATCATTATGACTGTTTTCTTTTGGCCTCTTGGGTAAAGGGGTCTGCATTTATCCCCTCATTGCCCCTTGCTCAAGGCTTGAGTGTCTTGTATGCTGGATCCATACAAGACCCTTCACTGTAGAGCTTATTTATCGTCCTGACTCCACATAGCACCTGGCACCCAGTAGGTACCTGATTGGGTGAATGGAGCACTAATTAAATATAGAGTCATAACATGCATTAAATTAAAATTCTTACAAAATAAGTAGTGAGTAATGTTTAATGTAACAGCTGGGAAACAGTGCCCTCAGGGCAGAAGCTGTCTTAGGGAGACTTGGTGTTGGTTACAGAACCTATAAAATGCACAGAAAATTGACCATAACTCTCTATAAAACCACACATATTTCTTGTGATAAATAATAGAGTTTATGTATTTTATGGGCTTGGCAACTGACATCAATAACTGTAAATAAACAGCTGAGGTAAACTTTATTAGTTCGATGCGGAATAGTAAAATATTGCCAGGGGACAGAAAAGTAAATTTAAATGATGATATCCTGGCTTGGGAATTATTTCACAATTAAGGTAACTTCCATCAGGAGGGCAATATTTTCCAGCTGTTCTCTGCAACCTTTACCATTTACATTATACTTTGTATTTGTGTTGAGTAATAAAAGCAATTAATTCTAAGCACTGTAGTTTATTCTGCATTTGGGCATTGTGCTTCTAAGGAACTGTATTTTTTTTTAATTCAGGCAGTTAAACAGGATATAAATGTCATGTTAATAATAGGAATTGAGAATTTAATCATATGGTATTAAACTGTAAGTATAAGTGAATAATACTAGTCCTAGTTCACTTTATTTCCTATATAATTCTGGCCTATTAATGGAATTTTTATTCAAAGGAATGATGTATTGCAATTTTTTTTAGTAAGAAAATTTTTAACAGCAATACAAAATTAAAAAAAGATAACTGTTGAGATATGAACATGGGAGTTCTGTGTAGAGCAAATTCTTTTAACTTAAAAATTTCTGAAAGAAAATCAAAGAAGTAAAGGTGGTTTGCAGATGGAATAATTCCTTGATTCTTCATGTAATTTGGTTATGTGAGTGCATGAATAAATATGGAACTACTGGACCATATATAGGCCACACACACACACAAACATATGTGTCTGCCTTTGTATATACATTTATATTAGCTATATGTATATATTGTCAAGAATACATTTGAAAAACCAGAAAGTTTTTGCACTGAGTGAAGTAAAATGAGACAAAGTTCTTCCTGCTATACAGAAGTAAGCTTTGATGCTTAAATGTCCTGTGAGGAGATGGCCAGGAGGGCTTGTGTTAGTGACCTTGCTAAGTGTTACTCCAGTGTTGCTAAAGAGATGTTCTACAGGGCCTCCCCTGGTGGCGCAGGTGGTTGAGCATAGCGCTATGAAGCTGTCTGCAGCCTCTGCAGTGACAGTTCCATCCCTGCCGGCTGGCGAGGGTCCCACATGGCCCCGCAGACCTCTCCTGTCTCGCCTGCTGCTCCCCTCAGCAGTATATTTCGTCAGTCTGCCTGTTTGTTCCCTGATCTGTCTCTGGTGAATCCTTTCACCTTCCCGCACATCTGCCTGTACCCCAGTTCTTTTATAAATAAATAAATCTTTTTTAAAAAAAAAGAGATGTTCTACAAATAATGCTTTTCAAAAATAATGGGTATTTCTCTGTTTTATTTTGGCATATTGATGGAAATGTTGTTAGCTTATGGCAGTACAGAACATTAGTAACAATTTTACAAGTTGAGTCACCGAAGTTCCACTGAAAGGAAGAAAATTAATGTGACCAAAGGAGAGCAGTCTTTGAGCAATTGATGGATCAGATTAAAATGGAAAAATATATATTTATTTTCCTACTAAAGACTTCTTAACTTTTCCTTTTCCTTTTCAGATGTCCCCCATTCTCTGGGCATGCTCTCTTACTCAAGGTGGGTCTCTCCTTACTGTGCTTTCATTGACAGCCAAGCAACAAAGTCCAGCCAATCTGGGATGCAGAGAAAATCAAAAGTTTTCTTTGATCGTTTGTGTTTTGGAAATTAAATAGAAAAAATTTCCCAATTACCCTCTCTCACTGGCCATAAACAAATTGCTTTTTCTTTTGCCCGGGTATATTATTTATTTATTTGTTTATTTAATTTTTTATTAATTAAATTTTTTTTACATCATTGTAGTCCCACCACTTTATCACCTGTGAACCATCACCATATTCCCTTGTGTTCTTCCCTCCCCTGTTTTGCTCCCCCTTCCACACCCTCCTTTGCTGTATGCCTCATCTATGGTCAGCTTGCTAGTTTTGACTTTTCTTGACTTTTTGTTTGGTTTCTCTATATTCCACATAGAGGTGAGACCATCCAGTATTTTTCTTTTTCCTTCTGACTAATTTCAGCTAGCGTAATCCCTTCTAGCTCCATCCATGTTGCCAAAAATGATAAGGGTTTGTCTTTTTTGATTGTGGAGTAATATGCCATTGTATAAGTATACCACAACTGTTCGATCCATTCATCTATTTTGGCGCATTTGTGTTGTTCCATATCTTGCTATTTGTAAATATTGCTTCAGTAAACATCAGAGTGAGGTTTCCTTTCTAAATTAGTGTTTTTATATCCTTTGGGTTGATGCCTAGAAATGGAATCACTGGATCATATGGTAGATCCATTTTTAATGTTCTGAGGAACCTCCATACAACTTCCATAGTGGCTGGACCAGTTTGCCTTCCCACCAGCAGTGTAAGAGGATTTCTTTATCTCTACATCCTCACCAGCATTTGTTGTTCTGGTTTTTTTCATGTGGACCATTCTTACTGGAGTGAGGTGGTATCTCATTGTGGTTTTGATTTGCATTTCCCTGATAACTAGTGATGTTGAACGTATTTTCTTTTTTTTAAAGATGTATTTATTTTTATACAAGAACTGGGGTACAGACCAGAGGTGCAGGAGGGTGAGAGGACTCACCAGACACAGAGTGGGGAGCAGAGCAGGCAGATGAACCAAAATACACTGCTAAGGGGAGCAGCGGGCGAGACAGGAGAGGTCTGCTTCGCTATGTGGGTATCTCCCTGGCCGGCCAGGAATCAACTGCGGACCGCTTCACAGAGCTGTGTTCAACCTGTTGTGCCACCTGCGAGGCCTGGACATATTTTCTTATGCCTTGGCCATTTGCCCTTTTTCTTTGGAGAAGTGTATTGCTTTTTCTTTTTAAGGTTTTTTCAGCATGGAGAATGGAAGAGTAAAGAAATGGGGCACTCTTTAAAAAAATCTATTTTCAGTAGGCATGCCTTACATGGCAGGGGTGTCCCTGGAGCCCCATGCTCTTGGTCAAAAGTTATCAAGCAAGTATATTCACCCATCAGTTTCAATGGTATTTGTGGCCTCTCAGCCAGTGGAAAGCCCAGGGGAAGCACAAGGTCTTTGTTGTTGGATTGTCCTTCTCCAAATATGGTCAGAAGAACCTCTGGTTTGAATCACAGATTGTCTCAGGAGAAGTTCTGGCCTCTGGTTTGGCAATCATCTTTGTAAAAGTATAGTCTTATGTGAGTTTATGACCCAAAATGATATGCTAAAACAAATGGTTGGTGACTCACTCTTGCAATAATTAGGCAAGGAAGAGAAGAGAATAGGAAAGAGAATATTTATCTATCCACTATACTCCTGTCTTTGCCAACTCCTTATTTCTTTAATTATAAATATTTAATTATTCCATGAACTCTTTTTTTAAAAATATTTATTTATTCATTCATACAAGAACAGATGTGCGGGAGGGTGAGGATTCATCAGAGACAGAGCAGGGGACAGAACAGGCAGACTGACAAAATACACTGCTGAGGGGAGCAGCGGGTGAGACAGGAGAGGTCTGTCGAGCCATGCGGGACTCTTGCCGGCCGGCTGGGATCGAACCAACGCTGCAGAGGCTGTGGCGCCTGCGCCGCCAGGGGAGGCCCTCCATGAACTCTTAAAAGAGTTTATCTACCAACTTGAAAAAAAAGATAGCTTCTAACCATGCTCAGTGTTTGAGGATATTAAATATTTGATTTCTGTACTCTATTACATAATGCATGTATATTAAAAGTAACTTCATTTGGTGTCTATGTCATCTTGATTTTTTAAAAGATTTATTTATTTATACACGAACTGGGATACAGGCCAGAGGTGCGGGAGGGTGTGAGAATTAACCAGAGACAGAGCAGGGAGCAGAACAGGCAGATGGACCAAAAATACTGCTGAGGGGAGCGGTGGGCAAGGCAGGAGAGGTCTGCTGTGCCATGTGGGTATCTCCCTGGCCGGCTGGGAATCGAACCCGTGCTGCAGAGGCTGCGGACAGCTTCACAGAGCAGCGTTCAACCCACTGCACCACCGGGGAGGCCCTCATCTTGATATTTTTAGTGTTTTCTGTGTTGGAGACATTTTGGGGAGATGCCAATGGAGGTAGGGAAACAGTTGTGAGCTCTTTTCTCTGGTGCCAAGAGACTGGAGGGTGGACACTGAGACAGGTGTGAAGGACCAGGTGGGACTTGCCCGGGAGCGTGGGCTTTATCCTCAGAACAAAGGGATGATAAAGATCTGCACCTCCATTGCCATTTTATTACTGAAAGGAGAGAACTCGCTGAAAATAAAGCTGATTCAGTAAAACAAAGCAAAGGACAAGGGGAGGAGGACTCAGGGAGAGGAAGGCTAATCCTCTCACTGTTTTGCACAGGGTCTCACCTTGGACTTCAAATCTTGTGACTCACTAGGTTCTCTATTGATTGATTTATTTTCCTTCTTGTATCTTTGTTCATTTTTGGACAGTATTTGATTTCTCCCCTCAGGTGTAATCCCTGTAGTAGTTCTCCCACCACCACAATACCCGTGATCCATCACCACTGTCCCTTGTGCTCTTCCCTTTCCTATTTTTTTTTTAAAGTTTATTTATTTATTTATTTATGCAAGCACTGGGTACAGTCAGAAGCGCGGGAGGGTGAGAGAATTCACCAGAGCCAGAGCGGGGAGCAGAGCAGGCAGAAGGACCGAAGTACACTGCTGAGGGGAGCAGCGGGCAGCAGGAGAGGTCTGCGCACCACGTGGGACCCTCGCTTGGCGGCCGGGGATCGAACTGGTGCTGTAGAGGCTGCAGGCAACTTCGTGACCCAGCGCTGTGCCACTGGGGAGGCCCCCTTCCCTATTTTGACCCCTGGCCCTGCCCCTCCCTGCCATTACCCCGTCTCTTCTTTCCTAGGCGCCTGACATGGCTCTCCAGTCAGTTCACCCCATTGCTGTGATCGCCTGCCTGAGTGAGAAGGTCCTTTTGATTGAAAAGATGAGGAGGGAGCTCCTCCTTGGTGGCCTAGGGGTTAAGTCTCAGCACTATCACCGCTATGGCCTGAGTTCAATCCCCAGCCAGGGAGCTGACCCACATGGCACAACAGATCTCTCCTGTCTCCCCGCTGTTCCCCTCAGCAGTGTATTCCAGTTGATCTGCCTGCCTGTTCTGCTCCCCACTCTCTCACCCTCTTCTCCCCTCATCCTCCCGCCCTACACCTCTGGCCTTTTCTTCTATGCAAAAAAAAAAAAAAAAAAAAAAAATCTTAAAAAAATAAAAGAAAAGGAGGGAAATGGTTGCTATTCACTGTGCCATGATCATTCATTTTCTTTTATTCTCATCACCCTGGAGTGAATACAGTTGTGTGGTTCTTAATCTGGGATTTGGGAAGCCTAGGTCACATGCCTGTGTGTTCACTCCTGCAGGTTCCTGTGTTTGGAAATCTCTTCCTTCTCTTATCTCCCAGGTAGCTGCACATCCCTCCTAGTCCCTTTCCCCAGCTCACTCCTCACTGAAGTGTTTCCCCTGGGCAGAGCCTGAGGCAGCATCACCCCAAATTTGTGTCTCCTGCAAATTTGGAACAAAGTCTTCTGAATCTCAAGGTCACCTTGTCTGAGCTGCGGCACCTTGAATGTGTCACTTAGCCTCACACAGCCGCCCTTCCCCACCTGTAGAGGTGGGCAGTTGCATGGTGCCCTGGAGCCCGTTCTGCATAGGCAGCACCTGAGCAGGGTCAGGTAAGCTTAGAGGCAGCTCCCTGAAGCCTCTGGCAGCCAGAGCTGGGCACCTGGCCTCCTGCTCAACATTATTTACCTGAGTATGTCACAGGGTCCTTCTCCGGGTGAGCAGTGACAGGACAGAGATCGGGAAGCACTGAAGGAGTGTTGCAAAGCACCTGGCACAAAGCAAGGGCTCAGTAAATGTAGGTGGGCCCTCTCTTTCCTGCCACTTCTGAGCAAGCCTTGGTTACAACCTGTGACAGCCCAGCAGTAATTTAGGACATGAAATGTCCTCATCTGCATGTCTGTCTTGCCCACCACATTCTAAGTCCTGCAAACCCAGGGCCTGCCTTCTATGCATCTCTGGAGCCTCAGAACCTAGCACAGTGCCTCAGAGACTAGCAACCAGTCCCTGCTCGCTAAATACCCATTAAACATGAGTCCCCAACAGCCACTCTAGGGAGGAAGGCTCACATTTCCGGCCACACACTCCTGAGTGTCGGGGTGAAGCACATCATGTCTCCTGCCCAACCCTTACCACACACTGAGGGGTGGTTTGCCTCAGGAAGGACAAGCTCATGCCAAGAACAAGGGTATTGGCTGAGTTGGGCACTTCCTGATTCTGCTCTCCAGATGAGGCCCGCAAGTGGAAGAGGGATCCCGACATGGCAGAGAGAGTGGGGCTGGAGTGGCGCTAGCACCTGGAGTTTCAGATGCTCCCTGACATCTCTGAAGTGTCCCTCCAGATTAAGCCTCACTCCAAGATTCACCCCTGATGCTGTTAGTGAAGACAAAACTCATCTTCCATCAGTGTCCAGGCAGAGCTCCACAAGCAGGAAGCGTCACTGAGAAGTGGGCCCCACTTCTGGCCTTCCCTGGATGACCTTGGCTGGCTTTGGGGTGTTCCTACTTGGACAGAGTTTCCACTCTCAGGTTTACTCTCTGCGACTCCTAACGTGTCCTGAAGTTGAGGCCCAGGGAAGGAGTCTCACTGGTTCTTTTTCCTGGAAGCTGATTTCTTACAATGCAAAATTTGAGGCCCGTGTGTGTTCTAGAAAAGACACAGGAAATGGACACTTGACTTAGTTTCTGGCTAAGAAGGGACCCTGGAAGAAGGTTATTGACTCAGTGGGGTTTTTGTCACAGGTGTATCAGGGGACAGGACATTTTGCGCGAGGGTACAGGGCTCCCTCCCTGCTTCTTGCCTCTCTGCCACCCTCCCTCACGTGTGGGCACCCTCTTTGGACACAGAAGAGGGAGGAGCTCGTAACACCTCCCTCCTCAATGTGGTCCCCAAGACCAGCTGCAGCCAACCCTTCTGGGAATGTGCGGGAAATGCAGAATCCCAGGCCTCAGCCAGATCTCCAGAATGAGAATCTGCATTTTCCCAAACACCCAGGAGACTCAAAAGCACATTCACATTTGTGACACATCGATGCAGTGGTTAAATTGGGGCAGGGGGTGGGAGAGTGGTTGTGAGATGCCAGACACCATATGCCAAACAGTTGCGGCTCTGATTGTCATCCCTAATCCCCGCGACTTAGTGACGGTGGAATTGGGCAAGTCACTCTGAGCCTTGGAATCCTCACTTTTAAAACATACACAGAAATACCTATTTTATAGAGCTGTTGCTGGGACAAGATGAGCAAAAGGATAGAGAACGTTCTTAGCACTCACTGTTTGGGGATGATCGCTATGGAG
The DNA here is from genome assembly GCF_964194135.1 of Talpa europaea. NCBI lineage: Eukaryota > Metazoa > Chordata > Mammalia > Eulipotyphla > Talpidae > Talpa > Talpa europaea. Next base: position 137,754,498 of record NC_140068.1, read on the forward strand.
ATGATCCTCCTTGGCCTTTGCTCTCCTTCTCTGTCCGGGCACCTGTGCTGTCAGCAGGCGGGATGTAACAACTCTAGGCTGACCTTGTGGTGCAGGCCTCCTGCGGCTTTTGTGTGTCGAGCGCCTCGCTCTTGTGCTTGGTGATAGCGGTGGGTGCAACTGATCCACATCCTGCTTTGGTTATTTCATTAGGGGTTTGACCAACATGATTATTTCTATGCGATTGAAAGAACTAATGAGTTTTCAGCCTGTAAATGCAATGTCTTTTAAGCTTGTAAAATGTAAAAGGGCAACCTTTGAAAGTCATGGTTGTAAGGTTTAGGTCGTCTGAATTAGCGTCCTCTGGAACAAAAGTCTGGCCATCTTGCCCTAGGTGCCTGGGAACTAGGTCACGGTGCCATCAAGCTATATTTGATGGCAGGGCAGACTAAGCCTGGCAGGGTCTCAGGTCTACCTGCCAGTGTCCGCTGGGGCAGAACAGGTGTGGAAGTTTCCAGGTCTGGAATAGAACTGGGCACCCATGGGGTGGGACGGCACAAGGCAGGAGGAGGCGAGCACATGCTTTGCTCATCGACAAATCCCCTGTGTTTCATCTGAAAGTCTGCAGTCTGTTTTTAATGGATCTCTTTGCCTGGAAAAGAATTTTCCATCTTTTCTGCTAAGATCTTCCCAGTCTCTGGCACATGGCTTCTACCTAATGGTAAACTAATTGCTTTGTCACTAAGCCCTTGAAGCTTATCAGGCCAGATGCGTTTTTCCAAGGTGCAGTTCTAACCAGTCCCCTGGTGCCCATTCATTTCATTTACATTGAGAGAACTCCATAAAAAAAATAAGTTGGAGGGACAAGAGGATGATCATCGTTAGCCTAACAGGGCAGATGTGGGAGGGGAATAATGTCAAGGAAGGTGATTATGACAAGGACACTGAGTCAAGGAGTCTGGGTGAATGGACAGGGGTTTCTCTTTTTTTCTATGACACTCCTCAAGTTTGACTTGGAAGTCAAGAATTCTGAGTCTACCCCATGAACTGTCATGGTAGCAACTGCTTAGTCATCCTTCGACAAAGCCAACTATCCCAGATCGTGTCGGCAATAATGTCAGGATGGTCCAAATGAAACCTCTCTGTGTATTTGGACATGAGAGTCTTCTTTGTTCCAGCCAGTCAGACCACGTGGGTCATTGCCCTGTGGTTCTGTCAATCAATCAAACCCTGTGAGCTGAAACTCAGCTGGGGGATATTCCCGTAGCTTCTTACCAGCTCAGTTGCTCGTAAACTTGTTAAGGTTGCATCTGTGGGTTGCCACACAGGCTGTGGGCTGTAGGGAGGTCACTTCCCTGGCTCCAGATGCTCCTGGAACATGAAGCAATTTCCCAGATAATGCCATACACAAAGAACACTCCTTTGTTCTTCAGTGATCAGAATATTTCAAGTAAGCATGCTCTTTGGCCAAAATTGTATCACACTTGCCTCCATTTCTCTGGTCACATGGTAAGAAGAGACTTGCTATTTCTTACACATGGGGTTGAGTGTCCACACCATGCAATTCAACAGAAAATCTCTCAGAGAGTTAGAAAACAACTATCAATATTGGGAGCTGAAATCAACAACCAGTCATATACCTGTTTTTTTTTTTTTTTTTTTTTTTTTTTTTATGGAGAGGAGTTATCAACTGAATTAGGGAGGATTTGGAAAAATGGTCAGTAGAGAATAATAACAAGTTACTAATGTTTATTGATTATGTACTCTGCTTTAAGTATGTGAAATAGTTTTCACTTAAACACTTTGGTAACCTAATGTTGACAGGATGGAAGTTTCTAGAATGTAGATGCCCTGTCCAGGACATCTCAACCAGAAAGTGACCAAGTCTGAACTCCAGCCTGTCCAGAGGCTGCTAGGGCTTCTAGTTTATGTGTCTTGCCAGTGAGTGAAACGTTCATGACTCGTAAATACGATTCTGAAAAAAAATAACAACAGGACTGCAGCTCCTGACCAGGTACTTATTCCTTTTCATGTTGGAAAGGAAGACAGAGAGAAACAGGCATATCTTCTACCCTCTATCAACCCATCCCTGCCCTCCAGAATCCCTGACCCTCGTCATTCCCCACTTTGTCTCTTTCCTGAAAAACACAAACACCTCTAGAGCCCTCCTTGAAAATTCACAAGCTTCCCACAAATTTCAATAACTGGCTGTGGCTTCTTTTTTTTTAATGCTCTTGGGTAGCCGGGTCCTGGAGAGCTTTAAAAGCCTCCTCATTTTGCCAGCAGACTGAAGAAGGGGAACTCAACTCACTGGAGACCGAGGGGCAAAGTCACGGGTTTGGCGGCAGCGGGAAAGCAATGGTGTGTGACCAGGTTTTAAGCCGCCTGTTCTGGCTCTGGATGACAGCACGCTCTTGCTCCCTGGGCCTTAATTGGCTGATAGAGTGATTGCTTTGGCCAAGGGTCCAATTAATACCCAAGACTTGAGGATTGGTTTTCCAACCCCAGTTGGATGAGTTTCTTGGCAAAAAAATTTACCACTGTAAATTCAATTCACTTCCTTAACTCTGCACCCACTCTATAATGGAAGGCTATCACTCCGTCTGGCTAATTCCAGACAAGGCTCTGTGAGCAGATGGGGAATTTGGATTTGCTAACTTGAAAAAAAAAAAGCAAAGCCCTAAGTGAGTGTGAGTTTTATGCAGTTACCTTGACGCTCCATCTTGTGGAAAATGTACTAAGTTCCAATATAGCAGAAGGAAGGATGACAAAGGCATAACAGGCACCTAGCCTCGAAGTGAATACTTGGAGGATGATCAGTGGCCCCACTGTGATTGGCTAGAAGTCCACTGAAATGCCCATGAACTAGAAAGCAAAGTCACTCCACTCCCTTGTGTTGAAAGAGATCCAAGATAGTCCTAGCTGGGAGCCCAGCAGCACCGGGCTTGGAGGAACACCATTACCTTAACATCCACTTAATCCTGTGCACTGGATTAAGTTGTTTGCTCGGATTCATAAAACAGGATGATAATATGGTCCTTTTCTCTTGGTTGCAAGGAGTACATTCAAGAATATATGTGAGTGTTAGCTCCCTTCCATTATGCCAGGGGCGGCTGTGGCAGCTCAGTCTGACACTTTATGTTCCTTGTTACTCTTTGCTGTCTTGGAGAACCACATACAGTATAATTCTTGGCTTCCAATCAGCAGCCACAGAATAGCAAGTTTCTAGTAAAACAAGCTTATGAGATGCTGTCGCTCCCCTGCCTGCTCACCACCCCAGCAGACAAACTGTCTTGGAGCCTGAATTTCAATATAATTTTACTCCTCTGAATGCTCTGCTGGCTGCAAGCTCATTCCTGCCCCTCTTTACGAGGCTCTGCCTTGCAATTTTTTCTTTTTCTCTTGTTTACTACATGGGAAGAAGTCTGTTTGTCAAAACATCCTTCCCCTCTGTTCACTTTGACCTGATTTTGCAAGCTGCAAGTCACTTTAGTCAGCTGCTGGAAAGAGTACTAAACCAGATGTGGAGGTGACTGGGATTTCTGGAAGACATTCTTCTCTTCTCGGACGAGACACTTGATGCATGAAGTCGGAGTGCCTGGCAGAGAGCCACAGGCCTCCCTTGCAGTCCACGTGCTCTCTTACATCCCTGACCTCAGGCCTCTGTCCAGAGGGCCAGCTACTACAGGATCTGCCTGCTTATCACTCTTTGCTATGTTACCCAACTCCCAGCTTCCCCTGCTTGTGTCTGTAGGTGGGTAATCCAGTAGCTGAGGGCAGATGCTCCTGGCTCCAGGGAGTCCACAAAGCCCTGGAGTTTGTCAAATGGTCCCATCCAGGGCTGTGTCATTTTGTTTTTGAAAAGAGAGCTCATTCAAGACTCTTTACTTTTAATCTTGACTTCTTACCTGATCAGTGTGGACAGAAAGCGGGTCATTCGAGAGTTATTCCGAAACCTGGCTTTGCTCAGGACTGACTACCCCGATGGGGAAGTGTTGTCAGCTGCTGTCCACCTCAGGGCGTCCCGGCCTCCGTGCAAGCTCACTGCTCCATCTTTGCTTCCTCCCTTCTCTCTGGCTCATTAGCTCCAGCAAACTCTGAATCCGAAGGGAGCAAAAGGAGCATTTCACTCTGCTCCCAAATGTCAGTCTGGAAAATCAAGCCAAGTGGAAAGGAAAGGCATTTATTCTTGTGTGCATTCATTCAATCAATGATTATTTGTTGATAAATATTTACTGGTAGAATGTTCTGGGATGGTGGTGGGCATTGGGGAGAAAAGGGTAAACAAGACTGGCCTTGGGCTTAAGCAGACTGCCCACTGGGGGCTGGGGGCTTTAGGGGGCAGATGAACAAGGCAACTATGATGTAGCTTGTAATGTGGGGTGTCAGAGTGAGCCCTATGGGTTGGAGGGACTTTCCAAGTGGGCAGCACCTTGGTGTGAACCTGAAGGATGAGAGGGAGCTGGTCCATTATGATGTTGATGGGTACAAATGTGTTGGTGCAGGGCGGTCTACAGATGAGAACTCCAGGCAGAAGAGGCAGGCGAGCCATAAGGAAAATGGGTTACCTCGGGCTCTTTTTTGCCTTCCAAGCAATAGACAGCCCCTGACCTTGAAATGTATCTGTTATGTTTTCCACCTTTTGGACATCCAACAAACAACAGATGGTTCATAACTTTGATAGTGCCTTGTGTGCACAACAGTGTATCAGTTATATGGCCATGGGCACAGAACAGTGTAAGGGGGCTAGAAGGCTCAGTTGCCATTCCGTCTGTCTGTTTGTCCCTCTCCTGCCAGTGTATCCTGTCCCCTGCTTTAGCATTAAAGGCGTATCAGATGTACCTAAGGCTCCAAGTTTCTTTTTCTGTTTGCTGGAATCGAGAACCTGCCAAGGCTGGGATAGTTGCACAACATGCACCACAGGCTGGTGTATTCTGGCCCTAAGGCCAGAGCCCCTGAGGCCAGGTCCTGCACTCGGCTTCGGTGTCTCTAGCGTTCAAGGGTGTGCATTTCCCTTCTATCGCCCCCAAATCTCCTACAGTGTCTGGAGCAATGCCCTAGTCTTGAGGAGGGTGTTGACCAGGCCCTGACCCATCCTTCAGAAGAGTGGTCAAGGGCAGAGTCGGTGTCCCCCCAAAGGACAGAGTGACTGGGACAGCAGCCCCTACAGACCATGGTCACTGCAGAAATTCTAGGAAATGCAGCCTGACCATGTTACCGCAGCCTGGGAATCCTGTCCCACCGATATGGGCAGGCATTCCTATAACAAGCATCTCTCTGTGTGGTTAGTAAGGAGGCAGTGGGCTAGTTCACTGGAAGCATCTTGACTTTCTGGCTTAACCGACACCTTTCACCTTCAATTTTAAGTGACTGCTAGGATGGACAGCTATCTCAGTTTGCCTGGGGGTGAGGAATTCTTGGACACTGGACTGTCAGTGCAAACATCAGGAAAGCTTGGGGGTAAACTGGAACAATTCAGTTGCCCAAAGAATGCTGACCTTGAACCAAGCACAAGTAATATGTCACACTTACTCCTTAAAGCAATGTTTTGAGGTGGACATTACTATCTCTATTTCAAAGAATTTGTAAATAAGAGATGAAGTGAATTCCCCAAGGGCACTGATCTAGTAAGTGATTTAAAAGCCTGGATATAAGTTAACTCACCATCTTTAAAGCTAGTGTATTAGTTATCTGTGACTGCATAATAAATCACCCCCAAACTTGCTGGCTTAAACCAACAGTAGAGGGTTATTCATTCATAGTTTCTGCTAGTCAGGAATTTAGGAGCATCATAGCTGGGTGGTTCCGGCTCCAGGCCTCTCAGTGAGGTGGCAGGCCTGGCGTCAGCGGTTCCTGGAGACGTGACTGGGGTCAAAGGGTGTGCTTCCAAGATGAGGAACTCACACAGCTATTGGCCAGCGGCCTGGGCTCCTTCCCACGTAGCCTCTCTGTAGAGCCGCCTGAGTGTCCTCACATCCAGGTGACTGGTTTCCCTGAATGAATGGTCTAAAAGATAGAAAGGAAGAAAACAATCCCTTTCATTATCCAGAGTTGGAATCATGTCCATTCATTTCTGGAATGTCCCATTAGATGGGTCAGCCCTTCTCGGTATGGCAGGGATTGTACAAAGGGTGAATGCCAGGAGGCCAGGGGCCCTGGTGGTGTCCTGGAAGCTGCCTGGAGTCAGTGTGTGTTCCTGATTCCACAGCTACCTTTAGGACTGCATGCAAGGTGGGTATTTGAGAAGAGTCTGTAGGACAAGCCATGGACAATGTATACATATGAACACACACATGAATATTCATGACATATATGAATGATATTATATATGCAAATGAGTGTCCTTTCAAGCTAATCACCCACTTGGTAGACTGTACATTTATCCTAATCATGTTTTCATTACAACTGATATTTTTTAAAAAGATTTATTTATTTATACAAGAGCTGGGGTACAGGCCAGAGGCGCAGGAAGGTGAGAGGATTCACCAGAGACAGAGTGGAGAGCAGAACAGGCAGATGCCCTGAAAACACTGCTGAGGGGAGCAGCTGCTGAGACAGGAGAGGTTTGCTGCACCATTTGGGTATCTCCCTGGCCGGCCAGGGATCGAACTTGTACTGCAGAAATTGCGGACAGCTACACAACACTGTGCTCAACCTGCTGCGCCACCAGGGAGGCCTTATTTTTGTTTTGAATATTAATTATGGTTAATTATGTACTCCTGCTATCCAAATTTTATAATATGAACATGTGTGTTCTTATATACGAAGAAGTGAGTTAGTTACGTTTACAGTATTTTTTGATGTGGACATGTTCACCCCTATTACAGAAGCTGCTTGGATCTCATAGGAGATCGATCAGTGTCTATTTATATATTTCAGGAGGGAAAATATATATTGTGACTAATAGCTATAATTATATATAAACCCATATGTTCCCTTCTATGTACAAATACACACACTGAACCTGGAATTCAAATCAAGGGCAGGCTGGGGAGGTGGAGAGGTTGAGGATTGCCAAGATGTTGGCTGGCAGGTAAGTGGGCCATAGTCAGAGCAAGTTTTACCCAGCCTAGCCTGCTGTGACTGGGTGGTCCGTGGTAACATGAAGGGGCTGGAAGGGCCCAGCTACAACTGTATTTCTGAACCTCAGTTACTTCATTTGTAAAACAGAAGAGGATAGTGACTCGTGTGCTTTCAACTCCATGGAGCTGTTGCAAAAAAGCAAAATGAGAAACTGTGTGTGGAAATGCGTGGAAAGCCCAGACCAGAAGAAGGTGCTACCATCACCATCGTTATATCTGTTATCTCTGGATGGGGACCAAGACCTCCGACGGGGCAGGCTGATGGTCCCAGGCCATGCACGTGGGGCGCTTGCAGCCCTGGGAGCCCTTCTTGGAGAGGCGTTGGCCACAGTCTTGCTGCAGTTGTCAGACACCTTAGCTGTTGTGTTTTCTTAAGCTTTGCTTCCATGTGCTGCCTGGAAGCGCGTGTTTCTGGGGTTGGGGGCAAGGCTGCTGGCAGGGCTCGGCTCTGGTGTGGGCTGGCTCGCGCCTGCCTGTAAGGTCCGGTGGGACTAGGTGTGCTCGAGGCCTGCCACCTGGTGCTGCTGCGTACACGGAGCTGGCATCAGGCCGTGAAAGACGCCTAAGGAAGCCAGGACGGATGGTCCCAAAGGTGGGAAATGGAACTCACATAGAAACCTGTAAGGCTGTTTTCACATTCCTGGCCATGCTGCCAGGTCCCGAAACACGAGGAGAATTGAAACCTTTCTTTTTCACTCCTTTTCTTCTAAAACGATTCCCAACCTGTCCGAGGAGTCTGGCAGCCACTCAAGTGTCAGCAACAGGCAGTTTTATGGGGATGGCATGAGCAAATTCCTGCTAAGAATTACGGCTCTGGAGGAAAAAAAAGAGTTGCTGCTTAATGAAGCACAGCTGAGAACCTCCAGCTGCCTGCTGAGGATTCCCGAATTTTATATTTCTATACCAGACTTCTCCATGATCCAAAGAGGGGTATGCTGGAAAATGTTTAGTAACCAATTCTCCAGAGGGTAGGGGGAACGCCCTGAATTGTGTGGTTGCCAATTTCCATGGTGTAAATATTCTCACCATGGCTGATGATATCAAACCACAGACACCATATCACTGGGATGAGATTGAGAGCTCACGTCAGCCAGCCCCAGGGAATCACTGGATCCAAATGTGTCTATCAGGTGCATCCTTTTCAGGGTTACATTTGGGTAAGATGAGTATCTCAAGATCAACATATACAAAATTGAATTAATTGCCTCTCTTGGCCCCACATTCAACCTTGCCCTTTTCCAAGGCCTGCCTGCCTGCCTTCCTTTCTTCCTTCCTATTATGTTTATTGAGTTAATGGTTTACCACACTTTAAGACTTAGGGGTACAGGTTCACACCTCTTCATATGTATGTTATCACTCTACTCCACCAGCAAAGCACCCATTTTTCTCCACCAGTCATTCGGGACTCCTCCCCTCTTTGCTGTCTTTTCCACCGTTCCCTCTGGTAGCCTCAATTCTGCAGTCAGATCTCAATGGATTGTTTTGGTTTGGTTTTGTGTGTACCTTTGCTGTGTTTCTTCATATTCCCCATATGAGTGAACTCACCCAGCATTTGTCTCTCTCCTCTGGTTAATCTTGCTTAGCATCATGCCCTCCAGTTCCATCCATGGTGCCACGAAAGGCAAGCTATGTAAAAATCCTAAGTGTCCAATGACAGATGAGTAGATAAACAAGATGTGATCTATACAGATGTAATATAATACCGCTCAGCTTTAGAAAATGAGATGAAGTCTTTCAGGGTTTTCTGTCTGTGTGCATAACACAGTACAACTTTTGTTGGAAAGTTTTGGTTTTGTAAGTAAAACCCCAAATACCAGCAATAATCTTTTTATACTTGCCTTCTTCCCCACCACCATATCCAAGCCCTCACCAAATTCTGTTGGTTTTACTCACAGTCTGTCCACTTTCCTCTAGACTATGTAATTACTATTAATCTCTTGGATTGCCAAAGACTTCTAAGTGGATTCACTGTGTCCACTCTTACACATACATGCACTCTTTTTTCCTACTCTTGACCAGAGTGATCTTTGAAAAATGCAAATCTGAGCTCATCATTCCTTTGCTTAAACCCTTTCATGGCATCCCATGGCTCAGGATAGTCCTTAGAGTAAGATCTGAAAAAACATGAATAACCCCTGCCCACTTCTTGAACCTACTCTTATGCTGCTCTGGCCCTATGCCCTTTGCTTCTTCTGCTCCAGCCATACTGGTTGTCTTTCAGTTCCCCAAACATGCAATCCCTTTACCAAGTCAGGCACTGTACACAGTGTTCTCTTTTCCTGGAATTACTTGGTCTGATGACTCCTTATTCTTCAATTTTAGCTAAAGTTTTTTAGAAAGTCCATCTCAAGACTTCCAGTTGAAAACGTCCTTTTATTTTTGTCTTCTAAAACATTATATTCTTGGCTTCACTCCCAACAGCAGTATACGAAAATTCCAGTTGCTCTACATTAAGCCAACACTTGATATTACCAAGTTAAAAAAAAAGTCAACCTGGTATAGTGGTATCTCATTATAATCTTAGTTGGCATTTCCTGAGTTACTGAAGAATTTGCTCCAAATTCATTAAAACTGTTTACTGCCCATTTAAAACTGTTTACTGCCCATTTAGATTTTCTGTTGTGTGTAATGCCTGTTCAAATTGGGTGCTTATTTTTCTATTGGGTTGTCTTATTCATTATTATAGAAGCACTTTACATATCCTATACCCTGTGGGTTATATGCATTGCAAGTATCTTCTTCCATTATTTGCCTTTCTCATTCTTTTCAAGATGTCTTTGGATGAAAATAGAATTTTAAATTTAAAGTTATCAAATATTTTATCTTTCCTTTTACTTACTGATACTTTTTTCCTATTTTTTAGAAATCCTGCTATAAGCGTCTGTTGAATTAAACTCTCAGATTTTGTTTTTTTCTGAAAAGCTTATTATTTTTTCTTAATTCTTGGAAAAATAATTTGACTAGGCATAGAATTTTAGGTTGAACGTAAGTTCCTTTCAGCATTCTTACAAAAAGACTCCATTCTGTTTTGTCTTTCCTTATTTCTGATTAGAAGTCAACATTCAATAATTCCTTTCCTTTGACGATGTCTGTTTTTCCTCTTACTTGCATTTAAAATTGTTTCTTTGTCTTTGATGTTCTGTGGTTTTATTATAGTGTATCAAAATTTCGATCTTTTTATTTATCCCACAAGTGACTGCTTGGGCTGTAACCATCATTCAGCAAGTCAGGTATTTTCTCACGCATTATCTTTTGACTCTTGCCTCTTCTTCATTCTCTCTCTTATCTCCTGCTAAACTCTAATTAAACATAAATTATATCTTTTCATTCTCTCTTGCATGTCTTTGCTTCTCTAGATTGCATCTTGAATAATTTCTTCAACTCTGTCTTCCAGTTAGTAATTCTTTGTCTCATTGTGCTTCATTTGCTGTTCAACCCGACAATGGAATTTTTAAGCACTCTTGTTATTATTTTAAATTCAAGAAAGAAAACTTTATGAATTTGATTCTACTTACCAATGTGCATGATCATTTAAAAAACTCCAAAAGAATAAAATATTTATGAAAATATTAAAATACATATCTTACATTCTGTTCGATAATTTAAAATACCGGATGGTCTCACTTATAGCAGGAATCTAGAAAACTTAAATAAGGGACCAGGAAAAAGAATAACTATAAGAAAGAAAATATCAAAATCAACAAACAACTATGAACCAGACTCTCTATGGGGGATGGGGGTGGGGAAAGGAGGGATTGGGGTCAAAATAAAGGGGTTGTAATTGTATGGGGAACATAAAAATAAAATTTAAATAAAAAAAGAAAAAAATCTTTACTTGCTGTATTATGAAGTCTATCTCTGTCTGTCTATCTTCATCATCATCATCATCCATCTGACACAGAGATGTGTCACCTATGTTCCTCTTAAGGAACGAGTTGGTGCCCTGCTGTGGGCAGTTACGAAGTGGACAGGGAGCCTCAGTCTACAGAGATTGTCCTTGCTTATGGCCACACCATACATGTGTGTGCATGCATGTATGTGTGTTGTATGTGGTGTATTATGCTATTTCTTTTGGTACCTTGTTCCCATCTATGTTTATATTTCTTGAAATTTTATCCAATGGAATTCTTTGAGACTTGTACTGAGGTTGGGTTCCTTTTGACCATATGTGAGATTTCTTCTATCAGTTGCCTGGGGGGCATTACTAGTTTGGGTTAAATTGTCTGTGTTTTCTCAAACCACAAATGTAGTATGTATTGGCTGCAAACCCCTGTGAGTGGGGATTTAGTTATGAATTCTCAAGATGGGCATGATCTTACTTTCCCATTTCCCCTTGAACTAGGCTATAGACATTCTAGGCCCCACCTTTATGTAACAGCTTCCCACCTTGGGTGGGCTGGAGGCTTAATTTCCTGTTTCTCAGGCTACCATGTAGCTCTCCAACAGCAGTGCAGGTCAGCAGAGTTCAGGACATAGTTTCAGGATAAAAGGTGGTCGGGTACTAACTTACTTTCCATGGTCCCCAGGTTCAGTGTTTTACTTTGAAACTGGAAACTCATGGCTGCAAGTGTTAAAGTCCTAATTTGCCTGCTTGCTGTCTCATTAAATTGTCCTTTTCTTTTGTTTCAAATTATTAAGACACCCAAATTCACATGAATAAATTCAGAGATCTAATTGTCATTATGCAGAGATTCTTGGTGGCATCCCATGTAGCAAGTAGAATGACCGTATGAGGGTTGCACACAATGGAAGGCTTTCATAACCATAAAGAGGGTAGAACCAGGTTCTCAGCAAAAAAGACTTATTTCAAGAAGAGTCACCTTTTTTTCAGGGGAAGGAGAAGGGGCTCATCATACACATGACCTCACAAATGCTGATCAGGAAATTCCAGACCGATGGGTTTGAAGTTCCACTTTGGGAGAGCCTGCAGCTACAGCTTGGCGAGGTGGGACATCTAGGTGGTGCTTGGCGTGATATGCTCCATCTTGGGTCCGTTGTTTCTTTTTTAACAATTTTTTATTCAACTTTATTTTTCCTTTTCTGAAGGGAGGGCTGGGTCATTTGGATTTCTAGTCCACCCCACTGATGGGGATAAATGCCTGGAGTCATGTTTAAGTGGGATTTACAAGAGATTGCTGCTGGTAGGGCCAAAGGGACCCCAACAGAGAGCGTCTGTATTGCTGGATTGTCAGAAACAATGGGGAGTTGTAAGTGGCTAAACGGGAGAAGCAGGGAGCTGTTTGTGAGAAGTCCCCAGTTATGAGGAATGTCTCTGAAGAACCCACAAGTGCGCTCCAAGAAAAATAATTTTGAATGTCCCCCAAGACAGAGGTATTTCCAGAAGATGACGTAAGAGACCTGTCAAATAAGAGTTTCCTGTCCTCTCCCTTCCCTTCCTTCCTCACCCTCCCTCTCTTTCTTTTACTTCATCCCTGGAGGAGCCAAAGAACAATTCTGATGGCTTCTTTTTCTCTTTGAGTCGGGGCAGGGTGGCTCTTTGAGAGTGAAGGAGTCAAGTAATGGGGTGATGAGTTTTGGCAAGTCTAAGAGATAAACACATAGGAGGGAAGAGAAACAGAGAAAAGAACCCATCACCCAAGGCCACCGGGACAAAGCTGGGAGAGGAGAAGATTTAAATAAAATACAAATTTTTAATTATTATGGGGGGAAACTTCAATTACTACACAAAGACTATTCTTGCTTATTCCTACAATTCAGTATGAGCAGATAAGTTTTGGTGTTTGTCCATGAATCCAGCCAGGAGAGGACAGAATAACTCCACAGAACACACTGGAATGAGAGGAGGGGACAGAGAATAAAGATATTTTCTGGTAGAACCTGTTCTATCTGCCTTTTTAACCTGAGACTACCTAGAACTCACACTAGGATACCAGAAAGTTGGAGGGATATAAGCAGCTGGGGAAATATGAGGCTGAACACTTTTTTTAAAATAAAAATGATTTAAGTTCATTTATATGTTGTGAAATAAATCTGCATAGAAGAGGGTGTTGAAAAAAAGGGAGAGAGAGGGTGATAATAGGAGGGAAACTCCTGAGCACAGGAAGAGCTTTGATCTAGAACCCTGGTGAAGGTATTAACAGTAGATGAAGATGAGGATTATCTTTGAAATTTTAACAGAAGGAGGAAGAAAGGGTGAGCATACTTTCAGGTTATATTTGTATGTCTCATGGCAAAAATTGGAGTGATTTCTCATCTGATGCTTTATTTTTCTCTCCGAGTGGGGGGCAAGGGCTGCCTTTTGAAGGAGAAGGGGGTTAAGTAATGGGGTGATGAGTCTTAGACAAGTCTCAGTTTATCTGAGAAATGTTCCAGTCAGTCATTTCCAGTTTGTTCTTATTAACCAAGTGTGCATGTAAAGGAAGATGGCAGTAAACGGCGACCGTGTGAAGGATGCCATCAGAATTATGCCAATCAACTTCCTGTATACAAAGGTAGATGAAGAATGGATAGCAGGTTTTCACTTGTGTCTCTATGTCAATATTATGGGTTTTAATAGTTGATGGGAAAGAAAGATTACAACATTTCAGTGATTCTAATTATCCAAAGTTTTTAGACGGGTAGAACAGACCAAGTTACTTAGCACAAGAGCTAAAATATGAACTTGTACCTGAGGCCCATTAAAGATGAGACATGCCAAGGGCCTTCCCTGGTAGCGCAGCAGTTGAGTGCTGGGTTGCAAGGCTGCCCGCAGCCTCTGCAGCACCAGTTTGATCCCTGGCCACCGGCGAAGGTCTCACAAAAAAAGAAAAAAAAAAAAAGATAAGACATGCCAAGCAAGTGCCATGTCGATAAATACTGATAAGATAGTTAGGTCACAAAAAATCAAAACACACCATTTCCAAAGCCAATGAAATAATGGACCAAACACACTTCGAACAAGAGTCCCAGGTAAGTGACTTGGCTATATTTCTTGGAACTTAACCTACATCATGTCTTTGAACTCAAAACTCATGTCTGCAATCACCTTGCCTTTCTTGGATAAATGGGTGAAATTAACACTCTAGAGAGAAATTAGAATACAAATGAGAATAAAAAGTGAAAAGCACATTTAAACTCATGGATTTATAAATATTTAGTACACTAGTCCAATTGTCAGTGTACTGAACCATTTTGTATTCCTTGTAATAATGTGTCACTATTTCTGTGGTTAAGCATTAAAAAGACTTATACCCATTAAATTATCAGAAGAATCTGATTAATGTTTGATACCATTAATTTGTTTAATGGAAGAACATTTGTTAAATTTATTTATCTATTTTTTTTAATTAATTTATTTATTTATACAAGCACTGGGTACAGTCAGAAGCCTGGGAGGGTGAGAGAATTCACCAGAGCCAGAGTGGGGAGCAGAGCAGGCAGACCGACGAAATACACTGCTGAGGGGAGCAGCAGGCGTGGCAGGAGAGGTCTGCATGCCATGTGGGACCCTTGCCAGTGTCCGGGGATCAAACCAGCGCTGCAGAGGCTGCGGGCAGCCTGGCAGCCCAGCACCTAACCGCTGCGCCACCAGGGAGGCCCCATTTGTTAAATTTATAAATTTACATTTAACAGTTAATAATTTAACTTTTTATTTAATAGTAAAGCTTATGAAAGTAGTGTTTAACTATTAGAGAAGTGTTAAGTGTTTAGAAAACAATCAGTGGGCTATAAAAGGTACAAACACTTAGGATCTAAATAAGGGACCAGGGAAAAAAAGATAATTATAAAAGAAAGTTAAAATCAAGAGGCAACTATAAACTGGAGACATACTACAGGAGGGGAGAAGGGAGTAGGATCAAAACAAGCATGGGAAGAGCACAAGGGTCCATGGTGATAGTTCACAGGTGAATGGGTGGAGGGAATTTTACAGGGACTATAACCAAGATGAAAATGCATACATTGTACAAAAATGAAAAATGATGTAAAATATATTAAAAATAATTAATTGAATAATGTGCAAACAGTCATGAACCTATTTCCTCTTGACCTGTGGCTCAGATATTGATGAATTTGCAGCTTCGAAGAGGTTGGCCAGTTGAGGACCCAACTAATGCTTCTATAGAGAAAAGGATGTTATTGATCAAATACAGACTATAGCATGTTTTCTCTTTTGTCAGGAGATTCCTTTCTCTATGGATGATTTTCTGTTGATGGGATTGTTCTGCTGGTGCCTCTCACCTATATTTCCCATATAGCTCATGGCTGAAGCTTGGATTCTTTTCTTTTTCCTGTGACCATTTTTTAATTCCATAGGAGAATAGATGGACTGCACAGTCCCTGTGTTCTTGCGAAGCCTTGGGAGATGCTCCTTGACTGTGCATCTGGAGCAATGCCTATTCACACAGCGTTTGGTTAATGAGCAACTTGCAACTTTGTTGTTTCATTTCTGCTCAGTTATCAAAATTGGCTCCACCTTAGTCACAGGATGAAGTTTAAGGACAGGGATGTCCATGTCCGAGGAAGCACCTGAGATCACGGAAAGGCTGCAGGATGAGCACTGGCAGGGGAGAAGAGACCTACCCTAATAATTAAGAATTATTAAAAATATATTTTATTTAAAATATAAATAGGCCATCCCTGGTGGCTCAGGCATTAAAGGCAGCGCTATCAAGCTATCACCAGCCACTGCAACACAAGTTCGATCCCTGGCCAGCCAGGGAGCAACTCACATGGTGCAGCAGAGCTCTCCTGTTCTTGACTGCTGCTCCCCTCAGCAGTGTATTTCAGTAGAGCTGCCTGTTCAGCTCCCCACTGTCTCTGGTGAATCCTCTCACCCCTCACACCTCTGGCCTACACCCCAGTTCTTGTATGCATAAATAAATCTAAAAAAAATGTAAATAATTATTTTAAAATACATAATATTTCTAGCTTCCTACCTGATCCACCTGAATCAAGTCTCTGACTTCACCCTGTCGTTCTGGGGCACAATGGCAGGCAGGTATGGAACTTGCTTGTTCAAAGATTGGTGAGAAAATCAGCCAATCGATGGTCATTTCATGACTTTTTCTCTCCCTCTTTCTCCCCTTCTTTTTTCTTCTTTCCCCTGCCCTTCCCTCCCTCTACTTACTTTCTTTTCTGGCTGTCGAAGATTTATTGCCTTTCAGTACTTACAGATGATGTTTTCATAGGTCCTAATGAGGTCCCAGCAGTTTTTAACAATAACAGGACATTACTGTTCCGAAGATATATGACGTGTTTTCCCTCATCTTTCTCCCTTGAATGAAATGCTTAGAAGAATGCTAACCCCCAATTCCCTTCCCTTTACTATGATAAATGGTCCAGATACTTAATAGGGCTAAATACTTTGCTATGACTTTTACAGTACTCATTTGAATACAATCCTAAAAAGAAGAGCATTTGTGTGTTTTTAATGGACTTTCCGGTAGAAACTTCTGCCTGAGCGCATGCCAAAGCACACGCTGACAATGAACAGGTGTTGAGCTGTTCATTGTCAGCCTTGGAGCACCTGTTTGGTGCCATCCTTGCTCATCAAGCGTCCCCATGGGGATTTTTGCAACATTCCCTGATCCTCCTGGGGAGCTGGTCAGGACAAACACGCCCATATCCCTTCTCCCCATTCTGGCTCCAGCCCCCCAAAAGTCTGCCTTTCACGCCCTGCATGTGCAGAGCTGCCTGGAAAGGTCAGACGGCAATCTGTCTCAGCGTGACTCATGAGCAAGGAGGTAATTTTTAAAAGGAGAAAACATCTCGCTTTGCAAGTGCCTGGGCGCGGCCTGACTTGGGCACTCCCAGCACTTGTTCTGTGGTGACAGGGTCGAGAGCCAAGTCTAGAGGTATTTTTTTTTTCTCTTAAAGGTCAGACAGATTAAATTTGAG
Organism: Talpa europaea; assembly: GCF_964194135.1. Taxonomy (NCBI): domain Eukaryota; kingdom Metazoa; phylum Chordata; class Mammalia; order Eulipotyphla; family Talpidae; genus Talpa; species Talpa europaea. Next base: position 137,771,396 of record NC_140068.1, read on the forward strand.
CAACAAAGGAAGGAACCAGGATGTAACACGGGGCCTTCAGTAAAATCAGGCATTTTCTTCTGTGGGATCAAATGGCAGAGAACGCCTGTAGCAAGAGGGGGCTTTGGGGAGGAAAGCCCCCCCAAAGTCCTGTTCTGTGTTCTATTTTGGTTCAGGGCTAGTTCAGATCAGCCCTTTCCCTCTGCCCTGAAATTAGCAAGTTATAAACGGACTGGTTGGGTCTCCGACCCAGCAAAGAAGCCAGCTTGAAAAATCATTCCGGGAAATGCACTGAATCATGTGTTCCAGTCGTAGAAAGCCTCTGTGCCTTGAGACACAGGGAGTCAGAGTCTCTGGACAAGCACCCCCATATCTGCTGTCCAACAGTGCCGGTTCTCCTTCCCTCTCGGCTTGCATTCTTCAGGGCTGTCACTTCACCACTCATGCTATTTAGGGTTTGATTTCTACTGAGAGGAGAACCTTTAGATACTATGTGCAGACAGCTTTAAAGAGTCTTCTCTTTCCGGATTCCTGTGGGCGAGAAACCACGAAGCTATTCAATACGGTCTGCGATAACCCTCATTTTCCATCCTGTTTTCTGGGCAGATGCCTTTGCTCCTCGCACACACACGCATAATGACCCCAAATGAGTTCCAGGCAAGAGCAGAATCCACAGGCCCTGTGTCCACTGCCCCGCGGGTCACATGTGGCTTCTGCCCTGCTTGGCCGTCCGGTGCCCCTGCAGAGCCCGGCTCCCGGGCCCTGCCCACTCCACCCTCTGGCCGAAGAGGCGGTGCTGCTGCTGTTTATAGCTTCAGTTCCCCAGCATTCCGTTTTATGTAGTTGTTGTCCCTCTATTTTTTTTTCCAAACAAGCAGTCTGTCCCCAAAAAGGGATCAAATGGAAAACTTTATAAATACCCCAAATGGTGGAAACAGGAAATGGAATAAAAATGACGGAGTTGTTCAGCAAAAACATGCCATCCTTTTTCTTCTGCAAATGCATCCTATTAATTTCTGAAAGAGGCAGAGCCTAAAGCTTAAGAAAAAACTCACAGTGCCTGGGAAGGCTGTGGAGACTGTGAGATGTCCCCTCTGGGTGTGTGGGACATGGCTTCGAGATTATGGGCCTCTCTGAAAATCGGGATAGTTTCCAGTGTGGAAATTCAGAGATGCCTGGTTGGAGTGCCCAGGTCCAGTGCCCTGTAACTTACTGAATGTGGGTTTCATTCATAACCATGGTTGCTATCCCAGGATCAACAGTCTGATTCCAAAGCCATCCCCAATTTTTTCCTGTTAACTTTCTTCATGCAATGATAGTAACTAACATTTTTATAATACTTAATATGCCTAGGCACTTGATTTGCAAATACTGACTTGTGTAATCCTCAGAGGATTGTCAATCCCCCCCATTTCGTAGCAGAGGACACTGAAACACAAAGGAACTGCTAATTTTCCTGAGGGCACATCACATACATAACTAACTAGCTGACTAACTAACTAACTAACTAAATCACCTAAAGCTGAGCTTCCAACCTAGGTAGATGGGCTTCATCTTACTAATATCCCTTTACCGTGGATTAATGATTAGAAAAACAACCAAAATTGTGAAAAAATGAAATTTTTTAGTTGATATTATTTGGACTTTATGAATGATTGGATAATGTAATTATGATGGGATTGTTGGACCTATAAAGTAAAAGAAGAAATGGTATCCAATCACATGTGTCCTCATAACAGAGAGGCATGGAGATTTCATACAGAAGGAAGAGGGAAATGGGGACAGACAAGGATGATGCCTCGTGACGACAGAGGCAGGGAGTGGCATGATGGGACCACAAGCCAAGTCATGCTGACAGCCACCAGTGACAGGAGGGGAAACAGAATCTCCCATAAGGCTCTGGAGGGGATGCAGTCCCGCCAACCTCTTGGTTCAACCCAAGGATGCTTATTTCAGACTTCTGGCCCCCAGAATGTGATTGTCAAAATTCATTCTCTTAATCAAAACTGTATCTTTCCAAAGCAGAGAAGTGAGCAAAAGAGGATGTAATTCTGTTTTACAGTAGTCTAAATCAGAAATTCTCAAACTGTGTGTCTTGATACCCCTTTTTAGTCTAAAAAGTGACTGAGAGTACAGTGTAGTGTATCTACATTAAATATTAAGTCCGAGCAACATTTAAAATATGTCTTAATTCATAGAAAATAAAATTGTTAACTTATTCCAAGCTGACATAAATAACATTTAATGATAAATGGCAATGTGATGGTTATATTTTCCAAAACAAAGTTCGTGAGTGGAGCATCATTATTTTTTAGGTTTGTGAATCTCTTTGCTATTTGCCTTAATAAAAGACCTACTTGCTTTAAATTTACTTACTTTAAAAATTACTTGCTTTAAAATTACTTACTTGCTTTAAATTTAAATACTGATAATATGTTGTTTGATTGAAATGTACAAAGAAAATCTGGACTCATATAGAAGTGCCATTGCAAAGGGAGTAAGATTTTTTTTTTAAAGATTTATTTATTTATTTATTTATTCTATTTATTTATTTATTTATTTATTTATACAAGCACTGGGTACAGTCAGAAGCGCGGGAGGGTGAGAGAATTCACCAGAGCCAGAGCGGGGAGCAGAGCAGGCAGAAGGACCGAAGTACACTGCTGAGGGGAGCAGCGGGCGGCAGGAGAGGTCTGCGCACCATGTGGGACCCTCCTCCGGTGGCCGGGGAGCAGCCGGGGATTGAACCGGTGCTGCAGAGGCTGTGGGCAACTTTGCAACCCAGCGCTCAACCACTGCACCACCGGGGAGGCCAGGGAGGAAGATTTTAATAGACTTTTGGGAAATAGATATTTTTGGGTCTTCATAAAAAATAGGTAATTGTTAAAGGTTAGTTGGTACATGGAATCTGAAACTCTGTCAATGTTACTCTGATACATTAAAATCCATTCATGTAGACTGTACTTAGAACAGATCTTCTAACCATGAATGATTTCTATTTATTTTTAAATGTGGTGAAATGCTCCTAACATCACATTTACCATGATCATCATTTTTAAGTACTATAGTTCCAGTCTGTTTAGTAATGCCTTCACATTACCATACAGACTTCACTGTCCTAAAAATCCCCTCTGCTCCACCTACTTATCATTCTCCAAGCCTGCTCAGGCAGCCACTGATCTCTTTACAATCTCCATTGTTTCTCCTTTTCTAGAATGCCATATAAATGGGAAATACAATATGTAGCCTTTTCAGGTTGGCATCTTTCATTCAGTAAGATGCACTTAAGATTCCTCTATTTCTTTTCATGATTTGATACTTCATTTCTTTTCAGTGCTGAGTAATACTCCCTTATCTGAATGTTCCACAGTTTATTTAGCTACTCACCTCCTGAAGGACTTCTGAGTTGTTTCCAAATTTTGGCAATTATGAATAAGATTGTCATAAACAGCATGTGTAGGGTTTGGCGGTGAACATAAGTCTTCAACAAGTTTGCATAAATACCCAGGAGCATGATTGCTGGATGATATGATAAGGGTAAGAAATAAATGGAGGAGAATTAAATTTGTTGAGAGTTAAATATAATTGATATTGTGCTTTTATTAAAGAAGTGTGACTGAGCCAGCAAGAAGCAAAGGAATATGCCAAAAAAGTGATTCACCACTGAATTTTAATGGGATGTTAAAGGGTCTCACTTAAGAGAGGGTCAGGAAGAGGTTGAGTCAGAAGAGTGGCTGCAGCAGTGAGACAGAAGGATTGTAGTAGCCAGGCAATAGGAAGGCTGAGCAGAAAAAAAAAAATGACGGTGGACAGAGAGAAAACTTTTGATGTTATTAGAAACTGTATTTTTCTTAAGACTAGATGAATGCTTCAGGAAATGGACCTTTAGCACATCTAACAGACAATAATAAAAGGAAGGGATGGGCCCTGTCAAGTCAAAAAAAATATTTATTGGTCATCTAATTTATACCCTGTTGTGTGCTAGACTTTTGGGGGAACTTCTAATTTAGTTAGATCAATAAAGTTTTCTATGAATTTCTAGTCAGATTAAAGTAGATAAAAATGAGTGTGTTTGCCATTAGCACCCCCAGTGTATAGAGCAGGGAAGATACATTGGCAAAAATGATATGCTAGGTAGCATTCTTCTAAGGGTGTGTGCTTTTTGATCCTGGGGTTGGTTCTTACAACTTTTTGCAGCTACCCTCTCTCTGGTATGTGTGTGTGTGTGTGTGTTTAAATTCCCAAACAGGAGTTGTGACTGTGACACTTCTAAGTAAATTTACCAAGACAATGAAATATGCAATTTAAAACCAAGAGTCCTGGATATTTCACAACATGTGGCCAATGTTCAATATAAAACTGAAAATCACAGTGATCCAATGCCTTCTTAGAAATGCCCACTAGAGTGTCTGGACTGTCTGGAGGTGGGACATCATAGGATACTGCTCCCCCCAACATAGGTCAACAGACCCCTCAATCCCCTTATCTATCCCAATATCTCCAGTTCCATAAATCCCTGGGCCACAGGCAAAAAAAAAAAGTCATTGTTTTTCATAAAGTTGTTTTTTTTTTTTTAGACTGGTATTCAAACCTTCATCTATTATTGATGTGTGAAGCCATGGAGTAAATGAGCATATTTATCATTGTGTTTAACCTGATGTGGAGAAGAGACACATTCATTTGCTCCCTCTGGGGCAGACAGCCGGAAAAGGCCCTTTTTCCTCTTTGTGTTCATTCCTTTTCAACTTGTCCTGTATTTCTTATCAGTGTCTGCCAGCCCAGAGGATTGATGACCCTAAATTCACCCTCATCACCACCTTCTGCCTAAGTTATTTATCTAACAAATATTTATTAATAATTTTTAAGCTAGATAGGCAGGGGTTCATCCCCCATTCTCCCTCCCACACACCCCACCTCCTTGGAAAGATCTCTAAGGGGATGGGAGGAGACCTGGAAAAATGCCAATAAACTCTGTTGACTTGGTGTTCCTACTTGCGTTGTGCCCAGGGCGATGGGTTGGACAGGGGGCCGGGAGAGTGGATGAGACGCATGAAGACAGAAACTTGGGTCCAAACCCGAAGTCACATTATCTTTCAGTTCCTTTTATCCTTTCCTTGAGGTAAGACTTCACTTCTTTTCGTGCAGACTCAGGCCAAGCTTGTGGTTAGATTCTGTCCATCAAGGGGACTGGGAAGAGGAAGAGGTGACTGGCAGTCTCTAACACAGGTGTCCATCACGCATGGTTCTGCATGTGATGAAAACTCATTTCTCATACATCCTTGGCTCTCTCCTAGTGCTAACTTCTTCTAGCCAGTAAAAACCGAAGCAGGTACAAAGAAAAACACACATTTGCTTCCTTGATTGAATTTCCTTTCTTTTCACATTATTCCTGGGACATTTGAAGTGGTACCTGCTGAGGCCCTGTTCCTGCCTGAACATATTTCTTGTGCAAAAATAGTTGCATTGATCCAGATCTCCTCCCAAACTAGAGTAGATGTGCCTCCTTCTTTCCCTCGACAAAACTGCAGATCTGTCTGAGTCCTTGAAACTAATTTTTCATAATCATCTCAAAAATTATTTATTTATTGAAATTACATATTTTAAAAAAGCCATCACCCTAAAAATTCAGGAGGGTAGTTAAAAGGCAAAGTGTGTTTTTTGGGGGATCAAAGAATTGCAATTCAGGGTTTACAGATTCAGGTGACAAACCTAAAATGTGGCTCCCTGAGGGACAAAGCCAGGCATTTTTATGGGAAGAAAAGAGGAAGATGTGATTAAAAAAAAGTTGATTATTGTTAACAAGTTTAAACTATTCTTGGCTACACACAATTGGTTACTGATTTTCTAGAAAGAATGCAAAGAAACTTGACTGATTCTATCCTTCAGCTTAAAGTCCTTAATTATTAGTTCTATTTGGATGACTTCTCAAAAAATTGTTTGCTGGATGATTTATTATGAAAATTGTTTTGGTCCCAATCCAAGGGGTTTTGGCCCAGTTCAAAGAGACAGACAATAAATTCAATTTCCCTCCCAGGTTCCATTTATAAAAATGGCTTCACAGATGTCAACTTTAACAGCACCAATTTGACTTTGTGTTATGACCTCTTCAAGGAGAGTGGCTTATGTCTTCTGCCAATTCTTCTTTTAGCCAGCTCTTTAGATTTTAATACACTTGGAAATCTACTCAAAAATATTTGCTGATAATACCACAAAAAACCTAATTAGGTGACATTAAATTTCAACTCTTGCAAGAGATTTGTTGCAAAATTGTTGATGATGTTGAGGGCATTTTCTACTTATTAGGTATTTACTCTATTGGCCTGATACATATGATGAAATTATAAGTGCCGAGGATAAAAGAGCAAAGGACCCACCCAGGACTTCTGCTCTTGGGCCTATACTTCCAAAAATGAGTACTGCATCCACCAAAGGATTTGTGCGAAAATATCCTTGGCAGTATTGCTGTCAGGAACCATTATCTGGAAACAAAGACAGAAGAATGGATATAAAAATGGTGGTGTATTCTCTCAATATATGTCAGTATAAAGGGACAAATTTTGGCCACAGGTAACAGCCTACATATGTCCATACTTTACAATTCTATTCATATTAAGTTTGAAGCTGGCAAAACCAGCCTGGTGATAGAGGTCAGGACAGAACTTACCTTTGCTGTATTGATTGGGAACTGGCAAAGAGTAAGAATCTAGAAGGGTCCTAAAAATGTGTGTATGCCATATCTTGATCTGGGTGAGGGTTACGTGAATTAATTGCATATGCAGAAATTGGTTAAGCTTTATGTGGAAGATGTGTGCATTGTGTGTTATATCAATTATACCTCCTTTAGAGGTATCATTGTTTAAAAGAAAAAGGTGAATCATATGAGAGTCTCTGGCCTCAAAGAGCTAATAATGTAGTGAGAGAGAAAAATGTATAAAAGAATCACTGAACTGTTCTAAGTGCTGCCATGGGGTTTGTGAGAAAAAGACACATATTGAGGCTGGAGGAGGAGGGAGGAGAGAGGTGCCCCTACTGGCTCTCCTGGAAAGAGGCAGGAGGGCATTGCAGGAGAGGGACAGCACCAGTGTGTCTGGCGTGGCTGATATCATTGTCAAACTGCCAGAGTTGCTCCAGAGATCAAATCCAGGGAATAAGTCCCAGCTTTTCTATTTTTTGATGTCCCTGCAACATTTGGGTTTGCCAGTTACTTTCATGTTTAGAAACTCTTTCTTGATATCTGCAGAGACAATGTTTCTTGATTTCCTTCCTCATGAAAAAAAGAAAAGCTTTTCTCTCCCTGGTCTTGCCCTAGGGAGGCCGCTGCCCTGCATGGACTGATGTCCATGACCATCTTTCTCCATTGATCCTGGCCTTTCCTCCATCCGTGCCCTTACCTTCCTGTCACTCTGACACCTCCAACCTACTTTTCCGTCTTCATCGGAAGAATCACACATGCATGTGCCAACTGGACACCACCATCCAGATGTCCTGCACACAGCTCAAAATTTAACATTCCTGAAGGCCAGCTATTCATCTCTCTCTCCTTCCCAACCTGCTTTTCTTTTTATTTCCCTCATCCAGCAAATGGCATTTGAATTCATTCTTGTCTCTCCTCCCAGACCCAATAGATGACCTTTGTGTGATCTCATTTTACCTGCATACCTGTTATAAGTGCACACACCTCTACCTGTGTACCTGTGCACACCTCCACCTGTGTACCTGCACACACCTCCACCTGTATATCTGTGTACACCTCTACCTGTGTACCTACACACAGCTCCACATGTGTACTTGCGCACACCTCCACTCATGTACCTGTACACACCTCCACCCATATACTTGTGCACAGCTCCACCTGTATACCTGTGCACACCTCTACCTGTGTACCTACACACACCTCCACCACAGCGTAGTTCACTCTCAGTTCAAGGAGTGAACAGGAAGCCAGGCACCACTGTCATGTATTTTTACCTCCAAGAAGCTCACCTAGCTGGCAGTTGCTTCACGGTATTCCTATCCTTTCCTAAAGCTTTCCTAAGTTACTGTTGTGAATCCTGTATTAGTTTCACCAAGTGACAGAATGGCAGCACTGGCTCAAGCAAAATGAATGTACGGAAAAGCATTGGATTTGACCTCAGGCACTACTGAATCCAGGGGCTTTGATGGCGTCATTTAGACTCGGTCCCCAATCCCCCAGCACTCTGGCTGTCAGCGCTGCTCTCATACCTGTTGATTTTGCTGTCAGGTGGCTCTGAAAGCTACGGTGTTATGTTACCTGCATGGTTGGTGATTTAAGCCGAGCGAGCAGGCTTCTCTCCATGGCTCTCCAACAACCCCCCCAGACAGAGTCTCTTTGGTCTGACATGGGTCATGGACTCGCCCCTGAGCCCATCACTGAGGCCAGGGCGTGGGGGGAAGGCTCCTGCAGCCCTGGCCTGTGCCCACCTCAGGGGCAGGGCATCCAGCTGAGCATCCAAAGGGCAGAGGTCTGGGTTGATTGCTCCCATAGGAAAATGAAGGTGCCATTACCAGGAGAGGGGATGGATGTTGAGCAGACTACAATAATACTGTCCATTATCAGTCCTCTGTGAGGGGGAGTCGGTAACACCACAGGGTTGGGGCTCATTTGGTAACCACGCCGTAGCCCTCCAGGCCAGCCCTCCTTTCCTGCTTGTGGTTTAGCCTCTGGCTCACTCTGTCTGTCAGCCACGCACTTCCTAGGATGGGTCACGGTCAGGGGAACGGGACTCAAAGAAAGGAAGCCTTTAAGCTGCATTTTCAATTCCCCCTCTGTCTTTACCTGCCATGCCCTGTCCTGTGTCATGGGAATGAGGAAGGATGATGCAACCCGGCAGTTGTAGCCAGTCTGCGTGAATCATCGGCAAGTCATGCAGAACGAGGCTATGGAGGGGTCAGATTTCCAGGAACCGCATCTCCTGCCTCTTATTCCACGCAGTACCTGGCATGGGCGCTCCTCTGCCACTTACCCTCAGCACTGCTCAGACTGAACTTTGAGGTGAGGTTTGGAGAAAAGACAGAGCTGGTGGCCGACACCCAAAGCCAAGACCAGTGGCAGACAATGGACAGAGCTCTGAAGCGGTGGTGGTGGGGGTTTGGGGGGGGTTGTGGGGGGAGGGAGGTGCTGGGCCTGCAGGCCTCTGGATGGTGCCCCACTCCATGTTCACACAAGTTCGAGCTGGTTGGCGCCCCGTCTTGTTGCATGTCAACCCCGTTTCTAGTGTTGGCGCTGTCACCAAAGTAACTTGTGCATTAGAGCGTTCGCTGACCCCTCCCTGGGTCTGGGTTATCCTTTGATTCAGAAGCCAGGACACAAACCCTCCTTTTAACTCCAAAAGTTTCTGCGATTCTGGGACATTCATTTCGGGAGAAAACCCTCCACCATGCACCCCCGAACACAGAGCCTATATTCTGGAGTTGATTTGATAAAAATCACCCTAAACCATTTAAACTAGCCAGTAATTTACCCGTAATGCATTTCCTGAGGGGGGACAGAAGGCTGTGGTTTCTCTCTCTTCCACTGACTCAATATGTACTGTTCCCTAAAATAAAAATCAGCTTCATATAAAGCTGCTGAAAGTTTTATGTGGTCTTAGCACACACCACACCTAAACTTAGCAGGACATAGTTTCCTTGTTAGAGGACACACAGCCCGGAGTTCCAAATAATAGCTCAGTTGTCCAATGGATACTTAATGGATTAGCAAAGTTAACAAATGATATCTTATTCCTGGCCCCTTCTGCTGAAATGTAATACTTCCAAAGGCGAATAAACTGTTCCACTTGGTGACCTTCCTCCTTGCAGGGAACGAACATATTTGCTTCTCTCAGCCTCGGCCCTTCCCCTCCCCACAGAATAAACCAAAACATCTGGAGATGCTGTGGGGTCCCTTTCAAGAAGATGACACGTTCTTTTCGGCTCTTCCTTTTCTGGGAGATGAAGCTTGACAAGTCGAAATTAAAAGCTGGCGTTATGGGCACAAATGTGGCCAGGCGGACTGTCACCAGGGAAGTCTTCTGTCCTTTTTTTATGGTCTCTCCTCTCACTCATTCCCTATTTAGTCACGCTCTCTCTTCTGTGTTTCTCCCTTGTGATGCTTCACGGAGCCTTGAGAATGTAAGGCCCGAGGAAGTCTCCCCTCCTCCGCTCCCGTTTCCCACACAGAATAAAAAGCCACCTGGCACCAGGAGTTAGCATTGCTGGCCACTGTCTTCCTGGCCCTTCCTTTCTTATCCCTCCCCCCACCCCTATATTGCCTCCCTCTGGGTTTAACCTGAGGACAGGGGTGCTGATTAATGGGGCTGGCTTGACCCTATCTCTAGACATCCCTGAAGGCCACTGAGCTCTTACCTCTGAGTAGGTGTAAGTTACAGCCAGGAGACCTTGAAGGCGGGATGAACTGACTCCCCCATCCCTGCCGTCACTAGAGGCTTTGTAAATGCTGGTCTGTGCCATCTCTAATCTTTCACTGAATCCCCTTGGTGCTGGTCTCAATCCGGTCAATGGATAGACCTGGGGGAGTGTCTGCTGTGTGACCAGCAGGGGCCGCTCCACCAACCAGCGCTCTAGGACCACGTGCCAGGATCCCCATGGAGAGGCCCGGCTACTGCTCAGATGCTAGCCTCTTCAGCTCCCGGATGAAGCTGTTAGCTAGGTTATTGAAGGCCAACTTTACTGCTGTTTGGTTAGAAAAAGGATGAATAAAACCCTCGCTGGGGTGCTCATGCGTAACTGGCCTGCCAGTTGCTATGTAGAGCTGGGGGCCATCGGGTGGAGAAACCAGTGACTCATCGGACATCGTGAGGATGAAGTAGTTTGGGAAAAGTCATATTTTCCCTTGGGATATGGACAGTGGTGAGCATGTGTGGGTGTTCCGCTGAAAGACCGGGTGATGGGGAAATAACGCACGTGGGAAGACACTGATAATTCAGGTGGAGAACGGCCTACAGAGCCCCCTTGTCTGCCCTGGTGGCTGCGCTACAGGTGGAGTGTGTAAGGGGATCTGTTGACACAGCTCCTATTTCCATCCACTAAGAAAAACAGGGAAAGCTGGGCACGGAGCTATGACTGAGCTCCCTTCTTCCTTGCTCCAAACCACTGCTTTAAAATGGACCGTTAGATCTTGGAGGAAACTGTTTTCCACTAGACCAAGTGCTGGAGCAGAGCGTGTGGCACCAGCTGAGAAAACAAATCTGAGAAAGAGAAAGTAGACTCGGGTTAACAGGCCCTGGGCAAGAAAGTCTTCTTTCCCTCCCCTTTTGCTGGGCCTTTCCCCTGGGGCCGGAATGGTGGACTTTGGCAGGAGAGGTCCACAGGTAGGGGGATGAGGGCCGCGGGCCTGGAGCCTCGTGGGGCATGAAGGCATTTACAGTGTTCTGCTGATGGCTTTAATGGAAACCAGAGGTATAAAAATGAGGTGGCAAATAACACCATAACAGGAAATAAGAGGGGGGAAGGGTAGGGAGACGGGGAAGAGGTAGGAGGGAAAGGGGCTGTATTTTGAATAGACTACACCTTGGTGATGCAGGTGACAGTGACAGTGCTCATCAGCACACCCCATGGAGGTGCTCTGATCGCGGGTGATCTTGAGGTATACACAGAAGGTCTTGGGTGCACAAGGGCATTTGTTTCTGGTTTGTCCTTGCTTTTCTAGACTTGGTTGGGTTAAAAACTACTTGATACCCCCAAAACCCTTTAGGGAACATGCATTTGACTATCTCAGTCTGGGTGAGTGTAGACTATTGTGTCTTTCCTTTCAGGGAGCAAGCACTCCGCGCTAAACTTGATATTCCAAAAACTTTATCCAGTTTCCAAGAGGGTGTTTTTTCTTGACAATCCCCAGTGCTTCCTGATGACAGAGTTCTCAGCTGGATAGACAATTCCTGGTACTCTTAGAAGAATTTCATCCCTTGTTTCCCATCCATGTACCTGCACTCTGATTCACCAGCTCAATTCAGGTGGAAGAAATCAGATGCTTATAAAAATATTCTAAAATGTCATGCCTAGCTTTTAAGAGGAAAGGTCTAGATGTTTCATTAAACATTTATCACTTTTTTTTTGGAGAAGGAAAGAAACTTTATTTTCCTCTCTTGGGGCATTACCCAGAAGCAATAAAATGCTGTTTTATTACTGAATATTCCAGTTTACATCTCGTGCAATGAAGCAAAATAAATATAAACTTTAAAACTATGGTCACGGCCCATATAGTTTAAAAAGTTTTGTCACCATGAACCAGCACAACTCAAATATGTGTCTTTCATGTTTAACTGGATGGGGTGAGTAGATTTCCCCTCAATATCGGTCTTGTTTCTCTGGAAACTGTCAGATTCCTGCTGTGTGTTTGATTCAAAAAAAAAAAAAAAAAGAAAGAAAGAAAGAAAGAAATCTTACATTTGACTGAAAAAGTAAAGTTTTATCAAAATCCGAGAATAATTCCTAAGAAAAGAATCCTATTCCCCCTTCTGCACTTAGTTTTCCAAATGTTTCTTTGGTGGTGTCGTTTTTGTCGGACTTCAAATTCTACTTTCCCTTGGGGTTTATAGGCAGCTTCTCTGTGAAGAATTTATTCTGGTTTAAATGTCTTCCCCCTGCTTATTGAAGGAGTACAAGGAAATGAGATGAGGTCGGGAAATTTACTTCAAAACTATGCTGAGCAGGGAGGGCAACCATCTTGGTGGTGAGCTAACTGTCATTAAAGATGCCTGTTAGGCATATGGGAGCTTCTTTCATTATTTTGTTTGGGGATATGTTGGAAATTTTCCATAAAAGGTGATTTTCTCTGGACCTCCTTGGTGGCGCAAGGGCTTAAGACACAGCACTATGAAGCTGTCCGCAGCCACTGCAGCATAAGTTCAATCCCTGGCCAGGGAGCTACCCACATGGTGCAGCAGACCTCTCCTGTCTCCCTGCTGTCCCCCTCAGCAGTGTATTTCAGTAGATCCCATTGTTCTGCTCCCCATCTGTCTCTGGTGAATCTTCTCACTCCCCCAAACCTCTGGCCTGTACCCCAGATCTTGTATGCATAAATCAATAAATCTTTTTTTTTTTAAAGGTGATTTTCCCAACTTTCCCCCTGCTCCATGAAGGTGTAGGACAGTGGATAAATGTGACCAGGTGTGCAGAACTATCTGCTCAGTGTCACCTGGTTGAGATCTTACTGGGAAAGGTCTGCCCTTTGGTGAAATCCTAAATGGGGCCCTGGTTTTGCTGATCCATCTCTCTCTCCTCCAGACCCTAAGTTTGCTTCCTCTGGAGAGGACACCATTTTGCCCAGTTCACTCTCTAACACCTGGATTTTGGGAACTTTCTTTGCAACTACCTCAGTGTAAGATGCTTACCTTGATGTACTCTGTGTGTTCTCATTCTAGTCTCTGTCAGGGCCAGTGTGACAGCTGAAGGTCCCATTGAGAGCACAGGCAATAGTGAACAAGATGAGCATGGCTGGGCCAAAAGCTTCCTCCCTCTGGGTCCAGTTTTTCTTCTCTCGCCCCACTTCCCCCTTATCTCTTTCTATTTATCTCTATTTCTTCTTCTCCTCTCTTTTCTTTTCTATTTTTCTCTCACTACTAATGCAAATGTCCTTCCAATATGATATGTGGAAAAGCTGTCCTATACCTGCTTCTTACGTTCCTGTTCCTCTGGAGTGGGAGGCTAGTGCTGTCAGCCATCAGGGGTACCCATGCACTCCAGTCTCAAGAATCTACTGAAACAATTAACCCATTTTGACACAGAACAAAGCAAACCAAGGGGGGAAGAAATTGAACTCCACCCACAACTGGGGTTAGATGTGTTCAGTAAAAGCTAATAGAATGTGTTGTGGGGAGGCCATTGTCAATTGAAGTCAAAATGCAGAGGTAAACCTTCATGGTGAAAGTTTCCCCACTTTACCAGGCGCCTCAGAAACCTACTCCTGATCCCTCTACTTATGTAAGGCCAAGATGGATAAATAACAAACCAGAGAATAGTATCAGAATTCCAAATTGGTTCAATAGACAAGAATGACAAACCAGAGTCAATAAGGTAACTTAATATTAACATGTCCAAATTCCTTCACTTGGGTATGAAGGATGAACGGCAATAGTGTAGCCATTACACATCTGCGAAAGGTCTAGGATTTAAAAGAAGAAAAAAACTTATCTAGGCTGATAATGAAATGCAGATACTGGAAAGACTAAAGATCCTTTTATCTCAATGAAGAGAATCAGAGTATCCAGTGGAGGGTGGACTTCTACGTCGTGGGTACCATATTTTAAGAAAGATATTAACAAACTTGAAAAAATCTACAAGTACGTAAGTGAAATGAAAAGGAATGTGTAACTGATGAATTATAAGGAAGGAAAACAGGGATAGTTCTCCTGAAGAGAACTGGTCATTCAGAGGGCAGAATGTAGGTAGGTTGGTGGAAGCTGCAACTACCCCTCTCTCTGATCCCCCTCCAATGTAGCTATTGCTTATAATATAGCCACACTGGGTAGAATGCTTCTCTGGGACCTGGAGGGGTGGTTGGTGGAAGGTTGGCTGGAGAAGACTAGAACTTAAAGTATTTTGGCAGGGAGATGATCACTTTTTCTCTCTAGTTCTCTCACCACTTGGTCCAGGATGTGGGAGCAGCTGTAGAAGGACCCAACACAGTGGGGTAACTAAAGTACCAGCTTTTTAGATGATGTACAAAGAGGAGGGAGCTGAAGGAGCTGGGAAGTACTGCCAAAACCACAAAGAGGAAGGAGTTTGGGACAGCAACCCCATAAAGTTGTTTGTGAAATCCTGGACTCCCCCCTAAGCTGCACAGGGATGAATCAGATTCTAATGAGCACAATGAAGGACCTTGAGAACTGAATTAATAGACCGCTATCTGCTCCCACATTAGTCCTTATGTGGCACAAGGACAGATCCAGGGCAGATCAAGCTAACATTGACTGCAAAGGCTTTGAAAATCTTGAGACCTTAAAATCATATACCGAAGATGGTGCATTGAAACTTGCAACCTGAACCCAGGCTGATTGTCTGCTAAAGCAAAACATCACTATTTTCCAGAGGGTTTACTTAAGACCCGGAATCTCAGAACATACTAGTCCAAATGTCTAGGATACAACCTAAAATTACTGGACCTGGGAAGTATTAGAAAAATCTTAACTTCCAGAGTGAATACAATCACCAGACACTAGTGAGATGGCACAGATGTTAGATATGATGAAACTGTCAGAGAAGCTATTATAAAATCTTCTCCCAAAGTAATCGTCAATACACTTGAAACCAATGAGAAGATAGAACTGAAAAGCAGGACAACTGAAATAAAAACAAACTCACCAAACAGGCTTGGGGACTTTTCAAACACTATAATTTATTGAATTGCAAGTATACATATTTTACTATTTCAATGATATCTTTTTAAAACAAACTTCAAATTCCTGAAAATTTAAGTTAGTTGTCAGGGAGCTGGCACAAGGCAGCTGACAATACAATTGCTACGGGCAATTCGTGTTTGTTTCCATGAATAGAAAAATATCCGGCCCTTCTTGGAGAATTTAATACAGAACAGTATTTGCAGAACACTAAGTGAGAGATAAATGTGCATTTCTAAATGCAGCTCATTTGTGTTTCAGGGGAGACACTATGGAAAATGCTGATCGAAATAATTTCCCCCCAAGATGTGTCAGTTCCTCTGACCACATTTTAATCTCTCTTTTGCTGTACAGACACATATACTATTGCCTTCACTCACATTCTGGGCCTCTATCAGGTCATCTTTGTGTTCTTCCTGAACCCCTCCTCTCTAACTCATCCTTGGCACAAAGCGGGCCCTGGTCTTTATCTTTTTTTTTTCATAGACAGTAGCCAAGTTTAGAATCTGGATTTACAAGTAAAAATCTTGGAAAAGCCATCTTTTCGTTGTTAGCTGAAAGAGGCCTCTCCATTGCTTTTTCCCAGACTTACGCTCTCAAAATTGTCCCATCCATACTGTTTGCAGCTCTTAAATCACACAAGAGACAGAGACTATCTCGTGAGCTTGGCAAGGCAAACCTCTGGGATAACGTGAGACATCAGTTCCCTTTTGGTGGCCAGAAGATTTGTCCTCAAATCTGCATTTGGGTTGACCCTCCTCCCACCGTTTAATTGCTCCAAGCCAGACCCTCACTAATAAGACTGGGAAGCGCCAAATGGTTAGAGATGATGTGATTTCCCCCTTCATTCTCAGATGGGCCGTACATCACAGAGACACGACCAGCAGCGACCTTGGGTCTCATTTGGGAAACACTACTTTTTATTACTTTAGACAATGTTTATGTCAATCGCTATCATCCCTAAACGACAGGAATTTGACTCAATAGCTAATTTCTCTTAATTTGCACAGCTGCTTTTACCCGTGTTGACAATTTTCCTGGAGAAAAATGTTGCCCCCTCTGGAGTTAGAGCCTCTTTCAATTTTGCCAGCAGTTTAGAAATAAATGGTGTGTTAGTGCAAAGTTGCTTTTCAGTGGGGCGGACGCTTGCCAAAGCGGCGAAAACTCCCACTACATCATGAATGTGAAAGTGAACTCTTGAAGCAACCAGTGTCTGAGGTTTAAGGCTGGAGAGAAAAATGAATGGAGGAGGAGACTGGCTTGAAAAACTTAAAAAAAAAAAAAAAAAAAAGCTCTTCTCCCTCTTCGAAAACCAATATTTAAACTTACAACGGTTGAACTAATGAAATCCAAAACAGAAGCCGACGCTACCAGCTACTACCTCTCCATTCCGTTAAGGTCACTTTCCAGTTGTCATTACAACGTTGGCAAACTGGTTTTAAGGCAGATGTGTGAGCACACCTGGGCATGGTCAAAATGAGGCCACTGATCCGTTTCCTGTCTGAAAGGATGGAATTGTCTTCACATGCAGTGTGATCAGACTGTGACTTGTTGCTATTGTCACTTACTATTATGCCTCTTTTCTGTAAATAGTAACACACTTTCTAACTTTAGACGTGCTGGGTCCTTCTGAGTATGTACGTAGATTATTTGTTACTACTTCTAACACTGTGGTCTCGGTAGTACAGCGAATGCTTCAAATTCAGTGTTGTTTATCCTTGCCTCTTTAACTCCTAAACAGAGATTTTTGGGCAAACAAGGCAGGGAGAGAGCGGGTGAACGACAATGAAAACATGGGTAAGCAGGGTTGGTGTTCATAGGTCAGGATGAGTTCAAGATCAATATTTTCTTGCAGTCTGTAATATACTGTTATATGCAAACTAACATTTCCAGGGGAAAAAGTCAGCTTACAAGAAGACTTTTCTTTCCTTCTCTAAGTCCAGAAAGTCACTTTGGATTTATTCTAATTTAAGCCCATTCTTCAGGCCTAATTTGATTCAAGAAAAATAGAACAACCTTTTTCCAAGTGGGAATGGGGCTTCGGAGGGCTGCTATCTTTCTCAACATTTAAAAGTATTCAATATCAAGAGAGGTGGTATTACCCACAAAAAAGTACAAAATGATTCTTGGATGAAGGGAGTGTGCATGACAAAAAAAGTCAAACATATCACCAGGTAGTCCATAACACTCTACCTGTGATATTAAGTGTCTGGGGGATTGATTAGGAAAAGTCTTACAGGGCAACTTAGAATGATAACAGGGTGATAATGAAAAAAATAATTGCGAATCACTGTTTTAAGTGGTCATGGTTTTGATACTTGGTATTTTTAACACTCATCAAAATTTCAAAAATGACAACTGGACAGGGTGGCAATAGTAGGTGATATCAGCTATTGTCACCATATGCTGATCTCAATGTGCAGAATATAACCTATTTTTATTTCACCTAGTTCCGGTGTTCACAAATATATATCAAATGTATGTTCACATTGCTATAGGAACTTATCAGCTATTGTAACCATATGCCAGTCTCAATGGGCAGAATATAATTATTTTTATTTCAAATAGTTCTGGTGTTCACAAATATATATCACATCAATGTTCACGTTGCTATAGGGACTCTGTAGAATAAAGTTTACCCTCACTAAAATGAATAAAATCGATATAATTCTTTTTTAAAAGAATGGCAATTCCTAGAACAGTTGTTTTAGGCAGTCTTTGCTCTAACAGAAAAACAGATAAATAATTTTGATTTTTCCAAATGGAGTTTTCATCTCTGTTATGAAGCCATCATGCTGAAATATATTATTAAATCTTCTGAGTTTTATTCCGCTGTTACTGTTAAGCGCTGAGGGGAATCTTTCTTTTTGTGTTGAGAGAACACTATCCTTTTTCATCTGTAGTAACAGCATTTGTCCAAACGCAGTTCTGTTTTGGAGAGATCATTGTCCAGGAGAGGCATAAGAAAAACAGCAAATTTGATTAAAAAGAAAACACGGGTCTGAGCTGTGTATTTAAAACAAAGAAACTAACGCTTTCCAAGGTAAATGAAAAGGAGTTTGTCTTTTTCTTTTTTTTTTTTCAGAAAGGGAACATTTGAAAGCTGACCCATTTATGATTTCAACATTGTGAACGGATGGCAAAATAGTGATAGATCCAGTGTATATTTTATGGTAGCATGGAATTCAAAAAATAGGAACTCCTACAATATTATTTCATCCAAAGCATAATAAATACAGAGAACGAGGTCACTGGAGTTGATGATTTAAACAAATACTGTAGTTCAAGAGACATCTAACATTATGAGAAAAAGGCTGAAAAATGGCATTACTTTGTTGGGTGTTTTAAACTCACTCCTTTGTCATGATTAACATGAAGATAAACTGAGTAAGGCCAGCTTTGCATTTTTCTTTTGGGTCAAAGGAAGTCACTGAGATATAATTTCATGTCCTACTTTGAAAAGTTGGGGCTTGGTGCTATCGTGACTTGGGCCACGTTTTGATGGATTATACTGGGGGGAAATAGTTGCTACAATGCTCAGCCCGTCTAATTCCTTAAAAAAAGTAACCTGAGCATTTCTGAGGCCTCACATGAAGTCCACACCAAGGAAAAGGGCACATTCTGTGCAGAAGGCTAGACTGGAGGTCTGGGAGTCTGTGGCATTCATCTGACAGGTAGGCAGAGTAGACATAGAGTTCACTTGTTAAAACAATAAAACAGACTGTGAACTACTCCTGGACAGGGACTATGATTTTCTTATTCTGAAGGGTCATCAGCCAAGGAGAAAAGAGTCTAAAAAGAGGTCGGGGTAACAAACTCCACATTTTTCAACAGTATCCAAGAATCATTCTAGAAGGCTGAAGACGTTGACCCAAACCTTTTATTTATTTATTTATTTTAAAGATTTATTTTATTTCTTTATACAAGCACTGGGTATAGTCAGAAGTGTGGGAGGGTGAGAGAATTCACCAAAGCCAGAACGGGGAACAGAACAGGTAGACTGATGATACACTGCTGAGGGGAGCAGCGGGCGTCAGGAGAGGTCTGCAGGCCATGTGGGATCCTCCCTGGAGGCCGGGGATCGAACTGGTGCTGCAGAGGCCACAGGCAGCTTCGCAGCCCAGTGCTCAATCGCTGTGCCACCCGGGGAGGCCCGACCCAAACCTTTAAACTTGCCTTGGTTTCTATTCATGTCAAATAGGAAGGGCTTGGCTTTATCTTTCAGATGATTGAGCCAGAGGGATTTAGCAAAAATTAAGGTCTTTTTAGCCTTGTTTTCTTCCCCTAAATAGGGATACCCATACATACCTTCTTATATAAACAAGCATGGAGAGTGTGTGGGCTATTATAGGTGCTTATTAAGTCGTAGTTAGATATCAACTGAAACCAAAGGTTGACATGGGAATATACAATTAAGATGCCCCATGTCAAGATGATCTTGTTGTTTGCTCCAGGACACTTAACCAGAAATCAATCAGTCAGTCAAAAATGAACTTCACTGTTTATTTCAGGGAATTACTACAATCAATTGATCGTGGAAATAGTTTGCTCACTTGGGCAAACAGCTGGCTTATTAAAGTTGACTTCTCTGGACCCCAAGACACTTACTTCACTGAATCTAAACAGAGTGTCACCAACGTGTCCAGTCCCAGTCAGTTTCGGTTCCTTGAAGACCCACCTGCCTTGCGGGACTCGGACCCACCTTTGACACCCGTCTCTGCTCCTTTTCTGATGTCGCCTTCCGAGTTGCTGCTATAATTCTCTCACACTGCAGTGAGCTCAAATTAATGAACCAAATAAATCAAACTTAATTTTATTTAATGAACAGTTCATCAACTGCCGAGATTCCAGCACATTCAACAACCATCATTACCTAGTGGTTCGTGATCTCTTCCATTTCTGCTTCACTTGGGCTGCTGAGTAATTGCAGCCATCATAGGCTTGGCTTTGCTCAGTCCCTGACCTACTTCTTCTCTGGTATTAACTTGGGTTTCCAAGGGAGTGGTGATAACCAGCAGCTTAGGGAGTGTAATGCATTTTCAAGGACCTTGTGTCGGCTCTTCCTCATCTGAAAGCCTTGGGAGGCATCCCGGAAATGCCTGACTCACTTGGCTGCCTGCCTTTTGTTCCTCTGCAGTGGGGGCATGCCCATTCGCGAACCCATCCACCACACCTGCTTAGTTTTGCTCCTGGAAAAAACCCAGGAAGCAGCTAATGCTGATATTCTGCTTAGATGACCAAGATGGAAGCAAAGTTAATGAGTAACAGATGCCAAGTCAAGGATTACACTGGGGTGGGCTAGCGGCTCTGACCCTTGGGTTCATAGCGGGTTTGACAGAAGAGCAGTTAAGTGTTTGATTCGTGTTCACTGCGTCTTGGGCAGAATCCTGTTGTTAGCTGTCAGCCTGCCTTCACAAAAACATTATTCCCTATGCTGAGTTTTCCATCAAACAGAATATTAAATCAGCCAAATTACCTCCATCTGGCTTTTGGCAGCAGACATGGTTAGGAGAGGAAGGAGGGCCTGTCTCCTATCTTCTCTGCAAGCTGTAGTGCTGGCAAGTTTTTAAATGTTTATAGATTCATAGACTTTTCTTTATATTTTCATGCCACGTAGACAAATAGGATTTTAAGTTTGAAATTCCATAGAGACCCCATAACACAATCATTCTCAATTTCAGTGCCCCTGGTGTCTAAGTGGAAGGGTTGCCAGATTTAGCAAATGAAATTGCAGGAAGCAAAGTTAAATTTAAAGTTCAGGTACGTGGCAGATAAGTATAAGTATAACCCCACGTATTGCATGGGTATACTTTCACAGAAAGAGAGTTTTGAGTCTCCCTGCTCCACCCTGACTTCCTGAGTCCTTTGCTGGGACCAAGGGATGGAGGAGGGCCAGCTGGTAGACCTGAAAGGCAGAGCTGGTGTCCAGGGGTGAAGGTGTGGGGCTCGCGTTTCTGCGGGGCATCTTACTTCTTGGGGGTTTTTCCCTTCTGCTCCCACCTTCTGCTCTTTATTTCCGGATTGGTATTTTGAAGTCATTCTCTCCCCTACCCCTCTCTCCCGCTGTCCATTCCCTTTGAACTGTTCATGGATTAAAAATCTTTGGGCATACCACAGTTGGATTACTTTGCTTTCCTGCACTTGGGTGAGCGGGGGTCTTAGAGACCTTAGAACAGGCAACATGAGTTTTTCTCTTTAACAGTTTGGGGGTCTCTTGTTTACTTGGTATCAATTCTTTTAAAAGGTATTTGTTGTGTATCTGAAATTCAAGTTCAATTCCATGCCCTGCATTTTATCAGGCAGCCCTCCTAGGGCTTCCTGAGAAGCTGCCTGGATTAAAATAAAAGCCGGGTTTCCTTGCTTGTGGGGCCACAGGCATGCTGGTGTCTGAAACTGCACTGAGTTAATATGTGCCACGGAGAAGTATCTGGTTAGTGAGAAACTACGTGGCAAGTAGAAGTTTATTGTGGGAAAGAAAAAGGCAAGCGTGAAATTGGGTCTTTGCAGTTCAGGCTCCAGAGAAGCATCTATCACACATCTTAAGTGTCATGGTTGAAAATGATATTCAGCTGTCACAACTCGCTTTAAAAGTGAGTCCTTCCATCATCCTAGCCAGGCTGGTGCCCTGTGAAACTCAGGGAGAATATTCATTCACAGCCGGCTGATTATCCCCAGATGTTAACCTGGCCAGTCACTCTTTTTACCGCTGGTGCATTATCTTTCTAGAGCCGAGAAGTGCCAGGTAGTGAAACTCCTCATAGACAGTAGTCAAAATCATCCAATTTAAGGTCTGCCTGGCAAGTCCACATTCATCTTGAAAGTGTGTTTACAATATCATCCACCGTTTTCTAAAGTCCTAAACTCACACTCTGAGAAAGAAATAACTTCCAGGGAAATTTATGTTGATACAGTTTTTGTTCTCATGATCGTCCATATTGCTATGTTCCTAGTGCTATGGCAAAGGAAACTTTTCCCTTAGAAATGAAAGATCCTGAGCCCGAAGATGTGGAAACACATCAAATCCAACAGCACCCTCCACTGGCCGTGACGAGGAAGTGCGGCCTCTGTAAAGGGGGCTGGAAGTCCCGGCCTGTTTAAAAAGGCAGCCAGACGCTGGGAGCCTCAGGATGTGATTGGAATCTAGCCATTATTTTTATTTGGAAAGTTAACAAGAACAATATAAAGAAGCATCCGTTGACTCAAGACGGCAAATAACGGAGCTGTAAGTCATCCAAAGTATTTCTCTCTGACATCACTGCCAGGGTGGAGGGCTCTTTGCTGTGAATCGTTTGCCCTCCTTAGCATTGGAATCAATTCGGACAGACAAAAGAAAATAAAATCAGATGTATTTCTCAGAAGATGACAGCAGAAGCAGGATTCGCATCCTGGTCACCACAGACTTTGTGGATTTCGGTTTGATTTGGAATTAAGGGGAGATCCAGTCCCTTACAGCCCAGTGCTTCTGCTTGTGCCCACCTGGAAGAGAACAAGTGTCTTGCTCCTGCACTGTGCACAGTGCCTTCTCTCAGGGTGCCCACCGCTGGGCCCCCCTTCCTGGCTTCCCAGCATCTCCATGCCGTCTAACGACTCCCAGTGTTAGAGCTGAGAGGACCTTTTAAGATCGTCTCTTTCACCCTCATTGAAAAAAATACACATAAATTTACCTACTTTATAAGTCCAAGGTGACTGGTTTCTATATAAATACCTTGTTTGATAAGAATTGCTTTTGTTTTTAAGTTCCTCAGTTTGGGTGGCAAAATTAATTTGCAAAGAGATTAATTGTGACACAGGGCCCTGTCATGGAGGGGAGCTAGGGCAGGGCCAGGGGTCTGGCCACCACTGGTGAGACTCTTGGTTTTATTGCTCTTAGTGCGTGTTTTATTCATGGACATGTATGAAGTCACACCCTGAACAGACGAGTGGTTCGCTTTGCTCTGTTGGCAAATTATTCTTCCATAACACCAGTCTGTGATGTGAAGAGTGAGACATTACACTCAAGGCATGTTTAGGACAAATTCGAGTTCTTTGTGGCCTCCTGTAGGTGCTGTGAATCAACTCCAAGGCCCAGTGGATACTCTGAACAAAATGGAAGGGTGTTTCAATAGAACGGAACTCTAAGGAGATAAAAGAATGGAAACTCAGACGTTATTTTCTTCTCTACACTAAAGACATCTACCAAATGGAAGAAAATTGGAAATGGAAGAACATGCAAAAAATATTTAAAACCCCCCAAATCCGACTCGAGTGGACACTGTTAACACATCCAGCATCTTAGTAATATAGGCCACACAGACAAATTCCGAATTTTAAATAAATAATGGTCAAAAGAGCAACAGAAACATGGCGCGTGGAGGGTGATCTCTCCAGCTGGAAATCTAGAAATTAGTTGCAGGATCATCCTCTCTCCTCACACTATGGGTTTCCTTGGTCACTGTTGTTTCTCTGAGACTGTTCGTCTCTGGGTTCGAAAAGGTGCCACGTAGACTTCTGTGACCAATTTCCATAAAGTTCATTCAGCAGTTCAAACTTTATTAAGACTCTTGACAAAAACAGCTGCTAGAATTGCAAAGGAATGTAATAAAAAACATCGGGTCAGAATCAACGGAGTCTATAAAAGCACTATCCGCAGAGGCCAAGCCCCCTGGGGGGTGCACACCAATCACTGTCTCCCCCAGCACCGTGGGGACCACCGAATGGGCAGGCAGCAGGACACCCAGGCTCCCCCAAAGCTCAGAGGCTGGAGGCTGCCTGCCACCCCCTGCTGTTACCTAGTTAGGGCCTGGGCAGAACGCCAACAAAAGACTCCCAGGAGGAGGCCTGGTAGTTTTAAAGAGTGAGGAAGCACTGGAGCAAATTCATTTTATGTTGGTTTTATTATGCAGTAAAAAAAAATCTCCAACACGTACTCATTTACTAAGAAGAAAACAATAAGTGTCCAGTGGGTTGTAGTCACCATATTAGCATGAAGGGGCAAAAATTGGGGTTAGCCAAAGACACTGATATGTGTTTGGAAATCTTACAGCAGAATTTGGGTTTCAATAAAAACAGGAAGGCAGACGAGTGTTGACAATCCTTTATCAAGCTGCTTTGATTTGGGGACTCTTTGATAGGTACTTCACATACTACTCAAAAGACCTCTGGACATTTCTGGGGGAATGGGGGCACAACGCCTTGTTCTGTTTTCTACCAAGAAAAAAAAATGTCATGTTCAGAGAATAGAAAATTAGAAAATACCGTTTATTTTTATGGTTTATCACTGAAATCACAGAGTAAATAATTTGGTAAGCTGGGGTGATAGTAGGGAAAGAGGATGCAAATGCTCCCTTCCTAAACACTGTCCCCCCAACTCCACTCCTCAACACATACAGAGAGAGGGAGGGGAGCCTCTCCCTGACTCTTGGATGCAGAATCCAGGGTGTAGACTCTGAAGGTGGATGTGGGAATGGCCACAACCAACACTGGCCAGTGACTGGTTGTGAACACTCATATTTGGGACTTTTGGACAAGTGACTTTCTTAGTCTGAAAAGTAGGGGGAAACAAACTCTTGTACAACTCCATGTGGGTTGTGAGCCCACCTGGAGAAATATTGCATCTCCAGGAATACTGGATGGTGGTCATCAGTGCCCCCAGTGCTCCAGCATCCGCAGGAATGTGCTGTTCCCTATGCTGTTCAATGCTGTGCCCTGCATTCATTCATTCATTCATGCATTCATTCAACAGACACATGAGAGCTTTTCATGTGCCTGCCACCGTGCCAAGCCATGAGGGTACAGAGATAAGCATGCAACCCTGCTCTTCAAGTTTTGATAGTTCAAAGTAAAGAGATAGACAGGTCTTCAAGTCTGCATTCCAGGTGGCTCATGGAAGTAGGCCGGCTGACTGATCTGGAGAGCCTTGAGAGGGTTCAAGGGAAAGACACACTGAGACCTGTATGCAAAGTGGGAGTTAGCCAGGGGGTAGGGAGAGGAGTGGATTCCCATCTGATAATCCCTGATCCGTCCTTAGATTTGGGATGGTGTGGCAGGATTGTTGGCAGAGGAGGGCATGATTGGAGAAAAGTCAGTGGAGACAAGGGCACAGCCAACCTGATCAGGGTAGGGTGGGGAACCCCTTTCAGGGGGGGGAGGGAGCTTCTGGCTTGTCCCTGGCTCAGCCCTGACTGCTTAAGGAGGACCAGAGCCTCCCCATCATCCCAAATCACTTTTGGTGGAGGTGTCTGCTGCCCCCAGTGCCTGAATATTTTCTGAGGACAAGTGAATGACTTGGTTGTGCAAGTTGGCCAAGCAGGTCACACATGGCCTTCTGGCTGCTGGCTTCTGTCCTCAGCACGGATGAACCTGCAAACACTGGCAGATGTGGCAACCCGGGCTAGACCTTGGCTCTGTCAGCATGAAGGACACTGGACAACCTAGATGGTAGGGAGATGCCCCTTTAACTCTGGGGGTCACCAGAGACAGCATCCTTGAGGCTGAGGTCACCTCACTTAACCCTGGGTTCTGTGGCTTTTTCTCCTCTAACAGTCACATTTGGGGGCCATCAGTATGAGTGAGGAGTTCCAGCTTTTTAGGGGGGTGTGTCTTATTTTTTTAGTTTTATGGAGATAGAATCCACATACCATATAATTCATCCATTTAAAATGTACAGTGGCTTTTGGAATATTACTTTATTATTTTTTTTTAAATTGCAGTAAAATAGATGTAACATAAAATTTGCCATTTTAAGTGTTTAACTGTACCACCCAGTAGCATTTACTACATTCACAATGTTGTGGAACCATCACCACATCTAGTTCTAAAACTCTGCTTCAAAACAGAAACTTCTGCTGAAGTTATTAAGCAATACTTTTGCATTCCCCTCCCCCCAGCCCCTGGCACCCTGTAATCTGCTTTCTGTGTCTATGAATTTGTCTATTTTATATATTTCATGTAAGTAGAACCATACAGTATTTGTCCATTTGTGCCTGGCTTATATTTTTAAGGCTCGTTCATGTTGGAGCCTGTCTTGTTTATGGCTGAATGATATCCCTGGGTATGTGGAGACCACATTTTGTTTATCCATTCATGTGCTGGTGGACACTTGGTCTGTTTCTCCCTCTCTGTAGGTGGCCTTTTCACCTAGAAAAGTGAACATTTCTGGAAAATGTTCTTTGATGGTTTATAACTTCTCCCTGCCCCAAACCAACATCCTTTCTCCTTCGCCTCTCCCTCTTAACCTCAGATTCTTTATGGTGTTTATTAGTGTCCAACAGCTTTTGTATTTTACTTTGTGAAATCATCTGCCATGTAAATATCCAGTACTTATCTTTGTCGTTGTGACCTGCTTTGGTACACATCATTTTCCCAAACTTCCTCCATTTTGTTGAAAATGGCTGCGTTGAATCCTTTTTCATGGCTCAATAGAACCCACAGTGTGGACAGACCATGTCTTCTTGATCCAGCCCTCTGTTAAGGGAGATTTAGGTGCATCCATGTCCTGCTATTGTAAATAGTGCTGCTAGGAACATTGTACAACATATAGCTTTTTGTGTTGATGGTTTCATTTTGTATGAATAGATGCCCCAGAATGGAATTGCTGCGTTGTAGGATATTTCCATTTTTAGCTTTTTAACGTATGATTTACAACTTTTTCAAAACAAGTAGACGGGGTTTACTTTCCTCTTCCCTGCCCATGTCTGTGCTGCCTCTTTGCTCCACAGTCAAGTAAGAGGAAGGGAAGGGACTTGAATGTGCCTGGACCTAGTGGAGACCCTTCCCAGCCTCTCGGCGGTCATTCTTTCCTGAGGGTATCACCCTGTAGACCTAAAACATTCCTCATGGTGAATTAATCATTTCCCATTTACGGAGGCTCCTTTTCAAAGTAAATATTCCAATCATCTCCTCACTCCTGGGCAAAGTCCTGAGCCCTGCTTAGCCACATCTGCTTCCAGCATCCCGTGTGTCCGGTCGCCCACATTCCAGGGCACAAACACCGCCCAGGCAATCACAGAGAAATGCTGTTTTTAAAGGCTCCATCTCTCTGCTTCTTCATCTCGGGGATGAGATTCATGCACACATGAATGTTTTGAATTAAGTCAGGGTGTGGGAACCCAGTCCTGTAATAAAATGACAGGCATCTCAAAGCCGGGGTCATTGCAAAGGAGGCCGGTCATGTTTTCCATCTGATGCCAAGACTGAACTTGGCGTTCCACAGTGAGTAGTCAAGTCTCATTAACAGGGTTAGGGCCACTCCAACTCCCTGAGCCCTTTCTTAGCCTGGTTCCTGCCCACACCTGCTGCCAACCCTCTCCATCAGCTTCAACCAACTCAGTGGGTCCTAGGCAAGAGAAAATGTGCTCCCAAGGAGTGTGCCAGTGAAACTCAGCCAAATTTTTATGCTAAAAAATCTCTTATCAAGGAAAAATCTAAATATATGCAAAAGAAAACCAAATAATTATCACAACATGGCCAATCTCATTTCAATTTTATCCCCATCCACGCTCATCCCCTGCCCTGTGCCATTTTGAAGCAAATCCCTGGTATAATCATAGGGATTTCCTGTTATATCTTTAAAAAATAAGAAGTCAAAAAGATATGACCATTATCACATGTCAACAATATTAACTAACAGTGACTCTTTATGATCATCTAATATCCACTCCTGCTCACATTTCTAATTTGCTCATTAGTGACATTTAATTAGTCTACTGTTGGTTTGTTTGAATCCTGGATCCAAAGATGCTTTCAGACATTGCATTAGGTCAATATGCTTCCTTTAATCTAGATACTCATCCAACCCCATCTCTCCCTCTCTCTTTTCCCTCTAAAATTGTTTTTGTTGAAGAAAGTGGGTTGTTTGTTACATGACATCAATTTTGTTAGCTGAATCTGTTAACACTGTTTAATTGGTGGTCATATCAACCAGTGCTTTTGGTTATGTGTCTGAAGATATGGGGAAGTTCAACCCCAGAAGTATGGCAACATTGGGTTCTAAATAACCCAAGTCTGGTAGCATGTTCTGGAGATGTGGCCCTCAAGGCAGCAGAGGCCCCTGAAGTTGGTCTTTGGGAACTTTTTAAGGGTGGTGTTCTCAGAAAAGAATATTGGGGTAAGTTCACATGGGACATTGTTGTGCAGCTGTCCCAGGCCAGGCACGTTCACTGTTTATTTGGGTAAACTGGGAAATAATCTTGGAGCCTTACATACATCTGACATGCCTTTAATGCTGAAACAGGGGACCAGATACATAGGAAGACAAGCAGCAGTCAGGTAGAGAGAGAGATAGGGCTAGAAAGACTGAATGGCCACTGAGCCTCCTAGCCCCCTTTATCCTGTTATGTGTGCATAGTCACATAGCTGATACGTTGCTGTGCATGCAAGGTACTCTCGAAGTTACCAGGCATCTCTTGTTTGCTGGATATAACTGATACATTTCAAGGTTATGGGTTGTCTATTGTTTGGGAGGCAAAAAAGAGCCTGAGTTAACCCATTTTCCTTGTAGACATTCACTTGGTAGTTTTTGAAACTTGTATAATGAGAGTATATTTATGCATTATTTGTGAAATTTAGAAGAATGAGCTTAAAAATAAAGAAGGGAAAAATGAAGACAGTTTGGCATATGATTCATGCATGTGCTGGCAACAAGAATGTGTCAGGGATGTGAGACAACATATGCAAAATTAAGGGGCCCTAAGCGGAAGAAAGGAACCAGAAGTGCTGTTAGCCTCCAAGTCTCTCTTGGGTAGCAGGACAGCAGGAGGAGGAACACAGCATTCTTTGATCTTTGAGTAGAGTCATCCTCTTTGTACACAAGTAGGTATACCTTTCCTGGAGCATGTATTCAATCCTCGTCTCACCCTCTTGTGTTTCTCATTGGCATTCTGTTCCCCCATCTCTTATTCAAATTTTACATGAGGGAAATCTGGTCTGATCACATAGCTGTAGCTGAGGTGCATACCAAGTCTCTCTCCATTGAAGAAACTGGATGCACTTATGAGATAAGATACAGGAGTATGATGGGGATGAAATACCATCAGCTCTGTTGGAAAGCCCTACTTGAGTCAGTAATCACAGGACTTTTAAACTGAATAATACTTAAAATGGCTTCCCCCAACAGCCTTAGCACAGCTTTCGTCCTCCCTCTGGATGTGCAGAAGACAACAGGATACCACCAACATGAACCAAAGGTGGAAGAGGTTTGATTGCCCATATTTCCTCCTCCTGAATGAACCAATAATACAAATATCCCCATTCTTGGGTAAGAAGAGAGTGAGGGATGAAGAAAAACTGAGAGTTTCCTCTCTTATTTCTCCCACCAGAGAAGTACAGTGGAAATTCCTTCCCTCTAGGAAAACCTAAGGAGTCAGTAATAAGTGTCCTGCTTTAATGTAGCTGCTACAGTCATTCTACTAACTGAACATGCCTTACCCTCTTCTCAGACTCCAAGGAGAAACAAGGTCTTTTAAATGCCTCACTCCATTTACCACATCCCACAGCTGTTTAGAGCTAAGAAGTGCATGACCTGTGTCAAGTTCAGACCCTGGCCTTAGAGTCCTGGGGTCTGGTGGGGAGAAAGCAAAGACCTCAAAGGTGAATGACTAAATGTGTTAGTCAGCTTGAGTGTGCATCATCATTAGCGATACCTGAAAAAGTAAACAGGAAACTAATAGAGAGTCCCAAACATAGAAGTTTTAATTGAATGCAAATGCCACATTTTGAAGGCAAGTCCTCTTCCAATGGGAGAGTCGGTGCTGTTCTGTGGGATGTGGACCATCCCACAGAGGAAATCCACGGCAGTGTAAACCCAGATCTGGTCAGTAACCATCCAAGGGTGATGTAGACGAGGTCTGCCAAACCTGAGAACTTAGAGGTTCTGCTGGTGTATTATATCACCTCATCAGGATGCTAAGTGCTCGATTTTTACATGAGGGAAATCTGGTCTGGTCACATGGCTGTAGCTGAGGTGCATACCAAGTCTCTCCATAAGTGAAGTGTGAGTGGTGCTCAGTCAAAAGTTAGAAATGGAGAAAATCCCATTTTCTATGATTTGCAACGTTTCCCCCCCAAAGTACTAAGGTCACACTTTATAATATCTCAAACACAACACAACTGAAACCTGTGTCTTTGAGCTCTGAATCCATTACAGCTTAAATGTAGAGTCTACTGAATGTCACCATTTTCTTTCAGTTGACATATATATATATATATATATATATATATATTGTTTTATCATCCTGAAAGCCTTCAAAAATCTAGTTCTCTATTTAACCCCAATTCTCATCTTTTCAGGTTAGTGAACAGTATTTACTCAATCAGTTGGCTCTTCAGGTCCCTGGAATCTTTTATGTCTTCCTTCTACTGGGACTCTTGATTTTCTGTCATTAGACCCTTGAGGATTTCCAGTCCAGAGGTCCTGCTGTTATTCCTTACTAAGCTTGCAACTCAACCCCTTTTTTGTCTCATTGACCTCCATTGTCAGCTAACTTATTTGTATAAATGAAGGAATCATAAAAGAAAACATACCATACTAAATCAGGGCAGAGCAGAGAAATAAAGGAGGAGTTTATGGTAATGTTATGGTAATAACATTTTGATTGTTCAAAGAACATTATTTTCCCCCAAGGCTGTGAATAAAAGCTGTTGATTTGTATAGATGGGCAGGACTCTGTTGGGATATAGTTATTTATTTTTATTGTATGATTGCAATTCCTTAGGTTAAGTCATCTCAAGGCAAAAGTACAGAGGAATAATAATTAGTTAATTGAAATACGTGGCTGGTATAAAATTACCAGTTTAAAAATCAGTAAAACATATGAAGATATTTCTTATTTATACAAATTAGGACTGAAAGGTTATGTTGTCTTGGCCAAGGACCCAGTTGCAAGAGTAGAGGGTAATTCAACCTCATGTAATTCCCCAGAATAAACTCTGATGATGGATGTCCACTACACTTATTTTATTTTGACATAGAGTGGTTAGCATATGCACAAGCATTTGATAATAACAGTGTATGTGGCAGGCCTGGACAAAAGAGGCTTGTTCACTATCTCAGAATTAACTTTTGCAACAATAAAAGCCATAAAAGGAGGGAAAGAAGAAGAAAGAAAAGCAGAAGAAGAAAGAGGAGAAGAAAAGGGAAAAAAAATCCTTGGCATAAATTCTTCAAGAGCAGGCAATTTTTATTAAAACAGGGCTTGGATCAACTCTGAAAAGCTTGATAAATCCCTGATAAGGTGCCCAGATGTTCTAATGAACTTTCTTGGGGGTTTTGTCATTTCAAGTTTATGTGTTTTGCCCAAGGGCCAAAGATTGAGACCTTCCCAACATCTGCTATTGATTCTGGGAAACCCCCTCCTCACCTCTGGACATGAAGTGCCCGCTAGAGAGACTGCAAATTGGATCAGCCTGCTAGAAACCATAGTGGAGCCTGAAAGTGATATACTCCTGCTCACTTTTCCAGGATCCATGTTCCGAGAAAGGATTCTTGGGATCCTTTCATTGTTGACCAGGGATGGGTATGTGAGCAGACAGAGCAGGCTGCCTTCCAAACCCTCGTGCATTTTCCATCTGATCCCTAAAGCATAAGCAGTGGAGCATTTGCTCGAAAATCATTTATCCACGATTGGCTGGTTGATGTCCCAGGCTTTGGGGATTTAGCAATGAATATAGCAGGGTTTCTGTCCTTGAGGAGCACATAGGAGTGCAGAGTGAAGTAGGTCTGAGTTGGCACAGACTATGACAAGTCAGAAATACAACTAGGACCATTGAATTCCTGAGAGTCTGAGAACCTAAATCTCTCTTTAGGGTTGTTTCTGTAGGATTCTGCTCTTCATTCTATCTTTGCGTGGGCTACTAGATCTACTCTATTTCATGGAAGAAAGCTTTGTCATTAGTTATTTGTCCTGACCAGATTGCTCTAAATTTTGTAAAATGTTCAGTTGGGAAGAAGGAAAATGACTTTAGGTATTAGAAATGGATATCAGTAATTTGAGCAATGAATGATTTTTTAAAATTCTTATTTTGGAACAGGTTTAAAGTATATTAAAGCAATTATATTGTCCAACCCAAAGAACATCAAGTTGCATCACTGAATTTAGATATTTTACTTCAAATGAAGGTATATGCTAGTTTTGCAAAATTAGATTGGCTTCACTAAGTGTTAGCTAAGGTGGGTTTCTATCAGAATCAGTTTGTCTATCTCACTCTCTTAAGTGGTAATCGTCTAGGTAGTAGATGATTAAATGTGAAAGAAAGCTTAGTCCCAGAATGGAAATACCTTTTATTTCAAAAGCTAAAACTAGTTGGTTGGCCATGGCTATGTGCAGCCCTGGGCTGAGCAGGATTCTGAGTTCATATTGGATCTCAGTGTCATGATTGATTAATGATGTCTGCCGTGGACATGAGCTGGGGAGAGTGGCAGTGCCTCATATTTGCTCCCTTCCTTTAGTTGTGTGATAAGAAAGAATATGCCTAGAATCCATCAATTTGCAAAAAAGTTTCAGCATCAGCTGATGGCAGATCTTGGAGTAGAGCACATATTTCCATCTGGAAACAAGAGCCAGACAGAGGACCCAGCAGTCAGCGTGGGTATACACATCTATCAGTCCTGGCCGTGTGGTGGCTCATTGTGGGTTTGAACTGAGGTCTTGTGGCTGTACTTGCATGTACTATCCACTGGAGACATATTCTTGGAGGCGGATGGGGTAATAGGGAGTAGGAGCTGACCCAAGGTGTAAAGAATGGAGGTAGGGGGGTGGGGGGAGAGAGATGCATTCTGGCCAGGTCTTCCTTGCACGAGTGGCTGGTGATTAGTCACACACAGTTCCAACTCCTGGCTTATCTTTAACACCCAGTCTCCCCTAAGAAAAACAATATAAAAGGGAGAAAAACATGTTGGGGCCATTTGGAGATACTTATGTCACAGCTTAAATGACAAAGGCAGCAATAGAGCAATGAAGCAAGGAGAGGGCGTGAGGCTCCAGGCTCCTCAACTTGGACTCCAGCACTATCTCCCTGGTACAAAATGTACTTTTGTTAGACACTCCGTGTCAGGATTTAGAAGCCCATATTTTGCTCCAGAAGTTCTTTGTCCTCCAATATCTCCAAATAGATAGGCTATCCCAAAATATCAAGAAACATTTGGAATTACAACATCTAAATTGAAAAGAATAATGTATTTGGGAGAAGAAAGAATTTCATTGTGTGTATTTCTATGCTAAGTGGCAGAATTTGAGGTCCATTTAGTTCATTTGTTTTATTTCTTTATCACGAGTGAAATAATAGAGGGTTTGTCTTTGTCATCTGACCTATTTCACTTAGCACAGTCCCCTCCAATTCCATGTTATTGAAAATGGCAGGATTACATTTGTCTTTATAGTTGAGTAAAATTCCATTTTATATATAGATATATACACCACATCTTTATCCAAGCATATGTCAATGGGCATTTAGGTTTTTTACAGCTCTTGACTATGGTAAATAAAGCTACAATAAGCATGGGGTGCATAGATGGCTTCAAGTTCATGTTTTTGTATTCTTCAGGTAAACACCCAGAAGAGGGGTAACTGGATTGTATGGAATTTCTATTTTTAATTTTCTTTAAAGATTTATTTATTTATACAAACACTGGGTACCATCAGAAGCGCAGGAGGGTGAGAGGATTCACCAGAGCCAGAGCAGGGAACAGAACAGGCAGACTGACAAAATACACTGCTGAGGGGAGCAGCGGGCGGCAGGAGAGTTCTGCGCACCATGTGGGACCCTTGCCGGCAGCCAGGGATTGAACTGGCGCTGCAGAGGCTGCGGGCAGCTTCGCAGCCCAGTGCTCAACCGCTGCGCCACCAGGGGAGGCCCTATTTTTAACTTTTGATGAAACTTCATACTGCTTTCTATAATGGTTGCACCAATTTACATTCCCACCAACAATGTACAAGTATTCCCTTCTCTCCACTTCCTCTCCAACACTTGTTTCTGGTCTTTTGGATAATAACCATTTTTGTAAGTGTGAGGTGACTTCTCATTGTTGTTTTGATTTATAAAAATTTGAGGTCTGGCATAATAAAAAAGCCAACAAACTATGTAGGATTCTAATTGAACAAATGACTAAACTATATGAAAAGTGAAGCAAATACCAACAAGTGCTCACTGAATCTAATTGCTGGTATTATAATCCATCTGATCAAATGATACTGCTGAATTCCATTCTGAAATTTTGAGTGGAAATGGTTTCTGGTATTTCAATTAACTCTGATCTAAGTGTGGGGCATTTTAGGGGTTCTGATAAGATGCAGACAACCCCCCTCCTTTCTATGCCCTGTGACTTAGTTTTTGGCTTCTTTGTTGTCCTTTTCTACCACCCTGCATACCCTAAATTTACCTCCTCCTTCAGGCCCTTCAAATTCTGTCCCTTTTATGAAGACTTGCCTCATTATCACACTTGTTCACACTCTCTCCACTCTTTAAAGAGCCATCACACTTGTCCTGCACCTATTTTTAATACATTAAAATGGTTTTCTTTAAGATTGATTTATTTATGCATACAAGAACTGGGGTACAGGCCAGAGTGTGGGGGTAAGAGGATACACCAGAGACAGAGTGGGGAACAGACCAGGAAGATCTACTGAAATACACTGCTGAGGAGAGCAGAAGGCAAGACAGGAGAGGTCTGCTGCACCATGTGGATAGCTCCCTGGCTGGCCGGGGATCAAACTCATACTGCAGTAGCTGCCGATAGCTTCATAGTGCTGATGCTTAACCCCTTGCACCACCAGGGAGGCCCCTACATAATAATTGTTTTAATTAAAATCAAAATCAGCAGGCAACTCTAATCCAGAGACACACTACAGGGGGGAAGGAGGTAGTAGGATCAAAACAAGGAGGGTGGGAATTGTATGGAGACTATAACAATTGTGTAAAAATGAAAAATGATGTAAAAATATATAAAAAATAAAAAAAGTAGATGATAAAAAAAATCTTTTCTATAAGGTAACATTGGTTTACAGCACTATATAATCTTGGAAGTAGGTTCAGACCTTCTCGGATATGTGTCCCCACACCCCCACCACCAAAGCATCCATAGTCCTTTACCCTAAGCCACTGGCCCCCTCCCCCTGGTGTTGTACCCCCATCCCACCTATCCTTCTAGTAGCCTCAATTCTGCAGTCATATTTCTAGGCTTCCTTTTGGTTTCATTTTGTCAGTTCCTTTGTTTTGTTTCTCTATGTTCCACATATGAATGAAGTCATCTGGTATTTGTCTTTCTCCTTTTGACTTATTTCACTTAGCATCACCCCTCCAACTCCATCCATGTTGTTGTAAAGGGCAAGAGTTCATCTTTTTTGATAGCTGAGTAGAATTCCATCATGTATATGTGCCACAGCTTCTTTATCCACTTTATCAGTGGGCCACAATTCAGGTTGTTTCTAACTTGGCTGTTGTCAATAGCTGCACCATTGATTCTCCACGATGCTCCCCTGAAACTTATATAACATGATGATGTAATTACTTCTATTCAAAAAGGAAATTATAGAGAATGTGCCCACCAATCTCTACACTCTTCGAGGTGTTCCCCCCATAAATTCCTTTTCTTTTTATCTTGGTATCTGCATCTCTGGGACCTGTTTCAATACCTGGCCTTGCATTTTGGGTAGGTTTCCACACAACAGTGAAGCCTCACATGCCAGTCCCAAAAGTTTGAAAATTTGAACTCATGTTTGACAAGTAAATAATATCTATGGTTTCCTGCTCCTGGGTAGTCCCTTAACAATATCTGTGGAACTACAAGATCTGTCCCCAAGCAATATCTGTGGAACTACGAGATGAATCGGGTTGGCAAGATGACTGCCATGAAATGTGAGCAAGAAAAATGTGATAGAAAAATGCGAAGCAAGGGTTGATAAGAAAAGGCTTGACATAGGTTATTTGGCTAATTATCCAAATACTGGATTTGTTTTTAAGCCGTGAAGACCCATCTAGTAGGTCAAGACATATAAAAAGCATGTCAAATAGCTCAAGCAATTCTACCTTGTAAAAGCGTTGTGGGTAGCTCTTAGGGAATTCATGAGATCCAGGTGCCCTGGGAAGTGTTGCTGAGATAATGACTCTGAGCTCTCTGGTGAGGACACTGAGTTTGCTGAGTGGCAGGATGAGGCGGCTCCAATGGTGCGGCCATCTGTTCACTGGGGTGTGGAACAGTTCATGGAAACGCACACCTGCCAATCATCCTGGCCTTTCACATTCTCACAGTGAAGCAGGGATTATGATTTGCAGTTATCAGTTATGGAAACTGAGGCCCAGAGTAGTTAATTTGCACAGTCAGGTGTTAGGATTTGACATCCTGACTGTTTTGCCCAGACCACCCTGGTTTCACATCTCTAGGGGCTCAGTAATTGCTTCCCTGACCCCATGTCTGGAGGTTTACTGGGTGGTCTGGAAGAGCAGCTCACTGAGTGAGGAGATGCAGCACTGCCCAGCATCAGACAGATGGAGCGGGGTCTGTGTGCTGTTCACCTCTTTGCTCTCAACAGATGATCTTGGCCTTCTAGATGTTGCTGGATTGAAGTGAACTGAGTGAACTGAGTACCAGTTGATTACAATCTCTACAGTGTTTACACATGATGTTTATTTATTTATTTTTTCTTCAGGGTGGTTTTCCTTTAAGCCTTGAGTGTCTGCTGTTTTCTTTTTCAGTTTTCTTTTTTTAATTTATTTTTTACATCGTTATTCATTTTTAAACACCATTTGCTCCCTCCTGCCTCAGGTATAGTCCCAATAGAATTTCCTTCACCCATGTACCCGTGCACCATAACCACAGTCCCCTGTACTCTTCCCTCCCTCAATCTGATCCCTCTCCCTCCTCCTCCCCTGCAGGATGTCTCTGATTTATAATAGTTCGAAGCAATGTGGATGGATCTAGAAGGAATTATCCTCAGTGAAATAAGTCAGAAGGAAAAAAGAAAAATATTGGATGGTTTCAACTTATAGGAGGAATAGAAGAGAACCAATGAGACATCAGTGTAAAGAAGTAATAACAATACAAAACACAACAAAACAAAAACAGACAATTATTTTCAAAGGCTAGACTAGTTCACAGCTACAGGATTGCCTGCCTTGGGGTGGTTACTTCCAAAAAGCAGGTCTTGTTCTTTGGCATAGAAAATGCAGTCACTCAGCAAATAGACCTTTAGTGCTTGTGATTTGAATTATCCCCACCAACCCCAAGAATCCCAATAGTTCTAAAGATGAATTAATAATAGATGTAATAATAGATGTAAATAATAGATGTAAGGTGTAAATAATAGATGTAAGGTGAGGACCATCTATGTTTCTTTTGAGTTAGCCCTTCTGACCCTACCTTAGGAAAGATTGCTTTTAAAATACTGCTTGCAAAGTAAACATTTTTTTAATTACAAAAGTCTTATGTTAATTATAGACACATTAGATACACAACTAAGCAAGAGTTAAAAATAAATGTATAAACAAAAGAACCCTGTTTTCATCTTCCAAAGGTTGCCACTATTTGTTTATACCTTAAGTAAGTCCTTTCACACCTGTCCCTGATGCACCTTCCAGCAGACACCATAGCAGACACTTCTCTGCAAACACATTGGTGTTCCGGGTGGGTGATTTGTGATTTTTAAGGCATTTGGAGCATATTTCGGTTAATATCTGTTCCACCTATCAGAACATATGGTTAAATTTTGTCTTGGTACATCTGCACTTAGAATTATTACAAATTTTCTATTGGTTTGTACCTACCACTCTGTATTTTTTTTTTTTACCCTACAGTCATGTTGTGAGCATATCTCTATGTTAATATATAATCACAAATGCCATTTTAAATAGCAAACAGGTATCCCATTTTCTGTGGGTGCCAATATTTGATTAGTCATCTGCTATAGGACACTTAGGTCTGTCAATTCCCACTTTTTACAATTACAATTAATACTTCTAGGAAAATCATTTTACCAGATCTTTAGTCTGGGTCCTTCCAGTTTATATTCCTTAAAATAGAATCTCTGGGTCAAAGGTATATGCACATTTCTGAGGCTTTTTATTCTTTTACCAAGAAAGTTGTTCTGTGAGAGTGCCTATTTTCCTACACTTTGCCCTTGCAAATATATATATATATATATATATATATATATATATATCTCCCCATTTTGATAGAAAATATTTTATTTTAAAAATTCTGGGAATGCACTTGTTCCTTTTTTTGCTCAGTTGGTTTGCTAAAAATTGAACCTGTTCTTTTTAAAGAAGGAATTCCTGAATCCTTGACGTCTCTGACTAGAAATGCCTGTTTTTTAAAATTCATTTATTTATAAATATTTTGCAACATTGTTCATTTTTAAACAATGATTGCTTCCCCCCCTCTTGCAGGTGCAGTCCCCATAGAATTTCCTCCACCAATTCAACTGTGCACCATCACCACAGTGCCCTGTGCTCCTCCCTCCCTCCTTCCCTCCCTCCCTCTTCTTCCCCTTCCACTGCAGGATGACTCTGGTTTATAATTTTCTGTTTGTTTTTGTTTTGTCTTGTATTGTTGTAATTTTTTCCCCTGATGTCTTATTTGGTTCCCCTATATTCCTCCTATATGTGAAAGTATCTGATATTTTTCTTTTAGAAATGCCCTTTTTGAAATATAAGTATGATAGGTTTCATGTACTGGGAGGCCAACAGGTCAGGAGGCCACTGCCACTGAAGAGAGTTTGTAACTCACAACTCTCAAGCAGAGGGCCACACCCCATCACACAGGGCCACACCACTAGGGCTGGTCAGGAGGCAGGGGGAGCTGGTCAGGAGGCAGGGGAAAGGAATAGGAAAGGCAGTGTAAGCAGGCTCAGTATGGGCCAGGTTAGGTTATGTTGAAAAGTCTCAGTGGGCTCTGGCACAGAAGTGGCTGTCTGATACCTGGCCCTAGGTAATTAGGCAGGTGTACAGTGTCCCAGAGTGTGAGACCCCCATATAGGATGTGGTGGGGCTGTGGATTCTGGATGGGTTGGTTTGCATATGAAAAACTTGCTTGTACTTATGTCCTTTATTATATCTAGGAATTGGCTGACATGAGGAGGGTCTCTCCCTCAAGTTGACAAGCCCCTAGATGGCACAGTATTCGAATACAAATACAAAGCGTGGAGAATACAGCCAGCATTGACATATAGATGGTGTGTTGAGAGAGTGCATGAGCAATAACTGGGAGTTGCGTGGAATGACCCCTCCTTCACTGTACAGTGAGAACAAGATCTGCTGTTATCACCTCTGCAGGTCCAGGTTGGAGAATGAATGGCTACTCCTTGTAGGAATCCCCTGTGCACCCCGTGGAGCCAAGGGTACATCCCACCTCTTAGCACAAGGATCGTTAGTGATAATAAGATGAAACCTCAGGATACCTTTCTTGAAATGTGGATGATGTGGTGAAACTCCTAACTACTATTTACTGTAGTATCTCTGAAAATAGGCAGGGCAAAGTCTTGTTATTTAGAGTTCATTTTTTCCCTCACTACATAGTCTATTTTTGAGACATTTCTTACACACTATTTAGCCACGGCTCTTTGCCAAGGAGTGTCCACTTGCCCTACTGCTATTTGAGGCCATAGTTGTTGAGAGCTCCATTTCTTTAACTCCTCTCTGCCTTCACCCACTCCCTCTGAAAAATGCAGTTAATTGATGGTGAATTGGGCCACAGAAGCCTGTTATTGGAAATGATGGAATACAGAAGGATTTATGGGCTGGATTTTTTTTTCTTTTTCAAGAATTACAAGCTAACCCCAAATTATAGCAAGAATTCTTAAGGTCCAATAATTAAAAGCAAAAGGCAGTTCCCTTGGAAAATAAAAAAAAAAAAACAAAAAAAAAAACCACTGTGGTCTGGAAGATATCTTTCAAATTGAAGCCGACTGTTTAACTCCCAAATATTATGGATACAAATTAGCTATATTTGATCACTGGATCTTATTTACCCTAATTGTCTTCATTTCTGTGGTTTCCTCATATATTTTGTTTAGAGTACACTTGGTTTAGTAGCTTGGTATTGGAGTCTGCGGTAGTAGTGAGAGCAGGCTTCAGATTACAAGGAAAGAGAGAGAGATCGGGGAGGGCGGGCGGGCATTGGGTCTTTGTCAGGAGATTTGTGTTTTTCCTCAAAGTCACAAAAGTCTTGTAAACTCAGACCAAAGATATGTTAAAAAAAAATTTTGTTATGTGAAACGTTTAGCCTGCCTCTTAGAATGATTGATGTGAAACTGAGAAGAATTTGAAATTTGAGTAGCCAGGCAACCAGGGATGAGGACCTTATCTAAAAGCCAAAACTCCAGATCACTATCATTGAGAAATCAGGTTAGAAATCTCCTGAGAAATGGCTTTCCCACCAAATTTTTGACACTTCCTACTTCCGAATGGATGAGAAACATGGCAAGAATGTTCCATTCCTTTTAGTATCTTTGGGCCCTTTCTCTGGCTTGGGGTGAAAGAGGATACTAAGGGATACAAACAAATGAATAAACAAGTACCCTACCCCTCAAGGGAGCCATTTGGGGCCATGGTGGTTGGGATTGTGAGGAACATGAAGGCCAGTACTTTTCTTCAAGAGTTCTCTTCTGTTCCCAGAACCCCCGCCTACAGTGTGTGTGACGAGATTATTACAGTGATTGCCTGGGCAAGCTCTTCCCTCTGGAGACCTGAATTCAAATCCTGGCTGGGTGCTCTTGACACAGACACTTCTGGGTGGACAAGTGTCACACATGCATTGCACTCTGTTGAGTTGGTCGACGTCCCTACAAAAGTGCCTGGACAGCACTGAAAGAAGTGCTGTGTGGGAGAAGCAAGCAGTAGCCTAGCTTTCATCACCTTTGTCTTGAGCTGGAAATGAATCTATTGTGTTTGATGAGCCCTTACTTTCTGCTTCCTCTGCCCTGTGCTCAGCCATACACACCAGTACAGTGGCAGGAATAAATACCATGGGTGTGCAAGTTGCATGCACAGTGCTACAATCAGTACAACAGAGAGGAGGGGGAATAACTGGTGTGTGCTAAGAGTGAGTGTGTATGAGTGTGTGCTATGAAGTTGTGCATGCCTGAATGTGAGTATATTCATGAGTGTGTGCATGTGTGTGCATGAGCATGTGCACCATTGAGTTGTGTTGAGTGTGCATGTGCATGAATGAGTGTTGAGCATGTGCATGTATGTGCATGTACCTGAGTGTGCATGAGTTACTATTGAGTTGTGCATGAGTTAGTGCTGTGTGTGGGCATGTGTGCATGTGTGTGCGGGTCTGCATGAATGAATGCATGTATGAGTGTGTGTGTGCACATGTGCATGCATCTGTGATGAGATTGTGGTGATTTTAGGGGGACCATTTAATTCATAATAGATCAGCAATAACTGGTTGGTCTCTCTGAGAAGCTAAGAATCCTTGCATTAGTGTTTTTCCATGATAAATCAGATTTGTTCCCAAATGAACAATTCCAGGGGAAATGCATTTCATTTCCTTGTCTGCAGACAAGTGTCACAGTAAAATAGTCCTTTGAGCATCCAGCTTAAGACAGGCCCTAGCCCAAGTGCCTGAAGCTGGCTCCTTTTCTGACTCTCATATGAGGGGGGTCTGTCTTCCTGCAGGGTGCTGCCCTCAGGCAAGTGAGGTGAGGGGTGTGGAGAGAGTCTCTTCCCTAGGATAGAAGCCCTGGTTGGAGGAGGCAAGTGAGGAAAAGTTTTGGAAGGTAGTCATTATTTTCCCTCTCTCCAGAATAAAAGTCCAATATTACAGATTCAAGGAGGAGGTTTTAATTGTTTCCTTTCATATAAGTCAGCTTTATCACAGGCTTTTCTTGCTGGCTTTTGAGACAAAGTTTGTTGATTCTAGTGAGATTTCTATCATCTACTCTGGATAAAAAGAAGGGAGAGGGAGAGTTCAGCTGGGAGGAAGGAAATAAGAATTGATAAGACAGGATAAGAAAATGTCTCTCTGCTCCTCATGGAAGATTGCATTATGAAGACGTGGATGATCCCACACTGTGGAATACTATACAGTCCTGAGAAAAGATAACACTGCCATCGTTTTCAACAAACTGAAAGGCAGATGAGGGAACTACATGTTATAAAGCAAGACAGAATGACAGAACAGTGGATGATTCGACAAAGCAACATGCTGACAATAAATGAAGTGCGGTTTCTGAAGGGGGAGAGCAGAGGGACAAGGGGAGATAAGAAATAGAAGAGTTGATAAGGCTGCTAAGTGGATACATGAGGATGCAGAGAGCAAGGGAAATTGGAGAAGCCATGGAGCCTGCCAACCAAGAAAGAGGAGCCAGTTTTAGATAGGCAGAAAAAGGTGAGGGAGAATTCCGGGAAAGGAATCTAGTTGGAAAAAAAAAAGAAAAAAAGACAATGTCTACTCAAGCCTTTGATTCTCCTATGTC
Organism: Talpa europaea; assembly: GCF_964194135.1. Taxonomy (NCBI): domain Eukaryota; kingdom Metazoa; phylum Chordata; class Mammalia; order Eulipotyphla; family Talpidae; genus Talpa; species Talpa europaea. Next base: position 137,814,120 of record NC_140068.1, read on the forward strand.
TGTTTGGGGGTGCAGCATACTATAAAGATCATGGGGCTTGCCAGACTTTGCATCTGTTAAGTGAGGGATTTGTTTAAAGTCATATACATTTAACATTTAAATTTAATATTTAATTATCTATTGCTTTAAGATGGCAATATTTTAAAGAAAAGAATCCAATGTAATTGTCAATATACCTTCTATTCATTTTTATTTTTATATTGTTATTAATTATTAGTATAAGTATTATCTCTACTAATATTATTTTATTTACTTTTATTTGTTGGCACTCTTCACTGGACTTCTTCCATTTATCATAATTTATTGTTTGGTGTCTGAAAATAATTGTTGTTAAAAATAAATTATATTGGAGTTTATTTTATAGCCCAGTATCCCAAAACAAAATCAATGTATACATAGATCTATCTATCTATCTATCTATCTATCTATCTATCTATCTATCTATCTTATCTATCTATATCTCCAACACTTGATTATTTCCATCATCTTAGGGTGATAATATTTATTTAGTTCTTGCTTGTTTCCAACTTGAGGTAACATATTCTTTCCTGAAATCTACCTTTAAAAGTTTATGTTTTATAGCTGGTAATTTACATCTTCATAAAACCATGAATTATTTAAAATTATTAGTTCTAATTCTAGGTGTTTCTATCACTAAGAAGCATATTAAACCATGAGTTAATCTGTTCATTCATTTTCTTTCTTTATAAAATGAGGTACAATTGACATAGAATTTTACATTAGTTTCATGTGTACACCATAATGACGAGGTGTTTGTATATTTTGGGAAGTGATTCCCAGAATATGTCCAGTGAGCGTTCACAATCACCATTTTTTTTCTTATCACGAGAACTTTTGAGATCTACTCTCAAAAACTTTCAAATATGCAATACCGTATGATTAACTATAGTCATCATGTTGTATGTTACAACCCTTTGAGTTATTTATTTTATACCTGGGTGATTATGCCTTTGATCTCTTTATCCCATTCTGCCTTCCCTGCCTCCTACCTCAGGCAACTACCAATTTGTTCTCTGTATTTATTAGCTGGTTTGTTTTCAAAGTCTACATATAAGTGACATCATACTGTATTTGCCTTTGTCAGATTTATTTCATTTAGCATGATGCTGTCAATCCCATCCATGATGTCACAAATGGCAAAATTTCTTTCTTCTTATGACTGACTATGTCTGTCTATATCTCCATATCTTTATCTGTATCTATACATCTATCTTATTTTCTTTGTCTGTTCGTCCTCTATGGACACTTAGGCTGTTTCCATGCCGTGGCTATTGTAAATACTGCTGCAATGAACATAGGCATGGAGATACCTTCCAGTTAGTGTTTTCATTTTTTTCTGATAAATTTCAGAAGTCTAGATTATATAGTAATTATATTTTTAATTTAATTACTGCATCAATCTACATCCCCATCAACAGTACTCAAGGGTTTCCTTTTCCTCGAATCCTCTCCAACACTTGCTATTGTTTACCTTTTTGATAATAGCCATTCTGATGGGTGTGAGTTGATATCTTATTGCAGTTCTGTTCTGCATTTCCCTGGTGATCAGTGATGTTGGGCACTTTTTTTCATGGACTTTCTGGCCATCTTTATTTCTTCTTTGGAAAATGTCTACTGAGATCCTCTGAATCAACCTGGTTGTTTTTTGCTATGGAGGCACATGCATTCTTTATATATGTTGGATATTAACCCCTGATTATGATTTGGAAATGTTTTCTTCTATTCTGTAAGTTTCCTTTTTATTTTGTTGATGATTTCCTTTTGCAGTGCAGAAGCTTTTTAGTTAGATGGTGTCCCACTTGGTTATATTTGCTTTTGGTGTTGTTTGTTGGTTTTCAATGAAACCACAGGTGAGGGCAGGTCACCTACCTGCCTTTCTACAGCACCACTCAGAAGTGTTTGAAATAGAGTGGGGTTGTGTCAAAGTGACATTCCACTTTATGAATTCAACTTGACCAGTTCAGCAAAAAGAAAAAAGTGCTCAATACTAGCCAGCCACACCCATTCACAAATGTGTACCCCAAAGTGAACTAAGTGTGCTTCCAAATGCACTGGGCCCTCCATATTATGAGCCCACACGTGTCTCTCACAGGATAACGGTGTCTAAACCTGTGTTAACAGCTTTGTTTGACGTCCAACCACAGAAACAGTCAGCACTTGGCAACAATGAAGGGAAAACCCAAAGGAATGTCCAATGTGAGGCCTTTAAAGGATTACTTGAGGTGACACCCTACTTCCCTCGGATGTATTGACTGTAAAACACAACTGCAGAGGAGATGAACCCCACCACAAAATTAATGACAGATGAGGCTATTTTCCCCAAAGTATGAATTTCCTGGTTGGTTGTTTCTTTCTCACGTCTGTGTCCGCTGTTGTCCTGTGACCCTTCTCTGAACTTCCACCTGCAGGCAGTGTGTGCCTATCACCAGCTGAGAAATTCTAAGGGGAGGATTTTATGTGTTCAAGACAAAGCTTGTCAGCCTTTCTGTGGCTCGGGCAGCACCCACATTCAGCAAAAATGGTTCTCAAAGAAATCTCTATCTCCCAGGCCTCCTTTTCACGGTTTGGAAGGAGCAGGCAGCTTCTTCCCAACATTCTCCATCCCCCAACCACTTCTTTTCAGTTTCAGCTTCTAGAGAAAATCTACCCACCCTGAACTGAGCTAGCCTGTGAGTTTCATCCTTGATGACAGCTGTTAGGCCTTAGAGTTAATTGCCTTTAGCAGCTCTTCAGATTTTTTTCAGTCTTTCAGTTAAAAACACACCATTCAAGATTATAGAGTGAATCTAGGCATTTCCAAACATGCATTTCTTTGAGGGCAAAATGACCTGGCATGCCTATTTATGAAAAAGAAAAATGACCTGACAAATTGAGACCCACCAGTTTTCTCCTTTTGGGTGATTATTCAACAGTCACCTGAAATCTGAAGTTCACGGGTGACCCAGGCATGGCATGAGGGCCTGGCCAGTTCTGGTGAAGGATCTGCTGACACCAGCTTGGAAGCCGAGCACTGGCTCGCAGCCCCTTCCCCATCTCTCAGGGGCTTCCCAGCTTGTGGCCTTGGCCTGGCTGGACCTGCTCAGCACCACTGGGAACCCCATTTTGTGGAGTCACACAGCTTCCCCACTTCCCAGCAACATGCCCCGCAGTTGTGTCATGGGAAACCCTGCTATACAAAATCTGACAAAAAGGGAGAAATTTATAAAAGAAATGCAGGACATGCATAAAACTTGCATTGCAGAGCAAAGCTAAGAATCTTACATAGTTTCTAACTACATGTGCCAGTGTGTGTGTCATAGAAGCCCTGCTCTCCAGGAAGGTGCATATTCTGGGCTGCCTGGAAGTCAGCCCCTGGCAGGCAGAGTTAGTTCCTAAAGATAGGGAGTCTCTGTTTCTTTCTGGTGAGGAATAGTGGATTTACCCCTTTGCTAGATGCTCCAGGTTGGTAGGACAGTTCAGTGTGCTGGAAAACCTTGGCCCAGAGTCCCAGAAGCTGTCCTCTGAGCCTCCCCCAGATGTCCTATCTCCTCAGTTATGACAAGAGAGCTGCAAGCATCAAGGGAAGGTGGAGAGCTTCTCCTCTCCTCCCAGCTAACATTCTTCTTCCCACACAAGACTTAATCTACATTGTAGACATGTGGATTCTCACCACATAAGAAGTAAGTCCCCTGACTTCTATGTAGGAGGAAAAGCTTTTGTGTTATGGGGGACAGCCATGCAGAGGGTGCACTGTACTGGAGTGGCCTCACAAATTCATATCCCCTGGGATGTGTGAATGTGAACTTCATGTGTCTTGGGAAATACATTCTTTACTGATGTCATCAAATTAAGATGAGGCCACACTGGAGTAGGGTGGCCCTAAATCCAAAATGAATGGTGTCCTTATCAAAAGGAGAACTGTGTCTTTTGAGGAACCACCATCCATATGATCCAGAAATTCCACTCCTAGAACTCTACCCCCCCAAAAACCCACAAAAACACTAATTTGAATGGGAACCTGTACTCCTGTTTATTGTAGAACTATTTAGCCAAACAAAGAAATATCCTAAGTGCCCAAAAACAGATGAATGGATCTGACACCAGAGCCCATGAGTCTTCCCTGACCTGAGTGCAGGCTGGTCTAGGCAGATAAAGTCTCATAAGAAGTATTTCCCCTGACATTCCCCCCACCAGGTTCTACTGGATTGTGAGAATAAAGTTGTATGTAAGTGGAATAGGACAGTTTTACAGTCTAGATGAATTCTGTCCCTGCATCTTTGAGATCACCAATGGATTCTGATTGCACAGGCTTTGCTGTTAAAGGTTTTCTCCAGTCTGCCTGGGGTTCTGGAAAAAAATCTTTTCATCAAGACCTTAAGTCACCAGGGTTGGCTCATAATCCTAATAGAAGAGGTCCAACATATACATATACTTATAAAATGACTAAAAATATCAATTTGTCTAGAGTGAATGTTGGCACAACCATTCCAGAAAACTCTTTGGTTGGATAAAGCTGAACATAGAAAATCAACAATGTTATATTTTGGCAATTCCAGATACCACCACATGTTCAAAAAGACACATGTGAGTATGACCCTAGCATAATGGCCCCCCAAAGTGGAAACAACCTAAATGTTCCTCTAGCATAGTATGGATAAATTATTGGTCATGTCTTTGTAAAATGGAAAACTATACAGCAAGGTAAATGAAAAACATGTAACAACATAGATGGATCTCATGAACATCATGGGTGACAAAAAGAAAAGCTAAATACAAAAAGCACACTCTGTACAATTCTAGCAATTCAAGTCAGAAGAGAGAACTATGGCATCAAATGTTGGCGAGGGTGTGGAGAAAAAGGAACTCTTCTGCACTGTTGGTGGGAGTGCAAACTGGTCCAACCACTGTGGAAAGCTGTGTGGAGATTTCTGGACCTACTAAACATAGAGCTTCCATATGATCCAGCAATTCCACTCCTAGGTATTTACCCAAAGGACACAGAAACATCAATTCCAAAGAACACCTGCACCCCTATGTTTATAGCAGCACTGTTTACAATAGCTAAGCTTTGGAAACAACCCAAATGCCCAAAAATAGATGACTGGATCAAGAAGATGTGGTACATATATACCATGGAATATTACTCAGCATTCAAAAAAGATAAACACATGCAATTTGCTGCAACATGGATGGCGCTGGAAGGGATCATGCTCAGCGAAATAAGCCAAAAAGAATAAGAAAAATACCGGATGGTCTCACTCATAGCAGGAATCTAGAAAACATAAATAAGGGACCAGGAAAATGAATAACTATAAGAAAGTGAAAATCAAAATCAACAAAAAACTATGAACCAGAGACACTTTTAGGGGGGTGGGGGCGGGAGGGGAGGGATTGGGGTCAGAATGGGGGGCTGCAATTGTATGGGGAATATAACAATAAAATTTATAAAAAAAAAATAAAAATAAAAATAAAAAAGTAAGTGAAAGGCCACTGTAGAGGTGAAGTAACTGGGATCCTCAGGGAGCTTAGAGGGTGTTCCTGGCTTCTGTTTCTTGATATGGGTGCTGTTGAGATACAGGAGTTTTCTTTTTGATAATTTGTCAAACTATTCAGTTATGAGTGTTGCACAATCAACAGTACAGTTGACTCTTGAACAACACGGGTTTGGGATGCCAGGGAAAAAATTCCTATCCATAGGTTGGCATAAATGGACTGAACCAGCTGAAGATGTTGGAAGTGGGTAAACAGAGGGGTTACTGTGAGTTACACTCAGATCTTTGCCTGAGTGGATGATTGGTACCCATAATCCCAGGATTGTTCAAGGGCTAAATGTATTCATTCAGGACTCATCATGTGTAAGCTTCCTTCTATCAACCCTCCAGACAGGAGGCTAGTAGTGTTCAGCCATGGAATAGAGACAAGACAACCAGAGTGATGAAATGGACTTCCAGAGACTTTGACAAGAGCTACCTAGGAAAACCTCTTGAGTGTACAGACCTGTAGCTGCACTCAAAGGCAACACTGGGCTTGGCAGACAGATACCCTACAGTCCAACATAAGGGGGTGACTCCATTCCTCATTTGCCCACAGCTCCCTAGTAAGCCCCAAATTAAGTCAGAGTCTCCCAGGAAATACATGGCATATTCCAATTATAATGGCTTTAGGCGGATTTAATGAGATGGCTATTTAAAATCTTGACATTGGAGTGTATGGAGGCAACCAGCAACAGTGAGGATTATGACCACTTCCAAGGGAAAAAGGGAGAGGGTAGTTAGAGGCAAGAGAGGACTGTGGAATGGGCCACCTTGAAAAGAGCTGTAAGCCTAGTTCAAGGGTGGTTTCAAGTGGAAGGCAATTCTCCCTTGCTAAACTCAAATGGAGAGTGGAGGTTAGGGGACTTTGTTGGTGAGGTCTATACAGGCTACCATGTAGATCCAGAGGGACCCCCAGAGTAGGCCTGTGGCAGGCTGTGGAGCTCTGAAGGGCAGTGGAGACAGCTGCAGCTGTGGGCCAGGCCCTTGTCTGCAATCTGGGCAGCCCCTGGTTTTGACTGGAGAACAAAATAGGTTTGCATTTAGCTGCATCATTTGCTTTAAACACCATCTTATGGTTGTTTTGCTTACCGATGTGGTCAAAAAAGGGAGGCTTAAATCAGAAATGGAGTGAATCCCTTGCTCAGGATTAGCCTGAAAGAAAAACACTGTAATAGGATTTTCTTTTTCTTTTTTGAAACTTCTTGTCTTCAGTTTTGTTGAACACAAGTGTAACAAAATCTCAAACCTGCAAGGCAGAAGGTGTTGAGTGATCTGGGGGGTGGATGAAGAGAGGTGTCCTGGAATCCAGCACAGACCCTGGACAGAGCAAATTAAGTGACTGGGTTTCCAGGATCTGCCTGCCTTTGAGAAGGACATGCTGTTTTCTCTCAACCATAAGGTGATCTACCCCCACACTGCAGTATACACTCTCAGTATACACTGGAGGGTTTGCTTTGCACTGATCTGACTTCATAATGTAGAAGACAGTGAGGGCACTTCTGTGGACATGGTTTATATACAATAAAACCATGTATCTATTTTTTTTTGGGGGGGACATATTTAGAAATGTGCCCACACAAGCAAATTGCTGGTGAATTTTTACACCACGGACACGGCGGCACAGACAGCAGGGACGTGTGAGGTGGCAGGTGACAGCTACCAGGAGGGTGAGCCAGCCATAAATTAGACGCGGCTTCTTTCTGGTGTACTCGGCAAATGATGGATTTTCCTGAGGAGAAAAATTATTAGAGAAAAATGCTTGCTCAGAGTTCTAGAGAGGAAAGAAAAACAAGATAGTTAAGTGGGACGGGATGAATGGAAGATTATACAGGAAGGGTTATGCCATATTTTATAGAAATAGGGGCCTATCCGTCATCTGTGTCCAGCTTCCTTCCCTTATCTGGATGAAGCGAGAACCATTAAAAATGGCAGACGCGAACGCTGTAAATTCAACTCGCTGGGAAGTAAGGCATGTTGACATTGGGGCTGATGGTCAAGTGGGAAGAAGACTTGTTTATAGAAACTTAATTAAGGCTTTAGGCTGACAATGGATTTCATAAAAATGCCCACTGTGTATCGCCTGCTGTTTGGCAGGTGGACCCTGACCTGTGTTGCCACTCCATCAAATTCCCTGTCACGCTGGGCCGGGGACTGAATGATACTGACCAGACTTCACAAGTAGTAGATGCTCTGGATCCATTAATAATGTTGAGGGTGTACAGGAGACGCAGATGAAGTGATGGTGGGGAGGCCTGTGGTAAGGAGCTTTCATGTCTTGGGCTGATCCCACTTTCTGGGTATGCTTTTGCATATAGGGTTACACAATTGGCGAGTGAATGAGTAATGGCTGGATGGAATAATGGCATCGGGCCCTTTCTTTCTGAAAACCATCCATCCCCAAACTTAAAAACCAAATAAATAGCCCTTCAAGCGATGCCTGCATTCCAGTTGTCCTCCGGCTGGTAATGACTGGCTTCCATGCTCTGCGAGGCCCCAGGCTGGAGTAAATCTTGTCCCAATCCTCCATGTCAGCACAGGCATTAAGGACCATAAACCATTCTCACCCGGTCTGTCAGTTGCTACCTGGCTCTGAGAACCAGCTCACTGGAATCCTGCCTCCCCCCAGCACTCACCCCACAGACATTTTGTGGATTTTCTGCTGAAGTCAGATGAAAATGATTATAAGCTACAACGCGGTTTGGATATGGCCTCCTAAGAGCCACGCGTTTTTATGATGGGCGAGGAGTGTTGGCAGGGGGTGACTGAGAAGTGGGTGCTGGTCCTGACACCCCCACCCCAGCACCAGGCCTCTGAGGGGGGTTCCTCTCCTCATGCCCTGGGATGCGAGCGAGCAGGCCAGGCCCGCGCCTCCCACACCGCCGTCTGTCCTTTCGCTGGGAAAGAATGTTCGACATCCCAGCTATTCCGAGCAGCATCCTTGATGTCTGGGTCCGTTTCACACCGCAGTGGTCGCGAGCTGTTGACGTTCATACCTCGGCTGTTTGTCTTGGCAGCTCCCCCTGTTTTGCTAACCGGACGGAATCAGGCCAAGGCGGCCTCCCCTGCACACGCGGGCAGGGCCTCCATCTATCACCCCTGCCCGCCAGCGGGGCGCCCCCTCAGGCTCCGGGCAGGGGCAGCGGGACACTGTCCTCCAGCTGTCTCCCTCTCCCCGCCTGAGCTGTGAGGAAAATGCTGAAGCCAAGATTTTACTCACAGCCTGTAGGACAGGCTTTGAAGCAAAATAGATGAGGAGAGTTGGTGGGTTCGAGTCAGCGTGAATAATGGGGCGGTGGAGGAGAGGAACACGGGCTGATGGCCGCCTCAGGGTGAAGGCCTTTGAGGAGAAAATCTTTTTCACACTATTCGGGGCATGAAAGGCGCCAGGGTAGGAGGCCGGGGGTTCAAGAGCATTGGCTGGGGAAGCCTATTTATGATTGCACATCTTCAGACAGATCCTGATGGGTCAACTGACAGAGGACTGGAGTCCAGCTCATCATAGATTCTTTCTGAATTAGGGATAAATTGGAGCATCACAGTAGAGAGCTTGAAAGATAAAGTGTAGAGCATAGAAAGACGGTTAAGAATTTGTATGAGTTCTAGTCAAATACCGGACACACTGGCTTCTACCAAGGGAAGCAGGGATGACACACTTACCTCACCCAGGACTGGCTGCCATATTGGTCAGTGCCCCGCTCTGTTCACCAAGAAATGTTTGCCTGGTTTGATTTCTTCACCAGCTGTTACTGGAGGTCACCATATTGGAACACATATTCATTTAAAAATCCTCCAGGGCGGGGGTCTCCCTGGTGCCACAAGGGATTAAGATGTAGCATTATGAAGCTATCCGCAGCCACTGCAGCACATGTTCGATCCCTGGCAAGGGAGCTACCCACATGGTGCAGCAGACCTCTCCTGTCTCACCTGCTGCTCCCCTCAGCAGTATATTTCAGTAGATTCACCTGTTCTGCTCCCCATTCTGTCTCTGGTGAATCCTCTCAACCCCCCCCCCCCCACACACCCCTCCACACCTCTGGCCTGTACCCCAGTTTTTGTATGCATAAATAAATCTTGAAAAAAAAATCCTCCAGGATAAGAAAGAGGTTTGGGGAAACTTCAAGACTCTAATAAGATGATCTCTGGAAGATCTGTTATGTCTCAGCTCTGTTATGTCTGCATGACTCAGTTTGACCTTGGCCCAAGCAGGTGTCGAAATCAACTTAGAGTGACAAGGAGATAGGGCTGGAGTGGATGTAGAAGAGAGGAGAAAATCAAGGTGTTAGGTTAAGGGTTGGTCTCTTAACCTAACTCTTAACCTAACTAGGCCAGGGGGAGGGCTCGTAAGCTCTCATATGATGAAACAGAGATTTCAGCCCAAATTGTGATCTCCATGGAAGAAAATGCCACCTGGATCTTAAGTGATAACCAAAAGATAAGAAAAGCATTGCTCTGAAAAACTTATCTTAATAAGGAAAAATTAATTTGGGGGAAAATTCACACAGAAATGACAGTTGACACCTGGCCTCATGTACTCTTTTTTTTTTTTTAAAGATTTATTTATTTATGATTTATACAAGCACTGGGTACAGTCAGAAGTGCAGGAGGGTGAGAGAATGCACCAGAGCCAGAGAGGGGAGCAGAGCAGGCAGAGTGACGAAGCACACTGCTGAGGGGAGCAGCAGGCGGCAGGAGAGGTCTGCGCGCCATGTGGGACCCTCCTCCAGTGGCCGGGGAGCAGCCGGGGATTGAACCGGCACTGCAGAGGCTGCAGGCAGCTTCGCAACCCGGTGCTCAACCGCTGCACCACCGGGGAGGCCCTGGCCTCATGTACTCTTAATGCTTGGTTTTTTTTTTTTTTTTTTTAAGATTTTTTTATTTATTTATACAAGCACTGGGTACAGTCAGAGGTGCGGGAGGGTGAAAGAATTCACCAGAGCCAGAGGGGGGAACAGAACAGGCAGACTGACAAAGTACACTGCTGAGGGGAGCAGTGTGCGCGGCAGGAGAGGTCTGTGAGCCATGTGGGCTCCTGGCCGGTGGCCGGGGATCGAACCGGTGCTGCAGAAGCTGCGGGCAGCTTCTCAGCCAGGCGCTCAACTGCTGCGCCACCGGGGAGGCCCTGGCCTTATGTACTCTTGCTGTGGTGTTTTGGGGCTGCCCTTATCTCAGGGTTGCCCTCTGGAGGGGTCATCGTTCATCCTTTTCTCCCTCATCAGAGCATTGTGGACCTGTTGCTCACTGGCATGGGGTCACCTGCAATATATATTGCAGAAGATTAGCTTTGCCCATTGCTGGTCTGTGGGTCTCCTTTCCTCTCCGTGAGCATCTGTGGATTCGCTTGTGAGCGGGAAGTGATGAGTGTCTTTGGAGTGTCTGTGATAGATAAAGTTGATATCTTGATACAATGTGGTTATTTGCAATTTGCGACTGGCTCTGATTCTCTTGTCAGGGAAACAGGACAGTGCTAAACCAGAGAAACCATTCATTTTTCTCTGCCTCTTGCATCAAAAGCTCTTCATTGCCAGAGGCAACTACTTCACATTTAACCCAGTAGCATGTTTTGGTATCTTATGTCAGGGCCACTAACTGTGTAGCAGAGCAAAAGTCTGCTGACTGAAATATGTCTTTTTGGCAAAAGTTTGATTTCGTGGGAGGAGCTTTGAAGGCTGAGTGGAGGTTGCTTTTGTTATTTATATGTAAACTTCTCTCTCCCAGGAAGATATGATTTCCTTATCTCTTTTCGGTGGAGATGGTGGAACTTAAATCTGCAAGTCTTTGACTACTGTGCCTTTGCCCATAAACCCCCTAACTGAGTGTCCCTTCTTACCCCCCTATCCCCAAACACTCCTGTCTTAGCTAAGTTTTTTTTTTAAGAAGCCATTTAAAACCAAGTTACTAAGTCATGCTGTGTACCTCCCATGTATATAGGAGAAAGACATGTTATTACTAAACTTCCTTTTGGCTTTTTCTATTATCAACCTGATACTGGCTTGGTTATTTGTCAGCCTAGAAGAACCCAGAGAGCCGTGGGATTCTTTGTGTCCTACAACCTCCTTAGTGGACATGACTGAGGGCAGCTATTGCTGCCACCAGCAGTAAGTCTGTAGATTTGGAGCAAAAGAAAAACTTACATTTTGACATGAGAGCACAGGCACACTCAGCAGCACAAACCCTGGAAAGAGGCTGCAATGGAAGGACAACTCCTGGGGTCAACACAAGGGTCACTGGTGCAGTCCCAACCCAGGAGAGACACCGGCTTCCCCTTGCCTGGGACTTAGCCCTGGCTCCGAGTCTCAACTATCCCAGACATCCAGCCAAGGCCACCGTCACGCTGTGTGGTGTTCCTTGTCTTCCCCTCAGCAGGGTCATTTAGTGACAGGAATGCCAATTTCCTGTGTTTGTCACTTTTCAAGTTGCAAACTGCCACCTCCCACCCCAGTACACACACAGGCAACTCACCCTCATATTGTTTCAAAGTGGTTTTAGGCACACCTCAGACCACGCTATCAATTGAGGGCTGGATGATACAGTGACCTCTTAACTTGGAGCTCTTGCATCACTGTGCACCCCAAGATTAGCAGCCTGGACATAGACTGGTGGGGGGGGCAGGAAGAAGTCTTTTCACCCACCCCCAATGCCTTCTTTGGGAGTCCCAGACTCTTCTCCTTTGAGCAAGAGCCTCAGGACATTTTGAGAACAAGGAAAAGGAAGAGGAAGAGGACTTGGAAGAAGCATCATCTAGTGAAGCACTTGCCGACATTGAGAAATCTTGAGATCCAAAGGTAAAGACAAAAATTGAGTTTATTTCAAAGCAATGAAAAATAAGCAGTAAGATAATGTAATAGCACTGACAGGATTTAGAGATGAAAAGTTGGTGTTCTTTCTCCAGTCAGAGAAAGCCGTTTCCATAGACAGTGTCCTTATGTCTCACAATTCAGATGGAATTTGATGCCAAGCTCTTCCTGGAACATTTTCTCCCAGAAGCATCACGGCCCTCCAGCAAACAGGCAGCAGAGCTTCCCCAGACCCTCTTAGTGCTTCAATTTCATAGACATCCTGAACAAAATGTAAAATAAAAATAACAAAAGAAAAAGGAAAAAAGAAAGCAGCAACACTAGCAGGCAGGACCACCCCTTTTGGGGGGGGTGGCACTTTTGGGGAAGCCAGGAAATAAGACCCCCTGGGGACCCCAAATTGGGTTATTTTGGACAAAGATGGAATTTGCTGGTGAGAAGGAACCGAGTTAGGCACAGATACACAATACACAACCAGAGCTGTGTCCCTGCTGCCCCCATAAGCCTTGAGTTGCTCAGCTCACTCAAGGGACAGTCTCCACTGCCTGCCCTCTCCAATTCTGAGGACCCCAAGACCCACAGAGGAAGTACCTGTCCAAGGTTGCCTCCCAGTACACCTAGTTCAGAGAGACAGAGGTTTCCAATTCCAGTTCAGAATCCACACCAGAGGCCAGGAGTGCATTTTATATTTTTAAGTGGTTGATGAAATGAGGAGAAGAAGCGTCACATTAGTGACCCATGGAAAATGAAGTGTAATTCAGGCCCTGTGGCCACACTTGCCTGTTCCAGCTCCTGGGGGGGCTGCCTTCACACTGCAATGGCAGAGCCACTGCCACAAAGCCTAAATATTTACTCTTCAGCCCTTTCTAGAACAAGTTGACCAAGTCCTACTTGACACCAGGGCTCCTGGGGGGCTGCAAAAATGCAGCCCCTGAGTGGCGAGTCAGTGGGTCTGGAGCAGGCTAGAAGGGCTGCCTGTCTTCTGGCAACTTCCCAGGGCAGGCTGGTGCAGGGACTGCCTAGAGAGCCACCGCTCTGGGCCACCTGCTGCTCATGTGACTGGCTGGGAAGGAAGAGAATTCTGGAGGTCCGTAGTAACTCCAGAATACAGCCACCTTTTGAGAAAGTCACTCCCCACTGGTCTTTTCCCCATTTACTACTTGTTACTTGGGCAACAGGCTTATCAGAGAGGCAAAACCGGACCTGGCTTTGCAGGAACAACTGCTCTTGCTATGAAGGGGCCACATTCAAGGTATGTGGGTGGGCACACACCATTCCCATGACACCTAAGGGCGCAACCAGATCCCTCACCCTACTAAGTGTCAATGCCAGCCCGGTGGGGAAGCCGCTTTTGCTGTCTGCATCATGCCACACTGCTTCCTTTCCAGTTCAAGGAGCTTGGATGGGCACTGGATCAGCACACGGCTGCCAGGCCTTTACTGCCTGCTGCATATTTGCACGTTTCTTTGCCATAGTCGCTCACCTCTCCAAGTCAGTGACTCATATCCTTGTTGTGGTCCAGAGGAATCCACAGGAAGGACCAGAACTGGAGAATGGCCCAGGATTGTAGTTTGACATCCCTGGAAGCTGACCTTGAGATGGGCCTGTGGGGGTGTTATTGGGGCATCCTTTCAAGGGTAACTCTTTGTAGAAGGGTGGGGAGTAGGGCTTCAGCCTGCCCACTGGTGACTGTGAAGCTGAGATGACTCTCCCATGTGGTCACCTGCAGAGGTGAGGCTGTGTCTTCATGGCCATTCCCCTGACAGGCTTGCTCACTGTTCTTACAGTTTCTGCTATGGGTCTATGGCACCAATGATAGTGGAAGTGAGGTCAGGGGGCACTGGGACCCCCTTCAGCATGAGATTAGAATGTCAGGGAGGAAATGCAGTGAGTATCTCTGTGCTTGGAGAGTTTTAAAGGAAATTCTGACCTTTTGACCATTTTATGAAGGCAACATTACCCTGATCCCAAAACCAAGGAGATACAAGGAAAGAAAACTACAGCTCTCTCCTGACCGCATATATCAAGATCTGTAACAAAATAAGAGTAAATTAAATCAAGCAACTAGTCACAGGGTAATGCACCATGATCAAGGGGATTTATTTGAAAAATTCAGTTATTTTAAAACTTGAAGACAATCACTGTCATCCATCATATGATGGAAAGACTTATAAAATTTCACTAATTGCACAAAAAACATTTGATGAAACTAAAAAACTGAAAGAAAATCCAACCCACCCTTCTGAGGTGATGCCTGGGAGGAAAGGGGGGTCATATCTGCACCTGTGAGCTGCTGCTCAATGCCAGAACAGGGACTGAGCCACTGATAGTGTGCAAACTACCTGCCTGTGAAAGGAGAGTGCATCTGTAAGAACTGCAAATTGGGGGCTCAAATACAGAACTCATTTGGGGGCCAACAATACTTAGGAAGGGGCTGTTCTTCCTTGGAGACCCCCAGGGGCCTGGGCAGGCCCTGCCAGGCTCAGGCAGTGCAGGACCAAGCTCCAACAGCACCACCATGTGGCAGTGGAAGTAACTGCGGTGTTGATTGACCATTTTTTCTCCAGCTGCCATTGCCTGGCCCACCTCCTCCTTGGACCACAGTAAATCTTGGGGGTTCATGGGCATTTCTAGGAAGGGGGTCTTAAAAGATAGGTGTTAGAATTTCATGTTTAGATTTATTATGTGAATAAATCAAAGAGATTGGATTGAATCTGTGCTGCCACTTGTAGTTGGTGTCAATTTAAGTTGATTTGACATGGGCAGGACTATCGCTTCTTCTTTCTGGGTTATGAAATGCTACAAAGAAATGCCTCAGCAAGCATTGGACCCATGGCTCCTAAACCCAGGTGTGTTAAAAGATATTTACTTATCTATGAGGGAAAACAATTAGGAGGTGACTTCATAAATTTAAATTTACTAAATTTCAATTACTTTTTTCTGATAATATAGCATTAGATCATTTCATGCTTTTTAAAAAAAGATTTATTTACTCATGCATATAAGAACTGGGCTACAGGACAGAGATGCAGGGGGTAAGAGGATTCACCAGAGAGAGAGTGGGGAGCAGACCAGGAGGATCTACTGAAATCCACTGCTGAGGGGGACAGCAGGGAGACAGGAGAGGTCTGCTGCACCATGTTTGTAGCTCTCTGGCCGGGGATCGAATTTGTGCTGCAGAGACTGCGGACAGCTTCATAGTGCTGTGCTTAACCCCTTGCGCCACCAGGGAGGCCCCCATTTCATACTTTTTTGGTATTACATTTTTCTTGCTCTTATGAAATGTTAGTGATTTTAGATGGTGATATTTTTAAAATGTTTTTACATGGCAAATGAAGATTCAGCAATCTAATACCAACCTCTCAAAAAGTTTATAATTTTATTTATCTATGACATCCAAGGATAACCTTTGTATCACCAAATGTGATCCAAATTAAAATTTTATTTATTTATTTATTTAAATACTATTTTCTTTTTACATCATCAATCATTTTTAAACAACATGTGCTTCCCCCCACCCCCTCAGGTTGAGTCCCCATAGAATTTCCTTCCCTAATGCACCTGTGGACCATAACCTCAGTCCCCTGTGCTCCTCCCTCCCTCCCTCTGATCCCTCTCTAAATTAAAATTTTTAAAGGACTGTATAGTTTGCATACATTATCTGTAACTAGTGTCTTTAAAGCATTAAGTTAATAAGGGAAACTTAGCAACAACCATATAATTCTACTTTTCCATAGCTGTCCCTGCATAGCACTTTGTTATCTTTTTCTTCACTCTGGATAAAATGTGGGATACACCTTGTGATATTTTCTAGTCATGTTTCATTCAAAAATCTTTTCTGGTCACTTCTTGTGATCAAGCACTTTCATTTAATAATTAAAAGATCCATCTCAATACAAAAAATAGTAACTCCAAACTTCTGGATCTAGGGAAACAAAATTCCATAGAATTCTAGAAGCCCTGTCCACATAAATTCCCTTTTCCATTTTCTTCATCATTAACCATTGCACAAACTTGAGATGGTGTTGGGTTGAGAGTTGCCAAGGTTTGGTTATCTTACCTGCAGGTCCTGCCCAGGTGACCCTGGACCTTGCTAGAGTGGACACTCTGGCCACTGGTCTTCATCCCTCCCACTTGTCTTCACTGCTCTTTTCAGTAGTTCTGTGGTTGTGTGTGTGCTTTTTTTCATTCTGGATAGTCCCCCCTTATCTCCTCAACTCTTAAGTGAGTGAGCACATGTGTCATTAAATTTCTTGCCTCTACAACTCTAGCATCACAGGATTACTACATTTAGGACTGCAATAGGCGCTGAAAGACTTAGGCCAATTTCTTCATTTTACACATGACTAAAAAGAAATCTACGGTGTGTCAAGGGCATAAGAACCAGAGAATCTCTTCTCAAATAACTAGAGAGAAGCTTTATAACACTTATATTGGCACACATTCAGATTGAGGAGGGCCTGAAGTTTACACAATGGACTTCTTTTTTTTTTTTTAAAGAAGAGATTCTTTCTTTCTTCTTCTTTTTTTTTTTTTTTAAAGATTTATTTATTTATTTATTTATGCAAGCAGTGGGTACTGCACGGGAGGGTAAGAGAATTCACCAGAGCCAGAGCGGGGAACAGAACAGGCAGACTGACGAAATACACTGCTGAGGGGAGCAACAGGCGCAGCAGGAGAGGTCTGCATGCCCTGTGGGACCCTCGCCTGTGGCCGGGGATGGAACCGACGCTGCAGAGGCTACGGGCAGCTTCGCAGCCCAGTGCTCAACTGCTGTGCCACCAGGGGAGGCCCCCGGACTTCTTTCAAAAAGAATAAATACAAAATTAAATGTGAAATTTTTAACATTTAGAAAGATGAAAGAAATCACAATGATTTATAAATTTCCAAAACTTATGAAATACCACCTACAGCATAAAATGCATGGAAAATAATATCTGTCTGGCCCAACTCTGTAATTCTTATTTCTTTATATTTTTTGACTGCAATGGCTTGGTTGCCTTTTCCTATTACAACCATTTTGTGAAAGAACAAGGAGATGATTCAGTCTTTCCTCTATCACAATTGATCACAAGTTATTTCTCATGAAAAGTTTAGAAAATTTCTTTCAGTTCTGCAACTCACTGATGATGACATCATGTAACTTGGATTTTGGATAACTTCAATTAACTTATGTAAGACATAAGGTTGGGAAAAACTCATGGCTTCCAACTCCATGTTTGTCATACTTGCTTCTCTTCACCTGCCTATGGTCGTTCTAGTGCCAGGAGCTATAGGACACCTTGGACTGTGAAATGACCTCTGACCTTGTCCCTTCTGGTGACTATGCTGGGTGCATGAGCAGAGTGGGCAACAGGAGCACTCCCGGAATCCATGCATTCATGCAATGAACTGTTTCTGGAAGTGGTGGTGAACTACATAAATAAAATCCATTAAGCCCAAACTAATTGTACCCCTATTTGCCATTTTGATTGGGGGCCCCAAAGGACTATATACAAGATACACACACACACACTCACACCTTGCAGGCCCTGGACTCCAAATATCCCCTGGCCCCAGAGTTATTCAGCTTCTCAGCTCTTCCCTCATAAATAGGCAAGTGTTTGCAGGAAGAAGGGACCCCAGATGCTGGGCTCAGGTCTCTTCTGGATCCTGGCCTAGGAATTCTTCACAATCTTGTCAGTACCTGAATCTCAAATGATTTCCACAAATAAATTGGGGTTACAATGTCTAGTATTCAATAAAAAATAATTAGACTTCTTAGTAGATGAGACAACACGTACAAGCATCAGCTAGAACAACTAATAAGAGCAGTGGGCCACACAACTCCAGATGGTAGAATTACAAACACTAATGGAAAAGAAAGACAAAGGTTTACAGACACAGAAAAAAAAATCAAGTAGAAGATTTAATTGCTAACATAACTATTCTTACTGTGTTCAAAGAAAAAAAAGACAATACAAAAATTTTGGCAGAAAAGTACCTACAACACACACACACACAAAAGAAAATTCCCAAAGTGAAAAATTCAGTAATCAACATTAAGAACTTATGGATGGATTTGATAGCAGATTAGTCAGAACTGAAGAGAAATTTAATAAACTAGAAGTTAGGTTAGAAGAAAATTTTTTTTTAAAAAAAACATGTTAAGATAAGATTGGAAAATGCAAAAGAGCTGGTAAAAGACGGAGCTTACAGTAATAGTTTAACATCAAAGGTTACAGTAATAGTTTAATATCAGAGAAGAGGAGAGAAAATATGCCAAAGACATTTTGGAAGGAAATTGACTGAGGAGATCTTTCTATACAGATTACAAGTATAAAACTATGAACCACACCTTAAACCTCAAAATATAGGAAAATAATACTTATTATTTACAAACATCCCAAATACCCCTGAAACACTTTTCTCCTACGTGTTTTGGCTGTAGCCTTTAAACACTTTTCTTTAAAATGGTCATTTGGTAGTACTGTTTTCTATAAAGATAGAAAGATAATTCACATTTTCTTCTAGCATGATTCATTAAATTTTAATTTTTATTATTGAAGATTTAGAAAATTTCCTTTTACTTTTCAAAGCACTATTGGTCATATTAAGTAAGGTTTAGTATTTTTGTCAAATTCTGGTAAAACGGGCCTCCCCTGGTGGCGCAGCGGCTGAGCACTGGGCTGCGAAGCTGCCCACAGCCTCTGCAGCACCGGTTCCATCCCCGGCAGCCGGCGAGGGTCCCACATGGCATGACAGACCTCTCCTGCCACGCCTGCTGCTCCCCTCAGCAGTGTGTTTTGTCAGTCAACCTGTTCTGTTCCCCGCTCTGGCTCTGGTGAATTCTCTCACCCTCCTGCGCTTCTGACTGTACCCAGTGCTTGTATAAATAAAGAAATAAATCTTTAAAAAAAATTTTTTTTTGGTAAAACTTTTATCATATAAGAATCATACAGATTTCAGGGCATTTCAAATTTCATTTCAGAGTGACTAATCATAAATTCTCTTTGAGTTGGCGATTTGCATCAAATTAGTTTTATTGATGGCTAGCAAGAGCAATGTTGTGAGTTCTATGCTGTCTTCATTGATGTAACTTTTGTCTCAAATCAATAAGACCTTTAAATCTCCATAAGATTTTTGCATCTTTGTTGATTTGATTTTCCCATAGTCCAATCCTATTCATGGTTTTTTACTGAGAATTTATTTCTTCCCTTTGATGAATTACTATTTGGGGTAACGATCTGATTTTTTGAAATTAAAAATCAGTTCTTGATGTAGAAAAAATTCTTACCCACTCCATTACATATCTCATCTTTTTTTTTAACCATTTTTCATATTCTGTTGTATTTAAAGTGCAATTTTCTGAATTCTTTAATAATTGTAAGTTTGTTAAAAGATGCCCTTTATATATATCCAAATCGAGCCCCTATAATTCCTCAGTTGTTTTACTAAAATGTTTCATCTTTCTAAATGAATTAAAAATGTATGCATACTTTATCAAATATTCCACTCCCATCAAAAAGGAAAACATACCCAACTTTTGTTTTGACAGGTATTGATCCTGAGCAATTTTACATAGAGATGATTGGAGGAATTTTCCACAGACTAACTTCTCTTCAGCCCCACAAGGGCAAAACTCCCTGCAAGCCAGGCCACAGCCCAGATGTCTGGAAAGCTCCCATGTCCTCCCTCTGAATGGGGGTGGGAGGATGGGGGGATCCATAGGAGAGATACTCTGATTTATAGCACATGCCTCTAATCTCATTGCACGTGGGTTTGCCTCAATCTCCCGGGGCTGCAACCTGAGTCTCTCTTTGTGGGCTCAAGGCCCAGGGCCTTAACACACTTTTCCCAACTCTGAATCTTTTCATCTGCTTCCCACTGAGTGCTGGAGACTTCCAGGTGTTAATTGAAAAGGCTGTGTAGGCACCAAATTCAGGTGGAGCAGGCTGATTATAATCTGGTTGGCTAAAACACTTGTTGGCAGTTTCTTCCTTCTCTGCCTCATGCCAATGGAAAACAAACCCATTGCCAAACCCTGTTCAACAGGAGAGCACTAATGAACTTCCAGCCATCACAGCATTTATGTCAGATCTGTTTGTTGGAGCCAAAGCTTGTTAACTCTGATTCCTAGCCAGTTTTCATGCGCGCGCACACACACACACACACACACACACACACACACGTGTGCACATGCATGCGTTTGGCATCATCTTTCCTTTTCTGTGACCTACCTCTTCATGAGCCCACATTCTAGCAACCATCTAGAATTCTCTTCCCAACTCCTGAAAAAGGGAGATTGCTCATATTGAAGCAGGAATTTTCCTAAGTCTCCTATTTAGATTCTACTCCTTAAGATTCTGCTGCTTGCTGGAGTGGAGAAGTTGCTGGGTGTACTGCACTGCTTGTTCACAGTGGTAGTCATGGCTGCCTTGACCTCCTTCCTGAACAATAAAGAAATAAAGAATGTTTATGCTATGATGGATGGGGTAGCAAGTATAAAACTGTATAAAACCCTGCCATTTTTACTCTTGGGTGCTCGGCCTTTTGGGAGCTATCCCCCTGAGCCTGCTGGTGTGACAATCAAATCTCTCTCTCCACCTCTCTGAATGCCATCGGATTTCTCTGAGAATTGCTGTAACAGTGTGGATTCTCAGTCTTCTGATAACAGAGAAGCAGATCCTAACCATCAAAACAAAACCGTCGCCTATGGAGAGTCGTTCTAAGAATGAGACTGCACTCCCCACCCTGGCTCAATACTGCAGAGTCAGGAGTGAGTCCGCTGCTCCCTCCGGGCAGTGGTGTGCTGTTCCCTGCGAAGAAACTCATAGAGAATATGAAAAAGCAAAATTGCTCCTTTAAGAACTGAGAGCAGAATACCTCTCGTGGAGAGAGCTGATTTTCCTTAGGAATATATGCAAGTGGGCGTGTTTGTTTCTGGAGATGAGGGCCCGGCCAGTAAGGTTCTAGGGATGACAAAGATGGAAAAGATGTCATGGTATTAGACAATACCAGTTAGGAAGGATGTGGGGGAGAAGGATGTGAGGGGGCTGTTAAGAAGGACAGGGAAGAGAGGAGCAACAAGGGAGAGATGAGTAAATGGTGAGAGTATTTCCAGCGTGCTGGAGACCAGAGACGACAAAAAGGTCCTGGGGCTGGATGGAAGGGGGGACCCTCACTTTCATGTGAAATCACCTCTCTGCTGTGCTGGGGACACACCTGTGCATCTTTCAATTTTTTTAAAGATTTATTTATGCATATAAGAACTGGTGTGTAGGCCAGAGGTGGGGGGTGAGATGATTCACCAGAGACAGAGTGGGAAGCAGAACAGGTGGATGTACTGAAATACACTGCTGAGGGGAGCAGCGGGCGAGACAGGAGAGGTCTGCTGAGCCATGTGGGTAGCTCCCTGAAACTTGTGCTGCGGTGGCTGGCAGTAGCTTGATAGCACTGTGTCTTTAACCCCTGCACCACCAGGGAGGATCACATCTTTCGTTTTGTGCAAAGCTCTCCTAAGGACACACTGACAGAATGAGTGGAGTTGATGAAATCAAAGGGCACTAGCCAGGTTGGGGTTGAGTAGGGTGGAGAGAGAGACGTCCCAGGAGGTGAGCGGGACAGGAGGTTGGAATGTGAGTGTGGGAATGTCACCCCATGGGGTTGCTGAAATCTTGGGGAGGGCTCTGGCTTACCACAGGATGTGGGGAGGAGGCTTAGCCAATTCTGTTTGACTCCTTGAGGAACTGATTCTTATATTACACAATCTCCATGCCGCACTCCCTAGCCAAAGGCTAACACAGGGACCAAGAAACTCAGGATCTCGATGCACCAGGAGTAATGTTACCATTGAACAGACTCTGAGGTGCATGATGGGTGCCAGCAGCCCTGGCCACTGTTGCCCAGGTGTTCATCCTGCCCTAGTCCTCTAGTGATGGAGAACCGCCCCTGAGGGGCCTCTCACACTAGGCCCACTGACCCACACATTGCTAACGCCTGGCATTGCTGCCACTACCTTTGTATAAACAACCTGTTCCTCTGTCGCCTTGTGCCTGGAAGTCCTGACCTGGCCTCAGGAATCTGAAATCTTATTTAGAGGAAGGGACATTTGAGTTGAAGACATGGAGTCATGGTCTGGGAGCAAACATCTGAACAGGCCTGAACTTATAACTCCTAAAACAAATCCAATGATATAAACCATTTTGACCTCAATACATCCAAATGGAAAAAAAAAAAAAAGCCAAACAAACAAGGAGGTATTGGCGTTAGGTAAACAAAGGAATGGACACTGATTTGAAGAGTACCAAGCCCCCCCCCCCACAAATGCCCCCAGCTCTGTCTCTACTTCTATGCCAGATGCTTAGACAGAGTTGAGGTGTCCATAAAGTAGACTAATGCACAAAGTAACCTGGATACCAGGTACACCACTCGCTTCCTCTGGACACCCGTGTGCACAGCAGTGTGCTCACCTGGAAATGCACAAGCATCTTCTCTGCCTCTTCCAGGGGTTAGGAAACTCTGGTGTGTGTGTGTTTGTGCCTGTTTGTGTGTGTGTGACCTTACTCTCCCTTCTTGAGCTCCAAAGAATGAAGACAGAGGGGGGAAGATGAAAAGAGCTCTGACAACTGCGCATGATTGGCATTTAGAGCCAATGAAACAGCAGAGGTGTCACATGCTGCGAAGACACATAATCTGTGGGGCAAACCGGACCCTTGCCTCTCTGTGACACCTGTTTCCCATTTCCAGTAGCATCCACCTGATTCTACCCACCCCACGGGATGTCATGGTGCATGCTAAGTGCTTGCTCAAGGTCAGCCGCGGTAGCCACCCTCGCCAAGGAAGTGGTGGGTCAGATGCCTCCTTCCACTTCTCAGAGGAGCTGCTGACCTTGAGCACCTGCTTCTGGGTGGAAGAGCAGAGCCCTCTCCCTGCTGTATTTTCCTCTCGCAACACCTAAATTTTGGGTGATTTCTGGGGTAAGGGGGTTGCCCATGAAAACCCTGAATGTCCCTGAGAAATGACAGATTCTGGGGAGATGTTGCAGATTCAAGGCGTGTATCTGAGCATGGACTCAGTTAAGACAGAGATGTGGGTTGTCGTCCTCATTCTCCAGGGCCTCCGTTGTGTTTTTTTGAATCTCTCAAATAGGTATGATTTGTGCTGCTCTTATTCTTGGTGCCATTCAGATGGGAAGGTATAAAAGCGCGGTCCAGCACATAGGTAGGAATGATACCCACATTCACTTCTCCTCTGATGCTGCTCCGCTAGGAACAATTACTTCTTGGAGAATTTCTCAAACTGCACGAAGGAAAAGTGGTCAGTAATGATTTCTCTGAAACTGCCAAGCATTTGGGGAATGTCAGATGCCACCCTCGCTGTCTCTGGTGAATGAGTCTTAGCTGCCGCAATTCAAAAGCAAGACAGCTCATCCTGGGTGTGCCAGCAAGAGTTCTGGAGGGAAAATGAGAAGCATTGCCTTTCACTGGTGTACATTTCATTCCCAAAGGCCCCAAGACAGCTCTTGATGGGGTGACTGAGGAGGGAACCCAAAGAAGGCTTCACCCAGCTCCGGTTTCTCTATAAAAGGTCCCTGGTGTAAAGTAAGCTGCACGTCTTTCAAACTAGTCACTTTGAATGACTCTGTCATTAGGAAAGAATTTAGTGGCCTTACATTTAATATCCGCTAACGGTTCCTGGAGGACTTGGACAGCAAATAATAAGTTTAAGCAGCCTCTTGAGATGTTTGAAAGACCTGCAAGCATTAAAGCACCTTAGTATGTCCGCCGTCTCCAGAGGAAAGCATTTATTATCTAGCTTATTGATGCACATCTGTTGAAAAACACCAGCTGTGGTCCTCGGCATAGGTACTTAGCTTCTGTTTCATCTCTGTGGATAATTCTTGTGTCCACCATAGTTCTTGGGGTGTTATCTGTGTGTGGGAACAAAAAAGAGTGAAATCCACAGGGAGACTGGCTTGGATGGATGGGATATTGGTAGAGAAGACACTGTCAAATCACAGCGTCAGACGGTGATGTGGGCAGAGATACTTGAGTGGGTGACCTGCAAGGTGATTATTTAAATTTTTTCCTGAGACTAAAATATTTTGAGTTTTACACCAAGACATAAGGACAAACCATCCCCTGACAACTCTGCAAATGCAGCTCTTGTCTCCTTTTTGAGCATGCTGAAATAAGCACAACACAACATTTATGCTTTTAACCATTTTTAGCGGTACAGTTCATTACACTGAGTAACATAAGACAGGCTCTGACTATCTCCAGAACTTTCTCATCTTCCCCAGCTGAACTCTGCTCCCATTAAGCAGCTTTGATTGTTATTAAAAAGTAGGTATTAGGTTGAGGTGACTAATTATGGGACATCTTGAAACTTGTCGCAATCCTGGTAGGGAGGCTATCTGATTCACCTTGATGGGAGAGCAAGGCTATTTGGGGGTTCAGGCGGGAAATCACGGGAGCTCAGATGAGTGTTCCCCACAGGGAGGGCCTGCTCTGTGGCCTCTGCATTTTCTGTGGCACTCTGTGCCCCAGCTTCTCTATCCCTCTTGGGAGTGGTGTGGGGAGCATCCCACACTTCTGCACTGCTCCCCTTTGGTATTTTAAAAAATCATCTCAAATTTTGCCAAATGACCCCCAATGAAATGATCTTTGAGCCAAAGGAAAACGTTTTTGTTATTCCCAGCGCGGGAAGTTTCCTCCAAAGTAAATAACAGTACCCTCCCAAAAATAACCAATCCACGATGGCTCACACCTATTTGCGTGCTGCCAGAGTCCTGACTAACCGAGCCGGGTTGAGCCAGCAAGGCAGAGGAGAGGGCACATCACAGATAAGGATGCTTGTTCTGCCCCCTGGAGGGAGGCAGGAGGCGCGGGACTCTGGCGCAGGTGATGCCCCTGCGGGGCCAGGGGCGCAGTGTCCCCTCCATTGCTGCCTGTTGGTGGTTTATAACCGGCCCCCACCGCTGTGGGCCATGCTGGGGGGAGAGGGCGTGCGCAAGGGTGGGCTCTTTCTCCAGAGTGCGAAACATTTAGGAATTCTCTGAAAACAAACTCTCATGTTTCCTGTTTTTATGATCTAGAATTGCCCTGGGAGCCTGCGGGGCTCTTGGGCTTCCCAAGGGTCCAGCAGCACGATGTGAAGAAATTGTGGTCGCAGTGGGAATGCCTTCACATCGCGGTACCCACCTCTGGCGGCTGCCAGCCTCCTTGGCCGCCAGCCTTGGGAAACAGCTCTCGCTAAGCCATGAGTGCTGGCCAGGGCTAGAGAGCCTTGGGGAAGCAGAGGAGAAAGGGACAAAAACCAAGCTTCGTGGAAAGCCTGTCCTGTGCCAGCCACCTTGTCTTGAGAGATGAGGTTACTGCCAGAACGTCCAGGGAGCAGGGAGGGGCATGGTTAGATACCTTGCTGGGGTGGGTCTGCTGCCCATGTGTGACTCCACACACAACCCTCTTAAGTCACATGGTGTTCCAAGGTGGCTCAGATTCTCTGAGGACTTCCATCCAGGGGTGTGTGTTCTCAGGGCTCCCCAGAAACACCAGCAACACCATACCTACCTGACCGCTATAGATAAACACCTGTAATTATATCTAGCTGGAGAGAGAGCTACCTCTGCAGGTGTAACTTTATCTGTGTGTCTCATCTCTCTACCCATCTATCTAAGGTATGTTCTACCATCTATTTATCTATCTGCTCAATATAGATAGATCTGTCTGTCCATCCACTTACTTAAAACACATGTATCTACCCATTCTAGAAAGAGATTTACCATGAGGAATTGGCCCACATGATTATGGAGACTGACAAGACCCTAAGATGGGTGTTTCTCAAGCTGGAGACCCAGAAAAGCCAGCAGAGTGATTTCTAGTCTGGATGCAATTCTGACCATAGGAATAGACAAAGGTCGCAAATTGAAGAAGGTGGGGAGTCAAATGTGTCTTACATCGCCTCTTCTATTTGGTTCTTCATTGGATTGAAAGGGACCCATGTGCATTTGGAAGGCCCCCTGGTTTTCTCAATTTACCCATTCAAATGTTAACCTCATCAGAAGCCGCTTGGCAGCTACCCCCAGAATGATGTTTAACCAAGTACCTAGGTACCTAGGATCTTATACAAGATCCTTTCAAGAAAAAAAAAAAGGCACTTAAAAGTTATTATACATTAAAAGTTTTTGAAAAAAATTCATAACTTAAAACTATTTTATTGTTACTTAATAAAAAATGTGTTCTATCACAGGAACTTCAATTGTATGGTACCTGTTCTTGGCAACATCATGGAACTTATATTTTCCTATGCTTGGTCATATCTTGTCATTATAAATAATTTATTCTTTAAAAAGGGTTTTTTTTTGCAAGTTTTAGCAGTCCTGATACTTTACATTCATATAATAATAAAATGATAGATTTTATACATAAACCTAACAATTTATATACAGATGTAGCTTTTTAAAAAATCATCCCTTGTGGTTTCACTCATATGTGAAAAACAGCGAGACAAAAGGATCAAACAAAGGATCAAACAAAAGCAAATAGTAAAAAACCCGAAAATGTGACTGTGGAATTGAGGCTACAAGAGGGGCCAGGGGAAACCACAATGGAGGGAGCACAATACACTGTGACTGGGGACTGTGGGTGTGTGGTGGTGGGTGTGACATTGTGACAGGCAATGAGAAGATAGGATTCTGTGCCTCTAAATCAGACATGGTAAACCCACGTTAGCTCTGTCATCTGTCTACCTATCATCTAACTATCTATCTATCTATCTATCTATCTATCTATCTATCTATCTATCTATCTATCTGTCTATCATCTATCTATATATGTATCATCTGTCTGTCTATTGGTCTATCATCTATCTGTCACCTATCATCTACACACACACACACACACACACACACACATAATAAGCAGGGCCTCCCTGGTGGTACAGTCTGTGTGCATCTCAGGTGCTCTGGATAATTTTTGCAATGCAAAATACTAGTGTATCTCCTGGGTTTTGGTCATTGACACTGAGGGGAGGAAGGACAAGTAAGCAAGTTGGAAGAGTTAGGCAAGAGCCTAGAAAATTCCCATTTTAGCAGAAAAAGAAAAGGTCTAGGGTTTTTTTTTTTTTTCTATCCAACAAAAGCCGTATTCCTCTTAACCATTTTCTCTTGTTCAAGCTGTGCCTGCAATGCTTAATAGTAAGGGAAATTCTCTGAATGGCATGCAGCCCAAGTTCTTGAGGCAGGGGGAGGTTTTAGCAACAGGCTGTGAGGGAGAACAACATATGGCAACTTCTGCTGAACTGAAGACCCCGAATCATCCCACTCAGGACTCAAGAACACAATTCTGATGTGCAAAACCCAGAGTATGCTAAATTTCCCAGAAGAACTCCATGTGCAAGATGAAGGCTGGGGAGCGATAATGAAGTGTCAAGCCTGGAGGAAAGGGAAGGAAGGGGGAAGTGTGAGCGATGATTGATAATGGTTGGAGGAATCCAGATGTGTCAATGGCTTTAAATTTGCTCCCAGCATTGTGTCTGCAAATAGATTAGCAATGCCAGGGACTCTTATGCTCAACCATTCCTGTGTTTTGTAACTCGCCCGTCCAACTCTATCTGGACCTCCCTTGAGATCTAGTCCTGTGTATTCTACTGCCCACAGGGCATTTCCTCTGAGATACTGCAGAATAGCTCAATTTGGATGTGTGCAGAACTGAAGGCCTATTTTCCCTTGAAAGCTTAGTGATTTCCCAGCTCATTATCCCATGGAATGGCACCACCAGCTACCTGGCATGGCAGGGAGCAAATGGGGGTCATCTCTAGTCTCTCTCCTCACTCCCCACCCACTGAATCCCCATCATTATCCCCTCCCATCCATTCCAGTCCACAAGAAAAATATGTTCTGTCCTCATCTTCCATTGTTGTCCAAGATCATCCCAGGATGATCTTGTTAAAAGGGAATCCTAAACTGTAGCAATGACTTTCCCTGCCCTCTGAGTGCACGTTGCCCTGACTCTGGAGTCGCCTCCTACTGGGTTTCTCTCCCTTGCATTTTGGGCTCCAGCCCTCACCTTTTGTTATGGTTTCCCTTTATATACAGGTATCTCCCGCTTTTCAAAAGTTTGAGTTATGCCCCTTTGCTTTTATGAAAGGCCAATATGACTACCTGTTTTCTTGATGCATTTATCCCACTGTTCCTGCTTTTACTATACATTAGTGTTATTTTAGGTTTTATGTGTTGTTTGGTATGATTTGGTAGGTTATTTCTGGGGGCCAATGAAATTCTCAAAAAGTTTTTCCATATAAATGAACAGTCATTGCTTCTTCACTTTATGCCATTTTGGTTCACACAAGGTTGCATAGGAACAGATGCTCTCCTTTCAGAGAACAGGGGAAACCTGTGGTGCTGTCTCTATCTGGACAGTTATTTCCATCCAGCTTTGTCTAATCAACTCCAGTTCCTCCTTCTCCAGACCTCACCAGGGCCCTGCTTCCCCTCTAAGGCCCTGGTCACATCCTCAGGGGGTCAAACCCCTCTTTGTGAGATTGCAGAGCTCCCTGGAACTCTCTTTTAAAGTTCCATTTATGGGGCCTCCCTGGTGGCCTAGGGGTTAAGGTTATGACCTGAGTTCAATCCCAGCCAGGGAGCTAACCCATATGTGGTACAGCAGACCTCTCCTGTCTCAACTGCTGCTCCCCTTACCAGTGTATTTCAATGAATCTACCTATTCTGCTATCCACTCTGTCTCTGGTGAATCCTCTTACCCCCTGCATCTCTAGCCTACACCCCAGTTCTTCTACACCAAAAAAAAAAATTAAACAAACAGGCCTCCCTCATGGCGTAGGTGATTGAGTGCAGCGCTGGGAAGCTATCCGCAGCCTCTGCAGTGAGGGTTCAATCCCAGCAGCTGGGCAGATACCCACATGGCACGACAGACCTCTCCTGTCTCACCTGCTGCTCCCCTCAGCAGTGTATTTCGTCAGTCTGCCTGTTCTGTTCCTGGCTCTGTCTCTGGTGAATCCTCTCACCCTCCTGCACATCTGGCCCGTACCCCTGTTCTTTTTTTTTTTTAAGATTTATTTATTTATACAAGCACTGGGTACAGTCAGAAGCGCGGGAGGGTGAGAGTATTCACCAGAGCCAGAGCGGGGAGCAGAGCAGGCAGACTAATGAAGTTCACTGCTGAGGGGAGCAGCGGTGGCAGGAGAGGTCTGCACGCCATGTGGGACCCTCGCCTAGTGGCCGGGGATTGAACCGGGGCTGCAGAGGCTGCGGGCAGCTTCGCAACCCAGCGCTCAACTGCTGCGCCCCCGGGGAGGCCCACCCTGGTTCTTGTATGCATGAATAAATAAATCTTTTTTTAAAAAAAGTTAACCTAGTCCTCTTAAAAAATTTTTTAAACAAATAAAAACAAAGTTTCATTTATAGTTGTAATTTAACTTATATCCATGTGCTCATTGAGTGACCATCTTTGCCTCCCACACAGGCTGGGAAGTCTCTAGCTTTGCCCTTTAGAATTCTGGATGGAAAGAATAAATAATAAGTGAAATCCAAACTGAGCAGGAAATGGCTAATGGCTTTCAGGGACCATGGTACCTAAGGAAAGCCTGGCTGCTGTCGCTCTCTGTGCTATTCGCTCTTAGCAGACAAGCTAAGAAGCAGGCAAGGCTGTGCTAAGAATATCCTTGAGGTGCACACCTGAAAGGTGATGTAAAAAGTCACTCTGGCCAATGAACTG
The DNA here is from genome assembly GCF_964194135.1 of Talpa europaea. NCBI lineage: Eukaryota > Metazoa > Chordata > Mammalia > Eulipotyphla > Talpidae > Talpa > Talpa europaea. The sequence goes on from NC_140068.1 coordinate 137,844,165, forward strand.
TGATGTTATTAATATAATTCAGTTCTGTAGAAACTAGCTTTGAAAACATTTAACCATACCTCTCCCATCCTCCCTTTCCATCATTTTACGAGGACAGACAGAAGCATATTCTACATCTATCATTTCCTCATTTTGGGGTGATTTTTATCCTCTTTTGCTTTTTCTGTTATCATTTTGGGTTTTTGTTGGTAGCTGTCACTGCACATCAGATCATTCTTGGGGTCTCTGTGCAATGAAGAATTCTCCCTGATTTGGAGAGCGCCAGGCCTGAGGAACACTTTATGACACCTGCAAGTCCAAGGTCATTCAGCTCCACTTGTTCTTCATGATTCCTGTCGGTTTTCACTCAAGTGTTTCACATCACGCACCTAAAATATTGTGAAGGCATTTTGTAAATTAAACCCATCAATTGGTCAGCAAAGCTCACCATCCCCCTAATTTGCCAGAGAGACTTTAACCTCCATCCAGAGGCATTTAGCAAGCAGAAGTTCGAGTTTGGGGTAAAGCAAATTTGTGAGTATCAGCTGGCGCCTCCTCCCCTATCTGCATGAACATTCTTAAATTACACACCATTTACAAAGGCAGTGGGAACCAGCAGTGATTACATATCTTGGGGATTTGGGTGGGATTGTAAATCAGCCACTCTGGCTCCAAGGACACCCCAGACCTCTTGGCCTGTGGATTTTCGGAACATAATTCTGTCTCAGCCCCGGTTCATCTACTTGTCTTCTTCCCAGAAGAGCAGAAAGAACCCTTCCCTGAGAGTTTTTGGATTACAGTTTATTAAAGTTTTAAAATCATCTCAAAAAAGGAAATATGAGCAGTGTAAAATAATATTTTTAACAAAAAAAAAGACCATTAGAACAAAGCCTGGTGTCTTCTACTAAATGGTCAGTGGTGAAGGAGGCAGCAAAAAGCCACAGAGAACCATTTCATACTTCTGCCACTGAATTTCAGTCACATATGTGATAAGAAGTATCTGAACCTGGGGAACAGGTCTGTGCAGTTATGATACAATGTTGACAATATTAAGAAACTCAAGGCCAGCTTTCAACAGCTGAAGCAGAAGTCTCAACAATTTTCCTGTGACTTAGAATCATTCTGAATTAGTAGCTTGGTTAGACAGCCAATTTGGGCAATTTGGACCCCAAAGTGGTATCTTAAGTCTGATTTATTTGCCTTGGCTGTCTAGATAATTCCGTGAGACAGTAGAGAAATGCCCTGGTGTGTGTCTGACTCCTTTCTGAGCAAGTGGAGATGGTAAGAATTTGCCTTTCCTGTGATGGACGGAATAACTTCAGATGTCGAACATTTTTCCTCTTCTTCCTTGAGATCCAGACAGCAACAAGAACCTCGTGGCCCTGGGAAGAACCCCAGCGGTAGTTGTGGGATGAAATGTTTCAACTGACAGTCGGGCCCCTTGGCTAAGTACTCAAGCCTTTGTAGAACAAGTAGAAAATGTTCAGTTTCAAGCCAGAAAGCTGCCAGAAGGAAGGCTGATCATTGATGACAGAAAGCTCAGGAGAGCAGAGAGCCACTGGCTGCTCACCAATCCCAGGGAGGTGGAGCCAGGGGCCAACGATTGGCAGGTGACTGCCCAGCCCTTAGAGCAGGGGGTCGGTCTCACGTGCCCCCCCACTTCTCACTGGCATTACTTACCCACATGGCAGTGAGTTGTCTGTATCCTAAGAGGATGAAAACATGATACTCCAATTGCATTTCCAACTCGATGTCTCTTTCTTCATTATGCATCTTCTGCGAACCAGACACAGGAGAAAATCAAGGAGTAAAAGATATAATTGACTCTCCGAGTTCTTTGCTGTGTCCTTCTTATTGAGTAGATCCTGTATATTCCAGTGGCAAATACATGCACACACGCAGAGTCTGTACAACCCATTGTGGATGTTCTGCAGACTGTGGATTATGTCTAAGAAAATCCTTGTTCTGAGTTACACATCAGGCTAGGAAGTCAGCTCTTCCAGTTCAACAAATGGAAGCTTTAACAAAAAGGCAGAGTTGAGGCATCTGAACAGACCTGCAGACACTTCTGCCCAGGTCTTGGTGACAGTGGCTGTGGCTTATTGATTGGTTGTGTGGAGCTGACTTCAGATGTAGGAGTGGGGGGCATGTTTCTACTTCCTTTGCATGGTCACCCCTTCTGCAGTACAAGTAGAAAAAGAAACTGGATGAAGGAACTGGATTCATATTGACTGATCTTGGGATTTACCATCAAGGACTACAGAAGAGGTTGGAATTTGGCTCAAGAAGCATTTTGAGTGTTTGTCTTAAATGTAGACTTTTAATATGGAAAATATGGGACTATATGGGGAAAGATATTAATGTATATGCATTCGAACTGCCCTTGAGGGGGATTCTGTCTTTACCTGCTCTACTTCTGAGCCCCTGAAGGGCAGAGTTAGGGCAATGAGAAAGTGCCAAGGCTGAGAGGGTGTAGGAAAGCTTGATTACCAGAAATTTACAGGAGAGGAGAAGGGGACAGATAAGCAGGGGTGAAGGGGAGACTGACCAGAAGTGTTTCTCAAGAGCATGGGGAGAAGCAGGGGAGAGGTTTATGGGGAAGCTGAGGTGTGACTGACACATTCAAAGAAAGCCATTTGGAACGACAGACTTTCCAGAGATGTTTTATGTTTGTTTGTTGATGAACAGAACCCCCTCTTGCATTTTAAAGAGACTCCAGCCACACATATTTTAATTGTTTTTCTAATTAAACTGTGGTTGCCAGGTAGTGTTCCTTTGCCTTCAACACCTTGTCAAAAATGGTGGCAAGGGGTCCGGGCTGGTGTGAACGACATGGAGCTGAAGTCTATCCATGGGAGGAGGGGCTTGCTCACTAAGAGGGGAAATTGCCCAAAGACCAGATGCCCAGAGGTCTGTGTAACGCCCACTAAAACCAGTGAGAACTGGAGCGAGCCAACCAGGGAGGCAACTGTTTTCACATTCACTTACACCTGTTTCAAATAGGCACGTTCCCTGGAACACAATGGCTTGTTTTATTTCAGTTTTTTAATTTATATATTTTTTACATCATTGTTCATTTTTAAGCAATGTTTCCTCCCCGCCCCCCCCCCCCACCCCAGGTGTTGTCCCCATGGAATTTCCTTCACCAATGCACCCGTGCACCATCACCTCAGTCCCCTGTGCTCCTCCCTCCCTCCCTCTGTTGTTTCGCCCTCCTCCTCCTCTGCAGGATGTCTCTGATTTATAATTGTCTGTTTTTGTTCTGTTTTGCTGTGTTTTGTATTGTTATTATTTTTCCCTTGATGTCTTATTTCGTTCTCCTATATTCTTCCTATAAGTGAAACCATCGATATTTTTCGTTTTTCTTCTGACTTATTTCACTGAGCATCATTCCTTCTAGCTCCATCCATGTAGCTGAGAATGGCATGAGTTTATCTTTTTGATTGCTGAATAGTATTCCATTGTGTATATATACCACATCTTGTATGCATTGCAGAAACATTGGTTCCGGAAGACAGGTTTGTACCTCTTGAGGTGTGTGTTACCTTACCATGCCCACCACCAAAACCCCCTTCATTCTCTACCCTCGTCCATTGGGCCCCTTCAACACTGTCCCCCCAACCTGTGGCGTCAACTCTGCAGTCACCTTTCTAAGCTTTGTTTTGATTTGGGTTTTATTAGCTCCTCTGTTTCATTTCTCTGTATTCCACGTATGAGTGAAACCATCCAGTATTTGTTGCTCTCCTTCTGACTTCTTTCACTTAGTGTCATTCCCTTCAATTTCATCCATGTTGTCGCAAATGAAAAGGTGTCATTTTTTAAATATTTATAACTGAGTAGTACTCGAAATAGCTTGTTTTAAAGTTTATGTGTAGCCAAGGCAGAAAAAAAATACAGATCACTGGAAAATAGGATTTTCTATTTTTAAAAATGCTGCAATTTTCAAAAAACAAAAGAGAACAAAATCGTGGGCACGAAGTGAAACAGCCAGCCTTCATCTGGGGCCCCCCATCTGTGCCACCACAAGGCCCACCAGCGGTGGAAAAATGCCTGTCACGAAGCAGAAGGCAGGTTTGGCCATGAAAGTAAACGCTCTTTCCCAGCTGTGATTGGATGTGACTTCCAGATTTATAAACTCACAGGCCACTCACTTCGCCTCAGTTGCTGAAGTGGGGCGAGGTTTGGCTTTGAACGCTGTTTACAATATTTTTTAAGTTTTGTAATGAGCGAGTGTCTCATGAAATTCCCCATGTGGACAGCAGGAAGGGGGCCGCCTGGCCGCGTTCTGTTGTTAGCGCCCTGCCTGAGCGATCAGCACTGTGTTGCCGCCTTCCTGGGAGGGGAGGTTCAGAAAATATCAATAGGACATGGGGATGTAGTTCCGTGAGGCATGGAGTGACATTTATCTAAAGTGCCCTACATACCAGTGTGAAGGGAGCTCATCCTATCTTGATGCTGAACTGATTAAAGTGTGACTTGAGCCCAGGGCAGGAAGCCAGCCATCTCTGCAAACACCAGAAAGGCCCAGTCCTGTTTCTGTTTATATGTCCACGTAGCATGAATTTATTCTGCTCAAATTATTATATTTAAACCAGTCTGGCCACATGGGGTTGGCAAGTAGCAGCAAGGCCCGTAGAATAGCTCAGGGGTCCCATCACCTGGGTAGCTAACCCTGTCCCTCAATGCAGGAACCCTCAATGTAGAAGGGACGCCCCTCCACCGCTGTCACCAAGAATCACCAAGATGTCCCTGGGCTTAGCATTTCATGGTAGTGACCCCAGAACCCTGACGTTTGGAGGCACACATGGTGTGGGCTAGTGGGCTGAGCCACCTGCTGGGAATGGGGAGAGGTAGTTACAAGCTGGGCTGGAGAATCGCCAGGGGTCCACATGGACACAGCATGGATATAAGTCTACACTGGCCATGGGGCCCTGTTCTTTCCATAACCCCTTCTAGGCTGCCATATCCTGCTTTCTGGGAGAGCTTCTCTTCATTTCCAGCCTCCCTGTGTGTTTTAGAAACCAGATTCAGGACAAAAGAAGAGGAGCAAGAAGACTGATTGGCTTTGAAACTCTCCCCAAGCCCCTGCACTGGGTCTTCATGACCCTCCCTGTTAGTTTTACCTGCATGCCATTCCACCTGGCCTCTTTTCAATCGATATTCTTAACACAGCATATCCATTACTCAAGTTAATGTGAATTAAAGTAAACTATCTTCCAGAGCTGAGCCCTGAACTTTAGTTAGGCCTGTGTTTGGGTGACAATAGCAGAAAACCTGAAGATGTTTTAAAAATAAGGAATTCATTTGTGTCAGTTAACAAGAAAGCTCCATGTGGCACATGGGCTCCATAGATCTTCCTGTTCTACCACCCTTCCTGTATGGGGTTTTTATCCCCATGGCTGCAAAATGGCTGCTGTGCCTTCAGGCACTGTGTTCCAGGCAGGGAGAGAGGAGATGAATGGAAGAAAAAGAGCAAAGGTTTGGAATGGCAGGCCTCTGGAGCCTTCTCTTTTTAAAATACTATCTGTTTCATGGGTGGGTCTATATATTTTTTCATGCGGACTTTGTTATTCAATTTATACTACAGGAGAAATGATAATCCACCATCACTAATTTCCTTTTTCGCTATTTTTCTTTACTGTTTCTTCCTACATATTTTCTACCTATTCATTTTGATAAATTGCAAAGAAAATCCTTGGGTTTTAGAAGTTGGATTCTGGTAAAAGTCTTCAAATCTTTAGTTAAGTCTTCCCATCCAGATTTATAGCAGGTTTCTCTGTTTATATGTTTATACTATATGTTCAGTGTCATGTAGGTCTTACATATTTCTTTTTTAATATATTTATTACTTCATCCTTCACTTTTGTACAGTGTATGATTCCCTGGGAAATTCCCACCACCAATTCACCCGTGCACCAACACCATAGTCCCTTGTGCTCTTTCCTCCCCTGTCCTGATCTCTCTTCTTCCTCCTCGACCCTTCAGAATGTCTCTGGTCTATTCTGAAGTAACATTATTTCTTTATTTTTGTGTTTGGGGGATATTATGAAATCTTATCCTTATAATTTGAATGATTTTATGTATATGAAAACATAAATGCTTTTTTTTTATAAAATAAATAAAAGCTTCCTGAGACCCTCTGCTGCAAAATCTCTCTCATTCCTCATAGTCCAGAGCTGGCCCTTGTCTCTACTCTGCTGCACAAATTCTGTAGCTTCTATATTAGGGGAAGGGGGAATTTATGACTTTTGAGTAGCTTTGTCAAGACTTTAACACTGTGTAAAATAATCCAGAGGAAATACATATCTTGGCTCCATGGAAGTGAACTCAAGAAGGATTTAAATTAAGAGCCAGGATTACCTCTGCGTGGGGTGACCATATGGCTGAGCTTGTCTCAGGGGGTTCCAACTGTGTTCCTGCCTATTGGTTCCTAGTCCCTGCAGTCACCTTTTCCCCAACTAGTCATGACAAGAAGATGTCATGTTATTGTGCAAAAATCCCAACAACTTTATGGGAATACCTATATGTCTGCTCCCTCAGCCCTGCCATTAACAATTTCCTAGGCTTGTCTCTCCACTCATCTCTCCATCCATCCATCCATCCATCCATCCATCCATCCATCCATCCATCCATCTTTGTGAGGGATGCATTTCAGAGTTAATGGCAGACCTAGTCCACTTCTCCTTAACTACACCATTAACCAGAGTTCTAAATTTTTTTTTTTACAGTGTATTTGCCTTTGAGATCAAATGAACAAAAAGCTAAATGTACTAATTGTGTGTTTGTGGAATTTTGACAAATAGGTCACCCAAGCCCCTATCAAGATATAAACCATTACCATCACCCCAGAAAGCTCCCTGATCCCCCTTCCCAGTCAGTTCCCCTTCCCTTCACTCAGACAACCACTGCTCTGATTTTTTCAGTATAGACTATTTTACCTCTTCTAGGACTTCAGATGAATGGAGTCATACAGTAGGTATTCTTTTGGGTAGGGCTTTTGGGTGAGTGAAAACGCAGGAAACTATTTTTGAGAGTCACCCCTGTCATTCTATACATCGTTACAGAAGCTTCTTTACTTCACTACTCCTTTCAGAACCGAATAAACTCTGTTTCCCAGTTATGTGAGAATCACCTATTTTGAAGGCTGATTTTTAAAATTGTCTACAGGGAGAAAAGACCTCAAACACCATCAAAGCCATGCTGTTCCTCCTGTGGCAAAGAGTAAAGACATGTCTTCATCTCACAAAAAGGAACCTATGTGGGTTTTGGAATTTCTATCTGACCCATTTTAAATTTAATGTCTCTCTAAGAGAGATAAATTATCAGCCACACAATATTACGGCCCTTTGAATGCTCCAGCCCACAAAGTGTAAATTAAGTTTGTTTAGCTGTTTAACCAAATTAGAACGAGCTGTTAAATATGTTATGCTGTCTAAACACACTTGCCACCAAGGGCACCGCCGTTGCTGTCCCCTCACATATTTTTGTGTGAGTGAGAAAGGGAATGGCTAAGAATGCACAAAAATATTCCCAGTTAACAGAAATTTAAATGAATTAAAGAAATAAAGAACACACATGTTTGCATTTAGACATGGTAGTTGGCCAATTTTTTTCCAGAAGAGGGCCTTATTACTTTTGCTGTGAGCACTGCTCTGAATGTTCAACATTTGACAAGGGGAATTTCCCTTCCTTCTCCCCTTTCCCTACAGTATATATTAAACTAATTGCTTTATTTTAACAAGGGACACCCTATTTCCCCCAACCATCCTCCTGACCCCCAGCTTGAACTTCAGCTCCAAGGATCTGGGCTGGGAGATAATTGCCCTACCAACATGATTTAATGCACTTTGGCGCCGCTGCATCAAGTCTTCTCCATCTTCAGAAACATTTTTAACTCTCAAAGGGTCAGATTCCCAGCCTCTATAATTCTTGGAGAGCCCTATAAAAAAATTTGGCCCAGAGTTTCCTTATCATTTATAATTTTCATAATACGCTCCGAGTCTCAAAACTATCTAGGGTTTCAGGGATGAGCAATTTGCTGTTTTTCACGAAGAATATTTCTCTGAAGAGCAAGGCAGGGAATGCCGGTGGGGTTGAAACTGTCACCAGGAAATGGTGAATAAAACCCGCATGTCACCTGCATGGCCCTCACTGTAGAACTATCTTTCCAAACACCTGCTTCTTCAGCTTCTTCTCAAATATCGCTCATGGTGGAGATCTGTGTACACACGCACATGTGTGCAAAATGGACGAGTCGAGGCATTGGCCTCTCTCTCTATCACACATACACAAAGGCACTCAGAATGCACATATTTTTTCCTATAGAGAAGTCCATATTCTCCCACATCCAAATCCTACACACATGCACACAAGCACTTTCAAAATGAGCAACATTTTTTTTGTTTGTTTTTTTGTTTATTTTCCAGTGGGAAAATTGTTAGGAAACACCTAATGATTTAATTTATTGCTTACATCAATTTATTTCTCACCTCCCCCAGCCCTTTAGAACATGTGAGACCCAGGTTTTTATGGTGCCATTTCATTGGGGTGTCCGTATGTGTATTAACTTTTTCATTTTCTTACATTGCTATTCATTGTTCTGCAGTATTTGATTTCTTCCCTCAGGTGTAGTCCCCGCCACCACAGCACCTGTGAACTGTCACCATTGTCCCTTGTGCTCTTTCCACCCCTGTGTTGACCCCTCTGCCTCCACCTCCCCTGCTGGATACCTCAGATTTATGTTCTCCTTGCAAGCTTTGCCTTTTTTCCCCCTCTGACCCTTTATTTGTTTTCCCTATATTCCTTTTATAAATGAACCCACCTGATATTTTTCTTTTCCCTTCTGATTTATTTCACTGAGCATCACCCCTTCCAGCTCCACCTATGTTGCTGTGAATTGCATGAGTTTACCTTTTTCATCACCGAGTAGTATTTCACTGTGCATACAGACCACATCATTTTTTTTTAAAGAATCTTTTTTTTAAAAGATTTATTTATTTATTTATACAAGCACTGGGTACAGTCAGAAGCGCGGGAGGGTGAGAGAACTCACTAGAGCCAGAGCGGGGACGGAACAGGCAGACCAACTAAGTACACTGCTGAGGGGAGCAGCAGGCGGCAGGAGGGGTCTACGCACCATGTGGGACCCTCGCCCGTCAGCCAGGGATTGAACCAGCGCTGCAGAGGCTACTGGCAGCTTCGCAGCCCAGCGCTCAACTGTTGCGCCACTGGGGAGGCCCACATCTTATTTTTTTTAAGAGTGTTTTTATTTATTCATGTATACAAGAACCAGGGTACAGGCAGATGTGCGGGAGGGTGAGAGGACTCATCAGAGCGGGAACAGAACAGGCAAACTGACCGAAAACACTGCTGAGGAGAGCAGCGGGTGACAGGAGAGGTCTGCCGTGCCATGTGGATATCTCCCTGGCTGGTCAGAAATTGAATCTGTGCTGCAGAGGCTGTGGACAGCTTCACAGAGCTGTGTTCAACTGCCTGCACCACCAGGGAGGCCCCTAGACCGCATCTTCTTGATCCACTTTCTGTTGTAGGGCACTTAGGTTGTTTCTATATCTTAGCTCAAAATGAGCAACATTATATTATATTTAATCTCTTCACTTTCTCTCTGGCCCTTACTCCTTAAAGGAGACCATTGCTGTCCTGGGATGGGCTTAAGCAATCTTAACTCATTTGGGGAGAAGCTGGCTTCAGTCAGTGATTTTAAATAGTGTATATCCAGGCAGCCTGGGCCAGTGGCACGCTGAGACCTTGGCCTCTAACTGGCTCCAGAGTTTGGCCTTTAGGACAAGATACTGTGTCTCTCCAGGACTCCACTGTCTGGTCTGTAAAGTGGAAACAAAATGACCCTCCCTACCTCTCACTCCCCCCGCCCCAGCATTGCTATGAGGCTGTCTAAAGCATTTTAAATGAGCAAAAATTCTATAAAGGAGACATCAGTCCCCTTTAGGCAAGAACCACGTGTGATCACAGCTTTTTTACAATCCCTGGCAAAGGGCCTGACACAGCATGAGGATGAGGGCAAACGTATCTTCCAGAAAAACAGGAATGATGCTGAGAACTGTGCAAACATGCTCTTAGTTCTTTGCCGGGGTGGGAGTTGGAAAAATGGCCTACAAAATGCCACTGCCTCTGAAACATGAGCCACTGCAAGGCCAGGACTCAGCTCCCTCCCTGCGGGGTAACCAGATTGTGGAAGGGGTGGTGACAGAGGTTGGCCTGCTCCAGGGCCATTTCCAAATGCCTGGGGTCCCTTCTGATTGAACCTGAAAGAGAGGAGGCAGCAGCCACGTCCACCCCACCAGGGCACCCGAGTCTTGCAAATCCCCCTGCTTTCCCGCCCTTCTTCTCAGGCCTTCCCAGACCCCAGCTGGTGGTGTGCCCTTTAACCAACTTCCACCACCAGGTGCACCCAGTGCCAAGACCATGACGGACAGGTGGGAGTAAGAGGAAGGACCAGGGATGCTCCGCTCCATCGTGACAAGCATGCTTGTAAAAGACCTGGTTGGTCAGAACGCTGAGTCCCTTTCAAGTGAGCAGAGGCACGGCCTCTCGCTCCTGCCGGGAGCCACACTGCATTGCGTTGTTGGAATGGGGGAGAGGAAGTGAATTTCTCCAACCCTCTGGCCGTTCGAGGCCTGGTGTTCTGCGGTGTCGTTTTCCCTGGTTGCTGCCCGGAAGCCCGTCCTCTGGGACTTGCTGTTTATCGGGACCCATTGTTCACCTCAGCCTTGGTCCTTGCTCTTAGTGTCTTGTCTCCGCCCTGCAGTCGGTGCTGTGGTTTTTCACAATTACCCCTCCATTTATGGGTCCTGGCTTTCAACCGATTGTTTCTATCATTTTTCATCTTTGAATCATTTCCAACCACAAATTCCCCCTTCCTCTGTGTGGCTGGTTAGTGTAGTTGATGGAAACCAGGGACAATAAGACCATAGGTTGGACCAGCTTCAATTTCTGAGCGAGGCAGTCCTACTATGGCCAGATAGGGTATCTCTAAAATGCCCAGACATTTATTAACCCAAGTGTGACAAGCACTTGGAAAAAGACCATTGGTGATCTCTGTAATGGATTAACCACCAGCATCGGGAAAACATTTCTGGAGGAAGTCCTGCTCTGAATATATCCATCAGTGTTGCTCAGACAATACCAACTTGCTCTTTTTATTTTTTCACTTTTAAAGCTCTATTTCTTTTTATTTTACTCTATTGGGGTAACATTGGTTGACAATGTTGTTTATGCTTTAGAAGTATAGGATGTCCCTCTTTCAGGGGCTGATGCCATACCATTCCATACCATACCTACCAGCCCACGCATAGTCACCACCATAGTCCATTGTGCTCGCTCCCCACTTTGTTGTCACCCCCACCACCTCCCCCTCTCCCTCTGGTAGCCTCAGTTCCATAGTGGGTTTCCTAGGACTTGTTAGTTTGGTGTTATCTGTCCCTTTGTTTGATTTCACTATATTCCACAAATAAATGGCACCATCTTTATTCGCCACTCTCCTTCTGATTTATTTCCCTTAGCGTAATCCCCGCCCCCAGTACTATCCATGTTGCTGCAAATGGCAAAAGTTTATCATTTTTGATTACTGAGTAGTATTCCACTGTGTCCCTATACCACATCTTCCTGATCCACTCATCTGTATTTGGGCAACCAGGTTGTTTCCATTGCTTGGCTATTGTAAATGGTGCTGCAGTGAATGTGGGAATGCATGTTTCCCTTCTAACTAGTATTTTTGTATTCTTTGGGAGATAACTAGGAGTGAATTACTGGGTAATAGAGAAGATCCAATTTACTTGTAAATGGACAGTCCCACTGTTAGTGGGTTTTGGAGCTTCTGAATTTAGGGGTTCCTCAGTCCTTGACTATGATGTGAAAAGAATTCATAGCCACCTCTTTATCAGGAGCAAACACAAAGTTTATTTAGAGATAGAATGAAATTATGGCCAGAGAGAGGTCAAGGCAAGCAGAATCCTGAATATGAACTGGGGAGAGAGACAGGGGCCTCTTGTCTTAAATGGCATGCAGGAACTGCTCACTCCATCCCTTCCAGGGGTATACTGTGCAGGTGCTACTGGGCTGTGGTTTATTGATCAGCCAATAATTGCTAAGTCACTCCCCCATGTACTGTGCTCCAGCAGCATGTTGGACAGGGAGAGCATCTGGCCTGAGTTGCCATGGCATCAACCAGCTCTAACCTTCCCTTAGAAGGGGAAGAGCATCTAGGGGCTTGGGTTGGCAGTTAAATGCTTATCCTGTTTAGGGGAATTGCCCTGTAGTCCAGACACCTGCAAATCAAGGAATTCTCCCCCACTGGGTGCTTTTTTATCCCCTCAGTTTTTATAGACCTGTAGGTTGGGGTGGGGGCTGCTTTGTCACCTTCTGACATGCATTTCCTGGGGTCCTGGGTAGAGTTGGTCATTTAATTTTCTTTAGGCATCGCCCTCCCTGCCCTGAATATCTAACACCACCTCCTCCATAAAGTCTGCCCTGGCTCCCCTGGCTCTGAGCCCCCTACAGGCGGATGTGGTCTGTTGCTAGTTCCGCCCCACCCCCTGACTCCACCCACAGATACTTGATTCTTACCTGCTGCAGTCCCTCGTTTATAGATCTGTCTTCTGCTAAACCAGGGCCCAGCAACATTTCTCTGTAAAGGGCCAGATAATAACTGCTTTAGATTTTGCAGGCTACAGAGTCTGCCTCAGCTACTCAGCTCTGCGGTTTTAGCGCAAAGCAACCATAGTCAATAGCTAAATAAATGGTGTGGCCGTGCTCCAATAAAACTTTATTTATGGACATTAACATTTGCATTCCATATAATTTTCACACGAAATATTATTCTTTTTACTTTCAAAAACCATTTAAAGCTGTAAAAATGACTCAGCTCACAGGCTGTAAATAAACAGGCAGGGAGTTGGATTGGACCCACTGACCACAGCTTCCTGAGCCCTGTACTTAGCAGAGTATAAATTCTTTGAGGATTGGGACTTTTCTTGTTTATGTATTCTTGAACTATGGCAGGTACTTAATAAATACTTTTTTAATAAAAGAGAAAATTAAAGAATTTCTTCTAAATCTATCATAAAAATATAATAATGCATGTTTATTAATAGCATAGCCTAATATAATGACATTGTATTATATAAATATAATAATTTTTATCTGCCTACTTATTTATAGCAGAAAAGTACTTTCACAAACACCACTTAGTTTTGTCTCCCTGCTGGTGACATCTGCAGGGAACACGACTGATTTATGGATGATGAAATTTAGCCTGGGAGACGTTTTGGCTTTTGTGAACACATCATATGAGCACTGATTTCCTGTAGTGTCCAATTAACTACCCGATAGAAAATGACCTCCTGGATTTTTGCTTTATTTTAAATTTTGACTTACTTTTGGAAGTGTTTTAGGTGATGTTGGTCACTTACTAATGTATCCATAAGACGTTTTAGTTTCTCGGTGACTTTAGCTCATATCCGGCAGGAGACTAAATTCTATCAGTCCTTGTAAACATGAAGTGAGCATGAACTCTGGAAATATTGTCAGTGGTGTCACCTCTGAAGGGAATAGATACTATCTGTGGGGTCAGATGAGCCTTGGGTGCAGATGGGAGGTGAAACTAACTGAAAGGTCCATGTGAGTTACTAGACTTGAACTGTGTCCCTGAAAACATAACACACAAGATCATGGTAGTTGTGTGAGACTGAATGAGGATATTAAAAGTGCTGTATTTCCTTCTGTTATAATTGATGTTTATTCTCAATTGGCCTCAAACCCATATTTATTGTCCACTTTTCTAAGCCAGCTCTGTGGCCAGGCAAGCTGACATCCAGTGGCGTTTTACCAGTGGACAACAACAGTGGGTTATCAGAGGATGGTGCAGAAAGAGGTTGGGAGTTTACCCACCTGCCCTGACTCTGCAGTGACTGTGTCCTCCATGGGGAGCATTCCCAGCCTTACCTTTTATTTAGTGGTGCTCCTAGAATGCCTGGTTGTCCCCTTAACCTGCCAAAACCTCTGTAAACAATCTCTTTATCAGAAGCTCTCCAGGTAAATCATCAGCATTTGCTACCTATGTGGACCCTGGCTGAACGAGCACTCTATGAGGTGTGACTGGGGGACGCTGGGAACTAGTTAGTTGGGGGGCCCCGACTTACAGTCATGACTTCTGAAATTTGCCTGCTAAAAACCTTCTCTTTGGCCTACAAGTCTAGGCATTTTCTCTTATACTGCCAACAGCCCTTACCCGCACTGCGTGTCACAGAGATGTCAATCATGTATCCCACATCATGGGTGTTGGTACAAGTCTTGCCCTGTCACTCTCCTTGGTGACCTGGCTGCCTTGTCTGAATGATGGGAGCAGAGCTGTAAGAAAGAAGCTGACACACCACTCACAGGGGTTAGAGCTAGTTGGGTCTCTGAGGGACGGGATGAGGGCCTGGTGTTCATGGGTAGAAAAAGCTGAGGAACTGGAGGCTAGCAATAGTGCAGGTTATTTTTGTGTGTTCTTTTACATTCCCCCCACACACACCATTTATGGATATGCATATTAAGGAGAGCACAGAATTTTGAATGCAAAAAATTGGACTCAAGTCTTCCTTTGCTTTTGATAAGTCTGATATTAAGCATATTATATTTCCTTGTGTTTGACCAGCCTGCAGTTTCCAATGATATATCAGCATTAATTCTCAAATTTCTCTGGTGTGAAGTTTCTGCCTGCATAACTACAGGACCCCAACTCTGCTCTTAGGGTTGTCCGCAGGTAGATGAATGGGAGCTCCAGGATGGCGTCTGTGTTCATCTGCGCAGGCTGCCATAACAAAATACCCTAGACAGGGCGGCCAAAACAACAGATTTATTTGCTCACAGCTCTGGAGGCAAAACTCCAATATCAAAGTGACAGCTGATTCAGTTTCTGGTGAACTCTGTCTCTGTGTCTGCAGCTGGCAGCCTTTTCTCCATGTCCTCACATGGCTTTTCCTATGTGGACAGAGAGAGCGCGAGGTCTTCCTACAAGGGCACTAATCCTATAGGATTGGGACCCCATCGTTATGACTTCATTTAACCATTATTACTTCCTTAGGAACCCCATCTCCAAATACAACCACATTGGGGGTTAGGGCTTTAGCACACGATTTTGTGGGGAGGAATGCAAATCTTCAGTCCATAACACTGGGTGTCCTGTGCTGCCCTTTGAGATCCTAGCTCCAAGTGCTAGGTGCTCTGTGTTAGAAGCCTGCCCTGCTTGGGCTGTGGGTGCTCTGACTATGCAGCCTGAGCCCTTGGGTGCCAAGGTTGATCAGGGTGTCAGTCTCTGGAGGAAGTCCACACCCAGCTGTGCTTGTTTGTCCCCTGGGACCTCAGCCCCTGCTGCCTGAGCATGGTCACGCCATGTCCACTCCACCAGGGTGAACTAGCAGACAGGAGTGGGCCCCAGACCCTGTGTCTCAGTACATGCATCTCCCTTCCGTGTCTCCTCCTGACTCCTTGTGTGCATGGAACTTGTGAAAAATGCTGGGCAGTGGCAGGGGGTGCCTGCCAGGTTTCTGCTAGGACTCCACGTACCCTGCTGAGTTCCAAAGGGAAGGGCCATGAATAACAGACTCTCAGAGCTGTGTGGCCACTGGAGGAGGTGATGTAGATGAAATATCGGCAAGCTCTAAAGCCCTGAATAAATACATGAGGAGTCTGGTAATATTTGGATAGATGAATGAATGTGCTTTCCCTCCCCATGTTCCCCCATCCCCTGTGCCTGTGCTGCTGGCCCCTCCCATAGCCCTCTCCCAACATGTGGCCCTGCTAAAGCTTTTGCTCTGACACATCAGAGCACAGAGGCCAATATGGGGATTTGGGGAGAGGGGAGGCTTTTTCTCTCTGAAGGAATGTCTTGTATCTGTTTGTTAACAGTCAACATCTACAATGCCACTTGCAGTTAAAAGTGAGTCTCTCCCATCCCATCAAAGACTTCTCAAGATTTGTTTTCCATAGAAGCCCACATGGGTGTAATTTTCCCTTTGGCTAAATTGTTAGCACATCAGACATTGGTCTTTACCTGGCTTTTAAATTTTATCCTAAGAATGGTTTCTATCTGGATACAGAGATGCCTTTTAATTTTTATAATTAAAAGAATTCTTTATTGCAGTTACATTAGTTTATGACATTATGCAGGTTTCAGGTATCTACGCTTACATCATCTGTGTCGTGATTAACAGTTTCCATCTTCACTGTACAATTGATCCCTTTCACCTAACTTACCTCTGGTCTCCTTCTCTTCCAATAACCAGTTTTGTTCTTGTAGACGTAAGAGTTTGTACTGCTTTGCTTGTTCATTAGCTTTGATTCTTTACTTCCACACCTAAGTGAAATCACATGATCTCTGTCATTCCCTGACTTACTTCACTCAGCACAATAGCCTCATGGTCCTTTCCTGTTGTAGCAAACGGCAGGATTTCATCTTTATCTTTTTAATAGCTGAGTAGTATTCCATTGTTTCTGTGTGTGTGTGTGTGTGTGTGTGTGTATCACATCTTTGTCCAATCAGAGAAGTGCCTTTTTAAAATGGTACAACCAGGAATTATAATTCATTTAACCAGCCTTCTATTGAGTTGGTTATGATACTTTGCTTTACAAACAATAGGCCATTAATATCTTTGCAATACATAATTTTCATGCATGATTCTATATTATGAATTAATATCTAATGTAGAAAAAGGCCACCCATTTAAAATTTTCCTAGCTGTAGCCAAATTCTCCTGCAGAAGGTCTGTTTGTATCAGCAAACACTAACAGCAGCAATACAGCAGAATCCCTCATCCTCCACCTTCTCAGCAACACGTCAAGTGAACGCTATTCTTATCCTTCCCAACTACTTAAGTGAAACATTGGACCTCACTATAGTATTAATTCACCTTTTAACCTGACTTTGAGTGAAGTTAGACATCTTTTATCTATTTGAGAGTCACTTAAATTCTAACCTTTATCATTAAATTCTGTATTAATAGTCTTTGCTAATTTTTCCATTGGTCTATTGATATTTTTTAAATTATTATTGTTTTGGGGGAACTCTTGGATATTAGGGAGACTAGTCCTTTGTGTCATGAGTTACAAATGTTTCCTCCCAGATTGTTCAGCATTTTTATTTTGTTTATGGAAAGTTCCCCCTCACCCCTGGGGACACAGTTTTAAATTTTGTAATTAGTAGTTAGAACTCCTTGTCCTTGAAATTATTTAAAAAAATATATCATGTATTTATTTCTAGTATTTTTTATTTTAAATTTTTCTTGTTTAAATTTTCAATTTCCTGAAAGTTATGCTGACCTACATGTAAGGTGAAAATCCAACTTAATTATTTAAAAAAAAAATTGTGCACATTGTCCATTTGAAAAATGATACATTTTTCAAACTCTATATTTTTGTATTTATTTCATTCTATTTAGGGATACTCTATTCTGTTTCACTAATCTATACATTATAGCTCATATGTTTCAGTGTCAAGTAGTGCTAGTTCTTGTTTATAAAATTCTTGGCTGGTTTGTTTTTCATATTAATTTAGAAATTAGCTTATTTAGTACAACTATTCTATTGGTATTTTTATCTTATTAAATTTATATATTAGCTTAGGGAAAATGACTTTTTGTTTGTTCAATCTTTATCTTTGCCCTTTAGTAGCATTTAGATCTTGCAAATTTCTTATATTGGCATTTATTTTTACTTTCACAAATGGGGTCCTTTCCTCATATTTTTAAAATGTGCTTTATATAGAAATTTTCTACTCAACCATATTAGAAATCATCTGCAAATGATAATAGTTTTGCTTTTTGTTTTCCAGCTTTTTACGCCTGCATGACTTTTTCTTGTCTGTTATAATTTCCAGTACCTGTTGAACAATCCTAAATAATAAGTAATAATAAAGGACAGTGTTTGTTTATGAATTTGAAAGGAATATTTTTACCAAAGAATTCATTGCCTCCTAAATTATTGTTGCTCAAGAATTAATTTTGGATGCTAGATTTTAACATTTTGTATTACATTTTAACATTTTGTATTCATAAATCAGATAATTTTTTTTCTTTTGATATTTTAACATGGTGAATAATCTGATTATTGAACCGTCCTTGAATTATTGGGATAAGTCTGTATGACTGTGGCATTTTCTTTCAGTATTTTTCTGGATTTTATTTACTAATTGACAAGTAAGGGTTAATCTGTCAGGGACTCATCACTGGAAAGTTGACCTTCTGAAAAAGGAACTACTCTTCCAACTGGCTACAGTCCAGTGTTTAGGGCATTAATTTAGTCAATAGCAAAGAGTGATTCCCTGCTCCCGATCACACTAATAGGGGCTGGTGTTTCCCCAAACCTGAAAGCCACAATCCTGCTATGGCCTTGTTCTCTCATATACCAATGGCTGCAAGGTTTGAACTTTAATACCTCTCTTAGCAGAGAAAGGATTGAATTCTCCCTTCCCCAGCCATGAAACTTGGATAGGTGGGATGAAGTTGAAGCTAAGGTTACATTGTCCCATATTGGTACTGCATCTTTGTCCCTGATCACACCAGGCAAAAGATAGTAACGAGCTTAGATGCTCCTCAACCCAGGAATAATGTTTTGGTCTGCTGTAGTCCTCAGCAGTACTTCAGAGTGTGATGGACATCACTGGACCACCTATTCAGCAGGGACACTCTCTCTCTCAGTGTCCCCAAGCACACACTGCCCCCTACAGGCCATGTGCTTGCTTGCATCACCTTGTATGTTTTCTCCATAGAAATTCGTAAGTGAAATATATCCTTCCGTAGTTTTCTTTTATGTGATAATACATCAGAAGTTTTTTTTAATCAATCTTATGATACTAGCATTAAAAGCATAGGAATGCTCTGAAACATTAAATAGCACTATTAAGATTTGGTGGAAATCTTTGAAACCATTCAGACGGTGCATTTTGGGGGATATGCACTATGTTAATTGATCTGAGTAGATTTTTCTGTGCTGCATCAATTTTTACTAATTAATACATATTTATTTATATGGAGTTTTAAAAGTAGCCTCTTAAAATTTAAAAAATTCACTGCTTGTATTATCATTCAATTTTCATATTCCTATTTGTATTTCTCTCCTCATCATTTTGTGACTACTACTAGGTCATTTTGAAAAAAAGACATTCTCTGATTTTAGGGTATAGAGTTTGGTATATAGGAATTACCTCATTATAATTTATGTCTCTGTGTGTGTGTGCGTGTGTGTGTGTGCGTGTGTGTGTGTGTGCGCTTGATGTAACATGAACTGTGTCATCTACCATCAGTAAATTTTGGCAGATTTCTTCTTGCATTTCTTGTGGATTTTACTGCATGAATGCTAGTGTTGTGCAATACAGTGCATATTCATAAATGTTGAGGATGGCAAGCTCAATCAGTATAAAATGTGTTTTTTGTGAACTCTATGATCCTACCACTTAAAGCACATGTGCTTGAGGATTTATTTTTATTTCACAGCTGTTCTGCAATTACAGGCCAACCAAGGCCAAGTAAAGACAAGACCTTGATTCTTTTGAATTTATGATGATACAACTTAAATTCCTACTATAAAATAGTGTGCTTCGTAGGTCACAGGAGATGACTTCAGTTTCTGTAGCTGTGTCATTTAGAAAAAATCCTCCATGTGTGGAGGAACCTTCCTCAAAACAGAACAAAATGATATAAAGAGTTTACTATTCACAATTGATGATGAAACTACAGTTGAAACTTCATTTCCTTCCTCCCCTTTTCCAACATCTCTCTTTTTCCTCTCCATTCTCACCCCTCACAACTTCTCCCTCCCTCCCTCTGCCTCTTGACATGGCACCCTTGAAGAAATGTGTTCCTTCTAAAGAAACCGCCCCTTGGCTCCTGCTCTCTTGCAGCTGATGACCCTTTGAACCCTGGAACACTGGATTCACTGATTATTAGGCATGAGCTCCCAAAAGTGGGAAGAAGCCCGATATGGGCCCGATATGTTGCCATCTTGAAGCACTACCACTTCACAATTCTACTTCTCACCCTTCAGCCTCTCCCTTCTTTTTTTTTTTTTTTTTTTGCTTTTACTGTGTGTTGCTCATTTTTCATACATGCATTTTGCAAATGCAACAAACTCTAAGTCTGACAGGTCATCCTCCATCCAGATCAGATGAGCTCAGAGCGACGACTTGGACCTGACATGCAAAGGCACAGGGCCAACCTGTGAAAGCAAAAAGGAGAAATCTGGAAATGAAGAAAGAGTGATGTGTCATAACTGTTAATATCCCTTAGATTAACACATGTTTGGCCTGGGACCCAGTGGTTGAATGTTCTGAAATGGTACACATGTATCAAGACAGGTCCTTCAGAACACTGAAGTGCATACAAGAAGGGCCAAGGCCACTGGTTGGGGTTAATCTTATTTTTACCTCTCTGTTGCTGCAAGATGTGAGGCCCCACCAAGACATATAGATATTAGAACAAGATCCAGAATAGTTCAAAGTTTCCTCATATCAGCTCAGGGACCCATGGATTTTCTGCAAAATCAGTGTCTTAGAGTTTATGATTACTACTTACAAATGTATTCTATATGGAAAATAGCCTAATTTAAAAAAAAAACTCCGAGTAATAGAAAACTATAGATGTTTTACTATTTGACTATGGCATATTTCATATTGTAATTTTTACTTCAGAATGTAGTAATGTTTCCATTTTGTATAGAATCTCATTCCTTTCCCCTCTTCAGAAAGCTGTTAAATGAAGAATGACTAAATATCCAGGTTGCCAAAAAACAATTTTGGAAATATAATTTCAGGATCTTTTCTTTATGTTAACTCATGGAGAGCCAGCAGTAGTACCAGGGGAATAGAGCAGGCACAGGTCCTACTTGCCTGTTTATTTGTTTAAATATAATGGCTGAATTTTGGAAATATAAACCTATAAGCCTGAAATCAAACCCTGTGACATTCTAGAACAGATCAGTAAGTTAATATTTGTCAGTAGAGATCACCCCTGAATAGAGAATTCGAGAATTCCCCATTGCTCCTCTATCTACTGGGGTTGCAATGAAGAAGTCATGGAGAAGGACAAAGGTTGAGGACCTCACATCAGAATTGCTGCAAAACACAACTCTCTCTTCCCGCATAGCTGTCAAAGCCCAACCTGAATGGGGATATAGATAGAGGATTCCAAAATGTAATAAATATTTTTTGCCTAAACAGTTTTGGTAATAGCTCTTGTCAAGTGGCTCTTGTCAACTGCCTATTGCAGTTGGGAAGTGGCAAAGTGAAGAAAATAAAAGTGCAGTTTCTGGAATCAAATGACTTGGGTTCTTAATCACTCACACTCTGTTGTCAACCTGAAATGTTATTATTTCACTCATGAATTAATTCAACATTTCAGGAAATATTTATTGAGCTCCTAATATGGGCTAAGTACTATTCTAAATTTGAGGGACTCAGCAATAAACAGATTACTACAAATGAATGAATGAATGAAACATATATATCATGGTCAATAAACAAATACAACAAGATATATATCTTGTTGACACTGATAATTGACACTGGAGTAGGAATGAAGTTGGAAAGAGGGATAATTTGGAGGCATAAGGTTTTTATATTAGATATACTATCAAGGGAAGGTGTCACTGGGAAGGTGATATTTTAGCAAGACTTGAAGGAGTTATCTGAGGCAAGAGCATTTCAGGCAAAGGGAACTCACATGCCAGCAACCTGAGGTGGGACCATGTCTGCTAAGAGCAGAAAGCAGGTCAGTAGAATAAGTAATGGGGAAAGTACTAGGTGAGATGAGGTTTAGTCAGGATCTGATTGAGAATGAAAATCATATTTTTTTAAAATATTACAAGACATTTATGATTGAGAAATTTTGTAATGTTTTCAGTTTTGAATCTCATTCCCTTGTCTCCAAAATAAAATTTCGTAATCACACATTTACATCAAAGTTTAATCACATTCTTTGTTATTTACCATCTTATCCATTCTTAAGTATATTTTTGAGTAGTGTTAATTATGTTCTCATTGTTGTGCAACAGCTCTAGAATTTTTTCGTCTTGAAGAATACAGTCTCTATGCCCACTGAACAACTCCCCATTTTCCCTTCCCACCAGCCCCTGGTAATGAACATTTTACATTGTTTTCATGAGTTTGACTAGTTTAGGTAAATCATGTGAGTAGAATCATACATTATTAGTCCTTTTGTGACTGACTTGTTTTACTTAGTATAATGTCCTCAAGGCTTGTCCTTGTTGTAGCATGACAGGATTTCCATTATCAAGCCTGAGTAATATTCCCTTTCTGTATATATCAATTTTGTTTATCCATTACCTGTTGATGGACATTTAGGTTGCGTCCACATCTTGGATATTGCTCTGTGAAGCTTGGCATAATGTTTTTATGAACATGGATGTGCAAATATCCCTTTGAAATCCTACTTTCCATTCTTTTGTATAGATAGTCAGAAGTGGAATTTCTGGATCATATGGTAACTCTGTTTTTAATTTTTGAGGAACCACCATGCTGTTTTCTACAGCATCTATACTATTTTACATTCCCACCAAAAGTGAGTAAGGGTTCCAATTTCTACACATCCTCACAGTATTTGTTATTTCATGTTTTTTAAAAATATAGTGACCATCCTAAATGCATCTGAGGTATAATATCATGGTTTTGATATGCATTTCTCTAAGAATTACTGATTCTTAACATTTCTTCATATACATTTTGGTTATTTGTATATCTTCTTTGGAGAAATGTCTATTCAAGTATTTTACCCATTTTTTGTTATGGTTTCTATGTCTGTTATTGCTTTTGTTGAGTTGTAAGAGTTTGATATATTGTCTAGATATTAGCCCTTTAACAGATGTTTGACTGGCAAATACTTCCTCCCACTCTGTAGTTGGCCTTTTCTCTGCTCATTGTTTCCTTTGATGTGTAGAAGTTTTAAAGTTTGATGTAGTCCTGTTAGTCTATTTTGCTTTTGTTTCCTGTGCTATTGGTGTCACATATAAGAAATCATTCCAAATACAATGTTTTGAAGCATCCCCCTGTTTCTTTAGAAGTTTTACAGTTTTAGGTCTTATGATTAGATTTTTATCCACTTTGAGTTTGTTTTGTTATATAGTGTAAGATAAGGGTCCAAGTTCATTCTTGGGTAGTGGGTAGTGCATTTTGCTAACACCATTTATTGATGAGATTGTCCTACTCTCATCATGTTGTCTTGACATCCTTATTAAAGATCAGATGACCATATATGGGAGAGTTATTTCTAGGTTTTATCTTCTGTTTCATTGTTCTAATACCTGTCTTTATGCCAGTACCAACTGTTATAGTATGCAGCTTTGTAATATGTTTTGAAATCAGAAAGTACAATGCCTCCAACTTTGACCTTTTTTAAGATTGCTTCGGCTCTTTGGGGCTCCTTAAGATTGCATATGAGTTTTTTTTTAAGATTTATTTATTTATGCATACAAGAACTGGGGTACAGGCCAGAGGTGTGGGGGTGGTGAGAGGATTCACCAGAGACAGAATGGGGAGCAGAACAGGCAGATTGACTGAAATACACTGCTGAGGGGAGCAGCAGGCAAGTCAGGAGAGGTCCGCTGTGCTATGTGGGTAGCTCCCTGGACAGGGATTGGACTTGTGCTGCAGTAGCTGCAGATAACTTCATAGTGCTGCGACTTAACCCCTTGTGCCACCAGGGAGGCCCCAGAGTGCATATGAATTTTAAGAGTTTTTTTCTATTTCTGGAAAAATAATGTTAAGGCATTTTATAAGGGATTGCACTGAATTTTTAGATTGCTTTAGGTAATATGAACATTTTAACAATTTAAACCTTTGACATTAACATTTTAATTACATCTTTCAATAAATGAGCATGGGCTATCTTTTTAATTTTTTTTTTAATTTTACATTAACCTTTTACAATACATATATTTTTTAAATTTTTAAACAATATTTGCTTCCCCCCACCCCCTCAAGTTGCATCCCCATAGAATTTCCTTCCCCAAGGTACCCATGCACCATCACCACAGCTCCTCCCTCCCTCCCTCTGATCCCTCTCTCTCCTCCTCTCCTGCAGGATGTCTCTGATTTATAATTGTCTGTTTTTGCTTTGTTGTGTTTTGTACCGTTATTATTATTTTTTACACTGATGTCTTATTTGGTTCCCCTATATTCCTGTTATCAGTGAAACCATCTGATATTTTTCTTTTTCCTTCTGGCTTATTTCACTGAGCATAATTCCTTCTAGCTCCATCCACATTGCTGTGAATGGCATGAATTTATCTTTTTTGATTGCTGAATAATATTCCATTTGTGTATATGTACCACATCTTCTTTTTTTTTTAATAATAAATTTTATTGTTATATTCCCCATACAATTGCAGCCCCCCCCATTCTGACCCCAATCCCTCCCCTCCCGCCCCCCTAAAAGTGTCTCTGGTTCATAGTTTTTTGTTGATTTTGATTTTCACTTTCTTACAGTTATTCATTTTCCTGGTCCCTTATTTAAGTTTTCTAGATTCCTGCTATGAGTGAGACCATCCGGTATTTTTCTTTTTCTTTTTGGCTTATTTCGCTGAGCATGATCCCTTCCAGCACCATCCATGTTGCTGCAAATTGCATGTGTTTATCTTTTTTGAATGCTGAGTAATATTCCATGGTATATATGGACCACATCTTCTTGATCCAGTCATCTATTTTTGGGCATTTGGGTTGTTTCCAAAGCTTAGCTATTGTAAACAGTGCTGCTATAAACATAGGGGTGCAGGTGTTCTTTGGAATTGATGTTTCTGTGTCCTTTGGGTAAATACCTAGGAGTGGAATTGCTGGATCATATGGAAGCTCTATGTTTAGTAGGTCCAGAAATCTCCACACAGCTTTCCACAGTGGTTGGACCAGTTTGCACTCCCACCAACAGTGTAGAAGAGTTCCTTTTTCTCCACACCCTCGCCAGCATTTGTTGTTGCTAGTTTTTTTAATATGTGCCATTCTCACTGGTGTAAGATGGTATCTCATGGTAGTTTTGATTTGCATTTCCCTGATGGCAAGTGATGTTGAACATTTTTTCATATGCCTGTTGGCCATTTGCATTTCCTCTTCAGAGAAGTTTCTTTTTAGCTCTTGTGCCCATTTTTTGACTGGATTATTTTCTTTGTTGTTGTTGAGTCTCATCAGCTCTTTGCAGATTTTTGTGATCAGTCCTTTATCATTAGTGTTGGGTGCAAAAATGTTCTCCCAGTTGGTGGGGTTTCTCTTTGTTTTTGTTATTGTCTCTTTTGCTGTGCAGAAGCTCTTTAATTTGATGTAGTCCCAGCTGTTTATCTTTGCCTTCACTATCACTGCTTTGGGTGATGTGTTTGTAAAGATGTCTTTGATGTGCAAATCACGTAGTGTTTCGCCTATATTTCCTTCTATATATTTTATGGTTTCAGGTCTTATGTCTAGTTCTTTAATCCATTTTGAGTTGATTTTTGTGTATGGTGTGAGGTAGTGGTCAAGCTTCATTCTTTTGCATGTAGCAACCCAGTTTTCCCAGCACCATTTATTGAACAAACTTTCTTTGCTCCAATGCATAGTCTTTGCTCCTTTGT
The DNA here is from genome assembly GCF_964194135.1 of Talpa europaea. Lineage (NCBI taxonomy): Eukaryota > Metazoa > Chordata > Mammalia > Eulipotyphla > Talpidae > Talpa > Talpa europaea. The sequence goes on from NC_140068.1 coordinate 137,869,761, forward strand.
CAAAGATTAGTTGACCATAAATCTGTGGGTTTATTTCTGGATTTTCTATTCAATTCCATTGGTCTGTATGTCTGTTCTTGTTCCAATACCATGCAGTTTTGATGATTATGGCTTTGTAGTATAGTTTGAAGTCTGGACGTGTAATGCCTCCATTCCCTTCTTTTTTTTTCAGGAGAGCTTTGGCTATTCGGGGTTTTTGGTGATTCCATATGAATTTCATCAATAATTGTTCTATTTCTTTGAAGAATGACATTGAAATTTTGATTGGAATAGCATTGAATCTGTATATTGCTTTTGGAAGGATGGCCATTTTAATAATGTTTATTCTTCCAATCCACGAGCAGGGGATGTCTCTCCATTTCTTTGTGTCTTCTTCTATTTCTTTTAACAGTGTTTTATAGTTTTCTTTGTATAGGTCCTTTACCTCTTTTGTTAGATTTATTCCCAAATATTTGATTTTTTTTGTTTCAATAACAAAAGGGATGGTCTTTTTGATTTCTTCTTCTTCAGATTTATTGTTTGTGTATAGGAAGGCTACTGACTTTTGCGTGTTGATTTTGTATCCTGCCACTTTACTGAACTGATTGATGAGTTGAATTAGCTTTTCTGTGGAGTTTTTGGGGTTCTCTATGTATAATATCATATCGTCTGCAAATAGTGATAGTTTGACTTCTTCTTTTCCTATTTGGATTCCTTGGATGTCTTTCTCTTGTCTTATTGCCCTGGCTAGGACTTCCAGTATTATATTGAAAAGCAGTGGTGAGAGTGGACATCCTTGTCTTGTTCCAGATCTTAATGGAATTGCTTTCAGCTTTTCACCATTGAGAATGATACTGGCTGTTGGCTTGTCATAGATGGCCTTTATGATGTTGAGGTATGTTCCTTGTATCCCAAGAATTTCAAGGGCTTTTATCATGAATGGGTGTTGCACTTTGTCGAAAGCTTTCTCAGCATCTATTGATATTATCATATGGTTTTTATATTTCTTTTTGTTGATGTGTTGGATAACGTTGATTGATTTTCGGATGTTAAACCATCCTTGTGCCCCTGGAATGAATCCTACTTGGTCGTGGTGAATTATCTTATGGATCCATTGTTGGATTCTGATGGCTAAAATTTTATTGAGGATTTTTGCATCAGTGTTCATTAGGGAGATTGGCCTGTAGTTTTCCTTTTTTGTGTTGTCCTTGTTCGGTTTTGGTATTAGTGTAATGTTGGCTTCATAGAACGTGTTTGGTATTGTCCCTTCCTTATCAATTTTTTGGAAGAGTTTGTGAAGGATAGGCACTAATTCGTCTCTGAATGTTTGGTAGAATTCATTTGTAAATCCATCAGGTCCTGGGCTTTTGTTTTTGGGGAGGTTTTTGATTACCATTTCAATTTCGCTAATTGTAATTGGTCTGTTTAGGTGTTCTATTTCTTCTTTATCTAGCTTTGGGTGATTGTAGAGTTGTAGAAATTTGTCCATCTCCTCTAGATTGTTAAACTTGTTTCCATATAACTGTTCATAGTAGTTACTGATTATTCTTTTGATTTCTGCTGTGTCCGTTGTACCACATCTTCTTGATCCAGTCATCTATTTTTGGGCATTTGGGTTGTTTCCAGGTTTTACCTATTATAAATAGTGCTGCAATAAACATAAGGGAACAGGTGTTCTTTTATATCAATGTTTTTGTGTCCTTTGGGTAGATCCCTAGTAGTGGAGTTGCTGGTCATATGGCAGCTCCATTTTTAGTAGACTGAGGAAACCCCAGACAGCTTTCCACACAGGTTGGATCAGTTTGCACTCCCACCAGCAATGTAGGAGAGTTCCTTTTTCACCACCTCCTCAGAAACATTTGTTGTTGCTTGTTTTTTTGATATGTGCCATTCTTACTGGTGTAAGGTGGTATCTCAGTGTGGTTTTGATTTGCATTTCCCTGATTATAAGGGATGTTGAACATTTTTTCATATGCCTGTTGGCCATTTGCATTTCCTCTTTGGAGAAATGTCCTTTGAGTTCTTCTGCCCATTTCTTGACTGGATTGTTTATTTTGTTTTTGTTGAGCCGTGTGAGTTCTTTGTATATCATTATGATCAATCCCTTATCAGTTGAATGGAGTGCAAAGATTTCTTCCCAATCAGTGGGGTGTCTCTCTGTTTTGGTTAATGTCTCTTTTGCTGTACAGAATCTTTTCAGTTTGATGTAATCACATGGACTATCTTTCTATGTGTGTGTTTTTCCAATTCTTTCTGTAATTTTTTAAAAGATTTATTTATTTTTATATAAGAGCTGGGGTACAGGCCAGAGGCACGGGAGGGTGAGAGGATTCACAGAGACAGAGTGGGGAACAGAGCAGGCAGACAGACCAAAATACACTGCTGAGGGGAGCAGCGGGAGGAACAGGAGAGGTCTGCTGTGCCGTGTGGGTTGCTCTCTGGCTGGCTGGGAATCCAGCCCACATTGTAGAGGCTGCAGACAGCTTCAAAGCACTGTGCTCAATCTGCTGTGCCACCGGGGAGGCCCTCTTTCTGTAATTTTTGCATTTTTAACTCCTTAGTTAAGTTTGTTACTGTTTCTTTCTAACTTAAGTAGGATTCTTTTCTTGAGATCCTTTTTGGAATGTTCACTGTTAATGTATAAAAATGCAACTGATTATTGCCATACTGACTTTTTGAATAGGGAAATTTAATCTAAACAATAACTAATAAAAATCTACCAAGGGGTAGAGAAAAGTCTAAAGAATATGGGAAGAGCAGATTTAGGGCTGAGATGAAGCACCCAAGGAAGGGCTAAATTTGGTCAGTTGTCTTTCACTCGCAATGAAGGTGCAGATTCAGACATCACTGGAGAGGGCATAGCATGGGCCGTTGGGTAACAGAGAAAGTCACTGTTGAATTGTACGTAGGGCAGATGCCACACATAGGGATACCAGCAAATCCTTCAGAGGCAGACATCTTTGGATACCTGTGCAACACTGGAGGTTGAGCTAAGAGCATGGTCACAAGTTACAATTGGAAGGAGGACCCTTCATGCTGCAACACCCTCTACTGACAAAGCCAGACACTGTGCCAGGAGACTGTCTAGACAGGGACCTGCTCCAATATCTCAAGGCTGGCAAAAAAGGATCACATGTTACACATGGAGAAGCCACAGTGATATCTGTGTAGGAGGCTCTAGGAGGCTGCTTTCATCAGACCTCATAGACCATTAAAGGACTTTCACTAATAGCAAGATGGAAGTCATTAGAGGGTTTATTCATACTTTTAATAGGATGGTCCTGGTTACTGGGTTGAAGGAGACAAGGTAGAAACCCATTAGGAGATTATTACAATAAGAATTTAACAGGTTATTGAAACATTTCTTCTGTAATAAAAGTATTTTTCTTGGGGCTATTATGTTATCTTGGCTAACTCTATCATTGCTAAGTCTAGGTCTAAATTAGGAATAAAGCGTATTTTTAAAGAACAGTCAAAAAAATCAATCACCATGAAATACATGTTGATTTTTCTAGTAGGTGATCATAATTATATTGCAATATAAACTCAAACTGAACCAAACCAAACACATATTCAAAGTTTTGATTTTTTTTGGCAGAATAATTCCTTAATGTCCCTATTTTTTAAATCATTTAATCTTTTTGAATAGTAACAAATTCAAATGATTTTCAAAATGAAATAAAAAGATATGTATAAAACTCATCCTCCCATCTTTAGGAACTCTCTGAATGAACAGTTCATTCCCATAAAACTGTTGTTAGTTTCTCGTGCATCTTTCTGGAGTTTTTAAATACAAACACCAGCAAACACGAACACCTTATCTCTCCTTTCATTGTAACACAAAAAACAACAAAAAAGACATCCAGCTTTTGTTCTAGACTTTTTTCTCAAAATTATTTATCTGGAGAATTTTTCATGTCATCTGAACAGCCTCCTCGTTTTCCCTCAAATAACTGTTACGTTCCATACTTTAAATAGTCCCTCCTAAAGATAATATGGGTGTTTCCAGTGTTTTTTTTTTATTATTAACAATGTTGCAGTAGATAACCTCATTAATACTTCATTTTGCACTTGTGCAAGTGTAGCTGTAGGGTAAAGCTGCAGAATTAATGGGTTAAAAAGGATATACATTTGTCATTCTGCTGGCTCTGGCCAAATAGGCCATCCCTGGGACTGTGGCAATTTACACTCCCACCAGTAAGTAAGAGAGGACTTGTTTCCCCACAGCCTCACCAATGGAAAACCATTAACAACTTTTGAACTCTGGCCAACATGATCAATGAAAAATGTAGTTTTAATCTGAATTTCTCTTATGCTAAGTATAGTGAGCATCTTCACATATGTTCAAGAGATAATTATTTTTCCTTTTCTGTGAATTGTCTGCTCCTCTCTTTTGCCCTTTTTTCTATTGGACTGTTGTTCTTGGCTCTGTGTTCTTAATGTGAGAAATGCTAAGCACTATAAATTATTTGGGGTCTGAAAAATCCAATTGCATTTTTAATGTAAAATTTACAGTAAGCCCACCATTTTAATACTAGTAAATATGTCTTTTTATACCAAAAAATAGTTTCTTTGTTCAGAGCTTGAAATAAGAAGTTTCAAACATGGCTCCTGTGTGTGTGTGTGTGTGTGTGTGTGTGTGTGTACATAATGATGTCTTTCTTAGAAAGTCACATGAAGTCATAGAATTTTGCTCCAAAAATGGAAACCAAACTCAAATGAGGTCTCTGGACTAGTGCTATTCAGAGGCTTAAAAGTAAGGTCCTAGATTAGACAAAGCATTGCTCACACTGTAGGGGATACTATTTCTAATCATCTGAAGCCTATTTGTTGAACAGTTTCCAGTCTAAATAATTAATATCAAGATAAATTTCCTGCACGGTGATTTGGATGGTGTGCTGTGCCTTATGTTTCCATTAAATTCCATTTATTAATAATTTTTAAAAGCACAATAGACATCAAGAACCATGCCAAAGTTGTCGTTTGCATTAATCCTCTATTTGCAATAAAATTGGCTTTCTTGCCACCCCCTCTTTATTTTTCTTCATCTTTTTAAATGTTTTCAATGCTCATTATAATCACTGATTGTAAGACAAGTCCTCCCAGCTTCCACGTTGCGTGAAGCTGTATAAGTCAACATATCTCCTGTCTTCCTTGCCTCATTCTCGACTATTCAAATTTCAGTGGTCACTAGAAAAAAAACAATCTCTGGGATAGGACAAGTTCATTTCTTTTTTTACTTGATAAGCTTCAGTTGCTCCAGGGGTCAATTAAGGATTGTTGAGTGGAAGTCTTCTAAAGTTCCCAAAGACCCAACCATCTGTGAGTTGGAGAGAGAGAGGGAAGGAGGGAATGGATTCCTCTGTTCTCCCCAAGGAAAGGCCTGCCCTGCTTGGAGGCAGAGTTAATATTTCTGCATAGCTATGCTACATTCTATTTCCTGAAGTCATAACAGTTTGGGTTCCAATTACATTCCTAGAATAATGAGCCTATTACAGTAAATGAACATTTTCGAGTGACCATTTATTGACAATGCTGGCACCTAATAATTTTCTCCCTGGCAGAGGGAAAGAAGTCAGTATCAGGGTGCTAGGCAGTAGCCTATGTAACATGATAGAAAAATGGAGGATAGGAACATAGACAGCTCAGCCTCTCTGGGAGCTTCTGTTTACTCAAGGCTTCCCGGAGACAAGGGGATGGACCCTTTCTGCAAATGTGGAGGCCCCCTGACTCCAAACCGCCTCAGGGTTGGCGCTGACCTGCTCCCTGATGCCACCTGATCCAAGTGATGGAGATCAAATGACCACTCAGTGTCCTGATTCTATTGGATTGAAACCACACCAGAGAATGACATTGGATCAAGTAGCCGGCACTGAGAGAGTAAATGTTAGGGATCGGTATTTTTTAAAGCACTAACAACACATTTTCCAACAAATCATGTTGTGTGTCACCCTACTGCCCTTTGGCTGCATGGTATTTTCTTACGCTTTTTACCAAGGTAACTTGTGCTAACTTACGCCTGGCAGGTGTTCCTGTTAGAAAGGAATTGTCAGCTTAGGAAGTCCTAATGACCATGTCCCTTCCATAGACTACAGAGAAAGGATGGGAAACAGAATGAGACTCAGACATTATCTCCAAGTAAGCACACAGACTTGCCTTACTAAACGATTGCTTGAGGAGGAATCCTGTAACCATTTCAGGCCCAGCTATTTTTCATATGAATACGAACTTGTAGGTTTCCTACAAGTTTTTCTGCATTGGTGTAGACTACCCAAGTACTAGCTCCATTTGCAAATGCCACACTGGAGACTGACTGTGGCATGGTTGCTAGAGCAGACGCTAGTGATTTTTGGTGGTTGTATTCTTTTCTAACTCCACCATAAAAAAAAAAAAAAAGATCAGAAACAGGTTGCATTGATAAGGAGTAGACAACAATGTGTGTTGACAGTTTGGCCCCAGCACTGTGATAGCTCCCCTTTCCTCTCTCTGCAGCAGTCGGAGGAATTAGGGACTATTGGACATCCTGCAAAATATCATCTTAACTCATTAAATTGATGGCACCATACTGATTGGACAGAACAAGCAAGTGGCAGCTAATACGCTGAAGGTCTTGGGAAGACACATAAGCTTCAAAAAGTGGAGGATGCAAAATATGCCTTTTTGGTTAAAAGGTTTATTTCATGGGAGAGGCTCTGAAGGCTGGATGGAAGCCAAGCTCTTGTGATAGACATTTACATGGACAGAGGAGAAGCTCTCTCCCTCCGGGGTGTTTTGTATCCATGTTAATGCCTGCTATCAATCACACATGCAGAAGCAGACAGACAGCTCAGCCAGTTTAGCCTGACCAGACTTCGTCCCTGACCCCCTCCAAGCTGGCACAGTGGCCACAATGGGCCCAAGTGTTTAAATTCTTACTTAGCAAAGCCAGGTTGCTGCCTCTGAGCATCCAACCTGCCAGCACCAGAGACCTAAGCTGAACTCTCAGTGGACACTCTTTTTCAAGGAGACCAGTCAAAGTCTTGGTGGCTTCTACTACATTGGACCTCATTCATCCTGGAAGAGCTTGCAGGGGGGATGACTTTTTTAGGTGCAAGTTGACTTTCATGCCTTTAAAGACATAATGAGCCCCACTATCCAGATGTTTGCAGAATGCCTTCTCTGGGCATCAGACATGTGAAAAGGTAGAGGGTGTAATGGGACCACAGAGGAGGGAAACTGAGCCCTCCTGCAAAACTTCACTACCTCCAGGTATCTAACTTGGCAGCAACCAGCAAAGTAGAGTGTTCTGACAAGGCCATTCCCAAAGAGAAAGTCCTACTAAGGCTTGAAGTCAAGACCCTATGGATCTGATATCAAAAAATCTTCTGCCCGAAGGACTTGGTGGGTCACTGAAATTGATAGCATCAGCCTGTGCCTCTGGTAGAGCATTCACTTTCACTGAAACGCCCCCCCCCCCATTTCTTGTCACTGAACTCCTTTTAAAGAGTTTGTGGCCAGAAGACTTGCAGGGTAGGGAGTGTTCTTCTAATGTATGTCTTTCTCCAGTTGTATGTGTCTCTCTGGTTCCTGGTTGGGTCAGAGTTTGGGCCAATGACATGAGTTAGCTTGTTGACTTTCAAATTAATGGCAACTCTGACCCTTGTTGGAAACTTCCTGGGGCCTCCCTGGTGGCGCAAGGGGTACTGATTTTGAGGTACTGATCTCCCCCCTACCACCACTGCCCTCAGAAAGAACCAACCCTTCCAACATCCCCATCTTTAACCTCCCAGTGTCCAGAACAGTGAGACAAGGTGTCTCTATAGCTGTGTACAGTGATGGCTATTAACTAGACTCACTATGGTTAAGGATGGCTATTAACTAGACTCACTATGGTTAAGGCCGGAAAACAAATTTCCCAGAATGAATCCCAGACATATACCAGCAGGAAGGCCAGTAGGTGCAGAGAGGAGGAGAGACCCAAAATATACAATGTACTATCCCAGTTGGATAATCCACCACAAAGCCAAGATGACAGAGTCCAGAGTCTCCAAAGAGAGCCAGGTCATACCCCTTGACAAAGTGCACAAGCTAGAAGGGCGAGGGACACGTATGTATTCAGTGTCTTAAGTCCAACACAGCTGCTTAAATCTGCCCCTAGTTCCCAGCAGACCCTACTTCCCCATTCAGGAAGTCTGTTTCATGGCATTCTGGGCATTGTAGTCAGATGTGGGAGGCCCAATGGTGGGGAATGGAGGCCAGTGCATCACTCACTAGCTGAGATCACCAAACCCAACCATCTCTAACATTGCCTTTTCCAATTTTGGTCAACAGTTAGTGACTTTCCAGGATGTACTGTGCAACACATCACCTAAATAAAGTTCACTGATTTCCCTGTGACACCAGGATATGTAACAATAGTTTTCAGAAAATAGACCAAAAATGGAATTATGATTCTGGTGGAGGTCAAACGAAAATTGAAAGGGGCTGAGAAATAGCTAGCTAAGTTTAGAAAAAAAAATTAAATCTAATAAAATTCTTCAAAGAAACAGGCAAAGAATTTTTGGCTTAAAGTTTGATAAAAACAAAGGTCTTGAACAGCAAGTTTAAGTCAATTCAGGATTCCAGAGCCAACTTCAAGGCCAGAGCTTGCTCAGACTTAAAAATGGGTACTCCCCCCAGGGAACTGGCTATATAATCTCAATAAATACAGATTTATTTAATACCAGGTAACATTCAGGACACTCATTTAAATTTGAATTTCAGATGCAGAGGGAATAACTTATCTGAAATTCCATCTTCTCTGAAAATCAACTGCATTTCCTGTATTTTTATTTGCTAAATCATACAACCCTATTTGAAATACCTGGGAATAAAACAGCCACAAAAGATGAAAAATGTCCTTACTCAGAATATATATGTGGTAACTTAGAGTTCTTTTTTCTCCATTTGCCTTGCTGGAAACACCATCTTTTCCTCTTGAATTCTTTCCAAATAGTTAGACCAGGTTTTAGTATCTTTCAGAGTTTTATGTCTATACTTTTCATTGAGAGTATCTGGTAAATCAACAGGAAAAAAAAATGCAATAGCTGCATGGCGTACGAGTTATTCCTAGGGATAAGAACTTTGTCTTAATCATTAACCTTATGGCTCAGAGGCCCAGAGCTGGTAATCAATTGACATGTTCTCTTTCCAATGTTTATGTTGGTGATACAGAGGGACAGAACTGTCACCAAGGTGATCACATGTGATTCATCTCTCTATTCCCATTGTTTTTCAGAGTGCCTCAAATATGAGAACTCAATAAATTCTCACTGAACTGAACTCGGCTGATTTAAGACCACATGATTCCTTTCTATTAAGGTAGATGTTTTTTGAGAAGCATTTTTATTATTTAGCATATCATGGAAATTTGGGTTTGTTAAACACCTCATAACTAGTTATTATTTTATTACTTCTTGATTCCTTTGGGCTTCTTGTTCACGCACACAATGCTCTCTAGTGTGACAAGTCTTGGCATTGGTAATTCCAAACCTCAGTGCTCTCTAGCCCAGAGCAATTATGTGAGTACTTGAGGCTCTGGCTGAGTCAGGCAAGTTGGTGTAAGTGAAGTAGACAAGGTAGAAATGAACAGAGTGACATCTGGAGAGGACCACAGCCAGGATTCCAATCGAGCCTGTCACCCACTGACCACGTCCCTCTCCATCACTGCTGTCCTCGAAATCCACGTGCGATGTCATGTGAGCCATGCAGACTATGTCCCTTGCCAACCTCCAGCCCTCCAAGTAGCAACACCAAAACATGGGTCCTTTATAAACCAAGAACTGTGACTGAGTTTGTGTCTAGTCTTGTATCCCCTTGAAAACAATCCTAGGTGTCAACTCTTAAATTATCTTTCAAAATTTCTAATTTGTCTGATTTTTCTACACATTGTTCACCTAGAAGTATTCTGGTTTGACCATGACTTCTTTTAAAGAAATTTAAAGAAAGAAGGAAAATGAGAATACTCATTATCCAGGTGGTAGAACATTCAGGTCGAAGGCGTGCACACTTTTTCCTGGATCTCTAAGATAGATTTTATGGTTTTAATCAAAAGTATAAGTTTTCAGGATAATGCTAAGAGATGGTCCATTGAACTGCATTCTAAAACTATGAAAGATAGTCAATCATTTTACAATCACTACATTGTAAAATTTTATGTCTCAACTACAGTTAATTTTCCATCACCCAAACTCTTGGCTGGACTTCCATATTTTCTCAGTAATAACTTCTCTTGCTTGGACAGTCATGTTAAATTTTGTGAAGGATGGGGTGCTGAGCCCCGTTGCTGCCACAGTTGCTCCTTTATCAGGTCATTTCTGATGTTATCTTGGGGTTCTTTCACCATGTCAAGGGGCTTGCTGTTACCAACTTCTACATTCAGAAGAAACCACTCTCTGGACTGTCCCCTCAGACCTTTCATGTCAGCTCCTCCTAAATTGGAATCCAAACCTTTGACTGCAGAAAAGAGACCATGGTGTTCTTGCATTTACCTGGGGCAGGAGAGCGCAGTATTTACTAAGTGTTGGTGGAGATACCTCATGTGTGTGAATGTTTTATAAGTAGGAAGCCAAGCACTTCTTGTTCACAAAAGGTTTATGGCTTCAGAGGAGAGAGAGAGCCAAGCTCTTCTCCTTCTCTTCACACCTCCCCAATTAGGATATTTTGTATATTGCACAGTGATTACAAGAGCAGGAAGATAATAGGGTGGGAGATAAAGGGCCTGAGGATTTTCAGATTTTACTGGGGAAAAAAACACAGAAGACTATTCCAGGGATTATTGTTCCAGAGGAAAGAGAGTGGTGGGAATGTGGTGTGGAGTTTCTATCTGACCTTGGACATGGGAAGTATCATCTGGTCTCTGTTTACCTTCCCCACCTGACTCTTACTGGTTCTCCTGGCTCAGGTGCAAAGATATGTCCATGTCAAGCTAGTCTCAGCATGGGCCTTGGATACATCTTTTCCTCTGAGTGGTATGATTTCACTCGTTCCACACTTTGCCTGGCTGATTCTATTCATCCTGAATTCAGAGACTCATCCTGAATTCATCAGGAATTCAGTATTATGGGCCTGGAAGAAGAGATCTAGGGTCTTGGGTTGAGGCTTCCTTCCTCTTGGAAGATGTGTCCAGCTAAATATTTCTCAAATGTGTCAGTTCTTCTTTGGATAGATTAACAAAAATTCTCTGAAAGATAACTTTGAGTTTCCAGTGATGGACGACAGTATGAAGTACACCATATATGCAGTAGAATACTACTCAGCCATTAAAAAGAAATTTCATCATTTGCAACAATATGGCCTAAAGTGCCTGAAGATATGCCTGGAAGAGCACCAGATGAACAAGTAGAGTTATCATTTCAAATCCCTTTACTTTCCCTTGTGAAGTTGAATCCTATCCATGTGGCAAGGCATCATGTTGCTGGGCTAGGTACAGATATAACACCAAGTCCAGCAGAAATTACAACCAAGAACTGGGTGTTTTTTCTAAAAAAGAACTATAGAAAGGTGACAAGAGTTGAAAAGATAAGTTCTTATTCTACACAGATTTATTGCAGAGCCCAAATGGAACTCCTATCCCTGGAAAAGATATTCTTGATAAAAATAAATATTTTCTGATTATAGCATATGCTTATGCAGAAAATGTGTAAATTTGTGTAAATTAAAGCAAAGCATAAGAGGAACTGGTTTTCCTCATACTCATCACTGAAAGATGACCATGGTTAAAGAAGGCTGTGCCTTCTTTTAATCTTTTCCTTTATGCACATAGACATTTGTAAAATCAGAATTATTGCATTTCTGTTTTTAGATTTTTACCCTTTTTACCTCACATTGTAGCATGAAGTATTTTCCTGTGTTAATGAACATCCCTTGAAAATGTCATATCAATAACTATACATATGCCTACACAAAAATATTCTAGAAGAAATATCCTTCTAGTATTTCTAGCTCTTCTAAACAATACTCAGATAGCTATTGTTGTATGTAAATCTTGTCCACATTTCAGTTTATTTTTGTGGGGGTAGTTTCCAAGACAGTAGAAAAGACTTTCAAAAGAGCAGCGTCACACTTATATCTTCAGGTGAGGTTGGAGAAAAGAGGTAGGTGAGCATCATTCCAGCCCACCTTTGCAGGGCAAAATTCCACTATGCTTGGACACAAGCTCTCATCATCGAATTCCTGGTTTCCAGGTTCCTAAAAGAAAGAGAACATCTCTAATCTTTACTCTGTTAACTCAGGGAAGAAGGGCAAAAAATACATTATTCCTTGAAAGAGAAAGCAATGCATTCCCATCAATGCAACCTCACCCCACACATTGCTGAAGGGTTGATGGTAATCTAAGTCTGTTCACGTTCATAAAATGGATTTTTTTCCTTATAACGATCTTTTGTTGGAGGTATTAGAGGTCTGTTTTCATAAGTCGTTCTGACTTAAATGAGAATCCTGTTACAAAATTATTTAAAAAATCAGTTATGTTGTGCAAGAGGTCTAGAGCAAAGTTTGCTTTTACCAAATGTAGAAAATATATTTCATTTGCCCTTTCTGAAATGATGTGACTTCAATCCAGATTCCAATGCATTACTAATGTATGTATGTTTTTTATAAAATACATGTGTGTACAAATATGCCATTATATAATTATACACACAAGTAGATAGTAATTTTTGGTTTACAAAATATTTGCCAACTATAATCTCTTTTGATAGTCATAATAACACAGCAGGTTTTTTTAACCAGTTCTGCTGATAAAAATAAGAAACTTAAGGTTAAATAAGTTGTCCAAGCTGGTCTGCCTGGCTCACTGGCCCTGACACCTTCCAAAGCCCTCCCCAACCTCACTCCCCGCTGCTACAGGCTTCCTGAACACCCTTTGTGAATTTGGTGAATGATTATTCAGCCTTGGTTTCTGTTTCATCTTGCAGAAGACTAAGATGACTCTTTCCTTCTCTCAATGAGTTTGTAGAGATATGCAGATAAAGAAATTAGCCTGAAAATAGTACATGCATACGCACCTCTTATTTATAAAAGAGATTTGAGGTGGTTGACACTCATATTAGGGGCACTCAAAAGACAACAGCGGAAGAAGATTTAAAAACTAAAATCACAGAGTGTCTATGATTTCTTTATTATATAATGCATGTTCAATGTCTGGGAAGAGAATTTTCCTTTTCCTCAATGACATTTCAAAGATCCAAACAGCATCAAAAGATAAAGGATGCTGTACATTAATTGATTTTGAGAATTGTAAAATAATAGGAACAGAAGAGAAAGGACACTGGCTTTCCAGTAGAAAGAGGGTGAAAATATAAAGTACGAACACAGGGACCAATGTCCCCAAAGTCCAGCTCAGAAAAGAACCTGTGTAGATACCATGGGAAGATTTCCTTCTCCTGGACCCAATTTCATTATTGGCAACAAGGAAGCAAACATATTTTACAAACTGTTATTTAAAATGTGGGCAGTGTAGATGAAACCGTTTTGTTAAATTCCTTCTGTATTTTACCCAGCGGCGTCATTCAAAACCATGAACCCGGAGAAAATTAATACAATGTGGAATACAGAGCAAATCTAAAGTGCGCTAGAAATGCTTCGTGATGGGTGATGAAAACACAGGCGATGTCGACAAATTGCCAGCTCTGCCTGGGACTCAACCCCACGGCGCTGAGCCTGGCGGCGGACCGCATAGTATAACAGAATCCTTTCTGACAGATGTTACCTCTCTAAACAACACCTGATAGGGAAGTCTCAAAAGTTGTCAAATTTGGCTTCTTTAGCCTTCAAGTCGGGGCCAGATGGGCCTCCCTTGGGATCCCTGAAGGCTCAGGGGACAGACACAGCCCCACAGTCCCGACTCCTGCTGGGCTGGAAGATTTCTAAAAAGGAATCGTTCTCATCCCTCCCTTGTGCCCTTTTTCTTTCTTTCAAAAGTGAAAAATAACAGATCTCCTGAGTGATCCTTTTTGTCCTGCTGCTGGCTATAGGCTCACTGGTGCCCTCTGTAGCTTAAGTGGGGTGATGACCTGATTTTCCTGGAGTCTCCCACTTAGAAACTGGGAAGCTTGCTCTAATTTTAGTCAAGAAAGAAATAGCCTCAAAGAAACAGAAATAAAATATATATATATATTATTTATATGTACACACGTGTATATGTTGAATATACAACCTCTCTCTCATTTCTCATTCTGCAGTCAGATTTTCTGAATTAAGTTCTAAGATTTGCTGCAAATCGAAATTTTCCTTACCCCAAAGCCCATGTTGTCCCCGTTCCTTGCTGCCTGCAGCACCGATCTTTAGCACCCCCAGTCTCCAGTGGCATGAGGTGGTGTGGGGTAGAAGTCTGTCCCAGGACTGGCTCTGGATGGTACAAGGGATCTTTCCCCTGTGGGTGGTGAGGGGGACTGGGGCTCACAGCTACCATTCTTCTGTTTCTCTCCTCAGCCCATACTTTAGTTTATTATGTACCCCAAGACTTAAGGGGACAAGTTGCAGGGAGGTTTGAAACTAAGAACACAGTCCTTCAGGCTGAGAGCCTGCCACTGGGCTGGGCCTCCCTGGCCTGAGGGCTCCAGGGTGGGTGCGGTGTCTCAACACTGTGGCCCCTCATCTGTTTCTCCCCTGCAGAACTCAGAGGATGGAAGGTACAGGCCTGTGAAACTAGGACTGGGGGCCCTGGGAGCTGCAAACACCCCATACCCACCCTCCCTGACCTGCCAGCCTTGCCCAAGCTGCCACACTCCACCAGCCACACCACCCAAACTTTCCTCTCCGCTGCACCCCCAAGGCCCAGTTCAAGGGATGATGTGGAGAAGAAAGGAGCAAAAAGGGGCAGAGTCATCATTTCAGCAGGTGTCCTCTTCTTCAGGACTGACCCCTCGGGCTGATCAAGTGGTTAGCGTGTGTGCGCACGCATGAGTGTCTGTGTGTCTCTGTAGGTATGTGTTTGTGTGTGTGCCTGCATATGTCTGTATGTCTGTGTGTCTGTCCCTCTCTGAGTGTGTGTGTTTGTCTGTCTGTCTGCTTGCTTCCTGGCCCTCATGCTCTCTGTTCTGGGAGATTCGATATCAACTGTACCTCTAACTCCCTGGGATAAGCCCTTTGGCGGCCTCTCCGGTTCTCTCTACTGGATCAGTACCTTAGAGACAAGAAAACTATGTCAGAAATGTGGGAGCCCATGCCACACTGGCTGCTTCAGGTGAACAGCTAATGACAGGGAAGTGGAGGAGAGCCGGGGCTGTGGGATGAGCACCCCCTGGCCTGTGGTTCAGTGCCCCATCTGAGGGGCCAGTCATTCCTGTGTGAGTGGGTCTGATAACCTGATAACAGTGCTGTGAGGATGGACGACTTGTTTGCAAGTGTTAGTAAGGTACCTTGCAGGAATTGAGCACAAATGAATGCCCTGAGGGGCCCCCCTGGTGGCGCAGGGGTTAAAGACAGCCTATCAATATCAAGCCATTGCCAGCCACAGCAGCAAGAGTTCCATCCCAGGCCAGGGAGGTGACCCTCATGGCACAGCAGGCCTCTCCTGTCTCGCCTGCTGCTCCCCTCAGCAGTGAATTTCAGTAGATCCACCTGTTCTGTTCACCATTCTATCTCTGTGAATTCTCTCACCCACCACACCTCTGGCTTAACAGCCCAGCTCTTGCATGCATAAATAAATAAATCTTTAAAAATAAATAAATGAATGCCCTGAGACTCATCAACATGTGAATAGGAATTCTCCACCCCTGTGGGCTCTCTCCCACTTCTGCCCACCTCTCCCTTCCTAGTCCTCATTTGTGGGTCAGGGAGTCCATTTACCCCTAATTCCTGGAATGATTTTTAATGCCCCACCCAAGGGAAGACTGAGTGAAACCCCCAGGAGAAGGACTATTTCAACACCCCCAGAGCCACTGCCTCCCTGAAACCTTGCCTGGGGGAAGCGAGGAGAGGGGGTTGCAGCAAGGCCTCCTGTGGACACCTGCTGGGCGCCCCCAGCCCCCACACTTTCTTCTGTTATCCTTTTCTCATTGCTCACAAATTGGTGAACTGGACAGAGACAGACCCCAGAGCTCACTCTCTCCTAGGTCGAGACCCCGCTCCAGGGGAAGCGCAGCGCAGGCCACACAGGCTGCAAGGTCGTCAGTGAGGCACCCACACAAGCGTCAGGCCGGGGCTGCAGGAATTTCGGGATGAGGTCCAGAGGCGTGACTCAGGTCAGAGCCTGGGCAACGTGTGGAGACAGGTGTGAGTCAAGACGGGGCCGTTGGGTCCATAACCTGAATAGCTGTCCCTGAGGCCTCTCTGCTTGACTGTGGCAGTGACTGGCGGGGGCATTTCTGGCCTCCACTGTGATGCTTGGGAATTGAACAATGTGCTTTGGAGAAAACGTCCTCTCTGGGGATGCCCCGGG
Source organism: Talpa europaea (assembly GCF_964194135.1). Classification (NCBI taxonomy): domain Eukaryota; kingdom Metazoa; phylum Chordata; class Mammalia; order Eulipotyphla; family Talpidae; genus Talpa; species Talpa europaea. The sequence continues at coordinate 137,886,142 of NC_140068.1, forward strand.
GATTGGGGTCCCCACTCAAGCCCTGTCTCCAAAAAATAACCCACAGATCCTTTTTCTCTTCAAAGGGAACTTAGAAGAAACTTGGAGACATCTAAGTCATCGTGTGTCTACAAGGCCCTCTCAGCGAACAGTTGGAAGCTAATGTTTCACAGGCCACATGTTTAAATGCTCACCTCCCTCACTGTTTATGAAAAAGCCAAGCCGCAGCTTTCCAAGCCCTCGTGGCTCTTCCCAGGGCTGGCCGGTGGGGGCGGGGAGCACTGGAGGTCAGCACTCCCCCCTCCGAGCATCTCCCGGCCTGCCGGAACCGTCCGGTGTGTGGGTGGTAGATGTATCAGCTGACAGGGGGAAGCGAGAGCGTGAAGGCGGCCACCCAAGTCTCCAGGTCACTGCTGACACTCCCGACAGCGCTCAGATCTCCGCGCTGGGAGGGCACCTGCCCGCCTTGCCAAAACAAACGCCCGGGCCCGGCTCGATGGATTATTGTGAGGGCGTGGAGAGGAGGGGCCGGAGCTCTGGGTTGCACTGAAATCAGCTCGAATAACCACTTTGCGAGGATGCCATGTCCTGGGGTGTGGGGTCCGGGGGTGCAGGGGAGCAGAGGGGGCTCCGCTCCAGATCTGGGGAGCAGTAACGTGCATCCTGTGGAGTTCTAGAAAGCGGCCCTGCGCGGACTGCCTCTCTCCCAGAGCTCCGGAGATCATCCTCGGCTGGAGCCGCTGTGGGTTGTCTTGAGGCCTGAGATCCCATCTGGTTTTGATTCAGGTAGCCTCAGGCTTGCCTCTGAGGTGAAAAGGGTGCGCACTCAAATTGAATTTCTCACAAATGTCAATCCAGAAGAATCCCATCTTCTCCCACAAAGCCCCTTCTGCTCCCGCAGCCCCTGGCCCTGCCAGCCTGGTAGAAATCAGTTTCACCTGTTGGGCTAAATAAGCACAAAGAATGGCTGGAACCATCACAACTTCTGCATGGGTTCAATGTGAGGAGGATGGGGGTTGGGGCCTGTCCCTTCCCTTCCTGGTGTGTCCTCAGACCAACCTACACAGGGTCATCCTGCATATGATAAGAGAGTTACATCCCAACTGGATAGGATTGGGGGACAAGGAAGTGGTGTATTTACCAGGGGAGGACACTTATGAGTCTGAGTCTTAAAATTAAAACTTCCCTGAGGCTGCTGGATCAGGGAGCAAGGCTTCCAATGACCATCATTTAGACTTTGGCCACCCCGTTTCAGAGGTCAGGTCTTGAAAACATCACTCATGTCATCAAGCTGGGTGAGGAAACCATGAGTCAGGGTCTCCACAGGAGACAGGATCAAGTTTTCACACCTGCCAAAACACTCTAGAGATGGGGCTATTCCTATATGAGGTGCTACCTGGACATACTTGGGAATTTCAATTTGTCATCAGTTACTTTTCTTTATTAAAACCACAAATCAAATGAACTAACAGAAGTTGAAACTTCTGCAACAGGGATTGGCAAACTATGGTGGGTGGGCCAATCTGGCCCACAGCCTGTTTATATCTATAAAGTTTTATTGGCACACACACACAGAGACACCATGTTTCCAGAGTGCCCATGGCTGCTTTATCAAGGACAGAGTCAAGAGTTATGACAGAGACTACAAAGCTGAAAATATTTACCATCTGTTCTGTGTCCATCCTGTTTTAAAATCTTATGGTTCTGTTGTTTTCCTTCTGTTGAACTTTTCCCCCAGTGTGAGTGATGTTATCCAGACTGATCCAGAGGTTTTCAGGTCCCACAAGTCTGAAGCACCTGAGAAAATGATCAGGCAGAGACCTTAATGAACTTGGTGGGCAGTTTGAGGACTGTTCTTCCATTTCTACTTGTTTTCTCTCTGTAAAAAATGCCCTCCTTTCAAACCTCAGAAGTTTCCATGTGCGTGAGGATATTCACAATTTGAGACCTCATCACATGGGAAGTCTTGTCCACAACTTCTTGGCAGTGCTTGAGCTTCATTTCCCCAACCTCACATTGCAGGTCTCCTTATTCCACACTCCCAGGAGGCTCTGAGCTCAATCCCATCTCCCTTCATGTATTATACCATGGGTCCTCCATGGTACCCAAGAGCAACAGTGCAAAGACCAGCCAAAAATGAAACAACAGGCTCAGTTTTCTCCTTCATGTGTCTGGTATGGTAACAATCTATGGCAAGTTAGCCACTGTTTATAAAATTCCAATTTATTCTCTCCACCAAATCCCCTGTGTCTCTTTCCAAGATGAAGGTATAGATTGCAGGCACACTCTCTAAATGTACCTAACATGGAAGGCAAAGCTTTACTGTGCTTGGAATGTAAGAGAGGACTTTAAGAAGATCTGAGCTCTGTTCCCTCGTTTGTGAGTTGGATCAAATAGAACATTTTAAAAGCCATCCTGTGTGAACCCTTGTACACTGATGGTAGGAATGTAAATTGGTGCAGGCATCATGGAAAGTAGTATGGAGATTACTCAAAAAATAGATATTTCATATAATCCAGGTATCCCACTTCTGGGGATTTACGCTGAAAATACAAAAACACTAATTAGGTTTTTTTTTAAATAAATTTTATTTTTATATTCCCCATACAATTGCAACCCCCTTATTTTGACCCCAATCCCTCCCCTCCCCGCCCCCCACTCCCCATAGAGTGTCTCTGGTTCATAGTTTTTTGTTGATTTTGATTTTCACTTTCTTATAGTTATTCATTTTCCTGGTCCCTTATTTAAGTTTTCTAGATTCCTGCTATGAATGAGACCATCCGGTATTTTTCTTTTTCTTTCTGGCTTATTTCGCTAAGCGAAATAAGCGCCATCCATGTTGCTGCAAATTGCATGTGTTTATCTTTTTTTGAATGCTGAGTAATATTCCATGGTATATATGTACCACATCTTCTTGATTCAGTCATCTGTTTTTGGGCATTTGGGTTGTTTCCAAAGCTTAGCTATTGTAAACAGTGCTGCTATAAACATAGGGGTGCAGGTGCTCTTTGGAATTGATGTTTCTGTGTCCTTTGGGTAAATACCTAGCAGTGGAATTGCTGGATCACATGGAAGCTCTATGTTTAGTAGGTCCAGAAATCTCCACACAGCTCTCCACAGTGGTTGGACCAGTTTGCACTCCCACCAACAGTGCAGGAGAGTTCCTTTTTCTCCACACCCTCGCCAACATTTGTTGTTGCTAGTTTTTTTAATATGTGCCATTCTCACTGGTGTAAGATGGTATCTCATGGTAGTTTTGATTTGCATTTCCCCGATTACAGGTGATGTTGAACATTTTTTCATATGCCTGTTGGCCATTTGCATTTCCTCTTCAGAGAAGTTTCTTTTTAGCTCTTCTGCCCATTTTTTGACAGGATTATTTTCTTTGTTTTTGTTGAGTCTCATCAGCTCTTTGTAGATTTTTGTGATCAGTCCTTTATCATTAGTGTTGTGTGCAAAAATGTTCTCCCAGTCGGTGGGGTTTCTCTTTGCAAAAACACTAATTTGAAAAGATACATGCACCCCCATGTTTATTGCAGCGTTACTTACAACAGCCAAGAGCTGGAAACAGCCTAAGTGCCCATCAGCTGATGATGAATAAAAACGTTGTGGCACATCTATACAATGGAAGATTACTCAGCTGTTAAAAAAGGATAAAATTTTGCCCTTTGCAACAACATGAATGGACCAAGAGGTTTAGTTTAGTGAGACAAGCCAGACAGAAAGACAAAGACTATATAATTTCACTCTGTGACTATACAGAAATTAAACAAGTGAATAAACTAAATAAACCAAAGTAAAACTTTTGCAATATAAGATGGATTAGTGGTTGCCAGCAGGGGAGGGGGGAAGGGCATGGGTAAACTGGGGCGAAGGGGACAATGGTGTAGTGAATGATAGAATTGGACCTGAGGCAGTGTAGACAAGTGCTGATTCCCAGCGATGAACACCTGAAACTCAGATAATAATGCAATGCTATGTCAAAAAAAAATCATTCTGTTATATATTCCTTTTCCCTTCTTGCTAGAATCACATTTTATGGTCTTTAGGTACAAAAATACATGCACACATACACATGCATATCGCCATGTATTTGGTAAATGTTCTATATACAATCAGCCCTCTGTCTCTGCAGGTTCCCCATCTGAGAATTCAACCAACCAGGGGTCAAAAATACCTACTATAAAGTTAGGGCTATGATGGTTTCCTCTCTCCTTAATATGTACAGTCTTCTTTTATTTTTTTTTTTTTTTGCTCACTCTCCCCTAAGCAGTATAGTACAACTATTTATATTAGCATGTCTCTTGTATTATCTGTTATAAATAATCTGGAGGTGACTTAGAGTATATGGGAGGATGAGCATAGGTTATATGCAAATACTATACCATTTTATATGAGAGAGTTGACATCCCCAGATTTGGATATCTGCAGGGAGTACTGGAACTGATGCTCAGAGATATCAAAGGATATACAGATATTGGTATAAATGTAGACACACACTTTGTTACATATAATTGTAAAAATGTCCTCCTAATCTCTCAGTCTATTTGAACCAACATCAGGTCAGCAACCTCCCTCTCTCCCCCTTTGTGATCAAGCAGAGCTCTAAGAACTGGACAAACTCTGCTATCTGCTTTCCAGTTTGGTTAAGTTCGTTCCTATAGAACAAGATGAAGAATCGTTTTCTGACATTGACCCAACCATGATTATTTTCCTTTTTGATGACTTGATCAGGGCAGAGGTGTGTACACTCCTCTCTGTAATTTTCACAAAGTGCATTTATTCAGCTCTCCCTAAGCATCTGGTGAACGCTGGGTGAGTGAGCATGTAGCAGCATTTGAGGGAGCCCTGATAGGGTCCCTCCCCATCACCTAATGGGGTCTCTCTCCCAGCTCTGACTAGTGACAGTCTCTCTGTCAGGTGAAGGTTCTGGCAACTTCTGGCCCTTCCTGTTCTTTGCCTTTGTCATTATCTTAGAAAGCAAAGTTGTTAGCCTTATTTTATCAGGAATAATCAAAACACTTAGCTCCTTCTTAGAGAACAAAAATCAGACAGTCCTGCAAAGAGGCCAGGAGTGGGGGACCAAAGGGGGAACCCCGTGGTGACAGGGCAGTTAAAATGTCCCCTACCGTCATTTCATGAATTATTCTTGCACGCAAGTGAAAATGAAGCTTGATTTCCTTTTCAAAAAAAAATAGCAATCCATCCCCAAAGTCAACCACCAAGCTGGATAACATCTGGAAAGTACTCAGAAGTAGGTAAAAGTCTTGGATTTTCTTCGTTTTCAAACACACAGTGGATTGTTTTCTCCAGCCTCATCTGTCAGCATCTAGGGAGGGTGAGGGTGGTGTCATCAAGGACCTTTAAAGGTTTTTCATGTGAAAAAGCAGCTTGAAATGATACTATCTCTGCAGGAAAAATAGTTCTGCGCAGAGGTCAGCCATTTGAAGTTCTGATTTCAAGAGGAAAGTAGAAGGAAGTGTGGAAAATAAAGAAGGCACCGACCCTGGGTGAATGCAAAAGTCTTATGTGACTTGGCTCACATTTTTCTCCAGCAGACAGAGTCCAGCGTGATGCTGGGTTGACTCTGTGACAAACGGACCACACGAAACAAAGAAGGGGGCAGTGCACAACTAAGACTGTTGCTATTGATAAGCTCTCCGGGGTACGATTTCAAGGAGTTAAGTTAATGGCCTCACTACAAAAGAGTCCCAGGGGTCCCTGAAGCTTGACCCCAAAACTTGAACTCTACCTGAACTGATTTTTTCCTTTTTTTTTTTTTTTTCTTTTTTGAGGTTTGAAAACATTGAATCAACTCCCCTCCCAGGACATTGGATTTCTGTGCACTCCAGCCCATCTGGGGGAAGAGGTGCCAAAACCACCACTGGAAAGGCTGCCCCGGAGGTATTTTCAGTCCGACTGGAAGCAGCAGGTAACGGAAATCTTGTGAGACAGCTTGTTCCCGGGAGATTTTTCCCCATCCAGTTTTGCTGACCAAAGCATTCCCCTGGTTTGGATAAACTTTGAATTAGCAATTGCGCTGGGAGACACTGGTTCTTGGTTCTATTTGCAATGAAAGTGCCTGGAAGCTAGACCCCCTCCTCTTGCATTCTGTAGCCACCCCCCTCCTGTCTGGGGGAGTGTTACTGCCTTCTGGACTCCAAACGTGTTCCACTAACCCTTCCAGGAATATTGGAGTGTGGTTGGGTAGATCATTTCAATTCATTCCAAGGTCCAAAACCGTGGGTATCTCTTTGGCATCTGCACTGAGCTCGGGGTGCTGTCTGATAACTGTGAATACAAGGGACTCAACCTTGCAGAAAAAAATGCAGACGCACTTTCATTGGGTCATATAAGTAGCACTAACAGCTCTTTGAGTCCAGTGGGAACAAATGGACATGTTGGGGATGCATCAGAAGTTAATAGCTCTTAGACCATAACAAACTCTTAGACCATAAGAACAAAGTGATTATCAGAAGGGGTCAATGAGTGGTGCTGGATGGGAACTGATTTTTGGTAATGAGCATAATGAAATATATGTAGATGCTGTTACTTAGATCTGTACACCTGAAACCTATAGAAAGTTCTAAACCAAGGTCACTGCAATGAAAGTAAAGATTACAGCTTATATTTAAAATAATGCAACTGGGCCTCCCTGGTGGCACAAGGGGTTAAATGTCAGCACCGTGAAGCTATCCACAGCCACTGCAGCACGAGTTCAATCCCAGGCCATGTTGCTGACCCACATCGTGCAGCAGACCTCTCCTGTCTCTCCCGCGGCTCCCCTCAGCAGTGTATTTCAGCCCTTCTGCCTGTTCTGCTCCCTGCTCTGTCTCTGGTGAATCCTCTCACCCCCCTCTACCATTGGCCTGTACCCCAGTTCTTGAATGCATAAATAAATAAATCTTTTAATAAAATAAAATAATGGATCTTACAGAGTGCTGCCCCCAGCATGCCAGTTGTCTTAGAGAATAGTTTGTTTTGCACAGATCAGGGAGTGGCAAGTTATTTTCCATGCTGAGCACACTTAACAGATGGGGGTTGTTCCCTGGGACACTGTCGAAAAAGATTCTGAGGCTGCATTTAGTCTTGGTGAGGATGGTGCTGTGGCCGGCTGGTTTTCATTGGTATCTGGTCTGGAGGGAGGAAGAGCAGGCAGGCCACAGGTATACCAGCCCCCAAGTAGGTACAGCCCAGGTAGGAATCCACGCAGAGTGGAAAGAAACGGCAACATGTAGACTTTCTCTGCCCCCAAAATCCCTTTGTGGCAAGAATCCTTCTGATACTTATTTGTGAGTCAAAAGCTAATTCCTGAAATTTAAAAAAAACAAAGAAGGAAATATCAGAACCCCACATCAGAATATCGCTGCCCATCTAGACCTCCCACTCTGTGGTTTTCCTACGGCTCTCAGCTCTGTTTAGATACCCTAGCCCAAAGTAAAAGAAAAAGAAAAAGAAAACCTTCCCACAGCATTACCATAAGACTTTGAAAGTGAGCTGTGGCCTTTCAGTAGGTGTAGACAAGGGATTATTTGAGAACTTCAGATTTGACCCAACAAGAAGAGGGGACTTCAGAGTAGAAGCTGGGGTATCCACCTAGGGTTGTGCTAGGGGGTGTGTGCATGCTGAGAAATGGAATTCCACACTCATGGGGAAGATTGAAGGCCCAGCCGAGGCCATCCTGACAGCTGGTTAGCAGGCAGCTCCTGGTGGTGCTGTGGCGAGCGGGTTACCATGACTGGAGAGCTTTAAAGCTGTCTGGGTATTTTGGGTATTATTCTTATTAAATTAAAGTTCTATTAAAGTGAAACATGTTACTATTTGGATTTCTGTATGCTTGGCGATGCTTGTTTCATAAATCTTGTAGGAGAAAATTGGCCCAATGGATTTGGATGTTGGTTAGAGCATTTCTTCAACATCAAGAAAATGGCCACACATTGTTTTAATTGTTTCCCTTGCAAATAATTTTTAAACAGCCTTATAAAAATGTTTTCCTTGCTTCACTCCCCAGTGAGTTAAAAATGCACACCCACGGCTGCAGTTGGCGTGATCTCTTGTGATTCCAGCAGTCGGCAACGGGAATGTATGAGGTGATTGTTTTTTTGGGGGTTGGGGGGAGGTGGAGACTGCTTTTCCTTGCAGTATGCAAAATGATCCTTTAAAAAATATAAGCAAGCTAATTCCTTAAAGCGTAGTACTTCCCACCCACATGTCTTGCCTAATTGAGGGACATGGAAAATGGATGAAGAAACAAACCTCAAACAAACCCTGTGTGTTGCTCCCATTTTAACACTAATTAATTATTGTTGCCGATAAACGGAAAGTGTGCCTGGAATTACATTTTCCAGAGCCTTTGCCCGGACCTACAGGGAGTGTGGGACATGTAACCCCAGGCTCCCGATGGCAGCAGCGGGACTTCTTGCTCACACACTCCTCCGTATGAAGGATGCTGTGCTTCGGTATCAGCTTGTGGTTCTAAAATGAGATGCTTTTCTCCTTCAATTATATTGTGGTGGATCAAACATTACAGAATAAGCCTCAAATAGGAGGGTAGCCTCACCATAAGTGGAAGCACATGTTTGCGTGTCCAGATAGAAAGCTCACATACTGACACCTTGACCTGCTCAGGCCGTTCCTGCCACGTCTCAGACTTGCCACAGGCACACGCTCTAAAGAAAGCTGACGTGTGGTCTTGACACAGATTTGCATGTCTTTAGAACATTTTTGAAAGCTGTGTTCCTGGGTTTTTCTACCTTGCCTGGGCCATCTTTTCCCTTCTCCTCTCCCCACCTTTAAGCCATCCTGTGTTCACTATGTAGCAGGGACCCCAGGGCGCCTAGAGGCCAAGGGGCATGAGAGGCTTCACCAAGGCCTGCTGCCTGAGCAGAGGCGCCTGAAGGCTGAGTGGCAGCACCAGCCTCCCTCCCCCAAGGTCCCAGCATATTCAGTCTGTGGCCACACAGCTTCCTGTGTGAGCAGTCCCCCTGGGGCTCAGGCTGCAGCAGCAGCAGGCAGCAGAGGTTCCCAGTCATACCACCTCAGGGCTTGCAGCGCCCCCTGGGCTGCAACATGGTCACCCCATGCCAGAGCAGGCTCCCGCAGTGGAGACGAACCCCAAACCCCATGGTCCTGGCCTGGGACCACTGGAGGAGCACTGGGCCCCTGCAGTAGGCCCCTGCAGAGCCTACCCTGCAGTGGCTGGGCCTGTGTCCCAGTGCTGCTTCGGGCTCCCCCTCGCCCTCACCCTGGTTCAGTGTGCTTCCCGTCTAGTTGAGGCCAGCTCCAGCTGTAGCCCCTCGGAATCCACTGGCCCATGAAGCTGCCCAGATCTCAGGACAGGTTGAGTCTGTCAGGCACTGGGCTTTTCCCTTTTAGATTTGGTTCCTGGATTGTAAGTAGACCAATCAAGTTCAAGCTCAGTTTCATTCATGGTGGTGGTGAGCTAATTATTCAGGTTGGAAAATGGCACTAATCAGGTGCTTTGGATTGAAAATGGTCCAATCAGGCTTGTGGTGTTGGAGATCCCTGAAAGAGGATATAAAGCAGAGCAAGAACCAGCTTGATTCATTCTGTTCCATGCCTTGAAGAGAGGAGGATTCAGCAGACAACCTCCAAAGAAGAACCCCACAGACATCCTCTGTGGGATTCAGCAGACACGCAGAACTTTGTAGATCTCCAGGCCTCAGAGACCCAGCTGCTGCACCAGCCTCTGGCCCTGCCTCTGACACTGCCTGCAAAGAGCACTGGTGGCCTGGCCGGTGTCTCAAAAAGAGCTGACATAAGCTGTTTTCTGTTGGTGTAGGCCCCCAACTCACAGACAGATGTAACACTGGTGTCTCTGACTGCCTCCTGGTGACAGGTGGTGACCAGCACCACTGACAAGTGCTTACCAGAACTGTTGACAGATGACCAGCACTCTGTGTCCACTCACCTTGGAAAGCTGTTTACTACTGATTGTCTGGCACCACCTCCCAGTGCTCTTAGCTCTGTTGCTGTCGGGTTTGACATTTGGTGCTGTCCAGCCTGATCTTGAGACTGTTGTTGGCTGCTACCACCTCCGGCTGCTACCATGAGTTGGAACCTGGTGCACCAGTGTGCCACCAGCTCCAGGCCCTCGTTGACGGGACATCACTGTCTCACAGGAGTGGCCTTTTGTTTGATATTACTGGGCGCGTCACACTATCTGGGGGTGAGAGAGCTTGCTACTGTGGTTTTGGAAACTCTTTGTTTCCTCAATCTCTTCTTTGTTAAATAATACACCCTATTGTACTTGTACCCTGATGCCTGGGTGGTCTTGCAATTGTCAGCACATGGGTGAGAACCCACATAGAGTGATCTGCCCCTCCCCCTTGGCACTGTCCTTTGGTACCGTTTTCATACTGTTTTATTTTTATTTTCTTAAAAGATTTATTTATTTATGCATACAAGAGCTGGGGTACAGGCCAGAGATGAGGTGGGTGAGAGGATCCACCAGAGACAGAGTGGGGAACAGAACAGGCAGACTGACCAAAATACACCGCCAAGGGGAGCAGCGGGTGAGACAGAAGAGGTCTGCCTCGCCTTGTGGGTTGCTCCCTGGCCGGCTGGGGATTGAACTCGCGCTGCAGAGGCTGCAGACAGCTTTGTAGTATGGTGTTTAACCCCTTGTGCCACCAGGGAGGCCCCAGTTTTCATACTGTTTTAAATCCAGGGTTGGAATGCTGTGTGCCTATGACCTTTCAGAGAAGAGGGACATGTATCATTTAAACCCTGACCAAATAGAGTTTTGGAAACTTGGACATGAGGGCAAGGAAATCTGAGGGCAGGGATCATTTCTTACTCATTTTTTTTTTTTTTATTTATAGTGCCTGAGTTCAGGATCAGGTTCAATGTATATGTTAAGAAAAGCATGATATGTAGAAAATCTGTTAATGTGCATATAAAGATGTTTCATGATTGACTGTAATCATCTGTTCATTAAAAGTCATCTTATTTGCTGATCTGGAATATAACAAGTCTTCTCAGAAAAGGATCATTTAATTTCTTTTTTATTTCAAATTTGGAATTATTTTTTTCCAGTAAAACAGATGCAGATGTACAGAAAATTTCTCAAGCTAGTACAGAGTCCACATACACCTACCTCCAGTTTCCTCTATGTTAACAATATATAATAGTATTATATATTCATTTATACAAATAATTGTATCATTTATATGCAATTATATATGTATATGTAAATTATATATATAAATATATGTATATATAAATTTAATCTATATTGGTTCAATTAATGAACCAAAATGGATATATTATTTTTCATTGAAGTTCATGGTTTACTCCTTGTCCCTTGTCTGTTCCAGGATCCCATATACGACACCACAGTGCATGTTGTATGAAGTCTCCTTAGGTGCATTTTGACAGCAGAAGCTTCTCAGTTTTCCTTGTTTTGACTGACCTTGACTATCTTGAGGGATAATGAGCATGTGTTTATTTGCTACTTTTAATACAGTCCTTTGATTGGGATCTGTCTGTTATGTTTCTCTTCTTTAGACTGGGTAACTCCAGTGTTTTGAGGAGGAAACCCACAGAAATAAATTGCCATATCCAGGGTATATGATATCAACAGGACTTACCACTGTGATATCAATCTTGATCATCTGGTTAGTGCAGTATTTGTCAGGTTGCCTTACTGCAAAGTTGCTCTGTTTTTCCCTATTTGCATTCTGTACTCTCTGGAAGGAAATCAAGGGGCTTTGTTCCCCTCCTTAAGGACAGAGTATCTACATAAATTATTTGAAATTCTTTTGCCTGCAAGATTGGTCACTTCTCCCTTAATTATCTATTCATTAAATCAAGTATCTCTATCAGTGTGAACAGAGTTCTAATTTAGTACTACATATATCTTTTTCTAATTGTTCCAACTTTAGCTACTGGGTGTCTTATATGGGATCCTGGGACACAGAAGGGACTCTGAGTAATCTTTCAAAAGTTCCTGTGCACTTTTGACATATTCCCAGCATTAGAGGTTTTATTTCTGAGCACATATTAATTTTCTTGCACTACAAGATGTTCCACGATCATCTGTGTTAATATTTTGTTGGGTGTTTTTGTGTTTTGTTATCATGAGATAGTGATTGTTATATTGTAGTATTTGTCATATTGCCTTTGTCTATTTTGGAATAAGTGTACTACTTACCTCAGAAAGAGCTGGAAAGTGTTTCTTATTCTGACAGCGGGCTTAATTTATCTCTTCTTTCTTTAATGTCCACAGGTTGAATATTAAGTTACTGAGTTTAGCATTCTCTTCTTTTCTCAACTTTCATTGCATCCCACAAATTTTGATAAGTTGTATTTTTACTTCATTCAAAATACTTAAAAATTTCCCTTGAGATTTCTTTGGCCCTGACTTATAAGTGCATTGTTCAATTTCCAAGTACTTGGGGGATTTTTCCAGTTATTTTTCTGTTATTGACTTCTAGTAAGAGCATACTTGGCATTATTTCTATTCTCTTGAGTTTGTGAAAGGGTGTGTCATGACCTAGAATCTTGGTGACTTTGAGAAGAATGTCTATTCTGCTAATTTTGGATGGAGTCTTCTATAAATGCCAATTAAATCAAGTTGATTGATAATTCTATTCATTCATCTATGTCCTATGATTTTCTGCCTATTAATTACTGGTAGACTGTTAAAGTCTTCAACTATGATAGTGTTTTTGTCTTTTTTTCTTTAAGTTTTTCCCTTTGCCTCATTTATTTTGATGTATTTTTTATTTATTTTGATGTATTTTTGTTAGGTGTATGAACTTTTAGGATTGTGTTGTACTGTGTGATTGACCCTTTTAATCATTTTGTAATGTTCCCTTTAACTCCTGGTAATCTTCCATGTTCTGAAGTCTACTTGAGTTTTCTTTTAATTAGAGTTAACATGGCATTTTCTTGCCACCCCTGTATTTTAACCTGAGTCAATATTTAAGTGGGTTTTTTGTGGACAACATATATTTGTGCTTGCTTTTATCCATCCTGACAATCTCTGTCTTGTACTTGGTATATTTAAATTAAAAATTTTAAACTTATTACTATGTAGTTGGGTCAATATCTGTCATGCTTTTAACTCTTTCTATTTATTGCATTTACATTCTGTAACCTGGTTCACTATGTTTTGTCCCCATAGATCAGACAGGAAAGTTGCAGATGCATTGCATGGGAGAATTTCCTTTCCCTGAGAAATAAGACTCTGGGAAATTCTTTATTCCTGGAGATTAGGCCTTTATTATAGAGAAGCCTATGCATTTATTTCAAATTGATTGCCCTCCCCCTTTCCATACCAAAGCCATGATTATGTCTTTTTTGGATCTTCACCTTGAAAAACTGGTATGAGTCTTAGAGAAAAAATCCATGAAAATACAGTGGCTACCCTAAGATTAGGTGAAACTAAGGAACTTCTGTTATACCAGTTAACCCTCATTCTCCAGTAATTCATCAAAATTACTGTTTAACAATTTCTATTAGTTTGTTACTTTGGCAGCTTTTGGTCTACTGAGAAAATCTCTCTGGCTGTGTCTCTCTGGATGTGCCTGTCTGTCCAGATTTCGGGGCAGTGTTAATCCAAACCTCAGTTCCCTGATGGATCCACAAAAAGTGATTTTCAGTTTGCTCAGCTTTTTCTTAATGTAGCGGTGGAAGTTATGACTTCCAAACTCTTGACATGTCAGAAACTGGAAATCCTGACTTGTTTTTCTTTAATCAAACTTTTTATTTGGGGATAATTATAGATTCACATGCAGTTTTAAGAAATAATACTGATTCTGTGTACCTTTTGCTGAGTTTTCTCCAAATGGTAAGATCTTGCAAAACTAGATAGGGCAATATTGCAACTGGGCTATTAATATTGATAGTGTTAGACACAGAACATTTTCCTCTTCACAAGGATCTTTTATATTGCCCTATTATAGCCACACACTTCTCTCCTCCCACTCCCATTGGACCATGAGAACCAGTAATCTGTTCTCTATTTCTGTATCTTTGTCACTGCAAGAGTTTTATATAATGAAATCATATAGTATGTAACATTTTGAGAATGAATTTCTTTTATTCACTACATTCCTTGGAGAGCTACCTAAGCTATTGCATGTATCAATAGTTGTTTTTTTAATTGTCGAGCAGGATTCCATTGTATGGGTATACCATAGTTTGTTAAACTATTCACCCATTTAAGAACATCTGGTTTATTTCCAGTTTAGGGTTATTATAAATTAAGCTGTATGAACATTTACTTACTGGTTTTTCTGTTAACATAAATTTTCATTTCCCTGGGATAAATGCCCAGGAATGCAATAGCTGAGTTATACAGTAGTTTCATGCTTTTTTTTTTTTTAAAGACATTGCCAAATTGTTTTCCTGAATATCTGTGTCATTTTGTATTACCACCAGCAATAGATGTGATTCACTTCTTCAACACTCACCAGAATTTGGTGTTATCACTATTTTCTATTTCAGTCATTTTGACAGATGTATGATTTTGATTTGCATTTCCCTAGAGTCTAATGATATTAAATATTTTCATGTGCTTATTGGCCATCTATATCTTCTTCTGTGAAATGTCTGTTCATGAGTTTTGTCCACTTTCTCATTGAATTGTTTATATATATTTTTTGCCATTGAGTTTTAGAGTTCATAGATACTCATCCTTTGTCAGATATGTGGTTTTCAAATTTTTTTCCCAGTTGATAGCTTGTATTTTTATTCTCTTAAGAGGACCTTCACATAACAAAAGCTTTTTTTTTTTAGTTTGATGAGCTGCATTTACCATTTTTTTCTTATATGGATCATACTTTCGATGTCAAGTCTAATAACTCTTTGCCTAGTCTTCGTTCCTAGAGATTTTCTCCTGTTTTTTTGTACAAGTTTTGTAATTTTTCATTAAAGTCCATTATTATTTTGAGTTACTTTTTGTGTAAGATGTAAGGGTTTAGTCAAGACTCTTTTTTTTGTTGTTATCTATTGATACCCACTTGTTTCAGTGCTATTTATTGAAGACTACCTTCCATTGAATTACTTTTGCACCTTTGTCAAAAATCAGTTGGGCATCAATTTCTGTCTTCTCTATTCTGTCCCATTGATTTATGTACTTATCATCCCATGAAACCACATGGTCTTGATTACTGTGAATCACTTAGGAAAGAACTTTAAATTTGCTAAGATTTCATTGTGGCCTAGATCATAGTCAATTTAAATGATGTTTTACTTGTATTTGGAAAGAATGTTATTCTGTTGGGTTCAAGCTTATTCATACACATAAACTAATCTGCTAATCATACTTGCCTATTTTGTTCCAATATGTTTATCCTGTTTTTAAGTCCAATTAATCCGTTAGCTTCTGCTAAAAAACAAAATATGCTACATCATGATGAACTTGTCAGTTTCTCTTTGTGTAGGACTAGCTCATGTATTTTAAATTGTGTTACTAATTGCATGAAAATTAATGATTTGTGCACCTTTTGGTAGATGGTTTTTATGGTTAAATGCTCTCTGAAAATAAATGCTAAGCCTTTCCTACTTTAAATTCTAATTGTTTTTTTTATTGCTGAGTAGTATTCCATTGTGTATATATACCACATCTTCTTGATTCAATCATCTATTTTTGCGCATTTGGGTGGATGGAGCTGGAAGGGATCATGCTCAGCGAAATAAGCCAAAAAGAAAAAGAAAAATACCGGATGGTCTCACTCATAGTAGGAATTTAGAAAGCCTAAATAAGGGACCAGGAGAAATACTAATTATAATAAAATATAAAAAAATTCTAATTGGTTTGATGATTTTTTAAAAAGATTTATTTATTTATGCATATAAGAACTGGGGTAAGGCCAGAGATGCTGGGGTAAGAGGACTCACCAGAGACAGAAAGGGGAACAGAACTGGCAGATTAACTGAAATACACTGCTGAGGGGAGCATCAGGGAAAACAGGAGAAGTCTGCTGTGTCATGTGGGACAACTCCCTGGCCAGGGATCGAACTTGTGCTGCAGTATCTGCAGATTGCTTCATAGTGCTGACACTTAACCCTTTGCACCACCAGGGAGGTCCCAGTTTCATGACTATTAATGGGATTTTTCAGTGCATTTTTGTTTGTCTTTCTTAAGCATTGCTTTGCTTTATTTGAAAAAAAACTGTCACCACTCTTTTAATAAGTGAGTTTGGCCTGTTCCGTTATTTTGAAGTTACACAGATTTGGAATTATTTCTACCTCTCAGTTTCTTTTCTGCTTGTACTCCTGGCAGACATGGTGGTTCCCACATGTACCTTTCCCAATATTGCTCCCTACTTCTTGTGACAGAAACCTGCTTTTGTTCAGGTATTGAACCTTATTGGACACAGCCTCAGGAGATGAATTTTGACTTATAAAAACCAACCATATAGTCCCATTTCCTCTTTTAATTTTGGAGTGATCATGTGACCTAATTTCACCAAATAAGCAATAGGGCAAGTTTACTGGGAACTTCTGGCAGAGATTTCCCTTTTTGCTAAAAAGGGAGAAACTCCCCTTGAGAAACTCTAAGGTCTTCCTTCCTGTATTTGAATGTTGGAAGTTGTAATGCTTGGAGCTAGGGCAACCTTCTTTCAAACATGAGCAGGCGGCCAAGAAAACTGCAGAAAATCCCACACTCAGACACCCACCAAATATGAGCTTTAGGAAACATTAATGTCACTATTGTATAAAATGCTTTGAGTTGGATAAAGGATCTACCATCTACCCAGCAATTCCACTCCTAGGAATTTGCCCAAAGGACACAAAAACATTAATTCGAAAGGAAACCTGCACTCCCATGTTACATCACAACACTATTTACAATAGCCAAGATATGGAAACAACCTAACTGCCCAAAAACAGAGGAATGGCTCAAGATGTGGTCTATATATACAATGGAATACTACTCAGCAATCAAAAAGATAAGCTCATTCTATTTGAAGCAACATGGATGGAGCTAGAAGGAATTATGCTCAGTGAAATAAGTCAGAAGGAAAAAAAATAAATATTGGGTGGGTTCACTTATAGGAGGAATACAGGGAAACTGGACCAAAAAAAAAAAAAAAGACAAAACTTGCAGGCAAACTATAGATTTGAGGCATACAGTAGGGGAGGGGAAGGGGCAGGGGTTAAACAGGGGAGGGACAAGCACAAGGGACCATGGTGATAGTTACAGGTGATGTGGTGGAGGGAAATTTATGAAGACTACATATGAGGGGAGAAATCAAATATTTTAAAAATAAACAAAAAACAATGAACAATGATGTAAGAAAATTAAAAAGTTAAAAAATATATTTTTAAATGCTTTTAGTTGGGTAAAACATACTAATAGGCCCTCTGGGGTAAACACACTCCCCCATGCTTATACATGCTCATACATTTAACGTATCTTCTCCTGAGCATTCAGCTAAGCTCTTTTCCTCCTCTTTCACACTTTGGTAGGATCACATGACTGGGTTCTCCAGTAGAATGTGGCAGAAGTGATACAGGCCCCATTCCAGGTTTGGCCTCTCAAACCTTCCCTATGATTCTCCATGCCTTCTTTCTCCTCCTTTTGGCTGGATAGAGGCAAGGGATCAATCTAAGGGGGATTTCAGATTCCTGAAAGACAGAGAGGCCAACAGTAAGGCACCTAATGTAGTGCCTGCTTGTTGGCCAGGCAAGAACACGGAATGGATTCTAAATGAGCTGCAGGCAGGCGTTCTCTTGCCTCTCTGACTTTCCAGAGTGTCTAAGATGGGGAGTAGGGCAGGAGTCAATGGTTTAGTGCAGGCTGGGTGATCTCTACATTCTGATTTGGCTCCTGAAAATATCATTTCAATGTAGTTTCTCTTGTTCCTGGCCCTACATGACACCTCTCTCTCTCTCTCTCTCTCTCTCTCTCTCTCTCTCTCTCTCTCTCTCTCTCTCTCTCTCTCTCTCTCTTTCTCTGTCTCCACCCCACTCTCTCTTCTTCCCTCCTTTTTTGTGTCACCTCATTATCCTTTTGGTACATCTA
Source organism: Talpa europaea (assembly GCF_964194135.1). Taxonomy (NCBI): domain Eukaryota; kingdom Metazoa; phylum Chordata; class Mammalia; order Eulipotyphla; family Talpidae; genus Talpa; species Talpa europaea. Next base: position 137,904,122 of record NC_140068.1, read on the forward strand.
ATAATTCTAGTGATAATCTGTTGAATTTGTGTCTTCTTAGTAGTTAGTTAGTTCTTTGCTTCATTGAATTTCTCATTTTTTTCCCTTGTCTTTTTATTGGTTGATACACTAATCTTTATTTCTTCCATCTGAGTGCTTTGTGTTCATTTTGCTTTCCTTTTTTTATATTCTTGAGGTGGGGGTTTAAATTATTGATTTGATACATTTTCTTTTTTCTAATTTAGGCACTTAGTGATATAAATATCCCTGTCAGCACTGTTAACTGTGTCCCACAAATTCAGTTATGTTATATTTTCCATTTTATTCATTTCAATATATTTTTTTAAATTTCCCCTGAAACTTCCATTTTTACCCGTGGATTATTTAGAAGTGCATTATTTAGTTTCCAAAATTATTTATTTTTTATTTGATTCCATTATGGTCAGAAACAAATTCTAAAAAATTTAAATTATTTGAAACTTTTTGAGGTTTGTTTATGGTCCAGGATATAGTCTGTCTTGGTACATTTCTGGGGATGCTCGAAAAGAAGGTGCTTTCTGCCACTGTTGGGCAGTGGCTTATTAATGTCACTTAGATCTTGTTGATGTTGTTATTGAGTTTTTTCTGTATCATTAATGATTATCAAGTTGCATCAGTTATTAAAATAAGCATTGTTGAAGTTTCAAACTGTAATTATGGATTTTTCTATTTATATTTCCATTCAATTAGTTTTTTCCTTCATGTGTTTAGTAGCTATGTTGTTTGATACACACATTATTACAGCTATGTCTTCTTGGTAGGTTGATCTTTGTATGCTTATCTTTATCTTTGGTGATTTTATTTTCTTGATTTACTTCATCTGATATTAATATAACCACTCCTGATTTACTTTGATTAATGTTTGCATTTTATTTTCAGGGAAATTTAAAAAATTTAGCCTGCCACTATGTATCTTTTAATCAATGTGTAAAACCATTTATATTTAGTGTAGTTTTTTATATGTTAGGGCTTAACATGTAAAAGGCTTAACATTACATTTCTTGTTTTCTCTTTGTTCTCCCTTTTTATTTCTGTTTTCTTTCTCCTGAATATTCTTTAGAACTGATATATTTATGATTTTGAGTGTAACTCTTTTTTTTTTTGTGGGACCCTTGCTGGTGGCCGGGGAACGAACTGGCACTGCAGAGGCTGTGGGCAGCCTCACAGCCCAGTGCTCAACCGCTGCGCCACCAGGGGAGGCCCTGAGTATAACTCTTTTTATACCTGTTTTGGTGACTAACATCACAGCCTGCTGGCACAAACATTTTCCCAGCTTAAATATGGAGTTGCATTTCTATTTGCTTCTTTACTTTTCCCCAAGTACTTTTATGGGTTTTACAATAAGTTTATTTCAAACATTTCTTCTAAGTACAACATCAATTCATCACATATAATTTGGAAGACTCAAGAGGAGATCAAAAATATATTGTATTTGGGCCTCCCTGGTGGCACAAGAGGTTAAGACACAACCTATAAAGCTATCTCCAGCTACTGCAGCATGAGTTCGATCCCGGGCAGGGAGCTAACCACATGGTGCAGCAGACCTCTCCTGACTTGCCTGCTGCTCCTATCAGCAGTGTATTTCACTCAGTCTGCCTGTTCTGTTCCCAACTCTGTCTCTGGTGAATCCTCTCACCCCCCACACCACTGGCCTATACCCCAGTTCTTGTACGTATAAATAAATAAATCTTTTATATATATAGTATTTATCCATATTTTACTCTCTGTGTTTTTCCTTCCTTCCTGATATATCCAGATTTCTGCTTTGTTTCCTTACTATTTAGAGAACTCCCCTTAGCTATTCTTTTAGAGTAGGTCTGATGATGGCAAATTATCTTCCTTTCCCTCATCTGAGAATATCATCATTTCCCTTCAAACTTCAAGAATATTTTCACTTGATATATGATTCTGATCTGACTATTCTTTTATTTCAGTATTTTAAAAATGTTGTTCCACTTCTTTCTGGCCTCCATGATTTCTGATGAAAATATAATGACATTTTTATTTTTTTCCCTAAAAACAAAGTGTCATTTCTAGTTGTCTTCAAGATTTTTTCTCTGTCTTTAATTTTCAGAATTTGACCTGATACATCTTGGTATAGATTTCCTTGGGTTTATCCAGTTTAGGATCTGCTCAGCATCTTAAATCTGTAGGTTTCAGTCTTTTGCCAAATTTGGGGAAATTTTAACCATTACTTCTTCAAGTACTTTTTCATCCCTGCTTTCTTTGACTTCTCATTCTGACACCCTGGTAATACAAAGCTTTATTATAGTCCCACAAGTCTATGGGCTCCTGTTAATTCTTTCAGTCTTTCTTTTCAGATAGGAAATTTCTACTGTCCTGTCTTCAACTTCACTGATTTTTTTTGTCCCCTCTATTCTGTAATCAAACCCATTCACTGAGTTTTAAGTTTTTGACTTAGTAAATTCCATTCCAAGATTTTTCATTTAGTTCTCTCCCCCCTTAATTTTTTTCTTTCTTTTCTGAAACATTTTTTCATTTGTTATGTGAGTTTGTAATTGCTGTTGACATATTTTTATCATGGTCACTTCAAAATATTTTCATATCTTTCTATAATCTCTGTTATCTCAGTGATGGCATCTATTGCTTATTTTTTTCATTCAAATTGTATTTTCCCTGCCTGAGTGATTTCTGATTGAAGCTTGGACATTTTGGGTATTACATTATAATACATTATTTAAATGCTCTCTCTTATCTAACTTCCTGTGACACTGTTCAGGCAGGGAAAAAAAGCAAGGGACACTATCGCATTACTGATTGGTGAAGATAGAAATCCAGTACCCCACACGGGATGTCAGGAGAAAGGAGGAAAAACCTCATCACCCTCCAGCATGAATGAAAGTCCTAGCTCCCCTCTCAGCCATCTCTGACGCCACCATGGTGGGAGGTTAGGGGCTCATTACAGCTCACTAAGGGTGGAAAATTGAACTCTGCATTTGGCCTTTGCTAGTGTGAACGGGGCCAAAGATTTTTCTGTGGTATTTGACTAGAGTAGAATGGTTAATGTCTAAAACTTTTCTGCCTTGTTAGACACTCCTTTCTTGGTTCTTTAGCTAGGGAAAGCAGACTTTTATTGGGGCTCCCTCCCCCATGCTGATTAATGTTGGTTGCTGCCTTATTCATTTCTAAGTCTGGAATATATGAGGCAAAAATAAAATCCAAGGGACTCTGCTATGCTATTTCTTAGGTCTCTATGCCACCAACTGTTCTAATCTATTCTCTCCATCTCTCAGAGTTCTCTTTTGTTTGTTTTATTTATAAGTCCAAGATTACTTGTATTTAAAAAGTAGAATGGGGGAAATACTATATCTCTCTAGAAGCAGAAGTCCTACTGAGTCGTGTTTTGTCTTATGGTTTATTTTCTTAGTATAAAAGATATACATGTTCAGAGGAAAATTCAGAAAATTATGGGGAACTTATAAAAAATTGTGCTTAATGGTATGTCCACTATATTAGCACTTTCTTTCATTTCTTTTTTTCAAGTTCACACCTTTTTTTCTAAATAAAGGATTACTGTGAATTTATTTTTATATCTTATATTTAATATAAAACATCTAACTGTATATTTATACTTAATATACAATATTTATATTTACTATATAATATTTAATATAAAAATATTAAATAAAATATTGTATTTTATTATAAATATTGTCCAGAACCAGTTATTAATAACTGCATAACATTATAGTATGAGTGGATTCAAACACTACCCTATTTTAGACACAAATTATGTCTAATTCTCTGCTTCTCAATATAATGTTATAATAAATATAACAAATATTAGTAAATGTTACTACTAACATTTATCACTAAATAATGTTGAAATAAATATATTTATACCTTGTTTTGCACTTTAGATATTTTCCTGAGATAGATTCTCACAAGAAAGATATGTACCATTTTAAATTTCTTTATCCACATTTCCATGTTCATTTCTAGAAAGATTAAATGCATGTGCTGTCCACCAGAGCAGGAGAAACTGTTTTCAGTGTTGGCTTTGAATGTTGTCACATGCAAATCTGCCATGAATAACACCTTCCCAAGGAAACTGTAGGCCCATTTTGCTTATAGGGAGTAAGTAACTCTTAGTGAGGGCTAGGAGAGCATTAGAACTCATTGAATATAATTCTTTCATTTTATATAGAAGAAAAGTAGTCAGAAAAGTATGTGTGAAGTAAGCTTTTCTTCCACCTGGAGCCACAGCTGCTGCCTTCAACAGAAGTTGACACCCTACGTGGGAACCCTGCCTAAAATGTTGCTTCATACCAGTTTAAGGAAAAAAAAAAACCCAAAAAACAAAGGGCATCTACTGTTTGTAAATAACCTGGCAGAGAAGGGGGGTGTGAAATTGTCCCTGAGTCACAAGACATCTGAAGTTCCATTTTCACACAGCAACTATACCATCTCACAAATCATCAACCTCCCTTCTGGATTCTTCTGGGAAAAAAATGAAAAGGTGGTTGGGGTTGGGAAGTAATTCCAGAGACTTGGGACAAAGTCCTTACTTCTATTCTGACTTGTACCAGTTACACAACCATTCTGGTCTTGGGAGTTTTCCTTTAAAATGAGAAGACTGAATGATAAAGACAAATGCAAAATGACTTCGCTCATAGGCGGAATATAAAGAAATAAAACTAAGCAAGAGACAAAACTAAACTAAAACAAATTCTGGAAATCTGACTGTAGAATTGAGGCCCCAGAGGGGGAGGTAGAGAGAAGTGGGGGGAAGCCCACTGAACTGTGGTATAGGATGGTGAGTGTGGTGTGCTAAGGTACACCTGAAGAGGTGTGAATCTGAAACCCCTAAATCACTAAAAAAAGGTACAATTTTAAAATAAAATTGAAAATAAAAAACAAAATGAGAAGACTAGGTGAGGCACCCTCTGGGGCCATGGTCCCATGGAGAACCTAGAACCCAGCAGGGCCCAGCAGGGGGCAGCACCAAGGTGCTCCAAACAGTCCAGCCCATCAGGGTTTGTAGAGCCACTCTTATCCTCTCGTTCCACTTCAGGTCACCCCATAAAACCTGCCATCCCTCTCTCACTTCAGAGGAGGAATCCCAGCCTTTGCCCAGCTGCAGAGGACACGGTGGCCCTGGAACACAGGGCGCGCTGGTTTCTGGTGCCTCAGGCTGTGAGCACCGGATAGAGTGCAGGGCAGGGCCTAGCCTTTCACAGAGTCCACAGACCCCAGCGGGCCTCACGGAGTGGATGAAGTGTTTGTGACAGGGCCCACGTTCCCGTCAGCGAGCTCGCAGCTTCCATCTCCTCAGGGAAGGCCCCGGCCTCTGGCCAGTGCCGGGCCTGGGCGGCTGTGCATTGCAGCCATGTTTTCGGAGTGACTTCAGTGGCCCTGACAGGACCCACATTTCCAGTCAGCTGTCAGCCACACACGAGATTATCTGTGAGTGGAAACTGTCACCGTCTATTCCTGCTTGGGTTTTGGCAGCTGCCTCTGGCAGGACAGTGCATCTGTCAGACCAAACTGAAGAGAGGTCCCTCTGCACCCACGCGGGGCGGTGTCCCTTGTGAGCAGCTGCCAGAGAGAGATGTGCTGGAGGGACTGGCAGGGAGGTCAGCTTTCCCAACCTTGCGATGGAGACAGGGCTGTATCACAGGACTGTGTGGGGACTGAGAAGTGCTGGGTGGTTCCGGAAAAATCTGGCGGCCATATTTAACAGGAAAAAAAAAAAAAAAGATAGAGAAAAGAAAACATCAAGGTGTGGGGGTGGCAGTATGGAACTTCTTGGAAATGAAGAGAAAGAAAATAACAAGCTGGCAACCTCAGCTTTGACCTTTCCCTGGACTGGGGCTGCCGACTGGCTAGCTCCACTTGGCCTTTCTGATGTCACCTCAGAGTCAAATGATCCAAAACTGAGATCATCCTCCCCCAAACTGGCTCCTTTTCCTAGTTCTGTCAGCAAAACCACACTTCCAGACTCCCAGCCCAGGGCCTTTGGGAAAACCTTTGCTTTCCCTTCTTCACGTCAAATCTGTCCCAGGCCCTGCTGGCGCCCATCTGACTCCGGATGTCTCCTTCACCTTCTCTAACCTTCCTGAGTCATGATTTCTAAGGCATTACTCACAAAAGTGAGCGAAATTAAAGTGACCACCTAAGAAAAGGAATGTCAAAACGGAGAACTAAACCCCAAATTGGAATCCACCAGGGGATTTCCCATTGCTTCATCCTGCAGGCAGCAGCCCAGCCCAGGGAAAGCACTTCCACGGCTCCTGGGCCTCCAGAGCCACATCTCTCCAGCTTGGAGCACTGGCCCCTGACCTGACCCTTCCTGGCATTTGCTAGTCCTGTTCAAGACCTGCTCACTCATTCTACTGGCTGCCCCCTGAAACTCCTGCCCTTTGGCCCCTGAACATGCTTATCTTTCAAAACCTAGCTCAGCTTTTCATCCTGTGCCTTGAGTGGGTTCTCTTCACTCATACCTGCCCCAAGTTCCTATTGCAACCACAGCAAGGACCTGAGACACCCAGAACTACTTGTTACCTATTGAGTTGGTGGCATTGCAAATTGGGCAGAGTTACTTAATGTTGCCTTTGCTGTCTTATCTGTAAAATGGTACTTTAGGGTCAGTCGCCCCAAAAGGGACAGGTAAGCTATTCTAATATGCTCCCAGAGCAGCCTCTTCCTCTATCACCTTGGTATGAACTAGAGGTCAATCAAGACACCATAAGGGACTCCCCTGGTGGCGCAGGCGGTTGAGCACCATGCTGTGAAGCCGTCCACAGCCTCTGCAGTGTCAGTTCGATACCAGCCGGCCAGCAAGGTTCCCACATGGCACAGCAGACCTCTCCTATCTCATCTTCTGCTCCCCTCAGCAGTGTATTTTGTCAGTCTGTCTGTTCTGTTCCCCACTCTGTCTCTGCTGAACCCTCTCACCCTCCTGTGCATCTGGCCTTACCCCGGTTCTTGTATAAATACATAAATAAATCTTTAAAAGAAAAAAAAAAGACACCATAAGCCTGAAGAAATCTGTTACCATTACTTAAATAGTACAGATAGTTTTAAATTAAGAACCTTGATAGCTTTAGAAACGTTTTGTCCTTTATCCTTTTTCCTAAATAAAGAAGCTTCACCCCCTTTAAAAAAATATTTATTTATGCATACAAGAACTGGAGTATAGGCCAGAGGTGTAGGGGGGTGAGAGGATTCACCAGAGACAGAGTGGGGAACAGAACAGCCAGAATGACTGAAATCCACTGCTGACAGGAGCAGTGGGTGAGACAGGAGAGGTCTGCTGTGCCACGTGGGTCACCTCCCTGGTTGGGGATCGAACTCATGCTGCAGTGGCTGTGGGTAGCTTCACAGTGCTGCGTCTTAACCTCTTGTGCCACCAGGGAGGCCCCTGTCCCCTTTTTGAACTAGAAGAATATAGTTTATAAGGATATCACCCAGGTGTTGGTTTATCATGGAAATGTCCTCTCTGAGAATCTCATCTTTACTCAGAATGAGATTGAGTCCACACCCTTTTGTGTGTCATGTGAATCCCCTCTCCTTTATGCCCAGATCCTCCCCCACAGGATAAATATCCCCAGTCTGCCCCATTCTTCTTTAGAATTTACAACTATGTAAATTCTGCATATTGATGTTATTAAATTTTGAATTTTTTTTTCTCCTGCTAATCTGCCAAATGTTAATCTGTTCATCCATTAGTCTTAGAAGAACCAAGATGCGTTGGAGGAATTTTCCACTTTGCCCTGGTAAAACTAAATGTAGTACTATATTATAAGGTTGTAGAGATAATTAAATAGGAGATTGTACACAATGAGCTTACAAGAAGTCTGGCAGTTAACTAATAATCACTCTATAAATTCTTATCACGGTTGTGCCTTTTCTTATTCTCCCATTTCACCTTTCTACTGTTTGTTGATTTTTGTGGGGTCATTTTGTCTATTCCAGCTAAATTGTTCTTCCTTGGCTGGCCCCTCTCCATAACCCTTCTCCCCCCACAACACACACACACACACACACACACACACTGACATACTGGACATTGAGGGACAAATACTGGGTCTGAGTAAATAGTGGGTTGATAGACTACTGATCTGTCCTATCTGTATGAGGAGGGAGGCGAACTGGGACCTTCATTCTCTGTAACAATGAAACATGAACCCTCAGTTAACAAGGAAGGAACTCCAAAGAGGGTAGTGAGGAAATGATCTCTTAGGAGACAGTTATTTAACCAAATATCACCTCTAGGAAAAAATAGAATAATGTGATTTTGTACAAGGAGCTCTACAGCTTCTTGTTCAGAAGTGGAGCAGGAATGCCAGCCTTGGTGCAGGTCAGGTTTCATGCACCGATGGAGTTCAGATTTTGAAGTCTGCACCAATTTTGAAAGTGTACCATTCAGGTTTGAAACCCACAGACCCCAAAAGCCATAAAAGCCAGGGAGCAGATGGATTCTAAGAGCTGTCCACCACTGCCTGATCCTCTGTACTACCTGCTGACTGGCACTGCTAACTTGTGCCAGCGCCATCCCTAGAGCTGTCTCTTATTGCTGTTGCCTCTTACACTGCTGGCCCAGCCTCCAGGCTGCTCCTGCTGGCTGCTCTGTTGCTGCCTTGGGAACAGCACCTGTAATTACTTCCAGCTGCCCCGTGAGTTGGGTCCTGGTCTACTGCTTATCCATGTGCCACCAACTCCAAGCTCTGATTAGAGAGACAACACCAACCTTAACGAGCAGGTTTGGAATTGGACAACTGGACACTGTAGACGCTATCTGGGGTAGGACAGCTGGCCATTTGTGTCCTTAAAAACTCTTTTCTTTTTCTCTATCTCTCCCAGTTTCCCCCTTGTAAATAAACCCCATTGTTGTTATACCCTGAGTTTGAATCATTTAAGCACATGGATGAGGACCCACAAACTGTGACATTCCCCAGGCTTGTAGCATTTAGGTTTGACACATGGGGAATTTGTAAAGAACAATGGTAGAGTAACGACCAGTTCTAGAGTCTGGATTTCAGTCATGTCAGAGGAATTAGAAGAAAGGAGAATGGCAAAAAGATGCCCACTGGATGATTTGATTTAATGCAGGAGTAAGACGCTTCAGCAACTCTTTCCTCTCATAATTCCAAAACCATTTTTCATCAGACAAAACAGGACCAAAGGCAAAGTTGAAATAGGAAACCAATAACAGGGAATTAAGGACAGGAAAGATGAGCTCAGATATTGAAAAATTCTTTTATCAAGTTATGCCTTAAAAAAATGAAATGAGAAGACAAGCAGCAACAGCCCTCAAATCCCTCTCAGGTTTTCCAGTCTGGGACTTTTGCAGTGAGTGTTGCTGCCTGTCCCATAATTGTTTGAATCAAGCCCCAGGGCATTGATTTTATCTCTTCTGATTTATTCATTTCTTCCTTACTTGTTTTCCTATCTCTAAATTGCACCATTGTATAGAATCTGGGCCTGGTTACAAAGGTGACTGCACCATTCTCTCAACAGTGCCCACATTAATCACTAATCACACTGCCCTCTCTCCTACTCTCTAAGCTCAGGACGCTTCACAAATCCCATCGTGTCATCAGTGACATCTCCTCCATTTCCTTCCACTGCAGCAACACCGCAGGGAGGTGAAAACCAACCACAAAGGCACATTTAGGGTATAAAGATCTATGGTGTCAGCTTTGACCAGAAAGGCAGAGGAAAAGGCACCTTCAAAGGAGATGCCTCTCCACTAAGATGCAAACAAGACAGAGCAAAGAGTGGTTGGCTAACTGGTCACTCTGTAATGTCCAAGATTCTGTGGGATCTAGGTGCAGTGTTTTGGTTTCAGGACTAAAACAGCAGTTTGGGTTGGTAGAAGATAGAAGCGGGAGCATTTGCACCCTGGCCTATGTGTGCAAATTTCCGGTCAGTCTGAAGCCATCCACAGTGAAAGAAATATAAACCATTTTCCCTGGGTCATGTCTGCCTTTAAAGATGTTAGTTTGCAGGGCCTCCCCGGTGGCGCAGCGGTTGAGCGCTGGGTTGCGAAGCTGCCCGCATCCTCTGCAGCATTGGTTCGATCCCCAGCTGCTCCCCGGCCACCGGAGGAGGGTCCCACATGGCGCGCAGACCTCTCCTGCCGCCCGCTGCTCCCCTCAGCAGTGTACTTCGGTCCTTCTGCCTGCTCTGCTCCCCGCTCTGGCTCTGGTGAATTCTCTCACCCTTCCGCACTTCTGACTGTACCCAGTGCTTGTATGTATGTATGTATAAATCAATCCATCAATCAATAAATAAATCTTTATTAAAAAAAAAAGGTGTCAGTTTGCAGGATCAAGTTTGCTGCCATGATAATGAGAACTGAGTCTCTGGCACCCACTGCCTTGTCCCCCTGCGCAAAAATAAGAACTGTGGAGAAATTGGCTGTGGCCTACCTGGAGGGCAAGGAGGGACGAGGGGTGGTGCCACTACTGACTCTAAATAATCTTAGCCTATGGGCCTCCCTGGTGGCACAAAGGGTTGAGACAGAACCTATGAAGTTATCCTCAACCTCTGCTGCACATGTTCAATCTCCAGCCAGCCAGAGAGCAACACTTATGATGCAGCAGACCTCTCCTGACTCGCCCGCTGCTCCCCTCAGCAGTGTACTTCCGTCAATCTGCCTGTTCTGTTCCCCACTCTGTCTTTGGTGAATCCTCTCACCCCCCTGTGTTACATAGGCTTGAGACAGGCAGATCTTCTCTAGATCCTAAAATAATCTTTCCCTGTCCTGGAGAGCTAATCCCAGAAATTAAATAGCAAAGTTTTGGTTATTAGAAGGTCTGTGATCTGCTCTTTATCTAACACTAGTCTGGAGCTAGCTTCAGGCCACTGGCTCCATCATTCAGTCAGGGAATGCCTGGGAACAAAGCCCAGCTTTACAATTCATTTAAGGAAAACTTTGTTGAGATGACAAATCTATAAAAAATAAATAAATAAAATTATCAAAACCACGAATCTGCCTGCCCCACACACAATGCCTTGGAGAGCAAACAGTGCTGCCTATTAGAACAACTGCTAGACTCCCAGGCATGTTCAGAAGTGACTGTGTCAAAATTGCCATTTCAGGGTCATTGCCAGTGACCGTGGAGGTCTGCCTTTCACGGGTCACAGGGAAACATGTGCTTGGTAGCTCTCCAGGCGTTTACTGCCATGATCCAGCCATGAGCTGCCAATGTTGGAGCCAACAGGAGTGTCTGGAAATGTGCAAAATTGCCTTCCCGTGGCCTGCCTGGCACAAGCTTTGCCCAAAGTTTTCCTGCGAGTATCCAGTCCCTGAGTTTATGGAAAATGGGGAATAATTCTGATACTCCTTTTGACTCTGCCAAGGTTCTATGCTGTTGTGGTCACTCTGGCTCCAACCCCAGTTCATCCTTGATCCAAAGATCTTGGAGGGTCTGGTTCTTAATAATTAAATATGTGTTAAGAAAAGCCAATGTGGGCCTCCTTGATGGTGCAAGCACCGCCCTATGAAGCTATCTGCAGCCTCTGCAGCACGAGTTTGATCCCGGCCGGCCAGGGAGCTACCCATATGGCGAAGCAGACCTCTCCTGTCTCACCCGCTGCTCCCCTCAGCAGTGTATTTCAGTCAGTCTGCCTGTTCTGCTCCCCACTCTATCTCTGGTGAATCCTCTCACCCCCTTCCCCGCATCTCTGGCCTGTACCCCAGCTCTTGTATGCATAAATAAATAATACTTTTAAAAAATGAAAAGAAAAGCCAATGTGATATAACATGTCATTGTCGTGTGTGTGTGTGTGTGTGTGTGTGTGTGTGTGTGTGTGTGTGTGGTGGGGCAGAGGCTAGTCTCCCTCTACTCTTTAGAGCCATACCACTGGAAAGGAATTAAATTGACATGAGACATTAGCAAGAGGAAAAGAAACACTTTAAATCCGTGCACACAGAGGCCCATACATAGAGTAATGAGCCTCCCATCTGGTCACTGCAGTGAGGGTGCACAGTCTCTAGATGGGGGAAATACATTTAGGAGGGAAAGGAGAACTAAATAACTTTGTACTTGAAAGAAAAAAGAATTTTGCCAGCTTAATTACATAGACACAGAAAACAGACGCTGCAGACCTGTCTGGGATAGCAAGGCCATCGCTCACCTCTGGAAACAGAGATCTGTTTTCTGATGTTAGTGAGGCAGGTAATCAGGCAAAAAGCATCATTTCCAGATCTTCTGGCTCTTAACTTCTGATTAAAAATAATCATCTGCCATTTTGTCACATCCTGGGGATCCTGTCTTTTGCCTCAACAATCACAATAATTTCAGGATATCATATAGTATGATGAGTATTACATTATTATAGTTATAGAATATATTAGTAATTAATAAAATGTGTTAGTTATAGGTTAGCATAAGAATTATGTATTAATATGAGGATATTCTACTCTATTCTACTCTGTTAGTCTGCATTTGTGAAAGGACAGACAGCAGGAGAGGGGCTGTGTTGGGTTATCCAGGTGCTGTTGGTGCTGCTGGTCACCCATCTCCAGGAATTGCTCTTGATCCAAGTCACTCACCTCACCCAAGGTCCCTGCCCTCTTTCTGAGGACAGCCTGCATCCAAATGACTGGTGAATGTGGTGGTATTAAAACTTGAGCCCCTGACCCCAAAACACGGGATGACTCTGCAGTACAAAGAGCTTCCTGTGAGGCAGCTGAGACCTTCTTCTCCCCAGTCCTGCTTCCTTCTCTCCTTTCATGCCTGTTGCTCCTGAGGGCACTCCCTAAGCTCCCTCATGCTCATGTGCATCTCAGATGAAGCCAGTATCAGCTATTGGAACCAGGCCAGAGCAGGAAGATGCCTCAAAATTGGTCCCCCACACCCAGCATTGTGAACCCCCCATCTCATAGTCATGGCAGCAGTGAAACTTACACTCAAGTTCACTGGGGTGTCATAGTGATAAAGAGAAATGCACTTAGAGGGGCCATGGTATTGTACATGATTAATAATGGAGGAAATAGATGCATATGGCAGTGAGATAGGAAGGTTATTGTTAGATTCTTTGGAAGACAAAAACAGTAGAGTCTTTCTTTGGGAAACCTGGCAGGGATTACCCAGCAATGCAAGGCTGAGTATGAGAACCAAAGGATTTCTTGGCTAAATATAAAGGGACCCCCATGTCCTGCAGCTGGACGGCAGAAGAGGTGAACACCAGGCTCAGGATTAAGCAAAAGAATGACAGGAGAATGTTGAATTCCCAATGGAGGCAGGTCCTCTAAGCCAGGATCTGTGACCTGCTAGGGAAAGGATGAACACTGAGTCATGGGTTGAGACACCCGGGGGTGCACTTGGAAAGTTTGAGTCTCCAGATTCCTTTAACCCAGGGATGACCATTGCCCCAAAGGTTGAAATCCTGAAAGATCAAAACTGAAAGCCCAAAGACACAACCCTGAAAATTCAAAACCCTGAAGGTGGAAATCCCAAAAGCTGGAATCCTAAAAATCACTATTTGTATGAAGGAAAAGGTGATTTAAGAGAAGAGGCTGAACTGGTCATTGGTGGGTCTTCTCCTTGCTCATAGAGATCATTGTTGGCCTGATGCTGTACTGAGAGTGTTTTTGAGCAGTCTGACATAATTCCTTTGCAGAGAGGCTCAGGGTGCTTTTGAGGGTGTGGCACCTGCAGACGTACAAGATTTCTGGGCCCCCAGTGAGGATGTGTGTTCTCAGATGCACTTCAGAGGACATCCCCTTTTCACCAGGTCAAGAAATGACTTTGAAATAGTTTCAGGGTCTCCTCCAACATTCTGTTTTGGGGATTTCAGTCTTTTGGGAGTATGATCTTGAGAATTTCAGGCTTTGAGGATATTGGCCTTCATGATTCTGGCATTTGGAGATTTCAAGATTATGAACTAAATCCCTCTGAACCATGCAGACTTCCAGGAGTGACCCACTTGTCCAGGTAACCACTAGATAACTTAGAGGCTACTGCTCTTACCCCTTGAGAACTAGGTAGAGGTTTCACTAGTAAGACAATAGCACCTCTCTCTGGAGCTCGCCTCTCCTCTGGCCACCCCAGACCACTAGGAGTAGAGTCACATCACCTGCATGCAGGTGTACCTGGGCTGTGAGAACAGGTAAGGGATCACACCTAAAGACAGCTACAAGAAATTGCAAGAGGACCTTCGGAGCTGGATGCTGAGGAAGCTGGTTTCCTCCCACATCCCAAGGAAGTAGAGGGCAGGGTCATCGGCATGTCTCGGTGTCCCTGTCAGAAGTAAGTGTGGGTGCAGGTGTGAACGTGTCCTGTGCCAAAAGGGTTTTCTCACCAGGGTGGATTCCAGTCTTGACCCTGGGCTGCAGCTGGGAGAGACTCCAGGCCCCTCTATGGCCATTTCTGATCTAGAACAAGCAGATTGAAAAATGAATGAATGAATGGAAATGATTTCACTTTAGATATGTTCTGGGTCTTTATTTAGAAGTTTGGGGATGGTTTTGTGTCCAAAAATATGCTGTAGGAACTTAAGTCTTCTTTTTCTTTTTTTAAGGAACAGATTTTTTATTTATATTTATTTATTTATTTTTATTTAAAAATCTTTTAAATTTTTATTTAATTTTTATTTTTATTATTTTATTATTTTCTAAATTTTTTAAATTTTATTTGTTTTTTCGGTTTTCTGTTCTTTTTCTCAATTATGGGGAAAAATATTGGTCTGTCATTTTGTTTGGCTTTTTTTTTAAAAGATTTATTTATTTTTATACAAGAACCGGGGTACAGGCCAGATGCGCTGAAGGTGAGAGGATTCACCAGAGACAGAGTGGGGAACATAACAGGCAGACTGACGAAATACACTGCTGAGGGGAGCAGCGGGCGGGACAGGACAGGTCTGCCCCACCATGTGGGACCCTCGCCAGCCAGCAGGGATGGAACCCACGCTGCAGAGGCTGCGGACAGCTTCCCAGTGTGGCGCTCAACCGTCTGCGCCACCAGGGAGGCCCAGTTCTGTCATTTTGGATTTTGTGAGTATTATCATTTTTTTTAATACAATAGCTGGGGTACAGGCCAGAGGTGCAGGAGAGTGAGAGGATACACCAGAGACAGAGCAGGGAGCAGAACAGGCAGACGGACAGAAAGCGTTGCTGAGAAGAGCAGCTGGGCGACAGGAGAGGTCTGCCGTGCCATGTGGGAATCTCCCTGGCCGGCCAGGAATCGAACCCACGCTGCAGAGGCTGCAGACAGTTTCACAGTGCTGCTCCCAACCCGCTGTGCCACCGGGGAGGCCCCTTAAGTCTTCTTTATACCAATTGGTCTTTGGTGCAATTGATCTCTTGTCGTTTTGCTCAAATTGGAAGTTTCCAAGAATTTATGGAGGATGTTAAGTGAGGACTTACTGTATTAAGCTGTTCATTCCATAATAAGTTATTTCGCTGAGTTGAGAGAAGTGTTATGTTGAAGAAATGCAGGTTTCCACGCAACCTTATAGTAAGGTCCCATGTCTGGGACAGAGATTAGGTGCCTGTGGGGAGCACCCAGACCTGACTCCTCGCTGCACCACTAACTGCTCCAGTCCCAGAAAATGAACCCCAGATCCAGGGCCTTTCCCACAAACCCCTCTACCTTCCTCCACATAGAAACGGTCCCAGAAAAAAAAGAAATCATTAAGAGAAAAAAAAAAAAAGAACTGTTACAGTGAATGAAAACATTAGTGGGTCCTTGACGGGTTTAAGAAAATAAACCAAACTCCAAAATATTCTGCAAAGCACATTCAGGAATTAGAGGGGATTACAAAGTCCATACCAGAGCCAGGCTGTCAGGCTGGGAAACTGGTTTACTTCTACACGAACCTCAGGGAGACCTGGGTTCTAGCCCCAGCTTCCGCTCATGCTGAGAAACCTGTTTCGGTTCTCTGTTCTTTTTCTCAATTATGGGGGAAAAAATATCGGTCTGTCATTTTGGATTTTGTGAGTATTATCAGGATCAGCTAGCTCTTCTAGAATGACAGGCACTATACTTACTAAAAGGCAAGGCAACCAAAGTCAGTGTACACCACCCAGCCATACCCAACCGTGGGGAGTTGAGACTCTGCACAAGCCCGTTGTGACGTAAAAAAGTTTTGTGTGTGGAGCCCCCCAACAATGGAGAGCAGGCCCCGTAGGGTGCCTTACCATCCCTGTTCCCGCTTCTTAGCAGCCCGATGCAGATGTCAGTTTTGATATTTTGAAAACAGACACACGTGTGTATAATTATTCAGCATATGATAAATATAGTATTGTATATGATTAATCAAAATTAGATTATCAAATGTATTGGGAACACGAAATATATAGCTGGAAATAAATGAGCTTTTTACCTTACTCTACATAAATTCTAGGTGGGTGAAAGAGATAAAATGTTTAAAATGGAAAACAGGAGTAGTAGAAAAAAATCAAATCGATGTTTGTATGATTTTGGTGTTTGAAATGCCTTTTCTCAAAAATAAAAAAAAAAAAACACCCAAGGCAAGCTTTGTAAAATAAGTCATCCATGGACCTGATTCTATACAATGAATTTTATAAATTCCATAAGCAAAAGTGAATTTCTGCTTTGTCACTTCACAAAGAAGGAAAAAAATGTTACCATATAAATTCCAGAATAAAGGACCAGTACCTTTTATATATAAAGAGCTCTTGCAAACCAGTATGTAAAAGACAACTTCTTTGATTACCATTTCTACTTCCTGAAATTTATCCCAGAGAAATTAGCTTGGAAATTAACCTCACATCCCAGGGGGCTCCACCTTACTTAGGAAAGAAGGAATTTTAGATACAAGTCTAGCACCTGGTGGGTATCATGGATATAACACTGTGAAATGACCAGTGACCAATTCCTGGAGAATGGGGTTCTAGGGAATGAAAGAGGGCATCGAATAAAGCGGGGAGGGATGCCAGGCCATGTGGGTGTCCAAATATAAAACAAATATCCCCCATTTTGGGGATCCGATCAAAAATTGAAAGTAGCAATTTCAATTTCAAAACACTATAGTGAAAAATAATCCTCTACACATCCCCATGGCCCCTGGTTAGTATTGGCATCTCCCCAGTGTGACATTCAGGAGAATAAAGCTGTGAAAGAATCAGCTCCCCAAGCTTTCATTCTTGAAAAAGAGGAAACAGATCAAACCCAGATACTCCATGTTCATCTTTTTTGCTGTTTTAGTCCATCTTCTGTCCTGGAGCTGTAAGAAGTGTTTCTGCTTCTTGCTTTCTCCTGGGACAGTGGGAAAGGACTTTTGTAGAATCATAGGTGGGAAAACCTGTAAATCAAGCCTAGTAAGGGTAGACTTTCTTATGGAGGCATTTCTTACTTTCATGGGCCTCTGGACTGTGTCCATTAACTGTTTCCAGAAATATCCCCGAGGTCTGGAGAGTGAAAGGGGAGCTCTGTGTGCTCAAGGTCAGATTTCACCTGGCAGTCCTGCCAGCTTCGTGTGCATTCTGGGTTCCCCTTAATAAATCACAGGTCCTGCCACTAAGTTGCAAGTAGAGACCAGTAATAGGTGATTTAGGGGTGCACAGAGGCCTCCCACATTCTTTAAAAATATGTTTCTTTCTGTTTTTCTGTTGGTTTTTTTCCCTTACTGAGAGATGGAAAGTTGGGTTTTGAGGACCTTGAGTCCTCAGCAGAGACCTTTGTGAATGAAAATTTGTCAGGATTGAGTTACTTGATGTGAACTGTGTACTGGGTTCTTGAAAGATTAAGAGAGGGGGAGAGCGAGAGAAAGAGAGAGAGAATGAGAGAGAGAGCACTCATATTGACTTATAAAGATCACCAAAGTGGAGGTTAGATTCTGCTTCTCTAGCCTTTATTTCCTCTCTATCCCACCCTACAAGGAGGCACCTGATTTGATATTAAATCAAAGTGGACATGGACTGGATATTCTAGGCCCTTCCTCCTAGCCCAAGCTCAGGCAAAATTTTTCTATAAAAGTCCAAGTAATAAATATTTTAGGCTCTGTGGGGAAAGACAATATCTGTCCCAGCTATTCAGCTCTTCACTATCTGTTTGAAAGTAGCCACAGACAATCCTCAAACCAATGGCCATGGCTGGGTTCCAATAAAACTTCATTGACAAAATCAACTCTGGCCCTCATGGCAATAAAACTTTATTGACAAAAATCAACTCTGGCCCTCAGGCCAGAGTTTGCTGATCCCTATTCTAGTCAAAACTCCTGATCTTAAAATTCTGATTTTCCACTTTGCCAATCTCTTTATCTTGCATCGTCTAAATTTCACCCAACATTTATAACACACAAAGTTGGGGCTTTGAATGACTTTGAACCTGATGACTCTGAGTGTGTCCCTTCCTCTGGTTTCCTGTCCCCAAGCTGGGTATTTGCATAAATGTCTGTTTTGTGTTTCTCAGTCTGTATGTCATACTGGCCGCAGTGAGGGGGCCTAACAACCCGTGCTACTCAATTTGCCAGCCATAGCATCCTGAGTTGAATTGTCTTTGTGGCCGGTTATTAGGAGCATTTGTGCATCCACACCTTCTAGCTATGATTTGCACGAAATACACTCACACACAAGTTCAAGTGCAAGGAGGAAGTGGTCTAATCCCACCACCTCCTGAATGGCTATACCCCTTGCTGCTCATAAATTCTGCCATAGCCCCAGTCTAACCCTTAACCCTTACAGTACTGGCTTAAATAATGGCTTCTTTTACAGAGCACTAAGTGTGGAATAACTTTCAAGCTACACTGTCCTTACCATATCACATAATCATCCTGACAGCACTGGAATCCCACCTGCCAGAAGAGATAACAGGTTCAGAGAGGTTTGCTCTGTGGCCCAGTGGTATGACCCACCCATGCCTTTAAACATAGACAGTCATTATTTATTATTATTACTAATTCATCAATGTATTCATTATTATTATATATAATAATACTTATTTAATAATAATACTTATAATTTGAAAATACTATTTATACATTATTATTGTTACTAATTCATCAACTTATTCATTATTATTTAATTATACTTATTTAATACTACTTACTATTATTTAATAATACTACTTATTCATTATTATTATTATTATTATTATTATTACCACTACTACTACATTCATCCACTAAATGCAAGATTTTCCAGGCACTGGTGATGCCACAGACACAGTCATGGGCACTGGAGATCTGAGATACTTACCCACAACCACCCCTAACTGCATCGTCACAGGTGTGCTGTGACTACAAAGGGGAGGGGAGGGTGCTCTGGATGCACTAACCTCCCTCCCACAAGATGACACTTTATTCAAGGACAGCAGTTGCCCCTTATTATCTGCTACTTACAAAACTGTCCCTCATGAGACAAATGGTTTCTATTTTTCCATCACCTTCCCTAGTATGTTCAGATGCGTAATGGCGGAGACCAAGGGGGCCTCCTCTCTGGTGCCCTGGGAAGCTTCCAGGAGCAAAGAGATGAGCATCCAGCAACACAGACAGACCTGAAAATCTTAGTGTTGTATGGAGAAAGTAAGAAAAGGAATGTCATTTACACCACAATATTTGTGGCATAAGTAAAAGCACATATACTTACAAAAAAAAAGCCACTAAATGGTATCAAAAGAATACATGATTATTGAGGAACATCTATAAAACATCGTGGGCTTGGGGTAGAAGTAGGGAAACAGCTGAGAAATCAGGGAAAAGGTGGGGGGCAGGGGGATAAAGTAAGAGAGTAGGCTTGCACAGGCAGAGAAAGAGGATTGATTCAGTGAGGTGAGGTCCCAGAATAGACACCACAAGTAAGAAATCATTTGACGGAGAAGTAGCCTCAATGTACTGGACAAAGGGTAACAGTCTTTAAATGTTGACCCTTCATCTCAGCCAGCTAGGTTTCATGGTGGAAAAATGGCAGGTGAGATAGTGGCAGAGAGGAGTATCCTCTCTATCAAAGGTGAAAGGGAGACAGAAAACAAAACAGAACAGCTCTTGGAGACAGAAGCGAATGTTGTGGTATTTATATAAACCAGTCCCCAGGGGAGGTCTAACCTTGACAGAGAAGGGCCATATCTTGAATGCAAATATAAAGCTTCTTGGCAATAGCTACTTGCTGTTGCCAAAGTAAGAGATGACAGAAGTAACATCCACATAAAATCCTCTTCTGGAATACCTTTGGTGGAGTCCATTCTGGTTTAAGGAAATGGTAGCGGAGAACCAGTGTTGAGAGTCTCACTGGGTGATGGGTTTTATTTGACAAAGCATGAAGTAGACAAGAGCTGGTCGTGAACCCAGGGAGGTGAAAACAACCAGCTCTCCCTCAGCTCCAAAAGCACCGCTGTCCTTGTAATTATTTGCAGTAGCTAAATCACTGCTTATGTAGAGACAGCACATACATCTTCCTCCACTCCCCACCTCCCACCCTAGCCCAGTCCATGAATATCACACTTGGACAGGAAAAGCATGAAGGACGTCTCCTCCTGCAGTGAAGGGCCAAGAAAAATTAGATCAAGTCCTTTCTCTTTGCCTCCAAATAAAACCTAGGGCAAGATGGTAATGGCATGAGAAGGATAGGCGAAGCTGGTTTTATTTGCCAGCATTCTGTTCGGGGACTGATTTGTAGGTGAAAAATATGCAGTGTATGAATGAGAAGCTCATTTATTTCTCCCCTGACCTTGGGCCTTGATTTATCTCCAAACCAAGAGAACTTTCCTCATGGTGAAGGAGGTCTGATTCTTTCAGTAAGTCCTTGAAAGTCCTGCCCTCAACAGCATATGCTGAATGCACAGAAAGACTCTGAATTTAAGAAGGTGGTGCGGGAGGCAGCAAGGAGGTGCAAGAAGGAAAAGAAGCCTGGAAAAATCTGGGGGTGGGGATGATATTGCGGAATCACGCACATTTCAAGGCAGAACAGAAAGTACAGGGTTGGGGTACAGAAATATTAAACCCCCCACATCACCCCCCACTATGCTGGTACCAGAGCTTCTCCCTGGGGACACCCCGAGTGGTGGTGGCCTCCCCTCGCTGGCTGACCTTCCCCTGACTCCAAGAGGGAAGAAATAGTGAGCTCTGTGTCCTCGCCGCCCGGGCCTTCCTCTGACCCGCCCGAGACCTCTCAGCCCCTTTCCCACAACCCTCCAGCAAAGCCTGGCTGTAGCTCTTGGTTTATTTTTTCAGGTGAGTAAACTCTGTATCGAATACTGGTTTCTCAGTTGCTTTTAATTAGGCTTCTGGGTTCCACGCTTTCATCTCGGTGAAATCTGCGTCACTTTTCTCCAGCTATTTTTGGGTCGAAAGCCCGGGGTTTGCTTTCATGCAGCTAATTGAAGGCACACAGGAAGGGAGAAGGGATAATTCCAATCGGTTGACATTTCTTAGGGTTGTGATAAACCACACACTCTTGGAGCAACAGAAAATCGCTTTCCAAATGTTCACTCTCGGCAACCTCTACCCCCAGGGCATGGAGTGCTTGCCCGTGGAGGCTGGGAGGGTAAAGGCAGGAGGGCTTCCCTGTGACCTGAGGGCCAGGTAGGCGGTGGTGGGGGTCGAAGGACAGGTGGGATGTGGTGATGAGCCACAATTGCCCCCCAGAGCCTCCCTCCCCAATGGCCAGCCCAAACTCTTCAGCGAGCTGACACAGAGCCTGGGAAGGTCACCACTGAATGAAATGTTTGCAAAGCTCTGGGGAGAAGGATGTCATCAGGCACCTCTTAACATCAGAGACCAGGGCTGGCAATGATGTCCCTTGAAATGCAAAGTCAGCCAGATGCTTCCTTACTCCCAGGAAGGACAGTGTATCTTTTTCAGTAAAATTTTATTAAGCCCTAACACAACATCTCTTTGGACCAAAAGATTCTGTGAAAACTCTATTTCTTAGGTATGTGTAACATGTTATTTTTAGCAAGGTTATTAGTAAACATTTATAGCTATTGCTGGAGAAATAAGTATCGGTTTATGTAGGACAAATATTCTATTTTTATAACTGATAGAGATGTTTACAAACACCCATAAAGCCTCTACAAAATGGGGGGCCTACTTAGTCATTACCCAACAAGTCAGCTCACATTCACATCTGTCCCCACAAGTCCTCCAGAAGACAAAACAGTACAAATCACCAGCTACTTCTAATTCAAAAATAAGGTACCTGGGGGTATGCAAAACAGAGTGGATTGACAATAAACCCAAATTACATGATAAAATAACTTCATAAGACATCCAAAGGGAAACAATATGTGTAATTTAGTCAGACCTGATACACCTACTACCTAAATAGATCCTGCAAGTTGAAAAGAAATAGATCAGCTACCCATCAGAAAATGAGGAAAAGAACACTTTATAGATTAAGAGCACAGATATTAAAATATATGAGAAAGGCTCAATCCCACTCGTGACATCTAAAACACAAAACAAACCACACCAAGAATCCATTTCTAGCTCCTGGGTTGTTTAAACAGAATGAAAAGGATAAAAGGCTGTGGTTTGGAGGAAGTAGGGACAAAGCCATTTGTAAAAAGCTGCTGAGAATATATATTGTTTTCAACTTCTATGGGGAATTTGGCAATATCTATTAAAATTATAAATGTATATGCTCTTTGACCCTAAGTTATTTGTCTAAGAATGTATTCTATAACTGTATTCACCTAGGGGAGAAATAAAATACACCCCAGATTATTCATTGCGACATTGGCTGCAATAGCAAAAGATTAGAAACGACCTAAATTCCATCATTAGGGAACTGGTGAAATAATTTGTTATAACCCTACAATGTAATCCTACATAGTCATTAAAAACCAGGAATCTCTACATTAAGATTCAGCAGCCACCATTACAAATTATTAAATGGCAAAAAAGCTAGTGTCTGTTAATAATTGGAGATAGACGTAGATAGTGATAGTGGTGAGAAGTATAGGCAGAGCTAGTTGGCACCCACTGGGTTTTTGCTTGTAACAATATAAAATAGCTCTGGGATCCTATATAAGATATGTAGGTAGCTGGCTAAGGAGTAGGTGTGCTGGAGAACTAGGTTAGAAGGAGAAATTTTATAGACAAGAGCACAGATATTAAAAAATACCCTGGTAGAAGTTGAATTGTGCCCCCCCAAAAGACGCATTGACAGCAAACCCCTGGAACCTGCAAATGTGATCTTATTTCGAAATAGGATCCTTTGAGGTGTAATCAAGTTAAAATGAGGTCCTACTGCCTTAGGGTGACCCTAATCCCACATGAATGTTGTCCTGTGCAGAAGAGAAAAAAAATACACTGGGGCACCCACTGGAGATGGTCAAGTGAAGATAAAGGTGGAGATGGGAGTGACGCGACAACAAGCCAAGTCACTGAGAATCTCAGGCAACTCCCAGACTCTATGCAAGACCTGGAAGACACTCCCCTCCTCACAGATGCAGAAGGGAGCAACCTGCCTATACCACGATTCTGACTTCCGACCTCCAGAAATGTGGCTGCATTGCTGTTGTTGGATGCCACCACATTGGAGGTACTTATTACAACAGCTCAGAAGACCAGTGCATACCCTTTGTTATTCAAATCTGAACCATATAAACGTGGTGTCTATTAAGGAAATAACTAGACTGAAAACTTTTTGACCAAAAGCAAGAGGAAATGAAGTAGGTCTTATTAGACCATGGCTCAGATAAACTTTCTAAAACCACACAGAATTTCAGGAGATAGGGGACTTCTATCAACAAGGCAGCCACAGTTAGGCTCATCTCTTGAAAATGAAAGTATAAGGGGCAGGAATGGACACAGTGCAGGTTTTCCATGACCGGAGCAAATGGGTGAAGGAGGAGAGGCCTGGAGCCCTCAGTGGCTTTTACAGGCTTTTATTGGGATTTACCAGGTACACAGCAGGCAGGGGTACTGGGGGTTCGGGAGGCTGGCAGGCCTCCCAGCCCCCAGCAAGTCTTCACTCTTTCTAGGCTCTCCGGCCTTCTCTCGTGTTCTCTCTGCTTCGCTCGTGGTTCTGCTTCTCCTTCTCGGCTTCTGCTGGCATTCCCGTGATGCCGCCCTTATAAGCCCATTCTCTCAGCCCAGGTGAATCCCATCTATATATGCCCACACCCTACTCCAGGTGCCCGCCATCAGGCATGCATTCGGAACCACAGGTTTCTGTCATCTATCCTAATGGCGGGAGGGCAGAAAAACCTGATACTTCTACCTTACCCTATAGAAAGAAACTAAAAAAACCATAGGGGGTGCTAGACCCTGACTCTGTCTTCACACCCACCCTGGTGATGTGAAGGGGAAGGTCATTCATAGATGGAATTGCTCTTTTTCCATTTTGCCTTCTTACCACACATTTTTCTTTTTAAAGAAGAAAGGTAAGTTTATGTAATAAGCAGGAAAATGCTGAGAAGATCAAGGCTCTAAGAAGATTCTGGTCTGTGTCGATGAACAGATCAGCCCTGCAAGAGCTGAAGCTGAATTGACTTCATGGACTTATAGTCTGTTTTTCTGCTCATGGTACGAAACTCTGACCTCTCACAAATCGGGTGACATTCATATTCTACACTCACTCTGAAATAGGAAAAGTTGTCACGATCACCATGTAACCAAGATGCCAAAATGTCTGATGAGTTCAATCAAATCACACAAAACCAGACTTGGACATTAGATGCTCAGTTAAATTTTTGGATATTTTTTAGATATATGGAAAAGTTACAAAACTAGCTCTGAATATTCCATGTCCCACATCCAGTTATTGCGGACCTTTTGTTACTCAGGAATGTTTGTTACAGTTTAATGAACCGATACTGATATGCTATTATTCACCCCACTCAATGCTTTATTCAGGTTTCTTCATTTTTTGCTTAGTGTCCCTTTTCTGTTCCTTGATCTTATCCAGGACCCCAAATTGCATGTGATCCTCAAGTGTCCTTTGGTTTCTCATGGCTATGACAGTTTCTCAGAGTTTCTTTGTTTCGATGACCTCAATAGCTTTAAGGAAGATGGGCAGACATTTCATAGAATGTCCGTCCTCCAGAATTTGTCTTCTTTTCTCATGATGAGACTGCAATTGTGGTGGGGGTAGCAAGACCATATAGGTGAAGTGCATTCTCGTTACATCATCTCAAAGGTGCTTCTATCAACATGACCTGGTCACCTGGCTTATGCAGTATCTGTCAGGTTTTGCCACTGCAAGGTAACTCGTTCCTCTTTCCCTTCTGTCCTCTTTGGAAGGAAGGCTGGCACACAGGATACACATCAAGGAGGAACACAAATATCCATATAAATTATTTGGAACTTCCTGCATAGAACATATGTCTCTTTTCTCCCATTTATTTATTCAATCATTTGTGGATATCCATGTGGATTCATGGATATTTATTTTATACTTTATACTTTATACATATGTCAATGCTACTCTATTGACTTAGCTGAATTTTTGATTGATTGGGATAGTCATTTTGGCATTCTGTGCAGATCCAAAGCTCATCACACAACTATGTGCCTTTGTTCTTCTCTCTCTCTCTCCCTCTCCTTGTCTTTCATTTTGATAGAAAATTTCTCTAACTTTAATTTTGGGGTGACATTTCTTCTCCTCCATTGGTGCGCACACTCCACTCCCCCCCACCAAACACCTGTGCCACTTCTTTTACTTCCTTCTCCCACCCACTCCCCCATCCCTGATTTTCCTTTGTAACCAGTAATTTTTTTTCACTAAGTCCAAGATTTTTTTTTTTTTGCTGTATTTTGCCAGAGTATGTTTTTTGGTTATTTATATTCCACAGATGAGTGAAACCATCTAATCTCTGCCTTTCATTTTCAAATTGTTCAAAATTACTAATTATAAAGTAATGCAAATCAAAGAAACCATGAGCTAGCACTCATTCCCGTGACAACAGCCATATAGATATAGATACATATATACAGACATAGAGAAATAGGTAGATACATATATATAGGTATCTATATATATCTATAGATATAGATCAATATAGATATAGATATATATATAAAACAGAAACAACAAATGTTGGCAAAGTTATGGAAAGAGAAGAACGCTCATCTATTGTTGGTGGGAATGCAAGTTGGTACAGCTTCTATGGAAAATGGTATAGCATTTTCTTAATAAAATAAAAATGGAAATCCCACATGATCCAGCTACTGCTAGATATTTACCTAAAAAGTATGAATAGGAAAAGACTTGCATTCACCTCTGTTCATATTGATAGCATCACCGTCCACAAGTATCAAGTCATGGAACCAACCTAAGTGCCCTTCGACGGATGACTGATTAAAGAAATCGTGAAGTATATACTCAAGGGAGTATTACTCAGCTATTAAAAAGATGAAATAGTGCCTTTAGGGACAAAATCACAGTCTCTTTTTCTGCACTTGCACAGGAGCCGTATTACTAATACATGCAATCAACAGGTGTGTGCCACTCACCACACCAATTTATCATAGAGGATAAAGGACAGAAATCAATAGCCAGATGGAAGAGAGGCATAGGGAGATGTGGGGGGGGGAAACATGGGGCTTCCACACCCTCTCCAGATTTGCCATCCTCCCCGAAGCCTTCACGCATCAACCAAACCAGAAGCTGTGGCATGTTTAATTCTTAGTGCAATTAAAACATGTCTCCCCAAATCAGAAGAAAAACATAGATATTAACAACATCAGAATAATTGTGTTGTGGTTTAAATGTTCTCCAGGCACAGTCACTACCAACCACAGTTTCTCGCTGGTCAAATCTTGCACGGTGCTTTGCACAAAACAAATACATTTCCTGGGATATGCCTTAGAAAAAGAAAAGCTTGGAGAGATGGATGTTTTAGTTTTAAATCTGAGAGCTAAATATAAATTTAGCACTTGACTGCTTTATTATTTCCTAAAGTATGGAATCCATCTCTCTTCGCCTAAGCCACAGTTGTGTTCCTTCCACATTCTGCATTCTCTGAGACAATCTCACTGGTGCTTTGCTTCCCACAGAGTCCACCAAACAGAGGCTGGTTATAAGATTGCTAAACTATAATCTTTTCACTGAGAACTTTGCAAACATCTATAAGTTACCCTCACTCAACTTCCAAAACAACAGCCACTTTCTCTCATGGAGTTTTATGTGGCAACAAGTTGTAATGAAGCCAGGCCCTCCCTGTTGCTGCCTCAGTCACTAAATCACTAATCACAGACACTGTTTGAGTGTCTTAGCTTCCTGCTGGGGTGAGACCCAGATGTTCTGCTGATATTATGTAAATGGTCCTCGTTCTCATTGATGGACCTCACGTGGAATTGCCAAGGGGCCTCAGCAGACAGTGGATGTTGGATGCCACTGTGTTTCTCAGGTGCTGGTGATAAAGGAGTCTACTCAAAATAGACCCAAAAAAGCTCATCAGTGAGCTCAGGATATGTTTTCTCCTCTTCCCTGAAAAACAAAAGTACATTTTCAGTTTTTGCATTAAAGATTATAAATCCCATAACTATAGTATAGATTAATATCTTCTTGATTGAAGGGACAAGTCCCTATGCCTCTTGCTCACATGCGAGGGCAATAATGATTGACTTCAGAATACCACTGGCTTGCATTCCTGTCGCACTTGAGAATGTGCAGTGTTCACAAATCATCTCATCTTGTGTTCATAACACCTGTACAACCTTTGTCTTTGGCCTCAAACTGTATGTATTGACTGAGCTAACATTTACAGAGACTTCACTGGTGGCAAGTTCTGTTCTCTGGCTTTGATTTTCACCATTTTGCTTGACCTCCTGATAACCCGTGGTAGAAACTGTTCATATCTCCCATTTACAGAGGAGATCAAGCATATACACTTGTACTCACATCTGCTCTGCTGCCCTGCCTGGGTCCACATCCCTACTTGGCCTCTCCCTTGCTGGGTGAACTTCAGCTTGCTATCTAACTTTTTCCTCACCCCTTATCTTCCAATGAGGATAATACCCATCACACAGGGATTTGTCGGGAACCAATGACATCATTTGTGCACAGTTCCTGCCATGTGCTAAATAGATGTCAGCTACGACTTTTATTTTGGGTCACTACTCTTTTGATAAACACAGAGCTTGTATTATATGCAGGTGCTGGACTGACACTGAAGGTACAATGATGTATAAGTGTTCCTTTGTTGCCAAGACAATGAGCTGTGTTATTTACAACTTCATAGATCAGATGTTCAAAATGAATTTAGCTGGGCTAAAATCTAGGTGATCCTGCTGGAGACTTTGGGGAAAATGAGTTTCATTGTCTTTTCTGTATCTAAAGGACACCTGCCTTCTTTGGCTCGTCCATCTTCAATGCCAGCAATAACAGGTTGAGTCATCATTCTGACCTTGGCTTCCATTATAATATTCTCTGACTCAGCTTCCTCTCTATTCCCTTAGAAGACCCTCATGATTACACTGGCCCCACCCAGGCAATCTAGTTCCAACTCCCAAAGAACCTTAACTAAGTACACTTGCAAAGTTCCTTTTGCCAAGGAAGGTAAAATCTTCATGGGCATCAGGAGTTGGGACATAGATGTCTTTGGGGCCAGTCTTTTATCTATACTGAATGATAAACCAGACATTCCCTGACTCAATGAGGTTTACTTCTGATCCTGTTTCCAGCTGAGAAACATTAGAAATAAGAGATGAAATTGTTTACAGAGGCCTCTGGAATGGTTGGTGTGCCAAGGGTGTCCGACTAAGATTTTGGGAAAGTGAGTTTGTTACGAAACACCTAAGGTTCCTCTCTAAAAATGTAATCATAGCTCAGATTAAAAAAGAAAGAAAAGAAAAAGGAAATCATTGTTGCTAACAATGTCTATTATGATATTTTAGTTACTCATCTTTATTTTTATCTGTCTAAACTTATGATGCAATATTAATATGTTGTTGACTCATTAATTCTGGAGATACTATTTCAGGAATATTTTGAAAAGACAACTGAAATTATTAATTTAGGTGAATTAGCTCTCACATTACAAAGTTCCTACTTGGAAAAGCCTAAAACCAACCTCAAGCCCTTTGTCCTACAATTGTCTTAAATGCACACACGAGCCACCCCTGGTCCCCATCATAAATCGCAGTGGTTTTTTTGTATTACCTGGTACCTGTAGAAGGTTCTCTGTTGGAACACATCATATTCTTTTGTTTGTGGTGTTATTGAGCTTGGACACCAGAATATTGAAACTTCAGAGTGTCTGCGAAAAACAGTATCTCCTCGGCTAATGGTTAATGTCATCAAACAGGACTTATAAAAATAAAGTTTACAAAGTCAATGTCCATTTCTGTAATAGCCCTCCTGCTGTGGTTTAAAATCTCTGAAAAGCCATGTCATTCAGTATACTTCTTACACTTCCCATAATTCCCTCTTCGTCCACTACTATTAAAAGGGCATTCTTGCTAAAGAAACACCAGAATCACTTGATCTTCTCTCCAAACACTAAGTAAGAGTAGACAGATTTTTCATGAACCACATCTGCCATCTTGCTCGGTGGTGCTATAATCACACTGCTGTTTCCCACTGGTTAACTGGGATGATTCTGGGAAGATGGGAGTTGACTTTCTTCCTTGCATAGACCCTGGCTGAGTTAGGAACAGGCTGTAACATGTAGAAAATTCCATCAAGTGACTAGTTCTCAAGGGCATTTAGTATGTAAATTAGTAAATTGTTGGCATACCATTCAGTTCAACAACTGGAAGAGAGCTCAGTGATCTTCTGCTCTAGCTTTATCATCTTCTAGATGAGTCAGAGGACTCAGGTGATGAAGGGGGCCGTCCGCTCCAATTATTGGCAGCTCCAGAACATGCCTGTCGTCGGTGACTCACATCAACACTTCCAGGGCTCGCTGGAGGACACTCTTGGTTTGAAAAGTTAAATCTTTCTGCTTCAAAGCTACTGAACTTCCTGTGGAAGGGGACTAACACATTTGTGGGGAAGTGGAGCCAAGAAAAAGTGTTCTTATAAACAAAGTGCCATTTGAGAGTTCAATGATGTTATCAAGGGCAAGAGTAATGGTCCAGGAAAAGATATTATTAGGTTTGAAAGATTCTGCATGTAAGTAAAGGTTTCAACATACAAATACCATGCTTTCTCAAGTTCACATTTTAAATTTGTAGAAACTCCATTCACTCCTCTACTCCCCCTTACTGCCACCACCTGCACCCAGGCCTTATCATCACCCCCCAGTGACCTAATTGCTTACCCTGTCTCTAGGTGGTCCCTCATTTCGCCCCTTAAAAGTCTCCATGCCCCTGCAATGTTGTAAGATAGTCTTCAACACTAGGGCCTTCAAACTAAGACCCTGCTCCTTAGCCACTACCTCTCAAGCCATAACCCTGTTCTCCCCCCAGACCAAGGGTTCCCAGACTCAGTCCTGTGCCACTGCCAATACCCATTCCTCTGCATGAAAGAATCAGCTCAAGTTTCACTTCCTAGGCATCACCTTCCTGGCTGTGCAGACAGTATTCATAATTGCCCCCAAAATCATAAACTAAGCCTGCCTTTGCATGACCATTGACCCAAATTTATCCCCTCTGGTACAGATGCCCTTTCATCGCAGTTATTTTATTTATTTGTACACCCCTCAGGGTCTAATGCCTAGAGGAGCTCAAGCCATATTTGATGTAAAAATGAATTTAGAGCAGCCTCTGAATTTAGTTTGAGGCATACAGCTTGGTTGGAATGAGGAATCAACTCAGTTAAACCAGCAGTCCTTGCAAAGGATGAGGGTGCTCTGAGGGCAGTAGGACATCTCAGAGCATCCTGCTACCTTAACTCTGGGAACTCTCTGATGTGGGGAGCCTGAATTCATGCCACCAGCAGTTCCAAATGGAAACAACATCCAGAGGAAGCAAGCCTGTCTGGGCTCTCGAGGCTTTCTTCTTTGCAGCACTTACATGTCACTGTGTATTCATGGAGGACAGGCGCTGTGACACCCCAACCTACCAAGGGGTGGAGGTGTAGGTCAGAGCCTCAGGACAGAACACATAAGGTAGAATTCTCTCAGTGACTTTATATCTGGAAGATCTATCTGGGCTTGAGAAGCCCTCCTCTCTATTCACAGATGTGCAAAATCATGTTTTCTACACACATTCAGTAAGAGGCTGTCAAGCACATAGAGGCTGGAATTGAAACAATCTGGGGTCACACCCCAACTTTTCCACCTGCCAGGTAGGTGTCCATTGATACACCAGATCTAAACCTTCCTTGTCCTCCCAGGGCCTGGTCCACAGGAAGTGCTCACAATAGTTGACGTTGCTGGACATTGAGTAGAATTTCTGTACCTCCAGACAAGTTACTGACTTGAAACATGTCTCCAGATAAACACACCTTGTGCATAATCAATACAACTGAAATGTCAAGAAAAGAATCCTCTTCTTATAGGTTGCAGTTCATGTGCCTTGCTAATAGAATTGTGTGCATAGAACCCTCTGGGCCACCTAAGTGGCCGACATGCTAGTGTTCCTGATAGAGCGAGTGTCTTGCTTATCTTTTGCTGCATAGAAGTAATATTCCCAGACCTTAAATGCATAAGTCAGAATGCAAAAGTCAGAGACTACATATGGTATGATACCAACAACTACATAAAAATATCACAGGGGATGAATAACTGGAGCACAGGGGATTTTTATGGTAGTGAAGCTTTTCTGTACAACACATGATGGTGGACACGTGACATATTTGTCAAACCCAATAGAAGACAACAGGAAATGTCAGCTACAGAGGTTAATAAATAAAATGTATCCCTATTCATCCATGAGTTGTGATAATTGTCAGCACACTCATGTAAGATGTAAATAAGGGCAGGAACTGTATGCAGGGGAGGGGGATGTGAGAACTAGGCACTTTCCAGTCAATTTTCCTTAAAGCTAAAACTGCTCTGAAAAAATTAGTTCATTAATTTTTATTTAAAAATTTCCCAAACTGGGCCTCCCTAGTGGCCTAGGGGTTAAGTCTCAGTGCTACAGCCTAACTTCAATCCCTGGCCAGGGAGCTGACCCACATGGCACAGCAGAACCTCTCCTGGCTCGCCCGCTGCTCCCCTCAGCAGTATAATTCAGTAGATCTGCCTGTTCTGCTCTCCACTCAGTCTCTCACCCCCTGCACCTCTGGCCTGCACCTCAGTTCTTCTACGCAAAAAAGATTCCCAGACTTAGTGGGAACCCATATCCTAAGAGAGGACATGCAGTTTCCCTTCTCAGCTCAAAACTTTGTGGACATTCTTAACTGACTACAGTGAGTTGGCCTATGTCCTCAGTATCTAAGATGATCCAACTTGAGTTCATGCTTCTCCAGCATGAACAGGCTGGATTTTCTAGGATGCTTGGTAAAAAGTCTGACCTCACAAGGTGGGCCCCTCATAACCCAGACACCCAAGGTATAAGGGATGTTGGTCAATGTGCTCTGAAATCTCTGTTGCTAGAAAACTACAGGAAAAAGATGTTGTTTTCAAACAATTAACAGGAAGGGTGGTTTAAATTAATGAAAGTTCTGAATTATACTCCACAAAGAAGCAATGTACTGCTTTTAAGCTAAGCAGCCATTAGACACAGCCGAACGGCATTTGTCTTAAGGCCTTAAATACTGCAGCCAACCTCTGCCCCATAAAAGTTTCTGGGAAGGGGTTGGCAGTTCCCTCTGGGGCCTCAGGATTAGTGTGCAGCTCCAGTTCTTCCTGCATAAAGGGGCCCCAGAGTCTGGTGAGGTGTCACTAACTGGGAGGACCAAGAGCACCATTCCACTTGGCTCCTCAGCCTCTCTCCCCAGGGAACCTGCCTACCGCCCTGCTGGCTATGTCCACAGCCACAGGGAATCTCTCCTCCGGTCTTAGCCTCTGCCCTCGGCCAGCACACTAACCAGTATCCTAAATCTTCTCTTCCCCGGCAGCTTACATGTTTGGTGCTCAGAAGCCAGGGCATTCCTAGATTGTTTTTTCTTTTTGGTCCGGCGTCGCTGCCTGCAAGGCAGTGACGTCTCCAAGCTCAACTCTGCAGGAGGAAGCCACAGTGAGCCAGGACACTACTGTGGCCAGGCAAGAGCTCCTCTTTCCTAACAGATTATTCTAGTAGGGAGGCTTGATGGAGTGAACAGACCGTAAGGGATGGATACACTGACTAGTCATGTACTAACCTTGCCCAATGGTAAAGACTTAGAATTTTAGAGGGACTGAGAACATTTAGTAAAATTCAGTGTGGTGAAAAGGCAGAGAAGCCAGGATGAAAATGGAGCTGAGAAGATCCCAAATAATGAAACCACAGGGTTGGGGGAGAACCAGAATGTAGTTGTCAAGATAGGGCTTGCTATGAAATGACAAATGTGCTTAGGGGCTCTCGGGGAGAGGATGAATGGAGGAGAGGGGAGGAGAGAAACATAACAAAGGGTCAGTCATAACCAAATCATTAATAAACTCTTGCCATCTGACTGCAGAACTGGGTACCCAGAAAAGGAGGGAGTCAGGGTGGGGGTGAGTGTGGGAGGGCACCCAATAGAGTTGTGAAGGATTATTGGAGTGCTGGTGGTGGGCATGATGAAAACATACATTTTAGAGATATAAACCTATAAAATGTAAAACACTTTAACTTAATAAACGTAATTTGAAAAAAGTAATTAAGAACTTATTATCAAAAACATTCAATGACTTAATGTAGACAGGTCATTCCCAGTGATGTAGATATTTGCGACAAGGGTGAAGGCAAAGTTTAAGAGGAAATCCCAGAACCTGGTTATCAAGATAAATAACTGTTTTTCATTGTGCTGAAACACCCAGAGCCTAAAATTTACCCTGCACCATCTTTACATATACAATTTGGTGGTACTGCTGCCCCCCACCATGCAGCTCCAGAACATTTTCATTTTGAAAAAAAGAAATTCCACCCATTCAACAGCCACTTCCCAAATCGATAACATTTTGATGCACTTCTTTTATTAGGCTTTATTTTTCAGAGCAGAGCAGGAAGGTAGAGAAAGTTCCCCTAAACCCGCACACCCACATATCACAGTCTCCTACGTGATGGGAACACCCAGAAGAGCAGTTAGAAGGATGGACCTGCACTGACACATCATCACCCCAAGGCCACATCTGACGCTGGGGTTCACTCTTGCTGCTATATACTCCATGGGTTTGGGCAAAGGTTTCGTGGCAAATATGCCCCATGAAAATATCATGAAAAGTAGTGTCACTCCCTAAAAATGCTCCAGGATCCCCCTTATTTATCTCTCTTCCCACCCGCCGGCTCCCAGGGATCCTTTTACTACCTCCATGGTTTTGCCTCTTCTAGAACGTCCGATTCAGATGCACATCTTTTACTTAGTAATTAGTTTTCTAATACGGGGCCTTCCTGGTGGTGCAAGGGGTTAAGCGCAGCACTGTGATGCTATCCACAACCTCTGCAGCAGGAGTTCAATCCCCAGTAGGCCAGGGAGGTGACATGGCGCAGCAGGCCTCTCCTGTGTCAAGCACTGCTCCCTGCAGCAGTGTATTTCAGTCAGTCCTCTGTTCTGCTCCCCACTCTGTCTCTGGTGAATCCTCTCTCTCGAGCACACACACACAAACACACACTCACACCTCTGACATGTACCCCAGTTCTTGTAGGCATAAATAAATAAATCTTTTTTTAAAAAAGTTTTATAATACAATATATTTTTTTAAAGACCAGAATCCATGCAAAAAATAAAAATCCAGATGCACAAAATATCAAACTGTAAAGACTAGTTCATACTATTAGTGACAGCCCCACCATCTCCACTTTAACCCCCTCTGCAATCTGACCGAGTCACGAATTCTGTCCTCTGCTCAACTTGGGTCACTTTCCATTGGCTGCTTGCTGCCAATATTTTTTGCTTATTTCGGGGAGACAAGCTAAGTGAATTAAGTTGGCCGTGACCATCTGGCGGCTGCGCAGACCCTGCCGAGAGTCCCGCCCTGTTCCCCGCAGGACTTTTCTGGGAAGTTCCTAGGTGGTGGGTGGTGTAGATTACAGCTGCGAAATTAGTTCAGATCATGCAAATAAATAAGAGGGATGGAGAACCAGCATGGAGCGTCTGTCCTCGGCTTCCAGCACAACCTCCCGTAGCTGTTTCCAGAGCTTTTACTGGCCTGGCTTCAAAATAGCTGCTTTCTGAATTTCAACAGAAAGGGTTTTCAGGAATGAGAGAATTGTGATGGGGGGGGGGGGGCGCCGCCCTGTCCCTTCACAAGCTCGGTGTCATTCCAGCCAGCTCCCCACCCAAGGGTGAAAAGGGGTTGCAACCGTGCATCTGCAGCTCGCCTCGCCTATTCGCCCCCCACTTTAACGAGGGGTTCAGGTAACCCTCTGGGGAGGCAGCCAGGAGCCTGGCACCCTGAGTGATGTGTGATTCCCGGGACTGAGCCTCATACCGGAGCCCCCGAGCTCTCGCCGCAGGCAGGCAGGGAAGATGGACTTCCCTTTGCTCCCGGTCCAGCGAGGAGGCCAGAATGGACGCGCCCGACATCCCTCTCCGCGCCCATACCCAGGCGTGACTTGTCCACTGTTGGTGTTTGCGGGCTTAGGACCCAGGGGAGAAGGAGGAACTGCCCCAGGTTTGGGGAGATGGAGGAGAAATGTAAGGGTGAGGCCGGGCCAGGGAAGGGGTGCACCTGTTGGTTCACGGCCCGGCCCCCAACCCAGCACCACCTGCTCCCTCAGGTGGGTTAGATGCTGTTTCCTCAAGTGATTAAAAGGCGCCCATCCTGCCTCAGGGAGACAGGGAACATTCCAGACCAGATCGAGGAAAACCTCAGCTGGTGGAAAAGCAGCACTTGTGCTTTCCTCCACTTATCCCCCTGTGTCTGCTAGGAATATGCCGGCTTAACAGGAAAACAGAGAATTGTCAGCCTGAAACAGCTCTCAGCTTCCAGAGCAGAGGCTGCTGCAATTGTAAAGCTCTGTGAAGGGAATGGCTGAAAACCTCGCCTCTCACTGTTCTTTTTATTTTTGCCCCTTGATTGGGAAAATTAATTAATTAAATTAATTAATTTTTTAAATTTTTTACACCATTGTTCATTTTTAAACAATATTTGTTTCCCCCCACCCAGGTGTAGTCCCCATACAGTTTCCTTCCCCAGTGCACCCGTGCACCATCACCTCAGTCCCCTGGGCTCCTCCCTCCCTCCCTCTCATCCCTCTCCCGCCTCCTCCCCTGCAGGATGTCTCTGGTTTATAATTGTCTGTTTTTGCTTTGTTGTGTTTTGTACTGTTATTATTTTTTTTTACACTTATGTCTTATTGGGTTCCCCTATATTCCTGCTATAAGTGAAACCATCTTGATAAATTTCTTTTTCCTTCTGGCTTATTTCACTGAGCATCATTCCTTCTTGCTCCATCCACGTTGCTGTGAATGGCATGAGTTTATCTTTTTTGATTGCTGAGTAATATTCCATGGTGTATATGTACCACATCTTCTTGGTCCAGTCATCTATTTTTGGGCATTTGGGTGGTTTCCATAGCTTAGCTATTGTAAACAGTGCTGCTATAAACATAGGGGTGCAGGTGTTCTTTGAATCAATGTTTTTGTGTCCTTTGGGTAGATCCCTAGGAGTGGATCCCTACGACGCCGCTGGGTCATATAGTAGCTCCATTTTTAGTAGACTGAGGAACCTCCAGACAGCTTTCCATAGTGGTTGAACTCTTAGCGCTGGGAGAGCAACACTCACATCCATCAGCAAGTCGGCAGGGCCCTCAGAGGCAGCATCTCTGGGAAGGAGGAGGCTGGTGTCCATTAGGGTCAGATCTTTTGGGGCATTCATGTATATTCTCTCTCTCTCTCTCTCTCTCTCTTCCTCCTTGCTCCCCCCTCTCCTTCTCCGTCATTCCTTCTTTCCCTCCCTTCTTTTTTAAAAATTATTTTTAAAAGATTGATTTATTTACACAAGAACTGGGGTGCAGGCCAGAGGCACGGGGGGGGGGTGAGACGATTCAGAACAGGGAGACTGACAAAATACACTGCTGAGGGGAGCAGTGGGTGAGACAGGAGAGGTCTGCAGCACATGTGGGACCCTCGCCAGCCAAGGCCAGGATTGAACCAGCGCTGCCAAGGCTGTGGACAGCCTGTGCCACCAGGGGAGACCCCCTTCTTTTTTTCAATTGAACTGACATCAGTTGATAAGATCATATGAGTTTCAGGGCCAGTAAATCACTCACTTCAGTTGTGTTCACCTGCTTTAGAGAGAGACTTGTCTCTGGATTTCAGTGATGAGGGAACAGACCCCTAAAGGATGTAAGACTCCAGCAAAGTCAGGCAGCCCCCACCTTCTCACTGTACTGGATTTCACAGACCAAAGATCATGTGTGGGGT
This sequence comes from Talpa europaea, assembly GCF_964194135.1. Lineage (NCBI taxonomy): Eukaryota > Metazoa > Chordata > Mammalia > Eulipotyphla > Talpidae > Talpa > Talpa europaea. The sequence continues at coordinate 137,941,338 of NC_140068.1, forward strand.
GGGAGGTGGAGTACTTTGTGTGTGAAGTGGAGTCAGACATGGTCCGTCCCCACTGGTCTAAGTCTTCTTAGAGAAATGGAATGTTCTACGGGGTGCATATTGCCAGCCTGTGTAGGGTAAAGTTAAAAATGGAAGCTGGGCTCCAGTGTTATCTTCCCAGGAGTGGTCACCCTGGGACGCTCAGGATTCAAGTTCCCCTGTTCCTTCCTTGGAGAGGAGGGACACCTTAGGGGCCTGTGGCAATGAGACAGCACCCCTCCTCCTTCACCCACCCAGCGGCTCCACATGAGCTGTAGACCCCCAACCTCCCACCCACCCCCCCCCCCGCTCCATCTATGCTCTTGACCACAGGAGGTGAGAGTCCTATACCATGGGGTGATGGCTGACGTGGCATTCAGACCTGTTGGGGCATCAGTCCGAGACCTGAGCACAGGTTTCCATGGCCAGGATTGTGTGGTGAAAACAGGTCACCTGTCATCTCATGGAGCCACAAGGGGCTTACTAAATGAGGGAACTGGGGCCCCAGATTCTCTGCCTGAGTTTGGGCAGAAAGAGACTCTTCATTTCTATGCCCAAAAGGCAAGACTGGTGCTATATCCCTGAGCTTGAAAACAGCTGGGGGGCTTGTCCAAAGAGAAGACACCTCCAAGAAGGTGAACATGAGGGACTCGCATCTTCTCAGTGGACCCTCACCTGGTGCCACCAGCAGGCAGCCTTGAGGTCCTTCCACCTGGAGAAGAATGTGCTCTGCCTCTTCATTTAAAATGACAACAGCAAGGTGCATGTCAGCGCCAAGCCATCGTATGAAACCATAGAACGTCGCTGAAACCGTGCTCCTCACCACTCCAAGGCTTCTAGTCATGATGCTGAATTGCAAAGAAAAGAAGCAGGAGAAGGAAAGGGAGACAGTCCAGAAGGTGCAGGTGTGTTTTAACTGCATCACTTGGAGCAAATGGCAAGTAAACATCAGCCTCCAGAAGAATGGGTTCAATGCTAAATTGTGGGGACTTCCATTATTGTTTGGGGTGTCTTTGCCCCATCCCGGGTCTCTGATTGTGATTTCCTTGTCTCCCCCACTAGGTTTCTGTTCTTTTGAAGCTAGAAAATGTCAGTGGTTTCTTTCAAGCATGTTTGGGTGAGACTTTTTTTTTTTTTTTGTAAGACTCAGAGCAGGAAGAGGCCATTCAACTTATCTTGTTCACTTCCTGAAATCCAAACAAGCGCTCAGAAAACTGACTCACACCCTATCCATTCAGCCAGGGTCTCTGCACTTGGATAGGAGATTTCAGTTTTTGACTTTGTGCAAACTTTTGGGACTGATTTGAAAAGCCTCCAAAGACTATGAGAAATAACTTAGAAAGTTCTGAGGCTAAAATTGGTCTGGTTATTTCCCTGCTAAGGAAATGATTCAGTAAGGCCCTTTCTTTCTTTAAAGGTCTATGTCAGCTGAATTCTCCCCCAAGTTCCTAAGTGGTCCGGGCCTGGCATTGTCACTCTGGTCCTAGTTCTATTTACCCATTGAGTGGCCAGTGCCTGGCACATTTTATCCTTGCTGAGAAATGAGCTTTGAGATTTACAATTGATGGAAGTTGGTTTCCAGTGAATCTCCTTGCCCACATCAATAATGATATCTATTTAAGACTCATTTACAGAACCTTAGGGTTCTCACTGTGCAAAAAGAAAGAAAAAGCAATAAGGAATTCCAATGCAAACCGCTTCATTTCATTTTCCCAAAAGAAGGTTAGAACTTCCTACTTAGAAAACATTCAGGGGGCTGGGCTAGGGGTCAGGACCAATCCATGTAGTTTCCAAACACAGCACCCTCTTTGCCAACCACGTGTACCCACTCCTTTCAGAATTCCTTCCATTTTCAAGTGGAAAAGCAGAAATGTCAAGTAAAATATCTGACTACACCAGGCAGCAGGAACAGGCGACGTCCAGCCTTCTCGCTTGACATGACAAAGTGCCTTAGAATGTACCTGGCGTGCTCTTGGGAACATGACATATGGTTTGGGCTTGTGTGCCAGCTCTTCATCCACTGCCTCGAAGGCCACAATTCACTCTAAACAGCCATGTCTCTGAATAAAAGCAGTTCTTCCCGCAGGACCAGGAGGGCAGCCTGTGTTCAGTGCCTGCCCAGGAATCTGGTCGCTGTTATCATGCAGACAGTGAATGTTTTCATCCATCAACCCAGCTGCCCATGTGGAAACCCTAAGCCAACACTCATCGGAAGAGCCAGGTTGGGCTTGGGCCACAGAGTCCAGCCTTCCCAGGCAGGGTGGTTTTCTTTTTTTAAATTCCATTATCAAACCACAAGATTTGTAGTCATATTTCATTGTCAGAGTTAAAAATAAAAACCATAACATTCAATTCTTTCTATTAGAACACGATGGCTGGCTGTTTCTGAACGAATTCCACTGACATCACCCATATTGAGCTTTTTTGATAAAGACCGACTCCGTGAGTGAATCAAGATAGCTCTCACTTATCCTTGCAAGCAGCACTCTTTAATTTTTAATCTTAACCATTTTGTTCTTTTTTCCCCTGACATAGGTGATAAACTCCCAGTCCTCTTAATAACTCTATTTTTTTATGGTGATAAAACATACATAACATAAAATCTTACCATTCTAATCTCTTGTAGGTATACAGCTCAGTGGCATGAAGGACATATATACATGGCTGCACGATCCCGCCTATCATGACCACCCATAAGAACTGCTCTTTTTAACCTAAGTAAACCTGGCTTTGATGGCCCAGTGTCCTTACTGGAAGCATCCAGCCCCAGATGACCTTGTGATAGAACTCCTTGTAGGCTGAGCTATCGATGGCTATTTACCCACATAGGATGGAACCTCAGACTTCGAGGAACTGAGATGGCATTTTTATGGCTCTTGTTTTTGGTGTCTTTCTTTTGCTAATCTACTACAGGGAGAGCCGATAATTCCACCTGTTTAAATTTACTGAATTCAAGTTAAGAGTCGAAATCTGGTGAGTGGACCTCAGGAAGGGCAAAATTTAAGCACAACTTCCATTTAGGTCACTATCATTTCTTGCCATGGAAATGCAAGACAGAGTCCTTCTAGATCGGCTCTCAACTGGTGTTGACCATAAAAATTATTCCTCCTAAAGATAGCAGGCAGAGAATTGAACCCTGGTCAGTACCTGAAAATGCAGAGTGGTCAGAAATCAGGCAATGCAGTAAACACCAGTGGGGAGGCGGCAATCTCCAAGGCTCTCCTTTCTGCCCATTTGCCTACTGGAGGAGTGAGCAAGTAGGTATTCTCTCTGAAAGTATCTGTTACAGGTCTTTATTCTGGTGTTTTTATTAAGTCAGTGGTTCTCAATTGTGTGACTTTGCCCCCAGGGGACATTTGGGAAGGCTCAAAGGTTTTTTTGATGGTCACTACTGGGGAGGGGTGCTACTGAGTATGTGGAATAGTCTGCAGTGCACAGAAGGACCCATTGCAAAGAATTAGTCAGCTCCACTGTAAATAGAGCTAAGGGAAAAAAGAATAGTGCTTAGTGTTTCATGAAATGTGGATAAGCAGAAAGACTTCCAGAAAAGGGAGTTTTGAAACTAGAGGACTATTGTGTATTTGGGTTTTATCCTACACAATGTGAATGATCCTGTTCAGAAGATGAGGCTTCAAGGATGAGTTGACCTTGAGCCCTCTGAGGATGGCTGCCATTGTATCTGCACCTAAGGGGAGGGGCAGAAGTGGTGTGTTCTAGAGAAAGGAACTGACTCCAGCTTCATCGTGTGATCTCAGAGGAAACCCCCTTAGTCAATAAAATTTAAAAATTGCTCAAGCTCCTCTTAGGAAAATACAGGTTAAAATAATGGAGTGCCCACTTTCACCCTTCAAGTAACCACATTTTAAAAATATGACAACATCAACTTTTTTTCACAAAGTGTATGCTCATCTATTCCATTTATGTAACAAAGCAATCATCATTTCATTTGAGAATTAGTTTCACAAATATGAAATGCTGGCCATGACCAACTGCACTTATGTTGTAATCCATTCATGTCCATTACCCTTGGTCTGAAAAAAACACTCCCCTTGAGGAAGTTGCACAAGGAAATGTGTGAGGATGTGAAAGGGTGGTCTATGTGTGGTTTAATATTAGATGTCAATTTGGTGAGGCCATGATACCCAAAGATTTGGTCAAATACTATTCTAAATGTTTCTGTGGAAGTACTTTTTACATAGGATTAGCACTGAAATCAGTATATTTTGAGTAAAGCAGATTAGCCTCCATAATGTGGGTGGGTCTCATCTAATCAGTTGAAGGCTGTAAGAAAAAGACTGACCTACCTTGAGCAAGAGGGAATTCTGTCAAGCTTTGCACTTGAACCTCAACTCTCCCCTGGGACTCCAGCCTACTGGTCTACCCTGCAAATTTTAGACTTGACAAATTCCATATTATGTGCATTCATTCTTTAAAATTTTTCTCTCTATATATATCTATGGTGATATATTTATTATGAGAAATCAACTTTACATATATACATACACTCCCCATTAGTCCTATTTCTCTGAAGAACCCTAACTAACACTAGTTTGTCAGAAAAAAAATGAAGACAATTTATTTTTAATGCATATATATATATTACATCATTGTTCATTTTTGTACAATGTTTGATTTCTCCTCTCAGGTGCAGTCCCCATAGAATTCCCACCACCAAATCACCCATGAACCATCACCATAATCTCTTGTGTTCTTCCTGCCCCTGTTTTAATCCCTCTCCCACCCCGGCCCCTGCTGAATGTCTCTGATTTATAGTTTCCTGATAGTTTTTTCTCTTTTATTTTTCCTGATCCCTTATTGGGTTCCCCTATATTCCTCCTTTAAGTGATACCAGCTGGTACTTTTCTTTTACCCTCTGACTTATTTCTCTGAGCATGATCCCTTCCAGCTTCATCCATGTTGCTGAAAATAGCGTGAGTTTATCTTTTGTGATTGCTGAATAGTATTCCATTGTGCATATATACTGCATCTTCTTGATCCAGTCATCTGTTTTGGGGCATTTAGATTGTTTCCATATCTTACCTATTGTAAATAATGCTGCAATAAACATAGGAGTGCAGGTTTCCTTTCGAATTGTTTTGTGTCCTTTGGCTAGATTCAGAGGAGTGGCATTGTTGGATCATATGGAAGCTCCACTTTTAGTAATTTGATGAACCTCCACACAGCTTTCCATAGTGGTTGGACCAGTTTGTATTCCCACCAGCAGTATAAGAGTACTTATACATCCACACCAGCATTTGTTGTTGCCATTTATTTATTTATTTATTTATTTATTTAATTTGTTTTTGAAAGATTTATTTATTTATTTATACAAGCACTGGGTACAGTCAGAAGCATGGGAGAGTGAGAGGATTCACCAGAGCCAGAGCATGGAACAGAACAGGCAGACTGACGAAATACACTGTTGAGGGGAGTAGCGGGCGCAGCAGGAGAGGTCTGTCGTGCCATGTGGGACCCTTACCAGGTGGCCGGGGATCAAATCAGCGCTGCAGAGCCTGCGGGCAGCTTTGCAGCCCAGCACTCAATCGCTGTGCCACCAGGGGAGACCCTGTTGTTGCCATTTTAATATGTGCCATTCTCGCTGGTGTGAGGTGGTATCTCATTGTGGCTTTGATTTGCATTTCCCTGATTATAAGAGATGTTGAACTTTTTTTTCATATATCTGTTGGCCATTTGCATTTCCTCTTTGGAGAAGTGTTGTTTTAGCTTCTCTGCCCATCTTTTGACTGGATTGTTTGCTTTGTTTTTGTTGAGTAATGTGAAATCTTTTAGATCTTTGAAATAAGTCCCTTATCAGTTGTATGGAGTGCAAACATTTTCTCCCAATCAGTAGGGTGTCTCTTTGTTTTGGTTATTGACTCTTGCTCTACATAAGCTTTTCAGTTGGATGTAATCCCAGCTGTTTATCTTTTCCTTCACTTTCTTTGCTTTGGGGGATGAGTTTTAAAAGCTGTTTTAGAGATGTATGTCATGGAGTACATGTATATCTTACCTATATTTTCTTCTATATATTTTATGGTTTCAGGTGTTATGTTCTTGTCTTTTATCCATTTTGAGTTGTTTTCTGTGCATGGTGTGAGGTAGTAGTCTAGTTTCATTCTTTTGCATGTGGTGGTCCAGCTTTCCCAGCACCATTTATTAAACAGACTACTCTTGTTCCATTGCATATTCTTTGTTTCTTTGTCAAAGATTAGTTATCCATATATGTGTGGCTTGAAAAATATGAAGACAATTTAAATTCCCAACATCACTGGAGCCAAGCAATAAAAAATACCATATTCATATAATGGAATACAAAACATTCATTAAGTAAACAATTAAGTTTGTCTTTCCACAGCTCTTGAAAACAAAATGTTGAATATACATCAACAGGCAATTGAATGCCACTTAAGTAAATCTTAAAAATATCAAAGAATACTATGCTTTTTATTATAGAAAATGTAAGTGTAATGAAAATATAATAACTCAGACTGGAAGACTACATATCAAATTAATCAGATTTGAAGACTCTGTGGAGGAAAGCAGATGCAGGGAATAAAGAGAGTATGGGGAAAAAATGAAACAAGATTTCTTTTTTTAGTATTAATTTTTTAATTTTTTTACATCATTATTATTATTCATTTTTAAACAATATTTGCTTCCCCCTACCCCCCTCAGGTTTAGTCCCCATAGAGTGAAACAAGATTTCAATTTTATTATTAATGTTTAGTTTTTTCATAAAAATATCTGAGATATATATAACACGATGATAATATTTGTTCTTTCTAATTATGGTGACCCAAAATACACCCACCCAGAACCTCTAAATGTAACATTATTTGGGAAGACAGTCTTTGAAGATGCAATTGAGTTAAGGATCTTGATCTTAAACCATCCTGCATTAGGATTTGAACAGACTATTTTAACACCATTTGTTGAACATCCTACCCTTGTTTCATTGCATATTTTTTTGCCTCTTTGTCAAAGATTAGTTATCCATATATGTGTGGCTTTAAAAATCCAGTGACAAGTCCTGACCATGTCAGAAGTCAATCCTACTTTCAAAATTCTGGATTAGTCTAAAAATATGTTGCTCCATTGAGAGAGAATAAATGCATTTAAAAGTGTGAAATAACTAGATCACCTGGTATTTCCCTCAGAAAATTAAGAATAGAAATATCATATGATCAGCTACTCCACTCATGCGTATTTATCCAAAGAATATGCAAACACTAATTCAAAGAGTTTTATGTACTCCTATGTTCAATGCAGCACTATTTTCAATAGCCAAGATTTGGAAACAATCTAAGTGCCCATTAAAGGATGAATGTGATAAAGAAGAGCAAGCATAGATACATAGTAGAATACTACTCAGCAATGAAAAAAGATGAACTCCTGCTACTTGCCACAATAGAGATGGATCTTGAGGGTATCACATAAGGTTAAATGTCAGAAGGAGAAAAATAAATGCCATATGATTTCACTCAAATGTGGAAGCTAACAAACAAACAAACAACAAACAAAATGGACAAACAAGACAAAACAGAAACAAAGTCTTAGACTCTGACAACAGAATGATGGGTATCAAAGGGCAAGGGGCATGGAAGGTAGAGAAATCAAGTAAAAGGGATCAACTGTATGGTGATGGATGGAGTCTAGACTTTTGGTGAGAGTCATAATGTAGTTTATACAGATGTTGAATTGTAATTTTGTGCATCTGAAATGTGTGTAATGTTATCAACAATATTATTTCAATACAAATTTTTAAGTGTGAAGGTAAGACCTGATGTGCACCATGGCACCTAACTAACGTCTAACTCGGCATTAGAACATGGCCTTGTACACTAGAATATGATCTTCAAAGCTTCCGACCTCCCCTCAAGACTTCTCTTTCACACCTTAAGGATTCTGGAAGCCATGTGCTCCAGAAGACAACCCACTCCCTACAGGATGGAAGCCAAGATCCCTGCCCACCTTTGGAAGAGAGCAGTGCTGAGGGTTGGTAGAACTGGACACTGAAAAGCAAAAAGTAAACTTTTATTGAGTTTCTGAGACCTGGGGGTTTCTTTGTTTCTGCAGCATGAGCTGCGTGGCCTGACTAATATAAGCCTGAGACTTGTATTATTTGCAGCTGCCTTATTTAATCTTTATTTTTTAAGATTTATTTATTTATACACACAAGAACTGGGGTACAGGCCAGGGGTATCGGGGGTCAGAGGATTCACCAGAGATAGAACGGGGAACAGAACAGGCTGACTGACCAAAATACACTGCTGAGGGGAACAGCAGGCGGGCAGGAGAGGTCTACTGAGCCACATGGGTAGCTCCCTGGCCAGGGATCGAGATCATGCAGTGGCTATGGGTAGCCTCATAGGCTGTGTCTTAACCTCTTGCACCACCAGGGAGGCCCTCATTTAATCTTTTTATCTCCTTGAACATCAGCATATCCGGGTCCTGCCATCCACATGCTCCCTTAATTATTATTGCTCAGTCAATTCTCCTCAGGATTATTAAACCATTAGTAAATATGCATGAAAGTAAAATTATAGCCTCTTCTCTGGAATTTCACAAATACTATTTCATAGCCAAATAGTTTACCTCTCTCATCTGACTCAGAAAAGCAAATTAAAATTAGGAAGCTTTTTACACAACTATGAAAACAAAGTTGTTTTTGCCAATTGTGCTGGATGCCAAGTGTGGTTAAGCAGCTGAGCCCTCTGTCCAGCACATGTCTGTTTATGGACACACACTTCAAAAAGAAGGGGATAGGCCGTATGCCACATGTTGGTATATGGGTATGTAGGCTTGTTTATAAGAACTTGTATGTTAGTGTGTATGTGTGTGTGTACTTGTGTGTGTTATGTATATGTGTGTGTGCTTGTTTGCAAGTACTTGTGTGTGCTGTTGTGCATGTTTGGCTTCTTTGTTACCAATTAAGTTTTCCTCAGCCTTAATTCTCCCGGGTGCAAATCGGCATTTTTCTGCAAACCCCTCTCACACAAAGGCTCTCACACAAAGCCTCTCATATGTGAGGCAGATGTGACTTAAAGAACCAGTGAGGTGTGGTGATGCAGACACAGGCTTTGAAGCCTGAGAGACCCAGGTGTAAATCTCTACACTTACCAGTCATATGTGCTTTGGAACTTACACAACTTCTCGATTTCCTCATGTTGAAAATGGCCTAATCGTATCACCTTGAGGAATTTGTCATAAGTAGCTCTTACTAGAGTCCAACCAACAAGAAAGAACTTCCCAGCAGTGCCCTAACCCACTGAACAAGGGTGAATAAAGATGAAGATGAAGATGGCTGCCACTGTTCAGCGAAATCCTGCCCCCTAGAGGCAGAAACTATATTAGTGGAAGCTTATCAAGTTGGCATCCAGGGTGTCCAGGGACCAAGTTGCATGAGCCAATGAGGCTCTTTTGGAGGTACAGAAGTTAGAACCACACCTTTACCGAGGTGGCCAGGTCCACCTCAGAGGCCTGAGAAAGAAAATCCTGCACCCAGGAAGGTGCTTCTGCTCACAGAAACCTGAAGCTCACACAGTCAGGCAAATCTCCAGACCAAAGAACCACCTCTTGGGTTCAATTAAATGTGCTGTGATTAATTATCAAGTAGGAGCAACCTGGACCCACTGACAGACTGATCTTATAATGAATTCAGCAGGGGGATGTCGTGAAGTAGGTAATAACCCCTGGTTATTCCTGGATGTTGGTATTTCAAAACCAATGGGAACTGGAAAGAAACACCTGAGGTTCTAAGTCAAATTCACAGCCCAGTGTGACCTTGAGCGAGTCAGGTGATCACTGAGGGCTCAGTCTCCACATCTGCATTATCTACTCCTAGGATTATTTGAAGCTTAGAGAGGATAGCCTGTGGTCTGCAACACATCTAGAGTAGGACTCAGGAAGTGGCGATGATTTTTTGAATTTTTTTGGAACACCTCAAACAATCTGTCTGGCAAAGCCATTTTTCAGGGAAGGTGTTGACTGTGGAGATTGGCCACCCCCTCTGTCATGGTTGAGCCCAGGGAAATTGGAGAAGGGGCATGCTTTGCTCAGGCCCTAAAGCCTCCCACTCTGGCCTGGGGAGAATGGGGAGAGAGTGGGGAGAGGCAGCTGTTGAAACCCAAGGACAATGGCAGGATCCACCCTCTCAGGTCTCAGTGGTCCCAGCCAAACTGAGACTCAGCCCCCACAGAAGGTATCGAAGCCACAGCAGCTGTGCAGACCCCACCCAGGTGACACCACCCCAACCCTGGACCTCGGCGTCCCACCCACTGGGGCCCCAAGCCAGAGGCGGCCATGCTCAGACTCATCACCGCCTTTTGAACTTGTTATGCCGGAGCCTTTGAATAGATCCCATGAATAGGAAAGGCCGAATTGGCCACCTGTACTTCTCTGCCAGGGTCCCACTGTTGAGAGAAGATATTATGGACACTGGCCTGGCTCAGTTGCAGGACAGTCTACCAACAGGTGTCACTCCACTTCCTCTTTCTTCACCCACACTTTCCATTCATTGCATTGATCTTTGTCCAAATGTTGGCAGGTTTGCTGTAGACACATTCCCCCAGCCAGCTTTTCTGTCTTTGCCATCCTTCAACCAGATTTCGTGCGAGGGCTGGTAATCCCCTCTGGCTTATCAATAACTTCATCAGCAAATTCTTCCGGACCCTCTTCACCCCCTGCATCAGCAGGGCTAGCCGAGACTAGTACCTGGCTGCTTGAGGGGTTCCAGCTTCTCCACCTTGCCATCCACATTCTCCCAGGGCTCAGTCTTTCTCTCCTGTCAGCCACAGCCATGAAGACATTAGTTTATCATGACAAGTCATTCCTGGAGACCTTCTGAGGGTTAACAATTGTGTGGCAAAGAAGGAGTTTCTATCTAAAGCAGGATGGCATTATTTTCCAAAAATGTCAATAAACTAAAAGAATAAGTTATTCTCCATGTCTAGGTATTTAGCCAAAGAATATGAAAACAGTAACCTGAAAAGGTCTATGCACCCCTGTGCTCATGGCAGCCCATTCATCACAGCGAAGATACGGAAGTAATCTAAATGTCCATGGACAGATGACACAACGAAAATGTTGTGGTCTTTATAGTCAATGGAATACTACTCAGTGATTAAAAAGATGAAAGCATGTCATCTGGGGCAATCTGGGTGGGCCTGGAGGGATGATCCTGAGTGAACTATGTCAGGAGGTAAAAGACAATTACGGGATATTCCACTCACTTGTTGAATATAAATAACCAACGAAGACAAACTCACAAAACACAATAAAAATAACTAAGACTGAAAAACGTGGTGAAGAAGGCAGAGAGGATGGAGAAGGTCAAGATAATAATGTGACGTCACTGAAACTTTGCTGGCGGGTGACTGAGGTGTATGCAAATATAGAGGTGGAAAACTGTATTTCGGAACGTTTTAGGGTGTTATAATCCAGGAGGATGTGGAGAGATTTGATTTAAAAAGAATAAGGTGTTCTGGGCCTCCCTGGTGGCGCAGGCAGTAGAGGCCCACACTGTGAGGCTGTCTGCAGCCTTTGCAGCTGGGTTGGATCACGGCCTGCCCGCGAGAATCCCGCATGGCTCGGCAGACCTCTCCTGTCTCGCCCACTGCTCCCCTCAGCAGTGTACTTGGACAGTCTGCCTATTCTGTTCCCTGCTCTGTCTCTGGTGAATCCTCTCACCCTCCCGCACATCTGGCCTGTACCCTGTTCTTGTATAAATAAATAAATCTTAAAGAAAAAAAGAATAAGGTGCTCTAAACATTGAGGCCCATACAGTCCTGAGAGCAGCGTTTTCCTGTCTGTAACTGGCCCCTTTCACCACATGTGCAGCCTGTCACTACCCCAGGGACGGTGGCTTTGACCGGCCTCCGAGCCCTGTTCCAACAGAATGTGGGCTCTGGCTAGGTCTCACCCTGTTGGTCGATGGGGTCTGGAGTTCTCAAGACTCCCGCGCTCCTGCAGAAGAGGAGCAATACAAAATGAGGACAGGCAATAACAGGGTCAAGGATAAACGGGGGAGGGGAGAACCTCCGGGCCCAGGGTCTTCGCTTCAGAGGAGGCCACTCCGCCCGGTTCTGGAAGCCCCAGGGGAAGCACAGACGACGCTCCAGCCCCGGACGCCTCTCTCTCCTCCCAGGCAGGGACGCTTCTGGGATCAGGTCCCTGCGAGCTTCTGCGCGCATCTTCATCTGGGTTTTCTCGGGAAACTCACAATCCGTGGCCAAGGGACGCTGAACCTGGGCGCACAGGGGCTTCATCCTAACTCTCCTCTCGGTGTAGCTCATCAGCCACTTAACCTTGAACATGACCTTCAGTTTCTTCACCTGTAAAATGGTACAGACACAGCCTCCTTGGCTAGACTCTAAGGAGAATGGCTTAAAAGTGGTGTTTGGTAGTATGTTGGATTTACGAGGAGACTTAGAACAAAACCGCCCGATCACAGAATGTGCTGGAAATGGCGGAGGACTCCCTCACAGGAACCTGCCGCCTCGCACCGTCTGGGGCTTTCCCTGGGATCTCCTGTCCTTTTTATCCGGCTTCTTTATTTTTGTTATTATCCCATCAACATACTCCCTTTGATTCACCCCCATTACTGACTTACCCCCTTTACCCAGTACTCTGTATTTATAATTTCTTTCAGCTGTGGTTAAAAAGGCTCCATCTGTAACCTCCGCCCCGCTCAGCTGGCCCCAGCCTCCCCAGCGCCCCCAGTCCCGGCTCAGGGGGTGCATTTGCATCTGTTCCCCAAACAATGAGGAGCACGTTCTGCTCCCTGCAGACCGAGCCCGGCCTTTCCGGAGCCAGTCACAGCGCTGGACTGAGAACAAGGCCGATCTGGGGCCCAGCAGGTCGTAGCTGGGAATGTTTGCATGGCGCACGTCCAAAGCTGGTCTTCCCTCTGTCTTTTACGGGAACACACTCACTCCTGCGCCCCACTCGGTGGGGCTGCTTTCCCTGCTTGCTGCGGACACGTGTCGCCCTGCTGCTGACCCCTCCCCACCCTGGCCGGTGCCTCTGCTGCCCGGGCGCTGGGTCAGCAGGTTTCCGTCCAGCTGTCCACCTGTGCGCGTCCAGCAGCCCACCTTAGCTTTGCAGGGGCGGCTCTCCTCGCTGGAGCAAGCTTCTGAGAGCTCTCCTGAAGCAGCTGGGATGGGAGGGGCACGGGGGGGGCGGGAAAGGGAGATCTGCAGAGGAATGGCGCTTTATAAATCAAAAAACAATAATGGCGTGTACTGCGAGCTCTGCAGGCTGGAAAGCCTTTGGCATCCCCAAGGCGCGCCGGGGAGCAGCGCGGCTCGAGGCTAGTGAATGGCAACACTGCCCTCTGCTGGCCAGGGCCGGCGGAAGCCTGTCCCCAGCAGCCTCTGGGCTTCTGTGCACAAAGCAGGAGCGTTTGCCCACTAATCCCATCAAAACCATCGTGGAGCATGAGAAGAATTTCCCAGGAAGCCTGAGATCTAGGAAGAAGCATAGTCTGGATTTTGGTGATGCGGGGTAGAGTCGTCCTCAGATAGGGAATCGAATTTCTGCAATTTCAGAGTTCGCTGAGAAAGACTTTTTAGGGCATTTTATAGTGTTGCTTTTGGTAAACAAAATCGTTGAGCCGTGATTACCCCCATTCCTGAGGGTTATTGTGAACCAGACCCGCTTGTGAAACGCTCTAGCAGGAATGCAAGTTTGTGCCTCCTTTGCATTAAGTAAAAATGCCATTTTCTGTTTATTCTGACTGGGAACTTTATATAAACTCAGAATTTCGGTTGTCCGTGAGCCAGGAAGCTGGCTTCTGCGCTCATCCACACCGCCCGTGAGAACGGCGGGCTCCAAGCTGAACCTATAATCCAAGCTTGATGAGGTCTGTGTTTAACAGGGCATTTCATTAAAGTTTCACTCACCCGCTGTAAATATCTCCAGTCTAGACTGAGGAAAAAGTCGGAGTGGACTTGGAAACTGGGGTGGAGAATTGTCGTCCAAGAAGGCATATTCCTCCTGGTATTTTCCACTTCCCGGCTCTGCATGTCATCTTGAACCTCGGCTCTGGTAACTGCAAGAACTCACCCTAGTTTTGCTTGGGGAAGACGAATAGGATTGTTTTTTATAGAAAGTGTTGTGTTTCTTTCAAGGGGACACTGTTAAGAAAGTAACTTCAGTAAAGCAGAAATGTATATACAGATATGCTATTCCAGAGTAGGCAGAGGCTCTAAATTTTAATAGATCAAATCTACCCCCCAAATGAATGGATACAAGTTCAGGGAAATCCATGAAAGTGACTTCGTGCTTTTAAGTTATAGTGTTTAAGGACCTGATGAAAGCCCTGCTAGTCTGAAGAAAGTACCATTTTTCCAATGAAGTTAAGAGGATCACACTTAGAAAAGTCACTGCACACACACACGACAAAAAAAAAACAAAAAACACAGAAAGAGAAACAGGCAATTGTGCAGCGCAGACTTGGTACAAACACACCTTAGACCCTGGAAAATGTTCCCAGTGGATCCACCCTGCTGGAGAGAAGGTCAGTAGGGTGATTGGTGATGGAGTGACCCCATGAAGTGTGTGCACTGGAGATCGGCGCCTGCCCCCATGAAGTGAAAAATGCTCTTTTTCACTTTGAGAGCTGATCTTTCACAGGTTTTAAAACTGCCTCTTTCTTTTTATAATTGTGATAAAATACACCAACGTGAAATTTACCATCTTACCATAGTTCAGTGTGCAGCTCTGGGGCCTCAGTCCATTCACATCACTGGGCCACCATCCACCATCCACCTCCAAGTCCCTCTGTATCTTGCAAAATGACACCCTGTGTCCAAGAGACACTGACTCCCTTCCCCCAGCCCCCAGCCCCCAGGAACCTCCTTTCTGCTTTCTGTCTCCAACTCTGACCACTCAGGGTAACTCATGGAAATGGCATCATGCTACCTGTCCTGTGCCGGTCTTATTTCACTGAGTATTTTGTTGTCACAGCTCATTGGTGTTAGACTGTGGGCCAGAATTTCCTTCCTTTTAGACACCCCTATATTTATTGCAACACTATATACAATTTGTAAGCTATGGAAACAACCCAAATACCAAAAAATAGATGACTGCGTCAAGAAGATGTGGTACAGATATATAATGGAATATTACTCAGCCATCAAAAAGATAAACCCATGCCATTTGCAGCAACATGGATGAAGATGGAAGGGATGAAATAAGCCAGAAAGAAAAACAAAAATATGAGATGGTCTCACTTATAGGAGGATCCAAATAAGGGATCAGGAGGAAAAAGTAATTATAATAAAGTAAAAATCAAAATCAGCAAGCAACTATAAACAGAGACATTCTGCAGGGAGGAGAGGAAAGTTGGATCAAAACAGGAGCAGGAAGAGCACAAGGGGCAATGGTGACGGTGCACAGATGAACGGGTGGTGGGAATTTCACGGAGACTATAACTGAGATGAAAATGCATACATTGTACAAAAATGAAAAATGATGTAAAAAAATATAAAATAATTAAAAAAAAGAATTTCCTTCCTTTTAGAGGTTGGATCACATTCTGTTGCCTGTTGGCAGTGAGCAAACATCTCTCTGTTCATTGGGGTGGACCCAGGAGACCTGCCTTATCATTTAGTAGTGCCACGTGTCATGCTTTCAGAGGTGCCTCTGTGCTGTTTTCCACAGCAGCTGCACCATTTCACGTGCCCACCATGTCCTCCCACATCCGTGGTCTTCTGTTTCATTGACAGGACTCATGCTGGTAGGTGGGAGGAGGTAGCGCTGTCACCTTTTGATGAATGTGACCCTGTGGGTCCACCTGGGAGTTTTACAGGTGGCTTCTTTTCCTGTGTCTCAGACATGACAGCAATTTGCTGGATGTAGTTAGTTAATTGTCGACCCAGTATGCGGGGCTCAGCCTCCCTGAGGAGTCTCCATTTCTCCTGCTCCATCGTCTCCCCACCTCTTCAGCCTCCCCATCTAAAAGTACCTTGGAAGGTGGCGGGGGCACACGCCCATGACTCAGAGAGCATTGGCATCCAGGGGACCCTAACAGGCAGGCACCCACATGTACATGCACACACAGGAAGGTCTGTGCACACCCATACACACTCAGGAGTATACACACACTCATCTCTATTGTGAATCTCCATGTTCCTTCAAGTCACAGAAGATTCATTTTCTTTTTGCTTTTTCAAACCTTCTCTATCCCTCCCATTAGCCACTTCCCAGGGCCCTTCTATTTTCTAAAAATAAATCTACCAGTCCTTTTGATTTTAGAGAATTCATTTTAAAAAATACAGAGTACATGAGGTCATAGAAATAACAAGGACAAGAGGAAACAGAGCAAAAATATATAGAAAAGTCTGGAACCAAATCGCCTTTTCTAAGGGATTTGGAATATTTTTCTACCCCCAGCTTCTATCTTGTGTTTCCCCATGACTGGCCTGTGAAGCCTGTGCGCCTCAGGTCTTGGCTTTCATTCCTGAGGGCAAATCTCATACCTCCCTCCCCCAGCACTCGCCCCTATGTCCTGCAGGTTTCTGTGTCACCAGATCACTTCTTAGCATCTCTGTTCACAGGTGTGCATTATACATGAACTCCCATGGACCTGTAAGTCTTAAGTTCAAAGGCCAGCTCTACCAGGACAGAAATTGGGGACTCAAGGAACAGGGGATAGAGAATCAAGGGACATAGGCTCTTTTCCACCTGCTCCCCACATGGCCCCCAAATGGGTCAAGCTGGTAGAGGGGAGCCTTCACAGAAAAGCAACCCTCAGTGACAAGGCCATTTATAAATCTGGTCAAAATGGCTAGAGGCTCAACGGCCTAAAAGAACAAAATACTAGGCAGTGTTGAGTAGCTGACTATGTGTGTCAAAATATGACAAAATATTAGTGAGGAACTGTGCCACCAGTCTGTCAAAATCTCAAGTCACCAATATATCCACAAGACCCTTTAAGAACACTTGTTTTAAGCACTTGGGAGCATGTGCCTCAGTGGAGATTACACTGTTCTAGAAAACCTCAACCCCAGTTCTGCCAGAAGTAACTCTGGTCGGTCATTCAGCCAACGAAGGTCTCAAATCTTTGTACTTAACAGTTAAAAAAATCTATGTACTTCCCCATAGCTTGTGGCTTAGCAGCAATGTTACCTGGACAATAAGCACCTGAAAAGGTGCCCGGCATCCTTATTCATGAGAAAAATGCAAATGTAAGCCACCTGGGATAGCACTTTGACAACAGCGCGGGGTAGCGAGAACAGGGAGCAACCGGAACTCTCAGATACTAGTGGGATTGCAAAATGGAAACCACATCGCAGCATTTGTACTTGTATTTGAAAATGCAAACACCATGCAAAGATATTTCCCCAAGGGGGGTGAATCACAGGACCATGGAAAGACTCAACATTGGCGTCAGCGCTATTCAGATAACCAAGAACTGGAAACAACTCAGATGCCCTTCAGCTGCTGGATGACTACACCAGTCTGGAATATCCTTCCACTGAAAATGCCTGAGCCATAGAAAGGAACAGACTATTAACTCAAGCAAAAAATAAATAGATTGGCCCAGGCAGCAAAACGGATGGAACTCAAAGCATTCTGAGTGAAGGAGGTTGACCTCCTTCACCGAACAGTCATTGGCTTAATTCCATTTATAGGAAAGAGCAGAAAAGGCAAAACTACAGGGACATAAAGGTAATTAGTAGTTATGAGGTGGGTGGAGATCAGACAGGGGCTCAGCTGTAGAGAGACAAGGATGTCTTCAAGGTGATAGTAATTTCCCATAGCTTGATGGTGGTGATGGCTGCTGTATAAAAGCCCCGTGATCCAACCCTCCATACTCTCCCATGGATGTCAAGTGTGCAGTGGGTCTTTCAAGTGCATGACTTTAGTGTATGTAAACAATGTTTCCATAAAACTAGAAAAAAGCGCTCCTTTTTTTGTAGACATATTTTTTCATGTGTCTTGGGTAGGTTCCCAGAAATAAAATTGCTGGGTCCTATGGTAAGTTATGTTTAACTTTTAAAAAAACTGGCAAATTGCTTTCCAAAGTGGCCACTCTGTTCCCTGCAGCCATGCACAGCCTTTCAGTTGCTCCACCTCTTCACCAGCACGAGTCTTTATTAAAGCCACTTGAATGGCTGTGTAGCGGTTTTTGTTGCGATTTCCTGAAAGGTTAACGATGTGGAGCAACTTTTTATGAGCTTATTAGTCATTTATGTGCCATCTTTGATGAAATGTCTACTCACTCAAGTAGTTTGTCTGTTTTTAACTTGGGTTCTTCTTATTGAGTTACACGAGTTCTCTTTTTTCCACTTATTTCCCCCCCCCCACCAACCTTGTTTCCTTTGTCCCTGTCCCTCTTAAATCTCCCCCTTAAACCTCAGAGTCCTCTCCTCATGGGGTTTATGAATTAATTATATGTCCATTGGTGTGTAATGGACATTGCTGTGTAATGTCCAGTGTCTGTTTTTAGCATTCTCACTTACTTTACTACCCATAATCCTCTCCAACTCCCTCCATTTTGCTGAAAATGGCTGCACTTCATCCTTTCTTATGACTCATAGGATTCCACAGTGTGGACTAGAAAAACCTTAAATCCCCCATGCACCCCCAGTTGAAGACTATCACCATAGCACTGTCCTTGGACAGGCATATTCCCCACTCATGGCCAGAGTCACCACCTAACGGGACACCTGGCTGAACTGGGGAGCCAGGCTCCATCACCTCCATGCTTTCTAAGGGGATGGCTGCTGCTTTCACTGGTCAGAGGGGCAACAGAAACATGAGAACCTGTTTCCAGTAGGAGAAGCAAACAGCTGCAGAGGCTAGCTGCTTGCCCTTGGGGACAGAGCTTGGGGACCAGACAGGCTGCCTGGTGTCCCAGGCTGTTCTCAGGGAGCCCCGTCCACTGCAGAAATGGTGGATCCTCACAGGAGAGATGGTGCAGGCTGAACAGAAGGCTCTGGCCTGAGGAAGAGAGAGTCCCACAGGAGGACTCAAATCCAGTGGGGGACGTGCCCTGGGGAAACCCCTTTGCAGGAAGCAGCAATCATCCTCCCATGGCTTCCAAATAACCACAAGGCCATCGAGTCATTCAAATAGCTTGGGGGTTGTTCACTCAAATCAGCTGCCCTCTCCCCCCTTCGCAAGTGGTAGAGAAATAGCTGAAGGACCCAGCCCAGTGTTGGTTTTGTTCATGCATAGACCCAACCTCAGGAGCACTGGGATTGTACCCATTTTGGTTTGAGTTATTTTGAAAGCAGAGCCTGAGTCACGAGTTTGGATGCAACATGAATTTGGATGGGGAGAGTTACCCCCCAAAGCAGTGAGAATGGCGAAGAGTGCACGGGATGGTGACACTGGGCTGGCACTGTAGCAGGCAGCTGTGGGATCATACTCAGCATCCTCTCCCCGAGGTCAGCAAGCTGGGCCCACCTCACCACCCCCCACCACCCTGGGGGTGCCTGCTCCAGGCTGGGCAGTCCTGGCAAAGCTGCTTTCTGTGACTTAGGAAGCAGCCCTGTGGCTGAGAGCTGTGAGCCAGCGGGACACATATTTGGGCACATTGGCACTGCCCAAGCTCAACCCATAGCATGCAGTGAGTTGAAGGTGTGCGGCACTGGCCGCAGGTGCCATGGCCAGCTCCAAACCCACCTCTGGCAGGCAGTGACCATCTTCCTGGTCCAGCAAACACAAACCATCATCCCTTGAGATGCTGAAGTGGCGAGGCTGACAGTTCCCTCTCAGTGATGCCCCCTCCATGCTGCTCCAATACAGGAAGCTGAATTTGGAACCACTCTCAGGTTACCACTGACCTTCTGATCTGATCTGTGGGTCCCCGACTCTGGAAGAACCAGAGGTGCGAGATTGTACCGACGTGCTGCTCATCCTAAACTTAGACTAAGCACAGCACACATGGGCATGTGGAAAAGGGTTAAAGGTTTACCTTTAATGGTATCCGATTCCTCCACAGCAAGATGAGGGCACGCTTCCTGCCCTGTGCCTCGCACCTGCGACAGATGGCCAGGTCTGGATGGAAGGCGAGGTGCAGTGGGGATAATCTGATACCCTGGCTTCTTCCTGAGGCAGTAGGACATAATAGGCACTTGTGTAATAAAAGCTCTGGGGGTGACCAGTGACTGGCCAAGTGACCTGTGGGATTATCTGTGCTTTTTGAGCCTTTCTTTGGAGACAAGGGATGATCAGCAGGTGTCTGCCTGTTGTGAAATATCAGCTGAGTGTGCCCAGCCACTCTGTGGAGGTCACGCCATCCTGCAGGTTTGAGTCAATGTCACGAATTCTCTGAGAAACTCACATCCTGGACTGAAACTCTTGTCTCCCACAGGAGGGAAGACAAACCTTAAGCAGTTCACAAAGAGAAAATCAGAAGGCAAGAGGAGGGATTGCAGATAAGCTCTTAATAACAAAAGCCTATTTATAACAGTGGTGTTTCCCTGTATCACAAATTTCTAGGACCTGGTCAAACACTTTGGGTAAATGCAAGGCCAGCTTATCCCCAGAGTTTATTTGGCACTCCATAAAAAGTCTGCGCTAATTTAAACATTTCCAGAATGGCTGACAAATATGAACAAAGCTTCAGACTAGAAGCAAAAGCAAAATTAAAAAATATAATAACAGTAATAAATGGAGCCACTTTCTCTTTGAATGAACAGGTTGATTTTAAAACAGCGCTGATATATTAGAGTATCTAATAAGTCAAGTTCACAAACATGTTTACAATATATAGTAAATACTAACTTCATTTAGGAAAGCAGACTGGGATATCCAATTATCCCAATACTCTTCCTGGTCTTCTGTTTAGATGTGTGCGCTTTCACAGCCAGAGCTGCAAGATGGTACATAGTAAACACTGCTTGTGAGTGTTTTCGTGTGGACACATATTTTAAAACAATTTTCATCCTAAGTCAACTTGACTACACTGATGTTTTACATATGAATTCTTGATTATTTATCTTATCCTTTTAGGGTCCCCTGAAGGTGAAAAGCTCTGTGTGTTCATGCATGTATATGTGTGCACACATGTGTATGTGAGATCATAAAGAATGGATAATAATCCTAGTGAAGATAGCCATAAGCAAGTTTCTTCAGGAAGCCGTAAGTGCTGCTTAGGGCTGGCCATGTCCATGACCACAGCTGCTATTGCTGCAATCCCATGTCAGCTCCTCGGCATCCCCTAAGGAGATGATGCAGTTTTCACAATAATAAAAAATTATTTCTTTTAATTTTCTTACATCACTGTTCATTTTTTGGTACAATATTTGATTTCTCCTCTAAGGTGTAATCCCCATAAATCTCCTATCACCACACCACCTGTGAACTGTCACCATGGTCCCTTGTGCTCTTCCCTTCCCTGTTTTGACCCCTCTCCCTCCCTGCTCCTCTGTTGTATGTCTCTGTGTTTGGTTTCACTATATTCCTCCTATAAGTGAAACCATCTGATATTTTCCTTTTTCCTTCTGAGCTATTTTACTGAGCATCATCCCTTCCAGCTCCATCCATGTTGCTGCAAATGGCATGAGTTTATCTTTTTTGATTGCTGAGTAGTATTCTACAATGGAAAGAATTTCACAATTTCTCAAATAGGCTCTTTGGCATTGTTTTCCCCCATCCCAATGGCTTAGTGCCATCCTTACCAGATCAGCTCCCACATCATCAAGACATGCCTGTGAACAAGCTTTGGGGGCAGTGTAGTAGTATTTCATTGTAGCTTTGGGTTAGAAAGACCTCAGAGTAAACCCCAACTTGGTCACTCTAACTGAATGACCTTCATTAAGTCCTCTAGCTGTAGAAGACTCCATTTCCTTATATGGAAAACTATTATTACATCAGAACATCCCACTTCACTCAGAATCCTGTGAAGGTTAAATGAGCTCAATAAATGACCATGTGTTCAATAAATGACCACTAACAATGGACATGGTATGCCACATTTTTTCACATAAATGCCAAAATTTGAATACTTCCTCTATTTGTTTCTGTCTTGGGTCCAGTCTGTTTCTTTGACTTTGGAATCTCACTTTAAGATGATAAATAATAAGATAATATTCAGTAACATTTTCCATGGGTTGTATCCAAGGGGATAGAGCCATGAAGGAGTTAATGCAGTTTGCCTACAAGGATATCCAAAGGACTGGATCTCATATGCAGTGCTATTGGCAGACTGATGGGTGCTTTAAAACTCCCACTTGTGTCACGGGATTCCCTGGGGTTATGGCCAAAATGCTCCTTAGGGAAATGATTTACACTAAATGCCTATATTAGAAAGGAAGAAATAGTTCAAATCAATAGACTAAGCTTCCCCCTCAAGAAATTAGAAGAAGGAGGAGCAAACTGACACCAAAGTAAAGAAAGGAGGTAATAAAGATAAGAACAGAAATCAATGAAATACAAAACAGAAAATTCACAGAGGAAAGCAATGAAAGAAATCATAGCCCTTTGACAAAAATCAATAAAAATCAATAAACTTCAAGTGAGATTAACCAGACAAAGACAAGACTCAAATTAGGAACAAGAGAGCCGACATAATCACATATACTACAGATATTAAAAGGATCATGGAGAATGTTATGAACAATTTTATGACAATAAACTTAAATGAAACAGACAAACTCTTTCATTTTTTAATTTAAATTTTATTTTTATATTCCCCATACAATTACAACCCCCTTATTTTGACCCCAATCCCTCCGTTCCCTGCCCCCTACCCCCCCCCATAGAGTGTCTCTGGTTCATAGTTGTTTGTTGATTTTGATATTTTCTTTCTTATAGTTATTCTTTTTCCTGGTCTCTTATTTAAGTTTTCTAGATTCCTGCTATGAGTGAGACCATCCGGTATTTTTCTTTTTCTTTCTGGCTTGTTTCACTGAGCATGATCCCTTCCAGCGCCATCCATGTTGCTGCAAATTGCATGTATTTATCTTTTTTGAATGCTGAGTAATATTCCATGGTGTATATGTACCACATCTTCTTGATCCAGTCATCTATTTTTGGGCATTTGGGCTGTTTCCAAAGCTTAGCTATTGTAAATAGTGCTGCTATAAACATAGGCGTGCAGGTACTCTTTGGAATTGATGTTTCTGTGTCTTTTGGGTAAATACCTAGGAGTGGAATTGCTGGATCATATGGAAGATCTATGTTTAGTAGGTCAAGAAATCTCCACACAGCTCTCCATAGTGGTTGGACCAGTTTGCACTCCCACCAACAGTGCAGGAGAGTTCCTTTTTCTCCACACCCTCGCCAATATTTGTTGTTGCTAGTTTTTTTTAATATGTGCCATTCTCACTGGTGTAAGATGGTATCTCATGGTAATTTTGATTTGCATTTCCCTGATTACAAGTGATGTTGAACATTTTTTCATATGCCTGTTGGCCATTTGCATTTCCTTTTCAGAGAAGTTTCTTTTTAGCTCTTCTGCCCATTTTTTGACTGGATTATTTTCATTGTTGTTGTTGTTGAATCTCATCAGCTCTTTGTAGATTTTTGTGATCAGTCCTTTATCATTAGTATTGTGTGCAAAAATGTTCTCCCAGTTGGTGGGGTTTCTCTTTGTTTTGTTATTGTCTCTTTGGCTGTGCAGAAGCTCTTTAATTTGATGTAGTCCCAGCTGTTTATCTTTGCCTTCACTATCACTGCTTTGGGTGATGTGTCTGTAAAGATCTTTGATGTGCATATCATGCAGTGTTTTGCCTATATTTCATTCTATGTATTTTATGGTTTCAGGTTTTATGTCTAGTTCTTTAATCCATTTTGAGTTGGTTTTTGTGCATGGTGTTAGGTAGTAGTCAAGCTTCATTCTTTTGCATGTAGCAACCCAGTATTCCCAGCACCATTTATTGAACAAACTTTCTTTGCTCCAATGCATATTCTTTGCTCCTTTGTCAAAGATTAGTTGACCATAAATCTGTGGGTTTATTTCTGGATTTTCTATTCAATTCCATTGGTCTGTGTGTCTGTTCTTGTTCCAATACCATGCAGTTTTGATGATTATGGCTTTGTAGTATACTTTGAAGCCTGAGAGTGTGAGGCCTCCATTCCCTTCTCTTTTTTTTTTCAGGAGAGCTTTGGCTATTCGGGGTTTTTGGTGATTCCATATGAATTTCATCAATAATTGTTCTATTTCTTTGAAGAATGACATTGAAATTTTGATTGGAATAGCATTGAATCTGTAGATTGTTTATGGTAGGATGGCCATTTTAATAATGTTAATTCTTCCAACCCATGAGCAGGGGATGCCTTTCCATTTCTTTGTGTCTTCTATTTCTTTTAACAGTGTTTTATAGTTTTCTTTGTATAGATCCTTTACCTCTTTTGTTAGATTTATTCCAAGTATTTGTTTTTTTTTTGTTTCGATAATAAAAGGGATGGTTTTTTTTTATTTCTTCTTCTTCAGATTTATTGTTTGTGTATAGGAAGGCTACTGACTTTTGCATGTTGATTTTGTATCCTGCCACTTTACTGAACTGATTGATGGGTTGAATTAGGTTTTCTGCGGAGTTTTTGGGGTTCTCTATGTATATTATCATATCATCTGCAAATAGTGATAGTTTGACTTCTTCTTTTCCTATTTGGATTCCTTGGATGTCTTTCTCTTGTCTTATTGCTCTGGCTAGGACTTCCAGTATTATATTGAAAAGCAGTGGTGAGAGTGGACATCCTTGTCTTGTTCCAGATCTTAATGGAAATACTTTCCACTTTTCACCATTGAGAATGATACTGGCTGTTGGCTTGTCATATATGGCCTTTATGATATTGATGTATGTTCTTTGTATCCCAAGAATTTCAAGGACTTTTATCATGAATGGGTGTTGCACTTTGTCAAAAGCTTTCTCGGCATCTATTGATATTATCATATGGTTTTTATATTTCTTTTTGTTGATGTGTTGGATAACGTTGATTGATTTTCGGATGTTGAACCATCCTTGTGTCCCTGGCATGAATCCTACTTGGTTGTGGTGAATTATCTTATGGATACATTGTTGGATTCTGATAGCTAAAATTTTATTGAGGATTTTTGCATCCATGTTCATTAGGGAGATTGGCCTGTAGTTTTCTTTTTTTGTGTTGTCCTTGTTCAATTTTGGTATTAGTGTAATGTTGGCTTCATAGAATGTGTTTGGTATTATCCCTTCCTTCTCAATTTTTTGGAAGTGTTTATGAAGGATAGGCACTAATTCGTTTCTGAACGTTTGGTAGAATTCATTTGTAAATCCATCAGGTCCTGGGCTTTTGTTTTTGGGAAGGTTTTTGATTACCATTTCAATTTTGCTGCTTGTAATTGGTCTGTTTAGGTGTTCTATTTCTTCTTTATCTAGCTTTGTGTCATTGTAGAGTTGTAGGAATTTGTCCATCTCCTCTAGATTGTTGAACTTGTTTCTATATAACTGTTCATAGTAGTCACTGATTATTCTTTTGATTTCTGCTGTGTCCGTTGTGATTTCTCCTCTTTCATTTGTGATCCTGTTTATTTGTGCTTTCTCCCTTTTTTCCTTTGTGAGCCTGGCTAGGGGTTTGTTTATTTTATTTATTTTTTCGAAGAACCAGCTCTTGGTTTCATTGATCTTTTGGATTGTTTTTTTAGTTTCTATTTCATTTATTTCTGCTTTTGGATTTTATTATTTCTTTTCTTCTACTGGTTTTGGGTTTTTTTTGTTGTTCTTTTTCTAGATCTTTGAGCTTTGAGATTAGGTTGTTTCTTTGAGTTCTTTCTTGTTTCTTGATGTGAGCCTCTATTGCTATATATTTTCCTCTTATTACTGCCTTTGCTGCATTCCATACATTTAGGAAATTGGTGTCCTCCTTGTCATTCAATTCAAAGAATATTTTAATTTCTTCTTTGATCTCCTCATTTGTCCACTGGTCTTCCAGTAGTGTGGGTTTCAATCTCCATGAGGTAGGAGAGTTCCTTGCCTTCTTTTATGGGTTATTTCTAGTTTGATGCCTTCATGGTCAGAAAAGATGGTTGGTATGATTTCAATCTTGGTGTATCTGTTGATGTTTGTCTTGGGTCCCAGTATGTGATCGATCCTGGAGAATGATCCATGTGCACTTGAGAAAAATGTGTGCTCAGAGTTTTTTGTGTTTAGTGTTCTATAGATGTCTGTTGAACCCAAGCGCTCTAGATCCTTATTTAGAGCTTTAGCGTCTTTACTTATTTTTTGTCTCATTGATCTATCCATTGTTGATAGTGGTGTGTTGAAGTCTCCCACTATGTATGTGTTTTCTCTGATGTCCATTTTCAAAGATGATAGTAGTTGTCTGATATATTTTGGTGCTCCTTCGTTTGGTGAATATATGTTAATGAGTGTTATTTCTTCTTGAAGTATTGTCCCCTTGATCATAATGTAGTGACTGTTGGGGTTTCTTTACCTTTTTGAGTTTGAAATCTGTTTTATCCGATATAATAAGTATAGCTGTTCCTGCTTTCTTTTTTGGTCCATTTGCTTGTAGGATTGTTTTCCATCCTTTAACTTTGAGTCTATTTTTATCTTTTGTAGCTAAATGCGTTTCCTGGAGACAGCAAAATTTGGGTTTTGTTTCTTAATCCAGCCTGCAACTCTGTGTCTTTTTATTGAAGAGTTTAGTCCATTTACATTTAGAGTTAATATTGATATGTTAGCATCTGTATTTGCCATTGTGTTTGTCTTTCCTTTGATTTTATTTATTTATTCTTTTAATAAATTTTTTTGGGCCTTCTTTCATTGTTGTTTGTCCCTCTGAGGTTCTGACTTTAGGATTCGTTGTAGTATTTTTTGGAGTGGGGATTTAGTCGTAATGAAATTCCAGAGTTTCTGTTTAGACAAACTCTTTCAAAGACACTAACTGGAAACATTAACTTAATAGGAAAATAGAGACTCTAAATATTTCTATGTCTATTACAGAAATTGAACTGAATGCATAGTCAAAAGTCTTCCCACAAAGGAAACTCCAGCCCATATGATCACTGGTATATTGTACGAATTCTTCAAGAAGAATTGCAGAAACCAATAATGTCAATTCCATACAAATTCTTGGAGAAAATTGAAAGAAGGAACTATGGTCCTGTCCATTCCATAAGACCAGCATTGTCCTGAAACCAAGAAACAATATAATAAACCTACATAATATCTTGCAAAAACATAGATGCAAACATTTTAGATAAATTTTTACTAAATCGATTCCAAAAACACATAGAAGGGTAATAAATCTTGACCAAGTTGAGTTTATATTAATAATGCATGGTTGATTTAATATTTGAAAATCAATCACTTTAATTCACATAATAATAAGTTTCAAAAGAAAGCTTTACAATCATATAAGTACATGCAAAAATATTGATAAAATTCACTATCTATTCCTGATGAATACTTATAACACTAGTAATGGAGGAAACTTCCTTAATCTGATAAAGGGGATTTATGTAAAACCTACTGCTAACATAAGAAAAATCTTTTAAGTAACAATTACAAATTTATTAAGAAAACCACGTCTTCAGAATTAAGGGAAGTTTTTTTTTCCCCTCATAGATCTTTCACTTCCATTGTTAAATTTATTCCTAATTTTTTCATTTGGTTTGATATGATTGTAAATGGGATTGCTTTCTTCAATTATTTTTCTCCTCACTCTTTATTTGCATATAACGATGCAATAGATTTTTGCATATTAATTTTGTAATCTGCCAGTTTAGCATATTTATATATTTATTCACTGTTTCTAATAGGTTTTTTTTTTTTTTTTGGTGGCATCTTTAAGGTTTTCTATAAATATTATCCTATCATCTGCAAATTAAGATAATTTTGCTTCTTTTCCAGTCTGCATTTCTTTTGTTCTGGTTTTTGTCTAATTGCTCTTGCTAAGACTTATAATACTAAATTAAAGTGTTGAAATGTACATCCTTGTATTCTTCCTGATCTTAAAAGAAAGCTTTTAGTTTTTCTCTATTGAGTATAATAATGACTGTAGGTTTCTTTTGTATCCATTTTGTTAAAAGCTTTTATCATAAATGGGTATTGTATCTTATCAAATACTTCCTTTGCATCTAGTCATATGATTTTTGTCCTTCCTGTCGTTAATGAAGTATATTACATAATTTATTTGCATTTGTTAAAACAGATTTGTCTCCCTGGAATAAATCCCACTGGGTCAGGTGTATAACCTTTTTAATATGCTGTTGATCTTGGTTTGTTAGTATTTTGTTGAGAATTTTTGTGTTTACGTTCAGCAGAGATATTACTGTAGTTTTCTTTTTTAGTGATGTCCTTATCTAGCTTCGGTTTAAGGCTAACATTGACTTCATAGAATGCGTTAAGAAATATTCCCTTTTCTTCAATTTTTTGAAAATTTGATCAAAATAGGCATAACTTCTGCTTTGAGCGTTGATATAATTTACTTGTAAAGCCATCTACCTCTGAATTTTTGACCTATGGGATATTTTTGATTACTGTTTCAATTTTCATAATTGCATCATTATATTCAAATTTTCTACTTCTTCCTAGTTCTATTTGGTAAACTGTGTTGTTCATAGGGGCCTCGCTGGTGGTGCAAGGGTTAAGACGCAACCTACGAAGCAATCCATAGCCACTGCAGCACAAGTTTGATTCCCAGCCAGCAAGGGAGCAACCCACGTGGCACAGCAGACCTCTCCTGTCTCACCCACTGCTCCCCTCAGCAGTGTACTTCGGTCAATCTGCCTGCTCTGTTCCCTGCTCTGTCTCTGGTGAATCTTCTCACCCCCTACACCTCTGGCCTGCACCCCTGCTCTTGTATGCATAAATAAATAAATCTTGGGAAAAAAAAACTGTGTTGTTCTAAAAAATATCCATTTCTTCAGAATTATCAAGTTTATTCAAATCTAGTTGTTGGCAGTCTCTTATAATCCTTTGCATATCTTTGTAACATGAAGAGTGAAAACATACAAGCTGTGTTCCCTAATCACAATGGTATTTAATTAGAAATCAAAAACAGAAGGAAATTTGGGAAACTCACAAACATATGGAAATTAAGCAACACACTCCTTAATAACCAGTAAGTCAAAACTAAAAACAAAATATTGAAATTTACGGGAAGCAGTGAAAGCAATGTTTATAGCCAAATTTTTATCTGTTAACACATATATTGGATATAAGTGTGGTTACTGTCATGGAAATAACTTGGGCATTCATTCAATAGTACTCATATATCTCAAAACCATTTTAGAATTTTTCTGGAATAATTTTTAGGGTAGTTTTAAAAAATACTTTGATGCCAGCATTCTTTTAAATTTAAAAGTTTTATTTAATTTTTGAAATCAGAAGTCACTTGGGACCACATTAGTGAATAAAGTAATCGGTCAGGTTAAGTGATCCTACTGTTGGCTTAACTACTAAATGGTAGTTAAAGAAATAATACTGATTTCCATAGAGGCATCTGCAAAACAGGATGGTGTATTTATAAAGGGTATTTTATGAGAAAATTCCAAACATGTTGGAAGTTAAGTAAACTTGATTGGAATACACATATAGAAGATGATTATTCCAAATACGCAGTCATTCAAATGTATGTTTTAGGAGTATATCTAGAGTAAGTTTTCTCAATAATTACCTCATTAATGGCTTTACCTCATTAATTACTTTATATATCCTATTGTTTCCAGGTGGTGGTCATGATATCTTTCTTTGTTGCAATAAAAGAAAACTAGAAATGGTAAGTAGGCAAGAATTGGCCTAGAAGTTTATTTCTTGAAGTAGTTTATATTTGATTCAGATTCTTCCATTGTTTTGACAATAGACAATCCATTCATAAAAGCTTGACGTTGAGTGTGTGTGTACACACATATACATACTAAACATAATAGACAATTTTAAAGTCAGAAAGTTCATGTGCAATATATGAACTTTCCATCTATTTCCATCTAATTCTTTGTTCTCCCCAGACTCCTCTCTAGTATTATAACTACCAATTTATATATATATTATATGTAACATATGCAATAGATATTATAACTATCAATATTTTAACTACCAATAACTAACAAAAATGACTACTAAGTTACTTTGCAATATAAGAAGTATTTACTGCTTACTGTGAGAAAATGGAAACCTTATTTTGCCAAAATGAACAAGATCTCTTCTCATTCTATACTTTAAAGAGCACTATTTTAAAATTTACAAGTCCCAGTAGATCATCCCAACAGGAGCAATCATTACCTGATTTGTTCCTCTTTGTGTTATTAGTGATGTCCTCATGTCATGGAAAAACTTAACCACATAGCTGATGTTTTTGGAAACGCAACTCAGTTCACACAACCTAGAGCATAAAGGACTGTTGAGTGAGACAGAAGGGAATTTAAAATCACCATCTAAAAAGCACAATCAAGACTGTGCCCTCTGACTTAAGAGAAGTCAGCAGAAGGAAGACTTGGCAGGATAGCAAAAACCATGTTTTTACCTTGGAAAGCTGTGAGCTACTGTATATGAGAAAGGCTGCTGAGTGAACTATGGAATGATAAGATTTGGGACAAATAGATTTTCAGTGAAAGAATTTTTAAACTACATTATAAGCATTTATAAAAGCAGACCATACATTGTCTTTTGAAACCGTAGGAAAACTTCATAATGTTTTTAAATATAAAACCCAATTTTATTAAACATATGGGTAAGCTTGAAATTATTCAAAATATTAAAATTAATTTGAAAATAATTAAAATTCAGAAAAACCCGAGATCTGTGTCCAAGTTCTAGGCAATGTTCATATGTTATAAAAATTGCTAAGGAAATTTACTGTGAACAGGTGTGTGAAATAATTGAGGGGAAAAAAAGTTCAGACATTAATTAGCAAGAATTATTAATGTCCTTGTTGGATTGTTTTCTCTCAAGTTGACATATTTCTAAGCATATGTATAGAGAAAATCATTTTTGACTATGAATACACATGGAAAATATAATCTTACTTATTCATAATATTCTGTATTTTTGCCATCAGTCATTTGATGAGACATGGAAGGAAAACAAAAAAAGGGTCTAAATGAAAAAAAGTTATGATTCTAAATATTTTTGGAAGTTCACTCAGTAAGTCTAGCTAATAGTGTTGAAATGTTCTCATTCCAATTCTTACAAAATGAGCCACGTACCCAAAGACTATCACTGTTGAAACATGGGAGGGAAATGGCAAATTATTCCAAAATAAGACTTCAAGTCCAAGAAATTTGCAGTATGGTAGGAAAACAGACCCAAAAAGCAAAAGATTGCAAACTAATATGACACCACCTAGAAGAGAAACATCCCAAGAATGTTCCTCATATGGACACAAGGACTTTGCCCTGGTTTGGGTAAGATGGTGGGATTTGGTGTTTATCAGGTAGACAACGTTAACAGAAAACACTCCCAACAGAGAGAAAGGAGGTGTAAGCTTCAGAATTATAAACAAGACTGAGATACTGGTAATGTCAGAAGTTGTAGAGCACTACTACAGCAAAAACCCAAAAGAAGGGAAAGGTTTAGGAAACAGTCTAAGGAAGAAGCTGGAAAGACTTTGGGAAGAGTATTCATGAAAACTTGAAGAGCATTTTGTAAAATCCTAATAACTTTTGAGGAAGTTGTTAGTGAGGGATGAAGACAGTGAATAAAATGCCATGTAAAACTGGAGGAAAATAACCTTTATTGTAGTGTGACAGAAAGTTACTGTCACCTGCAATAAAGAGACAAGTAAAAAACTGACACAATGAACCATGTGAGCTACCCAAGGAGACTTCCACAGGCTATTGAAAGTCCTTCCTTGTTGTTTATTTTTTCCTCACTGGGAAAAAATGGTATGAGAAGAGAGAGTTAACTAAAGGAAGGACTTTTAAAAAGGGAATTAAACAATTCCAGGCTTTCCAGGACATGCTTAAGAAAACATGGTCTAATCTTGAAACCAAGGGTTTCAAAATTTTTACCAAGGCCCAAAACAATGCATCAGAGACTCATTCTTCTAAGAAGATATTCCCACAAAGGCTCAGCAGAATTCCAAGGAAGAGAAGAGCATGTTGCTAAGAGATGGTGGGTGTGTGGTCTTTGTCTAGTGGAGTCAACCCCAATATAATTCACAGTAGCCCTATAAAGTTTTTAAAAGATTTGTACTGCCAGGTGCACCACCAGCTTGGACTGAAATGGGGAGAGAAAACACAAAGAGGAAAGAAGCCTTTGTATTCTCAAACTTCTACTGGCAGGAAGTAGACTGAGAAGCATGCACAGCTGCATACACAGACCAGCTTTCACGGGCAACGAAGAATGATTCCAAGGGTGAATCTAAGATGCAAAGGGTGGAGCCAAGAGTCAAGGTGAAAGAGTTAGACTGAGTGCTAAATGAAAACATCCCAACTTTTGCCCTGTTGAAGTTCATAATTGTGATGGACTAGTGATTCTTTATTACTATTGTTATTGATATTGAAGGACCATTATTTTACATCCTTGCAAGTGTTTTGACAGCATGGGACTCCCCTCGCACCCCCCGCCCAGGTATAGTCACCAGGCCTCCTTCCACCAAAGTTCTACACCATAATCCATTGTGATAACCCCCCTCTAGTCCCCTGTTTTCACCCCTCCCCTCAAAGCTTTAGATCAATGGTCGCTTTTCAAGGGTTGGTTTTAAAGTTTGTCTTTGACCCTTTGTTGGGGCTTTTCCACACAGAAGTGATTCCTGAACACCGTCCCTTTTCCCTCCTGTTGAATAGGAACATTTTAGTGACTGCCCCATGCCTGTCCTCCACTAGGTGGAACTCTACTTAATTTCACTGAAAATGAGGTGTCTATAACTAGACTTCATTCAGAAATTAGATTCTTGACTTTGAGCTGATGTCCTAGGATGAGTTTTTGAAGGAATGGGTGATAGGATGGATATTTGGAATGGGTGATTGTATTTTGCATGCAAAAGGGACATGTATCAGGAGGAACCGCAGCATAAACTATGGTCACTAGCTTCCCAAATAGTCCCCAATGAGTCTCACCTCATATCATTTTTGCCTTATGGGACTCCTTCCCACACTGAATAGGTCATAGTAGAAATTAGGGAGTGACTGCGATCATAAAAGATGCTGAGATGTTGTCTTGCTCTCCTTGAGTTACTCACTCTGAGAAGACAGCTGTCACTAAACAGTAATAGAAAAAGGTCCAGTTGGTTAGGAACCTAGATGGCCAGCTGGCTAGCCACCCCTCAATGTGCTAACTATGCAAGTCAACCATCTGGAGAATGAATCCTCCCACCCTGGTTATGGTCCTTCCTCACACTGATTGTCCTTGATAATGAGAAATAATAGCACAAGTGGTGTGAACCCTTTTTTAATAGGCAACTGCATCCCCCAAGGTTCACCTCCATAATGTAAATTCAGGTGTGGTTGGAAGGAGCTTATTATGATTAACAATAAATGCTCCTCTCACCTCACCACTCAGGAAATTCCAAGGAATTCTGTACCAGGAGCAGGAGACCAACACCAAACACATAATTCTCATGCTATCACCATATCACAGAAGGTCCATGGTCCATGAGGATCTCACTGTAGGTTGCCTCACCTGGAAGTTTAAGTGGGAAAGGACTGTGAGGTTGAAAAGAGAACAGGATCGCAGTGTGTGAGAACAAAAAGAGCCACCACCATTTTGCTTGCTCTTGAGACACTAAAAAAAGTCAGAGAGTTTTCTAAAGACAAATTGGGATGGAGGATTTCATTGCCCATGGGAGAGCTGACCCAGATGAACTAAAATGGAAATGTCTGTGTGGAGCAAGATCCCATCTTCGACTACACATGCAGGTCTCAAAGCCGAACATCTCAGCAGCGTTTCCGGCCAAGAGGCTGGCCCCAGAAAGCAATATGGCTGCCTAAGACATGGTGGCTATTTTTCCTGAAGCTGTTCAGTGATAGATTACCTGAAGCAGACACATCCCAGGGTCTGAGGAAAATCCAGGAAGGTACATTACATTATAGGGGTGAACTGCTGCTAGTTGCCAAATAATTTATTAAACATTGTTTTAGCACTAAACTCCTTACATACATCTCTATCCATATTTTTATATCAATAGGGAAAAAACACTAAACTTTGTGTTGGTACATGGTACCCACTGTGTTTTCAAATAGAGGTGGGGGAGGGGATTGTTTTTCCCCCAAAGGGCTAGCCAGTATTCCTGCAGGTGGTTCTAGAATGCCCATCAATGACATTCTCTTTTAAGGTAGCTTGGTTTCTTAATATCTTAGGATTTAACATATCAGAATATGTTGTAAAAGAGTTTGTATTGCATTTTCCAAGTCCACTTCATTGAATAATTTAGCTCACTAGCCAAAGAATAAATAGGTTCATGTTCATTTTTAAGCATAATACACATACATGGCTGTTACATCTTTTTGAGGAACAGAATTGGTTTTGGAAGTAAAAAATACACACAATAAATGTAATCACCACACTGGATCCATTTTTATTATCTGCACTGATAAAATTCCACAGATACTCACTGCTGTGATATGAGACAACTACAGAATACATTTAAGTCAGCATGTGCCCTCTGGGGTATCAGTGTTTTCTGTTTATTTGACTGGGCACAAATAGTTGAGTTAATAAGCCTTCATGGAAGGTGAAACTGCCCAAATAAAAACCACTTATGGAAAACCCACCTGACGAAAATGGAACTAGAAGAAATATATAGAACTTCTAATATGAAAAACTGCAGGCTTCATGCTATGCAAGGAAGTCCTCTTAATCCAGGAATTCAACATCTAATAAGCCCAAGATCAAGTTTCCTTTAGGACAGAAAGCCAACTGCCTTTTGGAAATTTCATTTTCATCTCAAAAAGCTGTAGGAGGGCACTGCGGTAGATAAGAAGAGAGACTTTGATTTTAACTAAAGAAAAAGAAAAAAAGAAATTTTAAGGTCATGTCTGTGGAGACATGGGCTTCAGTGCAAGTGTCCCCTGGGAGTGCCAGGGAGCAGGGGAGGGACTGAGTTTGATAATCACACCCGTGAGTGTCCCGCCTCTTCCTCTTGTTACACTTTCACAAGTGAATTTTCCAAATTAGTTTCCCTCTCCGCTGGCCTGAAATCCAACCACATACCACACCAGCATCCCTTGTGTAGGGACTGGTAGCAAAAGGCCCAAGGAGGGAATGAAATAAAGAGCAAGACTCTTATAAAAATCTCTATTGTGATACCAAACTAAGAAACAAATGTGCTATATTGGTTTCCATCAAAATGGTGAAAATAGGCACTCACACATATATCAAAACACATTCACAGCCAAGTCTGCCATGACGATGGCAGCATGCCTATTGACATTTCAGAAGAAAGAAAGCAAATAATATCAAGTCAGACAAGGAGCGACAACAAACAGATCTATCCCACAGATATCAGTCACCGCATCTCAACCTAGAAATCTTTCTACAGAGTCCAGGTGAGGATCCATTCTGGAGATTTGTATGTCACACAAACTGGGGCACACAAACTGATTTTTCAGTAGCAACAGATTCTGGGTAAGTGTCAGTATCTCACAGATGACATGTGTGGGCATGTCGGTATCTTTCGAATGACAGAAGTTGAATTCCCAGATTAAGATTACTTTTTCCCTTAACAGTTTGTGAGGTTTATTTCTCTCCAGGCAGTGGGAAGGGTCACTTCAGTGCTTAATTTTCTCCATTTGCTAAAGAAATGGCAACCGCCTAATGGGAGTGAGCAAAGCCATAACGTCCATTAAGAGGGTGGAGGAGAAATACAGATTCTCAAATCCTAATGACTTCTTGGAAAAATTGATGACAATAGCCCCAGTTGAGCCAGACTCTGCTTCTCCAGGCCCATGCTTGTATCTGGTTTGATTCCTCCTTTGCAAATTCCCCTTTTCCATTGGAGGAGCCATCCACCAAGTTATGGGTTCCTGCTGGAGCAGCCACGCATGGGCGTGGAGGGAGCAGCAGGATGAACAGAAGACGGAAACACTCCCATTTCACTGTAACTCTAGACTGTAATAATCAGCTCTACAACGCAAACTACCCTCAGCTCTCTTATAAAAGGCACCCTGCTGGCATAGGGGGTGCCTCCCCATCCAAATGTAGAAATTTAACTGCAATCAAAGGAGACCTATTTGCAAAGCAGAGCCTCATTTCTAAACCTTCCTTTCAAAAAAAAAAAAAAAATCACACCCACAATGGGTGGGGGTAGGTGGGGGTGGGTTTCATCAGTGGATTCATTTGGCAAAGAAATCACTCCCTCCGTTGGCCTCAGCTGTCTCTTCCATGCGTGGCAGACCCTGGGGGAAGTTTATCTGCCAACGTGAGTCAGAATGGAAGATGGAGGCAAATTGCAAATAGTGCAAAAAAACCTGCTGTTCAGTCTGGTAGAGAATCCACACCACAGGACAGAAAACGCCCTTCACGAGGGGTTTCAAATCAGACCCCTGTGTCTTATTTAGCATTTGAATGAATGCCAGCTCTCTGCGGGCTGAGAATTGATGCATGCACTGGCTTGTATTTTTCCAGACTCAATGAATACCATCAGCTAAAGATAGCAAGGTAATGTAACACTTCAGTCACGGGGTTTTGTTGTTTTGTTTTGTTTTTTTAAGAAACTAAATTAAACATTTTAAGTACAGTCACATAACAGGAACAGGGGAAACCAATGTTGGATAAATGCATGGGCCTAAGGAAAAAAGAAATGCATCATAATGTAAGAGCAGAGGCTAGGAAGGAGTCAGTTTTATAGCTAGCATGACCACGAAATTGGCATGTGGCTATAGCTAAATTACACATCTTCTGTCTCTCCTTCCCCGTCTCCCTACACATGAGAATAAGGACTTTGCGCAGATAGTTATTCAGGGGCATGCAGCAGGACTCACTAGGCGGATAAGAGAAGGAATGGAGAAAAACCAAAGCAGTGAAATCCACCCTCGCTAATACTGCCGAGTTGTTCTTATTTCCTTTCATTGCTATTGTGACAAGAGGAGCCTCAAAGGATTGATGCTTCAAAACAGAGGCATGACTGTAGCTGATCTCCACACCACTTTTATTTGCAAATGGAAAATTGGAGAAAGGCTGAAGAAGGTGATGAGGAGCGTGGAGATAGATGAAGGAGTTAACTGGGGCTTTGCATCCACTCGTCTTCCTAAAGAAATGGTGCCCAGCCACTCCTTAGAAGTCCTGTATCTTTCTGTGCCATGTCCTGGAGGCTCCTTCCCTTATCAAATATGCATGACGAAAAGGCACAAGAGCTCAGGAACAAGATGAAGCTTCCAACTGAAAATCACTCCTGTCTCCAAAAAGACAGGAAAGTCACACCAGTCTCATGTCCAGATGGCTCATCTTTGGGTTCTGAACCTTCTCTATTCCCATCCACTGAGCCAAAGGAGACTGTGCAGGGAGATCACTGGTCATAATGAATGTATGCATTTGCCCAGAAAACTGAGCATTCTTTCTCGGGTCACTTCGAACTTGAAGGCAAAGCGCCGCCTTCCCCCAAATGCACAAAAGCCATCTCTTGTCCTTGATGAGTGCAACTCGGGTACTTCACTCCTGACATTGTCTCAAAGGCTGTCATTTCAAAGACCAACCAGAAGCAGATACCTTTCAGACTGCCCCTCAAAACCAGTGTGTTTCGAGCCACGAGTGTCCCATCCGAAGGGAGCAGGAACTGTATGGTGAGCACACACCTCGCGCACTTGAAAGTGGGTCAGCAACTTGGAAGAAACAGATGCACTTGGAGGAGAATTCAAAATAAACAGAAGCTACAATGCCCGATTCTGTTGCCTCAGAATCCAAGGGAAGCTTATGTTCCAGAAAGCAAATCATCTATGGATTTGAGTCACCTGATTTCAGCCCCAATCAAAGCAATAAAGTCTGAGAAATGAAGTGCTCAAAGGGCTACCACATCAAGAAATTCTTCTAGTGATCCCTTTGAAAGACACAGTTGAAGGACTAGAAGCAGGGTGTTTTTTTTTTTTTTTTTTCCTTTTGCAAGTATGAAAGCTCTAGTGATCTCAGAAATAGCAGAAACAATTCACCCCTGGCCCCAGAAACTAAGATCAAAAAATAAAAGTAGAAGAGGAAAAAAATGCAATGTGGAAGGGAAGCATCTCCCAGGTGTGGACTAGGGGGGTGTAGGGATATGGGGGAAGGGACACAGGGCTCGCCTGCACCCAGGACCATAGCAAGGGGGCATCTCCTGCAAGCGTGGCAGGGGGCATTCTGAGTTCAAGCACACTGACACCCCCCCACCACCACCTTCCCCACCCATGGCCACAGTCCTCATAGGGGTCAAGGCATCAGAATTGCTGATTTTCCCAAAAATCTTCTCAAAGCAGCAGCAACCGCAGCAGTTTTCCTGCAAAGCAAACAAAATATGACTCTGGTTAATTCAGCAGGGCTTTTAAAATTGTAATTAGTTGGTTGTGCCCCATAGGGAAACCACAAATGAGTTTTTATAATGTATGTGTGTATGCAAGAGGGGAAAAAGAGAAACCCCTTGAAGGACCCCACCGCCTACCCGAGTTGGCTTTTTGCTTTTTTCAGTTTATGCAAGAGAGGTTAGTGCTCTGTGCACCAAAGAAGGACAAGGTCTCTTTGTTTCATCTGAAGCACGGCCAGCTCCCGAGCTGCCACCCATCCGTTCCGTCAGTCTGATCTGGCATCAAAGTCGGACGGCAGAGCACGTGGGGATATTTCCATTTGCTTTGTGACCACATCTGACCTGGGGCCCGTACTTCAAATGCACATCACTCCTTCAGATCTGGGAGGGACCACAAACGTCTATCTCGCAGGTTGGCAAAAGATGCCATGGAAACGGGAAATGGAATCCCACCAGACTGATCTCTGAGCATTTCCCCAACGCATCAAAAAAGCCTCTAACAAATTGCAGGCGATTTATAGGCCTCAATTTACATGGTGGATTATGCCCTGTTCTTCGGACCTGGAAGTTGTTCTTTTTCCACAGGAATAATTTTCAACCACCGGATTTTAAAAATCAATATTATCTCAAAGTTGGTTTTACTCATAATATATCTTGCCAAGAACCCATCTTATCCTGGCAGGAAATAGTATTGTGAGGAATAATTTTTTTCTTTTAAGCATTCTTTGCAAATGAGGCTGCTCCTAGAGTTAATACCTTACTTATATCTTATTTTGGAAAAGCAAAGGGAAAGTAAGACGCATCCATGTGGCCTGGATCTGGAGGGGATGTTTCCCCTTACTGTGATGCCACCCAGGTGAATTTCTGAGGCCCACATGCCAGAGGTACTCAGGAAAGGCAGGCAAGACGCCCTAGTGGCCATCAGGGGGCGCCCCTGAGCAAGTCTCCTCCAGCAAGTAGCTCATCACCCTGCTGTGACCAGCTCCGAGGCTTTGCCTTTGTCCTCTGCCTGGGCCACCACTGTCTGCCAGCATGCCAGGGTCAGTGCCAACTTGTCTTGGTAGGTCTCTACCACCTCCCACCGCCATTTCCTCCCGCCAGACACAGGCGACAGGCTGGCCTCCCATCGCAACCTCCTGTCATCCAAAACATTCATTCCCAGCAGGCCTCCAAGTGACGCCAGTGCTTATGGTGGGAAGGTGGTTTGTGGCAAACCCTGGAGGCTTGTGGTAGCCAAGGACAAAGCTGCTTCTGGGCAAGAGGGTAAGGGGAGAGACAGAGACGGAAGGACAGGGGACACAGACGGGCTGCCCGTAGACACTCGCTCAGCAGAGGCTGAGCCCAGGGCCAGTGCCCAGGCACACAGTCATTTCTTTATTGTCATTGTCACAAGACACAAAGCTGCCTCTAAGTGTCCTTGTTCTTTTAGACCAACGGGAATGGTCTTCATAAATAGAAAGCACAAGACTTCCTGTTGCTTTCCACAGATTTTGTAATAAGTGATAGACTCCAAATTAAGGGATCTTTCCACCAAGGGCTGATTGCTTACCTGACTCAGGTTTCTGACTTTTGTTATGATCTACTGATTGATTTCTACGGTAGATTCAAGGGTGTTTTGTTTTTTTTTTTTCCTTTTGCAAGTTTTGTTTTTTTGTTTACAAGAAACAAGATGAGTCAAAAAGCAGAACAAAACAAAACAAAAAAATCTCAGGACCAGGCTAAATATAAGTTGAAATGAAAGACTAAGACCAGCGGGCAGCAAGGATGCAGACTTAAAACTGAGCTTCAAAAATGGCCCTGGGGGCCTCCCCTGGTGGTGCAGCAGTTGAGTGCTAGGCTGCGAAGATGCCCGAAGCCTCTGCAGCTCCAGTTCATTGCCT
The DNA here is from genome assembly GCF_964194135.1 of Talpa europaea. Lineage (NCBI taxonomy): Eukaryota > Metazoa > Chordata > Mammalia > Eulipotyphla > Talpidae > Talpa > Talpa europaea. Next base: position 137,981,540 of record NC_140068.1, read on the forward strand.
GGCCACTGGCGAGGGTCCTACATGGCGCGCAGACCTCTCCTGCCGCCTACTGCTCCCCTCAGCAGTGTACTTTGTCCGTCTGCCTGTTCTGTTCCCTGCTCTGGCTCTGGTGAATTCTCACCCTCCCGCGCTTCTGACTATACCAGGTGCTTGTATAAATAAATAAATAAATCTTAAAAAAAAAAAAATGGCCCTGGGATTACTGCCCAAGATTAGGGAGCTAACTTGTTGGAGGGTGACTGGTCCCCCAATAAGGACATAAAGGTTGGGACTTCCTAAAGTCCTCTGTACTGAGTTCACTTCCCCGGGGCATGCATCGAGCTAGCTTCTTGATAGCATTTGTGTGTTAAGTGGCCTCTTAAAATTTCGGACAGACTTCTAAGCAGGGTGAAGGAGAGCATGAGTCTAGGCTTTGTATGAAGTGGTAGTTCCTTGGGGGACCAAGATCAGGAGACAACTGAAGGGAGGGGGAGAGAGAGCTGGACTTTAGGCCCAGTGACACCTGAGAGGGCCTTGCGCCACCATTTCTAGTAGTATGCTCCAGGTGAGTTAATCAGTTGAATCTGAGACTCAGTTTCCCCATCTATACCGAAAAGGTCTCACTTCCTCAGCTTTCACACAGTTGTAAAGACTAGCAGACATACTTTCTGTTCAATCACTGGCGCCTAGTGAGCTACAGTCATTTGTCACTTAATGACATTTTGGTCAGCGGTGGACCGTAGAGACGAGGGTGGTCCAAAAAGGTGAGTCACATGTCCTGGGTTTGTGTAATTGCACCCTATGATGTTTGCATGGTGATGGAATGACATGTTTCTCAGAACAGATTATTTTTGTTATGTGATGCACAATTGTAATTATTGAGTACCTACTATGTGCCAATCACTGAGCTCAAGATTTTGCTGGGATTATCTCCTTGGAGTCACTCAACAAGCTTGGGGGTAAGAACCTTCCCCAACCCACAAGTCAGAAAACCAAGGTTTCTGTGCTAGAAAATGGCAGAATGAGTCTGATTTCAGGAACCTCGCCTTTGGCAGAAACACTCCTCTGCTTCCCACAAAATGGAACACGTTTCATCTCTTGCTTTTTCCTCTCTTAGGACTTGAGAAACACCCCTGCAAGAAAAGACCCAAGACCAACCTTCAAACGGGTGCTTTCCACAGACTATTTGGTCACAGGGTCCTGAGCATCGGAGCGGCAGTTCTTCTTCTAGAAAAACCAGAGTACATTTGGTGATGGATTAGAACATCTGGCATTAGTTCCTGACTTAGCATGCAAGAACACTTGAAAAGTAAGTACTTGCTACTGAAAGGAAAATACTCTTCAAGAGAAGTCCCTGAAACCTAAACAGTTGATGGTCCCAGCAGATACACTGACCCACCTTCAGAGTCCAGCTCCAGTGTGCCCCCTAATGCTCCCATGGCCCCCAACCTTCCTCTCAGAGTCAGGGACCAAGAGCTCAGCATCTAATAGCAACTGTTACACCCCTGTGTTTTGTCAAAACTCACTCAGACCAACATCCACTTTGACAAGCACAAGAGTCAAGACAGAAATTGGGGCACAGCTGCAAAGCTGAGTTAGACACAAAAGCTGCTGCTTCTAAATCTAGAAGACAAGCATGATTGATGTGCCACTGAGAGGCTCAAGACAGGGAATGCTCCTCCAGTTTTGGGGTTCAGAGCACAGTTTTAAATTCAAGCTAATTTTAAAGTTAATCTGAAGTTAAGTCAGAGCATTTAAAATAGGCCTTAGACAATCGCTAGCATTCAGGCTGATCTGGACGGAGTCACGGAGAAAAGACTGCGAGGCAGATGGTGAGGAGCAGAGCTGGACCTCAGTGGGGGTTTGCTTGGAGTGGATGATGGGGAACACCTGCAGATTTTTGTTTTATATCAAGGAGGAGAAATATGACCAAAACTGTAATGAATCAAGTAATGACTTGATCACTTAGAGAATAGCGTGCATGGAGGTTCAATATCAGCTCATCAGGTGTCTATTTGTTCCGTAAATTGCAAGAAGGACCTGAGCTAAGGACGTCACCCTGGGGACAGGAAGGGGAGGTAGAGGGCATATTAGTTCTTGGAGAAAAGAAACCATGTCAATTTGTTCAGTTTTCCTTCCTCTAGACCCAAAGCATTTGCTAAGTCCACAATGGCATGTGCTGAGTTCTAACAGTTGAGAGTCATTTCTGATAAATGGTGGGTTTTGTCTGGGTCTGGGGATGTAGGAACAACAGAATCACAATATACCAGTTTCAGTATATACAACATACTATAAATACACAATATACTGGTATAAATAATATATCAGTTTCAGTATAATCCAGAGGGCAGAGAACTTCAGAACCTTAACTTCTAAGACAAAAAAAAAAATCCTTTTTAAATGTAGTGACTGGTTTTAGGCCTGCTCAGTGGCTAAGAAAGTCTAAGTACTTTTTAATTATGACATGATTAAAAGAGGTAAACAAAAGTTTATAAAAGACTTTTTTAAAGTAGAATTTAGATTTCAACAGTAAATAGTTTGGGATGAGTTAAAGTCTCAATGTAAAAGTCCAATTCTGATTTTATAATAATTACCTGAACCATGATTATTCTCTAAATGAGTCTTCTGGAGAAAAAACTTAGTCTTGATGTTTCATTAAGAAATAAAATATACTAAGTTTGAATACTGACTTTGTGTAACACCAGAAATGTTCAGTATTTGAAAGGTTCTGGAAACTTCACCATGAACGGTACGTGAATGTTTCCAGAAACTTTATCACGAACGGTACCCAAATGGAAAGTTCCAGAATCTACCCAGCAGCCCATCACTCATTAAGATAGCGAAGGAAGAAAGCCCCACCCAGATCCCAGGGCCCTCCTGTGTCTGCAGTGGGTGCAGCTTTGTTGCTTACTCCTGGTGGGATTCTGGGCAAGTGTATAACCCTCATCCATAGTGTCCTCATCTACATAACGAGGACAATAACAAGGTCTTGTGTCTGAGGGCTGGTATGAGGAGTAAGTGAATTTTTTTTTTTTGTAAAGCAGTATGCCATGTAATGACGACTTTTGTGATCACTAACTAGATTCACACAATGGACTGTGTTGTTTTATTTTTTAAATCCTCACCATTCTTGAAATATCTATTCACCTTCGGAACCAACAGCAGTTGGATAGAATAACAAAAAGGTGACTTGTGTTATTGTTGTTATATGGTTTTAAAACTATTTTTAAACACTTTTGAAGCTGCAAAATGTCATTAATTATCTGCTGTGGTTTCTATAGTGTCCTAACATGTCAATTAGGTGTCCAATGTATTTGGATACCAATAAGCTTGGGTAAAAATACATTGGTGGAAAATTGGCCCAAAATAGGTTGGTAACCCTAATAAGCAGTTTATGTAGTCTGGGTGAGGTACATACTAGGTAATAAGTCTATTTTTACTTGACATCAGTACCAATTATCAAGGAAAGGTATATTCAAGCACAAATAAAACTTAGTGCTGATGCTGAATTTAGAAGTCAAGTTAATTTCAATAAAAACTGGATGTGGAAAAAATGAGTACCTGAAGCACAGGCATTCCAAGGCTTGTTGGTCCATGGAACAGCTCTGTCCCCAAACCCCAGGGTGTGGTGAGGATGAGGAGCAATTGCAGGAAATGAAAGTGCGCCTTGCACACCATGTCCAGCACATCACAGCCACGATGCTCACGTCAGACCTCTCCTCAGTGAGGCCTTTCTGTGTGTTTGCCCAGTTGGACAGCCTAAATGCTTAGTGAAGTTGCTTCAGAGCTACACTTCTGCATCTGTGTTATTTGCACAAGAAACAGTGATTTGGATGCAGATGGTCTTGAGGTGGGGGCGATGGTAGTAATTCATGTGAGAGGTGTCACAAGCCTGGATAATGATAGGGATGAAGAGGATTGGCCAGAACTCAGGAGCTATTAGGGAAAGTCATGTCTAGAACTTGGAGGTAAGTTAGATAAGAGATGGAGGAGAGAGAGGAAGAGACAAAGAGGGTTCTCTGTGGCCGGTTTAGGCTGTTGGTGGATTCTGTTCTGGGAGGATAGTTGAGGATGAGGGAAAGAGTGGGAAGATTTCAGTCGAGCACTGAGAAGATCCAATGCATGGTGAGTATATAGCTCTGAAGCTGAGGAAAGAAATCTGTGCTGAAGGGACAGATGAAAGGGTTGGCATATAAATGGTAATTAAGGTGAAGAGAGCAGGCAAGGATTTTATTGAAGAAGTAATTGCAGAGTGTGGACTCAATTATACTCAACAAATTTTTCAATCATTTAGAGTGGGAACCAAGCTGAGTATTAAAGATTTTTGGTGCCCAAAGAGACGAAAGCAGGTTAGCACAGTTATTAGAGTTCTGAATTCTGTTTTAATGCAAACATATTTATCCTGAATATACATTAGCCTATATTCTCCAAAACTTGATATGTTTATGTACCCTGGAATGTATGTGTATGTGCACTCACACACATGCACATGGAACAGTGAGGTAATTCATTTTAGAACATGATGATTTAATAATAGGCATAATAAATAGTTGTGCCAAAACTAATACTCTACTAAACAATATATTGATAATTAGCATAATTTTAATTGAACTGCCATTGGTTTACATTACATCATGTTAGTATTTGGTAGCATAGAATTTCCCCACTCAGGTGTAGTCACTGTAGCTCACCTACACCAAAGCACCCATAGTTCTCCACCATGGCCCACTGCGTGCTCTCCCTACCCTCTTCTCACCCTGTACCCTCACCCTTGGAATACCTCAGATCTATCAGCTTTCAAAGGTTGGTTTTAAAGCCTATCTTTGTCTGACCCTTTGTTTGGTTTCTCTACAGTCCACATATAAGTGACACCATCTGGTGTTTATCCTCCTCCTTCTAGCATAATCCCTTCCAGCTCTATTCATGGTGCTGCAACTGGCATGAGTTTATCTTCTTTGATGACTGAGTAGTATTCCATTGTGACCGACCACACTTCTTGATCCAGTCATCTGTTTAAGGGAATGTAGTTTGTTTCCATGTCTTGGCTATTGTAAAGAGGGCAAACATTTATTTTAAGAAACACAAACTGCTCAACAAACACATTTTAAGCAGTTTAACACCACCACATAATTAGGCATAGCAATCTGATTATCAAAAGACTGAGACCATCTAGAAATGAAGAGGACAAACATCAAGCTTTGTTTACCTGTGCTTTGAGCCTAGAGTGGAGCTTGTGGTCTGACAACCAAGGGTGCTTGAGAGCTTCACTTGCACTTACTCTCCAACTAACAGGAAAGTCAGAAAGTTATTAGTAAGGACACAACAAATGAGGCCTTCGTCCTTCATCCAACCTCAACTCTGACCACTGTCTTTGGTATACCAGATGACTGAATGTCAAGAACACAGACAATTTTACCTCCCCTTGGATTGTGTCACCAATGATTGTGTAGAAATCAGGATAACCACACGGGTGAGCCAAGCAAAATTGTTAACTATTCTTAATAAGTAACTATTCTTAATATGTCAAATCTTCATTAATTAAATTTCTGTCAGACTGTTAAATAATAAATGTATATTTATAATTGTAAGAACACAATGTTACAATATTTTTATAGTGGCAAAAGCAATTAAGGTATTAAGACTTAAGAAAAATATGTATTCCTAACTTTTGAATTCAGTTTTGAAGAGTTAAATAAATCAGGAAATAGGTGGAGACTTAATATAACTATTTTTTTAAGATTTACTCATTTATACAAGAACTGGGGTATAGGCCAGATGCACGGGAGGGTGAGAGGATTCACAGAGACAGAGCGGGGAACAGAACAGGCAGACTGATGAAATACACTGCTGAGGGGAGCAGCAGGCAAGACAGGAGAGGTCTGCTGCACCATGTGGGTTTCTCCGCATCCAGCCAGGATTGAACCCACACTGCAGAGGCCGCAGACAGCTTCACAGTGCAGCGCTCAACTGCCTGCGTCACCAGGGAGGCCCTTAATATGACTATTGAGAGAGAATATATGATACCTTTATAAAGAAACTATCTCCTTTTCACCCAACAAAGCTCTATGCAATTTTTTTAAATGAAGAAAAAGAAAAAAGGTCATATTATATTCCAATACTATGATCTGTAAACTTATTTTGTGTATTAAGTTTCATCATATCAAACCAAATGACCTTTCAAACTAAAAACTATAAGCTAATGAAACTACATCAGGAAGGTTCAGTTTGTAGGAATGCTTTGATAAAACTGCTTCACCTAATATTCATGAGTTAGACTTGAAGGGGAGACAAGCCTTTACCTTAGTCAATAATAAAAGACACAACTGCTTAAAAAATCACAATTATAAGGACCCTATATAGGCAGATATAATTAAATAAAAACAAGAAAACTCTTGACTTCCACCAACCTCAGTTGGGAGTGTTATTTTTTTCTTGGTTGTTCTGAATATCATGACTTTTCAGTATTAGACCTCCCTAGAAGTATCCCAATAGCTGACAGAGCTGAAAAAGTATTCCTATGTGCCAATGTCAAACTTTTCAGATCTATCAAAAGTTGACAACATCGTACTACTAATTAAATTTTTAATACAATTTCAAGTTTATTTTTGGACCCCAGAAATTTATTCTGTGGTAGTGGTATTTGACTCTGGTCTTTGTTCATCCAAGAGTCAATTTGTCTACCTCCTGCCCAGTGTGTACTGGTTGCTGCTAAGGTGAGGGAGTGGGTGGGCAGTCCCACTCTCTGGCCCTGAATCTGCCCAGAGCTGCTATATCACCATTTCCCTGCTCTCAGCCTCGATTTTCTCATCAGCAAAATGCTACTTGATAACATCCATACCCCGCAGGACTTGCAGAAAGATTAAATCAGTTAATACTTAAAAGTACATCTGTAGGGGCCTCCCTGGTGGTGCAGGGGTTAAAGACAGTACTATCAAGCTATTGCCAGCCACTGCAACACAAGTTCGATCCTCAGCCAGACAGAAAGCAACACACATGGCACAGCAGATCTCTCCTGCCTCCCCTCAGCAGTGTATTTAAGTAGATCAGCCTGTTCTGCTCCCTGCACTGTCTCTGGTGAATCCTTTCACCCCCCGCACCTCTGGCTTACACACCAGTTCTTGTATGCATAAATAAATAAATCTTAAAAAACAGTCCACTGTAAAAAAGTTCTCACTAAGCATGGATTTCTCATTCATCAAGGATTTTGATAGAGTTGATATTTCCTTCTTCTTTTACGGGGATTGTCTAAATTTGCATCAGTGTAAATCTATGGCCACATGGGTGGAGAAGAGCAGAATGAACATCTAGTTATTAGTTCTGTGTAGGGCAAGCCCATTAGGTTGAACACGATATAGCCAATCACATCAAGGGAGTAAAACTGTAGGTATATAGGGAAGAATCCCTGTGGGAAGCCAGCCACAGGAAGGGAGTCCACTACTGATGGCTTTTTCTACCTGTGACTGCCTGACCCACAGTCACATGCAATAATAATGTCATCAGCTATTATTAATAGTAATAATAATAGCATCATCAGCTGCTGAGCCTTTCCAATAAAGCTAAAACCAATGTCAGCTCTCCTAATGCCTCTTCTGATCCTAACACCTGCAGCCTGGCTTCAGTCCTCTTCTACCCGCTAGGCCATGTCTATCACTCCATCTTTGCATTATCCACATTGTATTATGTCTTTTAAAAAAATAATCAAGTCTTCCATGAGATCCTGAGTTACCTAGAGGCAGGTACTAGCCTTTCTGTATCTGTTTTCAATAGCCCAGAAACATCTCCTGGAGGACTGTAGGTAATCAGTTAAGTGCTACAGTGAGAAGACTTCCTGTAAGCCAGACTCTTTGCCCTTGTCATACCCTCCTCCCCCCCTCACATTGCACCCTCCTATCTGCTGGTCTGTGGCCATGTTTATTAATTAATAATTCAACACCACAAAGATAATAAAAACAATAAGGCAAGTATTACTGGCCCTTTTGGCCCTGAAATACATTATTATAAGTTTTAGATATAAAACCATCTGAAGCAATGCATTTGGCTAGTTAATCACAATGTCTTCTCCTCCCCACCCCATAATTCCAAGCTGTAAACCCCTGTAGTTCAAAACCACTTCATCCACTGAATTTTCAGTGTATAGGGTTTTAGCATGACAGAAAAGAGAAGGTCGTGTGATATAGAACAGAAAAGAGCATGGGTCTAGTGGAAGGACAAGTTGAGTTTGATAATCAGTTCTACCACATCCCAGCCAGATGATAGTGGACAAACTGCTTAGTCTCATCCATAAACTAGTAATGGTGGCTTCCACCACGTGGAGTTAGGCAGAGGGTTAAAATATCATGCCTTCATCACACATGGCATTGCCTGGTCCTTACAGATTCTCAAATGAAGTGATGATTAAGTGTGCAGCTACACATAGCCATGTGTGCTTGTAGATGCAAAAGGGATCATGGAAACTTATCTAAAACCCTTCATTTTGAGGGTGATTCCACCGTGACCCAGGAGGAGCCCCCAGTTGCTGGAGCCTTATTGTAAAAGGCAGAAGGAAGGAAGTTTTCACAACCCTTGTAAGCTTCATGAGCAAAGCAGTCCTAGATCTCAGTAAACGGGGTCAAGAGTGGCAAGCTCATTTTATCTGCAACTCTGCCTGGGTGTGGTAGCTGTCACAGGGAATTCAGTAGTTATTTGGCATGCATCCTGATAAACTGGGGCAGTGGGTACTGCTTCCTGATCACCCCTACCACATCCAGAGCATGAAATGAACTTGGGTTACCTCTTCTCCTTAATCAGAAGCTTGGAGATGAACTCCCTGCCCTCATCTGAGAGGTCCTGAAACTCCTCCTCCTCCAAGTCCCACCTGCAGGCGAGGATGTTGTTCAGGGTCTCGACATCAGTGTCACCCAGGAAGGGAGACAGACCGCTAAGCCTACAGCACATGGGATCCAGAGTGAGTACTTTGCAATACATGGGCTGCTCTTTTGATTCTGTCATTTAAAACTGAAATAAGCAAGTAACTTGATCATACAGCATGATTTTATGATATGTTTTTGCAATCATGAAAATGCTCACCTCTCCCACCCCAACTCCTCATAAAACAATGGCAGCAATGACGGCAGCAGCTATACTCCAATCCTTGCCAAGTGCCGTCATGTACTCAGATGACAGACACCAGGAGTGTCACCTTGAGGGGGAAGGCTACCAGGAGTCTTTAGGAGATCAGGACACAAAGGTTTTTTACATTATTTTAAGGGCACTAGGTGGTGTCCTGGTTGTTGATTCATGAAGTAGGCATATATTTGCTTTCTCAGGTGATGGGCTGGGAAGGAGTGTGCCCTTTTCCCCCACAGAATACAATAGCGCCTAGTACGTAACTGGAGATGATGTGGGGTTCTTTATTTTTAGCAGACCTAAATCAGGGTTTTTATTCAAAATAGCAAAAACTCATTTGATGTGCATGAGACTTGGAAACAAATTCAGAGGCTGGATATCTGCTTACAGCATGTAGGTGATGACCCCCACACTCCACATGTCAGTGGGAAAGGAAACAAAATCGTAGTTCACAACTTCAGGGGCAAGAAATTCTGGGGTGCCAAAGTTCACCTTCAGCTTGTCTCTGGGTTTGTATCTGAAATTTAAGAGACAAAGGAGAGAAAGTGCCAATTAAAAATGGAAATTGAGCAGCTACAGCCTATCAGACAAGATAACTTCAGCATACAGCAATTTTAAAATATATAGACTTTAAGAGATAGTGACAAACACTCATATAGAAGTTCCAGGTGCTTTTTCAGGCTAATTAGAACACTTACAGAATAAGACAAAAGGAAAACTGGTACAGTACTTGACATTATTAGATGGCTTGAATGAGACTGAATGAATGAATGAACCAAATGCAGTAATTTACAACATCCATTTTGTAATTACTGTCACTATGCAGAAGCTCATGCAAATTCTATGTTCATAAATTCTATGTTCACAAATGTTTCAGAACCCTTCGTGATTTTGTTTACGTTATTCCTTTTTGAAAAATAAATCTACTCTTTGTAGGTAGAACCAATATAAATGACTCAGATAAACTCTGCAAAGTCTAAATTATGGCTCTGAATTTAATAACCACTCTATTACACTTTCAATTTCTTGTATTTTTTCACATGTGCACTGTAGAAACTTCTAAATGTTCTAATCCCCAAGTCAGCAAGGTAAGGCTGGACATAATTCTTACAAAGTGAATTCTAAATGAGAGTATGGAACCAAGGGGTATATCAGATTTATCTTTGCAAAGCAAAGCCCACCATCATGCTCCTTAACTTCATTCACACGCTAGTTCCAAGTAGACATACCTCCTGGCCAATCCAAAATCAATAATTTTTATTTGCTTAGCATCCCGATTCACACACAGGATATTCTCAGGCTGCCAGGAGAAAGAGACACATTAGCAATGAAAACAACCATCATTCACTCAAATTGTCCTTGAGCCACAACTAAAAATACAGCGATGCTCAGGAAAAACATATCAGACCTTTTACTCTAGGACTGGCTTGTCTGTGGGGGTATTTTCTCCTTTAATTATGTGGTGGATGAGGTTGTGGGTGCCCGCCAAGCCGGCATTACCCTGCCTGTCCGTCTCCTGCCTCTGCAGTTTATATATGAGTTCAGGCAGAGGCCTCCTGGAGGAAAGAAGTAAAAGGAGGCTGCTTTCCTCCTCTTCCAGATGAACTGGTGGAAGCCGGCTCACACTTGACATCTGCCCCCCTAAAATTATTAAGTATGAATTTCCCCCTCTTGCAGGAGTATTTTCCCAAGGATTTATGAGTTCCAAGAGAAATGGCCTGATTCTCTTAAACAGTCTCACTGACTATGCAATATAATGTGACTACTTCTAACCCCCAGATTGTCCCTCTGCCCTGCCCCTCTGGGATAGTCACACTCGAAGGGAGGTTCCCCCAGTTCATTCTTCATTCTCGGCCATACCCAAGTTTTGCTGAGTTCGGTCTCAACGCCTAAACTCCTTGACGAGGTGTTCCCCTGGAGTTGGCTTCACCCAGCCCATCTGACAGCCTTGGCAGGAAGGGGAGAGACGCAGACAGTAGCCCTGTGACCCAGTTTTTACAGAACGTCTTACAAGAGTGCCTCCACTTATTAAGACAGAAAAACTGAGGTCTGGGAACAATAAGGGATTTTATTTAAAGTCAAGGTCATCCATAAAAAAGAAATAAAGTTGTCCAAAAATTGCCCGGGACTCTCAAACTCTATTCCCAGCTCTGCCCTAAATGCTGGGGATGTTAGCTCAGTCACCGAACCCCCGTTTCTCATCTCTAGGTGGGATTCTGAGGGCCCCTCTCCTACCTGTCTGGGAGAAGAGGAAGTTCAGATGAGACCAGAACTCAGAAACACTTATGAAATGACATAGTGTCTCCCAATCAATATTTAATAGTCCGTTCGGTTGCATATAATGACTCTGAAAGCCCTTTTCTGAAATATTTCTAAAACAGATGTCTATAACTAAAGGCTATTTATAGAGAAGAGGGTGATATATAAAAACATTTGGTTTCATACTTAAATAACTGATCAATCACGTATAAAGCTGCTCGATTGTCAAAGATGACTAGGACGTGAAAATTTGTTTGCAGAAAGTGAAAAAACAGTTTGGAGGACCCTTCAAAAGTGAATTTTCCTTCTGATTGTGAAATTGAAGTATATTCTTTGCATAAGACGTGCAAACCAGAAAATAGAAAGGAGGCCATTTTTAAGTCACGCATAATCTCCTCCAAAAGTGACAAGCACCCCTAATATTGCTGACTCTTCTCCTCCCAAGGAGCTTTCTGAAGGGGATGACTTGGCCTTAATGGCCCATCCAGCTGCTGCTATTATTATTATCTCTACGTAACAGTCATAACTAAAACGGCTATTGCAAGTCCTCCATCAATGTCAAGAAGCCACAGGTGGAGCTATTTGACTTACGACCAGCCAGGTTCAGTTGCCAATCGAGTCCCTCTAGGGATATCTGCAGAGAATCCACACTCCGTGAAAATGCTCCACAAAAATAGGCATCTTCAAATTCGGCTCATAACCAAGGGCTTTGCTAATGACGACTAACCTTTCATGTGCCATTCTACATGCCACACCCCCGGCCCCGTGAATGGGCCAGCCAATGTGCATGAATCAAGGCACTCAGAGAAGCCAAGTTATTGGAAAAGAGGCCCATGGAAAACTATTTAAGGAAGTTAAATTTATTTCGCTGTGCAATCCCTGGTGACTTGCCATCTATGGTATATGATGTCAGATATATATTTCATCACTCTGGTAAGCTACACAAACAGGAACATGAGAAGGTGGGAGAGGCACACAAGATGATACATTTTAGGATGCTGAGCTTCAATATTAGAGCAGGTCAGCTATTGGACCTGGGTCTTTCATTGGTTCTAAGTACATACAGTCCAAATCTAGAGACTCATAATCGGAGAGAGATCAAAATCAAAGGGCCGTTAAATAGAAGAAGAGCAGGCAAGTTTGGCTCTCCCCTGCTCACAGAGGCATCTGCCATCTCCTGTGTGGTACCCTTCTCTGCTCCTGAGCATCTTGGCAACTTCCTTCTGAGTGCCCTCTATCCCACTCTGCAATAGGGTTCTCCTCGGTATGCTAGTATATCCACAGAGAAACAAATCCCTAAAGTCTAGAGCTTTCTGCAAGATTTCAGGGGAGGAGAGTGCTGGGGATTCATAGAGAGCTGGAAAGCTGGGCTGCTGTAAAGGAACTGGGTTACCTAAAATCCTCACATCTGCTTATATTAATATAAGGGAAACAGCAAGGATACCATGGTGGATGCTGTGGTGGTGGTGGTGGTGGTGGTAGTGGTGGTGATGGTGGTGATAGTGGTTGATGGTGGCAGTGGTGATATTGGTAGTGATGGTGGTGGTGACAGTGATGGGTGGTGATGGTGGTGATAGTGATGGGTTTTAATTCTAAACTTTTAGGGAGACCATCTCCCATGTGAATTCTTTCAACACACACAAGTTACTATCTGAATCACAGTCTTTCTAAAGATGCAAATATTAGGGGAAGTTGGGAATGGCAAGATGGTTTTTATTAAATTCTGAACTTGTAACTAGTGACAGTATAAATTTCTTGAGCTGGTGTATAGTATCCAACAGGACCCACTGATCCACATGAGGCAGGGACTTGGGGAGGGCTTACATTTCACATGATACAAACACACTCTACCTTCAGGTCCAAATGGAGGATGTACATCTGATGCATGTGTCTTATGCCCTCACAAATCTGTTTAATGAACAGAATAGTATCTAACTCGGTCAGATTGTAGTTGTCATCAATGATGCGGTCGAACAGCTCCCCTCCGTCCACACTGCAGAGGGAAGAGGGGTGAAGTCCTGAGTCATGGTTCGATATGGACATGTGTTTGCCATCCAGCTTGGTACTGAGACTCCAGTAACTCTTCCACAATCTGTGTGTCCCCTGTGTTTCTCTGCCTTCTTTGCTGAATCAGCTAGCTGAGGCCCTATTTTCGCTACCTCAATGTCATATGTCCACATACAAATGGAAAGACTCAAAGTCTCTCTCTCAAAGTTCCCACCCTAGAGGGAGTCACATCTGCCATCTTCTAACGTATGGGGAGAGCAAGAGAACACAGGGAGGGGAATTCCAAACACCGAGTGAAGATTAGGTAGGGTCTCCTCATGCTAATTGCAGTGATAAAGTGCTTCTGTGTGCTAGATATTTTACTATCTTAAATTCCTTATTGCGCAATGATAAACAAAACCCAATGTGTAGTGGAAAAAAATGAACTGAATCACCATGCCAATTCAGTGTAGTTAATAATAACATGCCAATTCGGTGTTATTACTCGTTCTTACCAAACACTTATTTAGTAAAGGTGATTTTAAATAGAAGTTTCTTAGCCCTAATCATGCAGTTTAACATGAACTTTGTATTAGCAATCAGGCTGAAAGTGAAATGTAGCTGAAAAATCACTTCCCCAGTTAGAAACAAGTTTGTAATGATTTTCCTTCAGGTTAACCACAGTAACACCGTTTCCAACGGTGTAATTTCCATGTGAACGCTAGATCTTTCTTGCCATTCTAGTTCTCATACCTTACCGTTCTAGCTTATAGCTTTCTATTCTAGTTTGTAACTTGCCATTCTAGTTCTTACTAATAACATCACAAATAGAGATGTCTATTCCTAGGTAAGTTCCTTTCTGAAACTGATGTGATCATCGAATCAACTCAATGCAAAATCAGTTGAGCACCATGCGTGGATCTACCACTTCTGAGACAGGACCTGGGTTATGGGTGCTTGGGTGCTCTGGACCTGTGCGCATGGCTTGGCAGGGAGGGAGGGGGCAGGGGGACACTTACTACTCCATCACCAGGACGACGTCGTTCCTAGACTCGAAGGCATCGTAGAGTTGAATGAGGTTCACGTGGTCCAGCTGATTCATGATGTTGATCTCGTTCTTCACCTCCTCCTGAGAGGTAAAGATGCGTTAGTGTAGGGAACGCTGGCTGCCAGGGGAGCTCCACATCCCAACTGTTACCTTTTCCTTCTTGTTTCTGGTCTTGATGATCTTGGCCGCCAGCTTCAGCCCGGTTGCTTTCTCTTCACATTTGTGAACCTGGCCAAAGCGCCCCCTGCCGAGGAAGAGGAGGCAGTGCAGCTGAGGCTCTGTCCCTCCCCAACCGGGGCTGGGCTTCAGCCACCGCCATGCGGACATGCCAGACCCAGGGCACGTCTCTTTTTGAACTTGAATAAGCAAATCTATTCGTGCATCTGCACTGAACTTCTAGCACAGTGTTTGTCAAGGTGTGCTGTGTGGGTTACAGGTGTCAGCTTCACGGCGGGGGAGGGGTGGGGGTGTTGTTCTTGGGAATACATGTTTCCTACATTTAGGGAGGCAGGAATCCAGTGTGAGGCCCCAGAATCTGCTTTTTAACAACATTCTTTGGGTGATTCATACGTATCCTAATATTTGAGCCCCTCTGTTATACAGAAAAAAATAGAACCTTTCTGAAAATATGTAAGTTAGGCTTTATAGACAGGTGAACAATACAGACTGTGGGTGGGTGAGGCCCATCAAATTAATTTTGGAAACTCATGTAAATAAATAAATAGAAATATTGCATAGAGAAGCCCATAATCAAAAATCCAAATTATACCGTCACTGATGAGATAGATATTTGACAGTTTGGCTTGCATAGAAAGACACTTCGATAGATGTTGCTGGGCAGCTTCTTATATGTGTAATTTCATGTATGAGCAATTTTCAAGTTTGACTTTCTGGCTTTGATTCGTAATTTAGTCGAATAGATGGAATATAGATGCCATGATAACACAGCAGCACTGGAAGTTGAAGACCCTCTGCATCCTGGAAGCCCGCAGAGGTGAGGTCCATGGTGTCCACCTGTCGCCTTGCAGGTGGCAGTGTTGGGAGTGATGTGGGGTGGAGGAAAGACAACTCAAAATCCAAGCAGAGAGAGACCTAGAGGGGCCTGCCCCTCTGGAGATGCAGTGCCTATGTCCTGGGCCAGTCTCGCATTCACTGGGAATCAGATTTAGGGAAGGTGGCCAAGTAGGGGAGGAACGTGCATGGTGGGGATGCGGATTGAGGATGCATAACTACCTGGCACAAGCTAGGGGGTAGTGAATAGGGGCTGTTGCCTGGGGGGGGGGGGGCTCCATTGTTGCTGTTGATCAAAACATCCTATCTCTAGTTCCTGTTCTCACTTAACTTTCTGTCAAGGTGTTTAGCTGGTTAGGCTAATCTGGCCATAATGTCTGTCTGCTGTTTTCAACAGATAACTGTTTTTTCCAGTTTGTTCCTCAGGACAAGACTTCTGTCCTGGTGAGAGGCCCCCCTGGCTGACTCTACATTTTAGCTTGACCAGCAGGAACTTGGGGCACCAAGACAATATCCCAAGAACAAGGGGGGCTGCAAAATCCACATCCACTAAGAGGCATAAAATGGTGCCGCCACCACATCACGCCTAGATTTTTATAGGGTAGGGGAAGGGGTCACCCCAGGGCCCCCAAACCTGCCCGTTCTAAATGGGTTCTACTATCTGCCGCATCAAGACAAAACATGTTCTAGTGCATAAGACCGTCAGTAGAAAATAACTTTAATACTAGTAGGCTGAGAAATAAGCACAGCTTCCTCTTCACATGTCTCCGCTCCATGTGCCTCCTCCAGGTCTCCTTCTGGCTCTCCATCCTGCTTCCTTCCTTCCTCAGTCTCCTCTGCAGCTGCTTCTCCCTCTGCTCAGCTCCACCCTCCCTTGGGTGGGGCAGGGACTCTGGAACCTCCCCTTTCCCTGGGGATGACCCTGTTATGATTTCAGCCACATCCCTATGCAGAAGTAGATGGGTCTTGGAGAATGACATTGCTGTCCACAGAGCCAGTGGAGACTTCAGTTCCAGCCAGTGCTCCAGATCTTGTCTCTACTGAAGCATATGAGCCTCAGCCAAGACCCTCACAGGAGGCCACTGATTAAGAAAATGCCTTTTTTTCTTAATTACCAATGGCTCAAGAACTGCCTGTCCAGCACTGGTGCTATGTCCCTTTTTGACCTCAGGCCATCCTTGCTGTCTCCTGGCGTGGTTTATTCTGCGAGGAGCTGAGTGTGCAGGCCACTCACTCACAGGATTCCCACTACTCCACCCTCTTGAATGCCTCAAGCTGACTAGACCTGGAAGCAGGGATACTCTACCTGGGAGCCAGCGTGGTTGCTGAAGTCTAGAAAAATTCAGGGGCCTGCCACCAGGGGCATGGTTTCAGGAATCAATGACCTTCGGCATTTGTAACATCTCTGCCAATAGTGAAGGATAATTTGCCTCATCTTGTTAGGGGGAAAGCATGTCCTCAGCAAACTTCACACAGGTTTTGAGGACTCCACCCCCACTCCAGACCAAAGCCATCAAGACACTCAGAACTACAAATCCCATCATCACCAAAGGGAGGGGGCCAGGACCTGAGGGTGGAGTTAAGTAGCCAGGTTTGGTATAAAACCAGACGTGTGGGCCTTGGGGGTCCTCTTGCCTCTTGGCTCTTGGCTTGACTCTTGGCTTTTCACCAGCTCTCAGCATGCAACTGGGATTCCAGGTCAGTGGAACTGGAAGGATGCATTCGCCGATTTATCTCCCTCTCTTTCTCCCCAAGTTATTCATTTCTTCATTTCCCCTTATTTTGTAAATGAACCCTTTATTAACCTTTTTTGTGTGCCTGCAGTTGAGTCTTATTTTTATATATATTTTTATATTTTATTTTATATAATTCTTACATCATTTTTCATTTTTGCACAGTGTATTTTCAATTTGGTTATATTCCCCATACAATTCCCACCCCCCCTTATTTTGACTCTAATCCCCCCTCTCCTCCCCCTTCCCTCCGTGTGTCTCTGGTTTATAGTTGCTTGTTGATTTTGATTTTTTCTTTATTATAATTAGTCTTTTTCCTGGTCCCTTATTTAGGTTTTCTAAAATCCTGCTATGAGTGTGACCATCTGGTATTTTTCTTTTTCTTTCTGGCTTATTTCACTGAGCATGATCCCCTCCAGCTCCATCCTAGTTGTTGCGAATAGCATGAGTTTATCTTTTTTGATTGCTGAGTAATATTCCATGGTGTATATGTACCACATCTTCTTGATCCAGTCATCTATTTTTTTGGGGGGGGGGCATTTGGGTTGTTTCCATAGCTTACCAATTGTAAATAGTGCTGCTATAAACATAGGGGTGCAGGTGCCCTTTTGAATTAATGTTTTGTGTCCTTTGGGTAAATACCTATAAGTAGAATTGCTGGATCATATGGAAGCTCTATCTTTAGTAGGTTGAGGAATCTCCACACAGCTTCTCATAGTGGTTGGACCATTTTGCACTCTCACCAGCAGTGCAGGAGAGTTCCTTTTTCTCCACATCCTCGCCAACATTTGTTGTTGCTAGTTTTTTTAATATATGCCATTCTCATGGTAGTTTTGATTTGCATTTCCCTGATTACAAGTGATGTTGAACATTTTTTCATATGCCTGTTGGCCATTTGCATTTCTCTTTGGAGAGGTTTCTTTTTAGCTCTTCTGCCCATTTTTTGACTGGATTATTTACTTTTTTTTTACTTTTTCTTTTTTTTTATGCCAGCCAGTACCAGCGACACAGTGTCCCAACACATAGGCCTGCAGTTGATCCTTGTTATAAGTCTCTTTAAGCGTGCGGGTGAGGACCCACAGTTAGGCAACACATTTCATCTTGGAGTTGCTCTGTAACAATCTCAAATCTCCTACAACTGCAGAGATGATCAGTGAGCATTTTAGGCCACAATACAAATTCAGTGTGCTCCCCGACTGGCTGCTGATTTTGAGTAGAGCCCAGGACTGGAGATAGACAGCAGCTGGCCCAGACAGAAGACAACCAAGAAGATCCAATTCTGCCCAAAGAGGCAGAAAGGAAGTTCTTCAGGAGCCACTGACTAACCATGAGCAGAAGCAGCACAGACCCTGGGGGTTGCTGGAAAGTCTCCTCCATTAGAGAATCAGCACTGGCTGGCCCTCAAGTCCATGCAGACCTGAGTGAGCTGCTGGTGCCGTAATTCTGCAGACACCTATGAAATCTATCATGTTTCAGAACTCCCATTTCTTCCTCAGCCCATCCTCACATGTGGGATCCCTAGCCCTCCTTATTCTTAGGGCTTTGTCTTGGTACCCAGTGTCTTGCTAGTCAGCTAGGCATACAGTGAAGCAGGAAGCCTCTCCCCAAGGACAAGAGTCCTGGTATGAGGAAAATGATGGAGGAAAGGAGATACAAGGTCAAGAACCTAACTCACATAAGGAGGTAGGGGTAGAGGGGATTAGCGTAAGCCATTAACCCAGTTATAGAAACCAAGACCCTCAGACATCAACGCCCACATCAGGAGGCGCAACACCCAGAAACGATCAGACTGCTATAGAGAGTGTCAGGGGCACAAACCATCCACCCACAAAGATGAGCCCCTCCCTGAAGATAATGAAACATAATGCTGCCCCCACAACGGGGCAGCACTCCCTCTGCCCACCTGTGGCTATGCAAGTGTTTCCTTTCACCAACTCTCTCCCTCTGCAGGGCAGCAGCCTCCCTGCCTGCTGGTGACCTGTCCCAGCCGGGACTTCTCTTCACTGGCCTCCCTCAGCAGAGGCCGCTCTCAAGGCTGCCCGCCTGCAACCAGGCAGGTCTCTCTCAGCAAACCTGTTCCTGTCTGGGCAGCTCTTTCAGGGCGCTTATGCCTATGCAAGTGTCTTTTACTCTTCTGTCCCTTTCTTTAGTAAACCTGCTCTTTAAATATAACTAACATCTCTGTTTCATGGAAAAACTCGCCTGGGAAACTTGCTGCATGCTGGTGAAACAGGAGCTCTGGTGAAACCTCTCCCAGATTGAACCCAAGGACCCCGCTCTCCAAACCCACAGACTCCAAAAAAACGACATCAGAACATACTGGGAAAGAAGTACCTGCTGAAAACAGCAGGCAGACATTAGAATATGTTTTGAACAGCAGGAACAATGGAGCCCCCCAGGCAATAGCCCCTGGTCACTCCACCTTAGCTTGCAGCAGAGGAAAAGGCATCCCCCGCGCATGTACACTGCCTACATACTCGCCACACCTTTGTACTTGATTCTAATAAATAAGAGATGCCTTTGGATTGGGGGCTGCACATCACTTCTCGGTGTAGCCTCTCTCAGCTTCTCATTGCTCCAGACCAACTTGGACTCTGAGTAATCTTTCCTCGCCTCGTGCTTCTCCCAACGCTGCCCCTCTGGGAGGCAACACTCATGGTCTCGAGAGTTCTCGAGGTCAGCCAGCTGAGGAGGAAAAAATGAAAGAGTTTCCACAAAGCACAGGTCCAAAGAGCTGTGGAATGGGAGCAGGAGGACCGCGCAGTTACCAACTCTGCCCCATGCCCACGGAGCACCACGTACAAAACCAGCAGGACAGTAAATTCTGTAGATGCTGGGTATGTTTTCTGCTCTCTTCCTACTTGGCGTGGACACGCTGGTGGTAGTGGAGTCTCTGATTTGGGTTTCAAATGAAGGGATATGGTGCGGGGTTGTGACGGAAATAAAGAGTAAGGCCCACCCCCAGCAATGAACCTGCTCTCTGATGGACTCTTTTTTACCTTTTGCAGAAATAGTGTGCACTTAGATGCCCTTCAAGTCCATTCCTTTTTTTTTAAGGTTTATTTATTTATGCATACAAGAGCTGGGGTATAAGCCAGAGGTGCAGGGGTGAGAGGATGCATCAGAGACAGAGCGGGGAGTAGAACAGGCAGACTGACTGAAATACACTGCTGAGGGGAGTAGCGGGGAGACAGGAGAGGTCTGCTGCACCATGTGTGGTTAGCTCCCTGGTCCGGGATTGAACTCGTGCTGCATTGGCTGTGGAGAGCTTCATAGTGCTGCAACTTAACCCCTTGTACCACCAGGGAGGCCCCCAAATCTGTTCTTGAGCGAGAAGGTCATTGATTGTAAAGGATAGCAATGATGAGGACAGAAACCACAGACATGGAAACTGACAATACTTGAAAAAAAGAAATGATGGAACATGAGCAGCAAACACACGCAGTGTTGGCTCCTTTCTACATTCCTTCTGCAGGGTTTAAGCTTTGGAACCTCCTGGTGACTCACCTTGGGTCTCCCTCACTTGCAGACATCACCACTTAGGAAGCAAAGCAGGTCAAAAATGGGGCGCTTAGTCACCACCACCACATCCACCTCTCTGCATCACTGACAGTTTTCAGAAATGGCTCAGATCCCTTACAGTGTCTAAGGCTTTTCTGGTTCTCAGGCCAAGACTCGCAAACATTGATGAAATCCTCAGGATACGTCTCTTTGAAAGCTCTCTCCCATCTCTGTTGAAAGATCGCTCAAGCTGAGTATTACTTACCCTCCTAACATTTCTGTCCTGTTCACAGTATAAAAGCTATTGACGGATGCTGGTTTTGCTGTTACGATCCGGTGACTAAAAGGGGCAGGAGGCGCCGGGGCGTCATCTGGAAAGTGAGGGAAAGAAAGGTCAGCCTGTACGTAGTCAGTCCTCTCGGGAGCACTCAACACTGGGCCTTGGAGTAAAAATCTGCTCTAAATTTAATAAAATACAGTGGGCCTTTTTCTTTTTCATTATTGCTAATGATTCAGAAATATACACTTGCATTTTAGGTTAGCATCCGTCATGCCTGAAAGTGACAATCTGACATCTTTGAGGAAGAAATTCAGGGCCACAAAAATGGTTTCTTCCATCTTCAGGGCAAAGTTTATTTTTAGAATTGTCAAATCAAAAATCTCCAACCCCAATACTATCAAAACAGATCACACTGCCAAAGCCTGCAACAATTTCAGCTCAAACGTGAGCTAGGATTTGATCCTTTTCTCTAAAGGCATCACTTAAAAAATTCATTAGTTTTATTAAAGTGGAGAGAAAACAGAAAATGAGAAGTTTCTTCATGTCATTAAAATGTTTGCTCTATGTATTTATTTTTACCTTTCAAAATATTTTAGGCTTTATTTAAGACAGCTCAGACACAAAGATGAATTTTTCCTAGCTGGCTGGAATTAACACACCCAGTAAAAGTGTATATTCGACAGTTCTCAAATTCCTCCCCTGTTGCTCCTTCCAGCCTGAGTGTTTAAACTCTTTATCTACCTCAAGGTCTGTTCTAAAATGCATAATTATTCAACAATATTCTTTTGGTATTCTTTTTACTTTCCCATGATTACTGCTGCTAAAATTTGTTTACGTGGACATATTTATTCCCTCCATTTATTCATTATTCAAGCATCTAGAGCACACAGCTTCTCACATGTACTCAGAGCTCCCAACAGAGGTGCATAGATAACAATTTTAGCTTTAAAAAAAAAATCCCCAGTCCTGCAACATATATTTCTGGGCATTTATCTTGTGTAGAGCACTCTGCTGAGAGCTAATATTTTTAAAAATTCAGATGTTATAAATCTCCAGAAATCTGATTTGATAAAGTCCTTCATGTCTCACATCACAAATATGCTGAAAAAGAGAGAAGGCGGGAGAGAATTCCCTGGGGGCCCTCATCTCTTAAAAAGTAAAAAGTGGGGCCTCCCCAGTGGTATAGTGGGTTGAGCACAGCGCCTCAGACCTCTCCTGTCTCCCTGCTGCTCCCCTCAGCAGTGTATTTCAGTCAATCTGCTTGTTCTGTTCCCCATTCTGTCTCTGGTGAATCCTCTCACCTCCCACATCTCTGGCCTGTACCCCAATTCTTGTATAAATAATAATAAATCTTTTAAAAAAATAAATAAAATAAAAAGTGTTGGAATTACATAGGCAGACAGCATCGATGTGGGGTGTCTCCTTCAGACTGGCAGGCTAAGTGAAATTTAGTTGGAAATGCTTGTTAGAAGAGGGTAGGAAGCTTTAAAGGGCTGAAGCAAAAGCCATTTCCTACCCAGTGGGGTCACCAGAACTTGATGTCTGGGGGACTCCATCGCAGGGGACTCCTGATCTTGGCCCTGGGAACTCGCGCCCTGGGCGCACGCGGTCTCCTGCGTCCTCCTGCAGGCGCTTTCTCCACCAGCCCCTGCGGCCTCGGTTCTGCTCTTCTTGTGGTCCTCCTTGGTGGCGCACTCCTCGGTCACTCTCCGCTTGCTGAGGCCAGAGTGCTCCGCTGGGTCCGTGTTCTGGAACTCGGGTCCCGCCGCGGAGTTCCCCGGAATTGGCGATGGAGAAATGGCCTGCCCGCTGCCGGTGCCCCTGGAAATAAAACCAGCTGCAGCTCCCTGGGTCTCAGGGGAGAGCTTTCCCGTGGTCCAGTTTCTGGCATTTGGGTGAAGGGACCTAAATTCTGGAACAGGCTGGACAGTTCAGCGTTTGGGGGTGACACGGAGTGCTATGCCTGCCCATCCACTCCAGGCTGGGCGATAAGGGGCAAAGGGAAGGAAGACCCAGCCAGTCTCCCTCATGACTTCATGGGACCCCGAGTTATTCCAGGGATGCTTTTCAAAAGTAGACATTTTATGAATACCTACCTAATTTGCTCTTCTTTTTTTCACTCCCTTTCCCCATACAAAATTATTAAAGCAATAATAATAATAATAATAATAATAGAAGAAATAATCTCTCTGACTGTTAAAAGAATAAACCTTCACTGGGTGGTAAAATAGACCTCATTACAGATTTGCAGCAGCTCCAGCCCTGACTAGGAACAGCTCTGCTGTGATGGGCTTTTTAGTAAACTTTAGTATTTATGTTTAACAGTGGGAAAATAGACTTCTCCCCAAGCAGGTTGCAAATTATTTAAAAAAAAAAAAAAAAGACAGAGAGAGGGAAGGAAAAGAAGAATTACATCTTAATTCCCTTAAAAAAAATTCCCTTTAAAAAAATTAATTCCCTTAAAAAAAAAACCTTTAAAAAATTAATTCCCTTTAAAAAAAAAACCCAAAGATATTTGGATATCACAACTATTTGTTGTAGCTTATTACAACTTGTTACAACAGCTTGTGGTAGCTTATCCTAATTGTAGAGTGATTAATTTTAATTAGCTGCATCATTATCTGAATGTACATGTGAAACTTTATGGTTTGAGGAAATGCTTCTATACTATACTTCCTACCACCCCCCCACAACATTTTGAAGCCAAAAATTTATATTTTTCAAGTATAATAGGGCAGGTGAACATTTTCAGGAGTCGTTTTTTAGCACTCAGATAAATCTGATCATTATTTCATTCTTGATCTCAGAAAAGATTGCTCTAGGTTGCTAAAAATAAGGACTTTGTAATTTTGCGAGGATACTGAGTGATGTGAGCAGGAAGTAGGCTTAGAAAACAGTAAGATGCCTGAACAGCACAGGCAAGAAAAAAAAAGTGGCCAAGAAAAATCCACACTAGCTGGGAAGCTGGATTGTAAATCATTCTTTAAAATCTCACTTCTGCAAGGTTTTGAACACGGCCTTGGGCACAGAGGCACGAGGTTCTGCAGCCAACACGAGGTGCCCATGGGATGCAGGGGCCCTACCTTCTGTAGGCGCTGTCACTGTCGGTGCCCTCAGAGTGCTGCTTTTTATCGGAACACGTGCCCTGCACTGTCTCACTAGCACTCGCTGAGGATCCTTTTTTCCCAGTTTCTCTTCCACTTTTCTCCTTGGAAACCAGCCCATTTTTCTCCTTTTTGAACACTGAGCCTTCACTCTCATCCACAGTGCCTGGCTTGTCACCTCCAGCGCTGTTCTTTTCTCCTCTGTTTGGTCTCTCGGTGCACAAAGTGTCTCTTCTCTCTGTGTTTTCTCTTAGCTCTATGGTGTTTCTTGGACCAGAATCTTCTACCATGTCTTGGGGTCTTTCTGTTGGAAATGCAGCAAAACCTCTCTCAACGAGAGGGAAGCTGGTCTTCTCCGCATTCTTCTTGTTGAGCTTGTGAACCTTTTCTTCCTCAGAGGAGGGCTGCTGCTTCTGGGAAGATCTCTCTAAAAGCCACCGTGGGATACAAAATGTTTTAATGGAGGAATCATATGACCGGTCTAATTTTGAGATCACTATTCAATGTTTCTCGTTATCTGCAGATATTAGCTTTTAAAAAGCAAAGTAGACACGGCCAATTGACTGACAGTTGGATTCCCAAAGATTTTCTAGTTTGCAACAAGTAGGACCCAAAACCAATCATATCAAGGTATGTGAACTGCACTGCTCACAACACAGGATATTACAAACACATGACTCCCTCTAAAGAACAGCAACAACAGCACCTTCACTAAATATCCAGTCTTCTAAAGACATTACCTGTGAGAGATGAGGTCCTTTTGCCTTTGACACACGTTGTTTCCTCCAGGTCGGGATGGGACCAAAGCTTCTCCTTAGCCTATGGATACACAATTGAGTCACTGAGGTTACCTCTTACAACAGGGTTTCTCCACCTCAGCACTGACGACACTTGGGGCTGGATAATCCCTGGGTGTAGGGGATTTCATCAGTATTGCAGAATGATTACCAGCAGCTCTGGTCTCTCTCCACCAGATGCCAGTAATGCCCTCCAGCCCAGTTGTGACATCCAGAAACATCTCCAAAAATTACTAAATGTTCCGTCAGGGAAAAATCACCCCTGATTAAGAACTACTATATTACATGATTCAAACAGAAAACACACACACACAAGAAGTAATAGTAATTGAGAGCAGTCCAAATTAATGACATCTTGAATGGACTACAGTATTTGCAAACAGACAAACACACCATTTTAAATGAAATTTTGTTAAAACTCTGGTATTGTTTATGGAAGAAAACCCATCTTCATGAATAGATTAAAGGATGTTGATAATGTGATTGTCACCCTGGACCTCTATTTATATTCTTGATATGGTTCACGTATGAATCAAATGAAAAATGAGAGGGTATATGGGAATGGGTTTTGTAAAACAGAAAGTGGAGACCAAAGTTAGCTTTTATAAATGGAGCTTTCACTTTTCTTAGCACAGATGGTCCTTTTCCTAAGCAGATAAACATTCTTCTCAAAGCCTTGGTTTCTCTGAATTAGCTGAGCAGAACCTTTTAAAATACCACATAAAAGGTATGCATTAGCCCAATCCTCCTACCTTATCACAAATTCTGTGGTTGTGCATTGCCAATTAATGCAAGTGAATAGGTGGCCAAAAGAATTGCCTTCAATTTGCCCTAAGGTGACTTGCAAGAAGGAAAGCGGTGCAAAGATATCAAGACAAATTGCAAATGTGCTTTTAAACAATCCTAAGGGAAGTCCATAGGATTCAAAGTATTTCCATTTTTCAGATAGGGACCTTGAAACACAGAGGCATGTTTAGTAAATCTGTGGAAAACCAAGATTAGAGCCTATGCATTTGTAACTTTCTCTTTTAAGTGAAAGTGAGGGTGGAGGGGGATGTTCCTCAGCATCCTCAGGCTAAGCCAGTTGCTCCCTGATCTATGATTGCACAGTGCTCAACACAAGCCCTCGCTGCAGCCCTCACAGCACTTTATTACACCTTTTCCCCTGTCAATTTCCCACTCGATTGTGTATCCCAAGTTGGCAAAAAGGCTGGTTTATCTTTGAATTCCTGGCACTGAACCCAGAGGTGGGATATAGTGAAGAAGTGGATGGTGGTGTTAATGGTGACAATGATGGAGATCATGGTAATGGTGGAGGTGATGATGGTGATGATGATAGTGGTGGTGGGTAATATATTCTAAGTATACTATGCAATTGACTTAGTTTCTTCTTATAACAACTTTCTAGGATAGATGGTTTTATTTTAAATTTTCATTTTAAATTTTAAATTCTTCATTTTCATTTTAAAATGAAGTTGAGGGCCTCCCCGGTGGTGCAGTGGTTGAGCGCTGGGTTGCGAAGCTGCCCGCAGCCTCTGCAGAGCCGGTTCAATCCCCGGCTGCTTCCCGGCCACCGGAGGAGGGTCCCACATGGCGCGCAGACCTCTTCTGCCGCCAGCTGCTCCCCTCAGCAGTGTGCTTCGTCAGTCTGCCTGTCCTGCTCCCCGCTCTGGCTCTGGTGAATTCTCTCACCCTCCCGAGCTTCTGACTATACCCAGGTCTTGTATAAATAAATAAATAAATCTTTAAAAAAATAAAATAAAATAAAATGAAGTTGAGTGATTACCCAGTTATATAGTTCAGAAAAGGTAGAACCAGGATTCTGTTTCCTATTCCAGTCTGTGCTCTTAACTATATATGTCACTATAAAAATAAATGAATGAATGAATGAATGAATGAATAAATAAATAAATAAATAAATAAATAAATAAATAAATAAAAGATATGGAAAAAATAAAGCCGGTTTGGGAGAAGTGAAGCCAAGTTATATTGTTAACATTTATTGACTCTCTACCATGTAGTCAACATCACAGTAGATAAGAAAGATTAAGAAGGAAGGATAGAAGGTGAAAACCAATTAGTAAAGAAATAAACATTTATTGGTCAAAAGACTAGAATTAATGAAAGACAGGAGGCAGAGAGAGGCTAAACTGAAGTCTAATTTTGAAAGCATATATCCAAATCAGTTAAGATAGTTGAACAAACTGTGTTTATTTTATAGCCCTGCCACTCAATGCATCTCATTTGAAATGAAAACTCGTGGTGGATAGGAGTTGTACTTCTGGATGGTAGGACCACAACAGTAAACACATGTGGGCTTAATAAGAAAAACTTGTGTGCATCCATCAATTTCAGTCTGTCAAAATATGTAGAATAGAGAACTTAGCGGTAAGTCTCCGTGGTGTGCTGATGGCATTTGCTTACACAGTCATCTGAGTGTCTAAGCTACGTGTCCACAAGCTAAGTGCCAGCTTTGGGGACAGCAGTCTACCTTGACCCACAGGAGAAGTATCCCTCCCAAGAAATAAAAGAAACCAGTTTCCAAACGAGGGTGTTTTGTTGTTTTTGTTTTTTCCTTTGTTGACTGTATTTCACATCTGTCTGGCCAGTAAAATTAGGTGAGGTCTTTCTTCATGGCCATGGACTGTTATTTTCTCATTTCCCTGTGAAACACTGACATCTAGAGGAACTTGAGCAAAGAGTTTCCCAAAAACAGAAGTTGTCTTTCTCCTTTGCTGTTTCTGGACAGCAATTTCCAGTTGAAGAATTTTCACTTTGTGTTTCTAAGTGATGCGTAGCAGCTGCTAAAACAGGAAGCCTCAGTCTGTGGGGCCATCCTGTTTGTTGTCCAAAAATGAAAATATTTCCTAGTGATCGGAGGGCACAGGACCGTACTGTGTAGTGTGAAGAGCCTGAAAGATTGTGCTCATCCTATGTTGATGGATAAAGTGTATCAGGTTGTGCTCCTCAGCAAGATTCACACCGATGACTGAGATGAGCAAGGGGTCTCATTTCATCAAACGCATTCATTAATTCATCCACTTTAAAAACATTGATCGCTCTCTCCTCCCTGGCCACCTGGAGTCCCGCCACCACCGTGAAGGACACAGTAACTATCAGGACCAAGATATTCGTGACCGGTGGAGCAACCACTGATTCAGCAGCAATAAATGGTCATTGAAGGCAACAGCACCTACAATAGAAGTTCGGGGAAAACTAGCTAAAATGTGCAAGCACAACCCTGCTGTCACCTTTGTTTTTGGATTTGGAACCCATTTTGGAGGTGGCAACACAGCTGGCTTTGGCAAGATTTACAATCCTTTGGCTGATGCAAAGAAGAATGAACCCAGACAGAGGCACGGTCTGTAGGAAGAGAAAGACCTCAAGAAAATAGTAAAGGGACACAAGAACAATATAAAGGAAGTCAGGGGGACCCCAGAGGCCGGCGTTTGTGCTCCACATACCCACATATTCACCCTCTAGTAGCTTCAATGCTACAGTCAGATTTCTAGGGTTTGTTTTTTCAGTTCCTTTGTTTTGTTTCTTCATATTCCACATATGAATGAAACCATCTGGTATTTAGCTTTCTTTTTTAGCATAATTGCCTCTGGTTCCATCCTAATCGCAAGTAGCAAGAGTTCATCTTTTTTATAGCTGAGTAGTATTCCACTGTGCATATCTTCCTAATCCACACTTCTGTCATTGGGCACTTAGGTTGTTTCCATAACTTGTCTATTATAAAGTGTGCTGCAATGAATATAGGAGTCATCTATTCCTTCAAATTAGTGTTTTTACATTCTTTAGGTGCATACCTAGGAGAGGAATTGCTGGATCATATGGTAGATCTATTCTTAATAATTTGAGAATCTGCCATTCTGTGTTCTTTAAGATTTATTTTATTTATTTTTGCATAGAAAAACTGGGCTGTAGGCCAGAGGTGTGGAGGGTAAAAGGATTCACCAGAGACGGAGTAGGGAATAGAACAGGCAGATCTACTGAAATACACTGCTGAGGGGAGCAGTGGGCAAGACAGGAGAGGTCTGCTGTGCCATATGGGTCATCTCCCTTGCTGGGGATGGAACTCAGGCCATTGCAGTGGTCCTTCTCGGTGGTAGCACTGAGACTTAACCCCTAGACCACCAGGAAGGCGCCCTCCCCCATACTGTTTTCCAAGGGGCTGGACAAGTCTATATTCCCACCAACAGTTTTTATGAGGGTTCAGGATTCATAGCTCCAATGACTGTTTTGACAACTGCATGCATTGTATACATGTGTTTCAATTTTACTTACTGTCATAGAATCAAGACTGGATTAGTAAGACAACATCAGTCCTCAGGTGTGTGCTGGGTAGGTTTCTCAGGTGACTCACCCCTGTACCACTAGCCCATCCCAGAGCTATTCCAAAACTCTGTTCTTCCTAAAAGTGAGGAAATAACCAAAAGGGAAAGGAATTCAACTGGACAACTTTTCCTTGTCCTTCTTTCATTCCCATTCAATAAAAATCAATTCTGAAAAAATCCTAAACTAGATTTCACCATAAAAGAACCAAAAGGCCAAGATACTGGCTGCTCCCTGAAGCCCCCATAGTGCTGTCACCATTTTCTAGGTTGTTCCACCATCCACTGACATGCCTGCCCCTCCCCTGCAATGTGGGCCCAGATCTTGACTTTTGCTGCCCTGGGGACACCGCACAGGGTGGTCAGGATTCCAAAAATGCTTGATAAGCCCATGAGCAAGGGAAGATGTGCTTCCAGGACTGGCTTTCACTGTGTGAACATTCATCACTGGAAAATCAGACTGAGAACAAACATCCTCCATGCCCATTATGGGTGAATGAGAGAAGTTGGGGTGTATCCTAGGTATCTACTCAAAGGACACAAAAACATTAATTCAAAAGGACACCTGCACCCCTATGTTTGTTGCAGCACTATTTACAATAGCTAAGCTATGGAAACAACCCAAATGCCCAAAAATAGATGACTGGATCAAGAAGATGTGGTCCATATACACAATGGAATATTACTCAGCAATCTAAAAAGATAAACTCATGCCATTTGGAGCAACCTGGATGGAGCTGGAAGGGATCATGCTCAATGAAATGAGCCAGAAAGAAAAACAGAAATATCGGATGGTCTCACTTATAAGAGGAATGTAGAGGATCCAAATAAGAGATCAGAGGGGGAAAAAGTAATTATAATAAAGTGAAAATCAAAATCAACAAGCAACTATAAACCAGAGACATTCTGCAGCAGGGGAGAAGAGAGTAGGATAAAACAGAGGTGGGAAGAGCACAAGGGACTATGGTGATGGTTCATGGGTGAATGGTGGTGGGAATTTCACAGGGACTATAACCAAGATGAGAAAGCATACATTGTACAAAAATGAAGAACAATGTAAAAATATACAAAAAATAAAAAATATAATAAAAAAAGAAGTTAGGATGTAAGTACAACCAACATGGAGGGACCTGGAAAGTATTATGCTGATTGAGGTCAGTCAGACAAGGAAAGACAATACTGGAAGGTCTCACTTATATGTGGAATCAAAAAATAATAACAAACTCACTGGGAAAAGAGATCAGACTTGTGGGTCCCAGGGGCAGGGGGTTAAGTGAGAGGGACGTGGAGGCAGGTGGCCAACAGGAACGAACTTCCAGTTGTGAGATGAGAGAGCAAATGATGACTCTAGCTGACCCTGCTGCATGACTTACAGAAAAGTTGTTTAACCACTAGGATCTTTCCCCTTTTTCTTTCTTTTTTTTAAATTGTAATTATAGGAGGAAATGGATGTTAGGTGAAACTTCTGTGGTCCTCCCTTCACCATCGATGTCAATCAAACTATCTTGAGCTGCACATCTGGAGCTTAAACGGTGATGAATGTCAATTATTTTTTGATAAGACTGGAAGAAAGACAGACAAGCCCCAGCATCCTCTGAAATGCGTGTCTGTTGCTGACACTGTTATTCTTTGCATCACTTAACTGGTGTTAAATGAGCTCACAGTCAGGCATTTGGGGATTATAGAAAATTGTTCATTTATCACGACATATGGGACATGACTGGACAAATTACAAACCCCAAGCTAAGGACTGTTCATATTATTGTTTATGGAGATGCCAAGACGAACACTCTAGTGATTTTAATCTAATGCCTAGATATAGGAGAACAAAATGATAGCAATGGATAATGACTTGGTTAAGCTTTGATCCAGCTCCTCATGGGCAGAGGAAAATTAAATCATAAAAGAACACAAAAAGGAGAATTCTCAGAAGAAATATTCAAGCTGCATTTCCTTGCCTGAGCACAGAAGACCATTCTAGACATCCCTGGTACCGTAAATCTATTTCTCTTCATTCTCAGCGCACACTCAAATTCTCTGTGCATTAAGCAAGAAAGCACCCTCAGATCCCTGGCTGATGAGAGGAATTCTCATAAATCATCACCTGTGTCATGGTCTGTGGGGTCTGGCATGAAATAGGCAGGATAGGATCTGATGGACCGAATCCAGGAACAGAGAGTGTTAGCCTTGACCTTGGGCCATAGTGAGCAGCCCTCCTGGGCAGCTGAAACATCAAAAAGGACCAGTCACCTGAGAAAATAATCCCGCCAGGAAAATGGAAGGCTTTCGAGGCACCCACAATCACATAGACAGTGCTTCATTCAGAAACCAAGGACGCGGACTCCCCAAGAATACAGATCAACAAAGCTGGAAATGAAAGCCTTGATTCTAGAAAGTCTAAGTGGGCCATCTGGCAGGTGAAGACACGTGGCTAATGCTACTTCTATTATAAAATGGATGAGCAATGCCATTAAAAAAAAAAAAACTGCTACCACATTCAACAGCCTCCTCTTGTGAGACAAGACGAAGAACATGCCTGTCAGAGCTACTCAAGCAGATGGTTCCTTTAGTGACCGTGGACTTTTTCCCTCTCATATTTTATTGATTTGCCACTAGTCTACATAGCTCAATAATTTGGGGAAATACAACTTCAGCCTCCACCAAGGCCCCAGAGCCCATGTCCGCCCCCTGCCCGCCCCTTCCCACCCCTTCCTTCTCTCTCTCCTCTCCAGTAGCCAATTTTTCAGAGTCTTAGAATTATTCTTGTTTTTCCAGTTTGTTCTCTTTAGTTATTTACATCCTGCAAATGAGAGACCCAAGCAGGGAGCTGTCTCCCTCTCTGACTTATTTCACTGGGCACAAGGTTCACCATGTTGTCCCCATATACTTGCAGGTTGTCTCACCCCAATAACCCCCGCCCCCCCACCCCCCGTGATGGCCAAGATCATATGGGCCACGTGTTGGGTTCCTGAGGAGGTGTGGAAAGGCCAAGGTCGAGGGGCAGGGTGAAGGACAGAGCTGTGACCCAAGCCGCTGACCCCTCCATCCGCTTAGCCTCCATCAGGGCTGGCTGCGCATCAGAGCTCCAGATTATGGAAACTCTTCCCTCTCCTCCATTCTGCTCTCCAGCCTGCCTTTCTCAATTTTAAACTAACTAGTTAGACTTCACCTGGGGAAAATTAAGCCTCTGCACTAGTCACATGAGATTACTTTGGGCATAAGATATGATTTTTCCTTCATCTTCTATCAGATGGATGGACTTACCCATGATGTCTTATACCAGATTCATATTATTTTCATTCCTGCTTGTTGCCACCTTTCCTGTCCTCCCCAAACAGAAAATGCTGAACCCCCTGGTTTGCAACTGCTTTTTTTAAATTTCCCACATTTTTTTTCATGCATGGCTTGGCTTGGCCTCGGGTCCGGCTTGCCACCCCCACCTTTCAGCTTAAACTCTCCTTTGCTCTGACATGGTGGGTCCTCGCTGCCTTGGGGAGGGCTGCCAGAGAGTTATTGGTGCCTGGGGTCTACCCCTAAGGAAGGGGTTGAGCCTGGACACTTTAAATTGTAGTAACATTGGTTTACACCATTATTTGTGTTTTCAAGCATAGGGTCTCCCCCACTCAGGTTAGACACTCTTTTTTTAAGGCTCCACACCCAAGTGGTTCTATCAACTGAAAGAACTGGAGCTCTGGCACCCATCATTTTGGTGGCATTATTATTATTATTATTATAAATTATTATTACGCTTGACAACCATTTGGAATGATAGTAATAACACTAGAGACACCTCAGTTTTTCTCTTAGTCCTTGGCTCCTCCCACCCACCAGCAAGTGTCTGGGGTGGGTTATCCAGCCACCTCCCCTCTTTTCCCCCCAGGGACATGTATGCAGAAGTGAGTCTCACACCATTTGCCCCCAAGACCACAATATCTCCCAAAATGACTCCAGACAAACCAGTAAAAATACAATCTGCCAACCTTGCCCCCGTCCTTAGCCTGAAATTCCCTGCCTTCATCCTGGTCAAAATTTAGTGATTGAAAGTGATTTAATTCCTCCATCAAAATGGAGGTGAACCTTAGCCTTAAGGTGGAGAAACACCACCTTCCAGTGCATAAGATTATTTACAACACTTTACACAAAAACTTATGTTGAAACCATTGGTCATTCCAGGCCACTTGGCTTTCTTGGAATTCTGTCTCCAGAATAGTCCCTGAGCACTTTAAAATGCAGGCAGCCAGGTTGCTAAGAAATGACAACTCTGTGTGTGTGTATGTGAGAGAGAGACAGAGACAGAGAGACAAAGAGGCAGAGAGAGACAGGGTGAGAGGACCCAATCTCAAAAGTGTGGCGAAATGGGGTTACAGCTCCTTGATACTCTTTTGATTCCAGTGAGTCTGACTTGGTAAAATTCCTCTTTTACACCATACAAGACCAAACCTTGGAATGTTTGCACATGAAATTTACAGTGTTTTCTCATCACCTAATAAAACGCTTTGATTTCTTCCCGCCGCAGACAGTTTTATAAGCATTCATTTCGCATGGTGTTCTCAGTATGCTTTTTAATTTTTATTTTAAGTTCGCTTTTATCACTCCATCTCCTGTCTCCTGCTCCAGGAAAGTCGCCAGGGTTTAGTTCAGTCTCTCCCCACAGGCTGGCTTGTGGAGGTGGTGAGAAGGCTCCAGGGGAATTCACTGTTTCCTAAGGTGAGGTGACGGCAGGCCCCTTGGGTTGTAAAGTGAGTGCAGAGATTTGAACTTTGATTCACTGAGCAAAATATTTAACCTCCTAATTATTGACCTCCCCACATCTTCCCCAGTACAGCAAATTCTATATGCACACTGCACAGCACTGGCAGACTGGTTTTTAGAAGCTTTCTCTGAAAGCTGAAAAATGTGAAGTTCCCAAGCTCTTCAGAAGTCTCTAAATTTGGAAGATCTGATACAAACTCTGCAGATAGGAACTAATCTGGTGTTCCTATCCCCAAATATTTAACTAGCTAGTCTCTTCTCAAAGTAGGGTCCATGGACCAGCTGCAACAGTAGCAGCTGAGAGCTTGTGAGACATATCAGCCCCTCCCCTACACCTATCCAGTCAGAACCAATGCCCAGCTGGTCCTGTGCACAGGAGCACTCCAGAAGCATTGACCTAGATTAACATATGCAACAACTTGGAAGAAGGGATATTATTTGCCAGGGCCTCCTGTGTTTAATGAAATCTTGCCTCCATCTGCTTTAGGTTTGTTAAGGGAAGGACAGGGCAGGAAGGAGGAAGGAACCAAGGCAACCTAAGCTGGTTTGGATGTGCCCTTGAGGGGCATAGCCAGGGCAGTGCCACTGTGTAGACTGCCAGTGAGCTTCACAGAATGTCCAGGATCTTGACACAGACCCAGGAGGCCTATAGGGGCTCAAAAGAGAATGCAAGATTCAATATCATGTACCAGACCAGAACTGGGGTCTATCAGTTACCCAAACTCAGCCTCCAAGAAAAGCTGTATTGTGATAATTAGGATATGGACTGAAGAGTTGTATCCCCTGCAAATTCACATATCAAAGCCCTAAGTCCCAATAGAATGCTATTAGAAGGTGGGGTCTTTAGGAGGTAATTAGGTTTTGATGAAGTCATGAGGCTGGAGTTCCTATGATGAAATTAGGGACTTTATAAAGAGGAAGAAGAGAAACCAGGGTGTTCCTCTTACTCTCTCCCTCACCCATGTGAGGACACAGAGAGAAGGTGACTGAGTCACCTCAATGTCATCTACCAGTACTTTCCACTTCTCTCTAGGGTTTACCAGTTGCCCAAACTCAACCTCCAAGAAAATTGTTTGTTGTTTGTTGTTCATTGTGGTGTCCTGCCTCAGCAGGTGAGGACTTTGCCTCTGCAGAGTTTTGGGGGTCCCCCTACAGTGTTGGGTGCTGATGACATGGAGGGAGTTCTCTTAGGGACCCCATCAACTGTTTCATATTTGCACTTACTTCAAAGGGAAGAGGGTGTTATGGGCACAGTGGTGGGGTTCTTCTGGTATTTCTTCTCAGACCATGCCCAGAGGGAGTGACAGTGACATGGGGATGGGGTTAGAAGACCTGGCTCTCCTGTTCCTTTTCAAATTCATGGTCTCCATCAGTTCCTACCATCAGTGTGTCTTCTCTCTTTAAACAGGGAGCTTTACTTGCTAATTCAAATAAAAATAGGCTCTCATTCTAAAGCAAAACACAACAAAAAGGGTAGCATTTTAATGATGGAAATCAGCTATTTACTTTCCATGCTGACTGGACACAGAAAAAGAAAAACATTTGAAAAATCATCTGAGACTTAACACCACAGATTGAAATTAAGTTTTAGGAAGAAAAGATGATAAAGGAAGAAATTTGCCTCAACACCCAGTTAGTCAGATACATACTTGGTTTTGGATCCCCAACTATACCATTTACCACAAAAGAACACAATATTTTAAAGATTCAAAATCATACAAAGAACTAGAAAACCTACTAAACCATAAAAACCCTCTTGAATTTGAAGCGCCATGAAAGGGTAGGTCACCCAAGCAGCTCAACGGATGAGATGAGAAAATGAGGTTCAACCCCACTAATTCGCCTAATTATAGGAGATTTTAATAATGTTGGAAAGGTTTATGCTAAAGGGTGTTGATAATCCTGGTGGACTCTTTCCCATAACAGTTTTTCCTTAAAAATATAATGGAGGGTGGTGGGGTGATGGTCTATAGTAGAGGATTATGGGTGCCTGGTGGTGTGTGGGGGGTGGTAAGGTAAATCTAAAGAGGTGTGATCCTATATCTCTAAATCTCATACAATGTTGTAAAGCAATGTTGCCTCAATTAAATAAATAAACATATGAAGTGGACTATGTAAACAAAAATATTTTAATTTTCATATACATACACATATATAGACAGACATAGACAGGACATTGGGCATGCATTTGCTAGTGTTATATTCTCTCATTAGCCATCCATCCACCACAATATATTTTTGAAATGTACACATACTTCTCAATATTCCCTTTGTGTGACAGATTCCTATAATGTTTGGAAGAAGCAGGCAACTATTGATTCCTTTATGTCAGATTTTGGCTTAATTGGAGTTGAATCTATGTTTGGTTTCGGATTGCTATAATGAGAAGTACACAAGTCAAAAAAAAAACCTTTAAAATGACTGTTTTTGTTTGGAGGGGGAAAATCCTTTTCAAATAAGAATAATAATGGACAAAATTTAAAAAAACTCTGTTAGTTTCTTGTTCAATATCACTTATAATCAGGGAAATTCAAATCAAAACTGCAATGAGATACCACCTCAAAGCAGTGAGAATGACCCATATTTTAAAAACTGGTAGCAACAAATGCTGGCGAGGATGAAAAAGGAACCATCTTACACTGCTGGTGGGAACGCAAGTTGGTCCAGTCACTATGGAAAGCTGTGTGGAGGACCCTCAAAACAATAAAAATGGAGCTACCATATGACCCAATGATTCCACTCCTGTGACTCTACCCAAAGGACACAAAACACCAATCCAAAAGGAAACCTGCACTCGTATGTTTATTGCAGCACTGTTTACAATAGCTAAGATATGGGAACAACCTACATGCCACAACTGATGATCAAGAAAATATGGTCTAGCTATACGGTGGAATACTACTCAGCAATCAAAAAGATAAACTCATGTCATTTGCAGCAACAAGGATGGAGCTGGAAGGGATTACGCTCAGTGAAATAAGTCAGAAGGAAAATTAAAGATATCAGAAGGTCCAATTACAGGAGGAATACAGGGAAAATGAACAAAGGATCAAGAAAAAGTCAAAACTTACAGACAAACCATAGATCTGTGGCTCATAGCAGAAGAGTGGGAGAGAAAGTGGTCAAAACAGGAAGGGACTAGCACAAGGGAATATAGTGATGGTCACGAGTGCTGTGGTGGTGGGAGAATTATGGGGACTACATCTTAGGGGAGAAATCAAATATTGTGGGCCTCCCTAGTGGCGCAGCAGTTGAGTGCTGGGCTGCGAAGCTGCCCACAGCCTCTGCAGTGCTGGTTCGATCCCCGGCCACCGTCAAGGGTCCCACATGGCGCGCAGACCTCTCCTGCCGCGCCCACTGCTCCCCTCAGCAGTGTATTTCGGTCAGTCTGCCTGTTCTGTTCCCCGCTCTGACTCTGGTGAATTCTCTCACCCTCCCACGCTTCTGACTGTACCCAGTGATTATATAAATAAATAAATAAAATCTTTTTTTAAAAAAGAAATCAAATATTGCACAAAAATGAATGATGGTGTGAGAATTAATTAATTAGTTCATTAATAAAATGGGGGAGAAAAGAAAACTCTGTTAGCACCTTCAGTAAGTACCTAGAGGATCTTTAGCCTGAGGCTCATGGCATCTGAGAACTAGAAGGTGCTGGCTCATTCTCCTTGGCTTATGGAGGGCACCACTTGCAGTTCTCTGTGGAAGAGAAAGGAGAACCCACATCCGCATCGCCACAGGAAACAAAAACAATAATGATGATGATGATGGTGATGATGATGATGCAGACTTGCTCTTCTGCTTTTCTGGGGCTGTTGCTAGCCTAACCTCAGAACAGCAATAACTAAATAAATGTCTGCCCACGGTGACAGCTGGCTTGGCAGCAGGAACTCACAATCACAGATGGAGCGAGTTCAACCGCGGGTATTCCAAGAACAGAATTAAAGTCTGTTTTCAGTTAGGGACCTCCTATAAAACCACGCTCCCTCTATGTTTACTACATGCAGCTGTGCCTTTCTCAAAATGCTTAATGAACTTTTTCTTCTTTGCAAACACTGACGTACAGGCAGAGGTAACCACCTTCAGTAAATACCAGTCAAACGCTGGAATAAAGCAACAAGGTCGACATTCCCCGGCTCCTCCTCTGTTAAATGAGTAGTAGGACCGTACTTCACACTCAGGTGCTAAGCTGTTTCATCAAATTCCAGAAAATAAAGCTAACCTGTGAAATGAGAAACTGCTAAAAGAAAAAAGAAAGCTAGAAGTAACTTTTTCCAACTATTCTGGTCCTATCTCATTATTTTCATGTATTAAAATGTAGGTGATAGTCTAAATATACTTGAATTTCACATTTAATGAGATCAGTTCAATTTGGCATTTAACAATCTCTATAAAATTTTTCATTTTGATTTAATTCAGTTATAAGCAATATATTTTTTAAACTGACCTCATTACTGGTGGAGTAAATTTACGCAAATATGTAGCTTACTATAGCAACATCGGTCAGATCAGAACATAAAATGTTCCTCACGTGCTCTTACTTTGCTGCTGCTCATTTTCTAATCACTCTCACACAATTATTCAGGTTGGCTCCATTTTTTCCTATGTAATAGAGAAGAAGTGTTATTCAAAAACAAATCGGTTTGGTTTCCAGGTAGATGTTATGAAAAGTGTTATGTATATTTTACGAATTCTACTTGTAATTAGTATCCCCTCAAAATTTTTCTCTACTAAAACTTGTGACAATAAATGTGAAAGTTTATGTAATTAGTTTTTCTTTTGAAGTTTAAAGAAAATTAACCAGATGAGGATTACAGCTTCTATGATAATCGATGTTCTATAAAGTAGGGATGATAGCTGCAAAGCACAGTCCTCGACTCAAAATCCTAAAATCTCTATTTTTCATGCAATTAAAAAGACTGATTTATTACATAATATGGTTAATATAGTCTTAATAAAATAGCATACCATTTAATATATTTCATAATCACCCATATATTTTATTAAATATTGTCCCCATCAATACTGATTGAACCAAATCCATGTCTGCAGAGTATACCTAGCCCTTCTTTCCCCTAAATGATCTAATATCTTTATTAAAATTTAAAAACAGGAATTTTGATAGAATTAATCCCAACTTAATATCTAAATATATTTGATGTAAGCTACATTTTATTTTAATAGCTAATAATGTTAAAATAAGTTTCATTACTAAATTCAAGCACTAGCCCAAAACACCAGCTCCAAAACAGAAAGTGGGGAAAGTTGACAGTGAGTCAATAAACACTTGTGCTTAGAAAATAACAGAAATGTGTGCTTATCAATGATATCCTTTGATAGACTCCATTTTTTAAAATTTGCCTTTAAGCATTCTATTTTGTTACATCCTTCTCGAGCAATTTTGTGAATTATTCCTCAGAGGATACCAAAGAGTTGATCTTAACTCATCAGAGTTGAATTTCATAGATTTGTCATATAATGAAGTCTTCTTTGCCATGAGTTTTGTCTGCACAAAAAAACAATAGTTCACCTTTTCATTCTCTCTGTTAGCAAAGCAGAAGGAATTATCCAATATCAAAAATGTCTGTTTGTTTGGCCTCCCTCGTAGCCCAGGGGTTAAGTCTCAGCACTATCACCGTGATGGCTTGAGTTGATCCCATGCCAGGGAGCTACCCACATGGCACAGCAGACCTCTCCTGTCTTGCCCGCTGCTCCCCTCAGCAGTGTATTTCAGTAGATCCGCCTGCTCTGCTCCCCATTCTGTCTCTGGTGAATCATCTTACCCTTCTCCCACATACCTCTGGCCTACACCCCAGTTCTTCTATGCAAAAATTTTTTAAAAATGTATGTTTGCTTTGACAATGTGTGCTTTTAGTCTCATTAGATTTTGGTGACCTAGGAGGGAATTGGCTTCCTAATATGGTTAGGAATTCCGGAAGCCCTCAGCTTCTCACAGGGGTTGTTGGATCACTTCATCTTTTGGCTTCCTACTTGCACTCCAAGTTATAACTGCACAATCTGGTCTCCTCTCTGCATGGTTCCCTCAGTATAGATGTGTTCATATGATAGGAAGACCTGGGTTGCCTTCTACACCTCAATATATTGTCCTTCCCAGTTCATATCTTTGAAAACACTCTCTGATTTCTTTCTAAATGGGCAACTCTCACACCCATCTGAAATGAGACTCAACATCTTACACCCCAGATTGGCTTGCCTTCCTGTGTTCCACTTTCTATCAATAGTGCTATGACATTTGTCTCTTACTTGTAGATCTGCCAGTGAGGCTTGGGTCCCATTCAGAGCAAGGCAGGGCCAGACCTGTGCCTGGCACTAGAGTCCCTCATGCTTCCATTGGGCCTAGTTCACGAAGGAGTTTCCCCCACCATAGAATCCAAGGTCATGCAGTTCCAGGGTTTAAACTGAATGGCACAGGCCTTCAGCAAGTGAGCAAAGGGTAACAAATGGGAATTCAGAGAGCTATTGTTCTGAGTTGCAACCAGAAAGACTAAGTTTTGAATGGTTGGCACCTGGTTAACAAGGTTAACCACTCACTGTGAACCTTGGTTAACAAGGCTAACCAGCTCATTCTAGGGGCCTCCCTGGTGGTGCAAAGGGTTAAGACACAGCACTATGAAGCTACCCACAGCCACTGCAGCATGTGTTTAATCCCCAGACAGGGAGCTACCCACATGGAGCAGCAGACCTCTCCTGTCTTACCAT
This sequence comes from Talpa europaea, assembly GCF_964194135.1. NCBI lineage: Eukaryota > Metazoa > Chordata > Mammalia > Eulipotyphla > Talpidae > Talpa > Talpa europaea. The sequence goes on from NC_140068.1 coordinate 138,022,152, forward strand.
CTGCTCCCCTCAGCAGTTTATTTTAGTAGATCTGCCTGTTCTGCTCCCCATTCTATCTCTGCTGAATCCTCTCACACCCCACATCTCTGGCTGGCACCCCAGTTCTTGTATGCATAAATAAATAAATCTTAAAAAAAAAAAAAAAGGTTCCAGATACCAAGGATGGATTTGGATTTGTGGTCTCTAGGGGACAAGTTCAACAAATTTTACAAGTTCAAGATCTAGATTCAGTTCTCACACACAAAACCAAAGCTTGAAATAAGGACCAACAGAGCCTGGTCCTGCTATCTAGGGCATCCTGGAAGACAGTGTGATCTGGTGTGGGGGATTCAGGATGCCCTTGGGAGTGAGCTACACATTTGCAAATTACACAGGGAATAATTCTTAAAACAAAAGCTCCCCTGTCTAAGAAAGGATAGAGTGGTTAAGGCTTCACAGCAAGGCTATGAGTCCACAGCTCTGAGGGGAACCTATGGGAAGTTAAGGAACAAGATACCTAAGAAAGAAGGGGAAGCGGAACATTTGGAAGTTATGGAAACAAGTTTCTAAATCAAGACACCATTAGACTTGATGGACAGCATACAAGGAGCCCCAGGAGGCTATGCCCTAGAGACTAGCATGCGGTAGATCCCCCAGGTCTGTGTGATCACCCTCCATGTCATTCACACAACCACAAAGTCACCTAACAACACATTTCTCACTGTCACATGACACACAACTATACAAGGCAGGGGCTCTCAACCCTAGCTGTGCCTGCAGGAACTTTGAAACATACCAATTTCTGGTATCTCATCCCAAACAGACTGTATGCCACTCTCTGGAGTGAATCTGCACTTTGGTGTTTTCTAAAGGTTTCGAGTCATCAGATGCAGCAAAGGAAAACATAGGCTGCCTAATCAAATTCTAATTTCAGATAAACAACCAGTAATTTTTCTAGTATAAGTATATCCCACGTGCTATTTGGGATATACTTTTACTAAAAAAAAAAATCCATTCATTGTTTATCTGAAATTCCATTTTAACTGGTGTCCTATATTTTTTCACTGGCAATTTATGTGACTCCAATGTGCACTCCAGGAAGGGAACAATTGCCTTTGGATTAGTTTGTAAGGTTCTAGCTCTCTCGTTTGTGAAGTTTGTCTTAAGTGGAAAGTGACTCCTGCTTCCCAGTTAAGACTTCTCCTCAGGTTGGGTTAACTAGGGTTTATCTCACCAAGCTTTAATAGTATGTGCCGAAGACAGGCTAGGATTTGACAACAGAGAAATGAACATGAAATTGGCCCCATTAATCTGTTACCTACACCCCACCCCTTCTTCTCCTCTGGTAACCCCCATTCTATTATCAAAGTCTAAGGGTTTGCCTTGATTTTTGAATTGTTTGTTCTTTTGGATTTTCTTTATATTCCACAAATGAGTAAAATCATATGGTATTTGTCTTTCTCCTAATTTTTTTTCACTTATCATAATCCCTTCAAGATTCACCCATGTTGTGGCAAGGTTTAAAAAAAAAGGCAAGATTTCACCTTTCTTCTGACCGTGTAGTATTCCATTGTTGATATCTGTACATCTTTACCCATCCATCTGGTGTCAGGTACTTAGGTTGCTTTCACTGTGACTATTGTTGCTTTCATTCCTGAGTATTGTGCATAGTGTTGCAATGAACAGAGGAGTATAAATATCTTTTTGAATTAATAGCTTCATATTCCTTGTGTAAATACCCAGAATTGGGATTACTGAATCATGTAATAGTTCTGTTTTTAACTACCAGAGGAACCTCCATACTGTTTTCCACAGAGACTACATCAATTTACAATCCTGCCAAGGGTTTCCAGTGCTTCGAGTGGGAGACAGGCTGGGTGTGTGCTCATTCTGTTGAGCTCTGCCTGACTCTGAATACAGTCCTGAACATGAGTCCAGGACAGAAGAGTGTGCACAAGAAAAGACTTGCTGAGAACCATCACTCCCGGTTTGCATCAGCCCATTAATTGACATGTATCTTTAATTAACCACAACTTTACCAAGCTCTTCTGTTATCACTTTACATGTCTCCAAATTTCCTACCACAACATGGTAAAAAAAACAACAACAAACATCGAGTGTGGAAATCTAGTTATGGCGTTACCACATCAACTAGCTTAGCCACCCAGCAGATAAAGGCATAATATGAGTCAAGCATGACATTTTCTTGATGAATGCAAGTTACAAACTCATTAGTGTGTGCTGTGTGAGCGCCCCCTATCTTCCTGCCACACAGCCTAAAGATTCTCAGCAACTATTTCCTTCCAAATTTTCTCATTATATTATCTTGCCTATGACTCGGCAGAGATGAAATAAGATGAGAAGACTCCAGATGAAATAAAATAAGAAGAGTCCCTTCTTTATCTTCAGATTTTGCTTTGGGAAGAAGTTTTTTTCTGGGAAATACTTTTCTGGTTATCCTGCACAAACTTTGCTGTGAGATTCAGCTCCATGGAACAATCTAATTGTGAATGAAGAAGCTTTAACAGAAAGGTATTTTCTGAGAAATTATGAGCTACAAAGATGCTTTGAAAGGATATCTGAGACTGACATTTAATATGTAGCATTATCCACTGATTAAAATAATTTTAAGTGATGCTAAAGTTGAGTAGCTTTGGTTTAAAAAAGAATTAAGGCAGATTTTAAGGTACATGATTTTAAAGTAAGTTCTGAGATTTCATTCCAAGGAGCAGCATATGAATGATAGTTGCTGTCCATGACTAAAGGTCTTTCCTCCAATCCTGATATCCTTGACAAAAGGTCTTTTGTTAGGTAATGATTTAAATAATAAACACAAAAATCAAACAAATCTACATCAGAATCCATATCAGAGTGGGCCACCTGTTACAGGCTTCTCTCATCTTTAGTTTTAAGGCAGAAGAGAGACTAGTTAACTGGTTTATTTAAAGAAACCATCAACAAGCTCTCACTAAACTCTGGTAATCTAAAACCCGCACCCTCTCTCTCTGTTACCATGGTTTCACCATGTCCTGAGGCTCATATACAGCAGAGGCCTCTTGAGCTGATGGATGACCTCAGTGGAGTTAAGCCACACATCTCAGCTGGCTCTTTGTCCATCAGTTGTCCTCACCTGCTGAATGCTTGAGCACCCTATATGGGCTACCTCTCGCACCCTATATGTGCTACCTCTGACACCCTATATGTGCTACCTCTGACACCACAGTCCTAGCAAGCAAATTCCAGAAAATAAAACACACATGGGTATTTGCAGATAGCTTGATGAGTTCTGTCCACACCCGAGTGTCTACTTTCAGACATTTAAAATCCAGTAAGAAGCCACCCATCACTCCAAGGAAATCATCTGCAATGCAAAATTCCAAATGAAATCTAAGAGAGCAACACCAACAAAAATCCACCAAATTCCTTCATCTGTGACACTCATGTTTGCGTAGTTGATTATGACCATGAAAAGCATAAACAATGGTGTCTAAACTTAAGCTACATGAATCTCTAAGGATCTGAGGGGTACTGAATGGCACCCACTGTGACACCTGTTGTACAGAGTAGGCTCCTGAATTGGACTTTGACCATGAATTTATGGGGCCAGACACAAGTTACCCTTTGCCACTGCTCAACAGAGCCCTCACGCCAAGTCATAAAACATCCTGATGGGCACAGGTGATTCAAATCCATGGGACAGTTATTCTGAGAGACAGAGTCCAGCAAGGTGCATTGTTGGTGTGCAACCAAGATGTCGGTTCTGCTCGCATTTGTACTAACCATGTGCCCCTGTGGAAGGCATTTGACATCTAAAATTAATGTTTAAGCAACTCTGTTGCTTTCTATCACATGGCTTTACTCTCTACTCTGTCCAGAGATTAACGTGAGGCCCGGACACCATGACAAATGTGGACATGGTGTTGGGAAGAGAAATGCAACAGAAACACAAACTCAACTTCTTTGTCCTCCAACATGTGTTTTCAAATGTCTGTACAAACGGGATCCACTCGAGATCCTCCTTCTGTGGCCAAATGAGAAGCTCCTTCACAGGTGCCTTTGAGTCTATCACCACAGCTGAAACAGAAGGAGAGTCCATGCGTGACCCTAACTCTTGGAGGAACACTCTCCCTTTTACATAAGACTCAGGACAGAGGTGCCACTGGTGTTATGTTAGAGAATGGCATGCCCCACCCAAGAGTCAGACAGGATTTAACCATTAGGAATCCCCTGGAGAGAGCACTGGGGACCAGTAGGCCAGGCAGTGCAGGGTTTCCCAGCCAGCAACTTTGAAAGGTCGGATCCCATATTTAGACCCAAGCAGAGACTGCAAAGGATTCCTGAGCTACCACCCAGTACAGAGCTTTGCTTCTAGTACATCCCTCTTCCAAACACAAATAACTCCCAGCCACTCTCACCCCAGGCCAGGATGAAGAATGATTTTTCTTGAATGAAAAATAAAAAAGACACAACAAAAGACCAAAACATACCCATTAAGATGACAACTATCAAAAATTATAACGAACAAGTGCTGTGCGGATGAGGAGAAACGAATTTTTGGCACAGTTGATGGCAGCATAAATTCTACCACTGTAGAGAACACTATGGTGGTGCCTCAAAAAATAAACATCGAATTACAATTTGTTTTTGTTCCAGCAATTTCTCTTCAGGGTGTACACTCTAAAGAGTTAAAATCAGGGACTCTGATATTTCCATACCCATGTTCACAGCAGCATTACTCACAACCAAAAGATGGCAGCAACCCAAGTGTCCATCAACAGATGAATGGATAAACAAAATTTGGTGCATGCATATGGCAGAATAGTGTTCAGCCTTCAAAAGGAAGGAAATTCTGATACAGTCTACAACAAAAATGGACCTTGAGGATATGACACTGTGAAATAAAACAATCACGAAAAGACAAATACTGTATCATTCCACTTAGACGCCTAGAAACACCAAATTCATAGAGACAGAAGGTAGGATGATAATTATCAGGGCAGGAAAATGGGAAGCCAGTGTCCCATGGAAACAGAGTGTCACATTTGCAATATGCAGAGGGTTCTGGAGCGGGAAACATGGGGATGGCCCTAACACCCCTGAACTGGACACTTCAAGCATGGTCCCGAAGGCAATGTTTCTGCTGTATGTAATTTACCCCAATTTTTTTTTTTTTAGGTATTAAAAACTAAGTTCATTTACTTTGAATGTCCTGGGCACTTTCTGAAGAGAAAATAGGATAAGCCAAATAATTGCAGCACAGAAAACTGCTGTGTTAAGATTTCCCTGCTTGGGCCTCTCTGGTGGCACAAGAGGGGATTAAGATGCAGCACTATGAGGCTATCAGCAGCTGCTGCAGCACAAGTTCGATCCCCAGCCAGGGAGCTACCCACATGGCACAACAGACCACTCCTGTCTCCCCGCTGCTCCCCTCAGCAGTGTATTTCAGAGCCTCTTCTGCTCCCCACTCTGTCTCTGGTGAATCCTCTCACCCCCTGCACCTCTGGCCTGCATCCCAATTCTTGTATGCATAAATAAATAAATCTTTTTAAAAAAAAATTTCCCTGCTGTATTAAGACCCAAGTACAAAAGATTCTCCGGACTCAGGAGAAAGGCACATGTTCCTATAGGGCGTCTGAGTCCAAACCTTTCTGCTACTTCTAAGGATGAGCTAGTCCTGCTCCAGTTGTCCAGCAAGGAGGTAAGAATCGATAATCACCAACAAATAAGTTCTCTGCAGGAACTTATTTGTGCAGAAACTCTTGCTCTCTCCACTTCTGAGAAGGGTGCACATATGAACTATATGGAAAATGGAGGTGTTTTCTCTTGCCAAAGGAGATGAATTGTTTGCACAGTAGAACTCAGAATATGTGTGAAATGAAAGTTCCTTGGAAAATGCAAGATGCATGGAAACTTTTCCGTGATAGCCAGGAATCCTTGGTCTGCAGGCACCCCGACACCCAGGTTTCCAGGACAGCTGCCGCCACGGATTTTAAAGGCTTCGCTCTTGCTCCAAGCTCTCCACTCACCAACTTTTTCAAAAGAACGCCAGCGAATGCCGCCTTTCAATGCAGAAGAGTAACAGAAATAGAAAGAGGCTGAGGAAGCACTGTGGACAAGCCATGGGTGATGATTGATAATTATCTCTTTCTTTTTTTCTCTCCCTCCTCCTTAAAGGATCTGAAGTTACTACCATGTGGCTAGAACGCTGTAAAAACTGGATTTGGGGCGATGATCACCATTTTAAATCACCAACTGTTTTTAAGGACATAAAATCAGTAGCATTATCAAGGGATCATAGTTTATTAAAAATATCATGAATCTTCCCTTTTACTGGTTTTCAATTTTATCTAAGCTGAAAATTGACTAGTATGCAGCAGTAAAGACCAGAATGTGCTTACGTGTGTCCCTGTAGAGATAAATCCTGTAAAGTGTATACATATGTGCCTGCCCTTACATCAAAACTTCCAGAAGAAATCACAAGGAGCTACCGACAATGCATTTGGGGCCACATAATCTCTCTTCATTTTAGAGTTTTCTGCACAGTGTGGACATTCCAGGCACACTAGTATGTGCATACACATATTCATTCAGTCATTTATTCATTCACACATTCATTCAAGACAGAGTGCTGTGTAATACTCAGAAGAATAAGATAGAGTCCCTGGGAGAAAATTCCTTCTAACTTAGGAGGGGAAACTGATAAGGACATTACTAAAATTATTATCATGTCTGTGCTATAATTACTTAAAAATCTGACTCCCAGTCCTGACTTGGCCATTTTCTAGCTGTGTGATCTTGGCAAGTTACTTAACCTTTCTGTCCCTCGATTTTCATTGTAAAAGGAGACAATAATAGCCCTACCTTCTATGGTTTTTAGTGATTATTAAATGCATGGACATATGTAATGCATTTAGACCAGTACCTGGCACATAGTAGGTTCTCAGTAAATACCTGCTGCTATCATCAAAATACAGGAGAGGCATTGCAGCCACACCAAGATGAGGGATTTCTTCTGCCTGGTTCCTAGAGATGATGTTTGAACCAGGATTTAAAAGATAAACAGGTATTTGCCAGATGAATAGGAAGGAACAGACACTCCAAGAGATACAGTGACCTGAAAAGCAGCCCAAAGCAGGCCAGGTGAACTCCTGAACTTTCCTTCCAGGAGTGTCTCAAGGAAATGAAAAAAGAAAGAGCAACTCTGTTCGTTTTTAAAGTCCAGTATGTAATTTGTGTAAAGTCTGACCCTTCAGACTCACTTGTTAAATTCCTTTTTTATGGTCTTCTTGGTAGAAGTTCACACCTGATCAAACATCTGTAAATGAGCTAGTATAAAAAATGAAAATCCTGAACTCTAAAGCAGATACCTGTGCAGAACTCCAGATCACAGACACGCGTGCAGAGCAGGCCTCACACCTCTCCTGGTGCCATTCACACCTGCTTCTGTGGCGCCGTCGCTGACAGTACACGGCTTGCACTGGGGAAAGACCTGATGATGGGGCCATCGCCATGGGGTTCGGGGTGAAGTTACAACATTTCACATTTCTGTGGCTATCCCCACATTTAGGATCAGAATGTGTGACCTTGGACTTTTCAAATGAAAGTCATTGTTGAGATTCTGTACTCAGAGGCCTTTGCAAACCTCACCTCATCCCGCCCTCACCAAGAGCCATGAGCAGATATTACTGTTTCCTTTTTTAGACGAAAAACTGAGCTTCTGAGAAGTTAAGCAGGTTCCCCAAGTCCCTGGACAGTGGACCAGTTTTTGTAGCTCTGACTTCTATTTTTTTTTAAAAGACCATCTATGCATACAAGAGCTGGGGCACAGGCCAGAGACGTGGGGGATTGAGAGGACTCACCAGAGACAGAGTGGGGAGAACAGGCAGATCCACCGAAACACACTGCCAAGGGAAGGAGCAGGCGAGTCAGGAGAGGTCTGCAGCACCATGTGCCACCTCCCTGGCTGGGGATCAAACTCATGATGCAGTGGCTGCCAATAGCTTCATAGGGCTGCATCCTATCCCCCTGCGCCACCAGGAAGGCCCCTGTATCTCTGTCTTCCAACGCCACCTTCAGTGTTCTTTTCATTGCTACGAGCTGCCTCCTCTGATAGATGCTTTAACTCAGCTCTAGAAGTTGTTGGCCTCATAGAATTAGAGTGTTAGTGATGTAAAAAGTCCCAGATATCCAGCCCTGTGTCCCCAACCCACACACTGGGAGCCCCCTGTTGCCCGCAAGCCAGACACACTCAGCATTGCCCACAGGCTGATCTTGTTAGAAATTGCCAGCAGCCTACCCAATATCCTTCTCCCACCTTCTCTTCTAACAGATGCCTGGCTAGTGTGCTCTGCTGAAAAACCACCTTCTTCAGCCTCCTTTGCAGATGAAGTGGTGTTTTGTGTACATTTCATTCTCCTCATGATTATGCTTAGTGGGCACCCCAATGCTTAGGGCATACTCACCTGGCTCATGTAAATTTCCCATAGACATTTCCGAAACTTTTTAAGCCATTGGGGTTCTTACAGTGATAAGATGCCCTTCAACGATCACCATCAGGAAACTTTGAATAGAGAGAGGTTTATCCCCCATAAGACCTGAAAATTACACAGTACATCTGGGCCACATGAGGTCAGAGAGAGAATGGTCCTGGGGCCCTGCTTTTACTGGGGCTGAGGGTAGGGGGCTGTAGGGCTTTGGTGGACTCAAATCATAAGAGCAGGAATTTAAAGTATGGGAAGAAAGACAAAATAAGGGAAAAAAGAAAAAGACAAGTCAGTCCCCACTGACAAGTTATCTGTAAATAACTGGGACCTGTGAAACAAAGACGCCTACATCAGGGGAAGCAGGAAGGCTCTTGTCTGGCCTGTGTCTGGTCATGTATTTGAGTTGGGCTCCTGTGAAGTGGATGTCCCTTTTGTAGGTGTTCCTCTGCACGAAGCTGGAATCAGGAACTTGCAGCCCACAGAAAGAATCGTCAATTCTGGGAGCTTTAAATACAGGAGGCCAGGAAAGCAAATGTCCTGGCTGGAGCTCCAGCAGCCACTTTGGGCTCAGGAAGTAAAGGCCAGTGAATGTCAGAGCCCTGCTCTAAGCCAATCCCTCTGGCCTTCTTTATTGTGAGGCTGTACATCTTTACATATTTAATCCACCAGGGTTCGAGTGCTTTTTCTAGAAGCCACGTACAATTCCTAAGCCATACGCTGGCAAAATATTAGCACATGCTAAATGTTCGAGTATTGTTCAAATGATTGTTTGGACTGATATGGTCAAATTTATTTGAAAAAATTACTGAAGGGCCTCCCCTGGTGGCACAGTGGTTGAGCGCTGGACTGCAAAGCTGCCCGCAGCCCCTGAAGTGCCGGTTCTATCCCCGGCTGCCAGCGAGGGTCCCACATGGCGTGACACACCTCTCCTGCCATGCCCACTGCTCCCCTCAGCAGTGTACTTCATCAGTCTGCCTGTTCTGTTCCCTGCTCTGGCTCTGGTGAATTCTCTCACCCTCCCGCACTTCTGACTGTACCCAGTGCTTGTATAAATAAATAAATAAATCTTTATTAAAAAAAAAAAAGAATTACTGAATAAAAATAGCTTAACAGGAAATAATAGCAGTATAGCAGCAATTATTACAGGGGAGTCTGTGAAATGTTTTCTGTTATGTTCGTTGACTGGAAATGACTTGTCTCATTGGACCCTTACAGGGACTTTCTGAGGCCAGTTAGTTCTCGGTACTCATGATGTGGTTCTGTTTCCATCATCCTCCTGACATCACCTTGCCCTGCTGTCAGAGACAGGACCAGGACCTACAAGCAAAGAGTGAGCACAAATGGGAGGCTCATTTTGAGAAAAGTCCTAGGATTTCTTTTTTTTTAACCAAATTGAAGCATTTTTAAATTTTTTAATTGAGATAACACTTTTTATAATGATAACGCTTGTTTCAGGTGTGCATCATTGAGCATTCACATGGGGATGTACTTCATTCAACTCACCAAGTGTCTAAATCTGCCCTTCACCTACCACCTTTGCCCTGATTTCCCCTCCTCCTCCTCCCTTCCCTTCTGATTGGAAGATGTGTATGTGCACACATGGGAGCAGTACTCAGCTATTAAAAAAAAGATGAAATCCTGTCACTTCCAACAGCATGGATGGACCTCAAGGAAATTATGTTCAGTGAAATAAACCAAAGACAAATGCCACATGATTTCACTCATAGGAGTCATATAAAGAAAACAAACAGATGAACTGAATAAGACAAAAATAAGTCCTAGGATTTCTTGAAGAAAACCAGCACTCTTCTCCCGAAAATGGCCCTTCAAAGGGCAGGACATGCTGCTGAAGGTTGGGTTTCATCCTTGAGTCACACTTAGGAGAAAACACCCCAGGCACCTTCAGACTCAGTGACCAACACACTGGATATTTATCAGAGAGGAGGGAGGGAGGGCAGGAAGGAGGGAGAAGAAATAACCAAGACTTCCCTGCACTGGGAGGCTGGAACACAATTTCCCCTCTTTTGTCACGGTCCTGAGAGCATCCAAAGAGCGATCCCTGTTTCACAGGTAAAATTGTGAATTAGAAAGCAACTAAAATAGTCATTTCTCACTGAGCTACAGAGTTAAAAGTGCAGGGGGGAGGGAAATAAAACCACAGTATTGAATTTCCTGCCTGTGTTTAGTGATTTATTTTTTTTAAACACTTGGGTTTCTTTTTTTTTTAAGATTTATTTATTATTATACAAGAAGGGGGGTACAGGCCAGAGGCACAGGAGGGTGAGAGGATTCACCAGAGACAGAGTGGGGAGTAGAACAGGCAGACTGACAAAGTACGCTGCTAAGAGGAGCAGCGAGCGAGGCAGGAGAGGTCTGCCGTGCCATGTGGGTTTCTCCCTGGCCGGCTAGAAATCGAACCCACGCTGCAGAGGCTGTGGACAGCTTCACAGCACTGCACTAAATCTGCTGCGCCACCTGGGAGGCCCTGTGTTTAGTGATTTACTAATTATAAATGGGAGATTATGGTTCACACTTTGTCTTTCTATTATTTGCATAACAGTAAGCCCTCAACATTTCCAAGTTCAGGTAGATGAGAGGTCTGCACACACACAAAAAAAAAAAATTAAGAAATTTGGGGGCTTCCCTGGTGGCACAAGGGGTTAAGTCTCAGCACTATGAAGCTATCAGCAGCCACTGCAGCATGAGTTCGATCCCCGGCCAGGGAGCTGACCCACATGGCGCTGCAGACCTCTCCTGTCTCCCCACTGCTCCCCCTCAGCAGTGTATTTCAGTCAATTTGCCTGTTCTGCTCCCCACTCTGTCTCTGGTAAACCCTCTCACACACAAACCCGCTCCCGCACCTCTGGCCTATACCCCAGTCCTTGCATACATAAATAAATAAATCTTTTTTTAAAAATTAAATTTGTTTAAAAAGAAACAGACATTTTATTCCAGCTTTTAATTCAGTATACAAATTAACAGCTAGTAATATGGGGGTCAAATGGGTGTCTTGACAGAGGCATATTGACAAGTAGTATTTATAATTGGAAAAACTAGTTTATATTCTCACCTATGAGTTCTAATAATACCCTTGGATATTTTCTCTCTGGCCTACATTACCAATCTGCAATCTTGTTTACGCTAATTTTTTTAGTGGAATCTTCTCCCTGCCAAATAGAACAAAGGTAAACTTGAACCAAGTCCACTATCACTAATTATAAATTAGTAAAGTCAGTGTCATGAGGTTTAGATATGTGACTAGGATGCCAGTTACACAGTACTCATGATTTTTATATTTGGGTTCTTTTTAAGCTTGTAGCTCAGTTTTGAAAAAAGGAAATGAAGCTGAAATTACCATGGCTGTTATTTGTATATATGTCCATAGGAAACTTTCAGTTCAAAACTTACCTCCTCCAAGTATCCTTTCCTACCTAATCTTATTCTATGCTCTGCTCCTTTATACTCATTTAAAATACAGTGAAAGGGGGCCTCCCTGGTGGCCTAGGGGTTAAGACTCAGCACTATCACCGCTACAGCCTGAGTTCGATCCCTGGCCAGGGAGCTTATCCACATGATGCAGCAGACCTCTCCTATCTCGCCTGCTGCTCCTGTCAGCAGTGTATTTCAGTCAGTCTGCCTGTTCTGCTTCCCACTCTGTCTCTGGTGAATCCTCTCACCCCCAGTACCTCTGGCATGTACTCCAGTTCTTGTATGCATAAATAAATAATTTTTAAAGAAAAAAAGAAATAAGAAAGCTTACCAAATGTATATAACAAAAATGGGTTTCACATTAAAAATAAAAATAAAGAGTTCTTGAAAATTAAGAATATGATCATAGACAAGAAAATTTAAGAATCTTCCATAACAAAGAAGTCTCCCTGAAAACAGAGCAACCACATAGAGGGAAGAAGAGAAGCAAAAAGATAAGACATTTAGGAGAGCCAACATTCAAATAATAGAGGTTTTTTTTTTTAAGATTTATTTATTTATGCATACAAGAACTGGGTTGTAGGCCAGAGGTGTGGGGCCGGGGGATGAGAGGACTCACCAGAGATAGAGTGGGGAACAGAACAGGCAGACTGACTTAAGTACACTGCTGAGGGGAGCAGCGGGCGAGACAGGAGAGGTCTTCTGCGCCATGTGGGTAGCTCCCTGGCCAGGGATCGAACTTGTGCTGTAGAGGCTGCAGATAGCTTCACAGTGCTGTACTCAACCCTTTGTGCCATCAGGGAAGCTGTAATAGAGGTTCTAGAAGGAAGACAGAGGACATGCAATTGTCCAAGAAAATCTCCCAAGAGAAAGGAAATACAAGCCCAGCAAATGTCCTGTGCAGGAATAAAACATGCACAAGGTCTATCACTGTGAAATTCAGAATATCAGGGACAAATAGAAAGTCCCAAGCTGCTAGAGAAAAAAATACATATACCAGCTACACAGGATCAGGATTCTGAACTTATGGGGACTTCTCAACAGCCACATGGAAGTCAGAAGCCAATGGTATCAGACAGTCCAAATTTGCAAAGAAATTATTTGCAACCCAAATTATACCACCAGGAAAATTATTATCCAAGTGCACAGCTTCATGAGCCCATTCCAGGACAGGGCCACCTCCATGTTGGCAAGGTCTAGCCTTATACACCAAGGTTGACATTGCAGGTCTCCAACCTTCCAGACACGACTTTGTGCTCACCCCTTACTCTTGGCTGATTTTTCTCATCATCAGCAGTTGCACACAGTCCTGACTGTCTCATGCAGTGAAGAAGCACTCAAAGATTTCTAAAAGGCTGAGGAATCATCAGCACACCCACTGTATTCAGGAAATGCCTTCTGCTTGATAAAGTTCTTAAATGGCGCTGAGACTGGATAGCTGCAGAATTGCAAAGACCAAAAAAAAAAAAAAAAAGGAAAAGGTTTCAAGTTACAGCTGTAATAAAGAGCTGGGAAGATGTAGGAGGTGATAGTGGAAGAAGGAGCTCTGGGCACATGAAACCAATGCAATGGGCTAGGACATGGCTTGGAGTGTTTGGAGACTGAAGGTGACAGCCTGTGTGAAACCAGGTCTCAGCAGCAGGTCTCATGTTATCTCTGATGCACTCTCCTTTCAGGCCATAGAGAAAACCACTCCTCCAAATCAGGGGATGCTGAGGTCATACCCATTGTCCTGAAGACACTGCTGGAGATGGGGAAATTTAGGCATGACTCACAGGAAGCCAAGACCAAAGTGACCCCCACATCCTCGGATTTGCTTCCTATGTAATTCATCAAAGGATAACTTGGGCTAAGACAAATTTCTGTCTTCAAACTGGATGACTGCCTTGTAGCAGAAAAGACCAAGGTCGTGATACATGGTACTTTGGGACTGTAAATACTTGTCGGATTCGATGCCCTCTTAACAGTGGTCCTGGTGCACTCTGGTCAACTGTAACTCCCTTGATCCTCATGGACATTAAAGAGTTAACCCAAGTCAGAGGCTGCTGCCCTTTAACAAAACAGATCCCCTGTTCTCCCTAATACAGGACTACAATGGATTCTACACTGTAAACATTTTTTATTTTTTGGCGTAGAAGAACTGGGGTGTAGGCCAGAGGTGCGGGGTCGGGGAGGGATGTGTGAGAGGATTCACCAGAAACAGATTGGGGAGCAGAACAGGCAGACTGACTGAAACACACTGCTGAGGGGAGTAGCGGGCGAGTCAGGAGAGGTCTGCAGCACCATGTGGATCATCTCCCTGGCTGGGGATCCAATGCAGGCCTTAGCTGTGATAGCTGATAGCAATGATAGTGCTGAGACTAGGCCACCAGAGAGGCTCCTACACTGTTAAGGCTCTGACCTCAAGGAAGGGACAAGACCCTGGGGAAGCTTTTGGGGTAAACAAGGAAATTAAGGAGGAGGGGAGAGGCAAGCCAGGAGAAGGGGCTTCCCCTGCACAGGGCAGGGAGAACAAGAGACCCCACTAATTCAGGTGCAAAACCTTCCCAAAAGTGGGCAGGAAGAGGCCGGGAGTCACAAAAACAGAAGTCAGAGTTTCCAAAATTTTAGAATGCCCAAGAGTCACTGGGGGTTGCACCAAAACACAAGGAGCAGAAAGTTTCCTAAGAGGGGAGGCTCAGAAATTTAAAAACTAGAATAACAGGGTCGGCTTACATCCTGTTATTGTTATTAAAATCTAGCACTGACCTTATTTACTCCACCTCAACCTTATAAGTGCTCATTTTTTCCTCCACAAGTAAACCAAGGTACAGAAAGACAACCCCAATGTGACTTGTCAAGTTGTAGAGCAGAGTGGATATCTCTGAGTCAGCTTTTCATCACACAGTAAGACATATCATAATTGCAACACAATTTTAAATGTTTGTAAATCAATTCACAAAAGGGAGTGCAATGCTTGTGATGGAGCATTACACATTTCTACAGTTGAAGCCATCCACTGTCTCAGCATTGTCAGCTGACCAAGATGCCAGCACACAGGGTGCATAGCAAAGTGTCCCCCTCGAATCCGATGCCCGGGAAGACGTTTTTAAATTTTGCATCAATACTTTGCCAACATGGCGTGGCTCCCCTGTGCCCAGATAATTACCCAGAGTAGGGGTAGAAAGGCTGAGAGAACAGATAGAAGCCAACCCCAAACCCAGTGTTCCTCAGGGCAACCTTGCACAGGAGACCCTAAACCAGCCAGGAGCAGGTCCCCACATGATTAAAGACATTGACTGAAGAGGCTAATTTTCAGGCCACATTCTCTTACTCAGCACTTTTAATCCAAATAATCAGCCCAGTGTCTGTGGAGGAACAGGGAATGAATAGAGTAGTGTACCAACCCCCTGACGCTAATGAAATATTTAAAAATCCAGGACAGGGATGGCCTGTACTACTGAATACCAAGGAGACTGCTTACCATGCCCCCCCCAAACACATACCCTGGGGTGTTGGATTTTTTTTTGCAAGAGGAAAAAAAAATAAAATTTATGCACCTTAAAAAAATATGAAGTGAAAAATTATCCATTAGCACAGCAAAGACCCATTTCCAGGAAACAGGTTTTAAAAGAGAATTCTTGATGTCCTGAGGTTAAAGCCAAGAGGTGTCACGACTTTGAAAGTGACCGATGAAAGAGGCTCTGTGTCCAGCTGCGGGCTGGGTCCCTCGTTTCATGTGAAGGGAGGCGGGTTGAGCCCCTGGTTGTGGTCCAAAAATAGCCTGGCAGCTAGCATCCTGCATTAAAATTTATAAACCACGAAAGGCCTTTTCTTACAGAAAAGTTAATTCAGGCTGGGTAGCCTGGAAAAAAAAAAAAAAACACGGTATGTAAAAGGGGCAGTCATTAGTTGAGCTTCTATGGAAAATGAAAGGTAAGTCGTGCTTTCTGCTCCCCTAAAACATACTAAAAATATAGCCATAGTAATTTCAGAAGGGAGGGAAATGGCACCAAGAATAATTTCATTTCTAAGAAGTCTCAGGTTGAGCCCTGGAACCGCCAGAATTAACGTGGAGGGGTGACAAAAATAATAGGGGGTATTTACAGGAAATCAGACCAGCCAAAGGCATGGAAATCGGTCACCGTTTGGGATCTGCACTCCGGGGCTGCTAGGAGGGGCCACTCTCCCTCAACTCCAGCCGGTGGGTGTGAAAGGGTCCCCCACCATCACCACTGAGCCCAGCTGCTTCTCCCCAAGTCTTGCTGCCAGGTCCTCCTTCACCCACTTCCTGGGCAAGGCTGCACGCAGTGCCTCCCCGGCCCAACCCTATTCACCCTTCAGGTATTAACTGAAATCCTGAAGCCCTGAAGGTTAGGCAAGACCCCTGCACCTCCTTTCTCTTAGCCCACAGCATCCTATCCGAGACCCACTTCTCTATCATATTGGGGGGGCACTATTTTCTATACTCATCACTATATGGGACCCCCTCAGTGACTGCTCCATGAATATAAGGGGGTGGGATAAATGCCAGCCACAATGCCAGCCCCTACTCTACTTTTTATCCCAAGAGCATTTTGGAGACAGCTCTGAAGTGCAAGTTTGAGGAAGGGGCTGGGGGGTGAAGGGGAAGTGGTAGCAAGCGGCAGCCATGACCGTCGGCGGCCAAGTGGCATTGGGTCT
The DNA here is from genome assembly GCF_964194135.1 of Talpa europaea. Classification (NCBI taxonomy): domain Eukaryota; kingdom Metazoa; phylum Chordata; class Mammalia; order Eulipotyphla; family Talpidae; genus Talpa; species Talpa europaea. The sequence continues at coordinate 138,038,705 of NC_140068.1, forward strand.
CCCACAGGACAGAGAGGTGCTCCCCAAGCAATGCAACCGACAGCCTGGGGGTGACCCTGCTTCTGCATACACCTCAGAGAGAGAAGACCACGCTCTGAGCTGCAGCAGGTCTGTCCCAAGAGGCCAGACTAGACCCCCTGCCGCTGCCCCTGGACAATCACGTTCCCAGGACCATACATGAATTTGTCTGGTTCTGCTTGATTCATGTAATCAGACATTTCCACTTCAGCTGAATGATAAGCTGCTCAGACTCCACATAAATAATATAGGTCCTACTCGTCACAATGGCGTATTAGACACTCGCAAGGCAAGCTGCCGGGACCGGCATAGTGGTGGGTAGGGTCCGGCAGGTCATCATGTGGGCACTGAAATGCCAGGTCTCTGGTCCACTCTACAATCTTCTTGGATGTCTGGGCACTCGGGGCATTGATCAATCCTTCCCACTTGGCCTGGGCAAAACGGCACCGGCCCTGGCATTTCTGGCCATCCTGGTTCCTGCCTGGGCCCACACGGGCAGCCAGACCCACCGAGTAGGTTCCAGGTCTTGACACAACTGACCAGGCAGCTCCAGGGGTCGTGAGGAACTGCAGGGAGGCTGCAAGCATGGAATCCAGCCAGAGGGCGGCTCAGGGAGGTTAGCCGTGTCTTCCGCTGGTGCCATAAAACTGAAAACCGAGAAGGTTTCCCAGAAATGCCCAGAGGGACAGCAGGAGTGCTTCATTTCTGCTGAGACTGCAGGAAATGTGGGTTTCCCTCCACCTCGCTTTGCTGCTCCACCCAGCACGGCCCCACGTACAACCTGCCCTCACCCTCTATCCCCGTCTGCTCTCGTCTATTTGTGGGCCAGTGACTCTGGGGTTAGGTTTCATTCAGAGTCTCAAATAGATTCAAGGAAGGTTCGCTTTATTGTAATGGTTCTGACAGACACAGGTCCTTCCGCCTGCTTTACGGAATGCAAAATGATTCTCAGCTCCACTCTCTCTAAATTCTTTTAAAAGTACTTTTAATTTGCTGGTTTCAGCCCGCCTGCATCCTCTTTTGCAACCTCATTTACCAAACCATGAAAGAGACCAGCCTGCTCTCAGAGAAAGATCTCTGAATCCACAGGATATGAAAGAACCGCACATGTAATCCCAGGAACCATTTCTGGTTTTAGTCTTAGTGCTACTAAGACTAACTTTCCTATGCAAAGATAGGAAAGTTTTGGGGGAAATGGAAATACATACAGGAAAATCCATGTCCCACAATTTTCCATGCATCCACAATTCCCAGAGATGAAATAAACATTAGGACAGGCTGGAAACTCAGCGATGGGAGCTGACATCCATGTAGTGCTGATTCAGAACCAAGACTAGAATGTGTGTCTTGTTACCTGTCTTAGCCTAAGGAAACTCAAGTGGTCACAAGACTCATTTCATGTAAAAGGCAGGGGTGAGAAGTACTCATCCTATAGAGAGGTCAAATATTTCAAAGGTGAATACCATTTTTATTGTCTAACTAGCCTCGGGGGATGACACAATGTCATCTTGAGAGCTGTCAATTGCCATCTCCTGATCTAAGCAAGTTCAGGGGCAGAAAAAGAAAGGAATCAAACAGTTTCCCTAGGATGCTAACTAACCACGGTTCTCACAACCTGGTCCAGTCCCAGTGAAAAACAGTATGGAGTTTCCTCAAAATGCTAAAAAATAGATCTACCATGAGCTCCAGCAATTCCACTCCTGTCTACTCCAAGAATGCAAAAACACTCGTTCCAAGGGATATCTGCACACCTATGTTCATTGCAGTGTGATTTACAGCAGCCAAGTTATGGAAACAACCTAAGTGCCCAAGGACAGAGTGGATTAAAGAGATACCGTCTCCATACACAATGGAGGAATGCTCTGTGATTAAAAGAAAAAGAATGACCTCTTGCCATTTGTGGTGACCGCTATAAAAGGATGATAAAATCAGTGAAATAAGTCAGAAGGAGAATGACAAATACAAGATGGTAATATAAAGAAAAATAAAACAAAAGATCAGACAAATGCAAACCAATAACAAACCCTATAAATCTGACTCTAGACCTGAGGTTACCATAGGGGGAGGGGGAGGGTGGAAAGCAGGGTATGGACTGCGGGTGCCTGGGTGTTGGGTGAGGTGACAGGCCTCTGAAGAGCATGATCCTATCCTCCTGGATCACATGCAGTGTCATAAACCAATGTGCCCTCAATATAAACATTTTTAAAGCTGTTCAAGTAGGAAAAAAAAGAACCCCCTGCATTTTCCTGGAGTACCCTAGGTGATTCTCATCTGCAGTGGAGTTTGAGAAATGCTGTCTGGGACTGTGGTTCTCCTCCCCAAGTCTCAATCCAGGGCACTGATGATATAGGATTGGCAAAACCCCAAGGGACCCACAAAATCCAGCTACCAGCAACCCTATCACTTGACCGTGGGTGCTTTGAACCAAAAGCAGCCCCAACACCCACAACAGTAGACATGGTAGGTTCAGCCACTTGGATTTAAACACAAGTTTAAAAGCTGCAGGAGTAACTCAGTTATTAAGAGAATCTCACAGGCGACTCCTGGCTTTCAGCTAAACCCTGGCTGCTTGACCAACAAGGACAACCAAAGAATTTCCATGATGCAGCATCTCATTCCAGGGCCACCGCCTTCCAATCGGGTGAGGAACTCAATGTCCAGACCCATCTGGAACAGCGTGGACATCACGGGGAGGGAGAGCAGGCCTCGCTGGCCACTTCACATCTGCTCTCGCCCAGCTTATCTAGCTGGCCAGAGTTCAAGTTTTGTATTTTGTCTGCCTGAGAAATCTAATGGAAAGAACTATTATTAGACATATTTATTTTGTCAAGGAAAATATGCTCTTAAAAGGATACTGCTTGGTTCCCAAGGAACAGCCTGAGAGACTCTGGGAGTATATGGATATCCTATGTATATACAGAACATATATACAGAACATATATATATATATATATATACACACACAGAATATATATACAGAAAAAATGAGAGCGTATAACACAGAAGAAATATATATACAGAATATATATACAGAAATATATATACAGAATAGATATAAAATTATATGTGATGTATAAATATATATAGGATATGTATAAAATTATATATATTCTAATATATGTGTGCATATATATAATATACACATATATTACTTAGATAAACATATTCACAAGTCTACCAATGAATGCTTATTTTTCTTTTAATGACTTTTTACAGTCAATCTTAGTTAACCCTTCATTTTTCTTTCTTTTCCCGTATGCATACTACATGTCAACCTAAAAAGTTTTTTTAAAGCAGAGGATAGCAAAGGAATAAACAAAATCCATGGTACCCTGCAAGCAATATCATTGCCAACTTAGAAAACCCTGACAAATTTATAAACTATTATAAATGAAAGGAAATGTTATCAACACAACCCTTCATGTCCCAAGGAATATGCTAGAGCTTCTCAAACTCGAGTGGACACCATGAAATTGCAGCTCCCTGCATAGTAGAGCTCAAGGGCCCCCAGGTGAGGCTGATCCATCATAAACCATCTGGGTGAGAAGATGCTCTGCCAACTAGCCTCCTCTCACACAGAAAATTACCCCCTGTCAAGGATAAGGATGTGGGTGAAAGAAACAAATAAGCAAATATAAACCATCTTTGAAGTAAGTTCCTCTTCCTTGGATAATTAATTCCAGAAGCGACTTGAGAACCTAGTGTCTCAGGCTATGATAATGCACAGCGTTCGCTCTGCGTGATTACAGTTATCACAGAGAACAAGTCCATAGACCTATTTTTTTTTAATTTTTTTAAAGATTTATTTATTTATTTATACAAGCACTGGGTATAGTCCGAAGCACGGGAGGGTGAGAGAATTCACCAGAGCCAGAGAGGGAAACAGAATAGGCAGACTGACGAAATACAATGCTGAGGGGAGCAGAGGGCACAGCAAGAGAGGTCTGCGCGCCATGTGGGACCCTGGCCGGTGGCGGGGGATCAAACCGGCGCTGCAGAGGCTACAGGCAGCTTCGCAGCCCAGCGCTCAACCGCTGCACCACCAGGGAGGCCACATAGACCTATTTTGACATGGGAGAAAAAGGAAGCTGGTTTGATTCTGCAGAGGGGCAGAGTGTACCCAGAGTACAGGTGTCCCTCTCACTGCATGCTCTCTTATCTGCAGGGAAATGAAAGCTGGGATTCGCCAGATCACAGCGACCTCTCAGAACTGACTCAACCGCCTAAGAAATGATTAAAATGTCGTGCAGGTGCATGCTCTTAGAGACTCACGGAAAAGCTCAATACCATTTTTCCTTGGAGGATGACCCTACTTGTTACTTTATTCAAATACTTGAAATCCACATACTAATAATTATCTTCATTTCTGAAGACTTAAAATATGACATTGGTCCTAAAATGTGTTGGCAACAACTAGAACACACGTGAAGTGAACACGCAAGGGATATGGGGCATGGACCCCGAGGGAAGGGCCTCCAGTTCTATAATAATGATTACAGAAAGGATGTCAATACTCTGTGCACAAATGGCACAGGGAATCTAAACAGTGTCTGATGTGGTGGCAGCAACCTGGGGAGGTGAGATTAGGAGCAGTTGCAGTCAGACGGGAAGAATTTCAGAAGGGGTGAAGAGTGAGGAAAAGTGTGGTGAAAATAAAGAAATGGGAACAGAAATTAAATTGGGGGGGGGGTTGACCTCTGTGTGGTAGACTCCTGGCCACAGCTACATTAGCTAATTTAATCCTCCCAGTTGCCTGCAAGGCTGGCATTATCACACCATTTTGTAAACCAAGCACCAAGACTAATTAAATGATAAGGTCACACAGTGGGTCCATCCCCGGCCTCCATTAAACCAGCATCCCCAAAACACAGCTCCTGACCCTCTGAGATGCTCATAGAAGTGAGGAAACAGAAAAAAATCCATGGGCAAATACATTTTGAAAGTTTATTTATAAATGATAAGTAAATGATAATGCTAAGTAAATGATAATGCTCATGATGTTTCAGATATGAGTGCCCACTTACTGGACACTTGCCATGTGCCTGGTTAAAAACGTTTTCTTGTTAAACTTGCAGACAACTAACTGTAGATCTGAGGCTTCAAGCAGGGGAGGGGGAGGAAAAGGGATCAAACGAGGGATGAGAAGAGCATGAGGGACCATGGTGATGGGTCACAGGTGATGCGGTGGTGAGATATTTATGGGAACTACATCTGAGAGGAGAAATCAAGTATTATGCAAAATGAACAACAATGTAAAAAAAAATAATAAAAGAAAAACAATAGAATAGAATAATTGGAAGAAAGCCCTGGGGGGCTTCCACAGTATCATATCTGGCAGGCTAAGCAAGACCTTTTGCCTTACACCTGACGCCTGTGACTTTCTGTTCCTCCCTTAATCCCTCACCAATTTCACTAGAACACACAGTGCAGGAATCAACTGTGTGCGATCCTCTAGCTTCTGAGCAGGGAGCACCCTCAGGGAGCAAGGACAGGGTGGGGAATTGGGAAATGCACCCGCCCCAGTGACTTGAAACTGCTCATCCCTCAGTCAAGCCTGGTCACCCCCACTTGAAATATAAGAGACAATGGTTCTGAGCAGGAGATAAAAGACATGCTCCTGCCCCTTTGTCATCTTGGAACCGTTTTTATCATTGGAGAGTTTATGGAGCTTCCTTGATTCTGTGATAGGCTTGAACTAGCTGCACTGGCAGTTATGAGGCACATCAGGGCTCTTATATCCCATAACATAGTGTTTCTTCTCATGTTCTCTTGAGCCTGAGTTGCTAGGGTGATCACATATCAGGTCGCTCATGTCCAGTAAAATAAGTAGTGTCTCTCCATCGCTCATGTTCTATCAAGCTCGTGTTACTGCATGCTTTCAAGTTCGTCTTGTGATTTCTGATGTTCCCACTGGATGGGGTGCTTTTCTCCCTCTTAAGAGTCTCCGAAGTTACCCTTGAGCAGACCCATCACCCCACTGGGCCCAGAAGCTACGCACAGAATGTGGCATCTGACAGAACCCGATGCGGAAGGAAGGGCCAAGATTGTAGGTTCAAGATCAAAGGAGGTTCCCCAGCCAGGTGCTGGGGAAATGTGGAAGGAAATTGTTGGGTGCAAAGACCTGAAAGAGAAAAGTCCTTCAGGAAACAAGATCTGGGTTGGGGGATCATGGGAGGAGGGGGGTCAGGTCACTGAAAAGATGCCCAGAGCTTTGTGAAGGTTTAGTTGCCACCCAAAGGCAAAGGATATTTTGCTTTTTGGTGCGAGCACCATGGCGGCTGCTTCATTCAACAACACTGTGGGGATGGGGTTACTAGCCCCCCATGAGGAAATGGCTGGAAGACAGAAACTACCGACCACACTTGGCATCACAGAGGGCGTCATGTGGTTTCACATGACCTCTTTCACACAGAAAACACCTCTCACACTGTCACGTCTCGGTGTTAGGTAAAACAGGTGAGCGTGCAAACCTGCACAAACACCACAGGAAGGTGGACAAGATGGCCTTTGGATGGCCGGCCTCCCGCCCTGTCTTGAGGGAAGCCAGTTCCATTCGGTGTAAGAAGTGTGGCTGCACATCCATCCGAAGCAAAAATAATAATAACTATTATTATTATTTTACAGCAGGCTGACAAAGAGCATTGTTTATAATTATAATTATAGAATATATATAAATAAATATATAATTTATAATTATAATGTATAACTATGGTTATTGTATGTTTGAGAGACTCATTCAGTTTCAGTGAATTCTTTCCTGGCCTCTCCCCTGCCTGGAGCAGAGGGCGGAGGGTTGGCTGTAGAATTCTTCCGGAGAGACGGGAGTTCACTTGCAACCTGTCCCCATTAGAGGGCACTGTTGCCTCGCTGATCTATGGATGCACCTGCTTTCCTCTGACAAAGAACCTGAACAGTTTTCCTCTCTCCAGACCAGCTCTGTGTTTGCATAAACAAATAGAACAAGCAACCACCAAAACCCAAGTTTGGGCTATATTTCAGATAAGGAGAAAATAACACTGACTTTCCTTAACACATTCATCAGCCATAACTTGCTGATCAAATACTTAATGTTTGATTTTTTTAAGTAGATTCCAGGAACATTTTCTACAAATAAGCATAGTTACCGCCTTCAAGTCAGACAAGCTAATTCACTCAACAAGTGATAGCGTGATAAATAGTTCCATCTTTGGGGGCAAGTTCCTGGCCTCATTAAGCCTCCGATTATTCACCTATAAAACAGAGGTGATGACTATACCAACTTCATGAGGTCGTTGTGAGGATTAGCTGGGACGCTGTGTGAAAGCCTCAGGACAGGGTCAGGAACACGCAAAGCAGCATGTGAATGTCCGCGATTCCTGTTACAAGCCGTGGCCACACGACTTAAAGGAGCTGTTATTCATACACTGCACCCAAGGGCGGACCACTGACATGGTTGTCAGAAGAAACAAGTAAATACACAGACCCAAGGATCAAGCATTAAGTCCTCTATAAATGAAAAGCAAACACTCCTTTAAGAAGGCTGAAATTTATCTGTATTAGCATAGCAACACAACATGCTCATTGCAGAGGATTGGGAAGAAAGGAAACCTAACAGTTATCATTATCAATGTTTGGATTTCTAAATGACTGAGGTTGCCATGTGGTTTAACACAACACTAACATAAAATGTTTCTGAGTTAATATGTTGGGCTGCAGAGTCAAGGAAAAGAGCCATCTAAATATAGCGATATTTGGCATATTTGGCAATCTAACTATGTCACCCTTTTGCCTTTTAAATAAATGCTCTTGTTTCATCAAATTTGGCCTCTTTTAAGGTTACCAGTACCCATCAAGGAGTAAAACTGCCTGTGTCTTCGGGTTTCAAATATCTGCCCTCCAAAGCAAAGTAGTATAGGGTCACAATTATTAGCTCCCCACAGGACCCACACAGCATCCCTCATGCCCTGGAACTCAACGATTCCTTATTGAGTCGATTAATATAAAATCTACTCAGAAAGATCTCGGTGAATACTGGGACTTTGCTAGAGGCTGATGAAAGGAATTTAGGAATTAAAGTCCTGTCTTTCTAATTCTTTTTTTTTTTAATTTTTTTTTAAGATTTATTTACACAAGCACTGGGTACAGTCAGAAGCGTGGGAGGGCGAGAGAATCCACCAGAGCCAGAGCAGGGAGCAGAGCAGGCAGAAGGACCGAAGTACACTGCTGAGGGGAGCAGCGGGCGGCAGGAGAGGTCTGCGCGCCATGTGGGACCCTCCTCCGGTGGCCGGGGAGCAGCCGGGGATCGAACCGGCGCTGCAGAGGCTGCAGGCAGCTTCGCAACCCAGCCCTCAACCGCTGCGCCACCGGGGAGGCCCTCTAATTCATTTTTCTATTGGATCCTTCTCCTAATTTAGCTCAGCTGAGCCCTAAATCATATATAATGTGTAGGACGAGGAGTAGTTTGCATCTTGTTCACCACTCATGTTTGCAAAGCAAAGGAAAAGGTAAACTAGAAACCCCAAAGTTTGGGCCCACACACTCCTCCTTTCTACCGGGTCCCTGCCTTTTGCAGAATTGTCTGGCAGCAGCCACCAATAGGATCCTCAGCCCTGTCCCTGTCTCAATCTGAGTCTTCTTCTTGGTCTCCCAAAGAGGGGGCTTGGGGGACTGGTTCTCGGAGGAAGAGCCCGGGTGTGTGGAAGTGGACATGAAACAACATGAAGAAGCAGGAAGTGAGGGAGTGGATGTGCCTGCCCAGCTGCAAAGAGTGGGAGCAAAGGCATGGGCCGGGCACCCCAGGAACAGTCAGCCTCATCCGCGGGACTAGTAGGACTTCTCTCTGTTGAGCCGCTAACCCTGACCCTGAATGGCCGCCACTACACTTGTCCCCATGAGAACAACGGGGAACCTGGACAGAAGCCACACAGAGCACCATCCTTCCTCCACCCACACTGGTGAGGACAGGATCTGGCCACACAAAATGTGTGCAGGGCAACATGGAAGATGAGGGAAGAAGGCATTTCTGCAAGGACTTTGAATTCTTCCTCCAAGAAGGGTTTGGAGGAGCTGGCAGCCTCCCTGGTCCTTCCCGAAGTATGCTCCTCTGAGGTCCCCATCTCTGAGTACCAGCCACAAATGCATCAAAAAATGCCAGGGGTCATCAACCCACCAGGTGGCCCTTCACCAGAAGGGATAGCACCAGTGGGTCAGTGTCCCCTTCAGAACTGCAGTGGAGAGCTCTGAGGGCCTCCTGCCCTAGGCAGGGGTCACCTAAGCAGTACACCTTTGTTGGGACTTCGCTCCTCCCCTAGTTCACATTCCTCCTCCAGATTCTGTTTCCTGGAAGTCAATTTCCAACACAAACCACCTGCAAGCTCCTGTCCCGTGTATGTCGCCTTGCGTGGCCTCAGCTCAGCTCTGCTTTCTGATGAGTCCTCATGCGTGACCATTTGGAGAAAACAGCACCAGGCACATAAGAAGCATGGCTTAAATTCTGTTATCAGTGTTCTATGTCTCTGCTATCACAGTGCAAACAAGAGATCTCTCTCCTCTCCTGTACTATCTGCTCTTCACCCAGGTCTTCGTTATTATCACCACAAAGTGACAGAAAATGAGAAACAGCACAGAGCAAAGATCTGAAAATAGCTTCCTAAATCTGGCTGTCCTGAGGCTGATGTGGGCTCACCTCATTGATAGGGATTTAGGGTGATTGTAGGTTGAAAACTAATAAGCCCTTTAAAAAGTTTGCATATGTGTGTGCATTTGTTGTGTATTTGAAAATCTGGAGTAGACACATCAAGGTCATCATTTTGTTCTATTACTGCTTTTGCTAAAATCTTTTAAATGTCATCTAGGACATGGAAGCATGTCCTAAATCTTCAAAGGACAAATGAATAAAAAAAGATATTGTCTGTCCTTTTTGATTGCTGAGTAGTATTCCACTTTTTAATTGGGTTATTTGTTTTCTTTTTGCTGATATGTATGAATTCTACATAGAGCACGATGGACTGTGCTGGAGGAAGGAAAATATCTCTCTCTTTTTATGTATTAAGCAGATATATATCTATAATATATAAGAGAAATGCAGAGTGTCTACAGTAATAAAATTCCATGGGAGAGGTTTAACTGGCAGGAAAAAAGTTAGGGGGTAGATGATAATGAAAATAGTCTGGGGATTATCACTGCCAATCCACTTCCTAGAGGAGCAGTGATTCATACCATATTCTAGTATGTTCTAGATGTCTTGGATCATTTTTTTAATCATGTACTAATTGATAAAAGAATTAAATGTGTGAAAAGGGCTGTTTTCCCAGATACTTTTATGGACTTGGAAAAAAGCACTAAAATCCTTACTCTGAATGATTTTCTCTCCTTCCAGAATCCTATTTTCCTGACTGAATTCCAATCCTGGAATAACTACCTTATCACCTGAAAGGCGTACCAGGCAGCAGTGCAGGAGAAAAGCACAGAAGCTGGGCTGGAGAGCTTTCTCAGAAGACGAGGTCACTTTTCAGACTATCTATTTTTGCCACCGTCCTCTTAGTAAGGGAAGAGAAGTTTTGCTTTTGTGCTCTTATTTGCATCATTAAGTCACACAAAGAGCAAGAGAATGAAGAAACATGGACATTATCTGTTGCTCTACAAACAAAACTAGATTGCCCACTTGAACCTGCACCAGGAAGGCAGCTGGGAGGTTCCCCAAAAGTTAGTGCAAGTGTCTGAAAGGCTGCCCAGTACTGCATGCCATAGTTACTGTCCCCCCCTCTCCTGGGGCTGGCACCCTGAGCTGGGAGTAAGAAGGGCTGGGTGTGCCTTCTCTTGGCACAGCCCGCTGCCTGGCTGCAGGTGTTGGGGGAGCACTGTCAAGTGAATCTACATGTGTGCAAAGCAAAGTTACTACCTGTGCATCCTGGAGAGCGGGAGCCTGTCCAGGCCCTCCCCGGGTCATCAGCGTCCGGAAAACCAGCCAGAGGAAGGAGGACGAGAGGAGGCACACGCTACCTATGAGCCAGACGTCTTTTCTTCTAGGGGAGACGTCCATTCTAAGGGAGCAGTTGGAGAAGCCGCTTGGCTGGAAAGCTCCTTCCCACCCCTGTTCCAGGGTAAGCTCGTTTCCAACCATAAGCCTATTCTACGCTGTGGCCTGGGCCGTAGCTGCTGCCGAATTGCAGAAGGCGCTTGTAGGGTCCTGCCATAAATGTTTCCAGTTACATGATCTACACATAACCTGCTTCTTTAAAAGGAAAAATATGATGGCCTGTGTGACAGATCTGAAACAGGTGCGAGAGCGACCTGCTGGTGACAATTGACACCAATGCCAAGGCTCTTGTCCCCAGTTCAAGGACAATTGGCAGCAACAACCTGGCATCTGCTGCCACCGCTGGGTCACTGCCAGGGAGCTCTCTCTCCTGCCCCGCCGGGTGAGGAGCCAAGGGACGGGGGTGGAGAAGAACAACTTGAAAAATCTCAAAACCTCCGCCCTCAGCGAAGTTATTTTGAGACCTAAGTTGTAGTTATGAACGGCACTGGTAGTACAATTTCAGTGGTTAGGGAAGAAATGCCACCTGCTGTTAAATGCACCAACTGCATTAAAATTGGAAGAGGCAGGCATTGCTCCTGCCCACTCTATCCGCTGCTCATTCTGTTAATAGAGATGTTATTTCATTTGGGCTTTGACGCCTCTATGCCAGGAGTTAAAACACTGCAGGAGCTGTGAACCCCAACCCTGTGCGGTGGTTCTTATCATCATGACCCCCTCAGCTTTGCCTGATGCCCCCTGGCTGAACCATGCCTGAGGGTGGAGACTAGGTGACCAGGGGTGCACAGGAAAGTGAGGCAGAGCCAAGGACAGGTAATCTTAGGTATAAGGCAGGTATCCTTAGGTGAGCACAGGTAATCTTAGGTAAAAAATCAAGGATATATGTAATACAAATTATACACACAGAGTATGGAGGGGGCAGAAAGAGCCAAATGAGATACTGGGACACCTCTGGTTGTCTGGAAGCATCATCTGGATCCTTTGTCTTCATTAAGCATAGTGTGTGTGTGTCTGTGTGTGTTTGTCTTTGTGTGTGTGTGTGTGTGTATGTGTTAGAGCTGAAGGAAATGCAGCACAGGAGCAATTGAAGTAAGTAATAAAGAATGAGCAAAGGGAGAAAACCTGGATTTGATTGTATAGAAGTAATTGTGATCCTAGTTTTGAGAGTTATTTGTCATTCGTGGCTTAATGGTGCGTACACAGTGGCTCTCAAGCTACATCATTCACATATCAGATTGATTTCTTAGCTTTACTTGATGTCAACACCATGCTCTGTGGGTTTAGACCTAGCTTATTATGGAGCATTTGCTAAAAGCTTTTGAAATTCTATACTCTTTTGGTGGTTTAAACATCCTCTGGATATAATAGAATGAGAAAAGACCTTTGGAAACAGAATAAAAGGAAAAGTAGAACTGAATGAACGAGACAGTGTGTACAGGTGGAACCATACGAAAAGCAATCTGGATTTATCTTAAAAAACTAAAAATGGAAATACCATATGACCTGGCAATCCCCCTCATGGGCATCTAGCCAAAGAATCTGAACCAACCGCACAAAATCCATGTTCTCCAATGCTCGTAGCAGCATTATTTGCAATAACTTGGACATGGAAACAGTCTAAATGTCCATCAACTGAAAATTGGATCAAGAAGATGTGGTCTGGCCACACTGTGCAATACCATTCAGTCATAAAAAAAGGGTGAAATGGAGTCATTTTCAACAAAATCACAGGAGTTTGAAAGAATTACAGGTAGTAAAGCAAGTCAGAATGATAACAAATACTGGGCATGCACAGAGCAGATTATTCAATAATATAAAATACTTTAAAAAAAGTGATATAAATACACATCCTGAGGGCACTGAGGATAAGAGGGTGGGGGCGGCAAAATAAGTAAAACCAAAAATGACATTAAGTTCAAAGGAAAAAAGTAGACTATGTGACAGTTAAATAAATTCAATATTTTTTTTAAATAGAAGACAGTTAAGAATAAATCTAGTGGAGGAGAAAATACGTGAAATGAAACACCCAGTTATGGACATGGAAAGAAAAAGAATCTGAGCCTTACCGAATCTAATACGTCCAACTTGTTAAACGCATAGGTAAGGTTCCCTGTCGGAACCGGAGAGTCATGAATCTAAGAGAAATAAATTGCACATCAAGTCTTCAAAACAGAGCTTCAATATCATCAGAGTATCTGAAATTCAGGGTAAGTTCCTTTCCGGGCATATGATCGGCTGTGCTAATCCTCTCGAAGAGAGAAGGGATATAGAGAAGAGTATACAGAGAAATTTATGGCAAGCTTTTTTTTAAAAAAAAATAATCCCTGAAGTGTAGGGAGTGGTCCCCTAGAGGTTCCCGGTGTGCCCAGGGGAAAGGAGCGGTGTCTTCCAGTTCTCTGCACACCTGAGAGAGCTGAGCTTCTGGAAGGCCCCTGGCACGTGCCCACTGCCAAGCCGCTGGCGGCCCTGGAATCTGCTGAAGGGGCGAGCAAGGGCGTCCAGCCCCATGGTCTTGGCAGTGACAGGCAGGCCCGTATCTGTATCTCAGATTCGTGCGTGGCCATCCTTTCCCCACCAGGCAACAGAGGGACAGGGATGTGTATCACTGACATCCCTGGGCCCTTGGCCATTTGCAAAGAATGTGAATGGAGCACAAGGCTGCTGGCCTCCTCTCTGCCCACACACACAGCAGCTGCAGAGACCCACATCACGGGGGAGGGCGGACTAGTCACCAAGGCTGTTCCTTTAGGGTTACTGAGGAGCGGTATTCTCAGTCTCCCCTCCCAGACATCCCCAGATATTCACCCTCCAAATCATTCAATCACTGACGTTGCCGACCACCAGCTATCACAAGAGCGATGCTTCCTTAAAAGACTTATGTTCTGGGGCCTCCCTGGTGGTGCAAGGGGTTAAGCACAGCACTGTGAAACTATCTGCAGCCTCTGCAGCACGAGTTCTATCCCCAGCCAGGGAGCTACCCACATGGCGCAGCAGACCTCTCCTGTCTCGCCCGCTGCTCCCCTCAGCAGTGTATTTCAGTCAGTCTGCCTGTTCTGTTCCCCACTCTGTCTCTAGTGACTCTTCTCACCCCCCGCACCTCTGGCCTGCACCCGAGTTTTTGTATGCATAAATAAATAAATCTTTAAAAACAAAATAAAAGACTTACATTCGGCTTAGCACCATCCCCCTCTTTAAAGAGATTGTCTACTTATAAAAGTCATATCCTACTGGAGGGAAAACAGTCGTGGAAAACAATCAAATCCATGTAAGTTATTACAGACAGTTGGCCGTTTCCATGTTACCCAAGAAGACCGCTGTGTCTACTCTGTCCCATAAAGGTTAATGAACAGAAAAAGAAGCCCTTATGTGTGTTTGTGGGTCTGATAAACAGCCTAATTTGGCAGTCCTGCCTGTCTGACTTCAGTTGGCCTGTGGAAATTTCTTCTTGGTCTATACCGGACAAGATGGGACCCATAAGGAAAATGCGGGTCTCCAACAAGCCTCAGCTGCATGTCTCCCCTCCAGGACATTCTATCACTTCTTAGCCACGTGCAATGAAAAGCCTCTGCTGCAGTTTATTCCGTTCCTCCTCTCCCCACCGTCTGTTGCATCCCTGAAAATGCCCTTCCTACCTGAGCAGACCAGTAGCTGGACAGGAAGGGTGTTTCCCAAACAACCTGATAAGATCCACTGGGTCTGATGGTTAAAAATAAAGATCCCAGCCCTGAACCAGAATGGAGAATTGTCTCTCAATGGTTCTGGGTGTCTGTTATGTCTCCATTACTGGGAAAGACACTGAGACAACAAGGATGGGTAGCACCATGTCCTGACCTCATGGGGCACTGTCGAGAGCAAGATGACCAGCATGTTTAAAACAGTCGTACGTGCTAGAATGAAGGCATTGGTAATGTTGTGAGACCCCCACAGAGCCCCACAGGGGTTCATGCTGGGCACAGGGGTAAGGGGGCTGACATCTAATGGGTGCCCCCTGTGGTGGCAGGTACTTTCCTGTGGTTACCACTCTAAATTTTCACAGTGGCTATCATCCCACCTCTCACATGAGGCAATCTCTTGGTTAACTTTAGTGACTTGTCAAAGATCAAGCCCCCACATTGGGCTTAGGCCCCCATCTTGCAGATGTGAGGACACCGGGGGGCTATCAGATAAGGTTTGCTTGTCCACGTCCCTGACCCACACCTTAAACAGCTCAGCCACCCACCCCAGAGGGAGTTCAGGGTCAGCAGCTTCTGCTTCCAAGCAATCGTGCCCTCTTGGGTTTCTCCAGATTGCAAACCCGTCCTTCTATACCATCTGCTTAAGATGTTTGATGTAGTCCCACACTATGGAAAGCTGTGTGGGGGGTCCTCAAAAGAATTAAAATGCGGCCTCCCCCAGTGGCACAGGCAGTTGAGCACAGCACTGTGAAGCTGCCCGCAGCCTTTGCAGCGCCAGTTCGATCCCGGCCGGCCAACGAGGGTCCCACATGGCGCAGCAGACCTCTCCTGTCTCACTTGATGCTCCCCTCAGCAGTGTATTTTGTCAGTCTGCCTGTTCTGTTCCCTGCTCTGTCTCTGGTGAATCCTCTCACCCTCCCGCACATCTGGCCTGTACCCTGGTTCTTGTATAAATAAATAAATCTTAAAAAAAAAAAAAAGACTAGAAATGGATCTGTCATATGACCCAGTGATCCCACTCCTAGGAATCTACCCAGAAGACATGGATACACTAATCTGAAAGGAAACCTGCACCCGGCATTCATAGCAGCACTGTTTACAATAGCCAAGATATGGAAACAACCTACATGCCCCAAACTGATGAGTGGATCAAGAGGATGTGGTATGTATACACAATGGAATACTACTCAGCAGTCAAAGAGGATACACTGTGCCTTTTGCCACAACATGGTTGGAACTGGAGGGGAAGATGGTAAGCAAAATAAGTCAGAAGGGAAAAGATACATATCCAATGGTCTCATTTCTAGATGGAATATAGAGAAACCGTACAAAGGATCAGGAAAAAGACAAAACTTGCAAGCTGACCATAGATAGATCTGAGGCATCAACAGGGGAGGGCAATGCGGGGGTTTCAAAACAGGGGATGAGTGCATGGGCCAATGGTGATGGATCACGTTTGCTATGGTGGTGAGAGAATCACAGGGATCACACGTGAGACGTGGCATCAAATACTATACAAAAATGAACAACGATGTAAGAAAATAAATTAATTTTTTTAAAAGAAATGAATGTTTCTGCCCTAACTACTCTGTGGTACCACCTGCAGTGGACATGCTATTCCAAGGCCTCCTCGTTACAGCAGATACAATGTCATTTCGTTAAAACGTCCATGAGAAAACAGTCAACCCTGCACGAAAAACGTTTTGCAGCACCGATTTGTTAGACTTAAAGCCACTGTTTCCAAGCACCTGCATGGAGGACAAGTGAGCACAGTGCACTTACCAGACCCGGCTAGACAGTTTACGGCGGGGTCTGCAGCAAGCCCGTTCCTAAACGGCCCTTCATTCCAAACACAAGAGACAAACTGGGATTTGCAAAGGATCTGGACTGATTTCAATGGAGAAACAGAAGACCACGCTGATCTGTTTAGGGAGAGTGAATCAGCACACGCTTACCTCGTTCTTTCCAGATCTGGAGTCTTGGTCACTAGGACCCTCCTCCAGAAAGCATTTCACGCCCTCCACCTTTCCCATGCACTGCACAAAGGCCATTTTCTCCAGCCGGTCACCGTGGAAACACGCGCTGATCTCTTCCAGTCTCTTCACCTGGAACATCTTGGTGCTGAGTCCCATGAAGCCACTGCCGGCTGGGTGCTTGGCATCGCCCTGCGTCTCCGACTGGTAAATCAAGACACAGCCGTGACTTTTAATGGCCCCCGCCTCTTGACTGTAAGGAAAGGAGACACAGAAAGTTCTCAGTACCTCCTCCTGTACTTGACATTCGGGAAATTGATGGGGAGACCCCTGAAGTCTCTTTTTCAATGGGAGAGAAATGCTGGCGTGATGGGCAAGTTTCACACAGTGGGTTGTGGAAAGGGCTCTGAATAAAAAGAGTTTTTATTCCCCACTTCTTTCTACCAAAGAAAACTCTGAGAAGCAACCTGAAGTTTCACTGGGTGACGAAATATCTCCCTCTTTACATAAGTAAGATGCATATCAAGTGGCTGGGTTAAATATAGAGTATGGAGCTCCTTTGGGTTCAGGGGGAATTCCTGCTTCTGTGCTCCCTGTGTGGGAAGGGCTACCTGTATTTGGAATTCTCTGATCTGGCAACTTTTCCCCCTTCTGCGGGGGTGGTGGTCTCCACCAAGGAGAGCTGTTTACATCTTACAAAGTCCTGTGGAGAAGATACCCTTGTTTGCATCTTTGCCGTGGCTAAGTACCAAGGTGTTCAAATCTTTGTGCTTTCCTTGAAATACTTTCCTGACAAATTAAGACACATAACCCTCCTGGATCATACTAGAAAGCCCCCCCACATTCATATCTAGATATCACTTAGTGATGGGCTGGGGGCTGGGGGTTGGCAGAGAGAGAAAGTAATGGAACCTGGGGCAGCTTCTCATGGCCAATGCTTCAGGCCTCCTGCCAGGGATTTTCTGAAAATGGCTTCTTTCAGCTGTTTCTCAACTGAAAATTGTCTGCAATCATTTCCACCAAGCTTTATCTTTCATTTTCTGAGCTCACTCAGTAAAGGGATACCCTTGAGTTCCCAATTATTTAAAATCCAATGCTGGTCAACATTCTGCTTCACCCCTTAAAGTGCTGACATCCACAAACATGGAAATGCAAACATTTTTGAACCTCAGCTCTGTAGGACAGATTCTGGGATATTACTAGAGGGTTATTTCCAATTGCCCGGGGTGGAGGGGGGGATCATTAATACCAGAAAGGAGGCTGACGGTTGTCTACTTTTAAGGCAAAGGACAACTGAAATATACTATGATGCCGATACCATAGATGGTACTCAGAAGGATCGGGGAGAAACATAACAATGAACAAATTCAAACAAAAGCTCAAGTCAAGATGCAATAATTTTTTAAGGAAATATTAAATGCTAAGCTCTACCTGGAGTTTGCTGTAACCTGTCATAAGGCAATCTAGAGAGAGAGAGAAGGAGATTTTGAGAGCTCACAATTTTTTTTGAAAGAGTAATTACCAGTTATAAGAGGACATCCTCATTTGGACCCTCCCGGTGGCGGGTATAAATTCCAGCAGATAAAGGGAAGTATTACAGAATCCAGCCTCAGTTGTCTGGTGAAAGTCTTGCCTCCTGGTCAGTATCAGACTTCTGGAAAGACAAGTGTCCCCTAAGAAAGGAAGCAGCCTCTCTCTCAAATGGCTCTCTGAGCCCCTATTTAAACTAATATGGTCCTTGTCTCATGTTGCTCAGCTGTCGCCTTCTCAGCCAGATGGGGAAGACTTTTAATTTTAGACACCGGGCTTTTTAAGCCAGTGGATCCATTTCAGAGGTCAGGTAAGGAGAGGACCGGCTGGGACCAGTGGATAAAATATCACCTCGACCTTTTCCTCTCATGCCTGCAGCAAGATCTTTGAATTACAAAGCTGCCTTTGACTGGGGTGATCATATGCTCAGCCCTCCTGCCCTCTCCTGTGTCAAGCTGAACCAAGTGTTCATTGGGGTGGTGGAGGAGGAACCTCATGTTACCTTGACTTTGAACATTTCCAACTAGAATGAAAGACCTTCTGAAAACTTTCAGGCAGTTTAATGGTCTTGATCTTTAAAATTACTTGTAATATCTCCAACTGTTTGTAGTTCTAGAGAAGGTCAAAGGCACAGTATCAAGGAGGAACAAAAGATAGGAATGGATTTTCATAAACTCTCCTTACAGGTGATTCTGTCCCTCTCCCAGGCCAAGAAAAGAAAGTCCCACAAGCAAAAATCCTGCCTGAATCTGTTACAGAGCAGGGAGAGGTGCACCCTATAACCCCAAAACTGCCCAGTCTAAATAGGTTCTACCATCTGCCGTGTCAAGACAAAACATATTCTAGCACATGAGATCGTCAATGGGAAGGAACTTTAATACAATTAGTGTGCAATGGAGAAAAGAGGACAAATACAGTTTCCAAATCAAGCACCCAAAGTTACCCATCCCCTCGTGGGTAAATGCCCAGCCAAACAGGGTTGGCCCAAAGCAGGGCCACTGAGGCCAAAGGCCTGCCTCATGTCTAAGGTACCTATGGGTGGGGATCCACAGAAAAGGGCTAGAAACTGACAAGTCTGGAAGGAAAAGAGCAAAATCAAAACCAAGATAAAAGCTGCCATTGTTAACCTCCTCACCCACATCTCTCACCCACATCTCTCACCCACATCTCTCACCCACATCTTTTCCAACCAGTCCAAGACCGAGAAGCAAGTGCAGTTTCTTCACATGTATCTCAACTCCATGTGCCTCCTCCAGGTCTCCTTCTGGCTCCATCCTGCTTCCTTCCTTCCTCAGTCTCCTCTCCAGCTTCTTCTCTCCCTGCTCAGCAACACCCTCTTTTGGTGGGGCAGGGGACCCGGAAACTCCCCATTTCTGGGGACCACCCTGTTACAATTCTAATTTACTCAAGCAGCATAAAATCTTCATTGCTTAGAAAATAGAACTGGTAGTATAGACAAGCCATATATCTTTAAGGTCCAAACAAAACCTTCAGCTCTTTAGAGCAGTTGTTGATCCCTCCGCCCCCGCTCCCACACCAGCCTCTATCACCCTCTGATTTTCCCAAAATAAAAAAAAAAAAAATTAAAGTTTTTATTTTTAATGCATTTCAATGCATTTCAATGCATTCCGTGTAAAATAAAAACACATATTTATATTTTAAATAGCATATAGGGAATTATAGCAATATCTTTAAAAAGTAGAATTTGGGATTTTTTTCTAGGATTAGAGACTTTTGTTCTTCAGAAAGAGTAAACAAAACTATGTATGTGTTTTTTGTTTTGTTTCGTTTTTTAAAGATTTATTTATTTATGCATACAAGAGCTGGGGTACAGGCCAGAGGTGTGGAGGGTGAGAGGATTCACCAGAGACAGAGTGGGGAAAAGAACAGGCAGACTGACTGAAACACACTGCTGAGGGGAGCAGCGGAGACAGGAGAGGTCTGCCAGGCCATGTGGGTTCCTCCCTAGCTGGGGATAGAACTCGTGCTGCAGTGGCTGCGGATAGCTTCATAGTGCTGCAACTTAACCCACGTGCCACCAGGGCGGCCCCAAAACTATGTGTTTTTAAAAATCAATGATTCA
This sequence comes from Talpa europaea, assembly GCF_964194135.1. Taxonomy (NCBI): domain Eukaryota; kingdom Metazoa; phylum Chordata; class Mammalia; order Eulipotyphla; family Talpidae; genus Talpa; species Talpa europaea. The sequence goes on from NC_140068.1 coordinate 138,059,000, forward strand.
ACAAAATTGTTAGGGAAAGACTGAACTGACGAGGTCACCAGTTTTTCTTAGCAGAACTAAGTGTTGGAAAAATACTGATAAGCTGACAAATGCCCCCAGGCTCAGAATAATTGAAATGTCAATTCCCAGTCCCCTTGTTTTACCCAGCTTCCACTTTGGAAACAACGGTGTGACCTTCTACTGACTGAACCACAGCCTCTATCTACCCAGACTGTCCAAACCACAGAATCGAACTTTTCATCCTCTCAGCTCCAGCGAACTCACCACAAGCTCCAATGAGCCAGAAGCCAGTGGACTCTGCTCCTTTGCTGCTGCTGCTGCTGCTGCTGCTTTTTTTCTTTTTAATAATAAATACATTATTTTAGAATAGTTTTAGCACCACCGAAAAGGTGAACATTGAAAAAGTAGCTGTTGTGCAACCATAGCAAATTGGGCAGGGACACTGTTGACTCAGGCAGATGAAAAGAGAATTTTGGAGTTTTCAGTATATTTGACAGGCCTTTAACCCTATCAAACCAGGGCACCAGGTCCTTCCTGGTGGCACAAGTCTCAACACTATGAAGCAATCCACAGCCAATACAGTACAAGTATGATCCCCTGCCAGGGAGGTGACCTACATGGCGCAGCAGACCTCTCCTGTCTCCCCACTGCTCCCCTCAGCAGTGTATTTCAGTCCATCTGCCTGTTCTGCTCCCCGCTCTGTCTCTGGTGAATCCTCTCACCCCTGGCATCTCTGGCCTGTACCCCAGTTCTTGTATACATAAATAAATAAATTTTTTTAAAAAAAAAATCAGGGGAACAGACTCACAGGCAGACCAGCAGGCAGGGAGGCAGGCAGGTAGCAACCAAGGCCCTATCCCCACGGGCACCCAAATGTCCTAGTCTTCCCTTTACTCCCCGCTCCTCAGCCCAGGTATCCATACACAGGCCCCATGCTTGAGCTCCCAAGCACTTTTTGCATTAACATGGTACATGTGTGGGTATTGCAACCGGGGGGAAAGCAAGGCCACAAGCAGTGGCTGTGGAAGCTGGAGGCAAGAGGCAAAAAAGAGCCCGAGTAGCCCATGTGACGGTGGCATAAGCCTTCCTCCAGGCTCCGGGCCCAATTTCCCCTTTTTTCACCTCTTCATGGGGTCGGTCCACTTCCCACAATGAATGAACAGATTCTAATATGTTATTATTAACTAAACTCCATACTTTATTCAGATTTTATGAGTGCCCCCCTGAATTCCCTTTTCTATTCCAGAATCGCATCCAGGGTTTCCTGTTCTACTTTGAGCCAATAGGACTGTGACAGATGAAATCTGGGGGTGAAAGAAAGAGAGCTGCCAAGAATGGCTCTCCTGATTTCTTTTCCTGAACACTTACAGGGGAAATTTGACTCTAAGTGAGATGGAGAAGGCCGTGGAGGAACAAATCTGGGAGGAAAGGTCAAAGGGTCAGTTTGTGACAAATCCATTAGACATTCAAGTTGAATGGGACATGGAGACAGAAATCTGGATTTAGGACAGCAGTCCACGTTGGAGATAAAAATTTGGAAGTCTTCCCATATAGAGAGTTCCATGCACAATATGTACTCAATAATTATTTGTCATTACTAGTGAGAGAGAAGGTTTTCAATTGTATCTATTTGTCCTAGAAAAGAAAAACCAATGAAAATAACAATCCATGCTCCCTGGTGATATAAAGGGGTAAGCATGGCACTATAAAGCTATCTATAGTCTCCATAGCACCAGTTCAATCCCCAGCCTGGGAGCTACCCACATGGCACAGCAAATCTCTCCTGTCTCACTCACTGTTCCCCTCGGCAGTGTATTTCAGTCAGTCTGCCTGTTCTGCTCCCCACTCTGTCTCTGGTGAATCCTCTCACCTCAGCACCTCTGGCCTGTACCCCAGTTCTTGTATGCATAAATAAATAAATCTTTGATAAAAAAGAAAAGAATCCATGTAATTTGTCTTCTAAAATAATTTCACTGCCGTCCATTTCTGCTATGTCATACTGTTTCCAACTTCTGATGACAAAGAGGACAAGCCATTAAAATCCCAGGTAGTTGGTACATACTTGTTACAGTCTGTCTGTCTAGCATGGGCACCCAAATCCACACCCATAAAATAGTCAGAATGTCTTAAAGAAGATCTTATGTTTGGAAACCTTCACAATGAGACAAAGGTAAACAGTGATACTATTCCTAGATTCCTTTAATACTTTGGCATTATAAATATTTTTTAAAGATTTATTTATTTATGCATACAAGAACTGGGGTACAGGCCAGAAGTGCAGGGGATGAGAGGATTCACCAGAGACAGAGTGGGGAGCAGAACACGTGGATCTACTGAAATACACTGCTGAGGGGAGCAGCGGGTGAGACAGGAGAGGTCTGCTGAGCCATGTGGGTAGCTCCCTGGCTGGTTGCGGATCGAACTCGTGCTGCAGAGGCTGTGGATAGCTTCACAGTGCTGTGCCATTTGTGCCACCAGGGAGGCCCTATAAATATTTTTTAATGATGAAAAAAATTATCTTTAGAATTAGCCAGCTGGACTCAGTCTAGAGGATCCCAATTTTTTGGCAACGATTTTGTTGGCTCCCTTGTTAGGAGCCAGTCAATCACATGTCATCTTCTCTCTATCATGTCTTAGCAGCTGTTGACCTTGGCCAAGTCAATGTCATGGAACTTCTCCACAGCTGTTTGTTCTGGTGCTCCTTGGCCTTGAGTGTGCTGCCTCCTCTCTTCTTCACAGCTGACTCCATGGTCGGGAGAATGAACACAGGGTCATACTGCTGTCCCCTGGGGGTGCTCTCCCTAGGATATTTGGGTGCCCTCAGAGCTGCAGTGTCTTGGGCCATCAGAAGGTGGGTGGCTTAGGGACCTTCTCTTTCTCCTTCTTCAGCTGTGAATGCCTTTCAGCATGGCTTATTTGACCTTTAAAGTTTTAGCTTTGGCTTTGGCTTGGGGAGGGGAGGCAGGGAGTTCCTTGTTTGCTTTCAGCATCCATCTTTATGAAAAGAATTACCAAAACTTGAAGCTATAATTCTTAAAATACAAAAACTAACCTCAGGGCCTCCCTGGTGGCTCAAGGGGTTAAGACACAACGTATGAAGATATCCGCAGCCACTGCAGCACAAGTTAGATTCCCGGCCAAGGAGCTACCCACATAGCACAGCAGGCCTCTCCTGACTCGCCTGCTGCTCCTCTCAACAGTGTATTTCAGTCAGTCTTCCTGTTCTGTTCCCCACTCTGTCTCTGGTGAATCCTCTCACCCCCCACATCTCTGGCCTTACCCCAGTTCTTGCATGCATAAATAAATAAATCTTTAAAAAAAATAAACTAACCTCAGGAAAAATACCATTCTGCAGAGTCATGGAATTGTGACTTTTTTTGAGGGATTCCAATAACTAGCAAGAGATTATGTTATCAAAGGAGCCACTCAGAGGATCTGCCAACAGCATGTACAAGTTGGCATTAAAAGCGAGTCAGAAATTGCTAATGGTTCTATTTGTACACAGCATTCTGGATGTTTGCAGAAGGGCAAGTTCTCTTGAGTGTTGACACATAAAAGTAGAGCAACGTTCACAAATACCCAAGTGCAAAGAAAGGACACCTTGTTATTGGCATCACGTTGGATTTTCTCCCTCTCAAAAAGCACCGTCAAGTGAGATCCATAGAAGGGAAAACTGTTAATTTGCATGTCATCAAAATTCGGAGCACTTGCCCTAAGTAAATGAAAAGACAAGCTACAGACTTGGATAAACCACTGTCAAATCCCATGTTTGATAAAGGACTTGTACCTGAATACACAGCAAGCTCTTACAACCCCACAATATGTTGACAACCCCATTTTAAATGGGCAAAAATTTGAATAGACCTCTTATCAAAGAAGATAAACAAATGGGTAATAAGTACAGGAGAAAAAATGTTGAAAGTCAGTTGTTAGGGAGATGCAGATTAAAATCACAACAAAATCACATTTCACACCCAGAAGAGCCATAATACAGCAGACAGACAAGGAGAACGGATATTGGTGAGGACGTGAAATAACTGGAATCTTCGTGATGCATGTCTGTGGGTATGTAAAATAGTGCAGGTATTTTACAAACTATTTGGAAGTTTCTTAAAAAGTTTTTTCCCATGTGACCTAGCCACTTTTATCCTCGTCATCTAACCAAGAAAGAAGAAACCAGCTGCTCATTTAAGCACAAAAGTCAGGGTTTCTCTGAAACAGCTCCTTCATCTTGGGGTTTTCAGCACTCTCAACCATGGGTTTCAAGTTTAGTTTGACGAACAAGAAAAAAACACATCTTATTAGCTGCTCCACCTTCTCCTTTTTCTTCAATGCAAAAAATCCATCCTCCCCCAAAGCAGCTCTGTCTTGCTCCCCATTCACCCTAGAGAACTGTTTTATCCTCACCTCCCCAATAAAAACATCTTTTTTCTTCTTGAAAGAGTTCTCTAAAGATCTCCATGTTAGCAGAAATCTTAATCTAAACTTTCCATAAGTGAAAGCCTCATGGTTTTTCCATAAGAAGCAGAATGTTCCAGGTGAACTTGAAGGAAGGAGGTCAGCCTGCACTTTATTAAGTCTGTCTGATTGTTCTCATGGCCCGATTCCATTCAAGCTATTCCCATGGTCTACACATGAGGGCACACAGCGAAGACTCCCCGCTCTGATGAAGGTTGGAGGAAAGAGTGAAAGCAGACTTGTAAATGAGAAACTATAGCACTCTTGGACATCTGTTTTAGGAGTTAGACAAGGTAACAAATAAGCACATGGGAAAAGACACCAAGCCAGCCTGAAGGTCAAAAGCTCACAGGACTTATGTAAGCTGAAAAGTAAATACTCACCAGGACTTAGCGAAAAGCTAGGAAATCACTGCAGGGTGAAGATATAAGATGTTCAGGCGTGAGAGGTAAAGAATACGATGAATTAATATGGTCAGTGTTTTAACCATTAAGCATAATAATGGCTGCAGGGTCCAAAAAATAAAATAACCTTGTTAACATGTCTTTATATTCCTAGAAGTGTTTTAAAATCAGGGATTGAAGTAGAGTTTTGTTTCTGTTATTTCCATTTGATTTTATCAGCCACAGAGACTTGCTTTTCTCCAATAACTTAAAAATGCCTGGGACTGGCCAGTGTAATGCACAAGGAAAAGAAAAGAAAATAGATAAACATACTGGAAAGGAAGAGGCAAAGTTAATGTTCGGGCATCGATTTTCTGACACCCACAGGCAGTCTGGAATTCAATTCAGTTCTGATGCCAACTACCTAATTAGGATCTGACTCCAGGGGTGAAGGCAGACCACCCTCACTTCAGACCTCAAGTCCTGAGTCAGTCACATTCCTATCCAACCAGCTACCAAGTTGTGGGTTTCCAAGACCCCCTCCGGTCTCATAACTCACTAGAACAAATCACAGAACTTTCTGAAATATCTACTTACGATTATAGTTTGCTGAGCTCCCATGCCCTCTCCCCAGGGACACAGGATTGATCACCCTCCCTGTCCATCCCTGTGTTCACCCACCAAGAGATCCACCAGACCTTGGTGTCCAGAGATTTTACTGGGGTTTCATTGTGCAGGCAGGGTCAATTAAATCACTGGTCATGGGACCTCCCCTCTCCAAAGATGGTGGCCTGAAGTTTCCACCCTCAGATTATGTAGTTGGACTTTCTGGTGACCAGCCAGAAGCCATCTCGGGGGTGCATGGGGACTAGCTTCATTGGCATCATGAAGGCTCTCCTCCTACACTCAGGAAATGCCAAAGCTTTTTGAAGCTCTGTGCCAGGAACCAGGGACAAAGGTCAGTTTATTCCCTTTAGACACCAAGTATCCATTGAAAAGCTTGTGAAACTAAAACAAGAGTTTACCATGAGGGCGTATACGAAATAAATTAATAAAAATCAGTGTATCTCTTTTATGTCAATGAAGACCAGTAAGAAAATACAGCCGTGGAAATGTCTTACAATAGCAGGGACATATAATTTAGTAGAACAAACTTAATAAGGACGATGGCAGAGATGGCAGAGATTCCAGAGCATACAGGGAGAACATCAGGAAAAGAAAGGAATGTGATGTTGGGTTAGGAGAGACGGGTGACAGAGCAGGAGGCAGAACAGATGGCCGTGGGGCTAACTCTGAGGGTGGTGACTAAAGGGATATGCGTCACAGTGGGATTAGCTGGACTTGAAAAGTCCATTGTACCTTGGGTAGAACTAGGAGAGCCAAGATGATGCCTGGGGGGAGGGGTGATAATAGGAGGAGGCATGTTACATGCCTGCACCTAGGCATTGCAGTGGGCTAACACTTGACTTCTGTCCGCCAGACACCAGGCTTATTTGAGTCACCCAGTGAACACAGCCTCTCCAGAAGTATCCACCTAACATAAACGGCCAAAGCCCAGTTGAAAACAACCAGGCAGTTAGGCATTAAAGGAGAAAAACTAAGCCTCGGTTTTGTTGCTTTCTGTCAGTCTCAATTCCTGTGATGTTCTAATAAAGCTTAAATGTATTTATACTCATCCTGCTTCAAAGAGAAAATTTAAATTTAGTTAGAAAAGCTGGTACAGCTTAATCGTTTTATTTTTCTACCATCACTCTCTAGTGGAGGAGACTCTGAACTTCAGACAGAATGAGTTAGGGTTCAGGACAAAAAAATAGAGGTCCGGACACTATGCTAAACACTCTTGAATTTATAAGAGCCATTGATTCTCACAGACTGTGAGGGAGACATGGCTGTTCTCCTTTCAGATTTGGAAATAGAGTCTGGGAAGTTAAATGGCTCAATTAAGGTCATGCTGTGGCCAACTCAAATCCAGATTTTTTTATTTTATATATATTTTTCATCATTCTTCATTTTTGTACAATGTATGCTTTCTCCTTTCAGGTGCAGTCCCTGGAGCTGGAAGGGATTATGCTCAGTGAAATAAGCCAGAAAGAAAAAAAAATATCGGATGGTTTCACTTATAGGAGGAATGTAGAGGAATAAATAAGCAATCAGGGAAAAAAGTAATTATAATAAATTAAAAATCAAAATTAACAGGCAACTATAAATCAGAGACATTCTGATTTATGTTTTTATGATTTATTTATTTATTTATGGGGAGGAGGAGGGAGAGGGATCAAATCCAGATTGTTGAAATCCAAGTCGAGTGCTATTCTCACCTCATGGTAAAATAACTCAATTTTATCCATGTGTGTGACCATGTGAATAAAAAAGATAGATGTGTGCACAAATATGTATACATGTATAATTTGCATAAATGTATATATGGAAAGAATCATGTGGAGAAGTTTTTCCTTTATTTTTTTCCTTTTGCTTATTTTTTCTCGTATATCTGAGAAAAGGACATGTATAAAATGGAAACAGAACTATACCGTAAAATTCAGTTTTTTGCATTTTTTCGATTTTTACTCCATATTATCTAATGACTATTTTCCCATTACAATTACTCCTTCTGAAAATACATTATTGGGTACCAATAAAGACAGAAATAGAATACATCTATATGTGAAATCACAGTGTCATCTTGATATTCATCTTGAAAGCTGGGGAAGGTTGCTGGAATACATACAGTGATGACCTGAGTCCACTTCCCATAATAAGTGTGTATTTCTTTTTTGTAAAAAACGTAAGCTTTACATTTATCAAGAGACTCAAGACACTTCACTGTTGTTGTTTAATTTGCATCATATTTTAAAATAGTTTGCTTGTGTTAAGGGTGACCACATGGCCATGTTTTTCTATTAATATTGACGTTGATGTGGCATGTTATATTCCCATATTTAGTAACATTTTTTAACATTTCTTTTACATTTTTTTACATTTTACATTTTTGTAAAAAACATTTTACAAAATTTTAAAAAACATTTCTTTTTTTAAATTCTTTTTACTTATTTTTTACATCATTGTTCATTTTTAAACAATATTTGCTTCCCCCCACTCCCTCAGGTGTAGTCCCCATAGAGTTTCCTTCACCCATACACCCGTGCACCATCACCTCAGTCCCCTGTGCTCCTCCCTGCCTCCCCAATCCCTCTCCCTCTTCCTCCCCTGCAGGACAGTAACATTTTCCTTTAACACCTGCTTGGAAGGCAGCGCTAGAACACACAGGGGAGCAGAATGTGCCTCACCCAAATATGCTCCAGTGGTATAAGCATTATTTTGAGCTCAACAATTGAGAAGCATTAGGTACAAGACAAGCTCTCTGCTTACCAACTTTTTACCCAAAATCAGGACATAAATTTGAAAAGGTGCCTCTACTCCCCTCTCTACCAAGAAAGTTAATCACTGGAAACACTGATAAGGGACCGTTATCAACCCAGTTCTCTCACATATTCATCTTCCCACAATTTGCCACATTAGAAACTCAAAACTCCTTTTCATCATGTTGCTTCTCTACATATTTATTGTTTTGTTAAGTCATTATAATAGGCACAAGTTCTAACCCTTTGAGTTATTCATCGCTAAGCCCTACCTTGTGGCTATTCCCTGCAGGAGCTAATGAATTTTTCTTTTTAAACAGTTTAATTTACAAGGCCCCCACTAATAACTCTAAGATGAAGAGAAGAAAGAGATGTTTTCCCTCCCTTGCAAACCTCTCTCAAAAAACTGTTACAAGACAGGGTGAGGGACATCCCGGGACCCCCAAAAATTCAGCTTTAAATGAGCTCTTCCATCTGCCACATCAAGACAAAACGTACGTAAGACCTTCAATAAACAAGAACTTAAACACAATTAATGTGCAATAAAGAGAAGAGAAAGAATATATTTTCCAAATCAATTACCCTAGGTTACCCATCCCCTCATGGGTAAATGCCCAGACAAACAGGGTTGGCCCAGATCAGGACCACTGAGCCCCAAAAGCCTGCCACAAGTCTAAAGCACCTTCTGGAGAGGACCCACAGGAGAGGGGTAGAAAGGACCAGGCAAGTCTGGAAGAAAAGAGCAAAATCAAAATCAAGATAAAGGTTGCCATTGCTAGCCTCCCTAAGGGTCTCTCATCCACATCTCTGTTTCTTCCTTTTTTTTTTTTTTAAGATTTATTTATTTATTTATGCATACAAGAGCTGGGGTATAGGCCAGTTCTGCAGGGGGTGAGAGGATTCACCAGAGACAGAGTGGGGACAAAACAGGCAGATTGACTGAAATAGACTGCTGAGAGGAGCAGCAGGAGAGACAGGAGAGGTCTGCTGCGCCATGTAAGTAGCTCCCTGGCCAGCCAGGGATCAAACAAACTCAGGCTGTAGAGGTTGAGGATAGCTTCACAGTGCTGCGCTTAACCCCTTGCACCACCAGGGAGGCCCCCTCTGTCTCTTTCAAATTTCTCCCTCTGTTAGAGGGCAAGGAGAGGAGTGCCCCAGAACCCTCAAACCTGACCGCTCGGAATAAGTTCTGCCATCCACCACATCAAGACAAAACATACTCTAGTGCGTAAGACCTTCAATGGAAAGGAAAGTTAATACAATTAGAGATGGAGGATAAGAATAGAAAAACTTTAAAGGAAACACAAGGTCAAGAACCTAACTCACACAAGGAGGTAGGGGTAGAGGGGATTAGCTTCAGCCATCAACCCAGTTACAGAAACCAAGACCCTTAGGTATCAATGTCCAGATCAGGAGGCGCAATACCCAGAAACTATCAGACTGCTATAGGGAATGCCGGGGCACAAACCATCCTCCCACAAAGATGAGCCCCTCCGTGAAGATAAAAATTAATACTGCCCCCACAACGGGATTGCAGTCTTTCTTCCCACCTGTGACTATGTAGGTGCTTCCTTTCACCAACTCTCTCCCTCCACAGGGCAGCAGCCTCCCTGCCTGTGTCCTGTACCAGCCGGGGCTTCTCTTCACTGACCTCCCTCAGTGGAGGCAGCTCTCCTCAAGGCCGCCTGCCTGCAACCATGCAGGCCTCTCTCAGCAAACCTGTTCCTTTCGGGGCAGCTCTTTCAGCCCGCTTGTGCCTATGCAAGTGTATTTTACTCTGCTGTCCCTTTCTCTAATAAACCTGCTCTTTAAATATAACTAACATGTTTGCCTCCTGGAGAAACTCGCCTGGGAAACTCGCTGTGTGCTGGTGAAAGGGAAGCTCTGGTGAAACCTTTCCCAGAGTGAACCCAAGGACCCCCCACTCCAAACCCACTGACCCAAAAAGGGCATCAATTAGTATGCAGTATAGAACGGGGAAGAATGGAGAATTAAAGTTTCTAAATCAAGCAACCAAAGTTACCCATTCCCTTGTGGATAAATGTCCAGCCAAACAGGGTTGGCCCAGAGCAAGGCCCAAAAGCTGCCACAGGTCTAAAGCATCTTCTGAGGGGGACCAATAGAAAAGGGTCAGAACTAGCCAGACAAGTCTGGGAGGAAAAGAGCAAAATCAAAACCAAGATAAAAGCTGCCATTGTTATCCTCCCCACGGGTCTCTCACCCACATCTGTTTCGCCCAGTCCAGGACCAGAAAGCAAGTGCAGCTTATTCACATGTCTCTCTGCTCCATGTGCCTCCTCCAGGCAGGTCTCCTTTTTTGATCTCCATCTCGCTTCACTTCTCCTCAGCCAGGTCTTCCCTTTTCCAGTCCTTGTCTCAGTCTTTTCTAGCTTCACCTCCCTGGCCAGCTCCTCCCTTCCTTAGGGTGTTACAAAACTACTTGCTTCCCTGTAGTTCCTGAGATAGTTGCTCTGGGAGAGAAGTAAAAGAATACAAAATATCATAATCCTCCGTTTTTGCCCAATTTCAAATTATAAGATGGCCAAGAACAACCATGCTTGTTTGCTTTTTTAAATTTTTGTTTAAATTTCTTAATGATTTTATTTTCAAACCTAGTATTTCTAGTTAGAAAAAAAAACATAAAAAATCTGAATCTCATTCCTCTTAACCATTTCCAGGAGGTTGGCAAACCTACCATTCAATGTCAAGGAAAAACTGCTTCTTTTCTCTTTTTTTTTTTTTTACTATCCCCTACTTAATTCTAATTTTTGTGAGTCGTTCCTCTTCTAGAGAAGAATTGGGGTGTAAGAATTCACCAGAGACAGAGTGGAGAACAGAAATGGCGATTTGCTGAAATGCACTGCTAAGAGAAGCAGCAGGAGATAGGGCAGTCTGTGCCTCAAAAAGAATTTGGTGCTTCCTTTTATAATCTGGCTTCATGGACTTTTCATGATAGGGGAGTCGATTTGGGCCAGTTAGTGCTGGGATGTCAGGTCTTGGGTGTTGACCTTAGACTGGGAATGTGTCCTGGCCCTGCTTCCTCACGTACAGAGTGTCCAGTCCTATGGCCTGGTGACCTTATCAATTCCCTTTATACAAGCCTTCCAAAGGCTGGTCAAGGAGTGGGGCGGGGGGGAGGGGCGGTTTAGATTTTAACCTTATTAAATGATGCCCAACAATTCCTCTCTGTAGAATCATCACCTATGAAGAGGCTCATGAGGCTTTAGGATAACCCTCAACATGTTCTCGTGCAGTCCATAAACATCTCATTCTCGTCCATTTTCAGACAAGCCTTTCATTCATTCCCACTCTTTTCTTCCTCTGGGTATCCAAACGGTGTGTTTAGGATCCACTTTTGAAGGCGAGGTTTAGAGAAAAGCAGACACGATTAATCCTATCATTCAAAGGTGTAGAATATCACTTATGTTTTAATCTGATTTTTTTTATTTGAAGGGGGACATTTCCTGTCACTATACGATTTTGTCAAGTCTCACAAAATTTTAGAGATGAGGGTAAACAGATACAGCTGTAGTACTTGCCTAACCCTTATTAGAATTAAATGTCTCCCATTTTTAACCACTAAATAGCAGATGTGAGACGAGCAGCTAAGACACCGCAAAGGGCCAAACATTTAAAAGTGGTATGTGTGGGGGGGCAGAGGATGGGTGCTCCTCTTTATTTGCATTTCTCTGACCCCTCCAGAGAGAACTTCATCCCCACCCGCCAGTCATTTCTGTTATTTCTTTTGTTCAGGTCCTTTGTCCAGTGTCCTAGGGGAGCATTCGGGGTTAGCTTTTCCCCTTTTATAATTCCCTTTAATTACAAAAATCCCGCCGCTGAGGTCCTCCCGTCCTTCCGCCTCCCCCTATGCCCGCCGGTTCCGGGGGGGGGGGTAAACGGCTGCCCCCCAGCGCCCTTTCATCCTCTGCGCCCGGGAGACCCCAGCCTTGAAGGGCGCGGCAGGAGCGTCCATTCGCGCGAGACCTGCGCATGCGCGACCCGCAGGCCTCCTCGGCCCCACACAAAGGTGGCTCGCTCGGCCGACCGGAAGTGGACGCGCCGGGGCCCGGGAGGCCGCCCGCGGACTCCACTTCCCGACAGGCCGCGCGAGACGCCGCCCGCGGCGGCCGGGCTCCCGCGCGGACTCCATTTCCCAGCAGGCCGCACGAGACGCCGCTCGCGACGACCAGGCTCCCGCGCGGACTACCCTTCCCGACGCGCCGCGCGAGGCGCCGCGGGCGGGCGGCCGAGGGCGGGCCGACGCGGGAAGGCAGCTCCGGACGTGAGGCCTGAGCGGCGCCCTCCCCCGGCCCGCGCGCGTCCTGCCGCCTGCCCGAGCCCGGGTCGCGCGGCGCGGGGCCTAGCGGCGGGCATCGCGACCCGCGGCGCGAGCAGGGGCTGCGGCGGCCGCGCCGGGCGCCGGCGGCCATCATGGAGGTGAGCGGGCCGGAAGACGACCCGTTCCTGTCGCAGCTGCACCAGGTGCAGTGCCCCGTGTGCCAGCAGATGATGCCCGCCGCGCACATCAACTCGCACCTGGACCGCTGCCTGCTGCTCCACCCCGCGGGGCACGCGGAGCCCGCGGCCGGGCCGCACCGCGCGGGGGAGCGGCCCAAGGGGCTCTCGCCGCCCGGCGCCAAGCGGCGGCGGCTGTCGGAGAGCTCGGCGCTCAAGCAGCCGGCCACCCCGACGGCGGCCGAGAGCAGCGAGGGCGAGGGCGAGGAGCCCGACGACGGCGGCGAGACCGAGAGCCGCGAGAGCTACGACGCGCCGCCCACGCCCAGCGGCGCCCGCCTCATCCCCGACTTCCCCGTGGCGCGCGCCCCCAGCCCCGCGAGGAAGGGCTCGGGCAAGAGGCCGGCGGCCGCCGCCGCCGCCGCCGCGGGCAGCGCGTCCCCGCGGAGCTGGGACGAGGCGGAGGCGCCCGAGGAGGAGGAGGCGGGCGGCGACGGCGATGGCGACGGGGACGCCGACGCGGACGGCGAGGACGACCCCGGCCACTGGGACGCCGACGCGGCCGACGCGGCCGCCGCCGCCTTCGGGGCCGGCCGCCCGCACGCCCGGGCGCTGGCGGCCGACGAGATCCGGCAGATGCTGGAGGGCAAGCCGCTGGCCGACAAGATGCGGCCCGACACGCTGCAGGATTACATCGGGCAGAACCGCGCCGTGGGGCAGGAGACCCTGCTCCGGTCGCTGCTGGAGGCCAACGAGATCCCCTCGCTCATCCTGTGGGGGCCGCCGGGCTGCGGCAAGGTGAGTGCCGCGCCGGCGGGTTCCCGCAGTCCGCGCGCAGCCCCAGAGCTGTGGCTGAGGCCGCCCCGGAGGAAACCGCCCCTGGCCCCCTGGATATGTCGATCGAGGCCTAAGAGTGCAGGGCCTCGGGTGCCATCGAGCGGGCACTGCCTGGTGCGCAGGTGGAGTCTGGGGTGGGTGTGGAACAGGTACACACCCCCCAGATTTACAGGACAGCTTTTCTCCTTGTTTTCAGCGTGAAGATGGTTGAATCCTTAGGCTGATACGAATGTGCGGGCTGTTAAGAAGCCATCTACCTTTGTGTTCCACTGACCCGCCTAGGACACATTCTCAAGGAAACAGTATGCCTTAATTTGCAGGGCAACATTTGTATGTTTGTAGGTGTATGAGATCCATAACCCAAACCATAATCTATAATCCAAAAATTATAATCCAAACGTTTCCGTCGTGCTTCCTTCCTCTCCTTCTATGCCTTTGGTTTCACACACCGATTTTTATTTTTCCTTGAGAAGATATTTAACTCTTCTTCTGCAATTCATCTTCGCCTAGAGTGCCCATAACTGTTCTCAGAATGCCTTGTGCTTTAGAGATGCACCATCTGTGTATTTTGGTGTCCAGTCTAACTTGTTGGAGTCACAAAAGTCCAGAGGAGGGGACTTAGGACACTGAGGGTCTAGAAAACATGGCATTGGGAGAACATTTGAAACAGTGGAGGAGTTCTGACTGCAAAAATAAAAGGCCCAGAGGTCTTTGATAAACGGTTTGTTTAGTTTTTATCTATAGAACAGGGAGGAGAATAACACCAGTGTGTGAAAGAAAAAAATCAGTGTAGAATGTAAAGGCACTGTCGCAGCTTTGAGATTCACACTCCTTAGCACACAGGGCTCTTGGGATTTTTTTTTTTTCCTCCAGTTTTTCTTTCAGGCTTCACCTCCCACCATTTGACTACAGCTCCCATTTACTCCAGTTCCTGGCGTGCAGCTCCCTGATTGTGCGCCTCGTTTGCATGCTCTCCTTTCCCTTTGGTGAGGAAGAAGCCCGCTCTGTCCCACGTGACATGTTCCCACCGTGGTAGATTTAGTCGTTACCCCTTTAGGGGATTGAACAGTAGCGTTTTTAATTGTTGTCCATGAATTCTTTACATGAGATCCTGTGCGTGGCTGATCAGCTAACTGTTGCTGGTCCCAGGTGGCAAGAAGAACATCCCTACACAAATGAATAGGATGAACTCAGGGAGGGGCCAGGCAAGACATTTATGGTCTGGACTGCTGGGTGATTTGGTTGGTGGTGGTTGCTAGCCTGCTTGTGTGCGGCTCGCAAGCCCAAAATGGGAATTTGCTAAAGCAGCAGCCTAAATAACAGTGGTTCTGTGCAGCTTTTCAGAATAAAGTGGCACCTTTCCAATCACTCACGAGCAGTCTTATACCTCTCTTGTTAAAGTCTTCCCTTTGTCTTTATTCCCATCCTGTACTTTTCCACTACTACTAATAATGTTAAATTACGTGCTTTTCTTGGATCTTGTCATTGTTGTCTGGTACATAGTAACGCAGTCAACATGCTCTTGTTCCATCCGCTTCCCGGGAAGACATTTAGAAGTGGCATGCAGGCCTCTCAAATTTGAGAAGTTGTCCTTGGTTTTTCAACTCAGATGCTCACTCTCCTCTAAGCTGTGCTGGTGAGCTTCCAGTGGGAAAGGGTTGGTGTGCAGCTCTGCTCTCCAGCTGCATGCCTGGTCCCTCAGCAGCAAGGCTTTCTTGGCTGGAGGGGTTCACAGCTGTCAACCACGCTCTTCTAAATCAAGACAACCGCTTTCTGATGGGATTCCACAGATCTTAGAGTCCCCAAAAAAGGAATCAAATGGGGTTTAGATACAAAGGAGAAGAGGTCAGGATTAGCCTAAGGTTTAGCTACTTTCCTGTTTTATTTATAACTTTTTTTTTTTTTTTAAATTTTTGAAACTGCTGTGGTATTTCAGATTGTGTCTGTGCTGCTGAGCATGCTACAGCGTTCAGACTGCTGGTCAGTAGTAACTGGTGCTCCTCGTGTTGGAACCCATGGGTGCTTTACTCTGTGTCTGATGAGCCCCCCAAACTCTGTGTCATCTTTTCTAGACCACCCTGGCTCATATTATAGCCAACAACAGCAAGAAACACAGCATAAGATTTGTGACACTGTCTGCAACAAATGCCAAGACAAACGACGTGCGAGATGTCATAAAACAAGCTCAGAATGAAAAGAGCTTTTTCAAAAGGAAAACCATCCTGTTTATTGATGAGATTCATCGGTTCAATAAATCTCAGCAGGTATATTAATATTGTTCTACCTTTCGTCCTTGAATGTGGCCAATAGAATACAGATGTGAAGTCACTTTGAAAAGCATAAAGCCCTATACAAACGCTACTGTTTTCACCCCTTTCTACATAGAAGCAAAGGACTGTCACCTCATCGCTTTTGAGCCCATTTACCCCCTTTTTGGGGGTGTTTTTTGATGATGAAAAATTCTTTTGAGGCTAATGGAATTCTTAGTTTATCTTTAAACCGCAGAGATCAGAAAATCAGCTTTGACTCCTTCCCAATTTTTAATCTAAGTATTAAGAGTCAGAGTAAACGGTTTAATTTGGTTATAAGATTGTTATTTTAATATTCTTTAACTTCACTATAAATGTTACTTTTTATTTTCACAATTAAAGAGTGTATTTTCTATGACTTCCAAAAGTGAATGTTGAAGATCTAATACTTAATTGAATTTACATATTTAGTTGTCGTTCTGAAATAAAAGTAACAGAACAATTTATAAACAGAGCCACTTTCATATTTAGTAATTCTTATGTCTTTGAGCTATCTGCTACAGCTTTTTAATCAAGAAACAATCAATTTATAAAACCTACTAAGCTTTTCCCCCATTTGAATCTCTCTTGACTTCTGACTATGTAGACTCTTTCGATCCCTGACTGAACGTTAGCCCCTCAAATTTCATACTAGTCCATTGGCTTGGCATTTCTTCCATGTTAGACTGAATCTGGTGGTTACCTGGTCACCAGGTTTGTTAGGAAGAATAACAAACAATATGACTGAGTGCTCACAGTACAAGAGAATGTTAGGAGTATCACTGTTTTTGTGTTTTCCTAGACTTCTGTAATAAAAAGCAGCTATGTTCAAGTGTAGCTGGGCTAGACAATATCTTTCTAAGTAAAGAAACCATTTATGTTGAAACTAAATTCTACTTAGCACTTTTCGTCCACCAGCCTAGGGGACCAGGCTTACACACTGACATTGCATAGAAGATGTGTTTTTGGCTTAGAGAGCTGGGCTCTGCCAACACTCAGCCGTGCTCAGTGAATGTAAAGCTGCTGTTCCGGGACTCAAAAGTAGCAAGGAGGGGTGCCGGGTAGCCAACTTACGTGGGATTCTGCAGGTTGCCGTTGACCGGAATCAATTTCTTCTGCTTTCCTCCCATGGTTAGGACACCTTCCTTCCTCACGTGGAATGTGGGACGATCACTCTGATTGGGGCAACCACGGAAAACCCGTCCTTCCAGGTCAATGCTGCTCTTCTGAGCCGCTGTCGGGTTATTGTTCTTGAGAAGCTTCCAGTAGAGGCTATGGTGACTATTTTAATGCGAGCAGTCAACTCACTGGGAATCCACGTCCTAGACTCCAGCCGTGCCACTGACCCTCTGAGCCACAGCAGCAACAGCAGTTCCGAGTAAGTTAACAGTGGGCAGTACTAGGAGGCGCACACCTCCCTGAGAATCTCCTGGCAGGGGGCCAGCAAGGGCTGGCTGCAATCAGGAGAGGGTGGGGCCAGAGGAGAAATGATGGTCTCCGGAGTGAAAATGGGAGGAGGGAAATGCTTGGTTCTATCAGTCAACACAGTACCTCTCTACAGACCATTCCTGTGGATACATTGTACGGCCTATTGTGGGTGACCTGTAATTCTCGGGGCTTTCACGTTGAGTGCCCTGTTATTTCAGTTCTTGAGTGTCTGTGTTAGTGCTGAAGGATTTGGTTCTTTTCCTAGCACGCTTTCTTTTTTTAAGGCTTGCATGATTTTGGGAAGTCTTATTAATGATTTTCCTGCTTGCGATATACTTTTATAAATCTTTCGAAGTTTATATTCAAATTCCAAGTGCTTTATCTGCAGTGTATACTCTAAAAATCATTAAAAATCAATGTCAGTGTCTCTGTGAGCTGAGAAAATTAAAACTTGCCCTGAAGCTTCATAGCATAGAAGGACTTGGCGATTCAAAACCAGGCAAGAGCTTCACCCTCAGCCTTTCCTGTAACTATGAAATAGCATAGTTAAGGCAAAATGCAGATAAACAGTCAAGGCATTTTTCTGTTTGTATACATTAGTGTTTTCTGAAAATTGGAGATGTGGTAGAGCAAAAAAAAAAAAAAAGTCAATGTCAGTGTTACCATAACATCTTTTTAGAGCGATTTTTGCACCTCTTCCCCCACCCCCTGCCCCCCCCCCCCAAAATCAAAATCAGTTCCTGCAAGTAAAGGACATTCAGTGGTGACCACATTGGAGGAGGTGGTCTCTCCCTCCAGGAGCACCGCGTGGCCGTAGGTGGGGTAATCGATTAGGCTAAGTGGGTCATAAGTTTTCTTCAAATTAGAAAATACTCTTCAGATGTCATGTATTCCTGTGTGTCAGCTGGAATAACGCGGTGGAACCTAATCTGGTGAGAGGAGAGGCTGATGGCCGCCCCTGGCACTGTGGCCTCCACAGCTGCTGGTGCCTGCCCCAAGGCCAAACTCTGGAGTCACTCTGCTACGAGGATTAAGCGAGGCATAGTTTTAGGCTCAGGGTTTAGGTTTCAACTGTCTCTCCCCATGTGTCTGGCCTCTCCCATTTGCTCCTGTCTCAGATGTACCCCGTGAAAGCCTAGAAACATTTGGCCAAGGACCCCTGGTGGGACGAGTTGTGAGTGGTGGCTGGTGGTGGCGGGATGGCCGTCAGAACTGTGGCTGTGGAGAAGTAAGATCCTGCTTCTCGTCATTGGGGGCCCTCCTGCTGCCCCATGTCCTGTCATCGCCAGGGTCGGGGCCACTGCCCGCTCTGCCTTTAGTGCAACTTTCTCTTTCACTAGCATTTCACTGCAGAACTCCTAGAGCTGAAGGAGAAGAAAAACGAGGGGCAGCCTAACACTGCATGTTGCTGTCCTGACATACCTACAGCTTTATATCCTGTGCTTTTTTTACCCAGAGAATTTTTATTGATTTCATTCATATCACCATTTCTCAGAACTGTAATTCAGATCCCCTCTGACTTTGCCCCCATAATCAGTGACAAGCCACAGTGGAAGTGAAATGATGCTGAACTGTGGTGCTCTCAAAGGATGTCTACATTTTGTACAGGCTCCCCAGGTCACTTGCATGCACATTCATATTTGAGAGGATCAAGTGAAGGAATTAAGGTTTCTCTTATTGCAACTGAGTACCTGACTTTTTTAAAAAATGAGCTGGTGATTCTTAACCTAAAATTGCATTACTATCAGAGAAAAGCCTGTATCTAAAAGATGGTTTGTGTTTTCCACCGTCATTGAGAATCGATCCTAATCAGGCCTTCCTTTGATTCTCGATAGCCCCACCTTCCACACAGGGCTAGGAGGGTAGGAACTTGTCCTTCCGTTGCTATCCCCGGCACCTACAGTACCTCACATAAACCTTGTGCCCAGCAAGTGATTTGTGAATGATAATCCTAGCTTTCACTGTGAGGAAAAGTCTTAAGTTTTGGGGCTTGTAAAGGGAAGGAGAGTCCAATTTAAAGCACTGCTCCAGTGATTGCCCCATTGCAGGCTATCAAGACCCTTTTTTCTTAGTACCTTTGCTTAAGCAAACTAGCAGCAAGCAGAGTGAAACTAAAGATTATTGAGCTTAATTGACTGGCTGCTTGGTAGCTTTTCTGACAAGAAGTTAAGTTGGAAGATGGCCGTGGTAGGACTCTGGCATTGTAAGTGACTTCCTTATGGAAACACCTAGGCGCCCAGTTGCCGTGGATAATTAGGGGTATATTTTATTGTCTGTCAGAGTCCTTATTGAACTTCAAAGTCCCCATGTGGGTTCTTGTGGACACAAATTAGATTTGGTTATACTAATCTAGCTGGAAGGAAAGACTTTGAACCACAGATAATTACTTTTTCTGGGAAACAGTGAGTATGCATTTTTATTCTTTGGTCATGTTTTGATGCCTCAGCACCTAGAGCATTCACAGAGAAATCCTAGATTATTTAAGGTTGTGCAAAGAGGGGCTGAGCTGGGACTGGGTCTAGAAACTAATGTTGCCTGTGGCATTCTTGATCTTACCTGAAGAATTTGCAGATTTTCATAGAGTGTACACATGTGCATGATAAATTCCAGGCATGGTGAGATAAACATGTTCTTTTTCAGATTTCCCCCCTATATTCATTATAATTGAAGGCACTGCATGTATTAGGCACCTCGTCCCAGAGCTCTTAGAGAGCTCCAGGTGGTAAAGCGCAGGGTGAATAAATCTGCTTCCCTGGCTGCCCAAGGAGCAGTGGGCACAGCAGCATGTGAAACACGTGAAATCAAAATATTTCCTCGATAAGGGGCTACTGTGTTGAATTTTAAAGGATAAGCAGAATTTAGAAGAACTAGAAGGCTCGATTCAGCAGGGAGAGAGAGCCCGTGACAGGACAATGATGGTGAACAGCCTGGCCTGTTCACCGTGAGCAGGCAGGACCATGGGCACAGGAGCTGACGGCCAGTATAGTCAGGAAGGGAGGCAGGGCTGGGTTTGAATGACCTGTGGAGATTATAAGAAGCCACAGGTCTTGAGCAGAATGACATACTCAGATGCACATTTTCGGAAGATGAGTGCAGAATTGGAGCGGGTGGGTGGAGGGAATCAAGCCCCCACCTGGGCGGCAGGGTGGGTGAAGCTGAAGCCTGAGCATGCAGAGCTGCCCTGTGACATTGCAGAGTTAGGTCTGAAAGCCTGTGTGTGAGGAGGGAGGAAAGACGGTCGGTCTACTATGACTCTCACTGGTGGTTGGGCACATGGATGTACTTTTGAGCAAGAAAGGTACAGGAACAGAGCAGAGGAAGAGGTACGGCCCAGTCCAGGTATGTTCAGTTAGTGGGTCCTCTGGGTGTTCATATGGAGAGGCCCCAGCAGTTACATAGAGAGGTCAGGAGAACAGGAGAGTGGATAAGAGGTGGAGATTTGGGAGCCACCAGCATCTTAGAGATCCTGTAGCCCATTCATTGGAATAATCCCCCCTCCCCACCAGGGGAACCCAGGAAAGCCAGAAGCTTCTTGTTGGGTAGGGAAGGAAGAGCCCAAGGAGACAAGTCCAGATAAGGTAAGAGGACAGCTCCAGGGGTGCCCACCGAGAAGCGCTTAGCGAGAGGTGCACACTCAGGCTACTTCCCCACTCAGGGTGGGTTTGGCCGGCTGTTTTTATTCTGTATAACAGGAAAATCAAGTTAGCTGCTCTAAACCAGGTAGAACTCTGCCGCCAAAGCAGCTGAAACTAGAGGGGCATAAACATGCAGCTCCTGGTCAGCTTCGTGTTGTCATCGAGGACCTGAGCCCTTGTCATTTTGCTCTGCCACCTTCAGCACATGGTGTCTACCTCGTGGCCCAAGGTGGCCACTGGGGCTCTGGCCCTTAGGTCTGCATTCCAGGCAACAGGAAAAAAGCCAAAGAAGAGCATCTCTTTGCTCCTCTTCGCCACCCAGCCTTAGTGAGACAGCTGCAGAAGAGCATTCCATGCTCAGTTGTGAT
Source organism: Talpa europaea (assembly GCF_964194135.1). NCBI lineage: Eukaryota > Metazoa > Chordata > Mammalia > Eulipotyphla > Talpidae > Talpa > Talpa europaea. The sequence goes on from NC_140068.1 coordinate 138,080,211, forward strand.
TTGGTTGTGAAGAGTAAGCTAGGGGTAAGCTGGTGATTTATGGTGAATTCTCTATAGCAGCTCCTTCAGTTGATAGGCGTAATCACCGGTTCCCATGTATTTTACTCTAAGCATTTTGGTCACGTGTGGCACAGCAGTGAGGCGTGTTATCTGTGCACAGGGTTAGTTTTGGAGGCCAGAGCAAAAAATGCATGGTCTGAATTTGTGCTGCTGGAATTGAGAAAATAAACTAGTGTTTAATCACCCTGCAGCAGTGGGTGCTCTGGAGGGTTATAGGTTCCACATCACAGGACACAGAGTCGAAAGCACCCCTCAAGGATCAACTGTTTGTGGAGCAGATAACAAGGCACATATTTGAGGACATGGAGGATGAAAGGAGAAGCGGGAACGGCTCAGCCCCACTGGCCTGCAGTGCAGAGCTGCTTGGACCCTTGGTGGTGGCAGCGGCTTCTGTCCTGGGGAGGGGCTCAGACAGGTGTCCCAGAATAAGATCAGCTGAAACAAAGGGGCTATCATTTTCTTTCTCTCTCTCTCTTTGTTTTTTTGGTCTTTGTTTTGTTTCTTAATCAACTGTTTTGCCTGCCTACTGAGAACAATCTTATCTAACATGGAATAGAACGGTAATGAGGCACCAGAATAGAAGTTACTGGCCAGAATGACTGAATGAGATATAGTTTTAGAGTAAATTTTAATAATTTTCCTTTAAAATGTTTTGCTATAAAGAAAAATGTATATTAACATAGGCTATTAAAGTGGTGGCATTAAAAATAAACACTGGCAACCAGAAACAGATCTCACGAACCTCATGTTTATTTCCTGTTTCTGCTGTAACAAATGACCACAAGCTGTGTCTTAAAACAATGGAAATGTCTTCTCTCACAATCATGGAGGCCTGAAGTCTGACCATGCTCTCACCCAGGCTCCAGAGAGGCCTTCCTTCTGGCTGCCCGGGCTCCCGTCATCCTCGGCTGGTGGCAGGGTCACTCCAAGCTCTGTCCATCTTCACGAGGCCATAGCCCGTATCCCTCCATCTTCTCATTCACTGTCTCTTGTGAGGACGTCTGTTCTTGGATGTAGGCACCCCCCCCCCCAACCCCACTGTGAGCTCATCTTGAGATCCATAACATGGTTCCGTTCACAGGTTCCGGCACTAGGCTTTAGACGTCGTGTGGTGTGGCATCACCTGGGAGGAGTGCGTCCTCGTGGGAGTAAACAGAAGGGCGCATCTGTGAAGTTTGTGTTTGCTTTTTTGGGGAAGAGTAAATCTGGTTTTGTTTGATTTACCTTCGCTGATTGCTTATCCTGGAGGCAACCAGGCTTAGGACCCTGCCTGGAGACTGGGGGTTCTGAGATGCTCCTGAAGGGTTCTCGCCGCTGGTGGCAACAGCGGCCTTGATTGTGTGCGTGTGTGTGCCGGGCCCTGCTCTGAGCATTTCACATGTTTTACTTCTCTGTGAAGTCTCACTAGCTCCTTTTTATTAATGACCAAACTGACAGGCATTCCTGGTGACCTAGGACTTGAGTCCAGCATCTGAGCTTTGGAAGTCTCAGCGCCGTCACCACTAAGTTCAGTCCCTGGCCAGGGAGCTGACCCACATACAGTGCAGCAGACGTCTCCTATCTCACCCGCTGCTCCCCTCAGCAACAGTGTATTTCAGTCAGTCCGCCTGCTCTGCTCCACATTCTGTCTCTGGTGAGTCCTCTCACCCCCCACACCTCTGACCTATACCCCAGTTCTTCTATGCAAAAAGAAAAGAAAAAAAGACATGACTAAACAAGCTTAGAGAGATGAAGTGATGTGCCCAAGATCACACAGCAGGAATGGGAGGGAGCAGGTCAGATGGGGTTTCCATTAAACCCCTCAGGTGTTAGGGGAAGAGTTAGCAGGTGGGAAGTGCTGCTTATACTTGGTACTAAGAACAGTGGGGAGAGGACTCACAGTGTGACCTTTCTCTGTGGATGTGTGTGAGAGGCAGCTCTGTGCTGATTGCTAAAGGAACCAGGACAAAAGATTCCATCCTCTGCCGTCACACGGACAGGCGTGTGCTGTAAACAGGCGTGGGGTCTGGGCCTGCAGAACCTGGAGTGGCGGCCGGGTGTGCACATCTGCGTGTGGAGAAGCTCTCTGGGCCTTGACTCCCGCCTCAGCTTAGGAACAGTGTGTAGCACCTACTGCCTGACCGTGGAATGTGCCTTGTCCTTAGTGACGAGCTCCACGGAGGATTGTTTCATAATTTAGGGAGAGCTTAATGGAACCACAAAATAACAGGTACCTTTCCCTCCCCTTGCACCTCCTTATGGTCTTGATCCCGTCATCTAAATAGAACCCTCCAAACCCCACAGTGTGCAGGGCGGTCAGGCCCTTGGAAGAGAGGAAGGTGGGCGCTGTCTTTGCAGAAGGCTCCCCGTCTTCCTCAGGACTGAGGCTGTCTCTGCACTTGGGGAAACGAGCCCCTCAAAGGCCTTTACCACTGGGTCTTGTTAACTAGAATGTCTTTTCCGATGCATCAATTTTAACCTTTTTTTTTCCCTTGTGGAACAGGGGAAAAAATCCCATTGTACTGATACAACTTACCTATTATTGCTTTCTTCTTTATAGGATGCTGTGACATTCCAGTCACTCCATCCGCAAAGTAGATGTGCCCTCATTTATGTCTAACTTTGCAAGAAAGCATTTATAAGTTTATACTCAAATTTAAAAATAATGTTCATTGCTCTGGCCCGGGAGGCCCCCTGGGGTACTTTGTGTAGCGGGACGCTACAAACATCCATGCAAACACCCCTTTCTCCTGGCCCCTGGCCTGAGCTCTCAACTTCCTCTCCTGAGGTCGCGGTTCCTGAGCACAGCTGATGTGGCTCTTCCCAGGGCTAGCTGGACTTCACAGCCTGTGGGGGGGCGGGGAGGGTCTTGTGCATGGCTACGTGGGGTGGTTTTTAAGAAGCGACTTCTTTATTGACGTGACGTCGCTTTATAACATTATCTAGGTCTCAGGTGTAGGCACTCGGGAACCGGCGTCCTGGTGTACTGCTTCCTACTCATCATAAGAAAATGATGCTGTTGTGTGCGCATTGGGGTGAGCTGGAGGCACAGCACTTGCGTGGGGTGTGGGAGGGCGTTGTGTTCTGGGGCCAGCCCTGCCCTTGATGACTGACTTGTGTGGCTGTTGCGGTGCCATCAGCAAGTCCCCTTTTGTTACTTGAACGGAGTTGCTGACAGATTCATTTGTGTTTAAAAATACTGCCGTGGTGTGGACAGGGTGAAATTTGGAATGTGGATCATGTGGCAGACGAGGAAGAAGGGAGCAGGGGGGCTCTGGTGGCAGCGTCAGCTCTCGTTTCATGGACAGCAACAGCACCCCCACCCACCCGAGACCCCAGCCTGCTTGTAAAGGGCAGCAGCAGGATAACAGGGACTGGAGTTCAGAGTTTAAAACTCGAAGGAAGGGAGCCACATAAAATATATACCCGCTTGTAAAGACTCGCAGTGTGCCGTTTGTACATCTGCGGAAGCACCTGCTGGTGGGCATCTCATGTTAACGAGGCCTGCTTGCTGACCGTGTCTGAGAACTGTTGGAAAGAGGGCCGGGTACAATGTGCAGGGAATGGGAGGCTGCCTGTCTTTTCTCTGTCCCAGAGCACTTCAGGTCTCTAAATATGTACAAAGGCTTCAGGCAGAGGAAGGAGAAGTGCCCCGCAGCACTAAGACAATGCAGTACGGTCATCGGGGACCTCTACCCCCTTGTCTCGCTCTGAATTTAATATAGTGCACATTTTCTTAAAAAGTAATATTCAGAGTTCTGAGTACTTGTTTTTTAAAAAAAAACTGTTTACTTGTTAAGGATGTGAACTCTACATGGTAACATTTTGCTGAAAAAACTTGATGTGGGGTTGCTGGCTCTGGGTGGATGGGTGGGCCATCAAGAAACTGGACAGATGCATTGTAGCAGCTGTTTTGTCCTGGTGGTGGAGCTAAGGGTTGGTTTTTTTTTTTTTTTTTTTGACATTCTCCACATGTTATCACTTTAAAAAAACGTGTTCACTGAGATTGTGGGAAAATTGAAGTACGTTCAGTCATTGTGCACGTACTGAATGCCTGTTCTCTGCCAGGACAGGGGAGACAAAGACTAAAACCCCATTCCTGTCCTCGAGGAGCTCGGCGCTGAGTGGCTTGGGGGTGGTGGACCTACCTGACCTGGTGATGGCACAGGCCCTGGAGATTGACCAGGCTCCTGCTTGCTTGCCTCCCTTTTCTTCCTGCGCGTGACCCTGCTGCTCTCGGCTGCTGGTGTTCCTTCCCAGGCCAAAGTGAGATGTTCGGGCAGCATCACCACCCACCACCACCCCCCCCCCGCCCCTGCCCCCACCACCACACACACACACACACACACACACACACACACACACGCACAGATGATGTGCAGTGATGAGCCGGGCGAACCCTTCCCTTGCAGGCACACGGGTCTGATGCTGGTCCCTCCTTCACCTTTCCTTCACTGCGTGTCGTCCGCCGTTCCTTCCAGATCATCTGAGATCTGCTTGAGAAATGGCCTGTTGGCTTTACAGAGTGCCAGAATGAGGCCTCCCTGTGTATTGTGAGTCTGGTCAGGAGGGGGACGCCTCTGGGGCTCCGCACAGTGGGGACTCTGATATTGTCAGCCTGAGGGAAAAACAGGCCTCTTCTGTGTAGGCGGACACCCACAGAGAACACTGGAAGGCCTGGCTTTGCTACAGAAGGGGCGGAGGTAAGGCAGTCTTCAGATGCTAGGAACAAATCTTTTAGTGAATGAAATGCGACTTGCTTTTATTCAAGCTGTTTAACAAAAGTAGTGGGGCACCGTAAGGAATTCTGGGGCCTTCGGGGGCCTCCTTTCCTTTCACTCCCCCTCCCTCCCTCCTTCCCTCCTCCCACCTCCCACTCGGGCCCACTCACGGCCTCTGCATCCCAGACTCCTGCCTTTAGGTCCTGCTGTGCTGGAGTAACTCGGGCCTCAGGCTGCTGTGATGGAGGGACTCGGATGGCCCTGGGGTGGGGCTGTCTCTTCCCTATGTGGAAACTGGTCTGGCCTCCCAGTCTCATCAGGACGTGGCCTGTGGGAAATCTCTGTTTTGTGTGTTCCAGCCAGAAGCCAACAGCTCTGTGGCTTTTACTATTCCATAGGCAAGAACCAGAGAGGCCAGTTGTTAACAGGGACTTTCTAAACTTTCCATGCAGCCTCCATACACGCCCACGGGTGCGCTTAGCAAAATGCCCTTATGATTCAGCGTCAGGTCAGTTCTTGGGCTTGATGACACTTAATGATGTGGGTGAAGCATAAAGGTAGAAGCCTTTACCTAACACCGGTTTTGGTGACCTTGCTGAGATGCACAGGCGCACTGATGAGTGCTGCGGAATGACAGGTGCAGCCATCACTAACACGGGCTGTGTTGCAGGCCCTCCGTGTTTATCGAGGACAAAGCGGTGGACACCCTGGCTTACCTCAGCGACGGGGACGCCCGGACTGGACTGAATGGACTGCAGCTGGCGGTGCTGGCCAGGCTAAGCTCTCGGAAGATATTTTGTAAGAAGAGCGGACAGCCCTATTCTTCCAGTAGAGTTCTGATCACAGAAAATGATGTGAAGGAAGGCCTCCAGCGCTCTCACATCCTGTATGACCGAGCAGGTAAGCAGCTGAGAGGGGGAGAGAGTGAGACCTGATGGAGGTGGGCTGGGTCCGCCAGTCTCGTTGCCCGGACTCCGCCGTGTGGGCCAGAGGTGCATGTGGCTCTCAGCGGAAGCTCCTGGTGAGCGGCAGAGTTGGCCTCCAGGAGAGCCTGATTCCGGGACCCGCTTCCCAGCCTTTCTTATCTCAGGGGTCACAGAACAGAAGCTTCCCTCCTAGAACGGACAGGAGTTTTCAGGTTGAAGTGGCAGCTTCCCACTTACTTGGAAGGTAGATATTTTCCCATTCCTCTCTGGTAGCACTTCCAGAACACAGGCGTTTTTCAGCGCCCATGCTTTCAATTACCAGTGCGCTTCTGCGGTGGTGAATGTGGGTAACAGGCTTGGCAATAGTGACTTGTTTTTACTTAATGAGAATAAAAATCCTTAACTTCTAGGTTCTCTACTAAAAATTAAATTCACATCGATCTTGATGCTTTTGTAATAATAGCTTTTCATTTTTTTTAATTTTATATGTATTTTACATCATTCTTCATTTTTGTACAGTGTATGCTTTCTCTTCTCAGGTGCAGTCCCCTGTGCTCTTCCCTCCCCGGTTTTGATCCCTTCCCCCCCCCCCCCCCCCGCAGAATGTCTCTGATTTATAGTTGCTTGTTGATTTTGTTTTTTAATTTATTGTAATTATTTTTCTCTTATCCCTTATTTGGTTCCCCTACATTCCAAAAATACTAATTTTGCTGTGTGCACTTATCTGTTTTCCTAAAGCTGATTTACAGATATCAGACTTGATATCAGCTCTTATTAAATCCATGCCCTGGCAACATGAAATGTCCACGGTGCCCACATTTTTCTCTTTTTATAAAAGAGGTGGGTGATGATGAGAGAACCCAGTAGATCTACAGGACTTCTGGGCTTGACGATTGTGTGATTCTGGATGGGGCCATGTTGTAACTGGAACAGAATTTCCACCCATTGCAAAGCTCTGCCAGAAAAGGAAGTTGATAATTGAACATTCCAGTTACCACGCCCGCCATGCCACTTCCACACTATTTCCAGAGGCTTTTTGATGGGGAGCACTTCCTGAGTAGAGAAGGGGTGGAGGATCTTAAGAACCCCGGTGGTTCTGGCTCTGCCATCTGATGAGTGAGCAGAACACCTGCGCAGCCTTGGGCAGAGGGCGACTGAAGCTATGATCTTGGTGTGTCTCGGCTGCAGTGGGGCCAAGGAGCACCGGGATCCAGCAGTCCTGCCTCTCTCCTGGCCTAATACTCCCAGCAGGGTCCCCGTGGCACCTCCCAGCACCTGAGGTGCTGGCGCTGTCTGTCACCCCAAGTCATGGGAAAGCTCAGGAGTCTGGAAAACAAGCTTTCAGGACAGCGCTTTGCTTTACTCTTAGTTAAATACGAGTGCTGGAGATAGGAACAAAATTTAAAATTTAAAGGGATTAAAAATAGCCCAAAGGCTGGAGCCTGCACTGTAGTTCTCCACCTTCTGTGTCCTCACAGACACTCTGCAGGGACCCACCAGGACTGTTATTCCATGTCCTGTCAGACTGTCAGTTTAGAACCACCATGTAATGTCAGTTCATATAGATATAAACATCTTTTTCTAATTCTCAAAATAATTAGGGGACAGGAGAGAATGTCATTGCTCTTCTATTAGCTCCATTGCCGGGATGACAGAACTTGCCTGAGTTCACAGAGCAAGGTGGGAAACTTGTCCTCAGATCTAGTCTGACTGGATTGGGACGGGTCCCTCCCCAGCCCCTGGCACCTCTGTGCCAACCCCAGAGTCCCAGCCCCCGCTGCCTCTGCACCAGCCCCCCACCTCACCAATGGTGCATGCTGCCCGCACCGTGTGTGTGCCCAGCCTCACCGCAGTGCATGCTACCCCCACTGTGTGTCAGACATGGCCAGCCGAAGGCCCCTCCTTCTAGAGGCTGAGTTTCATCATGGGCCATGTACTGTGGGGTCACTGGGTCCACCCTCTGTGCTGTCCATGGGGTGTGGGGCTGTGGCGGACCCCGCACTGTGTAAGTTCCATGTCTGGGTGGCCCACTGCCACACTGTCCCCTCCAGGGTGGCTCCATCAGCCCTCACACAGTTTGGGTCCTAGAGAGTCGTGCTCTTACTGGCCTTGTTCCATAAACGGGTGAGAGAAGTGTTGCCCTAGAAACCTGCCAGCTTAACCTTGGGCCTTTGTAATGATGAGGCCAAGAGCCCTCCACCCCCAGAATCTTAGTGATGTCTTCATGTCATCTCATATGGAGTTGCCCACTTGGTGGGATCCAATAGCTCAGATTTTTTCTGCATCAAAGGGAAGAAGTTTCCGAATGAGAGCAGTTGCCTGCCGTGCACTGAGGTTAGGGTTCTACTCTGGGAAAAGCACAGCTGGAAGCGAGCAGGGAGCTTGCTGACAATGGTGTTCCTAGGGGCCCTGCCAAGCAGGCCGGCGTGAGTAGCACTGAGCTGAGTCGGCTCACAGTCCATTTCTCAGATGAGAAACTGAGGCGCGAGCGCATCCATGATCTGCCTGTGGCGTTCAGACCAGACCACCAGGCCTGGAACGGTGTCCTCGCCACACTGCCTTTCAGCATCGATGCCCAGCTGAGGTGGGCGCCAGCGAGCAGCCTTGATGCGGGGAGGTTCGCTGCCATCTCCTCTTTTACATGTGGCAGAAGGTGAAGTACGCACGGCTTCTCTGTCCCCTTTGCATCTCTGTGCTGGTGGAGTCTGTACTGCCCAGTCCTCATCCACATCCAGCCTCAGCCCGGAGAGGCCTGGGCCTGTGGAGGGGGCATGTGAACCAGTCAGCCCGTCTCTGGTGTTGTGACTTACTGAGGCAGCCCTGGAGCAGGTGGCATCTCAGTCTGTCCACCTAGGTGGCTGGGACCCTGGATCGGCCCTCCTCTGACGTGGAGAGGTGCTCAGGGCCCCATGGGCAGCCTCTCGGGTCTCCCCATTGGCCACCCTCTCCCTCTGAAGGCGGACTGCCACTGAGTGGTGTGGTCCCTGGCAGGCCTCCTTCCCGGGGCCCAGGAGCTGTGCAGAGCAGGTCACGGTCTTGCTAATGCCTGCGGCTAGCTGAGGAGCACAGGCAGGAGTTTCTCTGTAAAGTCTGATGCTAATACAATACCGCCCCCAGCTTCTCATGGGGAGGGTACCCTGACTTTGGGCCTCTGGAAGTGGAAGATAAGATAGTGAGATTTGAGCAGATGCAGATGTTTAACTGTAATTTTCTCTCCTTAAATGCATTTCTGAGAAACTGCTGTTCACTGGGCATCCAGGGTAAACATGGGGCAGGCCTGAGGGTGGAGAGGGGCTACAGAACTGGAGGGGGCGAGCTGTGACTCCATGTCAGTCCTTCTGGGACCAGCCACACAGGTGTCCCCACCCGGGTTTAAGGGGCGGCGGGCTTCACATACCACAGAGGCAGCTGGCAGTGACAGTGGGGAGCAAGTGGGCCGCCGCAGCTGTCCCTGCCACTTGATTCTGTGCCAAGGGCTCCGGCCAGGCCCAGGGTTGATATTCCTCGCATTGATAGTGGGGTACCTGGCGGATCCACTGGGTCTAGAAGGGCCACCTTGGGGAGTGGATGTCTGCCTCTCCCGAGCTCTGCTCACGCCCGCATGGACAGCGCGTTCCCTTGGCTCCTGCTGCAGTGGGTCTGCTCACCCCACGTAGACCCCACGCGGGACGCTTGCCACCAAGTGAAGTAGAGGTAGGGCTGAGGGGACCTCCGTGAGCCGCGAAGGCCCCTCCTGCCTGCGGGCTGAGCGGGCGCTCTGCGCTTCCAGGGGAGGAGCACTACAACTGCATCTCGGCGCTGCACAAGTCCATGCGCGGCTCGGACCAGAGCGCCTCGCTCTACTGGCTGGCGCGCATGCTCGAAGGCGGGGAGGACCCGCTGTACGTGGCGCGGCGGCTCGTGCGCTTCGCCAGCGAGGACATCGGTGAGTGTGCGGGGAGCACCTCAGGGAGGGGGCGGGCGGGGAGCACCTCAGGGAGGGGCGGGAAAGGGCTGCGCTCCGATGCTGGCGCGAAGACCCGCGCGGGCAGCTCGGCGCTTCCCTTCTCGCTGTGTGTGTGGCTTCGGAGCGTTCCTGTGGCTAAAATCACCATTTTCGGTTTTTTCTGTTCACGATTTTACCCACCTGAGTATGAAAACAAGAAATATTTTAAATTTGCTTCGCAGTCGGTTGCATAGCTTTTCGTCGGCTACGCCTGAGGTGGATATAGACGATTCTGGATGTAATTTGAAAGATCAGAAAAGCTTTGGTGTTAGTAAATGTCTTCTTTCGTGGCTGGCTTCGTGTCCTTGCTCCTTGGTGGTGCACACGTTTCTCCTGCTGGAGATCGTGTCACCGCAGGGAAGCGGTTCTGGACCCACGGGCAAGGGCGCAGAGCATTCCAGAACGCGCACGTGGGCGGGTGGGGAGGGCACGTTCTGACCCCTCCTCTGTCTCCGGCAGGACTGGCCGACCCCTCCGCGCTGACACAGGCGGTCGCGGCCTACCAAGGCTGTCACTTCATCGGCATGCCCGAGTGCGAGGTACGCCGGCTCGCGGCCGCAGGCCTGCCTCCGCGGGGCGGGCTGGGCCACCGACGCAGCCGCTCGGCCCGCGGCCCCCATTTGGAAGCTTGCGCTCTTGAGGGGGCGGGCCCGAGGTCTCAAGGAGGCGCTGTCGTCGGTAGATGTCCTGAGCTCAGGGCTTTTGGGGCACAGTGTGGAAGGTGCCCCACAGGGAGTCTGCAAGTCAGCCCTGCACAGAACAGCCTCCTATTTATGTTTTATATGTTGGGGTTTTAAGACAAATTTCATTAAAAATTGTTAGCTCCAAAGAGAAAAGGAGCAAACCACTCGTCTGCGCAGGGAGCCGTTCTCTCCACCCCACGGGTTATGTAGGTGAAGGGCGCTCTAAGGGCCCCGCGGGGGACGCCCTCGCAGCTCTGCAGAGTGGCCGCCCGGCCCTCCTAACCCGGCGTCTCCCTGTGCCTGCAGGTGCTCCTGGCCCAGTGCGTGGTCTACTTCGCCAGGGCCCCCAAGTCCATCGAGGTGTACAGCGCCTACAACAACGCCAAGGCCTGCCTGCGGAGCCACCAGGGGCCACTGCCCCCCGTGCCGCTGCACCTGCGCAACGCGCCCACGCGGCTCATGAAGGACCTGGGCTACGGCAAGGGCTACAAGTACAACCCCGCCTACAGCGAGCCGGTGGAGCAGGAGTACCTGCCCGGCGAGCTGCGCGGCGCGGACTTCTTCAAGCAGAGGCGCTGCTGACCCCGGGCGGGCCGAGAGCGTCGCTGTCCTCGCGAAGAGGGCCAGGGAGGACGCGGGGCGGCTGCCCGGTGGGAGCTCAGACACTTTGTGCCGGAAACGTGAGGGTCCCGGCGGAGGCCCGGTCGCCCCGCCGGTCGTGCCGCGCGCGCCCGCGGTGGTCCCGCTCACGGAACCCCCGGCAGCTTCGTGCAATGAATCAATGTTATAAGGAATTATCTATTTTGTCATAGTATTTAAGTCATATGTCATTTCAGAATTAAGTTCTGTAGGATTTTTTTTCTTTAAAAAAATGTATATTCTGGGTAGTTTCAATTGGTAAAAAAATGTAATTGTGATTTAATACTGCATAGTGTTTTGGGTATTTTTTTTATATGCAAAGGTCTTACAAGCCAATAAAACTATTTCAAAGTATCTTCACATCTTTCATGTCCTTCCCACCAGGGCTGCTGTCACCAGCGTATTTTGGTGGAAAAATACTGTGAAAGAAGAATTAGAAGATAGGGGCTCTGAGTTACAAGTGCTCGTAGCTTTGGAAATCAGCCTTAGGTGGGCCCCCTCCAGCTCCCTTGCAGCACCTTCCTGGAGGTGCCAGCCACTCACCTGTGGGCTCTGTTTCGGCCTGGGGGCGCTGCCCCTTCTTAGCGGCATCCTGGGGCCTCTGCCTTTCTTCTGAATGAGAACTCCTGTGCCTGACTAGTCTGTCCCGCCTGCTTGGCTTACTCCAGGGTTCTGTGCCACCCGTGCCTCCTGTGTTACCCATTTGCAGGGACAGTGTGATGGTGCTCACCAGCCTGGCAGGAAACCCTCCTGCAACAGTAAAGTTTTTCATCCTGAGACTCCCCACTTTGGTCATCCCAGAGCTTCCCTCCACCAGCACCTCACCTGACTGCAGGATTCTGAGCTTTCTCTGCTCAGGTGACACTCGTCCTTGAGCAGCTTTACAGGACAGGAGCAAGATGTCCTTAGACTGGAGAGTTGGGAAATGCATTCATCCTGCCTGCAGACTTAGTTCAGAAATGAAATGTCCATTATCTTAAGATGCTGTCAGGAAACTCTCAGACATTCTGACTGGTGGCCTCTGCGAGCTTCTGGGGTCTTCTCTCTGTTCCTGGTGTTCAGAACGTCCTCAGTGGCTTTTCTGGGCCCTTTCAATCTGGAAGTGTATTTCTTCGCATTCCAGTGAAGTTGGTGTTTACAGCCATGCAGTCAGTGCCAAGGCTGGCCTCATGCTGAGTGCACCATGTGGGCAGCTCGTTGGTGAGCAGGCGGTGCCAAAAATTAAGTGCTCATGAGGCGGTGTGGGAAATAGGACTTTAATGTCAGTTACTAAGTGCTAAGGAGAAAATAATGGGATGGAGAGGAAATGGTCCAGGCAGACCCAAGGATTTGGTGAGAGGAGCAAGTGTGCCATGGGGAATTGGGGAGGAGGGAGAGGAGTGTTGCCAGCAGAGGGCGCAGGGAGCACACAGGCTGGAGGAGGAGGTGTCCGATCTGTCCAGGAAGGAGACTCCTCTAACTGTACTGAGGGGAGGAGGTGGCCCAAGTTGAGTGGGTATGACCAGACCTTGGTCATGGCAGAGACCTTGGCTTTTACTCAAGGCTTCCGGGGAAGGCTGTCACGTGGGACTTAATTTTAGAAGGATCACTTGCTGTGGTGCTGAGACCAGTCAAGAGGCTACAGGTGGGAGAGGGGTGAGACTTTGCCGCCTTCCAGGGGAGGCGGTGACCTGGGGTTTGGTCATGAACATATGCACGGGGAGCACCACCCTGGGGGGAGATCGCAGGGCCTCTGCATCAGAGGATGGGACCGCGGCTGTCTCACTACCGAGGATGGAATAGATACCACCTTGGCTCTTAGATTTCATGGGCTCATTTGTGCAATCCTCATCAAGCCCAACAAGTTTTGACATGCACATTGCGAGGACGGGGCTTAGACCCCTGCCACAGAGTCGCGTCCTCACTCACCTGGTGGCCTCCCGGCTCCCGCGCGCCTGCGGGGACTCCTGGTCTGCCCTCTTGAACAGCCCTTGTTACTGCTCCTTTCCCGTCTCCCGTCCTCTCTTTTCTGGCAGATGCGTCAGCTTCATGTTTGCTGTCATCACCTTTAAATTTCTAAGAGCTCGCTTTCCTCTCTTCATGTTCGTTTTCTTGCAAAGGTTTGTGTTTATTGGCTGCTTTATGGCTTCTGCTTATCTCCTAGGGGTATTAAATTTATTTTGAAATGTCTCCCTACATACTACTGTCTTTCCTCCTGTGCTCTTTTGTTTTCTCAGTCTGTCCGGTAACTGGGTCCTGTGCTCGTGTGTAGACATGTAGACAGGAAGAGCGGACGGGAAGCTGGGAGCACAAGAGTGGGGGTAGGGTAGGGGGTGCCACCCTTTGACCTTGACCCTCTCAGAGGCATTTGTCCGAATCCCAGAAGCCCATTCATGTGTTCAGGGCCTCCCTCCAGGACTAGTCGGGACACGTCTGTCCTGCCCAGGGTGAAGCCTGGCTCCCTGCACTCTGGTTCCACGGGGTGGGGAGGAAGCAGCTGCCACAGCAGTCCACGTGCAGTATCCCATCTGATTTCTTTTTTTTTTTTTCTTTTTTAAGATTTATTTATTTATTTACATAAGCACTGGGTACAGTCAGAAGCGTGGGAGGGTGAGAGAATACACCAGAGCCAGAGCAGGGAGCAGAACAGGCAGAAGAACCGAAGTACACTGCTGAGGGGAGCGGGCGGCAGGAGAGGTCTGCTCGCCATGTGGGACCCTCCTCTGGTGGCCGGGGAGCAGCTGGGGATGGAACCAGCGCTGCAGAGGGTGCGGGCAGCTTCGCAGCCCAGTGCGCAACCGCTGCACCACCGGGGAGGCCTATCCCATCTGATTTCTGAGGTGGCTCCCAGGCCCTCGGCTCCCCCAGGGCCACTTCAGAGATCCTCCAGGGGCTTTGAGGAACGTACTGGGCAGGAAGGGACAGTGCAGGTTTTCTTATGACCCGAGCAGACGGGGTAAAGGAGAAGTCCTGGAGTCCTCAGTGGCTTTTCAGGTTTTATTTGGGATTTACCAGGTACACGGCAGGCAGGGGTGCCAGGGGGGCTGGAGGCTGGCAGGTCTGTCTACCCGTCCCCAGCAAGTCTTCATTCTTTCTGGGCTTTCCGGTGTTCTCTGGTGGCCCTGTTCTCTGCTCCTCTCGTTCTTCCGGCATCCACGTGACGCTGCCCTTATAAGCCCAGTCTCTTAGCCCAGGTGTACCCACTTACGCATGCCCACAACCGACTCCAGGTGCTGCCATCAGGCATGCATTCAGGACCACAAGAATCCATCATCAATCCTAATGGCAGGAGAGCAGAAAAGCCTGATATCATTTACTTACCCTACAAGGAGGTGAGGGTACCTGCCGCTGTCCCGGCCCGTGAGACAGGTGTCCTGTAGATGGGAGATTCTCGACTCTTCCCCTCTGGAATCTGCCCAGTAACCACTGGCCCTCATCCTTCCAGCCTCCAACGTCACCTTGTGATCACCTCATCTGTTCTCCCCACCTTAAGGGTTGATGGTTTCCAAAGGCTCATTACTGTAGTTTGGGGGCTTGGAAGGAAATGAAATCAGGGTGGGGTCCATCTTTCCTAACTAGATCGTCTTTACTAACATGTAAGATATTTAAGAGAATTGAGATATTTTCAGCCCACAACCTTGAGGCAGAAGCAGTTATGCCTCAAGTCCTGACAAGGCTGGGGCAGAGGGAACTGAGGGAACCCCAGATCTGTGACATAACGACCCTGTTCTAGAAGAAAAAAAATTCTACACGATCGTGTATACCCTGAGGGCCAAAGAGAACCGTCTGAAAAACCAGTCAAGATCACGTGTAAACAATATAGACCCAACTGCTTCCAGAGGACTCAGGAAATATACCAAGAAAAAGATTTTCTGTTCTTAATAACCTCCCACAAATAAACTAGTATTTTATAGGCAGGACTGATGTGAAGAACCTACCGTACAATTGACAGCAAAGAAAACTTGTACAAAAGTAGAGACAGACCATACTCCTAAACATGATCTGATTATAAACGTCATTTAAATGTTTTTAGAGTCCCATCCTGGTTGACACTTAGGATATGATCGGTGCATACTTGTTGAGTGAATGACAGAATGTATGTAGATGCCTTGAAATAGGCGCCCTTGCGCTTCTGTCCACTAGGGGACAGGCTCCGCCCTGCAGAACCAGCACCTGAGCTTCCACCTGAGGTCCCGCTGACCCGCCCTCAGCCACAGGGAGTTTCAGTGTTGGTGATGAAACTCCGATACTGAACAGTTTTTTAAAAGAACTTATTTTTGAAGAACTAAAAGTATATGAGATCTTTGTGCCAGAAGGTGTACCAAAAAATAAAGAGGAAAAAGCAACTTTGACTTTTGTTTTCAGCGATAACCACTGTTAACGGTGTACATGGGTGTTTTTTGAGATTCTGCATGCTTGCGTGTGTGTGTGTGTGTGCGTCTAAGAAATGACAGCACACATTATCCACCTTACAGCTTGCTTTTCACATCCTGGGTTAGTCTTCTAGGGTGTGACTTGGCTGCATACGGAGCACCGGGGGCCTCCCATTCCTGAGCTGCGGGACACCAGCTGGCCCATCCACACAGTCTCAGAAGCAGGGTGGGGGGGGCACCTCAGGGCCTCCATCTGCTTTCTTGTCCTATTTACCAGCCCCCTGGGCTGCACTGCCCTCCACTCTTTCCTGGACACCCTCTCCCTTGCTTAAAACCCACGTGTGGTCTTTCTCTGCTTTCAGCGCAGAATCAAGTTCACTGCCAGCCCTCGGGACTGCATGGCGTGGCCAGACCATCTCCTTGCCCCATGCACCTCTCGGCCCTGCCTCTCTGCCCACAGCCCCTTCCCCAAGTCTTTCAACCCTCATGCCAGTGACACCACAGGAATAGCGTGGAGAATGCTCTGGTTCGAATCCTGTCTGTGCTCTGTGCCCAACACGGGCTCCTGTCAAGTTTATCATGTTTTTTTTTTTTTTTAAAGACTTATTTATTTATGCATACAGGCCAGAGGTGTGGGGGGTGAGAGGAGTCGCCAGAGACAGAGTGGGGAACAGAACAGGCAGACTGACTGAGATACACTGCTGAGGGGAGCAGTGGGCAAGACAGGAGAGGTCTGCTGCACCCTGTGGGTAGCTCCCTGGCCGGGGATCGAACTCGTGCTGCAGAGGCTGGCGATAACTTGATATCAAGTGCTGTCTTTAACCCCTTCGCCACCAGGGAGGCCCTAGATTATGGTTCTTCACTTTCTTCTTCTGTAAAACAGGGATCAAAGTATGACCTCATCACAACAGGGATCACCTGATTTGAAACAGGTAGTGGCTTACAACAATGGCATGTAGTACGTGCTTAGGAAGGGCCAGTTGTCCCCCTTACTCATTCTTCTGACCTCAGCTCCAGCTCCTTAGGGAAGCCTTCTCTGGCCCCTGGGCCAAGTGGAGTTCAGAACTGGCTTGTGGGACTTACTGACGTGCAGTGACTTCCCAGGCCCCCGGGGCAGGTGAAGCTGTGCCACCTGACCTGGTGGGCCCCTGACCGGACTTCTCAGACTGCATGCTTCAGAAACACCCGGAGGCCTTGTGGAAACACCAGATTTCTGGTCAGTCACACAGCCACAGGACCTAAGGATCTGGGCTTCTAGTAAGTTCTCAGGTGATACTTAAGCTCCTGGTCCCTGCAGTCCTCACTCTGGGACCCTCTGTACGGCGCTGCACACCTGTCATCGATGTTCTGGAAGGCATTCTCAATGGCAAACTGACTCATTTCAGACCCAGAATAAAATGGCAGTGCTTCCTCATCTGCCTCCCCACCAAGTGCACTTCTCTTTCTTGCTTGCTCCAGCACATTCAGTGGCCCCTTAAAGGGTAAGTGAAAATTGTCAGGATTTTCGGCCCTCCCGCCATTAGCATTAATGATAGACTCCTGTGGTTCTATAGGTGTGCCTGGTGGCGGGCACCTGCAGTAGGGTGTGGGCACACCGGGCTGAGGGACTGGGCATATAAGGGCGGTGTCATGGGGATGCCAGCAATAGCAACGGCAGCAAAAGCAGCAGCAGAGAAGAGCCCTCGAGAGAATGCCAGAGAGCCGGAGAGCCCAGAAAAAGTGAGGACTAGCCAGCCTCCTGGCCCCGGCACCCCTGTCTGCCGTGTACCTGGTTGCCGCACTACAAATGATGTAAAAAGCTCAATATAGCCTGAAAAAGCCACCGAGGGCTCCAGGACTCTCCTTTATCCATCTGCCCGGATCATAGAGATCCCGCTCTGTGTGTTGCTGGCGCTATACCCCTAAATCTGTGAGGGGCCCGAAGTCTCTGTGTCACCTGGGCCTCTCCCCTTTTGCTCCCCACTTTTTAAAGATTTATTTATATGCATACAAGAGCTGGGGTACAGGCCAGAGGTGTGGGGGGCAGAGTGTGAGAAGATTCACCAGACACAGCATGGGAAACAACATACAATACAGATTGACCAAAATAACACTGCTGAGGGGAGCAGCAGGTGAGACAGGAGAGGTCTGCTGCACCATCTGGGTAGCTCCCTGGCGGGGATCGAACTTGTGCTGCAGTGGCTGCGGATAGCTTCATAGGTTGTATCTTAATCCCTTGTGCTACCAGGGAGACCCTGCTCACCACTGTTATCCCTCAGTCCTTGAAGCAGCAGCTGCTGGCATTGTCTGCGGCTGGCTTGGGTCACCCACACCTGCAGTGAACAGCGAGGCAGCCAGCCACAAGTGTGAGCCAGGCTGAAACCCAGAGGAAAGAGGAGGCCTCACAGAGCACCCCACGGACAAGGGAGGCTGATGGGGTGGGGAGCAAGTCAATTTTGAGCAAGCCAATTTCTGTACTTCTCACCTATTCTGATTAACTTTCATTGAAAACACACTTGACTCACCTGTTCTTGCAGAGGAACGGCTGCGCGGCCCTCCCCTGGCACCCGCAAGCCTCAGCGGCCTCGCCTCTGCCTGCTATCCTGGTGAGTGGGAACAGTCACAGTGAAAGCAAGATGTCCCTGCTTCCGTCCCGAGCACCAGAGGGCCCTGCTAGCCCTGGACATGGGCTGCCGTCCCTCCCGCTGGCCACACTCCGCTTACGAGCCACGTGCCCGAGCGAGCAGCCAGGTCCTCGCCCATCCTGCCTGCAGGTGGGGCTCACCCCTTGCAGCCCAGGACCACCTCGCTTCCCTCGGCAGCACGGGGGACCTGATTGGACCCCATGTTTCTTCTATTATGAATTTTTTGAAATCCTACCCCACAATTCATCAAAATGGTGAGATCTTCATACATGTGAAAGTGAATATGTATATTTGGAATATATTTGGAAGTGCAAACTTATATATAGATACGGCTCTAATATACAGATGTGAAACAGATGGCAAAGATCTAGAAGATACATGTCACCAGACAGGGGAGGCCCCCAGCCCCACCCCTCCCTCCAACAGCACAGGTGGGTAAGCTGGGAGCCAGCTGGCCGCTGTCCCTGCTCCAGCTAGGAAGCAGGAAAGGGCTCTTGAGACCCCAGGTCAGGCCTGAAAAGGGGACTCCACTGACTTGGTGGGCGCAGGCAATGAGTCGGTGTTGGTTGATTAGGAAAGAGCAGGACAGAGAACCTGGGGAGGCCTCAGGCATGAGAGACACGGCAAGTGCGGGGCCTGGAGAGGCTTTAGGGCCGGGGCTGAGACCAGAGGAGCTACTCGATTTGTTATAGAGCAACCCCGATATTAAACGGGTTCCTGGCTGTGGGTCCTTACCCGCGCGCTTTAAAGGGACTTATGAATACTCTACTACAGACACACGCAAAAGGGTTAATAAAAGGTTTATTTACAAGAGAAAAAGAAATAAGGAAAATGTACAACTCAGGGAGAAAATAGGGAAATAAAGTCTTTAATGCGTCCTACCCGATCCCACGACCTGGAAACCCAAAGTCACCCTCAGAGCTGGCCTGACGCTGCGAGCTGGCGGAGAGCCAAAAATGGAGAGCCCCCAAAGCCCACGTGTCTACCTTTTGTATCCACCTGGCTGCTTAACCCCACCCTCGGGTCCCAGCCACCTTCCCTTTGGTGGTGATGGGATTTGGAGTTCCCAGTGTCTTTGGCTTTGGCCTGGGGTGGGGGTGGAGTCCACAAAGCCTGTATGGAATTTGCTTTGGGACATCCTTTTCCCCCCTAACAGATTGGCTGAGGAAGCAAGGAGCGTGGACTCTGCTGAAGCGCACTGGGCTGCTGGCTGTGAGCTCCGAGGGGCTGCGACTTGGGGTCTCGTAGGCTCCAGACGGTTTCCAGGCGAGCAGCTCAGGGAGGCCGGGCCTGCAGCTCCAGTGTGGACCTGCCTGGTCTCAGGGTCTGTGTCTCTTTCCTTCCAGGCCTGCAACTCCCTTTCTCTCCCCACAGCCGCCAGCTTGATAAGCCATGGAAACAATTCAGGGACTCACACGCTGGGGAAAATTCATGAAGAGAGATTATGGGCCAACGGAGCTACGGCAGCTGGTGTTGGGGTCCAGGGTCACCAGGTCTGTTACAGCTTGGTTACCTGCCCGTGGGAACGGGAAAATGGAAAGGCGGAAGAGCTGCAAAGTTCTTCCTTGAGTCCTGCCCTGTCGTTGTCCTGGTCCCTCCCTGACTCATGCACATAAATATAACCCCTCCCTGGGTATGGGTGTGTGTACTTAGCCACTACCCTAACCTTTAAGCACCCTCTCACCATTAACACCAGCTGCACACAGGCCTTGACTAAACCTCCCGCACCCCCTGCCCCCTGCTTGACAGATGATTCAAAAGTGACGAGACCCAGGCCTCCTGGGTGCCAGTGAGGGGCTCCCGTGGCTCCCCCACCTGTATATTAACGCGTTTTGGAGGCCTGGTGCTCGTGGAACCAGGTTACTTTCATCAGCTTGCTCGACCTTCAAGCAGGAAGGGAAGGGACGCCAGGGAGAGCCAGGGCCTTAACCCTACACTCCTGGTCATCTCCTCCCGCCATCCTGCCTGCTTCCTCTGAGGGAGAGAAAGGGTTTTGTCTCCTCCACCTCGCTGTTCTCCTAACAAGCAGCTGGTGATGGTGTTGCAATGCCCCGAGGGTGTTGAAGGAGCCATCAGGGAGAGGAGGCCTCAGCCCACTTCCTGCCAGGAAACTCCCTCTTCAGCCAGGTGAGTGTCACCAAGACCTCAGGGCAGACCTGGGAAGAGACTGGGGAAGGTGAGACAATACCTTGGAGCATGGCTGACTCCAGGGTGGGTGACAAACTGCCCAAGACTCTGGAGGAAGCCGGGCCATGAACGCTAAGTGTGGGATATTCCAGTGGGTTTCGCTAAAGCTCATGAAAAACTCAGACTGTCATCCTGCTCCACTCATTCATTCATTTATTCATTCATTCATTCATGCTTTAACAGCACAAAGAAAAGGGCCCCAAAAGCAGTAAATCCCAGAAGGGGCACTTGGCACACTTGGCTTCGCTGGTGGAAGGAGACGTCACATCTGGACGGGTCCCAACAACATTGGCCATCCCCAAGGATACCCAGGATCAGAGAAACAATAACCTTGACTCCCAGGAGAAAAGGGTATTGCTTAGGAGACTTTCAAGACCTAGACCAAACACTGCATGTGTCAGGCATCTTCCAGGCATTATTTTTACTCCTTTCCGGCCCGACAAGTAAGTGCCATTCGCTCAGTTTGACCAAGGCAGAGACTGAGGTTCAGAGCAGCAATGGTATGGGCCAGGGAGGACTTGAGGTAGGACTCAAGTGAGGCTCAACTTCAAACCCCTTGGTCTCCTCACAACCCCTCTTTACCACTAGGTGGGCAACATGGGGTGGGGACAGAGAGGGGAGCAGCAGCCACCCCTGGCTGCTTTGTAATGAGATGTCAAAAAATTATAGAAGAGGGCCTCCCTGGTGGCGCAAGGGGTTAAGACACAACCTATAGCTGTCCACAGCCATTGCAGCACGAGTTCCATCCCCAGCCAGGGAGGTGACCCAGAGGGCACAGCAGACCTCTCCTGTCTCTCCGCTGCTCCCCTCAGCAGTATATTTCATTGGATCTGCCTGTTCTGCTCCCCACTCTGTCTCTGGTGAATCCTCTCACCCCCTGCACCTTGGGTCTGTACCCCAGTTCTTGTATGCATAAATAAATAAATCTTTAAAAAAATTACAGAAAAGAAGGTCCTTCCCATTGGAATTTCATAGGACTGGGGGACAAAGACCCTCTCCTTTGCCCCCTCCCCCTTTACAAAATAGATTGGGGGCATTTTATTTATATTTATTTTATTTATGTTCTTTTTTTAAATAGCAAGGCTGAAGTCCCAAATTGTCAATAAGCAGCCAGTGGGCATGAGGGTGCCCTCGCCTGCCCCCTCCCCAGCACCTGAGGGGAGTCAGGCTGACCTGACCCCACGCCTCGCCGTGCCCACTCTGGCCTGCTCCGGCCAGCGGCTCATTTGTCATAATCCTAGGTTGCAAACTATGGAAACCCAATTTAGACGGGATTAGCAGCAAAGAAAGGGGGATTACTGGCAGCTTGAAGACACCGTAGAAATGGTAGGGTGCGGCTGGGCTCAGAACAACCTCGCTAAGGCAGGGAGGGCGTCCAGGCCGTGGGTCTCCCCAGGGTCAGTGGTTTCCTCATCCCCGCTTTCTTCATGAAGCAGGAAACACATTTTCACATCTTCAAACGTTATGAACAAAGACTCAGGGGGTGGAGTTGAGTGGGGCTCTTTTCCGTTGAGGGGTAGCCAGGCTTGGGGAGTCCTGGATGTCCTTCTAGAAAGAGGTTTGGACTTGGGGGAAAGGCCAGTGGGTGCTCTTGGAGACCAGGGTCTGGCTGGGGCTTGCAGGTGGCCGCTCCTTGCCCTGCAAATATTCCAGAACAGTGAAGAGATAAGCAGGGTCTCTGGCTTCCCCAGGGAGCAGAGAAGAATCTAAAACACCTGAAAGTGGGTCTCCCTGGTGGCGCACCGGTTGAGCGCTGGGTTGCGAAGCTGCCCGCAGCCTCTGCAGCGCCGGTTCGATCCCCGGCTGCTCCCTGGCCACCGGAGGAGGGTCCCACATGGCGCGCAGACCTCTCCTGCTGCCCGCTGCTCCCCTCAGCAGTGTACTTCGGTCCTTCTGCCTGCTCTGCTCCCCGCTCTGGCTCTGGTGAATTCTCTCACCCTCCCGCGCTTCTGACTGTACCCAGTGCTTGTATAAACAAAACAAACAAATAAAGAAATAAATAAATAAAACATGCCTCTATTAAAAATAAATAAATAAAAAAAAACACCTGAAAGTTATTTGATACTCCTACTCACCAAGCCACGAGCCACTCCCTTGTGTTATAACCCCAAAGGGGCCTGGAATGGTAGAACGTTCACATTTCAATTTAGCAGCATAGAGATCACTGGAGAACTTGTTCCAGTGATCCTGAGTCCAAGCCCTTTAGAAATGCTGATTCACTAAGGCTAGGGCCTCCCTCTGTCCCTCCTCCCTCTGGAGTCGTCTGTCTCCACACCGCACCCTGCTACCACTTTGCTCACCCAGCGGCGCAGAGGGGTGGTGAGGACACGGAGCGGTCGGAAGTTGAGCCTGACTCGAGTCCTCCCTGGCCCACATGATTGCCACTCTCTACCTTAGTCTCTGCCTTGGTCAAACTGAGCAAATGGCACTTACCTGTTGGGCCAGAGAGGAGTCAAAATAAAGCCGAAAAGATGCTTCTCAAATGGAGTTTTTGCTCAATGCATTTTGATCCTCCGTTGTGTGCATAAACAGGAATAGGTGTGAGGGAGAAACTGTAATTCTTGACGGGTCTGGGGTTTGTGAGGAAGAAGGAGGCATCAAAAGATGCTTGGCAAATGGTCTGGGTCTTGAAAGTCACCTAAATAATACCCCATTTCTGCTGGAAGTCAAGTTTATTGTTTCTCTGATCCTTGGCATCCTCAGAGGTGGCCAACGTTGTTGGGGCCTGTCCAGATGTGCCTCCTTCCTCTGGTGAACCCAAGTGTGCCAAGCTCCCCTTCGGGGTTCATTGCATCTGGGTTCACTGCATCTGCCCTTGTGTGGCTGCAACACACATATATACACAGAGCTGGGGGGGGGGGCAAACTGTTTGAGCCCCAAGATCAGGTGACTTAAAGATAATCAACACTATCTCATGTGGTGTCATAGGACTGGAAAGGAACTTCTGAGTCATTTCATCCAATTCCTACAGCAAATGTGCTTCATCCCCACTCTGTGACAGAGACTCAGCTCTAGCACCAAGAAAGGCAAAGATCAGCCTCGCAGCAACAATGTGGGGGATCGCTAGTTCAATCACAACTTTCTCCATTAATATAGTCAGTAAACACAATCCCAAAGAGTCTGATTTGAAAACGGTCAGAGAAACTGAAAAGACATTTTCCCTAAGACATACAAGAGGTCAAGAAGAACTGACAAGGTCTCAATGCCACTCAGCACCAGGGAAATACAAGTCAAAGCTGCACAAGACATCACGGCACACCTGTCAGAAGGGCTCCTGTCAAAAAGGAAAGGAAAACTTCAACATAAACATTTCATCTGATGCATCATCTCGAGTCTGGGCATCGGTCCAAAGGACATGAAAACAGGGTCTTTGAGGCGCTGCATGCACCCCATGTCCACTGCAGCCTGCTCCAGAGTAGCCAAGATATGATGCAACCTAAGTTGCTTCAATAGATCAAGGAACTGTGGTTTATATATTAGGGCTCAGGACCCCCTGCCATTGGAGACACCGTGAGCTGGACTTGAGGATGTCTCACTGAGTGAAATAGGCCAGACAGAGAAAGACAGAGTATTTTGGTTTGTAGGTTGGTTCCTGTTTATAGGTCTTTACCAAGAGAACATGCGAGAGAGCCCAGTAAAGAGTGAAGATTCGCCGAGGGCTAGCAGGCCTGCCAGCCTCCTGGCCCCCCCCAGCACCCCGGCTTGCCATGTACCTGGTAAACTCAAAAAAAGCCTGAAAAAGTCACTGAGGGCTCCAGGACTCCTCCCTTACCCGTCTGCTCCATTCATAGAAACCCTGCTCTGTGCCTTTCCTATCACTACAGTGACCAACGTTGTTGGGGCCCATCCAGATGTGGTGCCTCCTTCCACCGGCGAGCGCAATGTGCCAAGCTCCACCACTCACGTGTGAGATATGTTACAGCCTCCAGCTAGAATGGTGAGTTAAGCTATTTCTCCTCTCAGTTTACCAGTTTTCTGCTCAATGCATTTTGATCCTCTGTTATGTGCATAAACAGGAATGGGTGTGGGGACAAAACTGTAATTCTTGATAGGTCTGGGGCTGGTGAGGAAGAAGGAGGCATCAAAATAGGCTTTGATGTGAAGTCCGTCATCAGGTATTTACGTGAGTCACCGGGCAGGGGTGCCCCGGTCAGAATCAGCCTCCAGCCAATGATGTTTCAAAGTCTGTGTTCAGGGTCCACGATTTTGTCATTTCCCCAGAGCCCAGTGTCCTCGTGGCCTCGCCCTCCCTCCAACTCTGTTCTCAGATCCTCAGTCCTGTGAAGATATATATGACAATCAAAATCAACAAACAACTATGTACCAGAGACACTCTTTGGGGGGGTGGGGCGGGGAAAGGAGGGATTGGGGACAAAATAAAGGGGTTGTAATTGTATGGGGAATATAAAAATAAAATTTAAATTAAAAAAATATATATATGACAGATATTTTCTACCATGTAAATGGTAGCTGAGGCTATTATTTCTGTGGCAAACATTTATGTTTTAAAAGAGCACCTAAGGGCCTCCCTGGCGGTGCAAGGGGTTAAGTCTCAATACTATGAAGATATCCGCAGCCACTGCAGTTCGATCCCTGGCGAGGGAGCTACCACATGGCCCAGCAGACCTCTCGTGATCCCCTGCTGCTCCCCTCAGCAGTGTAGTTCAGCGGATCTGCCTGTTCTGCTCCCCACTCTGTCTCTGGTGAATCCTCTCCCCGTCCCT
This sequence comes from Talpa europaea, assembly GCF_964194135.1. Taxonomy (NCBI): domain Eukaryota; kingdom Metazoa; phylum Chordata; class Mammalia; order Eulipotyphla; family Talpidae; genus Talpa; species Talpa europaea. Next base: position 138,105,091 of record NC_140068.1, read on the forward strand.
GCACCTCTTTTTTTTAAAAAAAGCACTTAAAAATTTAATAGGATGTCTTTTAGTCTTGAAATTTCAGGCATCGAGGAAGCAGACCCCTTTGGCTGGAGAGCTGGCATCCTAAACTGTATAGAATAACTGCAGGTGATCAGCATTTCTGTTCACCTTCCACCAACCTGGTTTCAGGTACGGTAAGTTCTCATGTCCTCCATGTTTGAATCACAACTATTTAAGACTCTTCCAACATTTTTACCACTAGAAAAAGGAAGCGTCACATATTGCTTGGTGTGGAAGATTTCTAGGTAACCAGACCCGGGAAAACCCTGTTCTTACCAAACTCTTGATAGAACCTGAATCTGAACCTGAAAAAGAAATTTCTCCTTTGCTGTCTTCCAGTAAAGCAAAAGTCACCGCAGGTCTTGCAGGCGATGTTTGAAAAAAATCAACAAGAATTTTGTCTCATAATACTTTAAACTCTAGCCATAGTTGAGACTGCAATTGTTAGCAGGTGACTGAGAGGCATCTAGAGTCCCCAAACTATAAAGAGATGCAAGCTCTTGCAGAAAGGCAAAGGATGCAGACTCTTAGAGTGAAGCTTCTTTCATTCACTGCCTCCAGTTTGCTCCTTATTCTTTCTCTAACAATTCCAATAAGAGCAGCGAAACACCCAGTCTCTTTTCTGTATCATTAAGCCGGATGAATCCATCACTCTATCCTACCTGGTAATTCAGGAACACGGGGACTTTATTATATATAGCAGGGAACAGGGCTAGATTTGCTGAAGTTACAGGAACCATGATAAGAGGAGATAGGAAATCAACAAGGAAATAGTTGCCAGGCAACGTACTTGGTCGTCAGAGACAGAATACTCATCAATAATGACACATGAGCCATCTCCGATCTGAACCCGTAAGTCTCCAAACTGAAAATGCCTGTGTCATGACTAGGTTAAGGCAAATACTTTCCCAGAGAATGAAAGAGCCAACTCTCCCATTTCATGCCATCAACATGCTTCATGTTTACTGTTGATGTAAGATCTCTCTGTTGGAGTATGACCTCCGTGCTAACTGGAGCACTGTGTGTTTGTGTGTGTGTGTTTTATGGTTGTACTCCCAGCTCTATAATTTTACTCACACAATGGGCTGTGGTCACAGGATACACCCAAATTGCACCCCATATCTTGTTTTTGAACCTGGCAAGTTTTGGCCGACATCATCACTAACTGGTCACCCGGTGAGTCCTGTTCACAGACAGGCCACTCACAAGGACAGCCAGATGTTACAGCTGAAGGACCCACATTCTTAATTTTCCCAGACAGGAAATGAGGCTTCTGCACCTGATATACTAACACCCTCCTCCTTTGCACTTTGAACCAGTCATTTCAAATAGAACCTAGTCTTCCCGTTCAGGGTCCTCTGCCTCTGCTGATCCTGTCATTTCCGGATTCGAGGATGACTCGGCCATAGTAGAATTCACAGGATATCTGCAGGGGCTGGTGCCTTGTAAGTGCTGGGAGAATTCTGTTGCTTCACCTGGCTGTTGCATGCAGGGTGTGTTCACAGAGTGAAATATTTTTGAGCTGTTCTGCTTCAAGTTATGGAAGTCACTGGATAAAACATGAGTTAATTTTTAGCAAATGTCATGTATGGAAATGTAGACAATGCTCTTAAGGAGCTTAATACCCTTGGTAAAGTCAAATAGAGGCAATCCCTGTTGGGAAAGTTAATGGTTGCAACCAGGAAACAAAGCAAATGTTACTCAAAAGCAATAGAGAGCAGTGAATGGCAATGCTGGGAGGGGGGGAGATAAGTCACCCGTGTGTGGATTAACTGACCACAGCCTACCCACCCTTGCCCCAAGGTAAAATGAATCACTTTGCCCTTTGAGTTGCCAAATGCTTGGCCCCTGCCTCTGACCTGCACCCCTGTGCTTTACTGTTCTAAGTTGCTTGTGTTGATTGTCTTTCTAAATAGACGCCTTCCAAAGAATCCCTTTGACTCATTTATCTTTTTTATTTTTTTAAAGATTTATTTATTTATGCATACAAGAACTGGGGTGTAGGCCAGAGATGCGGGTGGTGAGAAGATTCACCAGAGACAGAGTGGGGAGCAGAACAGGCCGACTGACTGAAATCCGCTGCTGAGGGGAGCAGCAGGTGAGACAGGAGAGGTCTGCTGCACCATGTGGGTCAGCTCCCTGGCTGGTTGGGGATGGAACTCATGCTGCAGTGGCTGGCAATAGCTTGCCAGTGTTGTCTTTATCGCCGGCACCACCAGGGAGGCCTGTCTTATTTATCTTTTGATTTTTAGCATCGAGGACATTAAGTGGAAGCTTCTCTGTGCTCCTTTCCACCTGTTGAATGGACGGTGGACAGAGGACGTACCTTTTGGGTCCCGGGCTGGGAGCTTCCTAATCCCTGTAGAGACAAGGACCCCGGGGCATCTGAAAGGTTGTCCAGGCAGCCCCTGTCCTGATGCCTAGTGCCTGTGCAGAGTGACTGCCTTCAGGGTACAAGTCGCAGGGACACTGCGCCTTCCTTACCTGCCTTGACAATATTTTCTACTGGTAGAAAAAAAAAAAAAAACTATACAGGGGCCTCCCTGGTGGCACAAGGTGCTGGTGGCAGCACTATGAAACTATCCACAGCCACTGCAGCACAAGTTCGATCCCCGGCCAGGGAGCTGAACCATATGGCACAGCAGACCTCTCTTGTATCCCCTTCTGCTCCTCTCAGTGAAAGGGAACTGTTAAGAAAAAGAAATCTTTCCCCGTTAAAGAGTCATAGACCTGGAAATGTAAAGTAAATAATAAGTTTGCTTCCTTAATAAGCATATCTAAGCAAGGTCTGGCAGCCTTGCTAGGCTGATTGATCTCCCAGGCCATCCTGGAAGATCTGTATCCTTCCCTTTTTTCTGTGTCAAGAATTTGTATGCTATCTAGCCAGCTTTATCAATGTAAAGTAGTTGTGTATAAAAGAAACTCTTTGTTTCTAGACCAGTGCTCAGACCCTATGGGATACCCAGGTCTGAGACCTCATGCATGAGTAATAAAGCTTTTCTGACCTCACCATTCCTGAAGTACCGCTTGTTCTTCCCCTGCCTGGGTAAAATGTTAGAATTTATTTCTGCAACATCAGCAGTGTATTTCAGTTGATCTGCCTGTTCTGCTCCCCACTCTGTCTCTGGTGAATCACCCCCTACACCTCTGGCCTGCACCCCAGTTCTTTCATGCAAAAATAAATCCTTAAAATGAAAAAAATTAGAATCAAATCTGTAAATTTCTGCATTATGGTTTGGGATTGTTTGTCTTGTTTAAGAAGTCCTTTCTCAAGGATTTTAAATGTATCCTCTAATATTATATTCTATTACTTTTGTGGCTTTCTGTTATTAACGTATAGCTTTGTTTTTTTAAGTTCAGACCTTTAATCTCCCTGAAATTTGGTCAGGGTCTGAACGAGAGAGGTATCTGTTCCAGAAAGACAGACAATGGCCCCACATCATTTAGTTCACCCTTTCCCTGCTGGGGATACCACAGCAGTTATACAAGTAACCCCTACCTGTTTCATCTAATTCTGTCGACTTGTGTGTCTACTTCTGAGTCAGAGCCACAGGCCTTCATCACCCTCAGGGGACTACTCTCCCATGTCCCTGCTCTTTTCAAAAGTGTATTCCTGTTTTACTCATTTCCTCCTCCAGAAAGGCCTTAAAGTCAGTTGATCAAAATGGGATTTGATTGGGATTATTTTAGAATTAAGGATGAATTTAAGGGAGATTTGCATCTTCATTGTATTGAATTTGTCTCTTCTAATGTCGTGCTCCATTTAGTGGGGAGAAATATCAGGGTGAGGCCAGAGTCATTGGGGTAAAAGAATTCACCAGAAATAGTGTGGAGAACAGAATAGGTGGATTTATTGAAATACACTGCTAAGAGCCTCCCTGGTGGTGCAAGGGGTTAAATCTCAGCACTATGAAGCTATCGGCAGCCACTGTGGCCTGAGTTCGATCCCCAGCCAGGGAGGTGACCCACACGGCATAGCTGACCTCTCCTGTCTCACCTGCTGCTCCCCTCAGCAGTGTATTTCAGTAGATCCACCTGTTCTGCTTCCCACTCTGCCTCTGGTGAATCCTCTCATCCCCTGCACCTCTGGCCTGTACCCCAGCTCCCATATGCATATATAAATAAATTAAAAAAAAAATACACTGCTGAGGGAAGCAGTGCAAGACGGGAGAAGTCTGTGCCCAAAGGAGGATTTGAGGCTCTGTTATACTGTGTTCACAGGCTTGCTAACTTGGGGCACCACTCTGCACCAGTATCTGCTGGGATGTCTGATCTCAGGCACTGTCCTTTGACACAGAAACATGTTTTGGCCTCTGTTACTGCATTCCTGGAGCTACATTCCTGGAGCTGGGCTGGTTTTTCTAGTTATAGTGGTCAGTTTTATGGCCTGGTTCCTGGGGCAGCCTTATCCAGTCCCTTATCTATTCCAGGCTTCCAAACCTGCCTGCTGGGCCAGGAGTGGGCGCTTTGTTGTTAACCTTATTAAATGGCACCCAACGTTTCATCATTTTCTTCCACTCTGGTACCTCCATTAATTTCTAGATATTTTCTGCTTTGTTGATAGAGTAAATGGGATTTTTATTATAATTTCTAATTTACTATTGTAGCCATATAAGAAAGCTGTTCTTTCTTTACCTGGAATTTACCTGGAATCTTGCTATCCTACTGATCTTATAACAAAATAGTTTTAATTTTTTTAAACATTTATTTATTTATGCATACAAGAACTGGGGTGCAGACCAGAGGTGTGGGGGGTGAGAGTATTCACTAGAGACAGAATGGGGAGCAGAACAGGCAGATTGACTGAAATACACTGCTGAGGAGAGCAGCAGATGAGACAGAAGAGGTCTGCTGTGCCATGTGGGTCACCTCTCTGGCTGGGGATCAAACTCCTGCTGCAGTGGCTGTGGATAGCTTCAGAGTGCTGTGCTTAACCCCTTGTGCCACCAGGGAGGCCCTAACAAAATAGTTTAAATGGTTTTGGTTATTGAGTCTCTAATCTTTCAGCTGCTTTCTTTCTTTTTTTCCCTTAATATTCATATTTGAGTTCTCTTTTTTTGACTTATTGTTTCTCATACTTTTTCACTTTCTAGAATGTCTAGAAAATGTATAATAGTGTTGGTGATGGCAGGTTGGTTTGTTTTGGTGTTGGCTTTCATGGAAATACTTATATTTTTCCACTATCCAAGATGTAGTAGATTTCTAACAGAAACTCCTTATCAGGTTAGGATGTTAAATATTGCTAAATGCTTTTGCGCTCTTTATCAAAATGGTTGTATGTTTTTCCTTCTTGGTATTCTTTTAGGTTTTCTCTCATTCAGTCCTTTTTTTATTTAGCATATTTCTTCCTATATTGTTTGTATTCTTCATATTGTTTTCCTCTTGGGATACCTATGCTGAATTACTCTTGGCCTCATGGCATAGATTCAACTTAATTATATCCTTCAAAGATGAATATGTGCATTATTGGATGTCCGTACAATGAGGTTATGTGGCACTGTAACAACATGGATAAATCCCAAACACATGAGCAAAAAATGGCAAACACCAAAGGCATGGATTCTGTGAATTTATACAAAATTCTCCAGCAGTCAGAAACAATGCACAGGGACATAAAAATCAGTGATATAGGGAGACAGAGTGTTCTATGTATTGATCAGAATGGAGGTTTCATGGGTATCAACTTTTGTCACTGTGATGCTTAAAATGAGTGATTCTATGTAAACTATGCCCCATAAGGCGGATTGATAAGGAAAGACCAGCTATCAGCAGCCACTACAGCATGAGTTCAATCCTCGGCCAGGTAGCTGACCCACATGGTACAGCAGACCTCTCCTTTCTCACCCACTGCTCTCCTCAAGCAGTGTTTTTCAGTCCATCTGCCTGTTCTGTTCCCCACTGTCTCTGGTGAATCCTCTCACCCCCAGACCTCTGGCCTGTACCCCAGTTCTTGTATTCATAAATGCATAAATAAATAAATCTTAAAAAACAAAAAAGAAAGCTAATCAGCTATAATGCCACAATCTCAGAGTCCAAGACTGTGTTTTCTAGTCTCTGAGTCACTTCCATGTGACTTTTGATGTAACCACTCTGTCTACATCCCCTTGCTATGGAACAGGAATCCTGCACTGATTCATTTGCTCCACGTCACTCTGACCACACCCTGTGTTCTGTGCCACTGACTGGGTTTTCAGATTAGTAGGTCTCTGGTGTGGCAACTCTATGTGTGTCATCAGACCCCTGAACTCTGTGTTGAAGAAATGCTATTACATTCTAGAATCTGCACAGGCCTAACAACTACTGACCTGTCCACGGTTGAGTACAGTAGATCCTTCCTTTGCCTTGAATTGTTTTTCAAAATGACGTATTCACCCTCTAGAATACTTCTTATTCCTACTCTGATTACAGGTCTCTGAGGCTCAGCTCTTGGCAGTGACATTGGAGGGGAGCAGGTGTGGAATTTGTGCCAGGGAAACATGGTGACCCCCCAGCCTTATTGAAGTGCCCACCACTTTCTGCTTCCAAGCCTTTCCTGCCTGGGTAACTTCTGCCTTTCCCAGGCAAGTAGACTCTGGATTATAAAAGTATGGAACATTTTGTTTTAATTGGCCAAGATTCCCAGCCAAGAATGAAAGCACAGTGTAAATACTGATGGGCGAGAATCCCCTAGAATGGCTTAGAGTGAATTGCTGATGGGACTTTATGGTGAAGCTAAGGACCTCAGTTGGAGATGGACTCTGGAGGCTTCTGCACTGCCCAGCTGTGAGTAGGGGTCCCCATTCTGCCATGAGATCCCAGGCAGATCATTTATTCTCACAGTATGAGGACAGTAACACCTACTTGAGGTTGGTGTTAACACAAATGTCATGTCTAGACCACCCCGTTCATTCATTACTGGGTTTTACTGACCCTCCGTGTGTGTGCATGTCCTGTTATGAAATCACTCCCACCACAAGTTCATGAAGCTATATTAACCATTTTATTATTTTTAAATTAAGAGCAGGATGATTATTAATTGTGTGAAACTATCTGCAGCCTCTGCAGCACGAGTTCCATCCCTGGTCAGGAAGCTACTCTTGTGCAAAGTACAATAAAACATCACAACAATGGTAAATAAACAGGTAGTAATCTGTTTTAAGAAACGAACCAGTGCAGAAATCACGTGACACATTTGACTTTATTGTAATGATTAGAAAAGCATAATTAACTGTGTAAACTCAACTAGAGTCCCCTTCTTTCTGTCTTCAAGAGGGGCTACCACTTTGGGGGCAGGTGTGTGGGGTATGGGTAAACTTAGTAATGAATGAACGAGGTGGCCTAGATGTGACATTTGCGTTAACACCGACCTCATGAAGTAGGTGTTACTGTCCTCACGCTTTTATATATATATATAAATATAAAGTCATATATATATGTATGTATGTATGTATATATATATATATATATATATATATATATATATATATAGAGAGAGAGAGAGAGAGAGAGAGAGAGATTCTAAAGACATTTGGAAGCCTGTTCTCCAAAATTATAGTCTGTGGGCAGAGTCTGGAAACTAACCCCGAGTCAGAAAGAACTGCTCTCACCCATTCTGAGTTGGGACACCTGCTACTGCAATGCAAACGAAAGGGCCTTTGGTGCTGCAAAAAAGAGAATGAGGAAAGGGAAGAGGGGAGACAAAGAAGTTCCAGTTACCCACCAAGGTGCCAACTGGAGTGGCAGCAACAGGATCTGACAGGGGCCTTCACAGAATGGATTTTCCTTTTTTTTTTTAATATTTATTTATGCATACAAGAGCTGGGGTATAGGCCAGAGGTGTGGGGGTGAGAGGATTCCCCAGAGACAGAGTGGGGAGCAGAACAGGCAGACTGACTGAAATGCATTGCTGAGGGGAGCAGCGGGCAAGGCGGAAGAGGTCTGCTGCGCCATGTGGGTAGCTTCCTGACCAGGGATGGAACCCATGCCGCAGAGGCTGCGGATAGTTTCACAGCGCTGTGCTTAACCCCTTGCAGGCTCCCCCACCCCGCCCCCGCCCCGCGGGTTGGATTTTCATTGTAGCCCAGAAAATAACAGAATGAAGTGGGAAAAGCTCTAGAGTTGGAATCCCGTCATTGGGACCACTCTTAGATGTCACCTATACTTGGGGCTTTGGCCCCCTTCAACCTTCCAGAACCTTCTTTTCACTCTCTTATTGGTGTATGTTGCAGACATGAAATTCCTTTTTTTTTCCTCCACCATTATCCCTTACACCCTTTGCCTCATTCCCACCCACTTTCCCCTCTCGCTGTGTTTATTAATGTGTGTCATTGTTTGTAATTTACTTGTCTGATTCTCCACTAGGTAAATGTGCAGTATTTGCCTTTTTCTTTCTAACTCCCTTTACTACACATATTTCCCCGGAACTCACTCCATTTGCTGTAAATGGCTGCGTTTCATCTTTCCTTGTGATTAAACAGTATTCCACAATATGGACTATTAATCCAGTCACCTGTTGACAGGTTGCCCCCATTCACAACGGGCTGCTAATGTAATTGTGCTATAATAAACATTGCATGGCATATGGCTTTGGGGGTTGATAATTTGATGTTCTTTGGATAGAGGACTGTAAGTGGGATTGCTGGGTCATATGGTATTTCCATTTTTATTTTGTAAAGCTAAATCCAGCCACTTTCCAGAATGGCCACACCAGCCTACATCCCCACCAACAGTGGAATAGGATTCTACATGCTTTCCAGCATGTAGAAAACTTGTTGGGGGTCTTTTAAATAGAGGCCATTTACACCCGTGTGAAATGATCTCTTCTGTTATTTTTATTTATTTTTTTTTAGAGGCATGCTTTATTTATTTATTTATTTTATTTGTTTGTTTGTTTTGTTTATACATGCACTGGGTACAGTCAGAAGCGCGGGAGGGTGAGAGAATTCACCAGAGCCAGAGCGGGGAGCAGAGCAGGCAGAAGGACCGAAGTACACTGCTGAGGGGAGCAGCGGGCGGCAGGAGAGGTCTGCGCGCCATGTGGGACCCTCCTCCGGTGGCCGGGGAGCAGCCGGGGATCGAACCGGCGCTGCAGAGGCTGAGCGCAGCTTCGTAACCCAGCGCTCAACCGCTGCGCCACCGGGGAGGCCCTCTCTTCTGTTATTAACCTGTGGGTCCTAAAGTCTAGAAATGAATCTAACAAAAGCTGAGTGTGTGTGTGTCCCCTCCAGTTAAATTATCACTCCCTCTACAAGCTCATAAAGATATATTCATATATTATCTTCTAAAAATTGTTGGCTTGTCTTAGGTATACAGTGCATTGAATATTAAATTTGGTTAGGTTTTAAGGCAGGAATCAATTTGAATTTTTGTCTATGTATGATCCCAAAGGACCCAGAACTATTCCTTTGGAAATTTCTTCTTTCATTCCCACCCTTGAATTGCCACACAGACAGCCCCATCTTCAACCACAGCCCACATAAGCCAGCCACTGCCATAGCAACCGGTATCATAATGGACGTGCAGAGCCTTTATGAGAAAACACCCAAGTAGTGGGGAGAAACTGAGATTTTTTCACCCCCTCTTTGCTTAACAGTCTCTCCTATTCCATTTTTCTTTTGATCATTTCCTGACATCCATATTTGAGACCCCCCACTTCTTGAATACATGGAACCTCTTGAGAGCTACACATGAGGTCAAATAAAGGAGAACAACACAGAGAATGCAGGGGATCCCCAGGCAGCTCTTTAATTTAATGGTCTGAAAACAAATCCTGTAGAACATCAGCTATAGGACAAAGGTCAAGGTAAGTTTGTCTTTACAAAATGGATCCTTAATTGGGGTACACTTCTCTATTTCAACTGATTGTTTTTAAGTCTCCCTTCAATAACTAGAGTGTCTATGATGACTTCTAAAGTTCAATCTATTAAATAAATCACAGTATTTTTATGTTTACTGTTTTGTCAAGAATTTATACATCTGGGTATTTGTTATGTAAATTTGAACTTGATGCTTTCAAAAACAGTTCTAGAGTTTTTCATTGTAAAAAAAGGAAAATCAATACCCCTGCCAAAGTAAATGGATGTGAAGACCCAACAGAGTTGCACTTAGAAACAAAATTAAAGATTTGGTTTTAGATAGTCGTTTTATTGATAAAACTCTAAGTTTGAACTTGTATTTGTACAGCCTCTAAGGGGAACAGAATCTGCCTAAGAACAGAATGTTGCCAGAGGAATTGTGACGAATCATGAAGATGAATGGATGGTCGGCAACGAAATTTTCCTCCGGCAGCTGCATGCAGAACATGGCAATACCTGCTGTGGCAGCCGCTGCCTCTGTGCCCTCCTCATTCACCTCAACAAAGGACTTGTGGATAATTTTTGATATGAAAATATCTCTGGTTTCTGTCATGCCAGACAGATCAGCCTTGCTGCTGCTAAAGAGATCTTCCACACCCATGCGAGCCAGGTGGGAGTTGAGATTGTAGCTCTCTTCCAGCTTGAATTTGGGCAAGTTCACGTGGACATCCATATGATTCATATTCTGAGGCTTGGTCCACTCACGTAGTTTTTCCAGAGTCAACTGCTGCTCGATCTGGAATTAGAATGTGCAAAGAAAAACAATTTTATATAGGTAAGTACTAAAGCGTTATTTAAATACCTAAAACGGACCCTAATGTCAGTTGCTACTTTGTTTCCTTCCTATTTTGTGCCAGTTCTTTCTGGCATTTGGGATAATGAGAATGTGTGTTCCAAGTCATCAAGGGCCCAAGTAAGAGTTTCATCATATCTATCAAACAACCATCCATCCACTTCTCCATTCACCCATCTATCCATTAATCTGCTGGCACACCATCCATACACCCACCCACCCACCCATACATACAGCCTCACTCCTACCAATCTATCTACTTACTCATCCAGGACTCAATAATGCCCTGCCATACTGGATCACTGTGATAGGCCCTGAGAGTTATAATGTTAGCTAATTGGTTGAGTGGTGTAACATGTAATTACATGTTAACTAATTGGTTGAGTGTTGTAAAAGTTTTCTTCTATTTATTCTATTATATTTATTCTGAACCCACTAATCACTGTGGTGATCTGTGAACCACACAGAGCTGAAATAATCTCAAAGATATTCAACTCCTAAGTAAAAATAGAAAAATTCCTAGTTCCTCATCTAAAATGGGGGTAATAACAGCACCTAACTTATAACATTGTCATGAGCATTAAATGAATTGGCACATAGTAAGTGATTTGTAAATATCTGCTGTTATCACTGCTGTTTTAATAACATGATTGGACTAGACCAAAATCATCGTTTCATTTATTCTATTGATGTTGATCATCTTTTTCATGAGACTCTCTTTCAATAAAGAACAGATAGAGGTGGAAATACAGTTGAAAGAAGAAACACAGTGATTTTAAGACATTCTCTATACATGCAAGTGGATGACAGATTGGACTCCCTTCTGACAGCAAGTTTGGTTAAGGAGGAGATAGAGAAAAAACACACAGCACATCTGAGACACTGAGGAAATTATATAATCTTCACAGTTTTGCCTGGTCCCAGCCCTGGCAAGAAATTCCATAACTTTCAAGGTACTTACAGTAGGAACTTCTTGCACAGGTCACAACAGGAAATGGTCTTAACCCTCAAGCTTCACAATAGGAAATGGTCTTAACCCTCAAGCTTCATGAGACTTCTTCTATTATATAGTTACTGGGAATTTAATTCACAATCTGTATGACTTGTAGGGAGAAGGAACAGTGTAATAAAAGGACTTTAGAATTCATGATAATGCTATATGCTACAGGTCTTGGGCGCTTTAATTTTAAAAAAAAAAATTTGTTTTAATAATAGATCTCTCCATCTCTAAAGCTCACTTAAGAATTTCCATGAGCTGCCAATGACCAGATTACATCTAGTGTCAGTCTTTGGATGGTCCCCACTCGTAGGACTGCCAAGTAGTAGATGTTGATGGACTAATTTACAGAAGAATTAGGAAGTGAAGTGACATTAGTAAACATATAACGAGCACTGACCACTCAGCACACACAGGAGGACTCATACAGGAAAGGGGATGGGAAGGACAAAATGCAGGAGCATCACCTTCTTCAGCCCTGTAGACTCATCCTCTATGTCATCCGGCAGCAGGATGACCATGCTGAGCTCCCCACCCTTGTACGGCAGTTCCAACACACGGCACTTGAGGTCCTGGATGTAGCCGAATGGCAGTTTCTGCATCTGGTACATCATTTTCACTGTTTTTGTTTCTTTCTGAAAGGTTGGCAGACAAATCACTCATTATTATCTGCATTCTTGTAGAGCAAAGAGTATGTTTAGATAGTGCATGGACTCACCTTATTCATCTTGAATGGGGTATCCTTGGTTTCCACTTTTCTGAATTCATCCTGCCAGGAGCCTTTGAAGTAGATGGCATTCACCAGCACAAGCTTAGTCATGCTATCCACCACACCTGCAGCCAGCACTTCTGGAATCTTCCCTGAAAAGATAAAGTGATTTTTTTTGTAACTTCCCATCTCCAAACTCCAACTCTGAACTGATTTTGTTCAGCACTGAAATGCAATTCAAAAACAACTTTTCCATTTTATTTCCCTTGAACATGATGATGAGGTAAAAACACCCTTGTGTATTTGACTGCACCAACTCTCAAGGCTGATCAAAGGACACACAACCACCCGCCAGGGTCCACAATTCAATACGAGTCTAATGTGTTAACAGGTGGTGTACAAGAAAATGCCCCTTTTCTGGAGTGTGATCACATGGAGTCTTGTTTGTGAGTGGTCATTCTTTTTAGGATAACAATATATATAGTCTTGCATGACAGTATTTTTGAGTAACTAGTAAGTCAGTCCTTCTTTAAAACCCCTCAGTGGCAGCAACTTTTAAAATAAAGAGGTTCATGACCAGTAGTGTGAGAGCCCAGATTCATACTCTCAGGGTATTTCCTGCTATAGGTATATTATATATTTTGGACTGGCTGGATTCCCCTCTCATGCCTCCAATTTTTATTCCTTTATTCTATAGTCAATGTTAGCTTTAAATTTAAAATGTAGTTTGAGGGAACTTACAGTGTAACTATTTAGCAGCTTTGGTTAAATCATCTCTAAGATTCCACTTCAAGAAATTTCTATGTTTGATAGTTGTTCAACACTTGAAATGGGGGTACACCCCAGGGTGAAGTGAGGAGCAGGAGGTAGGGAGAGAGTGTGGAGAGGGCATCTCATGCAGGTGTGGAAGGTGGAGATGCACAGGTAAAAGAGACCTTGTGCAAAGACCACAGTTTGTCCACCTCCTTACCTTCAGTTTGCCCTTTGACCCACTCATTGATCACCATCCTGGCATCTTCAGAGGCGCCCCGGAAATCCACACTGTCCAGCCCAGCGCCATACATTTTCTGAGTTGAAGTTAAGAACTCCTATTAAAAAAACAAAAATGTTATGAATGACTCCTACCATCCATATATACAGAAGTCTGTTCTAAGATCTTAAAATGCAATAGATGTTGACCTCAAAGGCATCCATTTCCTTATAACCAAAAGATTCTATTATAATTTTTTAATATGTAAAAAAAATACGTAACAAAAATTATTCCTCTTAACCATTTTTAAATGTAAAGTTCAGTAGGTTTGGTATTCTATAAAATTTACCAAATCTTTCCTAACATCTTCATAAATAGTAATACTGATTGCATTTGGAAGTGAAAGATGGTGTCACTCTTGCCAGTTAAGCAGCCACTAAGGTGAAGTCTTGTCACAAGGAACTTCATGGGCCCTATATTTTCATTCTGTATTATTTTTCTGAATCTTTACAAATATTTAAACTGATTTCTATGGCTTGATTTTGTTGGGAAAAACCTACATTCTTTAATGAGTTTTAGAACATGAGACAGAAAGTACTTACAGGGAGGAAATTATAGGTTTTCTCTCCATATAATCTATTAGCCAGTTTCAGCACATAGGCGGCATCACGTTTGTTAATATCGGCGTTCAGACTCTGAAATCTGGAATGAACCTCCTCAACTGCATCGAAATGAAGAGTCTAAAACAAAGAAAACATTTTCTATAAACATCTGCTTTGAAATTATAAAGTGATTCCCAGGTGTTTGCCTCCCCATCAAAGGAATGTGTTTTAATTACTAAGCACTGATGACCCCAGCCTAGTACCTTATAAGTTTTTCACTGGAGAACAAATGATGGAGAATCCAAAATTTATAGCTTCATGAGACATAATCCCAATATTAGAAGTTGCCAATATTAGAAGTTCATTGTAATTCTAGTTCTGCAAATTCGAGTAGATATTAAATCAAGTATTTCTACAAGCCAGATATTTGCAAAAGAAAATTTTAAATGGTGTGTTTTCTTGTATATTCAAATCCAATTTTCTATCCTTATATAATTTTATCAAATATAATTTTACTGAAAGTTCTAAGAAAAAAAAAAACTAAGAATTCTCACCATTCAGGAACAAAGTTATTACAGGTTGAGTGTTTATTTATAATTATCACATGAGCATCGGTAACTCACTTATTAAAAAGAAAACTTCCTTAAACACAAAACTTGGCAAAAGTTTAATTCCCCCCACATCAATTGCAAATCAAGAATGCTTTTATGGTTTTCTGAGGCCTGGGCTGTTCCCGCTTTTAAGACACAGAAGAACAAACCCAAACCAAGTACAAAGTCCAGTTATTCACCAGATATGGAATGTTTGCCTAGTGTTGTGATCGATGTGTTTTAATGGAAATACCGTGGAAGGCTCTTAAGACTTTTCTCACTGAGGTCACACAGTTTCTGGAAAGCCACCAAATAGAGGCTGGGGTAACCTTTTAAGAAGCAAATCCAAATTAGTACCAGTTAGTACCAGAGGATTCTTGAAAACTTGAAAAGGCTTTTCCATCTGTGGTTCTGCAGATGCGGGTCTCATTCACTTAGAGATGTTTCCGTTAAGTGGGGTCATAGAGGCTTTGCAGCTGGAAAGGTCCATAACCCTGACCCCAGGGCTTACAGTCCTGGCTGCAGGTGAGTGTCAGGTGTGACTGGGGTGGCAGAAAGCCCTTCACTGTGACCACTCCTTTCCCTCACTGTCAGGGAGAGACAGAGTCCCTCTCTGAGCAATAAGGCACATCTGGCACAGATGACACCTATAAGGGGAGCAGAAGGTGGGCATCATCCGCCTTTCCAGCTGGAAGACTCACCTGCAATAAATCACCCAGGGCTTGGCCCTGCCCAGTAGCCCCTCAGCATCAGGCTCCACGAGGCAGGGCCTCCTGCCACAGGGCCCACAACATCAGAACCTACAGCAACACCCAGCACTGGGCAGAGGCGAGGCATCAGAATACAGAATTCCCCTATCTCCTTGTCTTCCTCAGCAAGTCAGCCCACCAACTTCCACAGCAGTGCATTTCCAGGATGTCATTCATTCAGAAGTAATTTACATGGCAGGCATTCTCTATTCCTGGCAGGTCTGCACATGCAAAGCTGAATTGGGAAAGGACGATTCCCGGAGGACAGGCTGATGCCTCAGAGCCAGGTCTGGCAGCCAGAACAGCAGAGGCCTGCCCTGCCTATCCTGCTGCTCCCTCATCCTCAACCAATCACACCACAGTGCCTGGCACCTAGTAGGTGCTCATTAAACAGGTCACTCAAAGGGAAAGCCCACAGCAAATGGACTGTGCCTGGGGCTTTTGCTGAAAGTCTCCCCCACAGTGGGGATCTGAGCCCAGAAACAGATTTTCATGTGCAGGGAAAGCCCCAAGGCTGGCTCTCCCCATCCTCAGCACAGACACTGCCAGGGAAGGAAGGGGTCTCTCTCTCTCTCTCATTTTGTCTGTTTCTGCTGACCTTGGACACTTGGGTCGCAGTGTTGCCTCTGGTCCCCAGGAAGATCATGGCCAGCGCCGAGGAAATGCTCAGAGGAGAGAAGAAGAGGTTCCCACTGGGGCTGTCTTCACTCAAGGTGCGGAACAGGTCCAGGGCGAAGGCAGAGTTGGCGGCGCTCAGCTGCTCCATGGCGAGGCTGCAACACAGACCCGAGCCTGCGTCCTCCTGTGCACATGGGCCGTTAGGAACCACATTTCCCCAGCCCCATCCTAAGCTCCAACCACCCACCCTGAACCACCCAGACCTGTCACTTCCTCTTTTCTTTTTTTCCAGCAGGGTCAGGACACTTTCCCAAGCGTACAAAGGTGGCACCATCAATGGCCCAAGAAGCAGTGGTCCCAGTTTTTTATGAGTCTGACCCTGCAGCAGCTGAATCAGGAGGGACGTGTCCCTGAGTGTAAGGAAGTTTCTGCTCCATAACCACAGCCACCTCTTATGCATTAAAGCAAATTTCAGCAAAGCAGGTACAGTCATGTGCACCTTTGAGGCACCGGCCCTAGTGTTGGGAGAGGGTAAGCTCCCAAGGCCAGCAGCTGCTGTAGGAGTTTGAGAACCCATCTGGGAGGGCAGTAACCTTTTGCATGTGCCCACAGTAAAGCATTGATAAGTCCTTTTAAGCGCGCGGGTGAGGACCCACAGTCAGGCACCCTGTTTTGTATCGGGATTGCTCTACAACAAGGTGAGGGGATGCTCTCTGTCCCTCCAGGGGAAGGCAGAACACCCAGGATGGTTAAGCACCAGATCGCCCCATGGTGTCCCTACTCTGAACCCCAGTTTCCCCAAGTTTAGGTCAGGATGATACAAGGGGTGCTGGCTGCTTGGCGTCCAAGTAATGCAATGAATCCTTTTTGTGATTGATGCATAATCACTAGATCACACCCGGCCCCTACCTCTTCCTCCAGCCACAGAGAGAAGTGGCTTCAGGGCCTGGCTGCCGGGAAACTCACAAACCGCTGGGGAGTTAGAGAGTTCCAGAGAGAAAGGAAAGCAATCTGATCTCAGGCCTTTGAGCAGCCACGCCCCAACCATCCTCTACAGCCAACCCTCCAGGTCGAGCAGCCCGGAAGTTGTTTCCGACGACCCCACTTCGCCAGGAGCGACCTGGTGTGGGGGTGGGGGGGCTTTTTCCACCCCGCCAAGGCAATGCCAGACGGGCACTGCTCCTGATCTCAGCCCCTGAGCCCCCTGCTGGCCTTTCCTCTCGCCCCACCTTCTTGCAGCCCCCCTGCTTCTTGTCCTACCGATTTCTTGGTTGGCCTGGATCCTGCGGCAGTGTGAGGCTTGTGCTGAAGGTCCTCTAGCTGCCACTCTTATAAATGCAGAAGGGGTGTGTCCTGTACGTAGGGCGGCCCTTCCCCCAGGGGATTTCTTTGAGTCTGCAAAGCCAGGCTTAGTCATGACTAATGGAGCCCAACACCAGCTCCACACAGCTCCCTCTACAGGGGATCAGCACCATTCTGCATTCTAGGCAAACTGGGATCTCGGACTAGGACCTGATGGACTGTTTCTTACTAAGGGGTGAATCACTGAGATGACATTTATCACTTTTTTTTTTTAAGTATTTATTTATACATACAAGAACTGGGTACAGACAGGCCAGAGGTGCGGGGGGCGGGTAAGAGGGGGGAACAGAGACAGAGTGGGGAACAGAACAGGCAGATGCACTGAAATATACTGCTGAGGGGAGCAGCAGGCAAGTCAAGAGAGGTCTGCTGCACCATGTGGCTCAGGTCCATGGCCAGGGATCGAACTCGTGCTGCAGTGGCTGCTTCATAGTGCTATGACTTAACCTCTTGTCACCTCTTAAAAGGCAAGCTAGCCAGCACTTTATAGAGAGAATCCGCTCTATACATATGCTCCAAACTCTCTCTCCCTGAAGCAATTTTGAAGTAATTCTCTGTTGTGCCCAAGATCAGCAGACTCGGGGAGCATAGCCTCCAAGAATCCAAAGACAGCTGATGTAAATGCAAAAGGGAGTTTATTGCGGGCTCGAGTCCGGGCCCTCGACACGCACCGATGCAACGGCAGAGGTCGAGAGCCCCGAACAGAGGAAGCTGGGGTATCTTATAGGGTCACGAGTGGCGCGAATTTTGAAAGAAGCTGGCAATTACTCACTGGCTACTACAAAGGCATTTTGGCGCGCGCGGTTACAGTTTCAAACTGATTGGACGGTTAGAGATGCTGTCCCATTTATGGACAGGACTGCCCTCATTGGCGGCTGGGGTGGTCTGCTTTTTCGTCACCAAGTGGAGTGAGGGTTGTGACTGCTGAAACTATCTCCGGAATGCGGCTGGACAAGGACTAACATATCAAGGTGGAGGATATACATAATGGCGAAACCTCGGCTAAGCTTGGTTCCACATTCTCCATCCATGAGAACTTTCCCCTGCTCTTTCATGCAAGTCTCAACATGAAAGGGGGAAAAGGGTCAATGAAAGCTGGCCATGGTTATGTTGAATTCACCTGAGTAAATCTTTTACTTCATCATTTCTCATAGAACAGAGGTCCACTCAGCAGCTTCCACTAGGTGGCCAAGGTGAGAAAGTCTGGAGGAGGAGCTGCCTGGAAAACTTGTTGAATGTTGAGCTGCATGAACCAAAGACAGTGTTCTGCATTTTTATTTTCCCCTGACATGGGACTCACTGTCCTCCAGTGAGTTAGTCAGCTGTGTCAGCCACAGAGAAAACCATTTCCCAAATCCAAATCCACACACTTTTTAGGGTTTGACAAAGTCCCCATGAACACCATCCTTCATCAATCCATACTGCACTGTCAAGGTCAAAGGAAAGTCACTGCTCCATTGAATAGTTGTGCATCTTCTTGTGTCTTTAAAATGTGAGGGGTCACTCCTCAAGGTCACGGGCAAACACTGGAGCCATGGAATGGAGCAGCCAGTTTGATGCTGTGTTTGCTGTATCGACTAAGCTCCAAAACACGCTCCTCCTGACCATCCCCAGTGATACCAGCCCGGGAAGACACCAGCAGACGTGTGTGAATATGATATGTTCAGAACACCCTTCTTTGTATTTGACTACATCTGTTAAAGCTCATAATCACCCGTTGGCTGAAAGACACAAAACTAATACAGCAGGATAATAGATGACAATAAAATTGAATCAATGACAGCAATACCCAGCCCCACGCACCTGAATCCCACACTGTTTAATGAAAAAATGCAGACACAGAGAAGCCCACAGAACTGAACGATCTGGTTATAACACGTTCGAGGGCTGGCAGACTCTCCACGGGTTTAAGTCAGAAGAGATCAGACCATGGCTTAATGAAGACCCCAGGCTGGGGATTGGTAGCACAGGGCGTTCATGCATGTCTTGGTGGGATTTCCTAGAGATGACACAGTGGTAGACGCCTCTGGATGGGCAAAGTTCTCCTGTTTAGGTAAGGCCCAGCTGGCTCCCTAGAGGCAGTGACAGGTCCAACGCCATGGTACTTTGGCACAGATTGCTGATTTCAGCGTTTGTGAATGTAGGGCCCCACTCCGCAAGGTGTGAGTCACACCTTTTTCCTCTGGCTGAGTAGCGGAGCCATTAAAAAAACAGTGGCAGTTTTCTCTCCAGTCCAGAAGCTGCCTGTGGTCAGTGCAAACAGCTGCGAGTGGTGGGCATTTTTATTTTACTGCCACCACAGAGGCGTCACAGGCATGAGATTGCAGGCAGAGGCAGGCAGTGATGGCGACAGCAGGGGTTCCCCTATTCTGCCCCCAGAGCATGTATTTGTATTTGAGGGGACCTAGAAAGCTCATAATCACCCAGTGGCTGAGAGACTCAAAACTAACAGCACAGGATAAAAGATGACCCCACGGGACCAGCCCCAGCTGGAGGCAGTAGAGAGCCCCAGGGTGGTCTGGAGGGCAGAATGGGCAGACCAGGTGCTAGCTGTGAGCTGATTGGTAACTGGTCCAATCAAACTGGTGGGGGGTGGGGGAGGACAGCCCTGACAGGAGATGAAGCAGGGCAGGCGGCAGCTTGGGACATGCGCTCTGGCCCTAAGGCTCTTCCTGGCTTCCTAGAAAAGACTGTTCCTGAGGACTGAAGGAAAAAGAACATGAGCAGCGACCTCTGAAGAAAGAAGAGAAGCCAAAGAGCTTCGCAGAGTCCGGGCCCACCGCCCTCAGGCCCTGCCTCTGACATCCCCTGAAAGGGGCAGCAGCCGCCCTGGTCTGGGTCTCAGGGAGATGTTTGGTGGTGCTGTTGGCCCATAACCCACAGGCGCTGTGACGCTGGTGTTTCTGACAGTGCCCCTTCCTGGTGACTGTGGTGACCGCTGCTGCCCAGTCTGCCCAGGACAGCTGACAGGTGACTGGCATCCTTGATTGGGTCACCACTGAGAGAAAGTGATGCTCCTGACCATCTTGCACAGCCTCCTGGTGCGGCTGCCCCATTGCTGTCTGGTCCGGTGTGCGTTGCTGTCATCCCAGCCTTCAGGCCTTGCTGTGGCTGCTGCTGCGTCATCTCAGGGCCTCGCCTGTGAGCACCCCCAGCTGTGGGGAGTTGGATCCAGGCCGCTGCTGCCCATGGGCCATGAGCTCCAGGCCCTCGCTGGCCGGGCGGCTTCATCCTGGCTGAGCAGGCTTCGTTTGGGACTTCTGGACGCTGCGGACACCATCTGGGGTAAGAGAGCCTCCGCTCATAAGCTTAAGGTGTCTTTGTTTCCCCCATCTGTTAGATACACCCCATTGTTGTTTTTCCCTGAGCCTGAGTGGTCATGCATTGTTCAAGGGGATGAGGAACCCACAGACACTAACCTGACCCCTAAGGGCCCTGTCCTCTGGGCCTGCTGTAGCCCCCACAGCACACCCTCCCATCAGTGAGGACCGGCCTGTGGGCTGTGGTTTAGGCTCGGGGGTGAATGTGCTAGAGGCTTGAGTGGGCCCCTGTCCTCCACCCACCTAGAGGACAGAGACAGCAGTTAATGCCAGACCTTGGGACACAGCTCGTCCGTTGTGTCTCCAGGAGAGGCAGGTGCAGTTTTCTGCTATGAAGCCGATTTTCCCCGGGCTCAAGGAAAGCAACGGTGCCACAGTCCTGTGCTGATTTCAAATCGGCCGCCAAGTTGGGGCCATGGCCATAGATTTCTGCCACAGGAACACTGGGTCCCACTCTGGGCCACCCAGTGAGTACCAGAGTGGCCCACCCAGCCGTGACAACACAGTCACTGTCCTTTATTTGCAGGTGATGATGGCTCCAGTGACACCATCCCATAGCCCTGGGCTGTTGGGTGGGGCTTGTTGGGAGTGGTTTTGTCTGCTCCCAAATTGGGGTGCACAGTGCTTGTAAGTCTATGATGTGTGAGCCAGAAGGGCACAGCCCAAATCTTCCCTGAGACTTCTGTGTGGAGGACCCTTCTGTGGGAAGCTATCCCTTCTGTGGGGAGCAACCCCTTCTGTGGGGAGCAACCCCTTCTGTGAGAAGTGGACTATGGCTGCTTCTCGCATGTTAATGTGGCCACATCTAGGATTGACCTGGTTTCTGCACCCTCGGTGGGGGTGGCATGTCAGGCATGAGGAGGGGGGGAAATGATTCAACCTGCACTGGGATCCTGTAGTCCTGCTCCAGGCTCGGTCGGCTGAAGGTTCTATGCCCAATGGAACCTTGGCCATTAAATGGGGGTCCTGTTTGGTAGCGTCTGCCCCCCACCCCTCTCCTAAGACAAAAGAGCCAAGTTCCAGTGCAAAAGGCTGACCAGCCAGGCCTCCACGGAGCAGCGGCTTCTGGCGAGGGCTCCTTCCTGTTCCAGCCACACGGTGGTGCTGGCGGGCTGGGCATGACTGTGGTCCCTGCTAGACCCATCATCAGGCCAGGCAAAGGGGAAACTTCTGCTCTCTGGGGGCACAGCAGGAATAGGGCGAAGCATCAGGAAGCTGCCCACACTAGACAGGGCTCAGGAGCGCCTGATCTCTAGACCCTCAGGGGAAGGGTGCTCATTTAAGCCAACAGGTGTGACCATTAGTGTCACTTCGACCTGGCAAGATGGTGGAGAGAACAGGCAGACATTGACCCAAAGGAAGTTCTCCCCACGAGGAGACTCCAGCTGGGGGAGGGAGTGAGTGTCAGGCCAGGGGCTGCTGCCCTCTGGGGATGTCCTTACTGGCCCTCTGAGGCAGGACCAAAATCCCTGGGTGGGGGTTCACCCCCTATGGGGTATCATAGCCTCCACAGTGACAGACACCCCACTCAGATGCTGGCCCAGCTGGGAGGTGCACAGAGCTGCCATCGCTTCACTCCTGGTTTTGCCTTCTCACTGGGGGCTGGTCCTGATCCCTGGGTCCAGGTGAGGCCCCTCCTCAGGGCAGTTTGTACAGGGAGATGCTGTACCAGGTGGGCAATGAGTGCCCAAGCCCCAAATCCCTACAAAAGCTCTCACCTTTCAGTTCTTAGGTCCTCTCCTCACCCCTGGCCTCTCCTGCCCCTCCTCTCCCTGACCCTCTCCCATCCCCTTCAGAGTGAAGCTGGGCCTGCCCTGACCTAGAGTGAGGGGCTTCTTTGAAAGGAAAAGCTGGAGCCAAGTCTGCGTCTCGTGTGTTACAGAGATAGGCCCCGGGGGCTCTGTGGACGCAGGGGCAGGGATTAGGGGTTCCAGCAACTATGTTCTTGAACTTATTGGAATTAGGTCTAAAATAGCTTCTAAGCAGGGCTCTTATTGGAATTATCAGCACCTTAATGGTACGGGAGATCATCTTCTATGATGCCCCTGCTGGTGGGGCAGACAGATCAGTCCTTTGCATGTGAATTCATCCAATTTCCCTCCCATGAATGTGCTTTGGGTTCAGACCTAAGAAATCTTCACCTAGTGCTGAGTCCTGACGATTTCCCTTTGGGTTACTCTAAGAGTTTAGGGCTCTACATCTCCCAAGTAAACCCTCAACCTTCCCTCTGTGTCTCTTCTCACACTCTCGTTGGTGTGTGTTGTGGACATGAAGTTCAGTTGTATTCTCTGCCACTGTCCTGAACACCCCCTTCCCCAATACTCTCCTACACCCCCTCTTTGCTTATTAATGTCTCCCAGTGCTTGTTTTACTTTGTCTTATTGTCTACTAGCTAAACCCAGTGTTTGTTGCTGCACCCCCCCCTGCAGTGACCCTCAGGGCTAATGGCTGTTGCCATGGTCCCTGAGGTCTGGCGTGGGCAAGGAACCATGCGCGCAGGGGGAGAACAGCAAACTCCCTAAGCTGCAGAGAAACTGAATGCCTGCCAAGAAATAATGACCATCAAAAGCGGCCACAAAGATGATTAAAAGAAATGCTGACCACCTGGAACCTTATCTCGCTTTCTCAAGGCCCACAAACTTTATTCTGCTACAACTGTCTTTCTAAAATCTTTCCTTTTCCTGGTCATTGATTGCTAATTAAAAAACATACATAATTTAATAATTAGGCTAATGCAAATGAAACATTACTAAACACTGTGTTATAATAGAATTGTTAGTTTAATAATCTTTCTATTATGTGCTTAACTTTAGTACCTTTGATATTAACTGCATTATAAAATAAATTCACCCATGACAATTAATTATGAGTAAAAATGATAGTTAGTGCAACTAGAAAATAATTATATAAAACAGTAGAAAGAATTTATAGCCTGTCCAATTAGGAATGAGGCTAGGTCCAGATGTAACTTCGGACATAAATCACTGCCCTGTCAATTAAGCTAAGTCTATGAGCAAACTGATCTCTTTGATGTTCACTGTTCCTATGCTTTTAGAAAAACATATATACTGACCACTAGCTTAATAAAGACACACTCAGATTTTCACTCTCTTGAAGTGTGTCTGTGTGTCATTTATTCATCGAATCCCTGACCACCCTGCGCAATCTCTCAACCCTGAGACGGCCTCATCGTCCATCGCTGTGCTGGTCCACGGCAGTTTGTCTTTTTCATTGCTTTACCCCAGCTCTTGCATGCGTTTCCCTGGACTCGCTCCATTGCTCCATCACTGCCTGTCATGGCTCCTTGTGGTGAACAGTATTCCACAGTGTGGACCCTTGACCCGGCCTCCTATGGACAGGCATTCGGGCTGTTCCAGGGATCACGGGCAGCTGTTGTCATGGGCTGGAATAAACCCTGCACAACATGTGGCTTTTGGGGTTGATAGTGTGATGAATTATGGACAGACAACCAAGAGTGGGACTTTGGGTCATAGGGTATCACCATTTTAATTTTATAAAGATCAATGCAGCCCACTTTCCACAGTGGCCACACCAGCTTACGTCCAGGGGAATTGGGTCCTGGTTCTCCATGTCCTCCAACAGTTCTTGTTGGGGGTCTTTTTAATAGGGCCTTTCTCACAGGTGTGAGATGGTGTCTCACTGTGTTTTGAACTTAGTCCAATTTACCTTCAACGATGTCCAAAAGACTAGAAATATCAAACAATGACTGTGCATGTGTGCCTCCTGCCCAGCTATCACTCCCTTCACAAGGTCATGAAGGTATATTCCTATATTATCTTCTAAAAATGCTGTGTTGAGGCCTCCCTGTGGCTCAAGGGGTTAAGTGTCAGCACTGGGAAGCTGTCCGCAGCCTCTGCAGCTGAGTTCCATCCCCAGCTAGGGAGCTACCCACATAGTGCAGCAGACCTCTCCTGACTCAGCCACTGCTCCCCTCAGCAGTGTATTTCAGTCAGTCTGCCTGTTCTGTTCCCTGCTCTGTCTCTGGTGAATCTTCTCACCTCCCCCCCCACACACACACACCCTGCACCTCTGGCCAGTTCCCCAGCTCTTGTATGCATAAATAAATCAATCTTTAAAAAATGCTGGCTTGCCTTAGTTTTATAGTCCTTCTGTTATTCATGTTTGCTTGGGTTTTAAGGCAGGAATCAACTTGAATTTTTATCCACATATGATCCCAAAGGACACAGAACTATTCCTTGGCAAGTTTCTCCTTTCATTCCACCATGAATTGCCACGCAGAGAGCCCCATCTTCCACCACAGCCCACATAAGCCAGCCACTGCCATAGCAACCAGTGTCATAATGGATGTGGAGAGTCTTTATGAGAAAACACCCGAGTAGTGGGGGGGGAAGCTAAGATCTTTGCTTAACAGTCTCTCCTACTCCAGTTTTCTTTTGGCAGTTTCTTGGCATCTTTATGGGAACCCCTACTTCTTGACTCCATGGACCTCATGAGAGTGACATGTGGGTCAGATAAAGGAGAACATACCAGGGAGCACAGGGGATTGGCAGGCAGCTCTTTAATGTTCTGAACAAAGCAAAATTCCCAGTCAACGTTGGGCAAAAAAAGAAAAAGAGACTTCTCCAAAGAAGAAACGGAAATGGCCATAGACATGTGAAAAAATGTTCAACATCACTAATTATCAGGAAAATGCAAATCAAAACCTCGAGATACTACCTCACTCCAGTGAAAATTGCCTACATTAAAAAAATCTAGAAAGAAAAATATGGAAGTATGTGGAGATAAAGGAAGCTTCTTACACTGCTGGTGGGAACTAAACTCTCCAGTCACTCTGGAAAGCTGGGTAGAGGAACCCTAAAAACACTAAAACTGGATCTACCCTTTGATCCAGCAATTACACTCCTAGGGATCTACCCAAAGGACATTAAAAAACTAAATCGAATGGAACCTGCACACCCATGCTTTTTACAACATTATTTATAATAACCCAGTTATGGAAATGCCCCAAAATAGACAAATGGAACAAGAAGACGTGATATATTTACACAATGGACTATGACTCGGCAGTCAAAAAGGCAAACTTGTGCCTCTTGTGGCAACATGGACGGAGCTGGAGAGCATTACGCCAGCCAAAGTAAGTCAGAAGAAAAAAGATAAACACTTATATGTGGAATATAGAGAAACCAAACAAAAGGTCAAGAAAATGTCAGAACTATCAAGCTGACCATAGCTCTGAGGTGCAGAGCAAAGGAAGGGGTGGGGAGGAGGGGCCTTGAACAAAGGTCATAGGAAGAGAGTTCATGGGAGATATGGTGGTGGGAGAACATGGGACTACAAAGATGGAAGAGAAATATATTAATAAAAAAAATTTAGTGGCCTGAAAACCAGTCCTATGGCACGTAACTCTTTAAGACAAAGATCAAGGTAAGGTTATCTTTGCTAAATGGAGGCTTAGTCGGGATTCTCTCCTCCATTTCAACTGATTGTCTGCTTTTAAGGCTCCCTGCAACTCCCAGAGTGTCTATGATGACGTCTAAAGGTCTATTAACTGGGGCTTCCCTGGTGGCGCAAGGGGTTAAGATACAACCTATGAAGCTGTTTGCAGCCTTTGCAGCATGAGTTCGATCCCTGGCCAGGGAGCAACCCACATAGCACAGCAGACCTCTCCTGACTCTCCTGACTCACCCACTACTCCTCTCAGCAGTGTATTTCAATCTGCCTGTTCTGCTCCCCACTCTGTCCTTTGAGGCCGGCCCCCCACACCTCTGACCTGTACACCAGCTCTTGTATGGATAAAATATATCCTTTTTTTTTTTTTAAAGGACCTCCCCTGTCGTGCAGTGGATTGAGCACAGTGATATGAAGCTGTCCACAGTCTATGCAGTGCGGATTCTATTCCCATCAAACCAGGGAGAAACCCACATGGCGCAGTAGACCTCGTCTTCTTCCCACGCTGCTCCCCTCAGCAGTGTCTTCGGTCCATGTGCCTGTTCCCCACTCTGTCTCTGGTGAATTCTCTTACCCTCCCGTGCCTCTGACCTATACCCAGTTCTTGTATACATAAATATTTTTTAAAATTGTATAAAGTTCTATTAACTGAACCACAGTGTGTTCATGTTTCCCTGCACAGACAACGGCTTTGTCAAGAATCTACACATCTGGGAGATCTGTTTTAACTTGACACTTTCAAAATTAGTCCTGGAGCTGTGCACTGTAACGAGAGGAAATATGACACCTGTGCAGCGGACTTGGATGTCAAGACCCAGCAGAGTTGCACTTACAAAGGAAATGAAGCATTTGGATTTAGATAGTAGTTTTATTGGTGACGTTATATCTGCATTAAAAGTCAGATGATTAAACTCTAATTTGACCGTATATTTCTACAGCCTCTAAGGGGAGCACAATCTGCCTAAGAACAGGATGCTGCCAGAGGAGTTGTGACGAATCATGAAGATAAATGGATGGTCGGCAACGAAATTTTGCTCTATCCCAGATTTACGCATGAATATGCCAACTGTGATGGCCACTGCCTCTGTGCCCTCCTCATTCACCTCCACAAAGGACTTGTGAATCATTTTTGATATGAAAATATCTGTGGTATCTGTCATGCCAGACAGATCTGCCTTGCTGCTGCTAAAGAGATCTTCCACACCCATGCGAGCCAGGTGGGAGCTGAGATCATAGGTCTCCTCCAGCTTGAATTTGGGCAAGTGCACGTGGACATCCCTATGAACCATATTCTTGGGCTTGGTCCACTCATGCAGTTTTTCCAATGTCAACTGCTGTTCGATCTGGAATTAGAATGTGCAAAGAGAAAACAATTTTATATAGGTAAGTACTAAAGGGTTATTATAGGAATAGACCCTAATATCAGTTGCTCCTTTGTTTCCTTCCTGTTTTGTGCCAGTTCTTTCCAGCAATTGGGATAATGAGAGAGTGTGTGTTCTAAGTCATCCAGGGCCCCAGTCAGGGAGGCTGGACATCAGCTCCAACAAACAACCATCCATCCATCTCTCCATCCACCCACCTGTCCATGCATCCACACACCCCGTAGCACAGCCTCACTCCTACCCATCTATCTACCCACTCTCCCAGGACTCAATATTACTCCACCATATATACGGAATCACTGTGATGGGTTATGACCATGAAGGCTATATTACATGTTGACTAATTGGTTGTGTGGTGAAAGGGTAAATGTAAAAGTTTTCTTCTATTCTATTTATTCTGAACCCACTAAACACCGTGGTGATCCGTGAACCACACAGAGCTACAATAACGTCTAATAGATTTAGCTCCTAAGGAAAAATAGAAAAGATCCTACATCCTCATTTGAAATGGGGCTAATAACAGATCCTCCCTTTATTCTAACATTGTCATTAGAATTAAATGATTTGGACACAGTAAGGACTATGGAAGTGTCCGCTGTTATCACTGCTGTTTTATTTTTTTTTTTTTAAAGATTTATTTATTTATTTATACAAGCACTGGGTACAGTCAGAAGCGCGGGAGGGTGACAGAATTCACCAGAGCCAGAGCGGGGAGCAGAGCAGGCAGAAGGACCGAAGTACACTGCTGAGGGGAGCAGTGGGCGGCAGGAGAGGTCTGCGCGCCATGTGGGACCCTCCTCTGGTGGCCGGGGAGCAGCCGGGGATCGAACCGGCGCTGCAGAGGCTGTGGGCAGCTTCGCAACCCAGCGCTCAACCACTGCACCACCGGGGAGGCCCTCACTGCTGTTTTATTACCATGATAGGACTAGAGCAGAACCATCATTACACTAGTTCTGTTGCTGTTGGTCACCCCTTTCATGAGACTCTTTTTATAATCAGAGAACAGATGAAGGTGGAAAACAACTGATAGAAGGACATGCTGATTTTGCCATCCTCTATATATGCAAATAGATACTACATTAGGATCCCTTCCAGACAGCAACTTTGGTGAGGAGAAAGTGGCGATATAACACAGAGGCTAGAGACACTGAGAAAAAACGAAATCTCCAGGTTTTGCCTGGTCCCAGTCCTGGCAAGAGATTCCATAGCCTTTAAGTCCTTATAGTAGAACTTTATACCAAGTTAACACTAGGAAACAGGCTTAACCTTCAAACTCACTTGTCTCAGGAGACTTCTATGATAGAGTTACTGGGAATTGAATTCACAGTCTGTGTGCATAGTAAGGAGATCGGAGAGTGTCATAAAAGAACTCTAAGAGCATAGGATGACGCTGTAAGTCATACATTACTGGGTTTCAATTTTGAACAAATTCATTTTACTGAAACAACCCTCAGTCTAAAGTTCTATTAAGAGAGTTTGCATGAGCTGCCCATGACCAGCATTACATCTAGTGTAGGTCTTTACATGGTCCCCACAACTGTTCTCTTAGAGTCCCTGAAATTTTAAATGAAGGACTCCCAGGTAGTAAATGTGATGGACTAGGTTACAAAAGAATGGGGAAGTGAAGTGATTCAATAAGCACATAACAAGCACTGACCACTCAGCACACACGGGAGGACTCACACAGGAAAGGAGGGAGAAGGACGAAACGCAGGAGCATCACCTTCTCCAGCCCTGTGGACTGGTCCTCTATGTCATCGGGCAGCAGGATGACCATGCTGAGCTCCCCGCCCTTGTACGGCAGTTCCAGCACGCGGCACTTGAGTGGCCGGATGAAGCCAAATAGCAGTTTCTTCTTCTGGTACATCATTTTCACTATTTTTGTTTCTCGCTGAAAGGTTGGAAGAAAAATCTCTATTATCTGCATTCATGTAGAGCAAGAGGACATTTGCTCTTGTAGAGCAAAGAGACCGTGCATGGGCTCACCTTATTCAACCTGAATGGGGCGTCCCTGGTTTCCTCTTTTCTGAATTCGTCCTGCCAGGAGCCTTTGAAGTAGATGGCATTCACCAGCACAAGCTTAGTCATGCTACCCACCACACCTGCAGCCAACATTTCCAGAATCTTCCCTAAGATGATAAAGTAAGATTTTTTTTTTGTTAATCCACTTCTCAGCACTCCAAATCTAAACTGACATTTGGTCAGCACAGAAATGCATTTCAAACACATCGTTTCCATTTCATTTCCCTTGAACATAATGTCGAGGTGAAAATCCCCTTGGCGTGTCTGACTGCACCAACTCACCAGGCTGATGAATGACACACCCAGTCCCCCAGAGCCTGTACTTCAGTACGAGTCTAAGGTGCTGAAAAGCAGAAAACAGGAAAATGCCCCTTTTCTGCAAGGAGTCTTGTTTGTGATTGGCCATTCTTTTCAGGATAACAATATATATAGTCTTGCATGACAGGGTTTTGAATCACAAGGAAGTCAGTCCTTCAAATCCGCTAGGTGGCAGCAACCCTCAAACTATGCAAAGGTAGGAAGGTTCCTCTACTGATCACAGGCTCCACTAAGCACCCCTCCTACACACAGGGTGTCTGTAGTAGCCTCTTTTCATTCCATGACCAGGGAAAAGACGTGCCCAGCTGGACAGCACATCCCACCCGCCACGCCACACCTGGAACCAGGATGCAGGAAAGAGGTTCATGTGTATTAGTGTGTGAGCCCCGATTAACACTCTCAGAGTATTTCCTGCCAATGGTGGATTAAATAATTTGGACTGACTGGATTACCCTCCCATGCCCCTAAATTTTATTCCTTTTATTCTACAGATAATATTAGCTTTAACTTTAAAATGTAGTTTAAGGGAACATCAGAGAAAATATTTAGCTGCTTTGATTCAATCATGTCTACGATTCCGCCTGACGGAATCTAAATTTTTAAAGATTTGTTTTATTTTGCATGCATGCATGAGCTGGGGTACAGGCCAGAGGTGCAGAAAGGATTTCCCAGAGATAGTGTGGGGAGCAGGACAACTGTATCTACTGAAATACACTGCGGAGGGGAGCAGCAGGGAGACAGGAGAGGTCTGTTGCGCCATGTGTGTCAGTTCCCCGACCAGGGATCAAACTCATGCTGCAGTAGTTGGGGATAGCTTCACAGTGCTGAGACTCAACCCCTTGGCCATCAGGGAGGCCCAGAATGTCTGTGTCTGATAGCTGCTCAGCACTGGACAACAGGTTCACCCCCAGAGTGAAGTCGGAAGGAGGAGGTAGGGAGAGAGTGTGGGGAGGGCATCCTATACGGGTGGGAAACTGGAGACGCAGAGGCAGGACCCTGTACAAGGACCACACTCTGTCCACCCTCTTACCTTCCGTTTGCTCTTTGACCCACTGGTTGATCACCTTCCTGGCACCTTCAGAGTCGCCCTGGAAATCCATACTGGCCAGCTCAGCGCCATACAGTTCCTGAGTTGAAGCTAAGAACTCCTATTAAAAAAAGAAGAAGAAAATCAATGTTATGAGTGAATCTTACTATCTACAGAAGTCATCTTCTAAGATCTTTGAAAGCAATCAAAATTGAGTTCAAGGCATCTGATTCTTATAACCTAAAGTTTCCTAACTTCTGCACAAATAACAAATACTGATTGCCCTTGGAAGGGAGTAATGGCGTCACTCTTGTTTTAAATCGACACAGCCAGGACCATCTCTTCAATTGTGAAAACCAAGGGAACATCATGAGTCGTATATTTTCATTCAGTATTATTTTCTGAATGTTTATAAAAATTTAAACTGACTTAATTTTGCTGGGAAAAGCACACGTTGTCTAGTGAGTAGAACTCCAGGAGAAAGTACTTACAGGGAGGAAATGATAGGTTTTCTCTCCGTATAACCTGTTAGCCAGTTTCAGCACATAGGAGGCGTCAGGCTTGTTGACAGCAGCGATCAGACTCTGAAATCTGGAATGAACCTTCTCAACCTCGTCAAAATGAAGAGTCTACAATGAGGAAAACATTTTCTAGAAACATTTACTTTGAAATTATAAAGTGAATCCCAAGAGTTTGTTTCCATCAAAGGAATGTGTTGTCATTACTAAGCACTGATGACCCAACCTATAATCTTACTAGTTTTTCTTTGAAGAACAAATGATGGAGAATCCAAAACTTACAGCTTTGTGAAACTTACTCATCCCACCTTAGAGGCAGCTTTTATGTCAGTTTTTTTTTGGTTATCATTCTAGTTCTGCAAATATGAGTGGTTAGTAAACTAAATATTTCTACAAGTCTTTCCTTTTCCCCAAGAAAATCATAAATGGTGTGTTTACATGAATACTCAAGTCTAATTTTCTATCATCATAAAATTTTATCAATTATTATTTTACTGAACGTTCTGAGAAATAAACCTGAAAACTAAGAATCATCACCTCTGTGGGAACAAAGAGATTATAGATTGAGAATTTTTTTTTCTAATTACACCATGAGCAACAGTAACTCAATTATTTAAAATACTTCTTTAAGCATAACATTTGGCAAAGGTTTAATTTCCCACATATCAATTGCAAAACAAGAATGCTTTTATGGCTTTATGAGGCCTGGGCTGTTCCTGGCTTTTAAGACACAGAAGAACAAACCCAAACTGTGTACAAAGTCCAGGTATTCACAGAATGGGATGTTTGCCAAGTGCTGTGATCGATCTGTTTTAATGGAAATGGAGCGGAAGGCTCTAAAACTATTCTCTCTGAGGTCACCCAATCCCAGAAAGCTACAGAATAGAGGCTGAGGTGACCTTTTAAGAAGCAAATCCAAATTAGTACCAGTGGATTCTTGAAAACTTTAAAAGGCTTTTCTTCTGTGGTTCTGCAGATGCGGGTCTTGTTCACTTACAGATGTTCCATTAAGTGGGGTCATAGAGGCTTTGCACCTGGAAAGGTCCATAACCCTGACCCCAGGGCTGGCCGTCCTGGCTGCAGGTGAGTGTCAGGTGTGACTGGGTGGCAGAAAGCCCTTCTCTGCGGCCATTCCTTTCACTCACTGTCAGGGAGAGCCAGTGTCCCTCTCTCAGAAACAAGGCACACCTGGCAGAGTTGCCCCCCATACCTATAAGGAGAGCAGAAGGTGGCATCGCCCGCCTTTCTGGCTGAAGAGTGACCTGCAGTAAGTCACCCAGGGTTTGGCCCTGCTCTTCAGGCCCCCAGGATCAGGCTCCACAGGGTCTCCTGCCCAGGGCCCAGGACATCAGAACTTAGAGCCACACCCAGCACTGGGCACAGGCGGGGCCTCAGAATACAGAGTCCCCTGTCTCCTTGTCCCCCTCAGCAAGCAAGTCCACCAGTTTCCACAGCAGTGCATTTCCGGGTGTCATTCTGCTCAGAAGTAATTTACATGACGGGCGTTCTCTGTTCCCAGCAGGTCTGCACATGCAAAGCTGACCCAGGAAATGCCTAGTCCTGGAGGACAGACTGAGACCACAGAGCCAGGTCTGCAGCCTGAACAGCAGAGGCCTGCCCTGTGCCAGGGGTCCTGGCCTGCTGCTCCCCCATCCTCAGCCAATCACACCACAGTGCCTGGCACCTAGTAGGTGCTCACTAAAACAGGTCACTCAAAGGGAAAACTTGCAGCAAATGGACTGTTCCTGGGGCTTTCCTGAAAGTCTCCCCCACAGTGGGGATCTGAGCACAGAAACAGATTTCACATGCACAGGGAGAGCCCCAAAGCCGGCTCTCCGCATCTTTGGCACAGACTTTGGCAGGGAATGGGTCTCTCTCTCTTTTTCTTTCTGCTGACCTTGGACACTTGGGCCGCAGTGTTGCCTCTGGTCCCCAGAAAGACCATGGCCAGTGATGAGGAGATGCTCAGAGGAGAGAAGAAGAGGTTCCCACGGGGGCTGTCTTCACTCAAGGTGCGGAACAGGGCCAGGGCAAAGGCGGAGTTGGCGGCGCTCAGCTGCTCCATGGCGAGGCTGCAACACAGACCCGAGCCTGTGTCCTCTTGTGTACATGGGCTGTTAGGAACTGCATTTCCCCAGCCCCATCCTCAGCCCCAGCCACCCACCCTGAACCTCCCCCCAATCTGTCACTTCCTCTTTTTTATTCCTGCAGGGTAAGAACACTTTCCAGAGCACACCAACGTGGATCCAGTGACGCCCCGAGAAGTGATGATCTCCACTTTCCGACACGTCTGAGCGTGCAGACAGCTGAGCCAGGAGCAGCGTGCACCCGAAAGTAAGAAGGTGTCTACTCTAGAACCACAGCCACCTCCAATGCATTAAAGCAAAAGTCATCAAAGCAGGTATATAATGTGCACCTTTGAGGTTCCAGCCCTAATGTGGGGAGAGGGTAGCTCCCAAGCCAGTAGCAGCTGCAGTTTGAAAACCCTGCAGTGCCCAGGGTCTGTCAGGGCAGTCGCTAGGGAGACGAGATCCTCTCTGTCCCTCCAGTGGAAGGCACAATGCCCAGGAGGATGGCTAAGCACCTGGTCACCGGATCCTGTCCCCACTCTGTCCCCCAGTTTCCCCACATATAGGTCAGGATGACTACAGGGGGCGCTGGCTGCTTGGTGTGTAAGTAATGCAAAGATCCTCTCTGGTTGATCTGTAATCTCTAGACCACACCTGCCTCCTCCCTCTTCCCCCAGCCATGGAGAGAAGTGGCTTCAGGGCCTGGCTGCCTGGAAACTCACAAACAGCTGTGGAGGGAGTTCCAGAGAGAAATGATAAGCAATCTGTTCTCAGGCCTTGGAGCAGCCACACCTCCACAGCCCACCCTCCTGGCAGAGCTGCCCTGAAGCATCAGGGAGGACTGCTGCTTGCCCAGAGCTGGGAGCTGGGCACCAGCAGTGCGGGGAGCTGTCCGGATTGGAGGGGTCTGTCTCCCCCCTGCCAAGGAGATGCTGGCAGGGACTGCTCCTGATCTCAGCCCGTGAGCCCCTGCTGGACTTTCTTGATCACCCCATCTCCCTGCAGCCCCCCTGCTTCTTGTCCTACCGATTTCTTGACTGGACTGGATCCTGCGGATGTGTGAGGCCTGTGCTGAAGGTCCTCTAGCTGCCACCCTTATAAATGCAGAAGGGGAGTGTCCTGTACACAGGGCGGCCCTTCCCCAGGGGATTTCCTTGAGTCTGCAAGGCCAGGGCCAGTGGTGACTAGTGGAGCCCAACACCAGCGCCACACAGCGCCCTCCGCAGGGGATCAGCAACTTCCTGAGTTCTAGGCAAATTGGGATCTCTGACAAGGACCTGATGGACTATTTCTAACTAAGAGATGAATGAGAAAAGATACTTGTCACCTCTTAAAAGGCAAACTAGCCAGCACTGTATAGAGAGAATCCACCCTACAGATACACTCCAAACTCTCTCTCCCTGAAGCAATTTTGAAGTAATTCCCCAGCCATCAAAACTGGCCACCTGCTCTCATGCAAGTTTCAACATGAAGGGGGAAGAGGGAAGACCCTTTATAATGCACCAGGGCAAATAAGGCCACAGTAATGAGAGTGAAATTCTCTCCACTGTTTAAAAATAAACAAACAGGAGTTTGATAACTAGGAGGGTAGACTGATTTCCAGCTTGTCAGAACAAAGTAACCATCATTTATGGAAAGCCTGTCATAGCTATATTGAAGTCTTTTGAGTAAATCTGTTATTTCTCCATCATGTCCCATGGAACGGGAGGTCCACTCTCAGCTTCCACTAGGGGCTAAAGTCAGAAAGTCAGGAAAAGTTGCTGCCTGGAAAAATCGTTGAATGTTGAACTGTATGAACCAAAGACACAGTGCCCTGCATTTTTATTTCCCCCTGACACCATGTGTGGTGCCCTCGCGAGTTAGTCATCTGGGTCTACCACAGAGACCAACACTCCCCAATCCACACATACACTGTAGAGTGTTCAGACACTGCCCCCTGAACGTCCTTCATCAACCCATTCTGCACTGTCATGTCAAAGGGAAGTCACTGCTCCGTCCAATAGTTGGGCATCATCTTGTGGCTTTAAAACATGAGGGGCCACTCCCCAAGGTCAGGGGGAGACTCTGGAGCTCTGGGATGGGGCTGCCAGTTTGGGGCAGTGTTTGCTGTATTGACTTAGCTCCAAAACACGCTCCTCCTGACCATCCCCAGTGATGTCACCCTGGGAAGACACCAGCAGACATGTGTGTGAATGTGGACATGCTCAGCACACCCTTCTTGGAATGACACCGGACCCGGAAAGCTCATAGCGCCAATCATGAAGGATGCATAATGAATACAGCAGGATAACACGTGACAATAGAAAAGTATCGACCTAAGCATTATCTAGCCCCACACAGCTGAATCCCACACAATGTTCATTTTTGAACAATGTGTGATTTCTTCTTACAAGTATAATCCCCATAAAATTGCACTGCTAAGTCACCCATGAACTTATCACCATAGACTTTTTTTTTTTAAGATTTATTTATTTATGCGTACCAGAACTGGTTGTAGGCCAGAGGTGCACAGAGGTGAGTGAGAGGATTCACCAGAGACAGAGCGGGGAACAAAACAGGCAGAATGAAATACACTGCTGAGGGGAGCAGCAGGGAAGTCAGGAGAGGTCTGCTGTGCCATGTGGGTAGCTCCCTCTGGCCAGCCAGGTGGAACTTGTACTGCAGAGGCTGTGGATAGCTTCACAGTGCGTGCTTAACCCCTTGCACAACCAGGGAGGCCCATCACCATAGACTCTTATACTCTTCCCACCCTTGTTTTAATCCCTCCTCCTACCCATACTCTGCTGATTGTCTTCGAACTAGTTTGTCAGCTAGTTTTGTCTTTTTATTCCTGAACCCTTCTTTGAGTCCACTATATTCCTCCTAAAAGGGAAACCATTCCGTATTTGTCTTTTTCCTTCTGACCTATATCACTGAGTATCATCCCTTCCTGTTCCATCCACGTTGCTGCAAATGGCATGAGTTTGTCTTTTTTGATTGCTGAGTATTGTTCCTTTATATATATAGATCACATCTCCTTGATCCAGTCATCTGTTTTTGGACATTTAGGTTGTTTCCATATCTTAGCTGTCGAAATAGTTCAGCAATGAACACAGGCGAGCAGGTTTCCTTTTGAATTAATGTTTTTGTGTCCTTTGGGTAGATCCCTCAGAGTGGCATTGCTGGTCATATGGGAATTGCTGGTCAAAATGGGAGCTCCATTTTTAGGAATTCGAGGGTCCCCCACACTGCTGTGGACCAGCGCAGTGGTAGACTTGCAGGACTGTCTCAGGATTGAGAAACTGTGAGGATGCTCAAGGAATCGGCGCATAAATGACAGACAGACACATAAATGACAGACAGACATACTTCAAGAGTGAAGATCTGAATGTAAAGTGCTCAAAATCATCATAGACTTTTATACCTTTTCTAACAATAGATGATTACATACAATTTAATTCTTTCTCAGCATAAGACATCTACTTTGTTATTCATGTTCATGTGATCGATGTTCCATGGCATGGCACAGCAAACAATCTCAAAGTACTGAATCTACACAATCAGTTTTGTTTACACAGAACAGCATTCTTTAAGCTAGCTTTTCTTGATTCGTATCCCAAAACCACAATGATCAAAAATATTGATATTTACCTACTGGCACCTTCTACTTTTAGTGATCACGAGCAATATATTCTCTACGTAAGCATTTTGATTTTTAATGGTGTTGTCTCATGTGAGAAGTATTGTGATTATTATAAAACTACTATTGCCACACACTATTTTCTTTATCATGCATTTCCTGAAACTGATTGTACACATATAAAGAAAAAGCAAAGTAAGCGAAAAAGTAGTATGATTATAGACAGGCTGCTAGGTTGCTACTTATTCTGAAACAATGACTATCTGATTGATGGTTTAACTGCTTTGTAGGTAATTCCATCAGGCTTGTTTGCAGGTGACGTTCTTAGCAGCCTTTTTTCCATCAAAGGAGGGGTTATTTACTGCGGGCTTGTTGCCTAAATTAGGCTTATAGGCATGTAGACCTTGTTTGATCTGAACGCCAAAGTTTATCATGATGAAGCCCCTCGGGGACTGCGCCTGTCTTGGGTCGTCAGGAGTCACAGACATGAGGCTGGCCAGTGCCTTCTTTAGTCTGCCCCTGATCTTACCCGTCATTGACTGTCCAGTCCAGCGCACAGGGGATGGGGGTCTTATTCACTCTGATGTGTCTGAGTGAAAGCCTCCCTCTTTCCAGTAAGTTCACTGGCATTCAGCGGCAGAGGATGCCGCACCACACAGCTTCCCATAGTGGTTGGACCTGTTTGCATTCCCACCAGCATTTTAAAAGTGCAATGAACATAAAGACTTACAAATAATAAAACCATGTAAACTGAAAGTGATATTAAGGTGCCTGCAAGTGCCATGAGTGAAAGTGGCTGCAGCCACACACTGAGTGTTAAAGACGGATAAAGCAGATTGTGCCTGAGTCAGCACCCGACAAGAATGTATAAAAGGAGCGGATTTATGAAGCAGACTCAGCAGAGTCCCAAACTGGCTCTGAGTGAAGGACTTGCCGGAGGCTGCTATTCCGGAGTCCAGCTCGCTGGCCACCTTTGGACTCAGACTGCTCCCCAGCCAGAACCTCTCCTAGGCTCAGCATACAAAAGCGAACCATACTCACTCCCAGGTTCTGCCACGCTCCAACAGCTGGCTCTCTCCCTGACAGGGGCACATGCTGGGGATCAGCTCAACACCCTGCGTGACCATCTGGACTGCAAACCCTTGAGCCTAGAACCTTCCACGGCCGGAGGACTCCCACCCGTGGAACAGCTAGGCCAAGACACGTCGTGGCTACTGTCTTCAGTCAAAGGGGAACTTGGGAACTTGGATTGGGTTGACCTGCCTGTATGAACTTAAGTGTGTGTGACCAGTATAGGAATAAAATTCTCTCTGAGAGCCAGCCTCCGACTGAAGCCGATTAACCACGCTCGCAGGCACCTTAATAGTTTTTTAGTTTCACTTTTAGTCTCTGTTTATATTATTTGTAAGCTGAAAGGTTCGGCGTGGTAAAGAAAAAGAGAGCCTGTTGTGCCCAAGCTCAGCAGACTCGGCGAGCATAGCCTCCAAGAATCCAAAGACAGCTGATGTAAATGCAAAAGGGAGTTTATTACAGGCTCGAGTCCGGGCCCTCGACACGCACCGATGCAACGGCAGAGGTCGAGAGCCCCGAACAGAGGAAGCTGGGGTATCTTATAGGGTCACAAGTGGCGCGAATTTTGAAAGAAGCTGGCAATTACTCACTGGCTACTACAAAGGCATTTTGGCGCGCGCGGTTACAGTTTCAAACTGATTGGACGGTTAGAGATGCTGTCCCATTTATGGACAGGACTGCCCTCATTGGCAGCTGGGGTGGTCTGCTTTTTCGTCACCAAGTGGAGTGAGGGTTGTGACTGCTGAAACTATCTCCAGAATGCGGCTGGACAAGGACTAACATATCAAAGTGGAAGATATACAAAATGGCGAAACCTTGGCTAAGCTTGGTTCCACATTCCCCCATTTTTTTTTTCCTGAAAACGGCTAGTCAGCTAAGAAAACAACAGCTACCAAGCCTTTTATCCGTTAGTCAGTCTCAGAATTATGATTAAGTTCAACCACATAATGTGTTCACAGGTTTATAGGTACAGGAAAATTTGAAATTGCCATCCTTATACAAAACATTGACTTTTTGGGCCTCCCCGGTGGCGCAGCGGTTGAGCGCTGGGTTGCGAAGCTGCCCACAGCTTCTGCAGCGCAGGTTCGATTCCCAGCTGCTCCCCGGCCACCGGAGGAGGGTCCCACATGGCACGCAGACCTCTCCTGCTGGCGCCTGCTGCTCCCCTCAGCAGTGTACTTTGGTCTTTCTGCCTGCTCTGCTCCCCGCTCTGGCTCTGGCGAATTCTCTCACCCTCCCATACTTCTGACTGTACCCAATGCTTGCATAAATAAATAAATAAATCTTTAAAAAAAAAAAAATTGACTTTTTCTGGGTCATCTCAGACTGTAACAGGGTGGTCCCCAGGAAAGGGGGAGGTTCCCTGCCCCACCCAAGGGAGGGTGGAGCTGAGCAGGAAGAGGAGAAGCTGCAGAAGAGACTGAGGAAGGAAGCAGGATGGAGCCAGAAGGAGACCTGGAGGAGGCGCATGGAGCCTAGAGACACGTGAAGAAACTGCACTTGCCTTTTGGTCGTGGACTGGGTGACACAGATGTGGGTGAGACCCGTGGGGAGGTGACCATGGCAGCTTTTATCTGGATGTTGATTTTGCTCTTTTCCTTCCGGGCTTGTCTGGTTGTTTGTGACCCTTTTCTGTGGGTCCCCACTGGAAGATGCTTTAGACTTGTGGCAGGCTTTGGGGCCTTGTTCTGGGCCGATCCCATTTGGATGGAGTTTTACCCACGAGGGGACGGGTAACTTTGGGTGCTTCATTTAGAAACTAGACTCTTTGCCTTACCTGGATTGTTTCCTAGTTTTATTAAAGTTCCTTCCCATTAAAGTCTCCTATGTTTTGTGTTGATGCGGCGGATGGCAGAACCCATTTAGAATAGGCAGGTTTGCGGGGTTTGGGCTGCCCCTCTCCCTGTCCTATAACAAGACCATGACCTCTGAAAATCAGACACTAAACCATCTATCTAGTCAGCAAG
The DNA here is from genome assembly GCF_964194135.1 of Talpa europaea. Classification (NCBI taxonomy): domain Eukaryota; kingdom Metazoa; phylum Chordata; class Mammalia; order Eulipotyphla; family Talpidae; genus Talpa; species Talpa europaea. Next base: position 138,145,102 of record NC_140068.1, read on the forward strand.
AGGTATTACCTTCAGTTACAAATGAGAATTACTCTGCTCAAACAAGGGATCTCTCTCCAGTTAGCCAGTCACAGAGTTATTCATCTGGTCACTAAACATCAGCTATGAATAAAACAGGCTGCCGCCCACCAGTCTTAATACTAACCCCTTCTTATTTCCTCCTTGCATAGATGAGTCTGCTGCTCATTTCTCAAAGGGAGGGAAAGTTTATTGCGCCCCGGGCGGACCTCGTGCACCCAAGGTGGGGGTCAGTGAAGCCATGCACGTTGTTAGGGGGAAGCAGGGTTTTATAGGGTGAGGAGAGGTCAGGTGGGAAGTTGGGCTCCTATGGCAGGAAAAAGTTTGTTGGGGGGGGGGAGTTTCCTGGGGCAGGTAAAGGTTCTTTGTCTGAAAGAGACTCATAGGGGGAGGGGGGAGGCTCATCCTCTGAGTCCTCCAGGCAGGTATCCACATTCCTGCCCCCCAGGTGGGCTTCAGGGTAGGCCGGCCTGCTGCATGGACCTTTCATACCAGCCTTTTGTTGATAGGAAAAGGGGCGATGGTTCTTTCCTTGGCTATGTCCTGCTGAAAAGGGGCAAAAGATCAAGGGGGTGGCTCAGGCCTGGTTATGAGGGTCTTCTGTAGGGATGCGAGAATATGGGTGGAGAAGGAGTCGGTTAAAGGTGGTAGGAGACATTTCCCGAATGCGAGCCTGTATGAATTTTAGGAGGCAAGGAGCGAAAAGAAAAAATAAGGTTATCATTAGTATTGGCCCCAAGAGTGGGAGGAGCCATGTGACTAAAGGATTTTGAAACCATGTCAGCAGAGAGTTGGAGTCCCGGGTTTTACTAGTAATAACATTTTTCCCTGAGGAACAGGCAGGTACCCCCTTTATTAGCTGTTAACAAGTCCAGAGCCGCCGGTTTTGGAGAATGACCTGTGCCAGGGAGGTGAGCTGTCTTTGTGATGATGCTAAAGACACATAGGTTTTCTCTAAGGAGGTATCTATTCTTTCATGAAATTTCTGGGCAGAAATCAGGCTGTGTCCCAGGGCCCCACCTGCCATACTTGCAGCTGCTATCGATGATGCCAGGCTGATTCCAACCATGATTGGAAGAAAGGCTGCCCACTTAGTCCGATGTGGTGAGAATAACCAACCTAGCTCAGACCGTCAGTACAGAGTTAACTGTGGGATGACGAGGACTTGGATACGTGGGCCTGAAGTAGCAGAATTAATACACTGAGAGAGAGAGTCATTGCACCAGAAAAAGTTTCTCTTTGTGTTGTTCGGAGCACGGAAGTAACCGAAATGTTAGAAGCACAGGAATGAAAGCTGACAAGGGCATCAGTTTGCTAGCAGGGGTAGCTGTGATTGGAGTCCCATAGGGGGACTGAGAGTTGGGGAGTCTGGCAAGCAGCGTCCGTTATCTTGGTCGTAGTGGTATTGAGATTAATTGGACTGCTGCCAGTAGAGGCCTCCGAAGGGAAGCACAGAGGAAGCAAGAGGAGGTGTTAGTCCCAAAAGAGTCATTTAGGAAGGTTATAGCGTTTTGGATTATATGAATTTAGGTTGAGGGTGTCTCGGTCTTTTCTGATGATGTTAGCTGATTTTATAGGATTTGTTCTGAATGGAGGATGTCCTGGGAGACTTGGACTTTGTGTCGGGACATATTCCCTTGAGATGGACAGTGTTGCCACTGGATAGGAATGCCAGCCAGTGCACACTGCGGCTTGGACTCCCTGTACCCAACGGTGGTCCCAAGGATCTGAAATAGCATAGCTAACTTGATTCGTATTGAAGCCCGTATTATGACGGACCAGAGAGAACATTTGGCCTTTGTCTGGAAGGTGCACTGTGCATGACTGGTAAGGGCACCCCCATATTCTCTATAGGTGTTTTTGTAGTGATCTAAGGTTTGATGGTAAAGAAACAAAAGTTTATAGGGTTATTAATCGATGAAAGAGTTAGGGTGAGAGTGATGGGTGCTTTGCATCCGGCCTGTGGGCACTCCGCAGTACCCACCTAGTGGATGGTCTCAGTGGATCCTGAGACAAAGGTCTCCCTAACTTTGAATTTCCATACACATGACACTGAGCTAGGGGAGATTTTGACAAGAAAGGCACATCCTAGTAGGAGCCAGGTTATAACATACATACTGTTTGTCTTCAGGGGCACGTTTGACCCGTGATAGATGGTGCCAGGAGGGGTGTCCCAGAAGTGTTACCGCTGTAGGCGTGGTGAGAATAACCGTGTGTGGGCCGGTCCACCGAGGCTGCAGTGGCTTTGGCTGAAGCGATTTGAGCAGGACTTGGTCTCCTGGATGCAGTGGTAGGGAAGGTTGGTTGAGGAGGTCGAGATCCGAGGCAGGACTGGGTAAGTACCGGTCTGTGTGTTCCCGGAGCAGTTGCCTGGGTAGGGAGAGGTCAATCCTGTCCGGGTAGGTGTCCACGCAGTTGGTGAGCTGCAAAAGAAGGTAGGCGAACTCCCCTTTGAGGTGACATGCGAGCACAGGTTTGACGACGGGAACATATTTGTTAGACTTTTGCACTCAAGGAGGGGTGGAAGAAGAGCAGACTCCGGAATTGGCGCTCATTAGGCTCCTAAGTCGGAGTGATGGAGGGGACTGATAGAGAATAGGGGAAGGGTCTGCAGCAGAGTCAGTTGTGAGAGCAAAAGCCCTTGCATCCGCCTTGTTATTCCCTGTGGTCACATAAGAGTTGTCAGCTGGTGTCCTTTCAGTGGGTCATGGCGACTTCAGTTGGACGCTGCAAGGCTATTAAAAGTTTAAGGATAAGTTTAGCGTTCATGATGGGGGACCCCTTGGTGGAAAGGAACCCCCTTTCCTGCCAAATCGCAGCATGACTGTGAGTAATAAGGAAGGCATATTTTGAATTTATATAGATGTTGACTTTATTATGTTTGCTGAGGGTTAGGTCCCTAGTTAAGTGCTATGAGTTTTGTCTTTTGGGAGGTGGTTCTTACAGGCAGTTTTCCTGTGTCGATTACCTGATCGATGGTAACAGTGGCCTAGGTGGCCCTCCGCTGACCGCGCGCATCTTCGCAAGAGCTGCCAGTCTACAAACACAGGAGGCATCTGACAAAGGAGAGTCAGTTTGGAGGTTTATATTTTTTTCAGGATTTCAGGACAGAAATGGGCGGCAGAAAGGGGACCAGAGACAGGCAGGAGAGTGCTGGGTGGAGTATGACATGCCGAGAGATTACTGGCTAATGCCTGACCAAACAGATGAGAGCTGTCTGGGGAACCCTAAGGCAGGACTGTCCAGGCCAGTTGCTGGGAGGTGTGTGTCCGGATTTTCCCAAGTAAAAGCGAATAGGAAGTAACATTGAGAATTTAGAAGGATGAAAAAATACCTTTGAGGTAAAGTACAGAGAAGTGTGTGGTAGGAGACGGTATATGAAATAGAAGGGTGTAGGGGTTTGGCACTACAGGATGGATAGGCACCACCACTTCGTTAATGAGGCGAAGGTCTGGAACTAGGCGATAAGAACCATCAGGCTTTTTAATGGAGAGAATGGGAGTATTACAGAGTTGATACTAGTAAGGAGTTACTTTTCCAGGAGTCGTTGGCTGATGGGTTTGAGACCCGGACGGTGAGTGAGGGAGATTGGAAACTGGGGGTGAGAGGGAAAAGAAGAGGGATCCTTAAGGCGAATGAGGACTGGGGTACGATGGGTGGCAACAATCAGGATAGAGATATTCCAGAACATGGGGTTGACAGTGGAAGGAGACAGCGGGGAGTCCTGAGAAGGATGAGGAGATGTTTGGAGTCGTGGGAGGATGAGAGCAGTGCTAGGGTGGTGGAACCATGAGTGAGTAGCCCTGAGTTTGGTCAGAAGATCGCGACCCAGGAGTGGTGTAGGGCAAGAAGGCATGACTAGGAAAGAGCGGACCAGTGGTCCTGGGCTGAGAAGGAAGGCCGTCAACTCCCGTAACCAAGACCTGAGAAGGATAAACTTGACCGGATTAGGAGGGGAGGACAGAGAAGGTAGCCCCCGTGTCAACCAGAAAGGAGATGGACTTACCTGCTACCTTGACTGTTACCCTGGCTCCTCAAAGGTTATCAGAGTCTGAGTCTGGGCCTCTTCAGTCCTCAGCCACCAAACCCAAGACCGCCGGTGGCAAGAGTTGCAGGGGCTGGAAGGACTGGCCCACCACAGCCAGGCATGGAGGGACAGTCACTTTTCCAGTGACCCTGGCCGTTGCAGATGGGGCACGGTCCTGGCGGAGGGCGGGGGTTGGGGCATTGTCTGGACCAGTGGCCTTCTTGGCCACACTTGAAGCAGGCTTCGGTGGCGGTCGGTTGGTTGCGGCCCATGGGGCCCATTGTCGTCCTCTGTCGGGCAGCAGGCGCTGCGGTCGTTGGAGGAGCAGGGCCTGGCAGTCTCAAGGCAGCTACTGGGGCCTGAGCTTGAAGCTCAGCCTTCTGGTGACTGCGGAGTTCCCTCTCTGCCCTGTCCCATTCCTCCCAGTTGTTAAATACTGTAAAGGCCATGTTCAGCAGATCCCGGATAGGGGTTTGAGGACCATTCTCAGCCTTTGGAAGTCAGGAGGATTTTTTGAGGAAGACTGGGTAATGTTTTTGAGCTTATGAAAGTTTATAGGTTTAGGCGCTGCCGGTTGGAGACCAGCTAGGGGACAGGTCAGGGGTCAGGGTGGAAGAGAGGATAACATGTAATTATGGCATGTATGGTCATAGGCTTGGATAAGATAATGAAATTTAGGTGTAGGTAGTGGGATAGTTTGTGAAAGAGCCAAGACGCTTTTCAAGTTGGGAGAGATCAGACAGAGAAAGGAACATGGACTCTAACTCCTCCTTCAGTCCCCCCCACTTCCCTGCGGGGAGGGAGAAGAGGATCAGCAGGGAGAAGGTGTGGCGGCTAGGAGGTAAAAAAGAAAGGGGGGAGGGGCTGGATTGGGGAGCTGGAGGAGGTGAAGACTGAGAATTTAGAGAATTAGAGAATTTTGAAGAGGGGTCTGCAGAGGGCGAAGAGTGAGAGGAGTCTTGAGACTTAGAAAGTACGGCAGGTTTTCAGGAGGGAGGGAAGGGGCAGAGCGCAAGAGAAAGACAGCCTGGCCCTAAGGATCTCTGACCATTTTCCATTGCGGTGACAGAATTGTTTAAGTCTGTAAGGACGGAGAAGTCAAAAGTGCCATGTTTGGGCCAGTGGGAGCCATTGTCCAACTGATACTGAGGCCACGTAGTGTTGCAGTGAAAGGCAAGACTGTTAGGGCATTATCTGTTGCAGTAAAAAATGAGACGCTTAGGGCGTTATGTGGCCTTAGTCCCAACGGACCGAGGTTTGAGAGAAGGCATCCCAGGGGAGTGGCCGGAACTTGGCTTGGAATTTGGCTTGGAATTTGCAGACCCCATGACCAAGTCAGCTCCTTTCCCAACTAATGGGAGCACAGAGTCAGGACGCAGCGTCCCACGAACCTGAACTGGCCGTTGGGGGTGCAGGCCCGGAATTGCGGCGTCCCCCGATTCGGTCCTGGCCTTCGGAACGGAGGCAGACAAGCGAGGGGGACGTCTCCACCGCTCGGTTGCGCCTAGGATTCGGGCACCTAGTCTGGAAGGGCGTCCCCAGATCCAGGGTCTAGGTGTACGGGAGTTGGCTGACGTGGGCCCACGGTTTACGGAACAGCCAACCACGGTACGGGGTCAGGAGAGGAGCCGAATTGCCAGAGGCGAGGGCCTCCCAGGAAGGAAGGTCAGGCAGTGACTTACCCCAAGGATTAAGGGCAGTGGTGGGTGTGAGATGTCTGCAATGGAGAGGAGAGGTCCCAGGGACGGGAAGGCGGCCCCGGCGCCAGGGGACACGGCCTTCCCGGGTTTCGGCACCAAGATGAAAGGTTCGGCGCGGTAAAGACAAGGAGAGCCAGGCTACATTTCTCAAAGGGAGGGAAAGTTTATTGCGCCCCGGGCGGACCTCACAGACCCAAGGCGGGGGTCAGTGGAGTCGCGCACGTTGTCAGGGGGAAGCAGGGTTTTATAGGGTGAGGAGAGGTCAGGAGGGAAGTTGGGCTCCTACGGCGGGAAAAGTTTGTAGGGCGCAAAAAGGTTCATATGGCAGGTAGAGGTTCTTTGAGAAGAGACTGGTAGGGGGAGGGAGAGGCTCATTGTCTGAGTCCTCCAGGCAGGTATCCACATTCCTGCCCCCCAGGTGGGCTTCTGGGTAGGCTTTTGCATTCCGGCCTGCTGCAAGGACCTTTCACAGGTAGGATTTCCTAGAGATGACACAGCCCAGATCCTGGGGATGGGCCACCGCCTTCTGCTCGGGTTTTGCCCAGCTGGCTCCCTGTGAGGAGGTAACAGGTCCAAAGCCATTGTACTTTGGGGACAGATTTCTCATTTCAGTGACAGTGAAAGCGGGTCCCCAATAGCACAAGCTATTGGGCAAGACCAGCCCTTTCTGTGCCCGCTGAGTGGCGGGAGCCATTGGAAGAGCAGTGAGTTTTCCCTCCAGCCCAGAAGCTGCCTGTGGCCAGTGCAAACAGGTGCAAGTGGTGGGAATCTTACTGCTGCCACCAGAGGTCACACTGGCTTGAGGAGGCAGAGGGGTTCCCCTACACTGCCCCCCCCAACGTGCTTCCCCTGAGGCCCCACGGGGCCAGCCCCAGGGCTGTGGCTCCTCCAGCTCTAGGCAGTAGAGAGCCCCGTGTGGCCTGGATGGTGAAATGGCTGACCAGGTGTGAGCTGTGAGCTGATTGGCAACTGGTCCAATCAGACTGGTAGGGGTTGGGGGTGGCTCTGACAGGAGATGAGGCAGGGCATGCGCCAGCTTGGGATGCGCGCTCTGGCCCTGATGCTTCTGTAACAGGGTGGTCCCCAGGAAAGGGGGAGATTCCCTGCCCCACCCAAGGGAGGGTGGAGCTGAGCAGGAAGAGGAGAAGCTGCAGAGGAGACTGAGGAAGGAAGCAGGATGGAGCCAGGAGACCTGGAGGAGGCGCATGGAGCCTAGAGACACGTGAAGAAACTGCGCTTGTCTTTTGGTCGTGGACTGGGTGACACAGATGTGGGTGAGACCCATGGGGAGGTGACAATGGCAGCTTTTATCTTGATGTTGATTTTGCTCTTTTCCTTCCGGGCTTGTCTGGTTGTTTCTGACCCTTTTCTGTGGGTCCCCACTGGAGGATGCTTTAGACTTGTGGCAGGCTTTGGGGCCTTGCTCTGGGCCATTCCCACCCACCCTCGGGTGGGGCAGGGAACCTCCCCCTTTCCTGGGGACCACCCTGTTACACTTCCAAGAAAAGATTAACTTCCCGAGATCAGAAGAGCAAAGAACAAACCTGAGCAGTGACCTCTGAAGAAATAAGAGAAGCCAAGAGCTTCGCAGAGCCCAGGGCCATTGCCCTCTGACCCTGCCTGTGACATCGCCTGAAGGGGCAGCAGCTGCCCCGGCCTGGGTCTCAAGCAGCTGCTTGGTGTTGGTGTAGCCACCAACCCACAGGCAGCTGTGATGCTGGTGTTTCTGACAGTGCCCCCTCCTGGTGACTCTGGTGACTGCTGCTGCCCAGTCGACCCAGGACAGCTGACAGGTGACTGGCATCCTTGACTGGGTCACCACTAGGAGCAGTTGACACTCCTGACCATCTCACACAGCCTCCCAGTGCGGCTGCCCCATTGCTGTCTGGTCTGGCGTCTGGTGCTGCCTTCCCAGCCTCCAGGCCGCGCTGTGGCGGCTGCTGCTGCGTCATCTCAGGGCCTCGCCTGTGAGCACCCCCAGCTGCGGGGAGTTGGATCCAGGCCGCTGCTGCCCATGGGCCATGAGCTCCAGGCCCTCACTGGCCAGGCGGCTCCATCCTAGCTGAGCAGCCTTCGTTTGGGACTTCTGGATGCTGTGGACACCATCTGGGGTGAGTCTCCACTCATGAGCTTAAAGGTGTCTTTGTTTCCCCCATCTGTTAGATACACCCCATTGCTGTAGTTCCCTGAGCTGAGTGGTCAGGCATTGTTCATGGGGATGAAGAACCCACAGACACTGACCTGCCCACTAAGGGTCCTGTCCTCTGGGCCTGCTGTAGCCCCCACAGCACACCCTCCTCCCATCAGTGAGGACCGGCCTCTGGCCTGTGGTTTAGGCTCGGGGGTGAATGTAGTAGAGGCTTGAGTGGGCCCCTGTCCTCCACCCACCTAGAAGACAGAGACAGTGGTTAATGCCGGGCTGTGGGACACAGCTTGTCCGTTGTGTCTCAGGGAGAGGCAGGTGCAGTTTTCTGACTATGAGGCTAGTCTCCCCGGGCTCAGGGAAAGGAATGGTGCCACAGTCTGCTCTGATTTTAAATCAGCCACTGAGTAGGGGCCATGACCATAGATTTCTGCCACAGAAGCACTGGGTCCTGCTCTGGGCCACCCAGTGAGTACCAGAGTGGCCCGCCCAGCCATGACAACAGAGTCACTGTCCTTTATTTGACAGGTGATGATGGTGACACCCTCCCATAGCCCTGGGCTGCTGGGTGGGGCCTGTTGGGAGTGGTTTTGTCTGCTCCCAAATTGGGGTGCACAGTGCTTATATATCTATGACATCATGTGAGCCACAAGGGCACAGCCCAAATCTTCCCCGAGCCTTCTGTGTGGAGGACCCTTCAGTGGGTTGCAACCCTTTCTGTGAGGAGGACCCTTCTGTGGGGAGCAACTCCTTCTGTGAGAAGTGGCTGCTCCTCGCATGTTAATGTGGCCACAATCTAGGATTGACCTGGTTTCTGCACCCTCGGTGGGGGTGGCATGTCAGGCATGAGGAGGGGGGGGAAATAATTCAACCTGCACTGGGATCCTGTAGTCCTGCTCCAGGCTCGGTCGGCTGAAGGTTCTATGCCCGATGGAACCTTGGCCATTAAATGGGGGTCCTGTTTGGTAGCGTCTGCCCCCCACCCCTTCTCCTAAGACAAAAGAGCCAAGTCCCAGTGCAAAAGGCTGACCAGCCAGGCCTCCATGGAGCAGTGGCCTCTGGCGAGGGCTCCTTCCTGTTCCAGCCACACGGTGGCGCTGGCGGGCTGGGCATGACTGTGGTCCCTGCTAGACCCATCATCAGGCCAGGCAAAGGGGAAACTTCTGCTCTCTGGGGGCACAGCAGGAATAGGGTGAAGCATCAGGAAGCTGCCCACACTGGACAGGGCTCAGGAGCGCCTGATCTCTAGACCCTAGGGGGCAGGGTGCTCATTTAAGCCAACAGGTGTGACCATTAGTGTCACTTCGACCTGGCAAGACGGTGGAGAGAACAGGCAGACTTTGACCCAAAGGAAGTTTTCCCCATGAGAGGCTCCACCTGGGGGGTGAGCGTGTCAGGCCAGGGGCTGCTGCCCTCTGGGGATGTCCTTACTGGCCCTCTGAGGCAGGACCAAAATCCCTGGGTGGGGGTTCACCGCCTATGGGGTGTCATAGCCTCCAGTGTCACAGACACCCCCAACTCAGAGGCTGGCCCAGCTGGGAGGTGCCCAGAGCTGCCATTGCTTTGCTCCTGGTTTTTCCTTCTCACAGGAGGCTGGTCCTGACCCCCAGGAGGACTTTCCTCAGGGTGGTTTGTACAGGGAGATGCTGTACCAGGTGGGCAAGGAGTGCCCAAGCCCCAAATCCCTACAGGTCTCTCACCCTTTCAGGTTCTTAGGTCTCTCCTTACCCCTGCCCTCTCCTGTCCCCTCCTCTCCCTGACCCTCTCCCGTCCCCTGGGGCTGCCCTGGCCTAGAATGAGGGGCTTCTTTGAAAGGAAAGGCTGGAGCCAAGTCTGTGTCTTGTGTGATTTAGGGATGAGCTTGGGGTCCCTGTGGATGCAGGAACAGGGATTAGGGGTTCTGGAAATTTTGTTATTGAACTTACTGGAATTACATCTAAAATAGCACTGATCAGGGCTCTTATTGGGGTGTTTCAGCGCCTTAGGGGCCTGGAGACCTTCCTCTGTGATGCCCCTGCTGGTGGGGCAGACAGATCAGTCCTTTGCATGTGAATTTATCCAATTTCCCTCCCATGAATGGGCTTTTGGGGTCAGACCTAAGAACTCTTCACCTAGTGCTGGTCCTGACTATGTTCCCTTTGGGTTACTCTAAGAGTTTAGGGTTCTACATCTCCCATGTAAACCCACGATCCACCTGCAGTTTCCCTTTGTGTGAGAGGCGAGGGGATTAATTCCAGTCCACAGGGTGGGGCTGGGGTGCAGCTGCAGGAGCTGGCAGGGCCCTCACTGGGGAGAAACAGCTGTACTCGGAAATAACAGAATGGAGTGGGGTGACCTGGACTATAAATCCGGTCATTGGGGCCAATCCTTAGCTGTCACGTCTCCTTGGGGCTCTGTCCCCTCAACCTTCCCTCCGTGTCTCTTCTTACACTCTCGTTGGTGTGTGTTGTGGACATGAAGTTCAGTTGTATTCTCTGCCACTGTCCTGAACACCCCCTTCCCCAATGATCCCCTACACCCCCCCTTGTTTATTAATGTCTCCCAGTGTTTGTTTTACTTGGTCGTCTTATTGTCCACTAGCTAAATCCAGTATTTTTTATTTCATTGCTTTACTGCTCACATTTCCCTGGACTCGCTCCATTGCTCCATCGCTGCCTGTCAAGGCTCCTTGCGGTGAACGTACTGCACAGTGTAGACATTGACCCTGTCCCCTATGGACAGGCATTCGGGCTGTTCCCAGGGACCATGGGATGCTGTTGTCATGGGGCTGGAATAAACACTACAGAGCATATGGCTAATTGTGCTGATAGTTTGATGATGTAAGGACAGATGACCAAGAGTGAGAGGTTGGGTCATATGGTATTTCCATTGTTATTTTGTAAAGGTCAGTGCAGCCTACTTTTTGTAGTGTCCATACCCGCTTTCATCCAAGGGCATAAGATTCCTGGCTCTCCCTGTCCCCCAACACTTCTCATTGGGGGTCACTTCTCATTGGGGGCCATTCTCACAAGTGTGAGCTGGTGTGTTACTGTGTTTTGACCCTAAGAGACTTAGTCCAATTTACCATCAACAATGTCCAAAAGACTAGAAATCTCAAACAATGGCTGAGTGCAAATGAGTTTCCTACTTAGCTATCACTCCCTCCACAAGGTCATGAAGCTGTACTCATATATTCTTCTAAAAATGCTGGGTTGAGGCCTCCCTGTGGCACAAGGGGTTATGTGTCAGCACTGGGAAGCTGTCCGCAGCCACTGCAGCACGAGTTCCATCCCCAGCCAGGGAGCTACCCACATGGCGCAGCAGACCTCTCCTGACTCGTCCAGTGCTCCCCTCAGCAGTGTATTTCATTCAGTCTGCCTGTTCTGTTCCCTGCTCTGTCTCTGGTGAGTCCTCTCACTGCCCCCCCCCCACCCCGCACCTCTGGCCTCTACCCCTGTTCTTTTATGCATAATGAAACAACAAATACTAGGAGGATGTGGAGATAAGGGAACCCTCTTACACTGCTGTTGCCAGTGCTCCAGCCACTATGGAAAACTGGGTAGAGGACCCTAAAAACACTAAAACTGTATCTACCCTAGATCTAGTGATTACACTCGTAGAGATTAACCAAAGGACATTAAAAAAACTGTATCGAGGGCCTCCCCGGTGGTGCAGCGGTTGAGTGCTGGGTTGCGAAGTTGCCCGCAGCCTCTGCAGCGCTGGTTCGATCCCTGGCTGCTCCCTGGCCACCGGGGGAGGGTCTCACATGGCATGCAGACCTCTCCTGCCGCCCGCTGCTACCCTCAGCAGTGTACTTCGTCACTCTGCCTGTTCTGTTCCCCGCTCTGGCTCTGGTGAATTCTCTCACCCTCCCGTGCTTCTGACTGTACCCAGTGCTTGTATAAATAAATAAATCTAATAAAAAAAATAAAAAAAAACTGTATCGAATGGAAACTTGCACTCTGATGTTTTTTTACAACTCTGTTTACAATAACCCAGTTATGGAAATACCCCAAAATAGATGCATGGAATAAGAAGACATGGTATATTTCCACAATGGAATATTATACAACACTCCAAAAAGACCACATGGACAGAGCTGGAAAGGATTATGCCAGCCAAAGTAAGTCAAAAGGAAAAAGATAAACGTATATTCACTTATATGTGGAATATTGAGAAATAAATAAAAGGTCAAGAAAACATCAAAACTAGCAAGCTGACCATAGCTCTGAGGCATACAGCAAAGGAGGAGGTGGGGGGAGAGTGTATGAACACAAGGTAATATGATGATAGTTCATGGGTGATAATGGTGGTGGGAGAAAAATGGGGGCTACAAAGATGGAAGAGAACTATATTAATAAAAAAAATGTAATGTCCTGAAGACTAGTTCTATGATGCATAACTCTTTAGGACAAAGATCAAGGTAAGTTTATCTTTGCTAAATGGAGGTTTCATCGGGATTCTCTCCTCTATTTCAACTGATTGTCTGCTTTTAAGGCTCCCTGCAACTCCCAGAGTGTCTATGATGATGTCTAAAGTTCTATTCACTGAACCACAGTGTGTTCATGTTTCCCTGCACAGACAACTGCTTTGTCAGGAATCTACACATCTGGGAGATCTGTTTCAACTTGACACTTTCAAAAACAGTCCTGGAGCTTCATACTGTAAAGAGAGGAAATATGACCCCTGTGGCAGCAGACTTGGATGTGAAGACCCAGCAGAGCTGCACTTACAAAGGAATTAAACATTTGGTTTTGGACAGTAGTTTTATTGGTGACATTATATCTGCATTAAATGCCAGATGAGTAAACTCTAATTTGACCATATATTTCTACAGCCTCTAAGGGGAACACAATCTGCCTAAGAACAGGATGCTGCCAGAGGGGTTGTGACGAATCATGAAGATGAATGGGTGGTCGGCAGTGAAATAGTCATGTAGCATCCCCGACTGACGTATAAGTTTGACAGCTGTGGCAGCCACTGCCTCTGTGCCCTCCTCAGTCACCTCCACAAAGGACTTGTGGATAATCTTTGATACAAATATATCTCTGGCTTCTGTCATGCCAGACAGATCAGCTTTGCTGCTGCTAAAGACATCTTCCACACCCATGCGAGCCAGGTGGAAGCTGAGATCATAGGTCTCTTCCAGCTTGAATTTGGGCAAGTGCACATGGATATAACTATAACTACACATATTCTCAGGCTTGGTCCACTCACGCAGGTTTTCCAGAGTCAACTGCTGCTCGATCTGGAATTAGAATGTGCAAAGAGAAAACAATTTTTTTTAAAAGATTTATTTTATTTTATTTATTTATTTATTTATTTATTTATCTATTTATTTATTTATCTATTTATTTATTTATTTATTTATACAAGCACTGGGTACAGTCAGCAGTGCGGGAGGGTGAGAGAATCCACCAGAGCCAGAGCGGGGAGCAGAGCAGGCAGAAGGACCGAAGTACACTGCTGAGGGGAGCAGCGGGTGGCAGGAGAGGTCTGCGCGCCATGAGGGACCCTCCTCCGGTGGCCGGGGAGCAGCCGGGGATCGAACCGGCACTGCAGAGGCTGTGGGCAGCATCGCAACTGGGCATTCAACCGCTGCGCCACCAGGGAGGCCCCAGAAAACAATTTTATACAGGTAAGTACTAAAGGGTTATTTAAATTCTTTTTTTTTTTTTAAGATTTATTTATTTATACAAGCACTGGGTACAGTCAGAAGCGCGGGAGGGCGAGAGAATTCACCAGAGTCAGAGCGGGGAGCAGAGCAGGCAGAAGGACTGAAGTACACTGCTGAGGGGAGCAGCAGGCGGCAGGAGAGGTCTGCGCGCCATGCGGGACCCTCCTCCGGTGGCAGGAGAGCAGCCGGGGATCGAACCGGTGCTGCAGAGGCTGCGGGCAGCTTCCTAAAGGGTTATTTAAAGGAACAGACCCTAATATCAGTTGCTCCTCTGTTTCCTTCCTGTTTTGCGCCAGTTCTTTCCAGCAAATGGGATAATGAACCACACAGAGCTGAAATAATCTCTAATAGATTTAACTCCTAGAGAAAAATAGAAAAGTTTCTAGTTCCTCCTCTGAAATGGAGTAATAACAGCACCTACCTTATTACATTGTCATGAGAATTAAAAGGGTTTGGACGCAGTAAGGACTATGTAAGTGTCCGCTGTTATCACTGCTGTTTTATTACATGATGGGACTAGAGCAGAACCATCATTACCCTTCTTCTATTGCTGTTGGTCATCCCTTTCCTGAGACTCTTCTTATAATCAGAAAACAGATGAAGGTGGAAATATAATTGAAAGAGGAACATGCTGATTTTCACATCTTCTTTATATGCAAATAGATGCTACATTAGGATGCCTCCCAGACAGCAATGGTTAAGGAGGTTATAAAACAAAGAAGGCTAGAGACACTGAGGAAAAACCATAATCTCCAGGAGGGCCTGTTCCCGTCCTGGCAAGAGATTCCATAGCCTTCAAGTCCTTATAGTAGAACTTTATACAAAGTTCACACTAGGAATCAGGCTTAACCCTCAAGTTCACTTGTCTCAGGAGACTTCTTTTTTTTTTTTTTTTTAAAGATTTATTTGTTCATACATACAAGAACTGGGATACAGGTCAGACGTGTGGGAGGGTGAGAGGATTCACCAGGAAGCAGAACAGGCAGGGTGACAGAAATACGCTGCTGAGGGGAGCAGCGGGCAAGACAGGAGAGGTCTGCCACGCCATGTGGGTTTCTCACCAGCCAGCAGGGATTGAACCCATGCTGTAGAGCATTCACAGTGTTGTGCTCAACCAACTGCGCCAACAGTGGCAGCCCCTCATGAGACTTCTTCTATGATAGAGTTACTGGGAATTTAATTCCCAATCCGTGTGCATTGTAAGGAGAATGGAGCGTGTCATAAAAGAACTCGAGTATAGGATAAAGCAATAGGCCATGTTTGGGTGTTTTAATTTTGAAGAAATTAATTTTAATAAAACAAACCCTCAGTCTCTAAAGTTTAAGAGAGTTGGCATGAGCTGCCCGTGACCAGCATGACATCTAGTGTAGGTCTTTGTACGGTCCCCACACCTGTTCATTGACAGTCCCTGAAATTCTAGATGGAGGGTTCTCATGGGTTAAATGTTCATGATTAGATTACAAAAGAATAAGGAAGTGACATGACATCAGTAAACACACAAGGAGCACTGACCACTCAGCACACACGGGAGGACTCACACAGGAAAGGAGGGAGAAGGACGAAACGCAGGAACATCACCTTCTCCAGCCCCGTGGACTCATCCTCCATGTCATCTGGCAGCAGGATGACCATGCTGAGCTCCCCGCCCTTGTACGGCAGTTCCAGCACGCGGCACTGGAGCGCCTGGATGTAGCCGAATGGCAGTTTCTTCATCTGGTACATCATTTTCACCATTTTTGTTTCTCGCTGAAAGGATGGAAGTAAAAACACTATTATCTGCATTCATGTAGAGCAAAGAGGACGTTTGCAATTGTAGAGCAAAGAGATCATGCATGGACTCACCTTATTCAACCTGAATGGAGCGACCCTGGTTTTCTCTTTTCTAAATTCATCCTGCCAGGAGCCTTTGAAGTAGATGGCATTCACCAGCACAAGCTTAGTCATGCTATCCACAACACCTGCAGCCAACATTTCTGGAATCTTCCCTAAAATGATAAAGTAAGTTGCTTTTTGTTAATCCACTTCTCAGCACTCCAAATCTAAAAGGACATTTGGTCAGCACAGAAATGCATTTCAATTTACCTTTTCCATTTCATTTCCCTTGAACATGGTGTGAGGTAAAAACCCCCGTGGTGTGTCTGACTGCACCAACTCACCAGGCTGATGAATGACACACCCACCCATCCCCAGAGCCTATACTTCAGTCTGAGTCTAATGTGCTGAAGAGCAGAAAACAGGAAAATGCCCCTTTTCTGGAGTGTGATCACAAGGAGTCTTGTTTGTGAATGGCCATTCTTTTCAGGATAACACTATATATAGTCTTGCATGACAGGGTTTTTGAGTCACTAGTAAGTCAGTCCTTCTTCAATTCCTTTCAGCAACCCTCAAAATATGCAAAGGCAGGTTGGTTCCTGAATCATGAGCTCCACTCATCTAACCCTCCCACACGTCAGGTATCTGTAGACACCTCGTCTCATTCCATGACCTGGAGAGGAGACAGATGCCCAGCTGGACAGCACAACGCACTCGCCACACCCTGAGCCAGGATGCAGGTAAAAAGGTTCATGACCAGTAGTGGGTGAGCCCTGTTTCAAATCTCAGGGTATTTCCTCTCAGTGGTGTATTAAATAATTTGGACTGGTTGAATTTGCCCTCCTACCCCCCCCCCCAATTTTTATTCCTTTTATTCTACAGTCAATACTAGCTTTAAATTTAAAAAGTAGTTTGAGGGAACTTGGGGGAAAATATTTAGTTGCTTTGGTTAAATCGTGTCTGCTATTCCACTAGAAGGAATCTAATTTTTTTAAAGATTTATTTTGTTTATGCTTGCACGAGCTGGGGTGCAGACCAGAGGTTGAACAGATGAAAGGATTCACCAGAAACAGAGTAGGGAGCAGGACAACTGTATCTACTGAAATACACTGCTGAGGGGAGCAGTGGGGAGACAGGAGAGGTCTGCTGGGCCATGTGGGTCAGCTCCCTGGTCAACGATAGAACTAGTACTGCAGTGGCTGGGGATAGCTTCATAGTGCTGAGACTCAACTCCTTGTTGAGTTTCAGGGATGCCTGGAAATTTGATGTTATTTTTAATAGCTGTACAGAACTGGAAATGGGGGGTACACACCAGGGTGAAGTAGGGCAGAGGAGGTAGGGAGAGGGTGTGGAGAGTGAATACCATGCAGGTGGGCAGGTGGAGACGCAAAGGCAGGACCCTTTGTGAGGACCACTCTGTCCACCCTCTTACCTTCCGTTTGCTCTTTGACCCACTGGTTGATCACCATCCTGGCACCTTCAGATTCGCCCTGGAAATCCACACTGGCCAGCTCAGCGCCATACAGTTCCTGAGTTGAAGCTAAGAACTCCTATTAAAAAAAAAAAAAGAAGACAATAAATGTTATGAATGATTCTTGGTATCTACAGAAGTCATTTTCTAAGATCTTTCAACAATAAAAATGGGGGCAAGACAGAGTGGGGTGCAGAACAGGCAGACTGACTGATATACACGGCAGAGGGGAGCAGCAGGGAGACAGGAGAGGTCTGCTGCACCATGTGGGTCACCGTCCTGGCCAGGGATCAAATTTGTGCTGCAGAGACTGTGGACAGCTTCTCAGCGCTGTGCTCAACCCCTTGCACCACCAGGGAGGCCTTGTTTATAAAAATTTGAACCGACTTGATTTTCCTGGGGGGAACGCACACAGTGTCTAGTGAGCAGTAGGACTGAAGCAGAAAGTACTTACTGGGAGGAAAATAAAGGTTTTTTCTCCGAATAACCTATTCACCAGTTTCAGAACACAGGATGCGTCCAACTTGGTGACAGCGGCGATTAGATGCTGAAATCTGGAATGAACCTTCTCAACCGCGTCAAAATGAAGAGTCTAAAACGGAAAAAACATTTTCTATAAACATTTACTTTGAAATTATAAAGTGATTCCCGGCATTTGCTTCCATGAGGGTAATGTGTTGTCATGACTAAGCACTGATGACCCCAGCCTACAACCTTATTAGTTTTTCTTTGAAGAACAAACGATGGAGAATCCAAACCTTACAGCTTTGTGAGAGCTAATCATCCCACCTTAGAGCCTGCTTTTATGTCAGTTTGTTTGGTTATAATTCTGGTGCTGCAAAGATGAGTGGTTAGTAAACTAAATATTTCTACAAGTCTTTTCCCCAAGAAAATCATAAACGGTGTGTAAACATGAATCCTCAAATCTAATTTTGTGTCATAAAATTTTATCCAATATTATTTGACTGAAACTTCTGAGAAATGAACCTAAAAACTAAGAATTATCACCTCTGCAGGAACAAAGTTATTACAGGTTGAGGATTTTTTTTTTTTTCTAATGACACCGTGAGCAACAGTAACTCGCTTATTTAAAATACTTCTTTAAACATAACTTTTAGCAAAAGTTTAATTCCCCATATGCCAATGCAAATAAAGAATGCTTTTATGGCTTTATGAGGCCTGAACTGTTCCTGCTTTGAAGACACAGATGAGCAAACCCACACAGTGCACAAGTTCAGGTTATCATGGATACGGGGCATTTACCTCGTGCTGTGATCTACCCGTTTTAATAGAAATGTCCCGAAGACTCTTAAGACTATTCTCGCTGAGGTCACAGAGTCCCAGAATGGTACAGAATAGAGCTGAGGTGACCTTTTAAGAAGCAAATCCAAATTTGTACCAATGGATTCTTGGAAACTTTAAAAGGCTTTTCTATCTGTGGTTCTGCAGATGCGGGTCTCATTCACTTAGAGATGTTTCCGTGAAGTGGGGTCATAGAGGCTTTGCAGCTGGAAGGTCCATAACCCTGACCCCAGGGCTGGCCGTCCTGGCTACAGGTGAGTTTCAGGTGTGACTGCGGTGGCAGAAAGCCCTTCACTGCAGCCACTCCTTTCCCTCACTGTCAGGGAGAGCCAGGGTCCCTCTCTCGGAAATGAGGCACATCTGACACAGGTGCCCCCCACACCTATAAGTGGAGAAGAAGGTGGGCATAAGCCGCCTTTCCAGCTGGAAGAATCACCCAGGGCTTGGCCCTGCCCTACAGAGCCCCACATCAGGCTCCCTGTTCTATGCAGGGCCTCCTGCCCGCAGGCCCAAGACATCAGAACTTAGAGCCACACCCAGCACTGGGCATAGGCGGGGCCTCAGAACAGAATTCCCCTGTCTCCTTGTCCCCCTCAGCATGCAAGTCCACCAACTTCCACAGCAGTGCATTTCCTGGTGTCCGTCTGCTCAGAAGTAATTTATGTGACAGGCGTTCTCTGTTCCCAGCAGGTCTGCACATGCAAAGCTGACCCGGGAAAGGCTGATTCCCGGAGGACAGGCTGAGGCCACAGAGCCAGGTCTGGCAGAACAGCAGAGTCCTGCCCTGCGCCAGGGGTCCTGGCCTGCTACTTCCCCATTCTAGGCTAATCATACCACAGAGCTGGCACCTAGTAAGTGCTCATTAAACAGGGTACTCAGAGGGAAAGCCTGCAGCAAATGAACTGTGCCTGGGGTTTTTCCTGAAAGTGTCCCCCACAGTGGGGATCTGAGCCCAGAAACAGATTTTACATGCACATGGAGAGCCCCAAGGCCAGCTCTCCCCATCCTCGGCACAGACACTGACAGGGAAGGAAGGAGTCTCTCTCTCTCATTTTTTTTGTTTCTGCTGACCTTGGACAGCTGGGCCGCAGTGTTGCCTCTGGTCCCCAGAAAGACCATGGCCATCGCCAAGGAAATGCTCAGAGGAGAGAAGAAGAGGTTTTCACAGGGGCTGTCTTTACTCAAGGTGAGGAACAGGTCCAGGGCGAAGGCAGAGTTGGCGGCGCTCTGCTGCTCCATGGCGAGGCTGCAACACAGACCCGAGCCTGGTTCCTCCTGTGCACATGGGCCGTTAGGAACCGCATTTCCCCAGCCCCATCCTCAGCCCCAGCCACCCACCCTGAACCCTCCAGACCTGGTACTTCCTCTCTTCTTTTTATCCAGGAGGGTCAGACACATTCCCATGGATACAAATGTGGCCCCAGCGATGGCCCTAGAAGTGACTGTCTGGGTTTTTTATGGGTCTGACCCTGCAGCAGCTGAATCAGGAGGGACGTGTCCCTGAGTGTAAGGAAGTTTCTGCTCCATAACCACAGCCACCTCCTATGCGTTAAAGCAAATTTCAGCAAAGCAGGTACAGTCATGTGCACCTTTGAGGCACCGGCCCTAGTGTTGGGAGAGGGTAAGTTCCCAAGGCCAGCAGCTGCTGTAGGAGTTTGAGAACCCATCTGGCAGGGCAGCTGCAAGGGCTAAGGTGACTAGATCTTCTCTGTCCCGCCTGTGGAAGGCAGAATGCTTAGGATGGTTAAGCACCCGGTCACCCCAATGTCCCTGCTCTGAAACCCAGGTTCCCCACATATAGGTCAAGATGAACACAAGAGTTTCTGGCTACTTGGTGTGTATATAATGCAATGAATTCTTTTTGTGACTGATGCATAATCACTGGATCACACCCGCCTCCTCCCTTTTCCCCCAGCCACAGAGGGAAGTGGCTTCAGGGCCTGGCTGCCTGGAAACTCACCAACAGTTGGGGAGCGAGTTCCAGAGAGAAAGGAAAAGCAATCTGATCTTAGGCTTTTGAGCAGCCAGTCCTCATCATCCTCCCCAGCCAAAGCTCCTGGCAGTGCAGCCAGGCCCCAAAACTGTTTTTAAGGACCACAGCTCCCCCACAGAGACCTGGTCAGAGGGGCCTGTCTCCACTTTGCCACGGCAATGCCAGGGGGGCTGCTCCTGATCTCAGTCCATGAGCCCCTTGTTGGCCTTTCTGCTCACCCACCTCCTTGCAGCACCCCTGCTTCTCGTCTTACTCATTTCTTGGCTGGACTGGATCCTTCCAAGTGTGATGTCTAAGCTGAAGGTCCTGTAGCTGCCACCCTTATAAATGCGGAAGGGGAGTGTCCTGTACACAGGGCAACCCTTCTCCAGAGGCTTCTATGAGTCTGCAATACCAGGGTTAATCATGACTAGTGGAGCCCAACACCAGCTCCACACAGCGCCCTCCACAGGGGATAAGCACCTTCCTGAGTTCTAGGCAAACTGGGACACTGACAAGGACTTGATGGACTATTTCTTACTAAGGGGTGAGTGACTGAGATGACATTTGTCACCTCTTAAAAGGCAAGCTAGCCAGACCTGTATAGAGAATCCACAATCTATATATACTCCAAACTCTCTCTCCTTGAAGTAAATTTCGCAACCTCTTTCAAAGTGGAAAAAAAAGAATCAGCTAAACAGCACCCTTGATGGCACTTGGTGAAGACGTCCTTGATACCTTTCAGGTACCAAAGGGAGTTCAGACCCCTCACTCCCCTCACGAGGCTGGGTGGACTCACCAGTCACCATGATGATTCACAATGGTGTGAATGAAGTATTTCTTGACTATTGTCCTTATATAATTTTTACTCCCTGTATGTAAAAATAGAATGTCTAAGGTTGAATATTAAAGTAACTACTGGGGAGAGGATGTTGGCTTGGGTCATCTGGTCTGAACTGCGTAGGTTTGTATTTCACCAAACTGTATAGGAATTGAAAGTGTGAAGTAATTCTGCATCCATCAGAACTTCCTCCCTGCTGACAGGCAAGTCTCCATTTGAAAAGGGAAGGAGAAGACCCTTTATAATGCAAAAGGGCAAAGAAAACCACAGTAATGAGGTGTACAAATGGTCTCCATAGGTAAAAAAAAGAGTTTATAACTGAGACTGTAGCTTTTGTGAGTTTGTGGGAATAAAGAACCAATATTTATGGGAAGCCTGTTATGGTTACAGTGAAATCCCTGGAGGAAATCTGTTCCTTGTCCAGCATGTCTCACAGCACTGGAGACCCATGTACAGGCTTCCCCAGGAGGCTAAAATGAGAAAGGAGGAGGAGCTGCCTGCAAAAGTTGAAAGTTGAGCTGCTTGAACCAAAGACACAGTGCTCTGCATTTTTTTAAAGATTTGTTTATTTATGCATATAAGAGCTGGGGTACAGGCCAGGGGTGTGGGGGGCAAGAGGATTCACCAGAGACAGAGTGAGGAGCAGAACAGGCAGACTGACTGAAATACACCGCTGAGGGGAGCAGCGGGCAAATCAGAAGAGGTCCTCTGTGCCACGTGGGTTGCCTACTGGCCGGGGTCGAACTCATGGTGTAGTGGCTGCAGACAGCCTCATAGGTTGCATCTTAACCTCTTGCAGTAGGGAGCCCTGTTCTGCATTTTTATTTCCCCCTGACATGAGTGTTTGTGCTCCGGTGACTTAGGAATCTGGGTCTGAGGCCATTCTACTTCGAGGACAGCTTTGCTCATTTCAGTGTTGGTGAAAGCAGGCCCCGCCGCAGAGCTGGGAGGCAAAGACGGCTCCCCTGCCCCTGGCTGGCGGTGGGAGCTACTGGAAAGGCAGTGACCATTTTCTGTCCACCCCCAGAAGCTGTTTCTGGCGATGTAAGCAGCAGCAGGTGGAGGGCATTTCACTGCCCGCCACCAGTGACCACACTGGCGCTGAGGCTGCAGGCAGAGGCCAGCAGTGATGGCGGATGGCTGTGGTTCCCAAGCACACAGCCCCTGGTTCAGTGCTGCAGGGAGGACCATGGGGCCCCATAGGGCCAGCCTCAGCACGGTGGCTCCTCCAGCGACAGGCAATGGAAGTGCCCAAGCCCCAAAAGCTTACACAGTCTCTCACCCATAGGTTCTTAAGTCTCTCCTCACCCCTGACATCTCCAGCCCCTCCTCTCCCGGGCCCTCTCCTGCCCCCTTCACAGTGAAGCTGGGGCTGCCCTGGCCTAGAGTGAGGGGCTTCTTCGCAAGGAAAGACTGGAGCCAAGTCTGCGTCTTGTGTGTTACAGGGATAAACCCAGGGTCCCTGTGGACACAGGAACAGGGATTAGGGGTTCCGGCAATGTGTTCTTGATCTTCTTGGAATTAGGTCTGAAACAGGTTCTGAGCGGGGCTCTTACTGGCACCATACACCGTGACAGTTAGAATGTGGACGTTTCAGTGCCTTAGGGGCCTGGAGAGTTTCCTCTGTGGTGCCCCTCCTGGTGGGGCAGACAGATCAGTCCTTTGCATGTGAATTTTTCTGATTTCCCTCCCAAGAATAGGCTTTTGGGGTCAAACCTGAGAACTCTTCACCAAGTGCTGGTCCTGACCATGTTCCCTTGGGTTACTCTAAGAGTTTAGGGATCTACATCTCCCATGTAAACCCATGATCCACTTGCAGTTTCCCTTTGTGTGAGAGGCGAGGGGGTCAGTCCCAGTCCCCAGGGTGGGGCTTGTGTGGAGCTGCAGGAGCTGGCAGGGCCCTCATTGGAGAGATGCACCCTGTACCAGGAATAACAGAATGAAGAGGTGATAGCTGGAATATAAATCCGGTCATCGGGGCCACTCCTAGCTGTCACCTCTCCTTGGGGCTCTGCCCCCCTCAAACTTCCCTCCATGTCTCTTCTCACTCTCTCATTGGTGTGTGTTGTTCCTCAATGCTCCCCTACACCTCCCCTTGTTTATTAATATCTCCCAGTGCCTGTTTTACTTTGTCTTATTGTCCACTAGCTAAACCCAGTGTTTGTCTTTTTCATTGCTTTACTGCTCGCATTTCCCTGGACTTGCTCCATTGCTCCATCGCTGCTTGTCATGGCTCCTTGCGGTGAAACTATTGCACAGTGTGGACATTGACCCTGTCCCCTATGGACAGGCATTCAGGCTGTTCCAGGGACCACGGGCTGCTGTTGTCATGGGGCTGGAACAAACACTGCACAACATATGGCTATTTGGGCTGATAGTTTGATGATGTAAGGACAGATGACCAAGAGTGGGACTGTGGGTCATATGGTATTTCCATTGTTATTTCATAAGGATAAATGCCGCCCACTTTCCATAATGGCCACACCACCTTCTGTCTAGGGGAATGGGGTTCCTGGCTCTCCCTGTCCTCCAACATTTCTGTTGGGGGTGTTTTAATAGGGCCATTCTCACAGGTGTGAGATGCTGTCTCACTGTGTTTTGTACCTCAGAGAACTTAGTTCAATTTACCTTCAAAAAGTTCAAAAGACAGGAAATATTGAACAATGGCTGAGTGCATGTGAGTCTCCTGCTCAGCTATCACTCCCTCCACAAGCTCATGAAGACATACTTGTACATTATCTTCTAAAAATGCTGGCTTGGTGCTTCCGTGTGGTGCAAGGGGTTAAGCCCAGCACTATGAAGCTGTCCGCAGCCACTGCAGCATGAGTTTAATCTCAGGCCAGGGAGCTACCCACATGGTGCAGCAGACCTCTCCTCTCTCACCCAGGGAGCTACCCACATGGTGCAGCAGACCTCTCCTCTCTCACCCACTGCTCCCCTCAGCATTGTGTTTCAGTCAATCTGCCTGTTCTGGTCCCCACTCTGTCTCTGGTGAATCCTCTAACCGCCAGCACCTCTGGTCTGTACACAAGTTCTTGTATGTATAAATAATTAAATCTTTAAAAAAAATGCTGGCTTGCCTTAGTTCTACAGTCCTTCTGTAGAATGTTTTTAAGGCAGGAATTAACTTGAATTTTTCTCCATATATGGTCCCAAATGACCTAGAACTATTCCTTGGGAAGTTTCTCCCTTGGTTCCACCAGGATAGCCACAGAGAGAGCCCATTTCACACCACAGCCCACATAAGCCAGCCACTGCCATAGCAACTGGTGTCTTAATGGACGTGGAGAGTCTTTATGAGAAAACAGCCAAGTAGCAGGGAACGCTGAGATCTTTGCCCCCTGCTTTGCTTAAGAGTCTCTCCTACTCCATTTTTCTTTCACTGGTTTCTTGGCATCTTTATGTGAGACCCCACTTCTTGACTCCTTGGGACCTCACCAGAGCTACACATGGGGTCAGATAAAGGAGAACACAACAGGGAAAACAGGGCATCCCCAGGCAGCTCTTAAATTTAGTGTTCTCCACATAGCAAAATTTCCAGTCAAAATTGGGCCGAAAATGTAAAGATCCTTTTCCAAAAAAGAAACGCAAATGGCTATCAGGGAAATGCAAATCACAACCTCAAGGAGATGCTACCTCACTCCAGTGAAAATTGCCCACATTAAAAAAAGTAGAAACAACAAATACTGGGAGTATGTAGAGATAAAGGAACCCTCTTCCACTGCTGGTGGGAGCTAAACTCTCCAGCCACTATGGAAATCTAGGTAGAGGACCCTAAAAACACTAAAACTGGATCTACCCTAGATCTAGGGATTACACTCCTAGCGATCTACCCAAAGGACATTAAAAGAAAACTAAATAGAATGGAAACCTGCACTCTGATGTTCTTTACAACTCAGTTTATAATATCCCAGTTATGAAAATACCCCAAAATAGATGAATGGAATAAAATAACGTGGTATATTTACACAGTGGAATATTACTCAGCAATCAAAAAGGCAAACTCATGCCAATTGTGGCAACATGGACAGAGCTGGAAAGGATTCTGCCAGCAAAACTAAGTCAGAAGGAAAAAGAAAAACAATAGATGGTCTCACTTTTATTTGAATATTCAAAAACCAAACAAAAGGTCAAGAAAACATCAAAACTAGCAAGCTGCCCATAACTCTGAGGTACACAGCAAAGGAGGAGGTGGGGGGAGAGTGCATCAACACAAGGTAATATGATGATAGTTCATGGGTGATAGGGTGGTGGGAGAACAATGGGGGCTACAAAGATGGAAGAGAACTATATTCATAATTAAAAAAAAAGTAATAGCCTGAAAACTAGTCCTATGACGCATAACTCTTTAGGACAAAGATCAGGGTAGGTTATCTTTGCCAAATGGAGGCTTCATTGGGATTCTCTCCTCTATTTCAACTGATTGTCTGCTTTTAAGGCTCCCTGCACCTCCCAGAGTGTCTATGATAATGTCTAACGTTCTATTCACTGAACCACAGTGTGTTCATGTTTCCCTGCACTGACAACTGCTTTGTCAGGAATCTACACATCTGGGAGATCTGTTTCAACTTAATGCTTTCAAAAACAGTCCTGGAGCTTTACAATGCAAAGAGAGGAAATATGACACCTGTGGCAACCTACTTGAATGTCAAGACCCAGCAGAACTGCAATTACAGAGGAAATGAAACATTTGGTTTTGGACAGTAGTTTTATTGGTGACGTTATAGCTGCATTAAAAGTCAGATGAGTAAACTCTAATTTGACCATATATTTGTACACCCTCTAAGGGGAGCACAATCTGCCTAAGAACAGGATGCTGCCAGAGGGGTTGTGACGAATCATGAAGATGAATGGATGGTTGGCAATGAAATTTTGCTTTATCATCCCCGAT
The DNA here is from genome assembly GCF_964194135.1 of Talpa europaea. Classification (NCBI taxonomy): domain Eukaryota; kingdom Metazoa; phylum Chordata; class Mammalia; order Eulipotyphla; family Talpidae; genus Talpa; species Talpa europaea. The sequence goes on from NC_140068.1 coordinate 138,170,935, forward strand.
TTATACATGAATTTGACAGATGTGGTGGCCGCTGCCTCTGTGCCCTCCTCATTCACTTCCACAAAGGACTTGTGGATAATTTTCAATACAAATATATCTCTGGCTTCTGTCATGCCAGACAGATCAGCCTTGCTGTGGCTAAAGAGATCTTCCACACCCATCCGAGTCAGGTGGGAGCTGAGATCGTAGGTCTCCTCCAGCTTGAATTTGGGCAAGTGCACGTGGACATCCCTATGACTACGCATATTCATGGGCTTGGTCCACTCACGCAGGTTTTCCAGAGTCAACTGCTGCTCGATCTGGAATTAGAATGTGCAAAGAGAAAACAATTCTATACAGGTAAGTACTAAAGCAGCAGTGACATAGAGGATGAGTCCACAGGGCTGGAGAAGGTGATGCTCCTGCAGTCTGTTTAAGGAACAGACCCTAATGTCAGTTGCTACTTTGTTTCCTTCCTGTTTTGTGCCAGTTCTGTCTAAAAATTGTGATAATGAGAGAGTGTGTGTTCCAAGCCATCAAGGGCCCCAGTCCAGGGAGGTTGACATCAGCTCCAACAAACAACCATCCATCCATCTCTCCATCCACCCACCTATCCATGCATCCATCCACACACCACCCATACAGCACCCAGAGTACAGCCTCATCCTACCCATTTATCTACCCACTCTTCCAGGACTCAGTAATACTCCACCTTATATACTGAATCACTGTGATGGGCTCTGAGGGTTATTATTACCATGAAGGATACATACTTGTTAACTAATTGGTTGTGTGGTGAAAGGGAAAATGTTAAAGTTTTCTTCTATCTATTCTATTTATTCTGAACCCACAATCACTGTGTTGATCTGTGAACCACACAGAACTGAAATAATGTCTAATAGATTTAGCTTCTGGGGAAAAATAAAAAAAATTCTTAGTTCCTCATCTGAAATGGGGTAATAACAGCACCCACCTTTAGTCTAACATTGTCATTAGAATTAAAGGACTTGGGACACAGTGAGGACTATGTAAGTGTCCTCTGTTATCACTGCTGTTTTATTACATGATGGGACTAGAACAGAACTGTCATGACACTTGTTCTATTGCTGTTGGTCATCCCTTTCATGAGACTCTTTTTATAACCAGAGAACAGATGAAGGTGGAAATACAATTGAAAATGGGCATGCTGATTTTGCCATCCTCTGCAAATATACTACATTAGGATCCCTTCCAGACAGGAAGATTTGAAAGGAGAGAGTGGCAATGAAACACAGAAGGCTAGTGACACTGAGAAAAAAACATAATCTCCAGGTTTTGCCTGGTCCCAGTCCTGGCAGGAGATTCCATAGCCTTCAAGTCCTTATAGTAGAACTTTAGACAAAGTTCACACTAGGAAACGGGCTTAACCCTCAAGCTCACTTGTCTCATGAGTCTTCTTCTATGATAGAGTTACTGGGAATTGAATTCACAATCTGTGTGCATTGAAAGGAGATTGGAGAGTATCATAAAAGATCCCTAAGAGCATAGGATGAAGCTATAAGCCATACATTAGGGGCTTTCAATTGTGAACAAATTCATTTCAATAAAACAACCCTCAGTCTCTAAAGTTTAATTAGAGAGTTTGCATGAGCTGCCCGTGACCAGCATTACATCTAGTGTAGGTCTTTACATGGTCCTCACAACTGTTTACTGAGAGTCCCTGAAATTTTAAATGAAGGACTCCCAGGTAGTAAATGTGACGTGCTAGATTACAAAAGAATGGGGAAGGAAGTGACCTCAGCAAAAACATAACAAACACACACAGGAGGACTCATACAAGAAAGAAGACAGGAAGGACAAAGTGTAGGAGCATCACCTTCTCCAGCCCTGTGGACTCGTCCTCCATGTCATCGGGCAGCAGGATGATCATGCTGAGCTCCCCGCCCATGAACGGCAGTTCAAGCACGCGGCACTGGAGCTCATGGATGTAGCCGAATGGCAGTTTCTTCTTCTGGTACATCGTTTTCACCATTTTTGTTTCTCGCTGAAAGTTTCAAAGGAAATTCACTATTATTTGCATTCATGTAGAGCAAAGAGGACGTTTTCTCCTGTAGAGCAAAAGAGACAGTGCATGGACTCACCTTATTCAACCTGAATGGGGCGTCCCTGGTTTCCTCTTTTCTGAATTCGTCCTGCCAGGAGCCTTTGAAGTAGATGGCATTCACCAGCACAAGCACAGTCATGCTACCCACCACACCTGCAGCAAACATTTCCGGAATCTTCCTTGAGATGATAAAGTAAGGGGTGGAGCAACATGGCGGCGAGGAGACGCTGCGAGTAAGATCTCCCATTAAAAAAAGTTAATAGGGAGGAAAAGCGGCAGGTCCCAGTGAGAACTGGGACACAGAAGATAAACGGGTGACTCAGCAAACTACCCGAAGAAGAAAGTTGCCATAAAAGAGGACTAGAAGGGAGGAAAGCGCAGAACCCTGCTCCCCTCCCCCACCCACAGAGTCGGCACTCTCCGACCAGCAGAGAGGAGTTAAAAAACAAACTAAAATGACCAACAAGAACAAACAACGCATCAAGCGGGACTGTGAGTGGAAAGGAACTATTGCAGCCACCACACCCCGTGAACGGGAGCTGTGGAGAACCCTGCAGGATTCACCGTGGTGGTGAGCGAACGGCTCCGGGCGCCATTAGAGAACAACAAAGACCACCGGAGGAGACCTGCACACAGCCCGGGCCCGGCCAGTAAGCTTGCGCCGAAAAGCAGCGTGCTTGGCACGCTTGAAAAGCAAACGCGGATCTGGATTGCGGCTGCCCAGGTCCCCGCGCCTGCGACCTAGGCTTGCGGGGAGACACGCGGGGACCCTCACTGAGGTGAAAGTCCCTCACTGAGTAAGCAGGAACCAGGTGCCCAGACACGGGAGCGGGGTGCAAAAGGCGCCATTCCCACGCCACTGAACTGGGCTACAGTCTGCGTCCTGGACCTGAGGGCTTTGGAACTGAGACCCGGGGAATGAAATTCGGGGCGTGGGTTCTCCACGACGGTGGGGCACAAGGCAGACACAGCACCCCAAAGCCATTGAGGTTTACCCTACCATTCCCACTCTGTTCCCTGTCCCACGGGGGAGGGGGTGTCGAAAAACAGCCCCCCAAGGACAATAGGAGGGATCTCTGGCGCCACCTAGTGACCAGAAAAAAAAGTCACTAACACCCCACAGAACAGGGAAATTTCTTAAGAAAAGACTTCTTGAAAAGGGCAGAAGGCTTCTGGAGGACCCAGTGGCCAGCTGGGAAGTTAGCCCACGCCAGGCCCCTCTCTACCAGCAGTCTGAGCCCACAGAGGGAGCAGACACCCACGTCCGGGGCAGACCAGGTGCGCAGAAGAGTGTGCCTGAGACCGGATGCGCAGGGACTGCATCCCGCTTCCCATTTTAGAACAGGGACATTTCTTCAGTAAAGACTGCCTGAAACCAGCAGAAAGCTCCCTCAGAAGCCAGAGATGTCTCCTGGAGGAGCCAGAGGGGAGCGGAGAAGTTCACCAAGATGCCAGCCAGTCCAAGCAACACAGTGTCCCAATGCCAACGACAAATTAGAAAACAGACAGTAGGGAGTAGAAGAACCACACGCAACCTAACAACTCCTCAGGAAAGAAGCACACCACAAAAAGAAAACCACCCCCCAGATTGCAACGACAGTAACTTGGAAGAACTTCTGAGCCTTCCAGAAAGAGAATTTAAAATTGCCATGATTAAAAAAATGACAGAACTCATAAAGGAAAACAATGATCAGAAGAAGGAAATTGAGTTCCTAAAGAGGGAAAACAATGGTCAGAAGAATGAAATTGATTCCCTAAAGTGGGAAGTAAAAGAAACACAGGAGATCAAAGAATTAATGAAGGAACTAAAGAATTCTGGGAAAAGCAATGAAAGCAGAATAGATGAAATGGAAGAACGAATAAGTACTCTTGAAGACACAGAAATAAAAAGAACCAAAACAGAAAGGGAAAGAGAAGTACAAAGGAAAAAGAATGAAGAAAGACTTCGGGAACTATCTGCCTCCATGAGGAAAGGAAATATAAGAGTTATAGGAATTCCAGAAGGAGAGGAGAGAGATGTAGGAACAGAGAAAATATTCCAGGAGATAATGGAAAAGAACTTCCCAAACGCGAAGAAGGAGCTGAAAATTGATATACAAGAAGCAAGAAGAACACCAAACTTCCACAACGAATGGAAAAATACAGCAAGACACATAATAGTAAAGCTCCCAAGAATCCAGGACAAGGAAAAAATAATGAAGCTGACAAGAGGGAAGAAACAGATAACATTCAAAGGAAAACCAATCAGGCTGACATCAGACTTCTCTGAAGAAACACTACGGGCAAGGAGAGAGTGGAGGGACATACTCAACAGACTCCAAGAAAACAGATGCCAACCAAGAATATTCTATCCCACAAGGCTCTCCTTCCTCTATGAAGAAAGAATAAGGACCTTCCCAGACAAACAGAAACTCTGGAATTTCATTATGACTAAAACCCCACTCCAAAAAATACTACAAGGAATCCTAAAGCCAGAACCTCAGAGGGATGAATAACAATGAAAGAAGACCAAAAAAAAAAGTTATTAAAAGAATAAATAAATAAAATCAAAGGAAAGACAAACACAATGGCAAATACAGATGCTAACATATCAATATTAACTCTAAATGTAAATGGACTAAACTCTTCAATAAAAAGACACAGAGTTGCAGCCTGGATTAAGAAACAAAACCCAACCTTTTGCTGTCTCCAGGAAACATATTTAGCTACAAAAGATAAAAATAGACTCAAAGTTAAAGGATGGAAAACAATCCTACAAGCAAATGGACCAAAAAAGAAAGCAGGAACAGCTATACTTATATCAGATAAAACAGACTTCAAACTCAAAAAAATAAAAAGAGACCCCAATGGTCACTACATTATGATCAAGGGGACATTACTTCAAGAAGAAATAACACTCATTAACATATACTCACCAAATGAAGGAGCACCAAAATATATCAGACAACTGTTGTCCTCTCTGAAAACAGACATCAGAGAAAACACATACGTAGTGGGAGACTTCAACACACCGCTATCAACAATGGATAGATCAACAAGACAAAAAATAAGTAAAGAAACTAAAGCTCTAAATAAGGACCTAGAGCATTTGGGCTTAACAGACATCTATAGAACACTAAACCCAAAAAAAAACGGAGTACACATTTTTCTCAAGCGCACACGGGTCATTCTCTAGGATGGATCACATACTGGGGCACAAGACAAACATCAACAGATACACCAAGATTGAAATCATACCAACCATCTTTTCTGACCACGAAGGCATCAAACTAGAAATAAACCCTAAAAAGAAGGCAAGGAACTATCCTACCTCATGGAGATTAAAAACCACACTACTGGAAGACCACTGGACTAACGAGGAGATCAAAGAAGAAATTAAAAAATTCTTTGAATTGAATGACAAGGAGGACACCAATATCCTAAATGTATGGGATGCAGCAAAAGCAGTAATAAGAGGAAAATATATAGCAATAGAAACTCACATCAAGAAACAAGAAAGAACTCAAAGAAACAACCTAATCTCGAAGCTCAAAGATCTAGAAAAAGAACAACAAAAAAACCCCAAAACCAGTAGAAGAAAAGAAATAATAAAAACCAAAGCAGAAATAAATGAAATTGAAACTAAAAAAACAATCCAAAAGATCAATGAAACCAAGAGCTGGTTCTTTGAAAAAATCAATAAAATAGACAAACCCCTAGCCAGGCTCACAAAGGAAAAGAGGGAGAAAGCACAAATAAACAGGATCATAAATGAAAGAGGAGAAATCACAACGGACACAGCAGAAAGCAAAAGAATAATCAGTAACTACTATGAACAGTTATATGGAAACAAGTTCAACAATCTAGAGGAGTTGGACAAATTCCTACAACTCTACAATCACCCAAAGCTAGATAAAGAAGAAATAGAACACCTAAACAGACCAATTACAATTAGCGAAATTGAAATGGTAATCAAAAACCTCCCCAAAAACAAAATCCCAGGACCTGATGGATTTACAAATGAATTCTACCAAACATTCAGAGACGAATTAGTGCCTATCCTTCACAAACACTTCCAAAATATTGAGAAGGAAGGGACAATACCAAACACGTTCTATGAAGCCAACATTACACTAATACCAAAACCGAATAAGGACAACACAAAAAAGGAAAACTACAGGCCAATCTCCCTAATGAACACTGATGCAAAAATCCTCAATAGAATTTTAGCTATCAGAATCCAACAATGTATCTCTTTGATAATCCACCATAACCAAGTAGGATTCATTCCAGGGACACAAGGATGATTCAACATCCGAAAATCAATCAATGTTATCCAACACATCAACAAAAAGAAATATAAAAACCATATGATAATATCAATTGATGCTGAGAAAGCTTTTGACAAATTGCAACACCCATTCATGATAAAAGCCCTTGAAATTCTTGGGATACAAGGAACATACCTCAACATCATAAAGGCCATCTATGACAAGCCAAGAACCAGTATCATTCTCAATGGTGAAAAGCTGAAAGCAATTCCATTAAGATCTGGAACAAGACAAGGATGTCCACTCTCACCACTGCTTTTCAATATAATACTGGAAGTCCTAGCCAGAGCAATAAGACAAGAGAAAGACATCCAAGGAATCCAAATAGGAAAAGAAGAAGTCAAACTATCACTATTTGCAGATGATATGTTACTATACATAGAGAACCCCAAAAACTCCACAGAAAAACTAATTCAACTAATCAATCAGTTCAGTAAAGTGGCAGGATACAAAATCAACACACAAAAGTCAGTAGCCTTCCTATACACTAACAATAAATCTGAAGAAGAAGAAATAAAAAAAAAATCCCTTTTATTATTGAAACAAAAAAAATCAAATATTTGAGAATAAATCTAACAAAAGAGGTAAAGGACCTATACAAAGAAAACTATAAAACACTGTTAAAAGAAACAGAAGAAGACACAAAGAAATGGAAAGACATCCCTTGCTCATGGATTGGAAGAATAAACATTATTAAAATGGTCATCCTACCAAAAGCAATCTACAGATTCAATGCTATTCCAATCAAAATTTCAATGTTATTCTTCAAAGAAATAGAACACTTATTGATGAAATTCATATGGAATCACAAAAAACCCCAAATAGCCAAAGCTCTCCTGAAAAAAAAAGAAGGAAATGGAGGCATCACACTCCCAGACTTCAAACTCTACTACAAAGCCATAATTATCAAAACTGCATGGTATTGGAACAAGAACAGACATAGAGACCAATGGAATCGAATAGAAAATCCAGAAATAAACCCACAGATTTATGGTCAACTAATCTTTGACAAAGGAGCAAAGACTATGCATTGGAGCAAAGAAAGTTTGTTCAATAAAAGGTACTGGGAAAAGTGGGTCGCTACATGCAAAAGAATGAAGCTTGACCACTACCTCACACCATACACAAAAATCAACTCAAAATGGATTAAAGAACTAGACATAAGACCTGAAACCATAAAATACATAGAAGGAAATCTAGGCGAAACACTACGGGATTTGCACATCAAAGACATCTTTACAGACACATCACCCAAAGCAGTGACTGTGAAGGCAAAGATAAAAGCTGGGACTACATCAAATTAAAGAGCTTCTGCACAGCCAAAGAGACAATAACAAAAACAAAGAGAAACCCCACCAACTGGGAGAACATTTTTGCCCACAACACTAATGATAAAGGACTGATCACAAAAATCTGCAAATAGCTGATGAGACTCAACAACAACAAAGAAAAGAATCCAGTCAAAAAATGGGCAGCCGAGCTAAAAAGAAACTTCTCTGAAGAGGAAATGCAAATGGCCAAGAGGCATATGAAAAAAATGTTCAACATCACTTGTAGTCAGGGAAATGCAAATCAAAACTACCATGAGATACCATCTCACACCAGTGAGAATGGCACATATTAAAAAAACTAGCAACAACAAATGTTGGCGAGGGTGTGGAGAAAAAGGAACTCTCCTGCACTGTTGGTGGGAATGCAAACTGGTCCAACCACTATGGAGAGCTGTGTGGAGATTTCTGGACCTACTAAACATAGAGCTTCCATATGATCCAGCAATTCCACTCCTAGGTATTTACCCAAAGGACACAGAAACATCAATTCCAAAGAGCACCTGCACCCCTATGTTTATAGCAGCACTGTTTACAATAGCTAAGCTTTGGAAACAGCCCAAATGCCCAAAAATAGATGACTGGATCAAGAAGATGTGGTACATATATACCATGGAATATTACTCAGCATTCAAAAAAGATAAACACATGCAATTTGCAGCAACATGGATGGCGCTGGAAGGGATCATGCTCAGCAAAATAAGCCAGAAAGAAAAAGAAAAATACCGGATGGTCTCACTCATAGCAGGAATCTAGAAAACTTAAATAAGGGACCAGGAAAATGAATAACTATAAGATAGTGAAAATGAAAATCAACAAAAAACTATGAACCAGAGACACTTTTTGGGGGGGTGGGGAGCGGGAGGGGAGGGATTGGAGTCAGAATGGGGGGTTGCAATTGTATGGGGGAATATAAAAATAAAATTTATTATTTAAAAAAAAAAACAAAAAACACATGTAATCTAAAAAAAAAAAAAGATGATAAAGTAAGATTTTTTTGTTGTTGTTAATCCACTTTTCAGCACTCCAAATCTAAACTGACATTTGGTCAGCACAGAAATGCATTTCAAACACACCTTTTCCATTTCATTTCCCTTGAACATTGTGTCAAAGTGAAAACCCCCGTGGTGTGTCTGACTGCACCAACTCACCAGGCTGATGATGACAACCCTGCCCCCACCAGAGCCTGTACTTCAGTACGAGTCTAATGTGCTGAAGAGCAGAAAACAGGAAAATGCCCCTTTTCTGGAGTGTGATCACAAGGAGCTTTGTATGTAATTGGCCATTATTTTCAGGATAACAATATAGATAGTCTTACATGACAGGGTTTTGAATCACTAGAAAGTCAGTCCTTCAAATCTGCTGGGTGGCAGCAACCCTCAAACTATGCAATGGTAGGATGGTTCCTCTACTGATCACAGGCTCGACCAAGCACCCCTCCTACACACAAGTTGTCTGTAGTAGCCTCTTTTCATTCTATGATGGGGGGAAAGTGAGAGATGCCCAGCTGGACAGCACATCCCACCTGCCACGCCGCACCTGGAGCCAGGATGCAGGAAAGAGGTTTATGAGTATTAGTGTGTGAACCCCGATCACACTTTCAGGGTATTTCCTGCCAATGGTGGATTAAATAATTTGGACTGACTGGATTACCCTCCATGGCCCTAAATTTTATTCCTTTTATTCTACAGATAATATTAGCTTTAACTTTGAAATAAAATTTCGGGAACATCGGGGAAAATATTTAGCTGCTTTGGTTCAATCATGTCTACGATTCCACTTGATGGAATCTAAATTTTTAAAGATTTGTTTTATTTTGCATGCATGCATGAGCTGGGGTACAGGCCAGAGGTGCAGATGAATTTCCCAGAGATAGTGTGGGGAGCAGGACAACGGTATCTACTGAAATACACTGTGGAGGGGAGCAGCAGGAACACAGGAGAGGTCTGTTGCGCCATGTGTGTCAGTTTCCCGGCCAGGGATCAAACTCATGCTGCAGTAGTTGGGGATAGCTTCATAGTGCTGAGACTCAACCCCTTGTCCACCAGGGAGTCCCAGAATTTCTGTGTCTGATAGCTGCTCAGCACTGGACAACAGGTTCACCCTCAGGGTGAAGTTGGGAGGAGGAGGTAGGGAGAGGGTGTGGGGAGGGCATCCCATACAGGTGGGAAGCTGGAGACGCAGAGGCAGGACCCTGCATGAGGACCACGGTCTGTCCACCCTCTTACCTTCTGTTTGCTCTTTGACCCACTGGTTGATCAACCTCCTGGCACCTTCAGAGGCACCCTGGAAATCCACACTGGCCAGCTCAGCGCCATACAGCTACTGAGTTGAAGCTAAGAACTCCTATTAAAAAAAAAAAGAAGAAGAGGGCCTCCCTGGAGGCACAGCGGGCTGAGCACAGCACTATGAGGCTGTCCGCAGGCTCTGCAGCACCTGTTCAATTCCTGGCCAGCCAGGGAGATACCCAGATGGGGGGGCAGACCTCTCCTGTCTCACCTGTTGCTCTCCTCAGCAGTGTATTTCACTCAGTCTGCCTGTTCTGTTCCCCACTCTGTCTCTGGTGAATCTTCTCACTCCCCATGCTTCTGGCCTATATCTCAGTTCTTGTATAAAAATAAATCTTTTTAAAAAATTAAAATTTAAAAAAAGAAAATCAATGTTTTGAGTGACTCTCACTATCTACAGAAGTCATTTTCTAAGATATTTAAAAGCAATCGAAATTGACTTCAAGACATCTGATTCTTATAACCTAAAGATTCTAACAATTATATGATTGTTACCATGGGAAAATTATATGAAATTATTCATCTTAACCATTTTTAAGTGTAAATTTCAGTAGGTTTGGAATTGTATAAAATACAGATTCTTTCCTAACTTCTGCACAAATAACAAATACTGATTGCACTTGGAAGGGAGTAATGGCGTCACTCTTGTTTTAAAGCGACACAGCCAGGACCATCTCTTCACTTGTGAAAACCAAGGGAACATCATGAGTCGTATATTTTCTTTCTTTTTTTTTTTTTTTATAGAGGCATGTTTTTATTTATTTATTATATTTTGTTTGTTTGTTTTGTTTATACATGCACTGGGTACAGTCAGAAGCGCGGGAGGGTGAGAGAATTCACCAGAGCCAGAGTGGGGAGCAGAGCAGGCAGAGGGACTGAAGTACACTGCTGAGGGGAGCAGCGGGTGGCAGGAGAGGTCTGCGCACCATGTGGGATCCTCCTCCGGTGGCTGGGGAGCAGCCGGGGATCGAACCGGCGCCGCAGAGGCCGCAGGCAGCTTCGCAACCCAGCGCTCAACCGCTGCGCCACCGGGGAGGCCCATGAGTCGTATATTTTCATTTGGTATTATTTTTCAGAAAGTTTATAAAAATTTAAACTGACTTGATTTTGCTGGGGAAAAGCACACACTGTCTAGTGTGCAGTAGAACTCCAGGAGAAAGAACTTACAGGGAGGAAATTATAGGTTTTCTCTCCGTATAACCTATTAGCCAGTTTCAGCACATAGGAGGCGTCAGGCTTGTTGACAGCAGCGATCAGACTCTGAAATCTGGAATGAACCTTCTCTACCTCGTCAAAATGAAGAGTCTACAATGAAGAAAACATTTTCTAGAAACATTTACTTTGAAATTATAAAGTGATTCCCAAGAGTTTGTTTCCACAAAGGAATGTGTTGTCACTACTAAGCATTGATGACACCAGCCTATAACCTTATTAGTTTTTCTTTGGAGAACAGATGATGGAGAACCCAAAACTTATACCTTTGTGAGACCTAATCATCCCAACATTAGAAACTGCTATTATATCAGTTTTTTGGGTTATCATTCTAGTTCTGCAAATATGAGTAGTTGGTAAACTAAATATTTCTGCAAGTCTTTCCTTTCCCCAAGAAAATCATAAACGGTGTGTAAATATGAATACTGAAATCTAATTTTGTATCATCATAAAATTTTATCAACTATGATTTTCCTGAATGTTCTGAGAAATAAACCTGAAAACTAAGAATCATCACCTCTGTGGAAACAAAGATATTATGGATAGTGAACTTTTTTCTAATTACACCATGAGCAACAGTAACTCACTTATTTAAACTACTTCTTTAAACATAATATTTGGTAAAAGTTTAATTCCCGACATATCAGTTTTAAAACAAGAATGCTTTTGTGGTTTATGAGGACTAGGTTGTTCCTGCCTTTTAAGACACAGAAGAATAAACCCAACTGAGTACAAAGGGTACTGAGTACAAAGGTATTCACAGAATGGAATATGTGCTGTGATCAATCTGTTTTAATGGAAACACAGAGGAAGGCTCTTAAACTCTTCTCCCTGAGGTCACACATTCCAGAAAGCCACAGAATCGAGGCTGGGGTGACTTTTTAAGAAGCAAATCCAAATTAGTACCAGTGGATTCTTGGAAACTTGAAAAGGCTTTTCTATCTGTGGTTCTGCAGATGCGGGTCTCATTCACTTAGAGATGTTTCCAGAAGTGGGGGTCATAGAGGCTTTGCAGCTGGAAGGTCCATAACCCTGACCCACAAAGGCTGGCCGTCCTGGCTGCAAGTGAGTGTCAGGTGTGACTGGAGTGGCAGAAAGCCCTTCTCTGCAGCCACTCCTTTCCTGCGGTGTCAGGGAGAGCCAGTGTCCCTCTTTCGGAAATAAGACACACCTGGCACAGGTGCCCCCCCACACACCTATAAGAGGAGCAGAAGGTGGGTATCACCCGCCTTTCCTGCTGAAGAGTCACTTGCAGTAAGTCACCCAGGCCTTGTCCCTGCCTGCAACCCCCCATATTCAGGCTCCACAGAGTCCCCTGCCATAGGGCCTCCTGCCCACAGGGTCCAGGACATCAGAACTTAGAGCCACACCCAGCACTGGGCACAGGCAGGGTCTCAGAATACAGGGTCCCCTGTCTCCTTGTCCTCCTTGGCAAGCCAGTCCACCAACTTCCACAGCAGTGCATTTCCAGGTGTCATTCTGCTCAGAAGTAATTTACATGGCAGGCGTTCTCTGTTCCCAGCAGGTCTGCACATGCAAAGCTGACCCAGGAAAGGCCTACTCCTGGGGGACAGGCTAAGGCCACAGAGCCAGGTCTGGCAGCCAAAACAGCAGAGGCCTGCCCTGTGCCAGGGACCCTTGTCTGCTGTTCCCCCATCCTAGGCTAATCACACCACAGAGCTGGCACCTAGTAGGTGCTCATTAAAGACAGGACTCAAAGGGAAAGCCTGCAGCCAATGGACTGTGCCTCAGGCTTATCCTGAAAGTCTCCCCCACAGTGGGGATCTGAGCCCAGAAACAGATTTTACATGTGCAGGGAGAGCCCCCAGGCTGACTGTTCCGATCCTCAGCACAGACACTGCCAGGGAGGAAAGGGGTCTCTCTCATTTTATCTGTGTCTGCTGACCTTGGACAGCTGGGCCGCAGTGTTGCCTCTGGTCCCCAGGAAGACCATGGCCATCGCTGAGGAGATGCTCAGGGGGGAGAAGAAGAGGTTCCCACGGGGGCTGTCTTCACTCAAGTGTGCGGAACAGGTCCAGGGTGAAGGCGGAGTTGGCGGCGCTCAGCTGCTCCATGGCAAGGCTGTAACCTCAAGCCTGGTTCCTCCTGTGCACATGGGCCTTTAGGAACCACATTTCCCCAGCCCCATCCTCAGCCCCAGCCACCCCACTGAAGCCCTGCTGCAAACCTGTCACTTCCTCTTTTTTATTCCTGAAGGGTAAGAACACTTTCCAGAGCACACCAACGTGGATCCAGTGACGGCCCGAGAAGTGATGATCTCCACTTTCCGACACGTCTGAGCGTGCAGACAGCTGAGCCAGGAGCAGCGTGCACCCGAAAGTAAGAAGGTGTCCACTCTAGAACCACAGCCACCTCCAATGCATTAAAGCAAAAGTCGTCAAAGCAGGTATATAATGTGCACCTTTGAGGTTCCAGCCCTAATGTGGGGAGAGGGTAGCTCCCAAGCCAGTAGCAGCTGCAGTTTGAAAACCCTACAGTGCCCAGGGTCTGTCAGGGCAGCCGCCAGGGACACGAGATCCTCTCTGTCCCTCCAGCGGAAGGCACAATGCCCAGGACGATGGTTAAGTGCCTGGTCACCGGATCCTGTCCCCTCTCTGTCCCCCAGTTTCCCCACATATAGGTCAGGATGACTACAGGGGGTGCTGGCTGCTTGGTGTGTAAGTAATGCAAAGATCCTCTCTGGTTGATCTATAATCTCTAGACCACACCTGCCTCCTCCCTCTTCCCCCAGCCACAGAGAGAAGTGGCTACAGGGCCTGGCTGCCTGGAAACTCACAAACAGCTGTGGAGGGAGTTCCAGAGAGAAAGGATAAGCAATCTGTTCTCAGGCCTTGGAGCAGCCACACCCAAACCACCCTCCACAGCCCGCCCTCCTGGTAGGGCTGCCCTGAAGCATCAGGGAGGACTGCTGCTTGCCCAGAGCTGGGAGCTGGGCACCAGCAGTGCGGGGAGCTGTCCTGATTGGAGGGAATTGTCTTCTCCCTGCCAAGGAGATGCTGGCAGGGACTGCTCCTGATCTCAGCCTGTGAGCCCCTTGCTGGCCTTTCCCGCTTGCCCCATCCCCCTATAGCCCCCCTGATTCTTGTCCTACTGATTTCTTGGCTGGACAGGATCCTGCAGAAGTGTGAGACCTGTGCTGCAGGTCCTCTCCTGCCACCCTTATAACTGGGGACATGAGTGTCCTGTCAACAGGGAGGCTCTTCCCCCAGGGCTTTTCCTTGAGTCTGCACTGCCAGGGCTAGTGGTGACTAGTGGAGCCCAAGACCAGCGCCACACAGCGCCCTCCGCAGGGGATCAACACATTCCTGAGTTCTAGGCAAATTGGGATCTCTGACAAGGACCTGATGGACTATTTCTAACTAAGAGGTGAGAAATGACACTTATCACCTCTTAGAAGGCAAGCTAGCCAGCACAGTATAGAGAGAATCTACCCTACAGATACACTCCAAACTCTCTCCCTGAAGCAATTTTGAAGTAATTCCCCAGCCATCAAAACTGGCCACCTGCTCTCATGCAACTTTCAACATGAAGGGGGAAGAGGGAAGACCCTTTATAATGCACGGGGGCAAATAAGGCCTCAGTAATGAGAGTGAAATTCTCTCCACTGTTTAAAAATAAACAAACAGGAGTTTGATAACTAGGACTGTAGACTGATTGCCAGCTTGTCAGAACAGAGTAACCATCATTTGTGGAAAGCCTGTCATAGCTATATTGAAGTCCTTTGAGTAAATCTGTTACTTCTCCATCATGTCCCATGGAACGGGAGGTCCACTCTCAGCTTCCACTAGGGGCTAAAGTCAGAAAGTCAGGAAAAGTTGCTGCCTGGAAAAATCGTTGAATGTTGAACTGTATGAACCAAAGACACAGTGCCCTGCATTTTTATTTCCCCCTGACACCATGTGTGGTGCCCTCGCGAGTTAGTCATCTGGGTCTACCACAGAGACCAACACTCCCCAATCCACACATACACTGTAGAGTGTTCAGACACTGCCCCCTGAACGTCCTTCATCAACCCATTCTGCACTGTCATGTCAAAGGGAAGTCACTGCTCCGTCCAATAGTTGGGCATCATCTTGTGGCTTTAAAACATGAGGGGCCACTCCCCAAGGTCAGGGGGAGACTCTGGAGCTCTGGGATGGGGCTGCCAGTTTGGGGCAGTGTTTGCTGTATCGACTCAGCTCCAAAACACGTTCCTCCTGACCATCCCCAGGGATGTCACCCTGGGAAGACACCAGCAGACATGTGTGTGAACGTGAGACATGCTCAGCACACCCTTCTTGGAATGACACCGGACCCGGAAAGCTCATAGCGCCAATCCTGAAGGATGCATAATGAATACAGCAGGATAACACGTGACAATAGAAAAGTATCGACCTCAGCATTATCTAGCCCCACACAGCTGAATCCCACACAATGTTCATATTTGAACAATGTGTGATTTCTCCTCTCAGGTATAATCCCCATAAAATTTAACTGCTAAGTCACCCATGAACCATCACCATAGACTATTTTTTTTAAAGATTTATTTATTTATGCATACCAGAACTGCGGTGCAGGCCAGAAGTGCGTGGGGGAGGGTGAGAGGATTCACCAGAGACAGAGTGGAGAACAGAACAGGCAGACTGACTGAAATCCACTGCTGAGGGGAGCAGCAGGTGAGTCAGGAGAGGTCTGCTGCACCATGTGGGTAGCTCCCTGGCCAGCCAGGTGGGACTTGTGCTGCAGAGGCTGTGGATAGCTTCGCAGTGCGTGCTTAACCCCTTGCACAACCAGGGAGGCCCATCACCATAGACTTTTATGCTCTTTCTACCTTTGTTTTAATCCCTCCTCCTATACTTACCCTCATACTCTTAATAGTTAAATCAAGAGCCTGATTTTGTTGTTGCTTAGCTAAGTTAAAAGCCTGAATGTGTTGTTGCACATTCTCAGTATGTGAAGTAGAACATCTACCTCTCATAGAACCAACAATATAGCAAATGACGCTTACACACATTACCAGAAAAACACCCAGAAGCACAGAATGTAAAGGGATGGCTTGTAAACCACCCAGGTGTGTATACAGAAGTAAAATCATGTGCCATACACCAGGTTTTATCCAACCCGCAGGCTGGGGATTGAAACCAGGACGCATTCATGTGTCCAGGTAGGATTTCCTAGAGATGACACAGCGCAGATCCTGGGGATGGGCCACCTCCTTCTGCTCGGGTTTTGCCCAGCTGGCTCCCTGTGAGGAGGTAACAGATCCAAAGCCATTGTACTTTGGGGACAGATTTCTCATTTCCGTGACAGTGAAGGCGGGTCCCCACAGCACAAGCTATGGGGCAAGACCAGCTTTTTTCTTTTCATTGGAAGAGCAGTGAGTTTTCCCTCCAGCCCAGAAGCTGCCTGTGGCCAGTGGAAATAGCCACTAGTGGTGGGCATCTTACTACTGCCACCAGAGATCACACTGGCCCGAGGAGGCAGAGGGGTTCCCCTACCCTGCCCCTGGAGCATGCTGCCCATGAAGCCCCATGGGGCAGCCCCAGTGCTGTTGCTCCTCCACCTGCAGGCAGTAGAGAGCCCCTGGTGGCCTGGAGGGCAGAGTGGGCTGACCAGGTGTGAGCTGTGAGCTGATTGGTAACTGGTCCAATCAGACAGGTAGGGGTTGAGGGGGCTCTGACAGGAGATGAGTTAGGGCAGGCGGCTGCTTGGGACCCATGCTCTGGCCCTGATGCTTCCTAGAAAAGACTAACTGTTCCTGAGATCAGAAGAGCAAAGAACAAACCCCAAGCAGCAACCTCTGAAGAAAGAAGAGAAGCCAAAAACCTTCACAGAGTCTGGGGCCACCACCCTCAGGCCCTGCCTCTGACATCCCCTGAAGGCGCAGCAGCCGCCCTGGGCCTGGGAGCTGCTTGGTGGTGCTGGTGGCCCACAACCCACAGGCAGCTGTGAAGCTGGTGTTTCTGACAGTGCCCCCTCCTGGTGACTGTGGTGACCACTGCTGCCCAGTCGGCCTGGCACAGCTGACAGGTGACCAGCATCTGTGTCGGGGTCACCCCTGAGAGCAGGTGATGCTCCTGACCATCTTGCACAGCCTCCCAGCACGGCTGCTCCATTGCTGTCTGGTCCGGTATCCAGTGCTGCTGTCCCGGCCTCCAGGCCACACAGCGATTGCTGCGACATCTCAGAGCCTCGCCTGTGAGCACCCCCAGCTGCAGGGACTTGGATCCAGGCTGCAGCTGCTCGTGGGCCACCAGCTCCAGGCCCTCGCTGGCCAGGTGGCTCCATCCTGGGACTTCTGGACACTGTGGTCACTATCTGGGGTAAGAGAGCCTCCGCTCTTGAGCTTAAGGAATGTTTCCCCCATTTGTTAAATACACCCCATTGTTGTTTTTCCCTGAGCTGGAGTGGTCATGCATTGTTCAAGGGGGTGGGAAACCTACAGACACTGACCTGCCCCCTAAGGGCCCTGTCCTCTGGGCCTGCTGTAGCCCCCACAGCACACCCTCCCATCAGTGAGGACCAGCCTGCGGGCTGTGGTTTAGGCTCCAGGGTGAATGTGGTAGAGGCTTGTATGGACCCCTGTGCTCCCCCCCACCTAGAGGACAGAGACAGTGGTTAATGCCAGACCTTGGGACACAGCTCGTCCATCGTGTCTCAGGGAGAGGCAGGTGCAGTTTTCTGACTATGAGGCAGAGTCTGCCCGGGCTCAGGGAAAGCAACGGTGCCACAGACCTGGGCTGATTTTAAATCAGCCACCAAGTGGGAGCCATGACCATGGATTTCTGTCACAGGAGCACTGGGTCCCGCTCTGGGCCACCAGTGAGTAACAGAGTGGCCCACCCAGCCATGACAACACAGTCACTGCCCTTTATTTGACAGGTGATGATCGTGACACCATCCCATGACCCTGGGCTGCTGGGTGGGGCCTGTTGGGAGTGGTTTTGTCTACTCCCAAATTGGGGTGCACAAGTGCTGGTAAGTCCATGATATTGTATGACCCACATGAGCCAAGTCTGCATGGAGCCTTCTCTGAGGAGGGCCCACTTCTGTGAACAGGAACCCCTTTTGTGCCTTAGAACCCCTTCTGTAAGGATTGCACCTGTGGACTGGTTCTGGCTACAAGTTGTTCAGGAAACACACGACATTACCCCACTCAGGGTGTCTCAAGTGTGACCTGGCACCATGGGGACCCGCCATCCCACCTGGGGGTGGCAGAGGGCATCTTCTGTGCACTCCCCTGCTGTGGCTCCTGGGGGCTCACAGTAGGGCTCCCCCCTGACTAGGACACCACTTCCCGATGCCAGGAGAGGAAAGGAGCCAGGGACAGCAAGCACCAGCTCAGAGTCTAGAGGTGAATCCATTTTCCACACCAGGGCTGATCCATGACCGTCCACCCCTCTGTGTCCACACCTAAAACTAAAGAGCCAGTTCCCAAAGGGTTCACCAGCCTGCACTCAGGAACAGTGAGCACAGCCCAAGGGGGCGGGCTCCTTCCTGTTCCAGCCACACGGTGGCGCTGGCGAGCTGGGAGGGACTGTGGTCCCCACTAGACCCATCAACAGGGCAGGCATCGGGGTAACTTCCCCTGCCCCTCTCTAGGCGCACCCCAGGAATAGGGCGAAGCATTAGGAAGATGCCCACACAGGACAGGGCTCAGTAGCACCTCATATCTAGAAACTTGGGAGCAGGGTGCTCATTTATGCCAGGAGGCCTGATTCTTCGTGTCATGATGAACTTACAGAGAGGAGTGGAGAGAGCATCCACCCCTTGGCCCCCAGGGAAGTTGTCCCCACCCAGAGGCTCCACAGGGGTGAGTATGTCCTAGGGATGCTGTATGGAGCATCTCAGGTCTCTGCTTCTCCCAGAGCCCCAACAAAATCCCTGGGAAGAGGTAGTCTCCCCAAGGGGTGACTGCCTCACCCGTAGTCTCCACAGTCACAGACACCCCCAACTCAGAGTCTGGCCCACTGGGAGGTGCCCAGAGCTGCCATCATTTTGCCCTCACAGGAGGCTGGTCCTGACCCCCGGGCCCATGGGGGCCCTTCCTCAGGGCGGTTTGTACAGGAAGATGCTGTACCAGGTGGGCAATGAGTGCCCAAGCCCCAAATCCCTACAAAAGCTCTCACCCTTTCAGGTTCTTAGGCCCTCTACTGCCCCCTCCTCTCCCGGGCCCTCTCCCTCCCCCTCACAGTGAAGCTGGGGCTGCCCTGGCCTAGAGTGAGGGGCTTCTTTGCAAGGAAAGGCTGGAGCCAAGTCTGTGTCTCGTGTGTTACAAGGATAGGCCCGGGGGCCCTGTGGATGCAGGGGCAGGGACTAGGGGTTCTGGAAATTGTGTTCTTGATTTTATTGGAATTAGGTCTAAAATAGGTTCTGAGCGGGGCTCTTATTGGTAAAATTCACTGTGACAGTTAGAATGTGGACGTTTCAGCATCTTAGGGGCCTGGAGATCTTCCTCTGTGATGCCCCTGCTGGTGGGGCAAACAGATCAGTCCTTTCCATGTGAATTTACCCGATTTCCCTCCCATGAATGGGCTTTGGGGTCAGACCTGAGAACTCTTCACCTAGTGCTGGTCTTGACCATGTTCCCTTGGGTTACTCTAAGAGTTTAGGGTTCTACATCTCCTATGTAAACCCACGATCCACTTTCAGTTGCCCTGTGGTTCTGCAGATGCGGGTCTCATTCACTTAGAGATGTTTCCTTTAAGTGGGATCATAGAGGCTTTGCAGCTGGAAGGACCATCACCCTGACCCCAGGGCTGGCCATCCTGGCTGCAGGTGAGTGTCAGGTGTGACTGGAGTGGCAGAAAGCCCTTCTCTGCAGCCACTCCTTTCCCTCAGAATCAGGGAAAGCCAGAGTCCCTCTCTCAGAAATAAGACATACCTGGCACAGGTGTCCCCCACACCTATAAGGGGAGCAGAAGGTGAGTATCACCCACCTTTCCTGCTGGAAGAGTCACCCAGGGCTTCTCCCTCCCCTGAAGCCACATGCCTCAGTCTCTCTGTTCTCTGAGGGCCTCCTGCCCACAGGGCCCAGGACATCAGAACTTAGAGCCACACCCAGCACTGGGCACAGGCGGGGCCTCAGAACAGAATTCCCCTGTCTCCTGGTCGCCCTCAGCAAGCCAGGCCACCACCTTCCACAGCAGTGCATTTCCGGTGTCATTCTGCTCAGAATTAATTTCCATGACAGGCATTCCGTGTTCCCAGCAGGTCTGCACATGCAAAGCTGACCCACGAAATGCTGATTCCCGGAAAACAGGCTGAGACCACAGAGCCAGGTCTGCAGCCAGAACAGCAGAAGCCTGCATTGCCCCAGGGGTCCTGGCCTGCTGCTCCCCCATCCTCAGCCAATCACACCACAGAGCTGGCACCTAGTAGGTTCTCATTAAACAGGGGACAAAGGGAAAGCCCAAGGCAAATGGACTGTGCCTGGGGCTTGCCCTGAAAGTCTCCCCCTCAGTAGGGCTCTGAGCCCAGAAACAGATTTTACATGTGCTGGGAGAGCCCCAAGGCTGGATCTCTGCATCCTCAGCACAGACACTGGCAGGGAAGGGGTCTCTCTCTGTGTCTGCTGACCTTGGACACTTGGGCCGCAGTGTTGCCTCTGGTCCCCAGGAAGACCATGGCCAGCGCCGAGAGATGCTCAGAGGAGAGAAGAAGAGGTTCCCACGGGGGCTGTCTTCACTCAGGGTGAGGAACAGGTCCAGGGCGAAGGCGGAGTTGGCGGCGCTCAGCTGCTCCATGGCGAGGCTGCAACACAGACCCGAGCCTGCCTGGAAACTCGCAAGTAGTAAGGGGAAGGAGGGAGGTCCCGGGAGAAAATGAAGCAACCTGACCTCAGGCCTGCAGTCGCCAAGCCTGGCCTTCCTCCCCTCCCCACCCGCCTGGCCCAGGACTCCGGGGTGCAGAGGACCCCAGGCTGCACCGGGGTCCTGAGCTTGGTGCACAGTGCAGGCAGCATGGGGAGCTCCCAGGGGAGCACCGAGTCTCCACCCAGCCAAGGCTATCTGGGCTTGGGCTGCTGGCAATCTCAGCATGGGAGCCCCTGCTGGCCTCTGTTGCTCACCCCGACTGCATACAGCGCCTCTGTTTCCAGATCCTACCTGCTGCTGTGCTGGTTGGATCCTGAGGAACGGCGAAATCTGTGCTGAAGATTGCAGAGGATCTTATAGTTCTGCAAAGGGAGTGCCCTGGCAGCTGGCAGCCCTCCCCCAGGGGCATATTTTTAATTAATTTATTTATTCATACAAGAACTGGGCTGCAGTCCAGAGGTGTGGAGGTGTTCACCAGAGACAGAGTGGGGAACAGAACAGGCGGATCTACTGAAACACACTGCTGAGGGGAGCAGCGGGGAGACAGGAGAGGTCTGCTGCTCCATGGGGGTAGCTGCCTGCCCGGGGATCAAACTCGTGCTGCAGGGGCTGCGGAGAGCTTCATAGGTTGCATTTTGTCCCCTTAAGCCACCAGGGAGGCCCTGTTCTGCATTTTTATTTCCACCTGACATGAGTGTTTGTGCTCTAGTGACTAGGGACTCTGGGTCCGAGGCCATTCTGCTTTGGAGAACAGCTTTGCTCTTTTCAGTGTTGGTGACAGCGGGCCCCAGCGGGAGGCAGAGACAGCTCTCCTGCCCCTGGCTGAGCAGAGGGAGCAACTGGAGAGGCAGTGACTATTTTCTGTCTGGCGCCAGAAGCTGTTTGCAGCAATGCAAGCGGCAGCAGGTGGGGGCATTTCACTGCCCGCCACTAGAGACCACACTGGCGCTGAGGCTGCAGGCAGAGGCCAGCAGTGATGGTCAGTGGCCCTGGCTCAGGGTTGCAGGGAGGAGCATGGTGCCCCACGGGGCCAGCCCCAGCGCTGAGGCTCCTCCAGCTGCAGGCAGTAGAGAGGCCCATGGAGGATGCAGGGTGATGGGTCAGGGGCCGGCCGTGGGCTGACTGGCAAATGGTCCAATAGTCAGTGGGTTGAGAAGGGTCCAATCAGCCTGGTAGGTGGGCGCCCTGACAGGAGACGAGGCGGGCCAGGCCCCAGCTTGGGACACGCTCTCTGGGCCTGATGCTCTTCCTGGCCTCCCGGGAAAGAACACTACTATGCTCTCGACCTCCAAAGGGGAAGGAAAGACAACAGCTGACTCCGAGGAAAGAAAAGAAGCTAAAAAGGATTGTAGAGACACCAAAGAGCTTCTCAGAGGTTGGGGTGGGAGTCTGGAGGCCACTGCCCTCAGGCCTGCAGCCGGCCCACACCCAATATCTCAGTGAGCTGCTTGGTGTTGGTGAGCCCACGACTCACAAACAGCTGTAGCGCTGGTGACGGGTGGTGACCGACACTCCGTCCGGGCCACCTCTGGGAGCTGGTAACTCCTCCTGCCCATCCGGGACCACCTCTGGGTGCGGCTGCTGCATTGCTGTCTGGTCCAGCGTCGGGTGCTGTCGAGGGAGGCGCTGCCCACACACCGCCAGCTGGAGGCATCCCGGGGGCCCGTCTTGGGACTGGACAGAGGACTCCTTTCTCCACGAATCCCTTTTGGTAAGGAGGACCCCTTCTGTGAGGGCTGCGTCTGGGGCCCTCGCGTGTCAACGTGGCCGCTGCTGGATGACCTTGACCTGGTTTCCACATCCTCCGTGTTGACAGGGGAAGCCACACTATCTGGCATGAAGGGAGAGTTGGGAGGGTGTTTCTGCCAGACCAGGACCCCTATTTCATGGTCTGGCTCCACGCTAGGCTGGTGGCTTCAGCAGACCCAGCGTGCAACAGGAGACGGGTTGAGTGGTTCCCTGTTGTGTCAGCTGCACAGCGCTGAAAGAGAAACGAGTGTCATGGTGCGGGCGGCACAATGCAAGTGATGCTAATAAAGCAAGAACCTGGTCTTTTTAGTGACCGAATAATCCTACAGTTTCAGTTACGTGGGGTGGGAGGACAAGCAGGAAGGGTGGGTCAAAATGGAAAATGTGATTACATCATCTAGGGCTTCAGGGGGAGGTGAGTCTGCTGACCAGGTATTTTTTTATCAGCTTGACAATCAGGTGTTGTAATCAAAACCTTCCCCCATGGCCTCCCTGGTGTCACAAGGGCTTAAGTGTCAGCACTATGAAGCAATCTGTAGCCACTGCAGCACAAGTTCAATCCCCAGCCAGGGAGCTACCCAATGGCAGAGCAGACCTCTCCTGTCTCGCTGCTGTTCCCCTCAGCAGTGTGTTTCAGTAGATCTGCCTGTTCTGTTCCCAACTCTCTCTCTGGTCTCTACCTGCACCTCTGGCCTGTACCCCAGCTCTTGTGTACATAAATAACATAAGTCTTAAAAAATAACAAAACTATCCCTCAGACTCTCACCCATGGTTCCAATCGTATCAACAAGGTGTTGCACTGATCAGTCTCTGGGATGCAAAGTCATACCTTAGTCAACAGCCCCCGGCATCCCTGTCATACCTCTGATGTGTACCCATTGTCCCAGGGCCATCCCTGCTCTTGTTTAATTGAAAGGAACCAGGTAGGGTCTGGTATTTTACATTCTGCTCTTCATATAACTGAACATATAGCAGGCTGTTCTGGCCTTGTATTACAGGATGGACCACATGAAACCAGAATGGCAGCCAAGCAGGCCAGTCAAATAGCAGACCCACTAAACCTCCCACCCGGCAGTGCCAAGCAACCACCCTAAGGGCTCATTGCCCACTGAGTAGATGACACCCTATGTTTGGTGCTTTCATCGCATGCAGTGAACCTAGGAAGTGGGGGAAATGGCTATGTCCCACAAATTCATCCTTCCTAGCATTGGGTATCTCCATGAGTTCCCCCTCTGGCAGGGGGGCCAGTGTAATCACCCTCATTCCCCTGGCGATTATCCCGGCTACTGGTTGCTCAGAACACCCAGGACAGGCTGATACCACATTACCCAAGTCAGTGTCCTTTAAGGGTGACCAGGCACCATGGGGACCCGCCATCCCACCTGGGGGCGGCAGAGGGCGCTCTATGTGCACTGACCTGCTGTGGCTCCTGGGGGCTCACAGCCAGGGCTCCCCACTGACTAGGACACCAGCTTCCCGATGCCGGGAGAGGACAGGAGCCAAGGACAACAGGGACCAGCTCAGACTCTTGCAGGTGAAACCCTTGTCCCCACCAGGACTAATCCGTGACCGTCCACCCCTCTCTGTCCACACCTCAGATAAAAGAGCCAAGTGCCAGTGCAAAGGGCTGACCAGCCAGGCCTCCATGGGCCCAGACCCTGGCGAGGGCTCCTTCCTGTTCCAGCCACACGGTGGCACTGGCGGGTGGGGGATGACTGTGGGGATCTTCCCCTCCCTGTCTCAGGGGCCACCCCAGGAGTAGTGGGGAGTGTTAGGAAGATGTCCACTCTGGCAGGTAACGTGTGATTTCCAGATGCTGGGGGACAGGGTGCTCATCTGATGGAACAGGCCTGATTCTTAGTTGTACCATCGACCCAGCAGAGACTGGGTCTGAGAGCACCAAACCCACATTCGTGGGGATGTGGGAGGGCATCATCCCCTGGCATGGATTCACCTCTTATCCCACAGGGATTTTTCCCCACGCAGAGGCTCCACCTGGGAGCCCTGAACTGGGCCAGCGGCTACTGCTCTAGGGGTCATCTCAGGTCTCTGCCCTCCGAGAATCTGGAATAAAATCCCTGGGAAGAGGTGGTAACCCAATGGGCATCTCTGCCTGACCCGTAGCCTCCACAGTCACATACACCCCCAACTCAGAGGCTGGCCCAGCTGGGAGTGCCCAGAGCTGCCATCGCTTCACTCCTAGATTTGCCTTCTCACAGGAGGCTGGTCCTGACCCCCCGACGCATGGGAGGCCCTTCCTCAGGGCGGTTTGTACAGGGAGATGCTGTGCCAGGTGGGCAATGAGTGCCCAAGCCCCAAATCCCTACAAAAGCTCTCACTCTTTCAGGTTCTTTGGTCGCTCCTCACCCCTGCCCTCTCCTGCACCCCTGTTCTCCCTGACCCTCTCATGCCCCCTTTACAGTGAAGCTAGGGTTGTCCTGGCCTAGAGTGAGGGGCTTCTTTGAAAGGAAAGGCTGGAGCCAAGTCTGTGTCTCGTGTGTTACAGGGATAGCCCTGAGGTCCCTGTGGACGCAGGAACAGGGATTAGGGGTTCTGGCAATTATGTTCTTGATCTTATTGGAATTGTGTCTAAAATAGGTTCTGAGCGGGGCTCTCATTGGCACAATACACCGTGACAGTTAGAATATGAACGTTTCAGCGCCTTAGGGACCTGGAGATCTTCCTCTGTGGTGCCCCTGCTGGTGGGGCAGACAGATCAGTCCTTTGCATGTGAATTTATCCAATTTACTTCCTATGGAATGTGCTTTTTGGTCACACCTGAGAACTCTTCACCAAGTGCTGGTCCTGACCATGTTCCCTTGGGTTACTCTAAGAGTTTAGGGTTCTGCATCTCCCATGTAAACCAGTGATCCACTTGCAGTTTCCCTTTGTGTGAGAGGCGAGGGGGTCAGTCCCAGTCCCCAGGGTGGGGCTGGTGTGGAGCTGCAGGAGCTGGCAGGACCCTCACTGGTGAGAGGCAGCTGTACCCCAAATAACAGAATGAAGTGGGGACAGCTGGAATATAAATGGGGGTCATTGGGGACTCTCTCACTGGTGTGGACTGCAGACATGAGTTCTATCTATTAACTAAATCACAGCATCTTCATGTTTCCCTACACAGATGACTGTTCGTCAAGAATCTACTCATTTAGGGTATTTGTTAGAACTTGATGCTTTCAGAAACAACCACTGGAGTTTTTCAATAGAAAAGGAATAAAATCAATACCCCGCCAAGGTAAATGGATGTGAAGATCCAACAGGGTTGCACTTACAAGAGAAATTAAGGGTCTCCCCGGTGGCGCAGTGGTTGAGCGCTGGGTTGCGAAGCTGCCCGCAGCCTCTGTAGCGCTGGTTCGATCCCCAGCTGCTCCCCGGCCACCGGAGGAGGGTCCCACATGGCGCGCAGACCTCTCCTGCCGCCCGCTGCTCCCCTCAGCAGTGTACTTCAGTCCTTCTGCCTGCTCTGCTCCCTGCACTGGCTCTGGTGAATTCTCTCACCCTCCCGCGCTTCTGACTGTACCCAGTGCTTGTATAAATAAACAAACAAATAAATAAATAAACAAACAAATAAATAAATAAATAAAAAGATGTCAAAACTACCAAAAAAAAAAGAGAGAGAAATTAAACATTTGGTTTTAGAGAGTAGTTTTATTAGTGAAGTTATATCTGCGCTATCAGTCAGACATAAACTCTGAAGAATGACCTTGTATTTCTACAGCCTCTAAGGGGAATGCAATCTGCCCAAGAACAGGATGCTGCCAGAGGAGTTGTGACGAATCACAAAGGTGAATGGATGGTTGGCACTGAAATGTTCATCTATATCGGACGGCATTACTGTGACAGCTGTGGCAGCTGCTGCCTCTATGCCCACCTCACTCACCTCCACAAAGGACTTATGGATAACTCTTGATACGAAAATATCTCTGGTTTCTGCCATGCCAGACAGATCAGCCTTGCTCCTGCTGAAGAGATCTCCCACACCCATGCGAGCCAGGTGGGACCTGAGATCGCAGGTCTTCTGCAGCTTGAATTTGGGCAAATGCACGTGGCCATCCATATGACTATGCATATTCTCAGGCTTGGTCTGCTCACACTGTTTTTCCAGAGTCAACTTCAGGATCTGGAATTAGAATGTGCAAAGAGAAAATAATTTTATGTAGGTAAGTAGTAAGGTTATTTGAATGAACACACCCGAATGTCAGTTGCTCCTTTGTTTCCTTCCTCTCTTGTGCCAGTTCTTTCCAGTAACTGGGACGATGAGTGAGTGTATGTTCCAAGGCATCCAGGACCCCAGTACAGGGCAGTTGGACATCAGCTAAAACAAACAACCATCATCCATCTCTCCACCTACCCACTTGTCCATGCATCCACCCACAACCATCCATACACCACCCACCCAGAGTACAGCCTCACCCTACCCATCTATCTACACACTCTTCCAGGACGCAGTAATACTCCACCATATATAATGAATCACTGGGATGGGGCCTGCGGGTTATTATTACTGTGAAGACTATATTACATGTTAACTAAATGGTTGAGTGGTGTAAGGGAAAATTTTCTTCTATCTATTCTATTGTGTTTATTCCAAACCCACTAATCACTGTGGTATTCAGTGAACCACACAGAGGTGAAGTAATCTCTAATAGATTTAGCTCCTAGGGAAAAATAGTAAATATCCTACTTCCTCATCTGAAATGGGGGTAATAACAGCGACCTTTATTCTAACATTGTCGTTAGAATTAAATGGGTTGACACAGTAAGGACTATGTAAGTGTCCGCTGTTATCACTGCTGTTTTATTACATGATGGGACTAGAACAGAACCATCACTACCCTTCTTCTATGCTCTTGGTCAACCCTTTCATGAGACTCCTTAAAATCAGAGAACAGATGAAGTCGGAAATCAACTGAAAGAAGCACATGCTGATTTTTGACATCCTCTATATATGTAAATAGGTACTACATTAGACGCCTTCCAGAGAGCAAATTTGGAGAGTAGGAATTGGCGATATAACACAAAAGGTTAGAGACACTGAGAAAAAAACATAATCTCCAGGTTTTGCCTAGTTCCAGGCCTGGCAAGAGATTCCATAGCCTTCAAGTCCTTATAGTAGAACTTCATACAAAGTTCACACTAGGAAACGGGCTTAACCCTCAAGTTCACTTGTCTCATGAGCCTTCTTCTATGATAGAGTTACTGGGAATTGAATTCACAATCTGTGTGCCTTGTAAGGAGATCGGAGAGTGTCATAAAAGCAACTAAGAGCATAAGATGAAGGCTTATGCAATATGATAGGGGTTTCAATTTTGAAAAATTCATTTTAATGAAGCAAGCCTCAGTCTCTAAAGTTTAATTACAAGAGTGTGCATGAGCTGCCCGTGACCAGCATTACGTCTGGTGTAGGTCTCCACATGGACCCCACAAGTATTCACTGGGAGTTTCTGAAATTTGAAGTGAAGGACTCCCAGGTAGTAAATGTGATGGACTGGATTACAAAAGAATGGGGAAGGGAAGTGATTCAATAAGCACATAACAAGCACTGACCACTCAGCACACACGGGAAGACACACACAGGAAAGGAGAGAGAAGGACGAAATTCAGGAGCATCACCTTCTCCAGCCCTGTGGACTGGTCCTCTATGTCATCAGGCAGCAGGATGACCATGCTGAGCTCCCCGCCCTTGTACGGCAGTTCCAGCACACGGCACTGGAGCTGCGGGATGTAGCGGAATGGCAGTTTCTTCTTCTGGTCCATCATGTTCGCCATATTTACTTTTCGCTGAGAGGATGCAAGTAAAAACACTGTTATCTGCATTCATGTAGAGCAAAGAGGACGTTTGCTCTTGCAGAGCAAAGAGACAGTGCATGGGCTCACCTTATTCAACCAGAAACGAGGGACCCTGGCTTCCTCTTTTCTAAATTCATCCTGCCAGGAGCCTTTGAAGTAGATGGCATTCACCAGCTCAAGCACAGTCATGCGATCCTCCACACCTGCAGCCAACAGTTCTGGAATCTTCCCTAAAATGATAAAGTGAGTTGTCTTTTGTTAATCCACTTCTCAGCACTCCAAATCTAAACGGACATTAGATCAGCACAGAAATGTATTTCAGTGCACCTTTTCCATTTCATTACGCTTAAGCATGGTGTCGAGTGAAATCCCTGCAGTGTGTCTGACTGCACCAACTCACCAGGCTGATGAATGACACACCCACCCCACTAGAGCCTGTACTTCAATATGAGTCTAATGTGCAGAAGAGCAGAAAATAGGAAAATGCCCCTTTTCTGGAGTGTGATCACAAGGAGCCTTGTTTGTAAATGGCCATTCTTTTCAGGATAACACCATATATACTCTTGCATGACAGGGTTTTTGAGTCATTAGTAAGTCAGTCCTTCTGCCAATCCGCTAGTGGCATCAACCCTCAAAATATGCAAAGGCAGGATGGTTCCTCCACTGAATTGCAGGCTCCACTAAGCAAATGCTCACACACTCCCAGTGTCCATAGATGCCTCATCTCATACAAGACCCGGGGAGAGACAGATACCCAGCTGGACAGCATATGCCACCCATCACACCCCGAGCCAGAATGCAGGAAAAGGTTCATGACCACCGGTCATGAGTGGATAAGCTCTGAGTCAAAATCTGAGGGGTTTGTTTCATGCTAGTGGTGTATTAAATAATTTGGACTGGCTGGATTTCCTCACCCACTACCCCAATTTTTATTCCTTTTATTCTACAGTCAATATTAGCTTTAAATTTAAAATGTACTTTAAGGAACATGGGGGAAATATTTAGCTGCTTTGGTTAAATCATGTCTGCTGTTTGACTTGATGGATCTAATTTTTTTTATTTATTTATTTTGTTCATGTTGCATGAGCTGGGGTGCAGGCCACAGGTTCAGCACCCCAAGTTCATCAGGTTTCTGGATGAAAGGATTCACCAGAGACAAAGTGGGGAGCAGAACAGGCAGAATGACTGAACTAAACTGCCGAGGGGAGCAGTGGGGAGACAGGAGAGGTCTGCTGTGCCATGTGGGTAATTCGCTGGCCAAGGATCAAAATAGTGCTGCAGTGATGGGGATAGCTTCATAGTTCTGAGGCTGAACTCCTTGTGCCACCAGGGATGCCTGGAATTTCTATGTCTGATAGCTGTACCCCACTGGAAATGGGGGATACACGCCAGGGTGAAGGAGGGCAGAGTAGGTAGGGAGAGGCTGTATAGAGGGGATCCCATGCAGGTGGGCGGGTGGAGACACAGAGGCAGAACCCTTTGTGAGGACCACTCTCTGTCCACCCTCTTACCTTCCGTTTGCTCTTGGACCCACTGGTTGATCACACTCCTGGCACCTTCAGAGTCGCCCTGGAAATCCACACTAGCCAGCTCAGTGCCATACAGTTCCTGAGTTGAAGCTAAGAACTCCTAGTTAAAAAAAGAAGACAATAAATGTTATGAGTGACTCAGTATCTACAGAAGTCATTTTCTAAGATCTTTAAACAATAGAAATTGGGGGCAAGACAGAGTGGGGAGCAGAACAGGAAGACTGACTGAAATACACTGCAGAGGGGACCAGCGGGGAGACAGGAGAGGTCTGCTGGGCTGTGTGGGTCGCCTCCCTGGCCGGGGATCAATTTTGTGCTGCAGAGACTGTGGACAGCTTCTCAGCGCTGTGCTTAACCTCTTGGGCCACCAGGGAGGTCCTGTTTATAAAAATTTGAACTGCCTTGATTTTGCTGGGAAAGCACAGTGTCTAGTGAGCAGTAGGACTGAAGCAGAAAGTACTTACAGGAAGGAAAATACCGGTTTTCTCTCCGAATAACCTATTAGACACTTTCAGCACATAGGAGGCGTCAGGCTTGGTGACAGCGGCGACCAGACTCTGAAATCTGGAATGAACCTTCTCAGCTGTGTCAGAATGAAGAGTCTAAAATGAAGAAAACATGTTCTATAAATATTTACTTTGAAATTGTAAAGTGATTCCCAGGTGTTGGCTTCCATGAGGGTAATGTGTCATCATTACTAAGCACTGAGGACTCCAGTCTATTACCTTGTTAGTTTTCTTTGGAGAACACACGATGGAGAATCCAAACCTTACAGCTTTGTGAGACCTAATCATCCCACCTTAGATGTCAGTTTTTTGGGTTATCATTCTAGTTCTGCAAATATGAGTGGTTAGTAAACTAAATATTTCTACAAGTCTTTTCCCCAAGAAAATCATAAATGGTGTGTAAACATGAATCCTCAAATCTAATTGTATATCATCATAAAATTTTATCCAGTAGTATTTGACTGAAATTTCTGAGAAATAAT
This sequence comes from Talpa europaea, assembly GCF_964194135.1. Taxonomy (NCBI): domain Eukaryota; kingdom Metazoa; phylum Chordata; class Mammalia; order Eulipotyphla; family Talpidae; genus Talpa; species Talpa europaea. The sequence continues at coordinate 138,202,006 of NC_140068.1, forward strand.
CCTGAAAACTAAGAATCATCGCCTCTGCAGGAACACACATATGACAGATTGAGGAATTTTTTTTCTAATTACACTGCGAGCAAAAGTAACTCACTTATTTAAAATACTTCTTTAAACATAACATTTAACAAAAGTTTAATTCCCCACAGATCAGTTGCAAATCAAGAATGCTTATGGCTTTTGAGGCCTGAGCTGTTTCTGACTTTGAAGTAACCAAAGAGCAAACCCACACAGTGCACAAGGCCAGGTTATCACAGATGGAATGTTTGCCTCGTGCTGTGATCCACCTGTTTTAATGGAAACAAAGCGGAAGGCTCTTAAGACTATTCTCGCTGAGGTCACAGAGTCCAGAAAGGCACAGAATAGAGCTGACGTGACCTTTTAAGAAGCAAATCCAAATTAGTACCAGTTAGCACTAGTGGATTCTTGATAACTTTAAAAGGCTTTTCCATCTGTGGTTCTGCAGATGCGGGTCTCGTTCACTTAGAGATGTTTCCGTGAAGTGGGGTCATAGAGGCTTTGCAGCTGGAAAGGCCCATAAACATGACCCCAGGGCTGGCTGGCTGGGCTCAGGTGAGTGTCAGGTGTGACTGGGGTGGCAGAAAGCCCTTCATTGCGGCCACTCCTTCCCTCACTGTCAGGGAGAGCCAGGGTCCCACTCTCGGAAAGGAGGCACACCTGACACAGGTGGTACCCACTTCTATAAGGGGAGCAGAAGGTGGGCATCACACCCTTTTCTGGCTGACAGAGTGACCTGCAGTAAGTACTCAGGGCTCGCCCCTGACTGCAGTCACATGCCTTTGGCTACCTGTTCTTCCCAGGGCCTCCTGCCACAGTGTCCGGGACTTCAGAACCTACAGCCACACCCAGCACTGGGCACAGACAGGGCCTCCAGATACAGGTCCCCTGTTTCCTTATCCCCCTAAGCAGGCCAGTCCAACAACTTCCACTGGAATGCATTTCCGGGGTGTCCACCTGCTCAGAAGTAATGTCCGTGACAGGTGTTCTCTATTCGGCAGGTCAGCAGGCTTCATGCAAAGCTGAACAGCGAAATGCCGATTCCCAGAGGACAACTGACACCACAGAGCCAGGTCTGGCAGCCAGAACAGCAGAGTTCTGCCCTGCCCCATGGTTTCTAGCCAGCTGTTCCCCCATCCTCAGCCAGTCACACCACAGTGCCTGGCACCTAGTAGGTGCTCATTAAAAGGAGACTCAAAGGGAAAGCCTGAAGCAAATGGACTATGCCTGGGGCTTTTCCTTAAAGTGTCCCCCACAGTGGGGATCTGAGCCCAGAAACAGATAATTACATGCGCAGGGAGAGCCCCAAGGCTGGCTCTCCCCATCCTCGGCACAGACACTGCCAGGGGAGGAAGGAGTCTCTCTCTCTCATTTTTTTTGTTTCTGCTGACCTTGGACAGCTGGGCCGCAGTGTTGCCTCTGGTCCCCAGGACGACCATGGCCAGCGCCGAGGAGATGCTCAGGGGGGAGAAGAAGAGGGTCCCACGGGGGCTGTCTTCCTTCAAGGTGTGGAGCAGGGCCCGGAGGAAGGCAGAGTTGGTGGCGGCGCTCAGCTGCTTCATGTCGAGGCTGCAACACAGACCCGAGCCTGCATCTTTCTGTGCAAAGGCCTTTAGAAACTGCATTTCTACAGCCACATCCTCAGCCACAAAAACCCATCCTGAGCCCCCACCCCGCCCCGGACCTGCCACTTCCTCTTTTCTTTTTTCCAGGAGGGTCAGAACACTTTCCCAAGTGTACAAATGTGGCACCATCGATGGCCTGAGAAGCGATGGTCCCAGTTTTTTATGGGTCTGACCCTGCTGCTGGAGACCAGCTCCAGCTAGAAGTCACGTCTGGGGTCTCAGAGAGGAGAGGACGGCATAGGTGAAATTTTTCGGAGAGCTGAGGGGAAGTGGAGCGAGGTAGGAGTGAGGTAGACACAGACACCTTCTTTCGTGCAAGTATCTCCTGCTGAGGGTCTCAGCGGGTCTTTATTTATACCTTATGGTGAGCAGAACAGAGACAATCATTACATATTTTCTCATGAACATACAAAGACCCTCTTGATCTCATACTACAAAAGGACACTTCTTTAATCTGATTAAGAAAATCAACAGGGACAATTACGCACCTTGATATGACTCTTTTTCTAACATAATCAATTGTCTAAGCCGGTACACTGTTCAGTAACAATCAATCATCCTGTCAAGCCTTCCTAATTTCGGAGTGGACATGAACGTCCATTGTTATGCTATTTACTAAAATCAGCCCATCCCCTAGCACTCAATTAATCTAGCCTGTTTGTCAATTACTTCAAAGTGATCTAAAGTAACTCATCAATACTGTTCAGTTCTACAGAAATCTAACTTTTAACTAGAAATACCTAACCTCCACACAGCCTGCGAACTGTTGGCCTTTCGCATACACCAGGAGATGTACTGTTGCCACAAACACGTACCCCCCAGGTTAGGCTATGGTTTCCAAGCACAGCTGGTTCAGGGCAGCTTGTTCTCCATAGTTCTCAGGGTCAGGACATTTCTATCCTAACTGTATCTTTAACAATTTTGACTTCTTTTGTGATAGTTCATGCTATGAGCCAATTGTCACCTGGGTCTGAATTAGGTTTTCACAGGCCAATTTATAACTAACTTACCTTTGCACTAACCAAGAACAAAGAGGAGACAGGCATTGCCATGGAGACTCCCTAGTTCAGATCTTCTTAGGAAGTGCAAGAACTCCCCTCTTCTGGGAAGTACAACTTCCCTCTTCTGGGGAGCACAGGAACTCCCCTTTACTCAGGAGTATCCCCCAATGCATGGACCTTGTCAAGAGACAGCATGGGTAGCGCAACCTGCTGCACCCTACAGCAGCTGAATCAGGAGGACGTGTCTCTGAGTGTAAGGAAGTTTCTGCTCTATAACCACAGCCACCTCCTATGCATTAAAGCAAATTTCAGCAAAGCAGGTACAGTCATGTGCATCTTTGAGGCACCGGCACTTGTGTTGGGAGAGGGTAAGCTCCCAAGGCCAGCAGCTGCTGTAGGAGTTTGAGAACCCATCTGGCAGGGCAGCCTCAAGGGCGAATGTCACTAGATCTTCTCTGTCCCTCCTGCGGAAGGCAGACCACATAGGATGGTTAAGCACCCGGTCACCCCAGTGTCCCTGCTCTGAACCCCAGTTTCCCCAATTTTTGGTCAGGATGATACAAGGTATGCTGGCTGCTTGGTGTCTAAGTAATGCAATGAATCCTTTCTGTGACTGATGCATAAGCACTAGATCTCACCTGCCTCCTTCCTCTTTCTCTACCACAGAGAGAAGTGGCTTCAGGCCCTGGCTACCTGGAAATTTACAAACAGCTGTGGAGGGAGTTCAGAGAGAAAGGAAAAGCAATCTGATCTCAGGCCCTCCAGCAGCCAGGTGCTGATCATCCGCCCAGCCAACCATCCTGGCACAGCAGCTTGGCCTGGAAGCAGTTCCAAGGACCCGAGGACCCCCAGAGTGACATGGTCAGAGGGTCCTGACTCCACCCCACCAGGGAATGCTGGGCGGGGGCTGGTGCTGATCTCAGGCCCTGAGCCCCTGATCCCCCTGCTGGCCTTTCTTCTCACCCGACTCCCTGCAGAGCCCCTGCTTTTGTCCTACCAAGTTCTTGGCTGGATGGATCCTGCAGAGTGTGAGGTCTGTGCTGAAGGTCCAGTGGGTGCCACCCTTATAAATGCGAAGGGGAGTGTCCTGTACACTGGGCACCCCTTCCCTGGTCGATTTCTATCTGTCTGCAATGCCTGGGTTAGGTCTAAAATAGGTTCTAAGCGGGGCTCTTATTGGCACAATACACCGTGACAGTTAGAATGTGGACATTTCAGCGCCTTAGGGGCCTGGAGATCTTCCTCTGTGGTGCCCCTGCTGGTGGGGCAGACAGATCAGTCCTTTGCATGTGAATTTATCCAATTTACTTCCTATGGAATGTGCTTTTTGGGTCAGACCTGAGAACTCTTCACCAAGTGCTGGTCCTGACCATGTTCCCTTGGGTTACTCTAAGAGTTTAGGGTTCTACATCTCCCATGTAAACCCACGATCCACTTTCAGTTCCCCTTTGTGTGAGAGGCGAGGGGGTCAGTGTGAAGTAATTGAGGTGTGAAGTAATTCCCAGTCCTGGGCTGGGACTGGAGGAGCTGGCAGGGCCCTCACTGGGGAGAGGCAGCTGTGCCTGGAATAACAGAATGGAGTGGGGAGACCTGGAATATAAATCTGGTCATCGGGGCCAATCCTCAGCTGTCACGTCTCCTTGGGGCTCTGGCCCCCTCAACCTTCCCTCTGTGTCTCTTCTCACTCTCTCGTTGGTGTGTGTTGTGGACATAAAGTTCAGTTGTATTCTCTGCCACTGTCCTGAACACCCCCTTACAATGATCCCCTGCACCCCCGTTGTTTATTAATGTCTCCCAGTGCCTCTTTTACTTTGTCTTATTGTCCACTAGCTAAATCCAGTATTTTTTATTTCATTGCTTTACTACTCACATTTCCCTGGACTCGCTCCATTGCTCCATGGCTGCCTGTCAAGGCTCCTTGCAGTGAACATATTTATATTGCCCAGTGTGGTCTCACCCAGCCCCCTATGGACAGGCATTTGGCTGTTGCAGGGACCATGGGCTGCTGTTGTCATGGGCTGGAGTAAACACTGCACAGCATATGGCTATTTGGTCTGTCATTGGATCACTCTGATGGACCCTGACACATCACTGCTTGACTGGTTGACACATCACTCATGGGCAGGTACAAACAGGTGGAGTGTGCTGTGCCCTCCAAGGGAGTACACAAGGGGGCATCTGCGTTCATCTCACCGAGTCCAGGTCCATGCCTTACGCTCCCAGTCAGCGTAAGTCAGCTCCAGCACCTGGGCGCGCACCTCCACGACATATGTGAGGTTAAAGCTGGACTCCTGAAACATCATCTGCACGGGCCTTTGCTCCTTCTGATGGGAAAAACAGATGAGCGTGGATTGCAAGCTAGCCTGCTGAAAGAGGCTCTAATTCCTCAGTGAGCTCCAGTGGGCTCCAGTGGAGAATGTACCTGGCTCTAGCCCACACCTCCCGATTGCCCCCCAGCTGCTCCCAACATCAGTACCAGGCATCGGCAAAATGAATGGCTTAGACATACAGACCAATGGAATCGAATAGAAAATCCAGAAATAAACCCACAGATTTATGGTCAACTAATCTTTGACAAAGGAGCAAAGACTATGCATTGGAGCAAAGAAAGTTTGTTCAATAAATGGTGCTGGGAAAACTGGGTCGCTACATGCAAAAGAATGAAGCTTGACCACTACCTCACACCATACACAAAAATCAACTCAAAATGGATTAAAGAACTAGACATAAGACCTGAAACCATAAAATATATAGAAGGAAATATAGGCGAAACACTACGTGATTTGCACATCAAAGACATCTTTACAGACACATCACCCAAAGCAGTGATAGTGAAGGCAAAGATAAACAGCTGGGACTACATCAAATTAAAGAGCTTCTGCACAGCAAAAGAGACAATAACAAAAACAAAGAGAAACCCCACCAACTGGGAGAACATTTTTGCACCCAACACTAATGATAAAGGACTGATCACAAAAATCTGCAAAGAGCTGATGAGACTCAACAACAAAGAAAATAATCCAGTAAAAAAATGGGCAGAAGAGCTAAAAAGAAACTTCTCTGAAGAGGAAATGCAAATGGCCAACAGGCATATGAAAAAATGTTCAACATCACTTGCCATCAGGGAAATGCAAATCAAAACTACCATGAGATACCATCTTACACCAGTGAGAATGGCACATATTAAAAAAACTAGCAACAACAAATGCTGGCGAGGGTGTGGAGAAAAAGGAACTCTCCTGCACTGTTGGTGGGAGTGCAAACTGGTCCAACCACTGTGGAAAGCTGTGTGGAGATTTCTGGACCTACTAAACATAGAGCTCCCATATGATCCAGCAATTCCACTCCTAGGTATTTACCCAAAGGACACAGAAACATCAATTCCAAAGAACACCTGCACCCCTATGTTTATAGCAGCACTGTTTACAATAGCTAAGCTTTGGAAACAACCCAAATGCCCAAAAATAGATGACTGGATCAAGAAGATGTGGTCCATATATACCATGGAATATTACTCAGCATTCAAAAAAGATAAACACATGCAATTTGCAGCAACATGGATGGCGCTGGAAGGGATCATGCTCAGCGAAATAAGCCAAAAAGAAAAAGAAAAATACCGGATGGTCTCACTCATAGCAGGAATCTAGAAAACTTAAAGAAGGGACCAGGAAAATGAATAACTGTAGAAAGTGAAAATCAAAATCAACAAAAAACTATGAACCAGAGACACTTTTAGGGGGGCGGGGGCGGGAGGGGAGGGATTGGGGTCAGAATGGGAGGGCTGCAATTGTATGGGGAATATAACAATAAAATTTATTATTAAAAAAAAAAATAAAAAAAAAATAAAATAAAATGCCCTGGTTCAGCGGGCCTGCTTGGTGGCGCAAGGGGTTGAGAACAGCACTATGAAGCTCTCCGCAGCCTCTGCAGCAGGAGTTCTTACATAACATGCTACACTGGCCACAACTGTCGATGCACACTGATATATCCTCATACACTAGGGCATCCTGCGGGCAGGAGTTTAAATGAACATGTGGCTAGAACGCAGGAGAATGAATTTGTTACAAATGGGGGAGGGGAGACTCCCCTAATGAAATCCCTCACACCAGCCCCCACCCAGACTTAATATTCCTAGAGCAGATTCAGCCTCTTCCAAAAGTGGGGTCTCAGGCATCTAGAGTTTCCTGATCAGCACCCCTGAGGTCACCTGCATGGGACAACCCCCTGCCTTCCCCTGCCCCCCAGGGCAGGGGGTAAATTTACCTGAAATCATCTTTCCTTTTTGCTAATGACCTTGTCCCACTCTCCTTTTGCCTATAAATACCCTCCATTTTGTGTAAGCTCTTACAGTATCTGCACAGGATGCTGCCTGATTCATGAATCATTGAACTAAAACAATTAGATCTCTGGAATTGTGTTTTGTCCCTTAGCAAGTGGAAGGGCTGGGAGTTACAGGAAAACAAAACCAGAGATCCAGTTCACGCAGGATCCTGCTGAGACTGCCTGCAGGACAGGTATTTAAGTTGAGACAGGGAACTACAGTTGTAAATAAGTGGTTATGAACTATAAACTCTTTTCTGTTTTCATGAGAGGTGGAGTAAAAACAGTCTGAAATCAAATTCCTCATGTGGGTGGAAGAGGGAGAAAGGAATATGAAAAATTCCTCTCTAGTTAGGGATCAGCTGTGTTCTGGTGAATACACAAGAAAGATGGGTGATGGTCCTTAAGAATTCCTACTTAGGGGGGCCTCCTGGTGGCCTAGGGGTTGGGTCTCAACACTGTCACCACAGTAGCCTGAGCTCAGTCCAGGCCAGACAGCTGGCCCACATGCATATGGCCCAACAGACCTCTCCTATCTCCCCACTGCTCCCCACTGATTGATTTCGATTAATCTGCCTGTTCTGCTCCCCACTCTCTCTCTGGTGAATCCTCTTACCCCCCATACTTCTGGCCTATATCCCAATTCTTCTACAAAAAATAAAATGACTGAGTGGGGACCCAAAATGAGAGAATCCATTTTGGCCCTCTTTTTACAATGTTTTCCTTTTATTTATTTGGTAGTAGTAGTATTATTTTATTACATCTTTGTTAATTTTGGTACAGTCATTGGTTTCTCCCCTGCCACTGTTAATGGCACAAAGGACACATGGACACCAGGGTTAACAAGAAGCAGGTTTAATGCACCAGTGCGGACTCAGAGGATTCATATCCCAAGGCTGAGCCCCATCAGTAGGAAGTCAGGGGTTTATAGATGCTGTCAGTTTCTAGAAGGTTGAGGGTGGGTTTGCACTGGCAGCTGTACATGGTCATATAGGACGTGGTTACATACTAAGAGGTGAGTCGTATAGTTGCATACCAAGGGTGAGTAAAGGGTCAGCAGTCATGGGACTCCCCAGGTCCAACCTGCCCCTCATGGTGGTATATGTTTTAAGATTCATATCAGGGACTAAGTTGCATACCAGGAGCTGAGCAAAAGGTTGTTACTAAGGTCCCCAGTGGCTTATCCCAGGTCACCATGTTTCAGAAAGGTTTCTTTTCTGAATTTCCACATACTTAGTCCGCACAGCAAAGGGTGAGGGGGTGGGGTAGTAAATTGGGCATCCTATTTCACAGATAAGGAAACTGAGGCTCTGAGAGGTTAAGTAACTTGTTCATTTACTTTGTAGAGGCAGGTGGGGGAGATGAAGCCAGGTGGGACCATAATCAGGTAACTGACTTGAGGGACAAGTCAAAACTGTGCCTGGGATGGGGACACACAACGCTCCAAATGTCTTTTTACTAATTAGCCACAACAAACATGAATACATAAGTAAAAGGCCACAAGGACACTTGTGCACTGGTGAGCAACCACCCCAGACTGGCGAGGTTCATGTTTTGTTTTGTTTTTTAAAGATTTATTTATGCATGCATGCAAGAGATGGGGTATAGGGCCAGAGGTGCAGGGGTTAGAGGATTCACCAGAGACAGAGTGGGGAGCAGACCAGGCAGATCTACTGAAATACACTGCTGAGGGGAGCAGCAGGTAAGACAGGAGAGGTCTGCTGCACCATGTGGGTAGCTCCCTGGCTGGGGATGAACTCCTGCTGCAGTGGCTGTGAATAGCTGCACAGTGCTGAGACTGAACCTCTTGTGCCACCAGGGAGGCACCCCCTAAGCACTTTCATACAACACGATATCATATGGGTAATAAAACCTGGGAGGAAAGCAAAGCCATAGGTGACATATGACACAGCCACATGACATACATATGACATGTCACATGACACACATACAAGTCATATGGCCCATACATGACATGCTATACGACATACGACACAGCCATAGAGGCTGGTGGCGGGAAGCAAAAGAGAGCCTGAGTTATACCACAGTCTTTCCACACACACATTCAGAGCCCGTGGTCTCACTGCCGTTTTTGTTCATTGCTAACTGCTCATGCACAGAGCAGCTCCAATTTCCTGAGCAGGGCACTGCTGCTGGGTGTCTTTCTAATTCTATTACGTGATGTTTCCCTGAATCTGTGAGCCGCTTACACAGAGCCAACCCATCTCTCTGTTGAGCTGCATGGAAAGGATGTCCTGGATGAGCACCTGTTGTTCTCTGGGGAACTGCAGAGCAGCATGGAAGGAGCTCTCTTGTTGTTGTTTGAGGGGTGATTTCTGTGAACAGAGATGGATATTCGCCACGGTTTCCTGTGGCTTCTCACTGACACACATCACAGACCACTGACTGATGCACCCACTCAGCACCCACTTAGAAGGCCTGACAGTCCCTTTGGAAAATCTTAGGGTTTCCTCTCAGTAGGTCATGTGTAATAAGCTCGTGACTGATAAGAAACAATAGTTATGAACTTAGCAACACTCAGAAGTCGGAACGAAGACCCTGAGAAGGCTTTCCTCACACCAGCCAGCCCTCCAGCCGGGCCTCCCGTGGTCCAGAGTTAGTGGGTACCGTAAGGGAAAGGGCGGGGTCCTACAAAGCTGCGCCTGGAAGTGGGGGGTGTCAGATGCAAACAGGGTGCCCAGGACACCCACCTTTCTGCTCAGATTACTACAAATTCACAGCCTCCTTTACATTTGATAGAATAATTTGCTAGAATGACTCAGGACTGAGAAAAGTCCTTTACTTGATGTTACTGGTTCTTCATAAAGGAAATAACTGCATAGAACAAGGTGTGTGTGGGGGGCCACAGAGTTTCCAGTATTCTCTGGCCACCCCTAGCACCCCCATACATTCACCACCCTGGAAGCTGTGAGAACCCCACCACTGAGGGCTTTTGACATAGGTGTGATCAATGATTCATCCTGAAAAGCCTTCTTCACAAAACCAGTGTGGCTATAATTTCACCATGTAACATGTTCTATTTATTTATTTAATTTTTAAAAAAGATTTATTTATTTATACAAGCACTGGGGTACAGGTAGGAGGCGCGGGGGGATGAGAGAATCCACCAGAGACAGAGCAGGGAGAGGAACAGGCAGAAGGATCGAAATGCATGCTGAGGGGAGCAGTGGGTGAGACAGGAGAGGTGTGCTGCATCATGTGGGAATCTTCCTGGCTGGCCGGGAATCGAACTGGTGACGCAGAGGCTGTGGACAGCTTCACATCACTGCGTTCAACCCGCTGTGCCACTGGGGAGGCCCTGTTCTTTTTTTTTTTTTTTAAAGATTTATTTATTTATGCATACAAGAGCTAGGGTAGAGGCCAGAGTGGGGGTGAGAGGACCCACCAGAGACACGACTGGGGAACAGAACTGACAGATTGACAGAAATACACTGCTGATGGGAGCAGTAGGCGAGTCAGGCGAGGTCTGCTGCAACATGTGGGTAGCTCCTTGGCCAGCCAAGGATGGAACTCGTGCTGAAGTGGCTGCGGACAGCAGACAGCTTCATGGTGTTGTGTTTACCCTTCCCTGCGCCACCAGGGTGGACCATATTTAACCTGTTCTTATTTGACAAACATGTATCAATTTTGTGAAGGAATATGGTTCTTCTGTTTCTTCCCAGCTTATTTTTTAAAGAATTGTGAGTTGCCTTTTGCAGAGGGAACAATCCAACTCTCCAAGCTCCTTATGGTTGAGAATCATTTCAAAGGCCCTGGTAAAACTCAGGAATTACTGTCAGATGCCAAGAGCAAATTTGACTAATTTGACTTGTAGATATAAACCTAACAGGTTTGAGAAGTTAAGCCTTACATTGGGATACATTTGTAAATGGCAGTTTTGTTTTTTAATTTTTTTTGTTATTTTTTTATTACTTAATTCATCACCATACATACCCACAATTTTTGTCCTTATAAAGACACTTAAGATCTACTTTTTTTCTTTCTATAACTTTTTTTTTTTTGAGGAGACAATGGTTTATAACACTAGATGATTCATGTGGTAAATTAGGTTCACGAGAAGCTGGTTAAGGGAAACAGGTTCCCACATACTTAGATGTATGTGATGACAGCCCACCCACCCCTGACCACCCACAGTCCTTCACCTTAGACCACCGGTGCCCAACCTGGCTTGTTTTCGCCCCCAATACCCCCTCCAGTGTCCTTAGATTTTTAGTCATATTTCCTTTTTTTTTTAAAGATTCATTTATTTATGCATAGGAGAACTAGGGTACAGTCCAGAACAGAGGTGGGGGCGGAGTGAGAGATTCACCAGAGACAGAGTGGGGAGCAGAACAGGCAGACTGACTGAAATACACTGCTGAGGGGAGCAGCGGGGAGACAGGAAAGTTCTGTTGTGCCGTGTGGGTAGCTCCCTGCCCTGGAATTGAACTCAGGGCATAGAGGTGATAGTGCTGAGACTTGACCCCTAGGCCACCAGGGAGGTCCTTTTAACGTTTTAAAAGGACAGGTTTCTTAGGAAAAGGAGAAAGGAGTAAAGACACAGGTGGGTGTGCAAAGGGAAAAGTTTTGTGCAACGTAACCCCTGCATAGATATGGGGGTAGGGTGGGAATGCTCCTCAGCTCAGTTCTGCCTCCTATGCAGGGGAGGTGAGGCCCGTCCTGGCCTTCCTCACCCGGCTGGGGTGCTGAGCCAGCTCTCCAAGCTGCCTGTACATCACGTGGTCTAATGTCACAGGTTACTGCTTGCCTTGATGCTCTGTGCACCCACATCTAAAGCACCGCTTCCTGACCGCCAGTACTTGGGGACTAGAGAAAGTTTAAAAAAAAAAAAACCACCTGAGCTGTGGTAGAGCAGGTTTGACTTCTGTGTGGAGTTGGGGCAGGAGGGTCTCTTCTATCTGCAGAGCCCCAGGGGGCATGTTTTATACTGAGTGTGCTTTGGTGGAGGTGGACACCCGCTGGCCATGCTCCTCCTCCAGCGAGTCATGAAGTTTTGCTGACTGCAAGATGCATGAAGAAAGTAAATGTGACCAATTCTCAAGGGCTATACATTTGTTAGAGAAGAGAGGGCCTCCATGATGATGCAAGGGGTTAAGTGTCAGCGCTATGAAGCTATCCACAGCCACTGCAGCACCAGTTCCATCCCCGGCCAGGGAGCTACCCACATGGTGCTGGAGACCTCTCCTGTCTCCCACGCTGCTCCCCAAAGCAGTGTGTTTCAGTCAATCCACCTGTTCTGCTCCCCACTTTGTCTCTGATGAATACTCTCATCCCCTGTACCTCTGGCCTGCACCCCAGCTCTTCTGTGCGTAAATAAATACATCCTTCAAAAAAATAAAGAAAATGACAAAACCAGCAAGCTGACCACAGACTGAGGCATCCAGCTGGGGAGGGGGAGTGTGACTGTGGTGTGGGATCACGGGTCATAAGGTGGTAAAGCATGGTGACCTGGGATAAGCAGCCTGAAGACCTTCGTAACAACCTTTTGCTCAGTTCTTGGTATGCAACTCAGTCCCTGATAGGATTCTCAGAGCATATACCGCCATGAGGCAGGATGGACTTGTGAGAGGGGCCCCATGACTGCTGACCCTTTACTCACCCTTGGTATGAAACTATACGACTCACCTCTCAGGATGTAACCACATCCTATCTGACCATGTACAGCTGCCAATGCAAACCCACCCACAACCTTGTAGAAACTGAAGGTGTATAGAAGCCCCACTGCTACAGACTGAGTCAGCACCGGTGCATTCAACCTGCTTCTTGTTAGCCCTGGTGTCCACGTGTCCTTTGTGCCATGTCACATTAGCTGAGTTGATGTCTCACACTTGACATTTCCCCGCACTTGTTGACATGCGTTCAAGTACATGAAGCATTTGGGAGCAAACCTGACCCATATTAAGTTTAGCTGCTGTGACTCAGTGTCCAGAGAAGATGGCACCTCCCGGCCACAGGCCTCTAGGCCCTGCTGTTGCTACATCCCCACTGCCCTCTGACAAGTATTAACCATATGCGAATTCTATAGAACTTTTATTTCAATTTTATTTTTATAATTTTTATTTATTTTTAAATATTTTAAGGCTTTAATTTATGCATACAAGAACTGGGGTACAGGCCAGAGGTGCGGGGGGTGAGAGGATTCACCAAGACAGAGCAGGGAACAGAACAGGCAGACTAACTGAAACACACTGCTGAGGGGAGCAGCGGGGGAGACAGGAGAGGTCTGCGGCACCATGTGGGTAGCTTCTTGTCCAGCCAAGGATAGAACTCCTGCTGCAGAGCCTGCAGATTCAGAGGCGGGCACCTGAGGGCTTAAGGCTGCTGATAGAAGAAATGGTCATTTAGCTTTGGGGGCAGGGGCTCCTGATGGGCTCCTGACTGGGTCTTGACCACTTTAAAAAAAAAAAAAAGTTTTCTTTATTTAGAACTGGGGTGTAATCCAAGGTGCAGGGGGTGAGAGGATTCACCAAAGACAGTGGGGAGCAGAACAGGCCAATCTACTGAAACAGTGCTGAGGGGAGTGGCAGGGGAGACAGGAGAAGTCTGCTGCACCAGGTAAGTGGCTCCCTGGCAAGCCTGGGATCCAACTTGTGCTATAGTGGCCAGAGATAGCCTGATAGTTCTGTGTTTATCCCCTGCACCACCAGGGAGGCCGCTTTTGTTAAGCAATAGGAGCAGGAATTTACAGATGAGAGAATGGGATTTGGCCATTTTGTTTTTGAAAGAAGGTTGAAGTCTCCCAACAGCTTGCACCTGGTGGGGAGAAACTAAGGGGCTGTGACAGGGTCTAATAGGCTCCACAACTGTTTTCCAGAAATGCTGCATCAGGAAGGAGGGGCTGCAGCCTTGGTGCTCAATTCCTGTTTGACCTCAGACCTGGCAGGTTCTGGCTTCCCCAGACACAAACAGCTAAGCCCCTCACCCCATACCCTAACCCCCAGCCCCAGGGAGCAGGTAGGCCAAAGAGGCAGAGAAGAGGGCTGAAGAGAATAGGGGAGCAGAACAGGTGGATCTATTGAAATACACTGCTGAGGAGAGTAGCTGGGGTGTCAGGGGAAGTCTGCTGCACCATGTGGGTCGCTCCTTGGCCAGCCAAGTATGGTACTCGTGCTGCAGAGCCTGCAGATAGCGGGCTCTTTCACCGTGTTGTGTTTACCCTTCCCTGCTCCACCAGGGAGGCCCATATTTAACCTGTTCTTATTTGACAAACATGTATCAATTTTGTGAAGGAATATGGTTCTTCTGTTTCTTCCCAGCTTATTTTTTTTTTAAAGAATTGTGAGTTGCCTTTTGCAGCGGGAACAATCAGCTCAAACTCTCTAAGCTCCTTATGGTTGAGAATCATTTCAAAGGCCCTGGCAAAACTCAGGAATTACTGTTAGATGCCAAGAGCAAATTTGACTAATTTGACTTGCAGATATAAACATAACAGGGTTGAGAAGTTAAGCCTTACATTAGGTTATATTTGTAAATGGCAGTTTAGTTTTTTAATATTTTTTTATTATTTTTTATTACTTAATTCGTCACCATACATACCCACAATTTTTGTCCCTAGAAAGACACTTAAGATCTACTTTTTTTCTTTCTGTAACTTTTTTTTTTTTGAGGTGACAATGGTTTATAACACTGTATGATTCATGTGGTAAATTAGGTTCACGAGAAGCTGGTTAAGGGAAACAGGTTCCCACATACTTAGATGTATACGATGACACCCCACCCACCCCTGACCACCAACAGTCCCTCACCTTAGACCACCGGTGCCCAACCTGGCTTGTTCTCGCCCCCAGTACCCCCTCCAGTATCCTTAGTTCTTTAGTCCTATTTCCTTTTTTTTTTTTTACAGATACATTTATTGATGCATACGAGAACTAGGGTACAGGCCAGAGGTGGGGGCTGCGTGAGAGGCTTCACCAGAGACAGAGTGGGGAGCAGAACAGGCAGACTGACTGAAATACACTGCTGAGGGGAGAAGCAGGGAGACAGGAAAGTTCTGTTGTGCCATGTGGGTCGCTCCCTGCCCTGGAATTGAACTCAGGGCATAGAGGAGATAGTGCTGAGACTTGACCCCTAGGCCACCAGGGAGGTCCTTTTAACGTTTTAAAAGGACAGGTTTATTAGGAAAAGGAGAAAGGAGTAAAGACACAGGTGGGTGTGCAAAGGGAAAAGTTTTGTGCAAAGTAACCCCTGCATAGTTACAGGGGTGGGGGTAGGGTGGGAATGCTCCTCAGCTCACTTCTGTCTCCTATGCAGGGGAGGTGAGGCCCTGCCCTGAGCTTCCTCATCCCACTGGGGTGCTGAGCACGCTCTCCAAGCTGCCTGTACATCACATGGTCTAATGTCACAGGTTACTGCTTGCCGTGATGCTCTGTCCACCCACATCTGAAGCACCGCTTCCTGACCGCCTGTTCTTGTGGGCTAGAGAGAGTTTAAAAAAAAAAAAAACCACCTGAGCTGTGGCAGAACAAGCTTGACTTCTGTGTGAGAGGTCAGGACCCTGTCCTGGGAGTTGGGGGCAGGAGGGTCTCCTCTGTCTGCAGAGCCCCACGGGGCATGTTTTATACTGAGTGTGCTTTGGTGGATGTGGACACCCTCCGGCTATGCTCCTCCTCCAGCGAGTCATGAAGTTTTGCTGACTGCAAGATGCATGAAGATAGTAAATGTGACCAATTCTCAATGGCTATACATTTGTTAGAGAAGAGAGGGCCTCCATGATGATGCAAGGGGTTAAGTGTCAGCGCTATGAAGCTCTCCACAGCCACTGCAGCACCAGTTCCATCCCCGGCCAGGGAGCTACCCACATGGTGCAGGAGACCTCTCCTGTCTCACCCGCTGCTCCCCAAAGCAGTGTGTTTCAGTCAATCCACCTTTTCTGCTCCCCACTTAGTCTCTGATGAATGCTCTCATCCCCTGTAACCCTGGCCTGCACCCCAGCTCTTCTGTGCATAAATAAATACATCCTTAAAGAAAATAAAGGAAATGACAAAACCAGCAAGCTGACCACAGACTGAGACATCCAGCTGGGGAGGGGGTGTGTGACTGTGGTGCTGGATCATGGGTCATAAGGTGGTGAACCATGGTGACCTGGGATAAGCAGCCTGAGGACCTTAGTAACAACCTTTTGCTCAGTTCTTGGTATGCAACTCAGTCCCTGATAGGATTCTCAGAGCATATACCGCCATGAGGCAGGATGGACTTGTGAGAGGGGCCCCATGACTGCTGACCCTTTACTCACCCTTGGTATGAAACTATACGACTCACCTCTCAGGATGTAACCACATCCTATCTGACCATGTACAGCTGCCAATGCAAACCCACCCACAACCTTGTAGAAACTGAAGGTGTATAGAAGCCCCACTGCTACAGACTGAGTCAGCACCGGTGCATTCAACCTGCTTCTTGTTAGCCCTGGTGTCCACGTGTCCTTTGTGCCATGTCACATTAGCTGAGTTGATGTCTCACACTTGACATTTCCCCGCACTTGTTGACATGCCTTCAAGTACATGAAGCGTTTGGGAGCAAACCTGACCCATATTAAGTTTAGGTGCTGTGGCTCAGTGTCCAGAGAAGATGGCACCTCCCGGCCACAGGCCTCTAGGCCCTGCTGTTGCTACATCCCCACTGCCCTCTGACAAGTATTAACCGTAAGTGAATTCTATAGAACTTTTATTTCAATTTTATTTTTATAATTTTTATTTATTTTTAAATATTTTAAGGCTTTAATTTATGCATACAAGAACTGGGGTAGAGGCCAGAGATGTGGGGGGTGAGAGGATTCACCAAGACAGAGCGAGGAACAGAACAGACAGACTGACTGAAACACACTGCCGAGGGGGGCAGCGGGGGAGACAGGAGAGGTCTGCGGCACCATGTGGGTAGCTCCCTGACCTGAATCAATCTCAGTTCTTGGAGGTGATAGCACCGAGACTAACCCCTAGGCCACCAGGGTGGCCCTATTTTTAAATATTTACTCCAGCCCATTGTGATCTAACCAGATAAAGGGAAGGAATGAAGACAGTAATATGGTAATAATATACTTGATTGCCCCCTTGCAGTCAGGTGGAGCTCACTGACCACTGTTCTTCCTGTGGGTCTGGCTTTTGGAGACTCCGGCTTGGCTCCTGGATCCAGAGGCCTGGAGGATAAGGGAGGGGCAGGAGGGGAGTCCAGTGGCCTCAGACAAGCCAAGGCCATGATAAACTGGGAAACTTATCCCAACTGAGGCTGAGTGTCAGTCTCCAGAGCAGAACTGATGAGGCTCAGGGGAGATGAGGGGCCTCCAAGTTTCCCCTAGGCGGGACAGAATTCATGGAGAGTCAGTATAGGGGAGTTAGAACTGAAGCTTTCTCGTAGGTGGTGGGACACACTCAAGAGTGAGTGTGGGCACATTCAGAGGCGGGCACCTGAGGGCTTAAGGCTGCTGATAGAAGAAATAGTCCTTTAGCTTTGGGAGCAGGGGCTCCTGATGGGATCCTGACTGGGTCTTGACCACTATTTAAAAAAAAAAGATTTATTTATTTAGAACTGTGGTGTCATCCAGAGGTGCAGGGGGTGACAGGATTCACCAAAGACAGTGGGGAGCAGAACAGGCCGATCTACTGGAACACACTGCTGAGGGGATGGCAGGCGAGACAGGAGAGGTCTGCTGCGCCATGTAAGTGGCTCCCTGGCCAGCCTGGAATCGAACTTGTGGTGTACTGGCCAGGGATAGCCTGATAGTTCTGTGTTTAACCCCTGCACCACCAGGGAGGCCGCTTTTGTTAAGCAAAAGGAGCAGGAATTTACAGATGAGAGAATGGGATTTGGCCATTTTGTTAGTGAAAGAAGGTTGAAGTCTCCCAACTGCTGGCACCTGGTGGGGAGAAACTAAGAGGCTGTGACAGGGTCCAATAGGCTCCACAACTGTTTTCCAGAAATGCTGCATCGGGGAGGAGGGGCTGCAGCCTTGGTGCTCAATTCCTGTTTGACCTCAGACCTGGCAGGGGCTGGCTCCCCAGACACAAACAGCTAAGCCCCTCACCCCATACCCCAATCCCCAGCCCCAGGGAGCAGGTGGGCCAATGAGGCAGAGAAGAGGGCTGAAGAGAAGAGGGGAACAGAACAGGTGCATGTGGATCTACTGAAATACACTGCTGAGGGGAGCAGCGGGTGAAACAGTCAAGGTCTGCTGTGCCATGTGGTAGCTCCCTGGCCAGGGATTGAACTCTTGCTGCAGTGGCTGGGGACAACTCCATAGTGCTCAACCTAACCCCTTGCACTACCAGGGAGTCCTCTTATTTTGGTTTTTTTGAACATTCAGGTTATTCTGGTTTGGGGCCCCCTGACTTTAACCAACTTTTCATCATTCAGTTTGATAAATGGGCTTTGGGGGCCCCTGGTCCTAACTGCCTGCCTGTATGTAGCGGCAGGAGGGCACAGAGCAGGATCTCTATGATCCAAGCAGACGGGATAAGGAGAAGTCCTGGCGCCCTCGGTGCCTTTTGCAGGCTTTTATTGGGATTTGCCAGGTACACAGCAGGCAGGGGTGCTGGGGGATTGTGGAGCGCTGGGAGGCTGGCAGGCCTCCAGCAAGTCTTCACAATCTGGACTCTCCGGCCTTCTCTCGTGGCCATTTCTTCTTTTCTGCTCCTTTCGCCCTTTCGTTCTCTTCTGCTCTCTGCTCTGCTGGCGTCCCCGTGACGCCGCCCTTAAAAGCCCAGTCTTAGCCCAGGTGAATCCCATCTACACGTGCCCACACCCTACTCCAGGTGCCCGCCCTCAGGCCTGCATTCAAGACCGCAAGGATCCACCATCAACCCTAATGGTGGGAAGGCAGAAAAGCCTGATACTTTTTCACTTACCCTGCACTGTACCCACCTGCCAGCTGCCTCACTCGTGTGCACATTGAAGACTTGTAAGATTGAATTAAAAGTGGGGGGATCCTAATGCGAAATTGCTTGGAATAAGATCAAGTCGACTGTAAACTCATAGAACTGTTTGGAGTCTGCGGGGACTGTAGTTTGGGCCATCTGGGGTCAGTGCGGGCTCTCCCTGGACTCTCCCCTGGCGAGTCTGGGTCCGAAGAGCTCACTGTAAAGTTTAGGTGCGCCTCTCTTGAGCTGGGGTGCAGAGAAGCGGCCCAAGCTAGCAGCTCTTGTCCAAGCTCTCAATCCCACTTCTCTGGGAGAGGTCCAAAGGTCTGGGGAATTTCCTTTTCAAACGTACAGTGGGGGAGAGATGATTCCCTCATCCTGATCCTGGCCAGCCAGAGCTGATAAGGGACAGAGACCCTGAGCGACCGCGGGACACCAGGCCCCACAGGATCTGATTAAGACCCTGCAGACCAGCGGCCTCATCTTGTCCTGCCCAGAGGCCAGGGTTTTAAGAGCCCCCCTCCCAGCCTTTGGAGTCCCCCTGATTCTCCCTCACTCACTTCCTGTGAACTCTTGATTCATTCCCTGGGTGGCTAGTTAATGGCCTCAACAACGTTGCCTTTTCTTTTTAGCTGTCTTATTTTTAACTGCATGTTGGTGTTTCAAGTGAAACTGAAAGTGAATTGTTCCCACTCTCCCCTCCTGCTGACATCCTGCAGGAGAGGAAAAGAGGCCTTTTCTTTGCCTTTGTTGGTCAGTGTAGGGTAAAGAAAATGTCAGGCTTTCTGCCCTTCCGCCATCAGGATAGATGATGGATCCTTGTCCTGAATGCATGCCTGATGGCGGGAACCTGGAATAGGGTGTGGGCATGGATAGATGGGATTCAGCTGAGCTAAGACTGTGCTTTTTAAGGGTGGCGTCACGGGGATGCCAGCAGAAGCTGAGAAAGAAGCCGATGAGAGAAGCAAAGAAGCAGAAGCAGAGAACGCCAGAGAGCCCAGAGAGAGTGTGGATTTGCTGGGGGCTGGGAGGGCTCCCAGCCTCCCTGCCCCCCAGCGCCCCTGCCTGCCATATGCCTGGTGAACCCCAATAAAAGACCTGCAAAAAACCACTGAGGACTCTGACTCCTCCTTTTCCCAGGCTGCATGGGATCAGAAAACCTGCACTGTGGCCTGTCCTGCCTTTACAGTCAGGGATTAGAAAGTTGGAATGCTGCCTCTAATCTTATGTAACCCATTGTATTTGGCTGGTCTCTGTAGGGCCAGCTTCACCAGCCTGAGACCCCACAGCCAGAGGATCCCATGCAAATACCAGCAGGGACCCCACTTGTGTTTTGCACCAGGCTCTATAAAGAATGGCCCTGGCCCAGGTGTCAGGTGCTGGGGCCCAGGTGCTAGTAAGGCTGCTGCCTTCAAGGAATTTCAAGTGTTATGCAGAACAGAGGTGTGAATGGCTCGTTTTATTTTATCATAAATATTTATGCATACAAGAATTGGGGATACAGGCCAGAGGTGTGGGGGTATGTGTGAGAGGATTCACCAGAGACAGAGTGGGGAACAGAACAGGCAGATTTGCTGAAATACCCTGCTGAGGGGAGCAGTGGGTGAGTCAGGAGAGGTCTGCAGTGCCATGTGGGTAGCTCCCTCGCCAGGCATCCCACTGGTGCTGCAGTGGCTACAGATAACATCATAGATTGTATCTTAACACCTTGCACCACCAGGGAGGCCCTCATTTTTTTTAAAAAGATTTATTTATTTATACATACAGGAAATGGGACATGGGTCAGAGGTGCTGGGGTGTGAGGAATCACCAGAGACAGAGTAGAGAGCAGAACAGATGGATCTACTGAAATACATTGCTGAGGGGAGCAGCAGATGAGATAGGAGAGGTCTTCTGTGCCATGTGGGTAGCTCCCTGGGTGGCCGGGGATCAAACTCGTGCTACAGAGGCTGTGGATATCTTCACAGTGCTGTGCTTAACCACTTGCGCCACCACAAGACCCCCTGAATGGCTCATTTTAATTCCTACATAAAATGCTCTGCTTTGTAAAAGTAAGCACATGGGTTGTACTTAATTTACAAGAATTCATGAAGGCTAGTCAGCCAGCAAAGTGGGGTGGGATCCTGGGGAGGAGTGAGAATAAGGGGTGTCTTGATAGAAAGTGCAAAGAAAACGAGGTAAGACAGAGCTTGCATACTCTGGGAACTCCAAACAGGTCACGTAGGGGTGAAGACTGTTCTGGAAAAATGGCAAAGGATGGACAGGAGGATGATTTTATGTACAGGCTGTTGTAACAATAAGTAACCTGGGGCGTGGGGCTTAAACAGAAAAGTGCTGTCAGTCTCGCAGTCCTGGAGTCTGAGTCAAGGTGTTGGCAGGAAGGGTTTCTCCTGATACCTTGTTCCGTGGCGTGCAGGTGGCCACCTTCTTCCTGTGTCCTCAACTGGTTTTCTCTGTGCACATGTCTCTTCTTATAAGGACGCCTTTCCTACCTAGACCATGAAGGTTGTCGTAAAATTGCCATAATTCAGGCGTCCATATTAAAGACCAGGAGACGAAGGATCATGACCCGCTGTGTCCCCAGTGCTTTATGCTGGGTTTGGCATGTATTGGTGATTGGTATCAAAAAAGAGGGAAAAAAAATTACATTAGAAAAAAATTTTCTCTAAAACCTAAGCACTGGGAAAAGTGTAAATAGAAAATGGCAGCATTTACTATTTAGTTTTTTTAAATATATATTCATGCATTCAAGAGCTGGGGTTTAGGCCAGAAGTGTGGGAGGAGGGGGGCAGGGGTAAGAGGATTCACCAGAGGTAGAGTGGGGAGCAGCAGGCAGATTGAAATACACTGCCCACGCAAAGAGAGGGCCTGTCTCACCTGCTGCTCCCCTCAGAGTGTATGTCAGTCAACGACCTGTCCTGTTCCCAGCTCTGTCTCTGGTGGATCTTCTCACCCCACCCCCCACACGTCTGGCCTGTACCCCAGCGGGGGGTCACAGAGGTGCAACCCTATGGAGAGCAAAACCGGCCACAGAAGAGAATGCTGTTGGCTTTGCTGTGCCTGATGAAGAAAAGAAAGGGGTGGTCGGCGCAGAACCGTGGCTCATCCTCCATGCAGCATTCTACCACCACCATGGCTGAGGCAGCTGCGGCCTCCGTGCCTTCCTCGTTCACCTCCACAAAACTCTTGTGCACAAACTTGGACAGACACAGGTCTGTCTCGGTTGATATCGCCGAAAAGTCAGCCTGGCTCTGCTGAAAGGCGTCCACTACTCCCAGATGCTGAAGCACAGATTCCATGTCGTAATCCTCTTCCAGTTTAAATTTTGGAAGGAAAACTTCAACGTCGGTGCGCGTCATACGGTGTGGCTTGGTCCAGGTCATGAGTTTCTCGAAAGTGAGATTTTTTTCCACCTGAAAGGTCAGAATCAGTGAGGTCAACAGGCATCCCTTCTCCTCTCGTGGGTGGCTGCTGACGGTCACCCAGGACCAGGGGCACCTGCCATGCCAGGAATCTGTGAGCTCCCTAATTGTACCATTACCTACAGGGGCTTTGTGCCCAGCTGGGGTAACCTCCAGCAACCCGACACACAGAGGTGGTCCAGTGTCTTGTCCTCTCCTTACCCAACTGCTTCTAATGACATTTCTTGTTGTAACACTTACCGAGGCCCAGAAGACTGGATTCTTTGTCTTTACTGCGCTGTTTTGAAGACCTGACACTGCCAGTAGGAAAAATGGCTGTAAAAGGGCTCTCAGGATAGCCCAACCCCGAAGGGCTTTCTGCCCAGATGGGCCACTGTGTGCCTTGTGGAGAGCAACCTCAGATACAGCAGAGGTGGGAGCTGTCCACCAACGTAGAATCTATTCTGCCCTGGGTGACTTCTGGCTCCGCCTTCTAGTGCTGGCTCCTCCCCTTCCCTTTGTTGTGTCAGAGTTTCATTTTCCTGTTCACTGCTTCAGGTTCTAAACTGAAACAATGGTTCCTAGATATTCAATAATATTACATGTATTTATAAGTACTGTATATATTTCTTTATACATCTTAAAATTTTTTTAAAAAGTTTTATTTATTTTGCATGGAAGAACTGGGGTATAGGCCAGAGGTATAGTGGAGTGAAAGGATTTACCAGTGACAGAGTGGGGAGCAGAAGGGGTGGATCTACTGAAATACACTGCTAAGGGGAGCAGCAGATGAGATAGGAAAGGCCTGCTGAACCATATATGGGTTAACTCCCAGGCCAGGGATTGAACTCAGGCAGTTGTGGTGATAGCGCTGAGACTTAACCCTCTAGCCACGAGGGAGGCCCTAAATATATACATTTTAAAAAATTATGGAATATACACTCAATGGAATATTATACAGCTATGATAAAAGATGAACAAGAGATATTTGGAGCAAAATGGCTGGACCTCAAGGTGATTATGTTAAGTGAAATAAGTCAAAAAGTGAAAGACAGATAATTGGTTGGTTTCACTCATTGGTGGAATATAAATAACCAAAAAATATACACAGGCAAGGGTCCTCCCTGGTGGTAGAAGGGGTAAAGATGCAACCTATGAAGCTCTTGGCACCCACTACAGCATGAGTTCGATCCCAGCCTGCCAGGGAGCAACCCACATGGCACAGCAGACCTCTCCTGTCTCCCCGCTGCTCCCCTCAGCAGTGTATTTCAGTCAGTCTGCCTGTTCTGTTCCCCTCTCTGTCTGTAATTAATCCTCTCACCCCCACACCTCTGGCCTACACCCAGTTCTTGCATGCATTAATTTTAAAAAAGCATAGTAAAGAGAAAGAATCCAGTCCTCTGGGCATCAACAATTTCTAGGATGAGAAATGCCACAGACTGTTGGATAAGGACAGGAAGGGACACTGGTCACGGGTCACTGTCTCTGCTGCTTGACTGCCCACATCTCTCATGGACAGGTACACACAGGTGGAGGGTGTGCTGTGCCCTCCAAGGGAATACAAAAGGGGGCATCTGCGTTCATCTCACCGAGTCCAGGTCCATGCCGTCGGGCAGCACAATGAACAAGCTCAGCTCCCGGTCAGCATAGGGCAGCTCCAGCACCTGGGCGCGCACCTCCACGACATAGGTGAGGTTAAAGCTGGACTCCTGAAACATCATCTGCATAGGCCTTTGCTCCTTCTGATGGGAAAAACAGATGAGCGTGGAATGCAAGCTAGGCTGCTGAAAGAGGCTCTAATTCCTCAGTGAGGTCCAGTGGGCTCCAGTGCAGAACGTACCAGGCTCTAGCCCACACCTCCCGATTGCCCCCAGCTGCTTCCCAGCATCAGTACCAGGCATCAGCAAATAAATGGCTTTTTCCAGAAGAAAAAGCCAGAGTTTCCTCATTTAAAATGCCCTGGTTCGGGCGGGCCTCCCTGGTGGTGCAAGGGGTTGAGTACAACACTATGAAGCTATCTGCAGCCTCTGCAGCAGGAGTTCAATCCCAGGCCAGGGAGCTAACCACATGGCGCAGCTGCTTGTCTTGTCCACTGCTCCCCTCAGCAGTGTATTTCAGTCCATCTGCCTGTTCTGTTCCCTGCTTTGTCTCTGGTGAACCTCTCACCCCCCCACTTCTGGCCTGCAACCCCAGCTCTTATATGCATAAATAAAAAAAAATCTTAAAAAAAATAATAAAATAAAACACCCTGGTTGCAAGTACAAAAGAACCACACATATCTTCATGCATTTGAACACAATCGTTCCAATTCTTATACTCGCATCCAAGGAAACTTTTTAAAAAAATAGAGAAGAGGTTTAGCTCAGCAGAAATCAATTGAAGTATTAAATATTACTTTTGCTTTTTAAAAGTTGATACAGCGCCGGTATTATTAAAACTTGAAATAGTTTCTGGGCCTCCCTGGTGGCACAGCAGTTGAGCGCTGGGTTGCAAAGTGGCCCGCAGCCTCTGCAGCGCCAGTTCAATCCCTGGCCGCTGGCGAGGGTCCCACATGGCACGCAGACCTCTCCTGCCATGCCTGCTGCTCCCCTCAACAGTGTTTTTCGTCAGTCTGCCTGCTCTGATTCCCACTCTGGCTCTGGTGAATTCTCTCACCCTCCCGTGCTTCTGACTGTACCCAGTGCTTGTATAAATAAATAAATAAATCTTTAAAAAAAACAACAAAACTTTAGTTTCTAAAATCAGTGATAGAAAAAGTTCTCCCCCACCCTCCTTTGCAACTAGAAGATTAATTTTTTTCAGTTATTTAAAGTATACCTTATCTAAAAAAGGCTGTTTTACCTGTATGTTTCCTAGCTGCATTAAATGGGATTTTTTAGGGGTAGGGAGATTTAGCGGACTATTTAAATGCAAAGTTATACCTCAGCATTGACACTAAGGAGATTGGCAGTTTTAATACAGAAAAACTATAAATCCTAAATGCACAACAGTGAGTTAATTCACAGCAGTTCAAGTCTATACTTATTTTAATTTTAAAAATACTTGATTAAAGACATACTTTTTTGTATCCTCTCCCGCTACTCCACCCAAAACACACACGTATCTCCTGTACACCTGTATTTGCTTTCTAGCTAAGCAACATGGGCTTAAAGGAAAATCCTCAGTTTTCAGAACTTGGTAGCTGCCATGAAGGTCTGGAAGATTAACAGAGGTTGTAAGAGCAGTCATAAAGTGCAAAATATTCTGGATAGCAAATTTTCATTTTTTTTAAAGATTTATTTATGCATACAAGAGCTGGGTTTTCGGCCAGGGGGGTGGAGGTTGGAGGGTTGGGGGAGAGGGGAAGTGGATTCACCAGAGACAGAGCAGGGAGCAGAATAAGCAGACTAACTGAAATACACTGCTGAGGGGAGCAGCAGGCAAGACATGAGAGGGCTGCTGCGCCATGTGGGTCACCTCCCTGGCTGGGGATCAAACTTGTGCTACAGTGGCTGCGGACAGCTTCATCATGCTGCATCTTAACCCCTTGTGCCACCAGGGAGGCCCCAAATTTTTATTTTTCCATTCAAGTTTCCAATTACTTTTAAATCTATTGTTTATGCTTTTACAAATAAAGATTTCTCCATTTAATTTATTTTTTTCATTTAATTAATTAAATTTACAAGAACTCCCCCTCACCTCATTTATTTTAAAAGGCATTTCCACCGTGTTCTTTTTGTCAAACTCTTGATTCCACCTTCCTTTGAAGTAAATGGCATTGAGAAGAACCAGCTTCGTTTGGGCACTGATGGAGTTACTCTGCAACAGGTCTTGAATTTTACCTTCCAAGAAAACCATAGTACATTCCGTTGATTTTTATAAAAGCATGATAAGGCTTATTGGCTGATTCAAGATTATCAGTCAAGAACCAAACACACTTTTTAAGTTTGCGGTGTTTGGATTGTTAAGTACGGAAATCAGAAACAACATATACAAGTGCTACCCATGTTTACCGTAGCTGGAGACTAACCTCAAAGGTGATGTTGGGGAGAGGTTCCTAGTCTACTCAAGGAAAACCATTGCACTGGGTCAGAGAACAAGTCAGGCAGGAAAGAGAGAGACAGAAGAGGCTTGTTATTTCACAGGGTTAAATGGGGCTGTGACCTAATGCTCCAAGGTAACCTCCAGGGTTGATGTTCCAGTCACATGTTCACACGGAGCAGGCATGTTTCCAAAGGAAAAAAGCTGACCATGGAGAACATGAGGCATTGAGGAACATCTGGAAGTTTCTGGCAGAGATTTTATTTATTTGGTCCTCTAAACAAAACACCAGACGTTCCTGCAGAAGGCTAAAGGGGCAACTGAAAGATATTCCTTTCCTTTGCATGTCAGGTTGCACCTTTTCATCACTGCATCCTGACGGCTAAGTGGTGACCATTCCAAGAAGAAATGGGAAAATAACTACTAAGTCTTTAAGGAAAGGCAATCTCTTTTATTTTTTGTTTGGAAATCTAACGTTTATTGTATTTAATGTTGTTTGTCACTTATATCCTTGAGGTAACATTGGTTTATAGTTATAGGGCCACACCTCTTGTATGTGATCACACCACCCCCACCACCAAAGCACACATAGTCCCCCACCCTAGACCACTGGGCCCCGCCAAGGCTGGGTGTGGAGAGGAGGCCCATCTGGTGAGATCATGAATTCACCCAACGTGGGACTGCTACATACCCCAGGGAAGCAGATGTCAGTAAGTCATTAAGCTGGAAAGCTGGCCTAGGCACTTGCTTTGACATCTATAGCCATCATCCGGGTCCTGGAGCGGGGAGGACAAACTTAAGTCTCTGTTGTTGGAAGCCTGAGCATCTGATCAGAATTTCAAGAGTCTGTTAAGGTTCATTTATTTATTATTAAAGATTTATTTATTTTGCTTAGAAGAACTGGCCAGAGTTGCAGGGTGGAGGAGAGGATTCAGCAGAGACAGAGTGGGGAGCAGAACACACAGATGTACTGAAATACACTGCTGAGGGGAGCAGTAGGCCAGATGGGAGAGGTCTGCTGCATCATGTGAGAAGCTCCCTGGCTGGGGATCAAACTTAGTCCTAGCATGAAGGCACTAAAGCTTACCCCCTAGGCCACAGAGAGGT
Source organism: Talpa europaea (assembly GCF_964194135.1). Classification (NCBI taxonomy): domain Eukaryota; kingdom Metazoa; phylum Chordata; class Mammalia; order Eulipotyphla; family Talpidae; genus Talpa; species Talpa europaea. The sequence continues at coordinate 138,229,368 of NC_140068.1, forward strand.
GCTCTGATAAGGTTTAAATATGCCTTGAGGTGGGCCTCCCTGGTGGTGCAAGGGGTTAGGACGCAACCTATGAAGTTATCCACAGCCACTGAAGCATGAGTTCAATTCCCAGCCAGGGAGCTACCCACATGGCCCAGCAGACCTCTCCTGTCTCGCCGCTGCTCCCCTCAGCAGTGTATTTCAGTCGATCTGCCTCTTCTGCTCCCTGCTCTGTCTCTGGTAAATTCTCTCAACCCCACCTCTGCACCTCTAGCCTGTACCCCTATTCTTGTATGCATAAATAATCTTTAAAAAATAAATAAATAAATACGCCTTGAGGTCCAGCCTGACTATATAGAGCAGCAGTGAACAGGGGAGCGGGACGGGAGGAGGAGGAGCTCAGGGCAGGTGAGAAGGCAGGGGAGGAGAAATGAGCAGGGCAGGAGGGAAGGGAAGGGGAGCAGCAGATGTGAGGACCCGGAGGATGACGGAAGGTGACGTGGCATTCAGACCTTCAGTCTTTTCTGAGACCCAGTTGTTGATTCTCTCCCGGGACTGCTCGGCATGTTCGACGAAGGGCAGCTGCTCCAGCTCCGCCAGGTAGAACTGGAGACAGGATTCCCGAAAGGCCTTGGGGCAGGAGGGAGTTCAGTGAGGCTGCATGTCCAGGTAAAATGCCAACAAGGTTCAAGAAATCCTGAATGTCCTGAGTGTACGTCTTATCACACGCTCGCCTCTTAGCCCACGGGCTGCTGCCGTGAAGGAGTTTAGAAACAGTAAGCACTTAGCCGGGAATTCCCAGAACTGGAGACAGGAATTTTAGAGTCACATGTTAAATCCTTCAAGGCATAGGTAAGAATTACGATTACAAATACCAGTAACGCTGATTCTAAGTGTCAGTGCCCCGGAGTTTCTCTGGGAATGTATGTTCTGCATACCTTTATGATCCCACTGCTGTGACTTACGGAGAGGAATTCACAAGACTTTTCTCCAAAGAGCCGGTTGGCTGTTCTCAGCAAGTACTGGGTGCCGGGTCTGTTCACTTCAGTGAGAAGCGACTGGAAGCCCCGGTGAATGTCTTTCTCTGTGTTGAAACAAAGCGCCTGTTGAGAAAATAATGAAAGTGTGAGTAATGCTCTTCACGGCAGATTTTTACCTCAAATTCTCCACAGCATCTTCTTTTTCTCTTTTTCTTTTTTTAAAGATTTATTTATTTATGTATGTAAGAGCTGGGGTACAGGCCAGAGGTGCGGGGAGATGGGAGAGGATTCACCAGAGACAGACTGGGGAACAGAACAGTTGAACTGACTGAAACACACCGCTGAGGGGAGCAGCAGGTGAGACAGGAGAGGTTGCTGCACCAGAGCTCTGTAGCTCCCTGGCCAGGGATTGAACTCAGCCCAAACTCATGCCATAGAGGTGACAGCGCTGAGACTTACCAGGGAGGCCCTGTTCACTGTTCTCACACGTTTACTGGAGGTTTGTTATACTAAGCTCCCCAGTACCCATGCAGTCTGTTCAAGTAAATACATGCTTTTGGGTCCACTTGTGTGTGATTCTGCTTATCCCCTTAATTGAGTGAACAAAATATAAAATTTGATGAGGACCCATCTCCATCCCTGGTCCAGCAGACAAAAGAGCAAAACCATCTGTACAGAACTAAGTGAGAACAGGTTCCACCCTGTATTGGTGCCAGGATTCACTGCCTGAAGCTAGAGTCAGTCTTTTCAAGCTCACTGCTTCCCGGGGCTGGAATCCTCACTTTAATTACCTAATAAACTCTGTAACTATCATCGAGATTTTATTTCCAGCTAACAGGAACCAGGAAGACCTGTTGGTTTATCAATAACTTGAAATAGATATGGACCTGCTCTTCCTCACCAGTGAATAATTATACTCACAAAGTCATTTGTTCCCCAACACAAGAGACCCTAGCTCTTTTGATTTTATATAAGTTCTGTGTCATTTTCTAACAAAGCTCATGCAATAGTGATAGGGGGAAAGGATGTCCTGAGCAAACTCCATACAGGCTTTGTGGACTCAACCCCCACTCCAGACCAGAGCCATCAACACACTGGGAACTACAAATCCCATGATCACCAAAGGGAAGGTTGCGAGGACCTGAAGGTGGAGTTAAGCAGCCATGTTTTTTGTTTGGGTATATAACCAGCCTTGTGGACCGGGTCGCCCTCTTGACCCCACAGCGCTGGGCTTTTAGCCAGCTCTCAGCAGGTCATTCGGATTCCAGGTCAGAGGAAAGAGTAGGACTCATTTAGGAATTTATCTCCCTCTTTTTCTCCCTGAGTTACTCATTTCTTCATTTCCCTTTCTCATGTAAATAAACCTTTTATTAACCTTTTCTGTGTGCCTGCAGTTTAGGATTAATAGGTCCCTTTTAAGAGCACTGGTGAGGACCCACAGTCATGTGACTGGTTTCATATTGGGGCAGCTCTGTAACACTAGGACCAAATTTTGGTAGTTCTCAGTCAGGTTATTTATTGCAGAGACTTCACCCAAAATGCTTCAGGGAAGGAGATTCCTGTTACCCTTGCATCTTGCTAACCAGGCAGCTCCACTTCCCTGAATGAGCAACTATGGGTGGCTGCACTCACCAGGCACTCCCCCCTTCATTGACAGCCTTAGATCAGATGGCATAAAGCTGAGAGACAGGACTTAGTAGTCAAACAGCCAGTCCCTCCTCTTGAGTGACAGGTGAGTTTACCTGGGCCATCTGGGCTGCAGTTTTTCCCTTTGCCCCCAGGAAGACCATGGCCAGGGCAGAGGAGATGCTCAAAGGAGAAAAAAAAAAACACATTCTGAGAAGGCTGGTCTTGGCACAGTAGCTTTAGAAGGCGGAGGGCAAAGGTGCCATTGGCTTCAGTAAGAGCATCCATGGTGGAGGGTCTGGATCAACAATAAAGAGAAAGTTCACGTCAATACATCTCCAGAATGTTACTGACCAAGTACATGGCAATTCTGAAATTGTATTTTTTTAATCTTTGTTTTTTAAAAGATTTATTTATGTATGTATATAAGAGTTGGGATACAGACCATTGGTGTGGGAGGTGAGACGATTCAGCAGAGACAGAGTCGGAACCAGAACTGGCAGACTGCCTAAACACATTGCTGAGGGTAGAAACGGGTGAGGCAGGAGAAGTCTGATGCACCATGTGAGTGGCTCCCTGTCCAGCCAGGGTTCGAACTCATGCTGCAGAGGCTGTGGATAGCTTCGTAGTGCTGTGCTTAACCCCTTGTGCCACCAGGGAGGCCCTATCTTTCTTTTTTTTTTTAAAGATTTATTTATGCATACAAGAACTCAGATACAGGCCAGAGGTGTGGGGGGTGAGAGGATTCAGCAGAGACAGACTAGGAACCAGAACAGGCAGATCTATTGAAATACACTGCTGAGGGGAGTAGAGGGCAAGTCAGGAGAGGTCTGCTGCACCATATGGGTAGCTCCCTGGCCAGGGATTGAACTCGTGCTGCAGTGGCTGTGGACAGCTTCATAGGTTGTGTCTTAACCCCTTGCTCCACCAGGCAGGCCCCCTTTTTTATCTTGAAGCTCATAAATATTTCCAGTTGGATGAAAGTCCATTTCCCTTTTCTCTCCATCCAATATAAGTCCAACTAAAACAATTAGCTAAGTGTGTTCACGGCAGCAGATCAAATCTATTGGGAAAAGCAGTGGGCCTGGGTTGCTGGCACACACAGCACACCGCCTCCTGGGAGTGCTCGGGTTCCATCCTTTCCCATAAGGAACAATCCTCCCACCTGAGCCGCTGCACAGTGTCAGGGAAGAGGAGCAGAAAGAAATCAGGAGTGAAAGCTTCTGGCTCTGGCGTCCATGACACAATCTCAGTCCTGTGTATGAAGAACAGAAAGTGGAAGAACTGAAAGTGGGGAAGTGGATCTCCTCCCCGTCCTTCCTGAGCAAAGGGCGGATTCTTTCAAGAGAAGGTCAATCAGAGGGCTTGGCCTCAGGCTTACAAGAACTTTTTTTAATTCCCTTTACTCTAAAAGAATGGAAGTTGAGGGTCTTACCCAGAATTGGGGTTTTTTCAGAAATAGCCTTTCTGTTGGAGAAGCCCTCTGTACAACAGGCGTCATCCTCTCTTTATGTTGGGAGCCAGATGACATGAAGAGCCCCACGTCAGGCGCCATATGTTGTCGTTTTTGGAGTCATCGGGTTTGGAGTGTGGGGTCCTTAGGTTCACTCTGGGAAAGGTGTTGTAACAGGGTGGTCCCCAGGAAAGGGGGAGGTTCCCTGCCCCACCCAAGGGAGGGTGGAGCTGAGCAGGGAGAGGAGAAGCTGCAGAAGAGACTGAGGAAGGAAGGAGCAGGATGGAGCCAGGAGACCTGGAGGAGGCGCATGGATCCTAGAGACACATGAAGAAACTGCGCTTGTCTTTTGGTCATGGGCTGGGTGACACAGATGTGGGTGAGACCCATGGGGGAGGTGACAATGGCAGCTTTTATCTTGATGTTGATTTTGCTCTTTTCATTCCGGGCTTGTCTGAGAGTTTCTGACCCTTTTCTGTGGGTCCCCACTGGAAGATGCTTTAGACTTGTGGCAGGCTTTGGGGCCTTGCTCTGGGCCGATCCCATATGGATGGAGGTTTACCCACGAGGGGATGGGTAACTTTGGATGCTTCATTTAGAAACTAGACTCTTTGCCTTATCTGTATTGTTTCCTAGTTTTATTAAAGTTCCTTCCCATTAAAGTCTCATATGTTTTGTGTTGATGTGGCGGATGGCAGAACCCATTTAGAAAAGGCAGGTTTGTGGGGTTGGGGCTGCCCCTCTCCCTGTCCTATAACAGATTTGGCGCCCAACGTGATTTAGGACAGAGCCATCCGTGGTTAGTCAGCCCACTGGGTGACACAGATGCGGGTGAGACCCGTGGGGAGGTGACAATGGCAGTTTTTATCTTGATGTTAATTTTGCTCTTTTCCTTCCGGGCTTGTCTGGTTGTTTGTGACCCTTTTTTTGTGGGTCCCCACTGGAAGATGCTTTAGACTTGTGGCAGGCTTTGGGGCCTTGCTCTGGGCCGATCCCATATGGATGGAGTTTTACCCACGAGGGGACGGGTAACTTTGGATGCTTCATTTAGAAACTAGACTCTTTGCCTTATCTGTATTGTTTCCCAGTTTTATTAAAGTTCCTTCCCATTAAAGTCTCACATGTTTTGTGTTGATGCGGCGGATGGCAGAACCCATTTAGAACAGGCAGGTTTGTGGGGTTTGGCCTGCCCCTCTCCCTGTCCTATAACAGTGTCACCACAGCTCCCCTTTCAGCAGCAACAGCAAGTTTCCCAGGCAAGTTTCCCCACGAGACAGAGACGTTACTTATATATAAAGGGCAGGTTTATTAGGGCACAGGACTAGGAGCAAAAGACACTTGCATAGACACAAGCGGGCAGGAAGAGCTACCCCGAAAGGGACAGGTTTGCTGAGAGGTCTGCATGGTTGCAGGCGGGCAGCCTTGAGGAGAGCTGCCTCCGCTAAGGGAGATGAGTGGAAAGTCCTGGTCTGGTGCAGGTCACAGGTGGGCTGGGAGGCTGCTGCCCTGCGGAGGGAGAGGGTTGGTGAAAAGAAGCACCTGCATAGTCACAGGTGGGCAGAGGGAGTGCTGCCCAGAGCCAGGGCAGAGACTGCACTGATACAGTCTTCTTCTTCAGGCCACTCCTTGTGAGCCTGTGCTTAGTTGCTGATTTTGGATAACTTTGCAGAATCTGAAAGGGACAGGATAGTCCACAATGGGCTCAATCTCCATATCTTTACCCTTGGGCCTGTGCTCTAGACACTCCCCACAGCTGTCTGATACCTGCTTGAGTCTTATGCTTTGTCATCTAGGCAACAGCAGCCTAAGGATTTGGTTTCCACAGCTGGGTCCATGGTTATGCTAATCCCTTGTACCCCCACCTCCTTGTGTGACCCAGGTTTCAGGTCTTGTGGCGCCTCCTTTTCAATTTTTTTTCTATTCCTGTCCTCCAACACTTATATGAGTCCCTGTCCTCTCACCTTGAAGGCCCAGGCCTCTACCCATTCTTTAGTTCAAGATCAAATGCCCTCATTTTGCCCCATGGACTTTAGAATCTACATGCAGGTAGAGTCCCCCTATGTATGTAATTGTATGTGTTCTTTTCTCCTACCGGTTTGTCTGATAATAATTTGGTAGCTTGTCCAGCCCAAGAAGAACCCAGAGGGGAAGGGCAACTTTCCCTTCTGCTCCCACACTGACATTTATGAGATTCCCCATGACGTTTTCAATTATGCACCAGACCATGGTCAACTGATGAAAAATATATGAGACTTGAATAGGACCCGGAGATAAATTTGGGATCTTTGCTCATTAACCCCAACTAGAACTACTCAAGTAAATTGTGCAGGAGAGGGAGTTCACCAGTCCTTGTAGAGCACAGAGTGAAAAGACAGAGAAGGGTCCAAGTGTTACAGGGCAGTCCCAATATAAAATGGGTTGCCTGGCTGTGGGTCCTCACCTGCATGCTTGAAAGGGACTTATTAATACTCCACTGCAGGCACACACAAAAGGGTAATAAAAGGTTTATTCACAAGGGAAGGGGGAATGAAAAAATGTGCAACTCAGGGAGAAAAATGGGAGATAACATCTTAAATGCGTCCTACCTGTTCCACTGACCTGGAAACCCAAATGACTACTCTGAGAGCTGGCCAAGAACCACAAGCCTTGAAGCCAAGAGGAGGGAGAGAGAGAGAGATAGAAATAGATAGATAGATAGAGAGAGAGAGAGAGAGAGAGAGAGAGAGAGAGCCCAAGGCCCATGTATGTGGTTTTTATTTATTTTTTTTAAGATTTATTTATTTATTTATTTATTTATTTATTTATTTATACAAGCACTGGGTATAGTCAGAGGCACAGGAGGATGAGAGAATTCACCAGAGCCAGAGTGGGGAACAGAACAGACAGACTGAGGACACACTGCTGAGGGGAGCAGCAGGCGAGACAGGAGAGGTCTGTGCGCCATGTGGGACCCTTGCCCGGTGGCCGGGGATCGAACCGGCGCTGCAGAGGCTGCGGGCAGCTTTGCAGCCCAGCGCTCAACCGCTGCACCACTGGGTAGGCCCCGTGTCTGGTTTTATATCAAACCTGGCTGCTTAACTCCACCCTCAGGTCCCAGCAACCTTGTCTTTGCTGGTGATGGGATTTGTCTTCCCAATGTCTTGGAAACTGACCCTTTCAGAGGACCCGCTTATGTCTGTGCGAGTGTCCTTTACTTCTCTTTTGGTTTTTTGTTGTTGTTGTTAAAGAGTTTTTTATTTATGCATACAAGAGCTGGGGTGTAGGGTAGAAGTGCAGGCTAGTGAGAGGATTCACATGAGACAGAGTGGGGAGCAAAACAGGCAGAGATCAATCCCTGCTGGCCAGGGAGCTACCCACATGGTGCAGCAGACCTCTCTTGACTCGCCTGCTGCTCCCCTCAGCAGTGTATTTCATCAGTCTGCCTGTTCTGTTCCCCCCTCTGTCTCTGGTGAATCCACTCACCGCGCCTCACTACCCACACACACCTCTGGCCTGTACCATAAATAATAAATCTTTAAAAATAAATAAATAATAAATAAATCAATAAAAACAATGTACTGTAGTGCTCAAATACATATGAAAACAAAAACATCTAGACTAGCAGAGGAAAAATGGAAGTATATTTTTATAGAGTTCCTATACTGTAAGTAGAGTGATAAAATATCATTTGAAAGTAAGGGACAAGTTAAAAATGTATACTATACACCCAACCACTACTGTAACAAAAGAGAGATAAGGCTGCAAAGTAGATAAAAAGAAACAACAAAAAGTGCTCAAGAGTAACAAGGGAAGTAAAGATATTTAACATAAAAAAAACTAGAAAACAAACAGTAGGATGATAGACTTCAACATAATCATGGGGAGAAAATGAGGGTGAGGCCAGTTTCAGAGATTGAAGTCTTCACCAGAGACAGAGTAGAAAACAGAACAGGTGGATTTACTGAAATATCCTATTAAGGGGGGGTCCTCCCAGGTGGTGCAGGAGTTAAGTCTCAGCACTATGACTGTCTGCAGCCACTGCAGCATGAGTTTGATCCCCAACCAGGGAGCTGATCCATGTGGTACCAGAGACCTCTCCTGTCTCTCCTGCTGCTTCCCTCAGCAGTGTATTTCAGTGGACCCCACTGTTCTGCACCCACTCTGTCTCTGGTGAATCCTCTCACCCACCACATGCACACACCTCTGGACTGCACCCCAGCTCTTGTATGCATAAATAAATAAAATAAATCTTTCAAAAAAAAATGCCCCAGACCCTCACCCATGGTTTCAATCTTATCAACAAGGTGTTCCACTGAACAGTCTCCGGGATGCAAAATCATACCTCAGTCAACAGCCCTGGGCTTCCCCATTTTACCTCTGATGTGTACCCATTGTCCCTGGGCCATCAAGGGGGCTGCTCTTGTTTAATTTGAAGGGAGCCTTGTAGGGTCTGGTATTTTACATTCTGCTCGGTCATATAACTGATTGACTGGGCCGTTCTGCCTTGTATTGGAGGAGAGACCACATGCAGCCAGAATGGCAGCCAAGCAGGCCGTTCAAATAGCAGACCAGGGCCTCCCCTGGTGGCGCAGTGGTTGAGCACTGGGCTGCGAAGCTGCCCGCAGCCTCTGCAGTGCCAGTTAGATCCCTGGAACTGGCGAGGGTCCCACATGGCACGCAGACCTCTCCTGCCGCCCACTGCTCCTCTCAGCAGTGTACTTCGGTCCTTCTGCCTGTTCTGCTCCGTGCTCTGGCTCTGGTGAATTCTCTCACCTTCCCGTGCTTCTGACTGTACCCAGTGCTTGTATAAATAAATAAATAAATCTTTAGAAAAAAAAAAAAAACCAAACTAATAGCAGACCCACTAATCTCCCCATCCAGGGGTGCCAAGCAACCATCCTGAAGGGCCCTCATTGTCCACTAGACTGGATGACACCCCCATCCCCTGGGTGTGATGTGCTTGGTGCTCTCAGCTCATGCAGTGAACCATGAAAGTTGGGGCATTGGCTATGTACCCCAAATTCCATCCTTCCTAGCTTTGGGTATCCCCATGAGTCCCCCTTCTGCCAGGGGGGGCCCAGTGTAATCAATTGTGATGCTTCTCATTCCCCGGGTGATTATCCCAGCTGCTGGTTGCTCAAGACACCAGGGCATGCTGATACCACATTACCCAAGTCAGTGTGTCTGGCTCCGTGGGGATGAGCCATCCCACCTGGGGGCGTTCTTCTGTGCACAAACCTGCTTTAGCTCCTAGAGGCTCAAATCCAGGGCTCCCCATTGACTAGGACACCTGCTTCCTGATACCAGGAGAGGACAGGAGCCAGGGACAGCATTTGGTTTTGGACAGTAGTTTTATTGGTGACGCTATATCTGCATTAAAAGTCAGATGATTAAACTATATTTGACCATATATTTCTACAGCATCTAAGGGGAACACAGTCTGCCTAAGAACAGGATGCTGCCAGAGGGGTTGTGACAGATCATGAAGATGAATGGATGGTTGGCAATGAAATCTTCATCTGGCTTTGCCAGTAACCTCGTGTCTATGACAGCTGTGGCAGCTGCTGACTCTGTGCCCTCCTCACTCACCTCCTCAAAGACTTGTGGATAATTTTTTATTCGAAAAATTCCCTGGCTGCTGTCATGCTGGACAGGTCAGCACCATTCATTGAACAAACTTTCTTTGCTCTAGTGCATATTCTTTGCTCCATTGTCAAAGATTAGTTGACCATAAATCTGTGGGTTTATTTCTTGATTTTCTATTTGGTTCCATTGGTTCGTGTGTCTGGTCTTGTTCCAATACCTTGCAGTTTTGATGATTATGGCTTTGTAGTATAGTTTGATGTTTGGGAGTATGATGCCTCCATTCCCTTCTTTTTTTTTCAGGAGTTCTTTGGCTGTTCGGGGTTTTTGGTGCTTCCATATTGTGTCACCTCTTAAAAGGCAAGCTAGCCAGACCTATATAGAGAATCCATGCTCTGTATATATACCAAACTCTCTCTCCCTAAGGAAATTTAGCACCTCTTTCAAAGTCGAAAGAAAGTCCCGCCAGAACAGCAAGAAACAGAGTCAGCTCCAAACAGCACCCTTGATGACACTTAGTGAAGATGTCCTTGCTACCTTTCAGGTACCAAATGGAGTTCAGACCCCAAACTCCCCCACAAGGCTGAGTGGACTCACCAAACACCTTGATGATTCACAAATGTGTGAATGAAATATTTCTTGACCATTGTCCTAAATTCTAGGCTTACCCAGTTTTTACCCCCTGTATGTTAACATAGAATGTCTAAGCTTGACTGTTAATGTAACTGGTGGGGAGATGATGTTGACTTGCATCATCTGGTCTGAACTGCCAGGGTTTGCATTTCACAGAACTGCATAGGACTTGAGGTGTGAAGTAATTCTGCATCCATCAAAACTTCCTCCCTGCTCTCATGCAAGTTTCAGTTTGAAAAGGGAAAGAGAAGACCTTTATAAATGCAAAAGGGCAAAGAAAACCACAGTAATGTGTTGTACAAATGCTCTCCACAGGTTAAAAAAAAAAGTTTATACCTGAGACTGTAGCTGCCTGTGAGTTTGTGGGAAGAAGACCCAACATGTATGGGAAGCGTGTGGGAAGCGTGTCATGGTTATGTGAAAGTCCCTGGAGGAAATCTGTTCCTTGTCCAGTATGTCTCACAGCACTAGATACCCATGTCCAGGCTTCCCTAGGAGGCTAAAATGACAAAGTCAGGAGCTGCCTGGAAAACTTGTTGAATGTTGATCTGCATGAACCAAAGTCACAGTGTTCTGCGTTTTTTAAAGATTTATTTATCTATGCATACAAGAGCTGGGGTGCAGGCCAGAGGTGTGGGGGGTGAGAGGATTCACCAGAGACAGAGTGGGGAGCAGAACAGGCAAACTAACTGAAACATACTGCTGAGGGGAGCAGTGGGCAAGACAGGAAGTCGTTGCACCATGTGGGTAGCTCCCTGGCAGGGGATCAACTCATTATGCGGTATCTGCAGATTTCTTCATGGGTTGCATCTTAACCTCTTGCTGCAGGGAGGCCTGTTCTGCAATTTTATTTCGCCCTGACATGAGTGTTTGTGCTCCAATGACGTAGGAATCTGGGTCCGAGGCCATTCTATTTTGTAGGACAGTTTTGCTCATTTCAGTGTTGGTGACAGCAGGCCCCGCTGCAGAGCTGGGATGCAAAGACGGCTCTCCTGCCCCTGGCTGGCGGTGGGAGCTACTGGAAAGACAGTGACCATTTTCTGTCCGGCCCCAGAAGCTGTTTGCGGCAATGCAAGCAGCAGCAGGTGGGGGCATTTCACTGCCCGCCAGTAGTGACCACACTGGCACTGAGGCTGCAGGCGGAGGTCAGAAGGGGTGGTGGGCGACCCTGCTTCAGGGCCACAGGGAGGAGCATGGGGCCCCATGGGGTCAGCTGCAGCCCTGAGGCTCCTCCAGCTACAGGCAATGAAAGTGCCCAAGCCCCAAATTGCTACAAAAGTCTCACTCTTTTGAAGTTCTTATGTCCTCTCTGCCCCCTCCTCTCCCTGACACATTCCTGCCCCCTTCACTGTAAAGCTGGGGCTCAGCTGCCCTGGCCCAGAGAGAGGGGCTTCTTTGAAAGGAAGGCTGGAGCCAAGTCTGGTCTCATGTGTTACAGGATATACCTGGATCCCTGTGGATGCAGGGACATGGACTAGAGGTCCGGCAATTGTGTCCTTAAACTTATTGGAATGAGATCTAGAATAGGTTCTGAGCGGGGCTCTTATTAGCAAAATTCACCAGGAAAGTTAGAATGTGGACGTTTTAGCACCTTAGGGGCCTGGAATTCTTCCTCTGTGATGCCCCTGCCAGTGGCACAGACAGATCAGTGTTTGCATGTGAATTTATCCAATTTCCCTCTTATGGAATGTGCTTTTGGGGTCAGACCTAAGAACTCTTCTCCTAGTGCTGGTCATGACGACCATGTTCCCTTGCGTTACTCCAAGAGTTTAGGGTTCTACATCCTTCACATAAAGCCACGATCCACTTGCAGTTTTCTTTTGTGTGAGGGGCGAGGGGGTCAGTCCCAGTGCCCAGGGTGGGGCTGGGGTGGAGCTGCAGGAGCTGGCAGGGCCCTCACTGGTGAGAGGCAGCTGTACCCGGAATAACAGAATGAAGTAGGGACAGCTGGAATATAAATGGGGTCATGGGGGACTCTCTCACTGGTGTGGACTGCAGACATGAAGTTCTGTCTATTAACTAATCACAGTATCTTCATGTTTCCCTGCACAGATGACTGTTCATCAAGAATCTACTCATCTGGGATGTTTGTTTGAACTTGATCATTTCAGAAACAACCACTGGAGTTTTTCAGTAGAAAAGGAAGAAAATCAATACCCCGCCAAGTTAATGGAAGTGAAGACCCAACAGGGTTGCACTTACAAAGGAAATTATACATTTGGTTTTGGATAGTAGTTTTATTAGTGAAGTTATATCTGCGCTATCAGTCAGACATACACTCTAAGAATGACCTTGTATTTCTACAGCCTCTAAGGGGAACACAATCTGCCTAAGAACAGGATGCTGCCAGACGAGTTCTGACGAATCATGAAGATGAATGGATGGTCGGCAACGAAATCTTCCACTGGCCCCAGACTGCTGGTCTTGGAAACAAGTGCTGTGGCGGCTGCTGCCTCTGTGCCCTCCTCACTCACCTCCACAAAGGACTTGTGAATAATTTTTGATACGAAAATATCTCTGGTTTCTGCCATGCCAGACAGATCCGCCTTGCTGCTGCTAAAGAGATCTTCCACACCCATGCGAGCCAGGTGGGGCTTGAGATCATATGTCTCTTCCAGCTTGAATTTGGGCAAGTGGATGCGGACATCCGTATGACCCATATTCTCAGGCTTGGTCCACGCACACAGTTTTTCCAGAGTCAACTGTTGCTCAATCTGGAATTAGAATGTGCAAAGAGAATACAATTTTATATAGGCAAAATACTAAAGCGTCATTTAAATAACAGACTCAGAACCTCATTGCTAATTTGTTTTGTTCATGTTTTGTGCCAGTACTTTCCAGCATTTGGGATAACGAGAGAGTGATGTGTTGCAAGTCATCAAAGGCCCAAATAAGAGGGTTTCATCACATCCATCAAACAACCATTCACCAGTCTCTCCATCCACTCACCTGTCCATTGATATATGGGCACGCCATCCATACACACACCCAACCTTACATACCTACCCCCTCTCTACCTACTGGTCCATGACTTAACAACATCCTGCCATGCTGGATCACTCTGATGGACCCTGAAGACTATCATTACCATGAAGGCGATATTACATGTTAGCTAATTGGTTAGTGGTGTAAAGGAAAAATATAAAAGTTTTCTTCTACTTATTCTGTTGTATTTATTCTGAACCCCATTACTTATTCTGTGGTGATCTGTGAACCACACAGAGGTGAAATAATCTCTAACATATTCAGCTCAGAGGTAAAAATAAATAAGATCCTAATTCCTTATCTAAAGTGGGATTCATTATGGCATTTACATTATAATATGGTCATTAGCATTAAATGAGTTGGGACATAGTTAGGGCTATGTAAATGTCAGATACCATATGTCTTGGGGTTTAAAAAAACAATTTAATAAAACAACCCTCAGTCTGTAAAATTCTTAAGAGAGCTTGCTGAGCTGCCACTGACCAGCATTACACTAGGGTTGGTCTTCACATGGTCCCAACCACATTCACTGACGTTCCCTGAAATTTTAAACATAGGACTCCCAGCTGGTAAATGTGGTGGGTTAGATTACAAAAGATTGGGAAAGTGAGCGACATCAGTAAAGGCATAACAAGCACTGACCACTCAGCACACACAGGAGGACTCACACAGGAAAGGAGAGAGAAGGACAGTGTGCGGGAGCATCACCTTCTCCAGCCCTGTGGACTCGTCCTCCATGTCATCGGGCAGCAGGATGACCATGCTGAGTGCCCCGCCCTTGTATGGCATTTCCAGCACGCGGCACTGGAGCTCCAGGATGTAGCCAAATGGAAGATATTTCTTCTGGTACATCATTTTCACTATCTTTGTGTCTTTCTGAAAGGTTGGAGGACAAATCGCTCATTATTATCTGCACTCTTGTAGAGCAAAGAGCATGTTTTCTCTTGTAGAGCAAAGAGACCGTGCATGGGCTCACCTTATTCAACCTGAATGGGGCGTCCCTGGTTTCCTCTTTTCTGAATTCGTCCTGCCAGGTGCCTTTGAAGTAGATGGCATTCACCAGCACAAGCTTAGTCATGCTACCCACCACACCTGCAGCCAACAGTTCAGGAATCTTCCCTAAAAAAGGTACAGCAATTTTTTTTTTTTTTTGTAACTCCACATTTCCAAACTCCACCTCTGTACTGATTTTGTTCAGAACTGAAATGAAATTCAAATGTATCTTTTCCATTCCATTTCTATTTAACATGGTACTAAGGTAAGAACACCCTGGGCATGTTTGACTGCACCAACTCACTAGGGTGATAGAATGACGCAGCCATCCCCCAGGGTCCATGCTTCAATACGAGTCTAATGTGCTAACAGGTGGTAGACAAGAAAATGACCCTTTTCTGGAGTGTGATGGCAAGGAGTCTTGTTAGTGAATGGCCATTCTGTTGCAGGGCAAAACTATAAAGTCTTGCATGACAATGTTTTGAGTCACTAGTAAGTCAGTCCTTCTTCAAATCTGCTAGGTGGCAGCAACCTTCAAAATATGCAAAGGCAGGATGGTTCCTCCACTGAATTGCAGGCTCCATCAAGCAAACCCTTACACATGCCAGGTGTCTGTAGACGCCTGGTTTCATTCCATGACCGGGAGAAAGACAAATGCCCAGCTGGACGCCACATCCACCCGCCTCACCTGCCCCTAAGCCAGAATGCAGGAAAGAGGTTCATGACCCAGAAGTGTGTGAGCCCCGATTCACAATCTCAGGTGTATTAAATCATTTGGACTTGGCTTGATTTCCCCTTCAATGCCCCCAATCTTTATTCCCTTTATTGTACAGGTAATAT
The DNA here is from genome assembly GCF_964194135.1 of Talpa europaea. Taxonomy (NCBI): domain Eukaryota; kingdom Metazoa; phylum Chordata; class Mammalia; order Eulipotyphla; family Talpidae; genus Talpa; species Talpa europaea. The sequence continues at coordinate 138,244,419 of NC_140068.1, forward strand.
TAGCTTTAACTTTAAAATGTTGTGGGAGAAAATATTTAGCTGCTTTGGTAGAACCGTGTCCAAGTTTCCACTGCAAGGAATTTCTATGTTTGATATCTATTCAGCACTGGAAATGGGGGTACACCCCCTGAGTGAAGTCAGGAGCAGGAGGTAGGGAGAGGGTGTGGAGAGGGCACCCCATGCAGGTGGGAAGCTGAAGACACCGAGGCAGGACCCTGTGCTAGGACCACACTGTCTCCACCCTCTTACCTTCCGTTTGCCCTTTGACCCAGGCATTGATCACCTTCCTGGCACCTTCACAGGAGCCCTGGAAATCCACACTGGCCAGCTCAGAGCCATACAGTTCCTGAGGTGACTCTAGGAACTCCTATTAAAAAAAAGAAATGTTATGAATGACTCTTCCTGTATACGGAAGTCGTTTTTTAAGATCTTTAGAAGCAATAGAAATTGACCTCAAAGGCAGCCATTTCCTTATTATGTAAAGATTCTAACCATTTTTTTAATATGGGAAAAAATACATAACATGATATTATTCAACGTAACCATTTTTAAGTGTAAAGATCAGTAAGTTTAGCATTGTATAAAATAACCAATATTTCCTAACACTCGGAGATGATGAATACTGACTGCACTTGGAAGTGAATGATGGTGTCACTCTTGCCTTAACCAGTCAGGACATGCTCTTCACCGGGAAGAACAGCATGAAATCACAGCACTTAAAAAGAACATCTTCTATTACCTATTTCCGTTCTTTTTTTTTTTTTTTGAATATTCATGAAAATTAGAAGTGACTTCTAAGACTTCATTTTGCTGGGGGAAACATGCATTGTCTTATGAATTTTATAACATGAGGCAGAAAGTACTTACAGGGAGGAAATTAAAGGTTTTCTCTCCATATAACCTATTAGCCAGTTTCAGCACATAGGAGGTAGCCGGCTTGGTGACAGCGGCGATCAGACTCTGAAATCTGGAATGAACCTTCTCAACCCCGTCAAAATGAAGAGTCTAAAATGAAGAAAACATTTTCTATAAACATTTACTTTGAAAATATTAAGTGATTTCCAGGCGTTTGCTTCCATCAGAGGAATGTGTTGTCATTACTAAGCACGGAGGACCCCAGGTAGCACCTTCTGAGTCTTTCATTGGAGAACAAATGATGGAGAACCCCAAACTTACAGCTGTGTGAGACCTAATCATCCCACATTAGACACTGTTTCTATGTCACTTTCTTGGATTATAATTCTAGTTCCACAAATATGAGTGATTAGGTAAATAAATATTTCTACACGTCTTCCTTTTCCCCAAGAAAATAATAAATGGTGTGTTCACAGGTACATGCAACTCTAATTTTGCATCATTATATAATTTTATCAAATATAATTTTTCAAAAAGTTCTGAAAAATAAACAGTAAAAGCAGAAATCATCACCTCTGCAGGAACATAAACATATTATGGGTTGAGGGGTTTTCTTTAATTACCCTTGAGCATCAGTAACTCACTTATATAAAAAACACTTCTTTAAACATAACATTTAGGAAATGTCTAATTCCCCACATATCAATCGTAAATCAAGAATTATTTTATAGTTCTATGAGGCCTGAGCTGTCCTGGCTTTTAAGATAAAGGAGAGCAAAGCCACACAGTGCACAAATCCAGGTATTCACAGAGTGGGATGTTTGCCTAGTGCTGTGAGCCATCTGTTTTAATGGAAACGGAGCGGAAGGCTCTTTTTTTTTTTTTTTTTGTAAAGATTTATTTTTATTTATTTATTTATACAAGCACTGGGTACAGTCAGAAGCACGGGAGGATGAGAGAATTCACCAGAGCCTGAGCGGGAAGCAGAACAGGCAGAAGGACCAAAGTACACTTCTGAGGGGAGCAGCGGGCGGCAGGAGAGGTCTGCACGCCATGTGGGACCGTCCTCCGGTGGCCGGGAGCAGCCGGGGATCGAACTGGCGCTGCAGAGGCTGCGGGCAGCTTCGCAACCCAGCGCCCAACCGCTGCACCACCGGGGAGGCCCTGGAGCGGAAGGCTCTTAAGGCCATTTTTGCTGAGGTCAGACAGCCCCTCGGTAAACTTAGAATTAGAGGCTAATGTGACCTTTTAAGAAGCAAATCCAAACTAGTACCAGTTAGCGCTAGTGGAGGCTTGGAAACTTGAAAAGGCTTTTCTATCTGTGGTTCTGCAATGCGGGTCTCATTCACTTAGAGATGTTTCCGTGAAGTGGGATCATAGAGGCTTTGCAGCTGGAAAGGTCCATAACCCTGACCCGAGGGCTGGCCGTCCTGGCTGCAGGTGAGTGTCAGGTGTGACTGGGGTGGCAGAAAGCCCTTCTCTGCAGCCACTCCTTTCCCTCAGAATCAGGGAAAGCCAGAGTCCCTCTCTCAGAAATAAGACAAGCCTGGCACAGGTGCACCACACACCTATAAGGGGAGCAGAAGGTGGGTATCACCCACCTTTCCTGCTGGAAGAGTCACCCAGGGCTTCTCCCTCCCCTGAAGCCACATGCCTCAGTCTCTCTGTTCTCTGAGGGCCTCCTGCCCACAGGGCCCAGGATATCAGAACCTACAGCCACACCCAGCACTGGGCACAGGCGGGGCCTCAGAATTCAGAATCCCCCTGTCTCCTTGTTCCCCTCAGCAAGCCAGTCCACCACCTTCCACAGCAGTGCATTTCCGCTGTCATTCTGCTCAGAATTAATTTTCATGACATGCATTCCCTGTTCCTAGCAGGTCTGCACATGCAAAACTGAACCCGGAAAGGCCGATTCCCGGAAAATAGGCTGAGGCCACAGAGCCAGGTCGGCAGCCAGAACAGCAGAAGCCTGCATTGCCCCAGGGGTCCTGGCCTGCTGCTCCCCCATCCTCAGCCAATCACACCACAGAGCTGGCACCTAGTAGGTGCTCATTAAACAGGGGACAAAGGGAAAGCCCACAGCAAATGGACTATGCCTGGGGCTTGTCCTGAAAGTCTCCCCCTCAGTGGGGCTCTGAGCCCAGAAACAGATTTTACATGTGCAGGGAGAGCCCCAAGGCCGGCTCTCCGCATCCTCGGCACAGACACTGGCAGGGAAGGGGTCTCTCTCTGTGTCTGCTGACCTTGGACAGCTGGGCCGCAGTGTTGCCTCTGGTCCCCAGGAAGACCATGGCCAGCGCCGAGGAGATGCTCAGGGGAGAGAAGAAGAGGTTCCCACCGGGGCTGTCTTCACTCAGGGTGCCAGGGTGCGGAACAGGTCCAGGGCGAAGGCGGAGTTGGCGGCGCTCAGCTGCTCCATGGCGAGGCTGCAACACAGACCCGAGCTGACCTGGAAACTCGCAAGTAGTAAGGAGAAGGAGGGAGGTCCCGGGAGAAAATGAAGCAACCTGATCTCAGGCCTGCAGTCGCCAAGCCCGGCCTTCCTCCCCTCCCCACCCGCCTGGCCCAGAACTCCAGGGTGCAGAGGACCCCAGGCTGCACCGGGGTCCCGAGCTTGGTGCACAGTGCAGGCAGCATGGGGAGCTCCCAGGGGAGCACCGAGTCTCCACCCAGCCAAGGCTATCTGGGCTTGGGCTGCTGGCAATCTCAGCATGGGAGCCCCTGCTGTCCTCTGTTGCTCACCCCGACTGCATACAGCGCCTCTGTTTCCAGATCCTACCTGCTGCTGTGCTGGTTGGATCCTGAGGAACGGCGAAATCTTGCTGAAGATCCTCTTGCAGAGGATCTTATAGTTGTGCAAAGGGAGTGCCCTGGCAGCTGGCAGCCCTCCCCCAGGGGCATTTTTTAAATTTATGTATTTATTCATACAAGAATTGGGCTGCAGTCCAGAGGTGCGGACATGTGAGAGGACTCACCAGAGACAGAGTGGGGAACAGAACAGGCGGATCTACTGAAACACACTGCTGAGGGGAGCAGCGGGGAGACAGGAGAGGTCTGCTGCTCCATGGGGGTAGCTGCCTGCCCGGGGATCAAACTCGTGCTGCAGGGGCTGCAGATAGCTTCATAGGTTGCATTTTGTCCCCTTAAGCCACCAGGGAGGCCCTGTTCTGCATTTTTATTTCCACCTGACATGAGTGTTTGTGCTCTAGTGACTAGGGAATCTGGGTCCGAGGCCATTCTGCTTTGGAGAACAGCTTTGCTCATTTCAGCATTGGTGAAAGCAGGGCCCTGCCACAGAGCTGGGAGGCAAAGACGGCTCTCCTGCCCCACGCTGAGCAGTGGGAGCAACTGGAGAGGCAGTGACTATTTTCTGTCTGGCGCCAGAAGCTGTTTGCGGCAATTCAAGCAGCAGCGGGTGGGGGCATTTCTCTGCCCGCCACTAGTGACCGCACAGGCGCTGAGGCTGCAGGCAGAGGCCAGCAGTGTGGCAGGTGTCCCTGGCTCAGGGCTGCAGGGAGGAGCATGGTGCCCCACGGGGCCAGCCCCAGTGCTGAGGCTCCTCCAGCTGCAGGCAGTAGAGAGGCCCATGGAGGGTGCTGGGTGCTGTGTCAGGTGCCGGCTGTGAGCTGATTGGCAAATGGTCCAATCAGCCAGTGGGTTGAGAAGGGTCCAATCAGCCTGGTAGGTGGGCGCCCTGACAGGAGACAAGGCGGGCCAGGCCCCAGCTTGGGACACGCGCACTGGGCCTGATGCTCTTCCTGGCCTCCCGGGAAGAACACTACTATGCTCTCGACCTCCAAAGGGGAAGGAAAGACAGCAGCTGACTCCGAGGAAAGAAAAGAAGCTGAAAAGGTCCAGAGAAGCCAAAGAGCTTCTCAGAGGCCGGGGTGGGAGTCTGGAGGCCACTGCCCTCAGGCCTGCAGCCGGCCCGCGCCCAGTATCTCAGTGAGCTGCTTGGTGTTGGTGAGCCCACGACTCACAAACAGCTGTAGCGCTGGTGACGGGTGGTGACCAACACTCCGTCCGGGCCACCTCTGGGAGCTGGTAACTCCTCCTGCCCATCCGGGACCACCTCTGGGTGCGGCTGCTGCATTGCTGTCTGGTCCAGCGTCGGGTGCTGTCGAGGGAGGCGCTGCCCACACACCGCCAGCTGGAGGCATCCCCGGGTCCCATCTTGAGACTGGACAGAGGACTCCCTTCTCCAGGAATCCCTTTCGGTAAGGAGGACCCCTACTGTGAGGGTTGTGTCTGGGGCCCAGCCCTTGTGTGTCAATGTGGCCGCTGCTGTATGACCTTGACCTGGTTTCCACACCCTCCATGTTGACGGGGAAGCCACACTGTCTGGCTTGAAGGGAGGGCTGAGAGGGTGTTTCTGCCAGGCCAGGACCCCTATTTCATGGCCTGGCTCCATGCTAGGCCGGTGGCTTCAGCAGACCCAGCGTGCAGCAGAAGACGGAACCCCTGTGCAGGTTGAGTGGTTCCCTGTTGCATCAGCTGCACAGCGCTGAAGGAGAAACGGATGTCATGGTGCGGGCGGCACAATGCAGGTGATGCTGAGAAAGCAAGTACTTCTTCTTTTTAGTGACAGAATAATCCTACAGCTTCAGTTACGTGGGGCTGGAAGTCAAGCAGGAAGGGTGGGTGAAAATGGAAAATGTGATTACGTCATCTAGGGTTTCAGGGGTAGGTGAGTCTGCTGACCAGGTATTTTTTTATCAGTCTGACAATCAAGTGTTGTAATCAAAACCATCCCCCAGGGCCTTCCTGTTGGCGCAAGGGCTTAAGTGTCAGCACTATGAAGCAATCCACAGCCACTGCAGCACAAGTTCAATCCCCAGCCAGGAAGCTACTCAATGGCAGAGCGGACCTCTCCTGTCTCGCTGCTGTTCCCCTCAGCAGTGTGTTTCAGTAGATCTGCCTGTTCGGTTCCCCACTCTCTCTCTGGTCTCTACCTGCACCTCTGGCCTATACCCCAGCTCTTGTATACATAAGTAAAATAAGTCTTAAAAAATAGCAAAACTATCCCTCAGACTCTCACCCATGGTTGCAATTGTATCAACAAGGTGTTGCACTGATCAGTCTCTGGGATGCAAAGTCATACCTCAGTCAACAGTCCTGGCATCACTGTTATACCTCTGATGTATACACATTGTCCCAGGCCATCAAGGGGGCTGCTCTTGTTTAATCTGAAAGGAGCCTAGTAGGGTCTGGTATTTTACATTCTGCTCTTCATATAACTGATGAACCAGGCTGTTCTGGCCTTGTATTGGAGGATGGACCACATGCAACCAGAATGGCAGCCAAGCAGGCCAGTCAAATAGCAGACCCACTAACCTCCCACCCGGCAGTGCCAAGCAACCACCCTAAAGACTCATTGTCCACTGAGTAGATGACACCACTATGTTTGGTGCTTTCATCACATGCAGTGAACCTAGGAAGTGGGGGAAATGGCTATGTCCCACAAATTCATCCTTCCTAGCATTGGGTATCTCCATGAGTTCCCCCTCTGGCAGGGGGGCCAGTGTAATCACCCTCATTCCCCTGGCGATTATCCCGGCTACTGGTTGCTCAGGACACCCAGGACATGCTGATACCACATTACTCAAGTCAGTGTCCTTTAAGGGTGACCAGGCACCATGGGGACCCGCCATCCCACCTGGGGGCGGCAGAGGGCGCTCTGTGTGCACTGACCTGCTGTGGCTCCTGGGGGCTCACAGCCAGGGCTCCCCACTGACTAGGACACCAGCTTCCCGATGCCGGGAGAGGACAGGAGCCAAGGACAACAGGGACCAGCTCAGACTCTTGCAGGTGAAACCCTTGTCCCCACCAGGACTTATCCGTGACCCCCCACCCCTCTCTGTCCACACCTCAGATAAAAGAGCCAAGTCCCAGTGCAAAGGGCTGACCAGCCAGGCCTCCATGGGCCCCACCACTGGCGAGGGCTCCTTCCTGTTCCAGCCACACGGTGGCGCTGGCGGGCGGGGGATGACTGTGGGGATCTTCCCCTCCCTGTCTCAGGGGCCACCCCAGGAGTAGTGGGGAGTGTTAGGAAGATGTGCACTCTGGCAGGTAACGCGTGATTTCCAGATGCCGGGGGACAGGGTGCTCATCTGAGGGAACAGGCCTGATTCTTAGTTGTACCATCGACCCAGCAGAGACTGGGTCTGAGAGCACCAAACCCACATTCGTGGGGATGTGGGAGGGCATCATCCCCTGGCATGGATTCACCTCTTATCCCCCAGGGATTTTTCCCCACGCAGAGGCTCCACCTGGGAGCCCTGAACTGGGCCAGTGGCTACTGCTCTAGGGGTCATCTCGGGTCTCTGCCCTCCCAGAGTCTGGAATAAAACCCCTGGGAAGAGGTGGTCTCTCCAAGCGGCGTCTCTGCCTGACCCATAGCCTCCACAGCCACATACACCCCCAACTCAGAGGCTGGCCCAGCTGGGAGTGCCCAGAGCTGCCATCGCTTCACTCCTAGATTTGCCTTCTCACAGGAGGCTGGTCCTGACCCCAGACCCATGGGAGGCCCTTCCTCAGGGCGGTTTGTACAGGGAGATGCTGTACTAGGTGGACAATGAGTGCCCAAGCCCCAAATCCCTACAAAAGCTCTCACTCTTTCAGGTTCTTTGGTCACTCCTCACCCCTGCCATCTCCTGACCCCCTGTTCTCCCTGACCCTCGCCCGCCCCCTTCACAGTGAAGCTGGGGCTGCCTGGCCTAGAGTGAGGGGCTTCTTTGAAAGGAAAGCCTGGAGTCAAGTTTGTGTCTCGTGTGTTACAGGGATAGGCCCGGGGTCCCTGTGGACGCAGGAACAAGGATTAGGGGTTCTGGCAATTGTGTTCTTCATCTTATTAGAATTGGGACTAAAATAGGTTCTGAGCGGGGCTCTTACTGGCACAATACACTGTGACAGTTAGAATGTGGGCATTTCAGTGCCTTGGGGGCCTGGAGATCTTCCTCTGTGATCTCCCTACTGGTGGGGCAGACAGATCAGTCCTTTGCATGTGAATTCATCCAATTTACTTCCTATGGAATGTGCTTTTTGGGTCAGACCTGAGAACTCTTCATCTAGTGCTGGGTCCTGATGATGTTCCCTTTGGGTTACTCTAATATTTTAGGGTTCTGCATCTCCCATGTAAACCCATGATCCACTTGCAGTTTCCCTTTGTGTGAGAGGCGAGGGGTTCAGTCCCAGTCCCCAGGGTGGGGCTGGGGTGGAGCTGCAGGAGCTGGCAGGGCCCTCACTGGGGAGATGCAGCTGTACCTGGAATAACAGAATGAAGTGAGGACAGCTGGAATATACATGGGGTCATGGGGAACTCCCTCACTGGTGTGGAGTTCTATCTATTGACTAAATCACAGTATCTTCATATTTCCCTGCACAGATGACTGTTCGTCAAGAATCTACTCATCTAGGGTAGATTGATGCTTTCAGAAACAACCACTGGAGTTTTTCAATAGAAAAGGGGTAAAATCAATACCCCGCCAAGGTAAATGCATGTGAAGGTCCAACAGGGTTGCACTTACAAGGGAAATTAAACATTTGGTTTTATTTATTTATTTATTTTAAATATAGGCATGTTTTATTTATTTATTTGTTTGTTTGTTTATACATGCAGGGGTACAGTCAGAAGCGTGGGAGGGTGAGAGAATTCACCAGAGCCAGAGTGGGGAGCAGAGCAGGCAGAAGGACCGAAGTACACTGCTGAGGGGAGCAGCGGGCGGCAGGAGAGGTCTGCGCGCCATGCGGGACCCTCCTCCAGTGGCCGGGGAGCAGCTGGGGATTGAAATGGCACCGCAGAGGCCACGGGCAGCTTCGGAACCCAACGCTCAACCGCTGCGCCACCGGGGAGGCCCGAAATTAAACATTTGGTTTTAGAGAGTAGTTTTATTAGTGAAGTTATATCTGCGCTATCAATCAGAAATAAACTCTAAGAATGACCTTGTATTTCTACAGCCTCTAAGAGGAAGGCAATCTGCCTAAGAACAGGTTGCTGCCAGAGGAGTTGTGAGGAATCCTGAAGGTGAATGGATGGTCGGCACGGAAATCTTCATTGGACGGCATTACTGTGACAGCTGTGGCAGCTGCTGCCTCTATGCCCACCTCACTCACCTCCACAAAGGATTTATGGATAACTCTTGATACGAAAATACCTCTGGTTTCTGTCATGCCAGACAGATCAGCCTTGCTCCTGCTAAAGAGATCTCCCACACCCGTGCAAGCCAGGTGGGACCTGAGATCGCAGGTCTCCTCCAGCTTGAATTTGGGCAAAAGCAAGTGGACATCCACAAGACTATGCATATTCTCAGGCTTGTTCCGCTCACACAGTTTTTCCAGAGTCAACTTCTGGATCTGGAATTAGAATGTGCAAAGAGAAAACAATTTTATATAGGTAAGTACTAAGGTTATTTGAATGAACACACCCGAATGTCAGTTGCTCCTTTGTTTCCTTCCTCTCTTGTGCCAGTTCTTTCCAGCAATTGGGACGATGAGAGAGTGTATGTTCCAAGGCATCCAGGACCCCAGTACAGGGCAGTTGGACATCAGCTAAAACAAACAACCATCATCCATCTCTCCATCTACCCACTTGTCCATGCATCCACCCACAACCATCCATACACCACCCACCCAGAGTACAGCCTCACCCTACCCATCTATCTACCCACTCTTCCAGGACGCAGCAATACTCCACCATATATAATGAATCACTGTGATGGGGCCTGCGGGTTACTATTACTGTGAAGACTATATTACATGTTAACTAAATGGTTGAGTGGTGTAAGGGAAAATTTTCTTCTATCTATTCTATTGTATTTATTCCAAACCCACTAATCACTGTGGTATTCAGTGAACCACACAGAGGTGAAATAATCTCTAATAGATTTAGCTCCTAGGGAAAAATAGTAAATATCCTACTTCCTCATCTGAAATGGGGGTAATAACAGCGACCTTTATTCTAACATTGTCATTAGAAGTAAATGGATTGACACAGTAAGGACTATGTAAGTGTCCTCTGTTATCACTGCTGTTTTATTACATGATGGGACTAGAACAGAACCATCATTACCCTTCTTCTATGCTCTTGGTCATCCCTTTCATGAGACTCCTTAAAATCAGAGAACAGATGGAGTCGGAAATCAACTGAAAGAAGCACATGCTGATTTTTGACATCCTCTATATATGTAAATAGGTACTACATTAGATGCCTTCCAGAGAGCAAACTTGGAGAGTAGGAATTGGCGATATAACACAAAAGGATAGAGACACTGAGAAAAAAACATAATCTCCAGGTTTTGCCTAGTTTCATGCCTGGCAAGAGATTCCATAGCCTTCAAGTTCTTATAATAGAACTTCATACAAAGTTCACAGTAGGAAATGGGCTTAACCCTCAAGCTCACTTGTCTCATGAGTCTTCTTCTATGATAGTTACTGGGAATTGAATTCACAATCTGTGTGCCTTGTAAGGAGATCGGAGAGTGTCATAAAAGCAACTAAGAGCATAAGATGAAGGCTTACGCAATATGATAGGGGTTTCAATTTTGAACAAATTCATTTTAATGAAGCAAGCCTCAGTCTCTAAAGTTTAATTACAAGAGTGTGCATGAGCTGCCCGTGACCAGCATTACGTCTGGTGTAGGTCTCCACATGGTCCCCACAAGTATTCACTGGGAGTTTCTGAAATTTGAAGTGAAGGGCTCCCAGGTAGTAAATGTGATGGACTGGATTACAAAAGAATGGGGAACTGAAGTGATTCAATAAGCACATAACAAGAACTGACCACTCAGCACACACGGGAAGACACACACAGGAAAGGAGGGAGAAGGACGAAATGCAGGAGCATCACCTTCTCCAGCCCTGCGGACTGGTCCTCTATGTCATCGGGCAGCTGGATGACCATGCTGAGCTCCCCGCCCTTGTACGGCAGTTCCAGCACGCGGCACTTGAGCTGTGGGGTGTAGTCGAATGGCAGTTTCTTCTTCTGGTACATCATTTTCACCTCTTTTGTTTCTCGCTGAAAGGATGGAAGTAAAAACACTGTTATCTGCATTCATGTAGAGCAAAGAGGACATTTGCTCTTGTAGAGCAAAGAGACCGTGCGCGGGCTCACCGGATTCAACCTGAATGTGGCGTCCTTGGCTTCCTCTTTTCTAAATTCATCCTGCCAGGAGCCTTTGAAGCAATTGGCATTCACCAGCTCAAGCAGAGTCATGCGATCCTTCACACCTGCAGCCAACAGTTCTGGAATCTTCCCTAAAATGATAAAGTGAGTTGCTTTTTTGTTAATCCACTTCTCAGCACTCCAAATCTAAACGGACATTAGATCAGCACAGAAATGTATTTCAGTGCACCTTTTCCATTTCATTACGCTTAAGCATGGTGTCGAGTGAAATCCCTGCAGTGTGTCTGACTGCACCAACTCACCAGGCTAATGAATGACACGCCCACCCCGCTAGAGCCTGTACTTCAATACGAGTCTAATGTGCAGAAGAGCAGAAAATAGGAAAATGCCCCTTTTCTGGAGTGTGATCACAAGGAGCCTTGTTTGTAAATGGCCATTCTTTTCAGGATAACACTATATATAGTCTTGCATGACAGGGTTTTTGAGTCACTAGTAAGTCAGTCCTTCTGCCAATCTGCTGGTGGCATCAACCCTCAAAATATGCAAAGGCAGGATGGTTCCTCCACTGAATTTCAGGCTCCACTAAGCAAATGCTCACACACTCCCAGTGTCCATAGAAGCCTCATCTCATACCTGACCTAGGGAGAGACAGATAGCCAGCTGGACAGCACATGCCACCCATCACACCCCGAGCCAGAATGCAGGAAAAGGTTCATGACCACTGGTCATGAGTGGATAAGCTCTGAGTCAAAATCTGAGGGGTTTGTTTCATGCTAGTGGTGTATTAAATAATTTGGACTGGCTGGATTTCCTCTCCCACTACCCCAATTTTTGTTCCTTTTATTCTATAGTCATTTTAGCTTTAAATTTAAAATGTACTTTGAGGAACACGGGGGAAATATTTAGCTGCTTTGGTTAAATCATGTCTGCTGTTCCACTTGATGGATCTAATTTTTTTTATTTATTTATTTTGTTCATGTTGCATGAGCTGGGGTGCAGGCCAGAGGTTCAGCACCCCAGGTTCATCAGGTTTCTGGATGAAAGGATTCACCAGAGACAAAGTGGGGAGCAGAACAGGCAGAATGACTGAACTACACTGCCGAGGGGACCAGTGGGGAGACAGGAGAGGTCTGCTGTGCCATGTGGGTAATTCGCTGGCCAAGGATCAAAATAGTGCTGCAGTGATGGGGATAGCTTCATAGTTCTGAGGCTGAACTCCTTGTGCCACCAGGGATGCCTGGAATTTCTATGTCTGATAGCTGTACCCCACTGGAAATGGGGGATACACGCCAGGGTGAAGGAGGGCAGAGTAGGTAGGGAGAGGCTGTATAGAGGGGATCCCATGCAGGTGGGCGGGTGGAGACACAGAGGCAGAACCCTTTGTGAGGACCACTCTCTGTCCACCCTCTTACCTTCCGTTTGCTCTTGGACCCACTGGTTGATCACACTCCTGGCACCTTCAGAGTCGCCCTGGAAATCCACACTAGCCAGCTCAGTGCCATACAGTTCCTGAGTTGAAGCTAAGAACTCCTAGTTAAAAAAAGAAGACAATAAATGTTATGAGTGACTCAGTATCTACAGAAGGGGGCAAGACAGAGTGGGGAGCAGAACAGGAAGACTGACTGAAATACACTGCAGAGGGGACCAGCGGGGAGACAGGAGAGGTCTGCTGGGCTGTGTGGGTCGCCTCCCTGGCCGGGGATCAATTTTGTGCTGCAGAGACTGTGGACAGCTTCTCAGCGCTGTGCTTAACCTCTTGGGCCACCAGGGAGGTCCTGTTTATAAAAATTTGAACTGCCTTGATTTTGCTGGGAAAGCACAGTGTCTAGTGAGCAGTAGGACTGAAGCAGAAAGTACTTACAGGAAGGAAAATACCGGTTTTCTCTCCGAATAACCTATTAGACACTTTCAGCACATAGGAGGCGTCAGGCTTGGTGACAGCGGCGACCAGACTCTGAAATCTGGAATGAACCTTCTCAGCTGTGTCAGAATGAAGAGTCTAAAATGAAGAAAACATGTTCTATAAACATTTGCTTTGAAATTATAAAGTGATTCCCAGGTGTTGGCTTCCATGAGGGTAATGTGTCATCATTACTAAGCACTGAGGACTCCAGTCTATTACCTTGTTAGTTTTCTTTGGAGAACAAACGATGGAGAATCCAAACCTTACAGCTTTGTGAGACCTAATCATCCCACCTTAGAGCCTGCTTTTATGTCAGTTTTTTGGGTTATCATTCTAGTTCTGCAGATATGAGTGGTTAGTAAACTAAATATTTCTACAAGTCTTTTCCCCAAGAAAATCATAAATGGTGTGTAAACATGAATCCTCAAATCTAATTGTATATCATCATAAAATTTTATCCAGTATTATTTGACTGAAATTTCTGAGAAATAATCCTGAAAACTAAGAATCATCGCCTCTGCAGGAACACAGATATGACAGATTGAGGAATTTTTTTCTAATTACACTGCGAGCAAAAGTAACTCACTTATTTAAAATACTTCTTTAAACATAACATTTAACAAAAGTTTAATTCCCCACAGATCAGTTGCAAATCAAGAATACTTATGGCTTTTGAGGCCTGAGCTATTTCTGACTTTGAAGAAACCAAAGAGCAAACCCACACAGTGCACAAGGCCAGGTTATCACAGACACGGAATGTCTGCCTCGCGCTGTGATCCACCTGTTTTAATGGAAACGAAGCGGAAGGCTCTTAAGACTATTCTCGCTGAGGTCACAGAGTCTAGAAAGGCACAGAATAGAGCTGAGGTGACCTTTTAAGAAGCAAATCCAAATTAGTACCAGTTAGCACTAGTGGATTCTTGATAACTTTAAAAGGCTTTTCTATCTGTGGTTCTGCAGATGCGGGTCTCATTCACTTAGAGATGTTTCCATGAAGTGGGGTCATAGAGGCTTTGCAGCTGGAAAGGCCCATAAACATGACCCCAGGGCTGGCTGTCTGGGCTCAGGTGAGTGTCAGGTGTGACTGGGGTGGCAGAAAGCCCTTCACTGCAGCCACTCCTTCCCTCGCTGTCAGGGAGAGCCAGGGTCCCTCTCTTGGAAAGGAGGCACACCTGACACAGGTGCCCCCCACTTCTATGAGGGGAGCAGAAGGTGGGCATCACACCCTTTTCAGGCTGACAGAGTGACCTGCAGTAAGTGACCCAGGGCTTTCCACTGACTGCAGTCACATGCCTTTGGCTACCTGTTCTCCCCAGGCCCTCCTGCCACAGGGTCCGGGACTTCAGAACCTACAGCCACACCTAGCACTGGGCACAGGCAGGGCCTCAGGATAAAGGTCCCCTGTTCCCTTGTCCCCCTAAGCAGGCCAGTCCGACAACTTCCACTGGAATGTATTTCCGGGGTGTCCATCTGCTCAGAAGTAATGTCCGTGACAGGTGTTCTCTATTCGGCAGGCCAGCAGGCTTCAAGCAAAGCTGAATAGCGAAATGCTGATTACCAGAGGACAACTGAGACCACAGAGCCAGGTCTGGCAGCCAAAACAGCATGGTCTGCCCTACCCCGGGATTCCTAGCCAGCTGCTCCCCCATCCTCAGCCAATCACACCACAGTGCCTGGCACCTAATAGGTGCTCATTAAACAGGAGACTCAAAGGGAAAGCCTGCAGCAAATGGAATATGCCTGGGGCTTTTCCTGAAAGTGTCCCCCGCAGTGGGGATCTGAGCCCAGAAACAGATAATTACATGCGCAGGGAGAGCCCTAAGGCTGGCTCTCCCCATCCTCGGCACAGACACTGACAGGGGAGGAAGGAGTCTCTCTCTCTCTCTCTCATTTTTTCTGTTTGTGCTGACCTTGGATAGCTGGGCTGCAGTGTTGCCTCTGGTCCCCAGGACGACCATGGCCAGTGCCGAGGAGATGCTCAGGGGGGAGAAGAGGGTCCCACGGGGACTGCCTTCCTTCAAGGTGCGGAACAGGGCCAGGAGCAAGGCAGAGTTGGCGGCGCTCAGCTGCTTCATGGTGAGGCTGCAACACAGACCCGAGCCTGCATCTTCCTGTGCAAAGGCCTTTAGAAACTGCATTTCTACAGCCACATCCTCAGCCACAAAAACCCATCCTGAGCCCCGACCCCGCCCCGGACCTGTCACTTCCTCTTTTCTTTTTTCCAGGAGGGTCAGAACACTTTCCCAAGTGTACAAATGTGGCACCGTCGGTGGCCTGAGAAGCGATGGTCCCAGTTTTTTATGGGTCTGACCCTGCTGCTGGAGACCAGCTGCAGCTAGAAGTCATGTCTGGGGTCTCAGAGAGGAGAGGACGGCGTCGGCCAAGTTTTCTCAGAGGGCTGAGGGGAAGTGGAGCGAGGTAGGAGTGAGGTAGACACAGACACCTTCTTTCGTGCAAGTATCTCCTGCTGAGGGTCTCAGCGGGTCTTTATTTATACCTTAAGGTGAGCATAACAGAGACAATCATTACATATTTCCTCATGAACATACAAGGACCCTCTTGATCTCATACTACAAAAGGACACTTCTTTAATCTGATTATGAAAATCAACAGGGACAATTACGCTCCTTGGTAGGACTCTTTTTCTAACATAATCAATTGTCTAAGACGGTACACTGTTCAGTAACAATCAATCATCCTGTCAAGCCTTCCTAATTTTGGAGTGGACATGAACGTCCATTGTTATGCTATTTACTAAAATCAGCCCATTCCCTAGCACTCAATTAATCTAGCCTGTTTGTCAATTACTTCAAAGTGATCTAAAGTAACTCATCAATACTGTTCAGTTCTACAGAAATCTAACTTTTAACTAGAAATACCTAACCTCCACACAGCCTGCGAACTGTTGGCCTTTCGCATACACCAGGAGATGTACTGTTGCCACAAACACGTACCCCCCAGGTTAGGCTATGGTTTCCAAGCACAGCTGGTTCAGGGCAGCTTGTTCTCCATAGTTCTCAGGGCCAGGGCATTTCTATCCTAACTGTATCTTTAACAATTTTTACTTCTTTTGTGATAGTTCATGCTATGAGCCAGTTGTCACCTGGGTCTGAATTCGGTTTTTACAGGCCAATTTATAACTAACTTACCTTTGCACTAACCAAGAACAAAGAGGAGAGCATTAGCAGGCATTGCCATGGAGACTACCTAGTTCAGATCTTCTTGGGAAGTGCAAGAACTCCCCTCTTCTGGGAAGTACAACTTCCCTCTTCTGGGGAGCACAGGAACTCCCCTTTACTCAGGAGTCTCCCCCAATGCACGGACCTTGTCAAGAGACAGCATGGGTAGCGCAACCTGCCGCACCCTGCAGCAGCTGAATCAGGAGGGACGTGTCTCTAGTATAAGGAAGTTTCTGCTCCATAACCACAGCCACCTCCTATGCATTAAAGCAAATTTCAGCAAAGCAGTTACAGTCATGTGCACCTTTGAGGCACCGGCCCTAGTGTTGGGAGAGGGTAAGCTCCCAAGGCCAGCAGCTGCTGTAGGAGTTTGAGAACTCATCTGGCAGGGCAGCCTCAAGGGCTAATGTCACTAGATCTTCTCTGTCCCTCCTGCGGAAGGCAGAAGACCACTTAGGATGGTTAAGCACCCGGTCACCCCAGTGTCCCTGCTCTGAACCCCAGTTTCCCCAATTTTTGGTCAGGATGATGCAAGGTATGCTGGCTGCTTGGCGTCCAAGTAATGCAATGAATCCTTTCTGTGACTGATGCATAAGCACTAGATCTCACCGCCTCCTTCCTCTTTCTCTACCACAGAGAGAAGTGGCTTCAGGCCCTGGCTACCTGGAAATTTACAAACAGCTGTGGAGGGAGTTCAGAGAGAAAGGAAAAGCAATCTGATCTCAGGCCCTCCAGCAGCCAGGTCCTGACCATCCTCCCCAGCCAACCATCCTGGCACAGCAGCCTGGCCTGGAAGCTGTTCCAAGGACCCAAGGACCCCCGGAGTTATATGGTTCAGAGGGTCCTGACTCTACCCCACCGGGAATGCTAGGCGGGGGCTGCTGCTGATCTCAGGCCCTGAGCTCCCGATCCGATCCCCCTGCTGGCCTTTCTTCTCACCCCACTCCCTGCAGCGCACCTGCTTCTTGTCCTACCAAGTTCTTGGCTGGATGGATCCTGCAGATGTGAGGTCTGTGCTGAAGGTCCAGTGGGTGCCACCCTTATAAGTGCAGAAGGGGAGTGTCCTGTACACTGGGCATCCCTTCTCTGGTCGATTTCCATGTGTCTGCAATGCCTGGGTTAGTCATGACTATGCAGCTCAAGACCAGCTCCACACAGCGCCCTCCACAGGGGATCAGCACTTTCTGAGTTCTAGACAGCTGGGATCTCTGACAAGGACCTATGGACAGTTTCTTAAAAGGGGTAAATGAATGAGTTGACATTTGTCACCTCTTAAAAGACAAGCTAGCCAGACCTATATAGAGAATCCACAATCTATATATACTCCAAATTCTCTCCGTGAAGGAAATTTATCTTTCTTTCAAAGTGGAAAGAAGGGCCCACCAGAACAAGAAACAGAATCAGCTCCGAACAGCACCCTCGATGGCACTTGGTGAAGATGTCCTTGATACCTTTCAGAAACCAAAGGGAGTTCAGACCCCACCCTCCCCTCACAAGGCTGGGAGCACTCACCAAACACCAAGATGATTCACACGGTGTGAATGAAGTATTTCTTGACCATTGTACCAAACTCTAGGCTTACCCAATTTTTAACCACATATGTGAAATGTCTATGGTTGAATATTAATGTAACTACTGGGGAGAGGATGTTGGCTTGGGTCTTCCCTTGAACTGCGGGAGTTTGTATTTCACCAAATTGTGTGGGACTTGAGGTGTGAAGTAATTCTGCATCCATCGAAACTTGCTCCCTGATCTCATGCAAGTCTCACTTTGAAAAGGCAAATGAGAAGACCCTTTATAAGCAAAAGGGCAAAGAAAACCACAGTAATGAGGTGTACAAATGGTCTCCACAGTTAAAAAAAAGAAAGTTTATAACTGAGATTGTAGCTGCCTGTGAGTTTGTGGGAAGAAAGAACCAACATGTGTGGGAAGCCTGTCATGGTTACAGTGAAGTCCCTGGAGGAAATCTGTTCCTTGCCCTGCATGTCTCACAGCACTAGAGATCCATGTTCGGGCTTCCCCAGGAGGCTAAAATGAGAAAGTCAGGTGAGGAGCTGCCTGCAAATTTGAAAGTTGAGCTGCTTGAACCAAAGACACAGTGCTCTGCATTTTTTTAAAGATTTATTTATTTATGCATACAAGAACTGGGGTACAGGCAGAGGTGCGGGTGGTGAGAAGATTCACCAGAGACAGATTGGGGAGCAGAACAGGCAGACTGAGTGAAATACACTGCTGGGGGGAGCAGCAGGCAAGACAGGAGAGGTCTGCTGGGCCATGTGGGTTGCTCCCTGTCCAGGGGTTCAAACTCGTGCTGCAGTGGCTGTTGATGGCTTCATAGGTTGTGTCTTTTCCCTTGCGCCCTGTTCTGCATTTTTATTTCCCTTTAACATTTATATTTGTGCTCCAATGACTTAGAAATCTGAGTCCAAGGCCATTCTACTTTGGAGGACAGCTTTGCTCATTTCAGTGTTAGTGACAGTGGGGGCCCCGCTGCAGAGCTGGGAGGCAAAGACGGCTCTCCTGCCCCTGGCTGGTGGTGGGAGCTACTGGAAAGGCAGTGACCATTTTCTGTCCAGCCCCAGAAGCTGTTAGTGGCAATACAAGCAGCAGCAGGTGGGGGCATTTCACTTCCCCCCACCAGTGACCACACTGGCGCTGAGGCTGCAGGCCGAGGCCAGCAGTGATGGCGGATGGCTGTGGTTCCCAAGCACACAGCCCCTGGTTCAGTGCTGCAGGGAGGAGCAGGGGGCCCCATGGGGCCAGCCCCAGCACTGTGGCTCCTCCAGCGACAGGCAATGGAAGTGCCCAAGCCCCAAATCCTACACAGTCTCTCACCCATAGGTTCTTAAGTCTCTCCTCACCCCTGCCATCTCCAGCCCCTCCTCTCCCGGGCCCTCTCCCGCCCCCTTCACAGTGAAGCTGGGGCTGCCCTGGCCTAGAGTAGGGGCTTCTTCACAAGGAAAGGCTGGAGCCAAGTCTGCGTCTTGTGTGTAACAGGGATAAACCGGGGATCCCTGTGGACACAGCAACAGGGTTAGGGGTTCCAGCAATGTGTTCTTGATCTTCTTGGATTTAGGTCTAAAATAGGTTCTGAGCGGGGCTCTTACTGGCACAATACACCGTGACAGTTAGAATGTGGGCATTTCAGTGCCTTAGGGGCCTGGAGATCTTCCTCTGTGATCCCCCTGCTGGTGGGGCAGACAGATCAGTCCTTTGCATGTGAATTCATCCAATTTGCTTCCTATGGAATGTGCTTTTTGGGTCAGACCTGAGAACTCTTCACCAAGTGCTGGTCCTGACTATGTTCCCTTGGGTTACTCTAAGAGTTTAGGGTTCTACATCTCCCATGTAAACCCACGATCCACTTTCAGTTCCCCTTTGTGTGAGAGGCGAGGGGGTCAGTGTGAAGTAATTGAGGTGTGAAGTAATTCCCAGTCCTGGGCTGGGGCTGGAGGAGCTGGCAGGGCCCTCACTGGGGAGAGGAAGCTGTGCCTGGAATAACAGAATGGAGTGGGGAGACCTGGAATATAAATCTGGTCATCGGGGCCAATCCTCAGCTGTCTCGTCTCCTTGGGGCTCTGGCCCCCTCAACCTTCCCTCTGTGTCTCTTCTCACTCTCTCGTTGGTGTGTGTTGTGGACATGAAGTTCAGTTGTTTCTCTGCCACTGTCCTGAACACCCCCTTACAATGATCCCCTGCACCCCCGTTGTTTATTAATGTCTCCCAGTGCCTCTTTTACTTTGTCTTATTGTCCACTAGCTAAATCCAGTATTTTTTATTTCATTGCTTTACTGCTCACATTTCCCTGGACTCGCTCCATTGCTCCATGGCTGCCTGTCAAGGCTCCTTGAAGTGAACATATTTATATTGCACAGTGTGGTCTCACCCAGCCCCCTATGGACAGGCATTTGGCTGTTGCAGGGACCATGGGCTGCTGTTGTCATGGGCTGGAGTAAACACTGCACAGCATATGGCTATTTGGGCTGATATTGGATCACTCTGATGGACCCTGACACATCACTGCTTGACTGCTTGACACATCACTCATGGACAGGTACACACAGGTGGAGGTATGCTGTGTCCTCCAAGGGAGTACACTACACAAGGGGGCATCTGCGTTCGTCTCACCGAGTCCAGGTCCATGCCATTGGGCAGCACAATGTGCAAGCTCAGCTCCCAGTTGGCGTAGAGCAGCTCCAGCACCTGGGCGCGCACCTCCAGGACATAGGTGAGGTTAAAGCTGGACTCCTGAAACATCATCTGCACGGGCCTTTGCTCCTTCTGATGGGAAAAACAGATGAGCGTGGAATGCAAGCTAGGCTGCTGAAAGAGGCTCTAATTCCTAAGTGAGCTCCAGTGGGCTCCAGTGGAGAATGTACCAGGCTCTAGCCCACACCTCCGATTACTCCCCAGCTGCTCCCCAACATCAGTACCAGGCAGCGGCAAAATGAATGGCTTTTTCCAGAAGAAAAAGCCAGAGTTTCCTCATTTAAAATGCCCTGGTTCAGCGGGCCTGCTTGGTGGCGCAAGGGGTTGAGAACAGCACTATGAAGCTCTCCGCAGCCTCTGCAGCACGAGTTCTTACATAACCTGCTACACTGGCCACAACTGTCGATGCACACTGATATATCCTCATACACTAGGGCATCCTGCGGGCAGGAGTTTAAATGAACATGTGGCTAGAACACAGGAGAATGAATTTGTTACAAATGGGGGAGGGGAGACTCCCCTAATGAAATCCCTCACACCAGCCCCCACCCAGACTTAATAATTCCTAGAGCAGATTCAGCCTCTTCCAAAAGTGGGGTCTCAGGCATCTAGAGTTTCCTAATCAGCACCCCTGAGGTCACCTGCATGGGACAATCCCCCTGCCTTCCCCTGCCCCCCAGGGCAGGAGGGAACTTTACCTGAAATCATCTTTCCTTTTTGCTAATGACCTTGTCCCACTCTCCTTTTGCCTATAAATACCCTCCATTTTGTGTAAGCTCTTACAGTATCTGCACAGGATGCTGCCTGATTCATGAATCATTGAATTAAAACAATTAGATCTCTGGAATTGTGTTTTGTCCCTTAGCAAGTGGAAGGGCTGGGAGTTACAGGAAAACAAAACCAGAGATCCAGTTTACTCAGAGATCCTGCTGAGACTGCCTGCAGGACAGGTATTTGAGTTGAGATAGGGAACTACAGATGTAAATAAGTGGTTATGAACTATAAACTCTTTTCTGTTTCTTTTCTGAATTTCCACATACTTAGACCTCACAGCAAAGGGTGAGGGGGTGGGGTAGTAAATTGGGCATCCTATTTCACAGATAAGGAAACTGAGGCTCTGAGAGGTTAAGTAACTTGTTCATTTACTTTGTAGAGGCAGGTGGGGGCGATGAAGCCAGGTGGGACCATAATCAGGTAACTGACTTGAGGGACAAGTCAAAACTGTGCCTGGGATGGGGACACGCAGTGCTCCAAATGTCTTTTTACTAATTAGCCACAACAAACACGAATACATGAGTAAAAGGCCACAAGGACACTTGTGCACTGGTGAGCAACCACCCCAGACTGGTGAGGTTCATGTTTTGTTTTGTTTTTTAAAGATTTATTTATGCAAGCATGCAAGAGATGGGGTACAGGGCCAAAGGTGCAGGGGTACGAGATTCACCAGAGACAGAGTGGGGAGCAGACCAGGCAGATCTACTGAAATACACTACTGAGGGGAGCAGCAGGTAAGACAAAAGAGGTCTGCTGCACCATGTGTGTAGCTCCCTGGCTGGGGATAGAACTCCCGCTGCAGTGGCTGTGAATAGCTACACAGCGCTGAGACTGAACCCCTTGTTCCACCAGGGAGGCACCCCCTAAGCACTTTCGTACAACACGATATCATATGGGTAATAAAACCTGGGAGGAAAGCAAAGCCATAGGTGACATATGACACAGCCACATGACATACATATGACATGTCACATGACACACATACAAGTCATATGGCCCATACATGACATGCTATACGACATACGACACAGCCATAGAGGCTGGTGGCGGGAAGCAAAAGAGAGCCTGAGTTATTCCACAGTCCTTCCACACACACACATTCAGAGCCCGTGTTCTCACTGCCGTTTTTGTTCATTGCTAACTGCTCATGCACAGAGCAGCTCCAATTTCCTGAGCAGGGCACTGCTGCTGGGTGTCTTTCTAATTCTATTACGTGATGTTTCCCTGAATCTGTGAGCCGCTTACACAGAGCCAACCCATCTCTCTGTTGAGCTGCATGGAAAGGATGTCCTGGATGAGCACCCGCTGTTCTCTGGGGAACTGCAGAGCAGCATGGAAGGAGCTCTCTTGTTGTTGTTTGAGGGGTGATTTCTGTGAACAGAGATGGATATTCGCCTCGGTTTCCTGTGGCTTCTCACTGACACACATCACAGACCACTGACTGATGCACCCACTTAGCACCCACTTAGAGGGCCTGACAGTCCCTTTGGAAAATCTTAGGGTTTCCTCTCAGTAGGTCATGTGTAATAAGCTCGTGACTGATAAGAAACAATAGTTATGAACTTAGCAACACTCAGAAGTCGGAACGAAGACCCTGAGAAGGCTTTCCTCACACCAGCCAGCCCTCCAGCGGGCCTCCAATGGTCCAGAGTTAGTGGGTACCGTAAGGGAAAGGGCGGGGTCCTACAAAGCTGCGCCTGGAAGTGGGGGGTGTCAGATGCAAACAGGGTGCCCAGGACACCCACCTTTCTGCTCAGATTACTACAAATTCACAGCCTCCTTTACATTTGATAGAATAATTTGCTAGAATCACTCAGGACTGAGAAAAGTCCTTTACTTGATGTTACTGGTTCTTCATAAAGGAAATAACTGCATAGAACAAGGTGTGTGTGGGGGGCCACAGAGTTTCCAGTGTTCTCTGGCCACCCCTAGCACCCGCATACACTCACCACCCTGGAAGCTGTGGGAACCCCACCACTGAGGGCTTTTGACATAGGTGTGATCAATGATTCATCCTGAAAAGCCTTCTTCACAAAGCCAGTGTGGCTATAATTTCACCATGTAACATGTTCTATTTATTTATTTAATTTTTAAAAAAGATTTATTTATTTATACAAGCACTGGGGTACAGGTAAGAGGTGCGGGGGGATGAGAGAATCCACCAGAGACAGAGCAGGGAGAGGAACAGGCAGAAGATTCGAAATGCACTGCTGAGGGGAGCAGTGGGTGAGACAAGAGGGGTCTGCCCCATCATGTGGGAATCTCCCTGGCTGGCCGGGAATCGAACTGGTGAAGCAGAGGCTGTGGACAGCTTCACAGCACTGCGTTCAAGCTGCTGTGCACCTGGGGAGGCCCTGTTCTTTTTTTTTTTTTTTAAAGATTTATTTATTTATGCATACAAGAGCTAGGGTAGAGGCCAGAGTGGGGGTGAGAGGACCCACCAGAGACACGAGTGGGGAACAGAACAGACAGATTGACTGAAATACACTGCTGATGGGAGCAGTAGGCTAGTCAGGCGAGGTCTGCTGCAACATGTGGGTAGCTCCTTGGCCAGCCAAGGATGGAACTTGTGCTGAAGTGGCTGCGGACAGCAGACAGCTTCATGGTGTTGTGTTTAACCTTCCCTGCGCCACCAGGGAGGCCCATATTTAACCTGTTCTTATTTTACAAACATGTATCAATTTTGTGAATGAATATGGTTCTTCTGGTTCTTCCCAGCTTATTTTTTAAAGAATTGTGAGTTGCCTTTTGCGGAGGGAACAATCAAACTCTCCAAGCTCCTTATGGTTGAGAATCATTTCAAAGGCCCTGGTAAAACTCAGGAATTACTGTTAGATGCCAAGAGCAAATTTCACTAATTTGACTTGTAGATATGAACATAACAGGGTTGAGAAGTTAAGCCTTACATTGGGATATATTTGTAAATGGCAGTATAGTTTTTTAATTTTTTTATTGTTTTTTATTACTTAATTCATCACCATACATACCCACAATTTTTGACCCTATGAAGACACTTAAGATCTACTTTTTTTCTATCTATAACTTTTTTTCGAGGTGACAATGGTTTATAACACTGTATGATTCATGCGGTAAATTAGGTTCACGAGAAGCTGGTTAAGGGAAACAGGTTCCCACATACTTAGATGTATGTGATGACACCCCACCCACCCCTGACCACCCACAGTCCTTCACCTTAGACCACCGGTGCCCAGCCTGGCTTGTTCTCGCCCGAAGTACCCCCTCCAGTGTCCTTAGTTCTTTAGTCATATTTCCTTTTTTTTTTTTTTAAAGATTCATTTATTGATGCATTGGAGATCTAGGGTACAGACCAGCGGTGGGGGCAGGGTGAGAGGCTTCATCAGAGACACAGTGGGGAGCAGAACAGGCAGACGGACTGAAACACACTGCTGAGGGGAGCAGCGGGAGAGTCAGGAGAGGTCTGTTGTGCCGTGTGGGTAGCTCCCTGCCCTGGAATTGAACTCAGGGCATAGAGGTGATAGTACTGAGACTTGACCCCTAGGCCACCAGGGAGGTCCTTTTAACATTTTAAAAGGACAGGTTTCTTAGGAAAAGGAGAAAGGAGTAAAGACACAGGTGGGTGTGCAAAGGGAAAAGTTTTGTGCCAAGTAACCCCTGCTTAGTTACGGGGGGGTGGGAATGATCCTCAGCTCAGTTCTGCCTCCTATGCAGGTGAGGTGAGGCCCTGTCCTGAGCTTCCTCACCTCGCCGGGGTGCTAAGCATGCTCACCAAGCTGCCTATACCTCATGTGGTCTATTGTCACAGGTTACTGCTTGGCGTGATGCTCTGTGCACCCACATCTAAAGCACCACTTCCTGACTGCCTGTTCTTGGGGGTTAGAGAGAGTTTTAAAATAAAAAAAACACCTGAGCTGTGACAGAGCAAGTTTGACTTCTGTCTGAGACGTCAGGACCCTGCCCTGGGAGTTGGGGGCAGGAGGGTCTCCTCTGTCTGCAGAGCCCCAGGGGGCATGTTTTATACTGAGTGTGCTTTGGTGGATGTGGACATCCCCCGACCATGCTCCTCCTGCAGCGAGTATGAAGCTTTGCTGACTGCATGATGCATGAAGACAGTTGAATGTGACCAGTTCGCAAGTGCTATACAGTTGTTAGAGAAAAGAGGGCCTCCATGATGATGCAAGGGGTTAAGTGTCAGCACTATGAAGCTATCCACAGCCACTGCAGCACGAGTTCCATCTCCGGCCAGGGAGCTACCCACGTGGTGCACAAGACCTCTCCTGTCTTACCCGCTGCTCCCCAAAGCAGTGTGTTTCAGTCAATCCACCTGTTTGCTCCCCACTTTGTCTCTGATGAATACTCTCATCCCCTGTACCTCTGGCCTGCACCCCAGCACTTCTTTGCATAAATAAATAAATCCTTCAAAAAAATAAAGAAAAAGACAAAACCAGCAAGACCACAGACTGAGACTGACCACAGACTGAGGCATCCAGCTGGGGAGGGGAGTGTGACTGTGGTGCAGGATCACGGGTCATAAGGTGGTGAAGCATGGTCACTTGGGATAAGCAGCCTGAGGACCGTAGTACCAACCTTTTGCTCAGTTCTTGGTACGCAATTCAGTCCCTGATATGATTCTCAGAGCATATACCGCCATGAGGCAGGATGGACTTGTGAGAGGGGCCCCAAAACCGCTGACCCTTTACTCACCCTTGGTATGAAACTATACGACTGACCTCTCAGGATGTAACCACGTCCTATCTGACCATGTACAGCTGCCAATGCTTGTAGAAACTGAAGGTGTATAGAAGCCCCACTCTACAGACTGAGTCAGCACCGGTGCATTAAACCTGCTTCTTGTTAGCCCTGGTGTCCCTGGTGTGCCATGTCACATTAGCTGAGTTGATGTCTCACACTTGACATTAGCCTGCACTTGTTCACATGCGTTCAAGTACATGAAGCGTTTGGGTGCAAACCTGACCCATATTAAGTTTAGCTGCTGTGGCTCAGTGTCCAGAGAAGATGGCACCTCCCGGTCACAGGCCTCTAGGCCCTGCTGTTGCTACATCCCCACTGCCCTCTGACAAGTATTAACATATGCGAATTCTCTAGAACTTTTTTTCAATTTTATTTTTATAATTTTTATTTATTTTTAAATATTTTTAAGGCTTTAATTTATGCATACAAGAACTGGGGTACAGGCCATAGGTGCGGGGGGGTGAGAGGATTCACCAAGACAGAGCGGGGAACAGAACAGGCCGACTGACTAAAACACACTGCCGAGGGGGGCAGCAGGGGAGACGGGAGAGGTCTGCTGCACCATGTGGGTAGCTCCCTGACCTGAATCAATCTCAGTTCATGGAGGTGATCGCACTGAGACTAACCCCTAGGCCACCAGGGTGGCCCTATTTTAAAATATTTACTCCAGCCCATTGTGATCTAACCAGATAAAGGGAAGGAATGGAGACAGTAATATGGTAATAATATACTTGATTGCCCCCTTGCAGTCAGGTGGAGCCCACTGTCCACTGTTCTTCCTGTGGGTCTGGCTTTTGGAGACTCCGGCTTGGCTCAGTCGCCTGGATCCAGACGCCTGGAGGATAAGGGAGGGAGGGGAGGGGAGCCCAGTGGCCCCAGACAAGCCAAGGCCATGATAAACTGGGAAACTTATCCCAACTGAGGCTGAGTGTCAGTCTCCAGAGCAGAACTGATGAGGCTCAGGGGAGATGAGGTGGCTCCAAGTTTCCTCTAGGCGGGGCAGAATTCATGCAGAGTCAGTATAGGGGAGTTAGAACTGAAGCTTTCTCGTAGGTGGTGGGACACACTCAAGAGTGAGTGTGGGCACATTCAGAGGCGGGCACCTGAGGGCTTAAGGCTGCTGATAGAAGAAATAGTCCTTTAGCGCTTGGGGCAGGGGCTCCTGATGGGGACCTGACTGGGTCTTGACCACTTTAAAAAAAAAAAGAAAGATTTCTCTGTTTAGAACTGGGGTGTCATCCAGAGGTGCAGGGGGTGAGAGGATTCACCAAAGACAGTGGGGAGCACAACAGGCTGATCTACTGAAACACACTGCTGAGGGCAGTCGCAGGCAAGACAGGAGAGGTCTGCTGAGCCAGGTAAGTGGCTCTCTGACCAGCAGGGGATCGAACTTGTGGTGAAGTGGCCAGCCGTAGCCTGTTAGTTCTGTGTTTAACCCTGCACCACCAGGGAGGCCACTTTTCTTAAGCAAAAGGGTAGGAATTTACAGATGAGAGAATGGGATTTGGCCATTTTGTTAGTGAAAGAAGGTAGAAGTCTCCCAACTGCTGGCACCTGGTGGGGAGAAACCAAGGGGCTGTGACAGGATCTAATAGGCTCCACAACTGCTTTCCAGAAATGCTGCATCGGGGAGGAGGAGCTGCAGCCTTAGTGCTCAATTCCTGTTTGACCTCAGACCTGGCAGGGGCGGGCTTCCCCCAGACACAAACAGCTAAGCCCCTCACCCCATACCCCAACCCCCAGCCCCAGGGAGCAGGTAGGCCAAAGAGGCAGAGAAGAGGGCGGAAGAGAATAGCGGAGCACAACAGGTGGATCTACTGAAATACACTGCTGAGGGGAGCAGCGGGCGAGTCAGGCGAGGTCTGCTGCACCATGTGGGTAGCTCCCTGGGCAGCCAAGGATGGAACTCGTGCTGAAGTGGCTGCGGACAGCAGACAGCTTCATGGTGTTGTGTTTAACCTTCCCTGGGCCTCCTGGGAGGCCCATATTTAACCTGTTCTTATTTTACAAACATGTATCAATTTTGTGAATGAATATGGTTCTTCTGTTTCTTCCCAGCTTATTTTTTAAAGAAATGTGAGTTGCCTGTTGCAGAGGGAACAATCAAACTCTCCAATCTCCTTATGGTTGAGAATCATTTCAAAGGCCCTGGTAAAGCTCAGGAATTACTGTTAGGTGCCAAGAGCAAATTTGACTGATTTGACTTGTAGATATAAACATAACAGGGTTGAGAAGTTAAGCCTTACATTGGGATTTTTTTTTTTACATTTGTAAATGGCAGTTTAGTTTTTTAATATTTTTTGTTTTTTTTTATTACTTAATTCATCACCATACATACCCACAATTTTTGTCCCTATAAAGACACTTAAGATCTACATATTTTCTTTCTGTAACTTTTTTTTTGAGGAGACAATGGTTTATAACACTGTATGATTCATGTGGTATATTAGGTTCACAATCAACTGGTTAAGGGAAACAGGTTCCCACATACTTAGATGTATGTGATGACACCCCACCCACCCCTGACCACCGACAGTCCTTCACCTTAGACCACCGGTGCCCAACCTGGCTTGTTCTGGCCCCCAGTACCCCCTCCAGTGTCCTTAGTTCTTTAGTCATATTTCCTTTTCTTTTTTTTTAAAGATTCATTTATTTATGCATACGAGTCTAGGGTACAGACCACAGGTGGGGGCGGCGTGAGAGGCTTCACCAGAGACAGAGTGGGGAGCAGAACAGGCAGACTGACTGAAATACACTGCTGAGGGGAGCAGCGGGGAGACAGGAAAGTTCTGTTGTGCCATATGGGTAGCTCCCTGCCCTGGAATTGAACTCAGGGCATAGAGGTGATAGTGCTGAGACTTGACCCCTAGGCCACCAGGGAGGTCCTTTTAACGTTTTAAAAGGACAGGTTTATTAGGAAAAGGAGAAAGGAGTAAAGACACAGGTGGGTGTGCAAAGGGAAAATTTTGTGCAAAGTAACCCTGCATAGATACGGGGGTGGGGGTGGGGTGGAATGCTCCTCAGCTCACTTCTGCCTCCTATGCAGGGGAGGTGAGGCCCTGTCCTGAGCTTCCTCACCCGGCTGGGGTGCTGAGCACGCTCTCCAAGCTGCCTGTACATCACGTGGTCTAATGTCACAGGTTACTGCTTGGCGTGATGCTCTGTGCACCCACATCTAAAGCACCGCTTCCTGACCGACTGTTCTTGGGTGCTAGAGAGAGTTTTTTAAAAAAAAAAACACCTGAGATGTGGCAGAGCAAGTTTGACTTCTGTCTGAGACGTCAGGACCCTGTCCTGGGAGTTGGGGGCAGGAGGGTCTCCTCTGTCTGCAGCGCCCCAGGGGGCATGTTTTATACTGAGTGTGCTTTGGTGGAGGTGGACACTCCCAGGCCATGCTCCTCCTCAGCGGGTCATGAAGCTTTGCTGACTGAAAGATGCATGAAAACAGTTAAATGTGACCAATTCTCAAGGGCTATACATTTGTTAGAGAAGACAGGGCCTCCATGATGATGCAAGGGGTTAAGTGTCAGCGCTATGAAGCTATCCACAGCCACTGCAGCACGAGTTCCATCCCCGGCCAGGGAGCTACACACATGGTGCAGGAGACCTCTCCTGTCTCACCCGCTGCTCCCCAAAGCAGTGTGTTTCAGTCAATCCACTGTTTGCTCCCACTTTCTCTCTGATGAATGCTCTCATCCCCTGTACCTCTGGCCTGCACCCCAGCTCTTCTGTGCATAAATAAATACATCCTTCAAAAAAATAAAGAAAAAGACAAAACCAGCAAGCTGACCACAGACTGAGGCATCCAGCTGGGGAGGGGAGTGTGACTGTGGTGCGGGGTCACCGGTTATAAGGTGGTGAAGCATGGTGACCTGGGATAAGCAGCCTGAGGACCTCAGTAACAACCTTTTGCTCAGTTCTTGGTATGCAACTCAGTCCCTGATATATTCTCAGAGCATATACCACCATGAGGCAGGATGGACTTGTGAGAGGGTCCCCATGAATGCCGACCCTTTACTCACCCTTGGTATGAAACTATACGACTCACCTCTCAGGCTGTAACCACGTCCTATCTGACCATGTACAGCTGCCAATGCAAACCCACTCACAACCGTGTAGAAACTGAAGGTGTATAGAAGCCCCACTGCTACAGACTGAGTCAGCACCGGTGCATTAAACCTGCTTCTTGTTAGCCCTGGTGTCCACGTGTCCTTTGTGCCAGGTCACATTAGCTCAGTTGATGTCTCACACTTGACATTTGCCTGCACTTGTTGACATGCGTTCAAGTACATGAAGCATTTGGGAGCAAACCTGACCCATATTAAGTTTAGCTGCTGTGGCTCAGTGTCCAGAGAAGATGGCACCTCCCGGCCACAGGCCTCTAGGCCCTGCTGTTGCTACATCCCCACTGCCCTCTGACAAGTATTAACCATATGGTAATTCTATAGAACTTTTTTCAATTTTATTTTTATAATTTTTATTTATTTTTAAATATTTTTAAGGCTCTAATTTATGCATACAAGAACTGGGGTACAGGCCAGAGGTGTGGGGAGTGAGAGGATTCACCAAGACAGAGCGGGGAACAGAACAGGCAGACGGACTGAAACACACTGCCGAGGGGAGCAGTGGGATTGTCAGGCGAGGTCTGCTGCAACATGTGGGTAGCTCCTTGGCCAGCCAAGGATGGAACTCGTGCTGAAGTGGCTGCGGACAGCAGACAGCTTCATGGTGTTGTGTTTAACCTTCCCTGCGCCACCAGGGAGGCCCATATTTAACCTGTTCTTATTTTACAAACATGTATTAATTTTGTGAAGGAATATGGTTCTTCTGTTTCTTCCCAGCTTATTTTTTAAAGAATTGTGAGTTGCCTCTTGCAGAGGGAACAATCAGACTCTCCAAGCTCCTTATGGTTGAGAATCATTTCAAAGGCCCTGGTAAAACTCAGGAATTACTGTTAGATGCCAAGAGCAAATTTCACTGATTTGACTTGTAGATATAAACCTAACAGGGTTGACCAGTTAAGCCTTACATTGGGATACATTTGTAAATGGCAGTTTAGTTTTTTAATTTTTTTTAATTTTTTTATTACTTAATTCATCACCATACATACCCACAATTTTTGTCCCTAGAAAGACACTTCAGATCTACATTTTTCTTTCTATAACTTTTTTTTTTCGAGGTGACAATGGTTTATAACACTGTATGATTCATGTGGTAAATTAGGTTCACGAGAAGCTGTTTAAGGGAAACAGGTTCCCACATACTTAGATGTATGTGATGACACCCCACCCACCCCTGATCACCCACAGTCCTTCACCTTAGACCACTGGTGCCCAACCTGGCTTGTTCTGGCCCCCAGTACCCCCTCCAGTGTCCTTAGTTCTTTAGTCATATTTCCTTTTCTTTTTTTTTAAAGATTCATTTATTTATGCATACGAGTCTAGGGTACAGACCAGAGGTGGGGGCGGCGTGAGAGGCTTCACCGAGACAGAGTGGGGAGCAGAACAGGCAGACTGACTGAAATACACTGCTGAGGGGAGCAGTGGGGAGACAGGAAAGTTCTGTTGTGCCGTGTGGGTAGCTCCCTGCCCTGGAATTGAACTCAGGGCATAGAGGTGATAGTACTGAGACTTGACCCCTAGGCCACCAGGGAGGTCCTTTTAACATTTTAAAAGAACAGGTTTCTTAGGAAAAGGAGAAAGGAGTAAAGACACAGGTGGGTGTGCAAAGGGAAAAGTTTTGTGCCAAGTAACCCCTGCTTAGTTACGGGGGGGTGGGAATGCTCCTCAGCTCCGTTCTGCCTCCTATGCAGGTGAGGTGAAGCCCGACCTGACCTTCCTCACCCGGCTGGGGTGCTGAGCCAGCTCTCCAAGCTGCCTGTACATCACGTGGTCTAATGTCACAGGTTACTGCTTGGCGTGATGCTCTGTGCACCCACATCTAAAGCACCGCTTCCTGACCGACTGTTCTTGGGTGCTAGAGAGAGTTTTTTAAAAAAAAAAACACCTGAGATGTGGCAGAGCAAGTTTGACATCTGTCTGAGACGTCAGGACCCTGTCCTGGGAGTTGGGGGCAGGAGGGTCTCCTCTGTCTGCAGAGCCCCAGGGGGCATGTTTTATACTGAGTGTGCTTTGGTGGAGGTGGACACCCCTCGGCCATGCTCCTCCTCCAGCGGGTCATGAAGCTTTGCTGACTGCAAGATGCATGAAAACAGTTAAATGTGACCAATTCTCAAGGGCTATACATTTGTTAGAGAAGACAGGGCCTCCGTGATGATGCAAGGGGTTAAGTGTCAGCGCTATGAAGCTATCCACAGCCACTGCAGCACGAGTTCCATCCCCGGCCAGGGAGCTACCCACATGGTGCAGGAGACCTCTCCTGTCTCCCCCGCTGCTCCCCAAAGCAGTGTGTTTCAGTCAATCCACCTGTTTGCACCCACTTTGTCTCTGATGAATGCTCTCATCACCTGTACTTCTGGCCTGCACCCCAGCTCTTCTTTACGTAAATAAATACATCCTTCAAAAAAATAAAGAGAAAGACAAAACCAGCAAGCTGACCACAGTCTGAGGCATCCAGCTGGGGAGGGGAGTGTGACTGTGGTGCAGGATCACGGGTTGTATGGTTGTGAAGCATGGTGACCTGGGATAAGCACACTGAGGACCTTCGTAACAACCTTTTGCTCAGTTCTTGGTATGCAACTCAGTCCCTGATGTGATTCTCAGAGCATATACCGCCATGAGGCAGGATGGACTTGTGAGAGGGTCCCCATGACTGCTGACCCTTTACTCACTCTTGGTATGAAACTATACGACTCACCTCTCAGGCTGTAACCACGTCCTATCTGACCATGTACAGCGGCCGATGCTAATGCACCCACAACCATGTAGAAACTGAAGGTGTATAGAAGCCCCACTGCTACAGACTGAGTCAGCACCAGTGCATTAAACCTCCTTCTTGTTAGCCCTGATGTCCACGTGTCCTTTGTGCCATGTCACATTAGCTGAGTTGATGTCTCACACTTGACATATATGCACTTGTTGATATGCGTTCAAGTACATGAAGCATTTGGGTGCAAACCTGACCCATATTAAGTTTAGCTGCTGTGGCTCAGTGTCCAGAGAATATGGCACCTCCCGGCCACAGGCCTCTAGGCCCTGCTGTTGCTACATCCCCACTGCACTCTGACAAGTATTAATATATGCGAATTCTCTAGAACTTTTTTTCAATTTTATTTTTATAATTTTTATTTATTTTTAAATATTTTTAAGGCTTTAATTTATGCATACAAGAACTGGGGTACAGGCCAGAGGTGCAGGGGGTGAGAGGATTCACCAAGACAAAGCGGGGAACAGAACAGGCAGACTGACTGAAACACACTGCTGAGGGGAATAGCGGGCGAGACAGGAGAGGTCTGTGGCGCCATGTGTGTAGCTCCCTGACCTGAATCAATCTCAGTTCATGGAGGAGATAGCACTGTGACTAACCCCTAGGCCACCAGGGTGGCCCTATTTTAAAATATTTACTCCAGCCCATTGTGATCTAATCAGATAAATGTTAAGGAATGAAGACAGTAATATGGTAATAATATACTTGATTGCCCCCTTGCAGTCAGGTGGAGCTCACTGACCACTGTTCTTCCTGTGGGTCTGGCTTTTGGAGACTCAGGCTTGGCTCAGTCGCCTAGACACAGATGCCTGGAGGATAAGGGAGGGAGGGAGGGGAGCCCAGTGGCCTCAGACAAGCCAAGGCCATGATAAACTGGGAAACTTATCCCAACTGAGGCTGAGTGTCAGTCTCCAGAGCAGAACTGATGAGGCTCAGGGGAGATGAGGTGGCTCCAAGTTTCCTCTAGGCGGGGCAGAATTCATGCAGAGTCAGTATAGGGAAGTTAGAACTGAAGCTTTCTCGTAGGTGGTGGGACACACTCAAGAGTGAGTGTGGGCACATTCAGAGGCGGGCACCTGAGGGCTTAAGGCTGCTGATAGAAGAAATGGTCGTTTAGCTTTGGGGGCAGGGGCTCCTGATGGGATCCTGACTGGGTCTTGACCACTTTAAAAAAAAAAAAAAAAAGATTTCTTTATTTAGAACTGGGGTGTCATCCAGAGGTGCAGGGGGTGAGAGGATTCACCAAAGATAGTGGGGAGCAGAACAGGCCGATCTACTGAAACACACTGCTGAGGGTGTTAGGGGGAAATGATGTCCTGAGTTAATCCCATACAGGCTTTATTGGACCCCACCCCCACTCCAGACCAAAGCCATCAAGACATTGGGAAAGACAAATCCAGTCACCACCAAGGGAGGGTGGCTGGGACCTGAGGGTGGAGTTGGGCAGCCAGGTTGGATATAAAAACCAAACACGTGGGCCTTGGGGGCTCTCTGGCTCGCTATCGCTCACCTCCTGGCTTCACGGCTCCTGGCTGGCGGCCAACTCTGAGAGCGCCATTTTGGGATTCCTGATCGGCGGATCGGGTAGGACTCATTTAAAACTTTGTCTCCCACTTTTTTCCCAGAGCTGTACATTTCCTCATTTCCCCTTCCCTTGTAAATAAACCTTTTATTAACCTTTCACGTGTGCCTGCAGTAGAGCATTGATAAGTCCTTTTAAGCGCGCGGGTGAGGACCCACAGTCAGGCACCCCGTTTTGTGTCGGGGTTGCGCTACAACAGTTTGGCACCCAGCGTGGTTTCCAAGTTACTCCCGCGGTTGACCAGCCCAAAGTAACATTCCTTGCGTTGGTCACCATAAGCTCACTAGTTCTGCAGGACTAGCAGTATAATATTTGTCTCTAGTCCTGAAAAGTGTTTTTTTCCCTGTGCGTACAGCCCTTTTGGGTGCATTCTTGACTCAACTATGGCCTCAACCATGAGCCTATACAGTTTCATCCCTAGCCTGAGTTCTTTCAGTTTCCTTCCGGCCTTGAATTTGAGTAGTCTTCTTCCATTAAATATCACCACCAGTTTCATTAATATAAATAATTTGATGAAGCCTGGTGTATGGCACGTGATTTTACTATTGTATACATACATGGGTGATTTACAAGCCATCCCTTTACAGTCTGTGCTTCTGGGTGGTTTTTTGGTAATATGTGTAAGCGCAATTTGCTACATTCTTGTTTCTGTGAGAGGTAGTAGTTCTACTTCACATACTGAGAATGTGCAACAACACATTCAGGCTCTTAACATAGCCATGCAACAACAAATTCAGGCTTTTAACGTGGCCATACAACAACAAAATCAGGCTTTTGATTTAACGATTAAGAGTATAAGGGATGAAAATCGTAACGATTTTGAGTCAGCTTATCAAAACATGTTGTATCAAGTGCAACAACAAAATTGGACTTTTGAGTCAGCTTTTAAAGGTATGCAGGACCAGATGCAGGCCGCCCTCCATAAATTAGATATGGCGGAGGCGAAGGCTAGGCTAATGGTGCAGAGAAAGGATAGACCTTCCCCTTTCCATGAGGACTGCCAGTGAGCAGAGTTAGAAGAGAAGGAGCATCATATTTTAAATACTTTAAATACATCAGGACAAAATCCTCTTCCACGTGACAAGGCCCCTCCTGTGCAGACCCCTGAGGCTGCACAGCCTCCACTGCCCTCTGGGGAGGACACTAAAATGGCGTCTCCTCCCCACACTAGACTCGGCACCCATTTTGGCAGGAAGGATCACCCTGAGGCAGGGCAGTTTCCCCTTCGCCAGATGCCAATGGGTGGCTTAAATGAACATGGGAGACCTGCTGGCTACTTTTGGTCGCACCATCCTTTCAGTACTGCGGACCTCCTAAATTGGAGGAGCTCTGTTCCCTCGTACCGGCAGGCTCCCAAGAGGATGGCGAACTTGTTTGCCTCTATCTTTGTCTCCCACAGCCCTAACTGGGCAGATATACAGTCCATGCTGCATACTTTATTAACTCTGGATGAGCAGAGGATGGTATTCAGGAAAGCCAGGGAGGAGGCTGACCGTCTCCACCAATAGGATAGGCAGTCCCCAGAGCCGGAGGTGGTTGTCCCAGAGAGAGATCCTGGATGGGACCCTAACAATGGAGGAACGGCGATGTTGGATCTGTATAAAAAATGTTTATTGGTAGGACTGAAGCAGGGGATCCCCAAACAAAAAAACTTTAACAAAATATTGCAACTCGAGCAAGGAGCTAATGAGGATCCGTCAGAGTTCCTTGAGGGGATTATTCAAACTTACACTAACCACACAGATATAAACCCAGATGCCCCAGAAAATGCTCATCTGATCACTATGGCTTTCATTACCCATAGTGCCCCAGACATAAAGAAAAAGTTAGCTAAGGTGGGCGGCGTCACAGAGATGAATCCGTCCCAGGTAGTGGACCTGGCATTTAGGGTTTATAATAATAGAGAGGACAGGAGACCGAAACCTGCGACTGTTTTCTTACAAAGAGAACACAGAACAGGGTTTCAGGGAAACAATAATGGACAGAGACGTGAACCCCTAGGAAGAAATCAGTGTGCTTTCTGTAGGGAAGAGGGACATTGGAAGTACAGTTGTCCCAGGTTACAGGGAAGTGGCAGACGCAATAATTATAGAAGACAGGATAGAAGACAGAGAACCCCAAGATATGATGATTCACGTAGGGGTTACAGGAGGGAATATAGAAGGAGCACACAGAACCAGGAACCAAGGAGAGAGGGAAGAAGACAAATGTTGGCACAGAGTGGAAGCTCAGATGATGACAGGGAATATGGACAGAGAAGGAATCGAGTGCCCAGCACAGAGGAAAGGAGACAAATGACAGCACAGGGTAGAGCCTCAGGTGAAGATAGGAGGGAATATAGACAGAGTAGAAGGAATCTAGAGCCAAGTGCAGAGGAAAGAAGACAAATGATAGTTCATGGAGAAGGTTCAGATGCAGAATAGAGGTGCCCAAGGGCTCCACTAGATCTAAAGAAAGCCCCAGGAGGAACTGACCCAGAGACGAAGTCCCATTGGTCTTGTGAACCCATTGAGGACTTGAGATATTTGTTTAAGAAACAGACAAAAACTTGAATATTACTGACTTCTTTTCCAGTTATTGTTGCAGGATACCCAAGGACTCACTTTTTCTGAAGAAACCCTGAGAAAACTAACATGCTCTAATCAATCTTCTTCCTTTCAAAGTTTAGGAGACGTGAAATAACATCTAGGATCATGCATATGCTGCCAGTATTTTTTTTTTACACAGAAAGGCATTCAATCTTGATTTTGGTATTTCTTTTTAACTTTTGTTTTTAACTTTGAGATTTTTTTTCTCTGCTTGTTTTGTTGTTACTTTGGCCTATCAGTGAAACTGCAGTTGTATGAGATATCCCACGCGTGATACATGGTAACTAAAGAGCTCTTTGTGTCTATATGTTGTATGTCTGTATGTCCTTTCCTTGTGTCCTTGTCTTGACCTCAAGTGATTGACAAATTGGTATACATGGTGCCCATAGACGTTGGAAAAAAGAGTCTCCAGTTATGAGAAAAACTAAAGGTTATGGTTTCATTGTCAACATTGTGCTACTGAACTAAGCCGGTGCCTTCATAGAGATTGAACATTGTTGTTTCTGTTATTTTTCTGATATTTATGGCAAAGCTTCCCAGAAATCTAAATTCAAGTACAAATTTAGTAGCCTGTCATTTGGCTGATGCAAGGAAATTTTGTGGAACCTCAGTAGAGCTCCTGAGACACTCCACAAAGTTTCTCCCTTTCCTCCTGGGAAAGGCATTAGATGAATTTGTTCTATTTGGCTCACCTAGTAGAGTAAAACTAGAAGGGAAGCATTGTCACTTGGGAAAACGGGTAATAACGCCTTGACCTGATATGGGTGTAAATTGTCAATGATGATTGTCACCTTGTAATATTGTATACTTCAATTGTTTAATATCTACAGGAATTGTTTCTGAAAATATAGGGAGAAAAGGTCTCAACAGATTCCTATTGATGGAACTGTTGAGAGTAAAACTTTTCTACTAAGGACTGAATAGACTTGGAAATACACCTCATATTTACTAAGTTTTCCTTGACATAATGCTCATGATTTTTTTGCATTTTGTTCTAAATCCACAAAGTTTTCTTGTTTTGGTGACCAGGATCTGCAGCAAGGTTAATTTTTTTTCCAACAAAGCTAACTTTCTCTCCCCTTGATACCAACACAGCATAAAAATAGTGGTAGTAATCTTTTACTACTTATCTCAGAGTCTGTTTTTGCATAACTTCCATAGGGATTTTGTTTAAACTGAAAAAAATTGGACATAAGTTTCATTGTGTGGCTTTGTGTGGAGCTCTTCCAGAAAGTTGAAACAGAGCTGAACCAAGAAGAGGAGAACCTGTTTGCTTTGTTCGTAGGGTTCCAGAGACCTCCAAAGAAGGTGAGGAAGCTTGCCTCCATTGGCAGGACTGGACAACCTGGCCAACGAAAAGTCCCTGGTACCCTCGAGAAGAGGAAAGCCCAGGTGGAGTCTGATGAGACCAACTTGTTCCAGAAGCCTACACAGACCGGATGTCAACAGTTCACTCTGAATCCTATATGGAGTATTCCAACGAAGCCAGCTAAAAATTGCTGCTTAGTTATTCTGCCCTGTGATTTTATGCAAAAATAGGCAATATGGTTTAAAAGTAGATTTAGTTTGCAAACTTTTGCTATGCTGTTCAAAAAATTTGAGATCAAGGTTGAGAGAATTTGTTTTTACATAAGTTGAACCATTTTAAGATTTTTTTTCCTGTGATTTTTGACATATCTGCTGTCTTGTTCTGGCTAATGCCTCCAGATGTTTTCTTTCCGCTGGGACTGATGAACTGGTTTTCCAGGAATGGAGGACTTTTGCTTTCCACAATGGACACTACCTGGAGGGATTCGTTTTCTTTCAGACTGGAACCCTGGAAAATTTTCATCTGAGACTGTATCCCAGCATCCATATGTTTGCTCTTCATCACCATGGAAATGGTGGCAAAAAGTGAAAGGGGGGAATTGTTAGGGGGAAATGATGTCCTGAGTTAATCCCATACAGGCTTTGTGGACCCCACCCCCACTCCAGACTAAAGCCATCAAGACATTGGGAAAGACAAATCCCATCACCACCAAGGGAGGGTGGCTGGGACCTGAGGGTGGAGTTGGGCAGCCAGTTTGGATATAAAATCCAAACACGTGGGCCTTGGGGGCTCTCTGGCTCGCAATCGCTCGCCTCCTGGCTTCACTGCTCCTGGCTGGCGGCCAACTCTGAGAGCACCATTTTGGGATTCCTGATCGGCGGATTGGGTAGGACTCATTTAAAACTTTGTCTCCCACTTTTCTCCCAGAGCTGTACATTTCCTCATTTCCCCTTCCCTTGTAAATAAACCTTTTTTATTAACCTTTCACGTGTGCCTGCAGTAGAGCATTGATAAGTCCTTTTAAGCGCGCGGGTGAGGACCCACAGTCAGGCACCCCGTTTTGTATCGGGGTTGCTCTACAACAAGGGGAGCAGCGGGCGAATCAGGCGAGGTCTGCTGCACCATGTGGGTAGCTCCTTGGCCAGTCAAGGATGGAACTCCTGCTGCAGAGGCTGCGGACAGCAGACAGCTCATCGTCTTGTTTTTAACCTTCTCTGGGCCACCTGGGAGGCCCATATTTAACCTGTTCTTATTTTACAAACATGTATCAATTTTGTGAATGAATATGGTTATTCTGTTTCTTCCCAGATTATTTTTTAAAGAATTGTGTGTTGCCTTTTGCAGAGGGAACAATCAAACTCTCCAAGCTCCTTATGGTTGAGAGTTATTTCAAAGGCCCTGGTAAAATTCAGGAATTATTGTTAGATGCCAATAGCCAATTTGACTAATTTGACTTGTAGATATAAACCTAACAGGGTTGAGAAGTTAAGCCTTACATTAGGATATATTTGTAAATGTCAGTTCAGTTTTTTCAATATTTCTTTATTATTTTTTATTACTTAATTCATCACCATACATACCCACCATTTTTGTCCCTATAAAGACACTTAACATCTACTTTTTGAGGGGTGGATCAACATGGCGGTGAGGAGACGCTGCGAGTAAGATCTCCCATTAAAAAAAAGTTAATAGGGAGGAAAAGCGGCAGGTCCCAATGATAACTGGGACACGGAAGATAAATGGACGACTCCAGCAAACTACCCAAAGAAAAAAATGGCCATAAAAGAGGACTAGAAGGGAGGAAAGCGCAGAACCCTGCTACCCTCCCCCACCCACAAAGTCGGCACTCTCCGACCAACGGAAAGGAGGAAAAAAAAAAAAAAACAAACTAAGGGCCTCCCCGGTGGTGCAGCAGTTGAGCGCTGGGTTGCGAGGCTGCCCGCAGCCTCTGCAGCGCCGGTACGATCCCCCGCTGCTCCCCGGCCACCGGAGGAGGTCCCACATGGCGCACAGACCTCTCCTGCTGTCCGCTGCTCCCCTCAGCAGTGTACTTCGGTCCTTCTGCCTGCTCTGCTCCCCGCTCTGGCTCTGGTGAATTCTCTCACCCTCCCGCGCTTCTGACTGTACCCAGTGCTTGTATAAATAAATAAACAAACAAACAAACAAACAAACAAACAGATAATCTTTAAAACAAAAACAAAAAACAAAAACAAAAAAAAACAAACGACCAACAAGAGCAAACTTCACATTAAGCGGGACTGTGAGTGGAAAGGAACTATTTCAACCACCATACCCTGTGAACTGGAGCTGTGGAAAACCCTGCAGGAATCACCATAGAGGTGAGGGAATGGCTCCAGGCGCCATTTGAGAACAACAGAGACTCCCGGAGACCTGCACACAGCCCCGGGCCAGCCGGTACACAGCCCCGGGCCAGCCGGTAAGCTTGCGTGGAAAAGCGTTGCACTTGAAAAGCAAATGCGCATCACGGCTGCCCAGGTCCCCGCAACTGCGAACTAGGCTTGCGGGGAGACGCCCGGGGGCCCTCACTGAGGTGAAAGTCCCTCACTGAGTAATCAGGAACCAGGCGCCCAGGCACGGGAGCGGGGTGCAAAAGACGCAATTTCTGCGGTCATTGAACTGGGCTACAGCCCGCGTCCTGGACCTGAGGGCTTTGGAACTGAGACCTGGGGCACGAAGTTCGGGGCGTGGGTTCTCCACGCCGGTGTGGCACAAGGAAGACACAGCACCCCAAAGCCGTTGAGGTTTACCCTACCATTCCCGCTCTGTTCCCCGTCCCATGGGGTGAAAATAAACTGCTCCCCAAGGACATTAGGTGAGATCTCTGGCGCCACCTAGCGACCAGAAAAAAAGTCACTAACACCCCATAGTACAGGGACCTTTCTTCAGAAAAGACTGCTTGAAAACGGCAGAAGGCTCCCGGAGGAGCCAGTGGCCAGCTGGGAAGTTAGCCCATGCCAGGCCCCTTCCTAACAGCAGTCTGAGCCCACAGGGGTAGTGGGCACCCACGGCCAGGGCAGACTGGGCGCGCAGAAGAGTGTGCCTGAGACCAGACAGTCAGGGAGTGTGTCCCGCATCACCGTTTTTGAACAGGGACATTTCTTTAGTAAAGACTGCCTGAAACCAGCAGAAAGCTCCCTCAGGAGCAGAGGTGAGTGGGGAAGTTCGCCCATGCTAGGCCCCTTCTGGCCTGCAGTCCAGCCCAGAGGGGGAGCGGGAACCCACCTCCGGGGCAGACCAGGCCCACAGGGGAGTGTGTCCCCACATCGACATTTTAGAACAGGGACCTTTCTTCAGTAAAGACTGCTTGAAACCGACAGATGGCTCCCAGAGGAGCCAGAGGGGAGGAGAGAACTTTACCCAAGATGCTGGCCAGTCCCCAAAACACAGTGTCACAATGCAT
Source organism: Talpa europaea (assembly GCF_964194135.1). Classification (NCBI taxonomy): domain Eukaryota; kingdom Metazoa; phylum Chordata; class Mammalia; order Eulipotyphla; family Talpidae; genus Talpa; species Talpa europaea. The sequence continues at coordinate 138,285,975 of NC_140068.1, forward strand.
ACGACAAATTAGAAAACAGACAGTAGGGAATAGAAGAACCACACGGAACCTAACAACTCCTCAGGAAAAAGCACACCACAAAAAGAAAACCACGCCCCAGATTGCAATGACATTAACTTGGAAGAACTTCTGAGACTTCCAGAAAGAGAATTTAAAATTGCAATGATTAAAAAAGTGAGAGAACTAATAAAGGAAAACAATGATATGAGAAAAATAATCAACGATTAGAAGAATGAAATTCAGTCCCTAAAGGGGGAAGCAAAAGAAACGCAGGAGATCAAAGAATTAATGGAGGAACTAAAGAACTCTGGGAAAAGCAATGAAAGCAGAATAGATGAAATGGAAGAACGAATAAGTACTCTTGAAGACACAGAAATAAAAAGAAACAAAACAGAAAAGGAAAGAGAAGTTCGAAGGAAAAAGACCGAAGAAAGACATCGGGAACTACCTGACTCCATGAGGAAAGGAAATATAAGAGTTATAGGAATACCAGAAGGAGAGGAGAGAGATGTAGGAACAGAGAAAATATTCAAAGAGATAATTGAAGAGAACTTCCCAAATGTGAAGAAGGAGGTGAAAATTGATATACAAGAAGCAAGAAGAACACCAAACTTCCATGACAAAAGGAAAAATACAGCATGAAACGTAATAGTAAAGCTCCCAAGAATCCAGGACAAGGAAAAAATAATAAAGCTGACAAGAGGGAAGAAACAGATAACATTCAAAGGAAAACCAATCAGACTGACATCAGACTTCTCCAAAGAAACACTACAGGAAAGGAGAGAGTGGAGGGACATAGTCAACAGACTCCAAGAAAACAGATGCCAACCAAGAATACTCTATCCCGCAAAGCTCTCCTTCCTCTATGAAAAAAGAATAAGGACCGTCCCAGACAAACAGAAACTCTGGAATTTCATTACGACTAAAACTCCACTCCAAAAAATACTACAAGGAATCCTAAAGCCAGAACCTCAGAGGGACAAATAACAACAAAAGAAGGCCAAACCAAAAAAAAAAAAAAAGTTATTAAAAGAATAAATAAATAAAATCAAAGGAAAGACAAACACAATGGCAAATACAGATGCCAACATATCAATATTAACTCTAAATATAAATGGGCTAAACTCTTCAATAAAAAGACACAGAGTTGCAGCCTGGATTAAGAAACAAAACCCAACCTTTTGCTGTCTCCAGGAAACACATTTATCTACAAAAGATAAAAATAGACTCAAAGATAAAGGACAGCAAACAATCCTACAAGCAAATGGACCAAAAAAGAAAGCAGGAACAGCTATGCATATATCAAATAAAACAGATTTCAAACTCAAAAAGGTAAAAAGAGACCCCAACGGTCACTACATTATGAGCAAGGGGACAATACTTCAAGAAGAAATAACACTCATTAACATATACTCACCAAACGAAGGAGCACCAAAATATATCAGACAACTGTTGTCCTCTCTGAAAACAGACATCAGAGAAAACACATACGTTGTGGGAGACTTCAACACACCACTATCAACAATGCATAGATCAACAAAACAAAAAATAAGTAAAGAAACTAAAGCTCTAAATAAGGACCTAGAGCATTTGGGCTTAACAGACATCTATAGAACACTAAACCCCCAAAAAAACGGAGTACACATTTTTCTCAAGCGGACACGGATCATTCTCCAGGATCAATCACATACTGGGGCACAAGACAAACATCAACAGATACACCAAGATTGAAATCATACCAAGCATCTTTTCTGACCATGAAGGCATCAAACTAGAAATAAACCATAAAAAGAAGGCAAGGAACTCTCCTACATCATAGAGATTAAAAACCACACTACTGGAAGACCACTGGACTAATGAGGATATCAAAGAAGAAATTAAAAAAATTCTATGAATTAAATGACAAGGAGAACACCAATTTCCTAAATGTATGGGATGCATCAAAAGCAGTGATAAGAGGAAAATATATAGCAATAGAAGCTCACATCAAGAAACAAGAAAGAACTCAAAGAAACAACCTAATCTCGAATCTCAAAGATCTAGAAAAAGAACAACAAAAAAAAACCAAAACCAGTAGAAGAAAAGAAATAATAAAAACCAAAGCAGAAATAAATGAGATTGAAACTAAAAACACAATCCAAAAGATCAATGAAACCAAGAGTTGGTTCTCTGAAAAAATCAATAGAATAGACAAACCCCTAGCCAGGCTCACAAAGGAAAAAAGGGAGAAAGCACAAATAAACAGGATCATAAATGAAAGAGGAGAAATCACAACGGACACAGCAGAAATCAAAGGAATAATCAGTGACTACTATGAACAGTTATATGGAAACAAGTTCAACAATCTAGAGGAGATGGACAAATTCCTACAACTCTACAATCACCCAAAACTAGATAAAGAAGAAATAGAACACCTAAAAAGACCAATTACAAGCAGCAAAATTGAAGCAGTAATCAAGTCACTCCCCAAAAACAAAAGCCCAGGACCTGATGGATTTACAAATGAATTCTACCAAACATTCAGAGACAAATTAGTGCCTATCCTTCACAACCTTTCCAAAAAATTGAGAAGGAAGGGACAATACCAAACATGTTCTATGAAGCCAACATTACACTAATACCAAAACCGAACAAGGACAAACAAAAAAGGAAAACTACAGGCCAATCTCCCTAATGAACACTGATGCAACAATCCTCAATAAAATTTTAGCTATCAGAACCCAACAATGTATCCATAAGATAATTCACCATGACCAAGTAGGATTCAATCCAGGGACAAAAGGATGATTCAACATCCGAAAATCAATCAACGTTATCCAACATATCAACAAAAAGAAATATAAAAACCATATGGTAATATCAATAGATGCTGAGAGCGCTTTCGACAAAGTGCAACACACATTCATGATAAAAGCCTTGAAATTCTTGGGATACAAGGAACATACCTCAACATCATAAAGGCCATATATGACAAGCCAACAGCCAGTATCATTCTCAATGGTGTAAAGCTGAAAGCAATTCCATTAAGATCTGGAACAAGACAAGGATGTCCACTCTCACCACTGCTTTTCAATATAATACTGGAATTCCTAGCCAGAGCAATAAGACAAGAGAAAGACATCCAAGGAATCCAAATAGGAAAAGAAGATGTCAAACTATCACTATTTGCAGATGATATGATAATATACATAGAGAACCCCAAAAACTCCACAGAAAACCTAATTCAACTCATCAATCAGTTCAGTAAAGTGGCAGGATACAAAATCAACACGCAAAAGTCAGTAGCCTTCCTATAAACAAACAATAAATCTGAAAAAGAAGAAATAAAAAAACCCATCCCTTTAATTGTGGAAACAAAAAAAATCAAATATTTGGGAATAAATCTAACAAAAGAGGTAAAGGGCCTATACAAAGAAAACTATAAAACACTGTTAAAAGAAATAGAAGAAGACACAAAGAAATGGAAAGACATCCCCTGCTCATGGATTGGAAGAATAAACATTATTGAAATGGCCATCCTACCAAAAGCAATATACAGATTCAATGCTATTCTAATCAAAATTTCAATGTCATTCTTCAAAGAAATAGAACAATTATTGATGAAATTCATATGGAATCACCAAAAACCCTGAATAGACAAAGCTCTCCTGAAAAAAAAGAAGGGAATGGAGGCATCACACTCCCAGACTTCAAACTATACTACAAAGCCATAATCATCAAAACTGCATGGTATGGAACAAGAACAGACAAACAGACCAATGGAATCGAATAGAAAATCCAGAAATAAACCCACAGATCTATGGTCAACTAATCTTTGACAAAGGAGCAAAGACTATGCATTGGAGCAAAGAAAGTTTGTTCAATAAATGGTGCTGGGAAAACTGGGTCCGTACATGCAAAAGAATGAAGCTTGACCACTACCTCACACCATACACAAAAATCAACTCAAAATGGACTAAAGAACTAGACATAAGACCTGAAACCAAAAAATACATAGAAGGAAATATAGGCGAAACACTACATGACATGCACATCAAAGACATCTTTACAGACACATCACCCAAAGCAGTGATAGTGAAGGCAAAGATAAACAGCTGGGACTACATCAAATTAAAGAGCTTCTGCACAGCAAAAGAGACAATAACAAAAACAAAGAGAAACCCAACCAACTGGGAGAACATTTTTGCACCCAACACGAATGAGAAAGGACTGATCACAAAAATCTGCAAAGAGCTGATGAGACTCAACAACAACAAAAAATAATCCAGTCAAAAAATGGGCAGAAGAGCTAAAAAGAAACTTCTCTGAAGAGGAAATGCAAATGGCCAACAGGCATATGAAAAAATGTTCAACATCACTTGTCATCAGGGAAATGCAAATCAAAACTTCCATGAGATACCATCTTACACCAGTGAGATTGGCACATATTAAAAATCTAGCAACAACAAATGTTGGCGAGGTTGTGGAGAAAAAGGAACTCTCCTGCACTGTTGGTGGGAGTGCAAACTGGTCCAACCACTATGGAGAGCTGTGTGGAGATTCCTCAACCTACTAAACATAGAGCTCCCATATGATCCAGCAATTCCACTCCTAGGTATTTACCCAAAGGACACAGAAACATCAATTCCAAAGAGCACCTGCACCCCTATATTTATAGCAGCACTATTTACAATAGCTAAGCTTTGGAAACAACCCAAATGCCCCAAAATAGATGACTGGATCAAGAAGATGTGGTCCATATACACCATGGATTATTACTCAGCATTCAAAAAAGATAAACACATGCAATTTGCAGCAACATGGATGGCGCTGGAAGGGATCTTGCTCAGCGAAATAAGCCAGAAAGAAAAAGAAAAATACCGGATGGTCTCACTCATAGCAGGAATTTAGAAAACTTAAATAAGGGACCAGGAAAATGAATAACTATAGGAAAATGAAAATCAAAATCAACAAAATCTATGAACCAGAGACACTCTATAGGGAGTAGCTGGCAGAAGGGAAGGGATGGAGGTCAAAATAGGGGGTTGCAATTGTATGGGGAATATAAAAATAAAATTTATTATTAATAAAATCTACTTTTTTTCTTTCTATAACTTTTATTCTTGAGGTGACAATGGTTTACAACACTATATGATTCATGTGGTAAATTAGGTTCACGATAAGCTGATTAAGGGAAACAGGTTCCCACATACTTAGATGTATACGATGACACCCCACCCACCCCTTACCAGCCACAGTCCTTCACCTTAGACCACCAATGCCCAACCTGGCTTGTTCTGGCCCCCAGTACCCCCTCCAGTGTCCTTAGTTCTTTACTCATGTTTCCTTTTCTTTTTTTTAAAGATTCATTTATTTATGCATAGGAGAACTAGGGTACAGACCAGAGGTGGGGACAGGGTGAGAGGCTTCACCAGAGAGAGTGGGGAGCAGAACAGGCAGACGGACTGAAATACACTGCTGAGGGGAGCAGCGGGGAGACAGGAAAGTTCTGTTGTGCCATGTGGGTAGCTCCCTGCCCTGGAATTGAACTCAGGGCATAGAGGTGATAGTGCTGAGACTTGACCCCTTCCACCAGGGAGGTCCTTTTAACCTTTTAAAAGGACAGGTTTATTAGGAAAAGGAGAAAGGAGTAAAGACACAGGTGGGTGTGCAAAGGGAAAAGTTTTGTGCAAAGTAACCCCTGCATAGATACGGGGTTGGGGGTAGGGTGGGAATGGTCCTCAGCTCACTTCTGTCTCCTATGCAGGTGAGGTGAGGCCCTGCCCTGAGCTTCCTCATCCCACTGGGGTGCTGAGCACGCTCTCCAAGCTGCCTGTACATCACGTGGTCTAATGTCACAGGTTACTGCTTTCCGTGATGCTCTGTGCACCCACATCTAAAGCACCGCTTCCTGACCGCCTGTTCTTGGGAGCTAGAGAGAGTTTTTTAAAAAAAAAACCACCTGAGCTGTGGCAGAGCAATTTTGACTTCTGTCTGAGACGTCAGCACCCTGTCCTGGGAGTTGGGGGCAGGAGGGTCTCCTCTGTCTGCAGAGCCCCAGGAGGCATGTTTTATACTGAGTGTGCTTTGGTGGATGTGGACACTCCCGGGCCATGCTCCTCCTCCAGCGAGTCATGAAGCTTTGCTGACTGCAAGATGCATGAAGACAGCTAAATGTGACCTATTCTCAAGGGCTATACATTTGTTAGACAAAAGAGGGCCTCATGATGATGCAAGGGGTTAAGTGTCAGCGCTATGAAGCTATCCACTGCCACTGCAGCAGGAGTTCCATCCCCGGCCAGGGAGCTACCCACAGGAGAACTATTAATGGTGTAGGAGACCTCTCCTGTCTCACCCGCTGCTCCCCAAAGCAGTGTGTTTCAGTCAATCCACCTGTTCTGCTCCCCACTTTGTCTCTGATGAATACTCTCATCCCCTGTACCTCTGGCCAGCACCCCAGCTATTCTGTGCATAAATAAATACATCCTTCAACAAAATAAAGGAAAAGGGGCCTCCCCGGTGGCGCAGCGGTTGAGCGCTGGGTTGGGAAGCGGCCCGCTGCCTCTGCAGCGCCGGTTCAATCCCCGGCTGCTCCCCGGCCACCAGAGGAGGGTCCCACATGGTGTGCAGAACTCTCCTGCCGCCCGCTGCTCCCCTCAGCAGTGTACTTCGGTCCCTCTGCCTGCTCTGCTCCCCGCTCTGGCTCTGGTGAATTCTCTCACCCTCCCGCGCTTCTGACTGTACCCCGTGCATGTATAAACAAAAACAAACAAACATAAATAAATAAATACAACATGCCTCTATTAAAAAAAAAATAAAGAAAAAGACAAAACCAGCAAGCTGACCACAGACTGAGGCATCCAGCTGGGGAGGGGAGTGTGACTGTGGTGCGGGATCACGGGTCATAAGGTGGTGAAGCATGGTGACCTGGGATAAGCAGCCTGAGGACCTTAGCAAAAACCTTTTGCTCAGTTCTTGGTATGCAACTCAGTCCCTGATAGGATTCTTAGAGCATATACCACCATGAGGCAGGATGGACTTGTGAGAGGGGCCCCATGACTGCTGACCCTTTACTCACCCTTGGTATGAAACTACACGACTCATCTCTCAAGATGTAAACCACGTCCTATCTGACCATGTACAGCTGCCAATGTTTGTGGAAACTGAAGGTGTATAGAAGCCCCACTGCTACAGACTGAGTCAGCACCGGTGCATTACGCCTGCTTCTTTTTAGCCCTGGTGTCCACGTGTCCTTTGTGCCATGTCACATTAGCTGAGTTGATGTCTCACACTTGACATTTGCCTGCACTGTTCACATGCGTTCAAGTACATGAAGCATTTGGGAGCAAACCTGACCCATATTAAGTTTAGCTGCTGTGGCTCAGTGTCCAGAGAGGATGGCACCTCCCGGCCACAGGCCTCTAGGCCCTGCTGTTGCTACATCCCCACTGCCCTCTGACAAGTATTAACATATGCGAATTCTATAGAACTTTTTTTCAATTTTATTTTTATAATTTTTATTTATTTTTAAATATTTTAAGGCTTTAATTTATGCATACAAGAACTGGGGTACAGGCCAGTGGTGCGGAGGCTGAGAGGATTCACCAAGACAGAGCGGGGAACAGAACAGGCAGACTGACTGAAACACACTGCCGAGGGGAGCAGCGGGAGAGTCAGGCGCGGTCTGCTGCACCATGTGGGTAGCTTCCTGGTCAGCCAAGGATGGAACTCGTGCTGCAGAGCCTGCGGACAGCAGACAGCTTCATGGTGTTGTGTTTAACCTTCCCTGTGTCACCAGGGAGGCCCATATTTAACCTGTTCTTATTTTGCAAACATGTATCAGTTTTGAGAAGGAATACGGTTTTTCTGTTTCTTCCCAGCTTATTTTTTAAAGAATTGTGAGTTGCCTTTTGCAGAGGGAACAATCAAACTCTCCAAACTCCTTATGGTTGAGAATCATTTCAAAGGCCCTGGTAAAAATCAGGAATTACTGTTAGATGCCAATAGCACATTTGACTAATTTGACTTGTAGATATGAACATAACAGGGTTGAGAAGTTAAGCCTTACATTGGGATACATTTGTAAATGGCAGTTTAGTTTTTTAATTTTTTTTATTATTTTTTTATTACTTAATTCATCACAACACATACCCACAATTTTTGTCCCTACAAAGACACTTAAGATCTACTTTTTTTCTTTCTGTAACTTTTTTTTTTTGAGGTGACAATGGTTTATAGCACTGTATGATTCATGTGGTAAATTAGGTACACAATAAGCTGGTTAAGGGAAACAGGTTCCCACATACTTAGATGTATACGATAACACCCCACCCAACCCTGACCACCCACAGGCCTTCACCTTAGACCACCGGTGCCCAACCAGGCTTGTTCTGGGCCCCAGTACCCCCTCCAGTGTCCTTAGTTCTTTAGTCATATTTCCTTTTCTTTTTTTTAAAGATTCACTTATTTATGCATACGAGAACTAGGGTACAGACCAGAGTTGGGTGCGCGGTGAGAGGCTTCACCAGAGAAAGTGTGGGGAGCAGAACAGGCAGACTGACTGAAATACACTGCTGAGGGGAGCAGCGGGGAGACAGGAAAGTTCTGTTGTGCCATGTGGGTAGCTCCCTGCCCTGGAATTGAACTCAGGGCATAGAGGTGATAGTGCTGAGACTTGTCCCTAGGCCACAGGGAGGTCCTTTTGACGTTTTAAAAGGACAGGTTTATTTGGAAAAGGAGAAAGGAGTAAAGACACAGGTGGTGTGCAAAGGGAAAAGTTTTGTGCAAAGTAACCCCTGCTTAGATATGGGGGTAGGGTGGGAATGCTCCTCAGCTCAGTTCTGTCTCCTATGCAGGGGAGTTGAGGCCCTGTCCTGAGCTTCCTCACCCGGCTGGGGTGCTGAGCACGCTCTCCAAGCTGCCTGTACATCACGTGGTCTAATGTCACAGGTTACTGCTTGCCGTGATGCTCTGTGCACCCACATCTAAAGCACCGCTTCCTGACCGCCTGTTCTTGGGAGCTGGAGAGAGTTTTAAAACAAAAAAACCACCTGAGCTGTGGCAGAGCAATTTTGACTTCTGTCTGAGACGTCAGGACCCTGTCCTGGGAGTTGGGGGCAGGAGGGTCTCCTCTGTCTGCAGAGCCCCAGGGGGCATGTTTTATACTGAGTGTGCTTTGGTGGATGTGGACACTCCCGGGCCATGCTCCTCCTCCAGCGAGTCATGAAGCTTTGCTGACTGCAAGATGCATGAAGACAGTTAAATGTGACCAATTCTCAAGGGCTATACATTTGTTAGAGAAGAGAGGGCCTCCATGATGATGCAAGGGGTTAAGTGTCAGCGCTATGAAGCTATCCACAGCCACTGCAGCACGAGTTCCATCCCCGGCCAGGGAGCTACCCACATGGTGCAGGAGACCTCTCCTGTCTCACCCGCTGCTCTGCAAAGCACTGTGTTTCAGTCAATCCACCTGTTCTGCTCCCCACTTTGTCTCTGATGAATACTCTCATCCCCTGTACCTCTGGCCTGCACCCCAGCTCTTCTGTGCATAAATAAATACATACTTAAAAACAATAAAGAAATAGACAAAACCAGCAAGCTGACCACAGACTGAGGCATCCAGCCGGGAGGGGGAGTGTGACTGTGGTGCGGGATCACGGGTCATAAGGTGGTGAAGCATGGTGACCTGGGATAAGCAGCATGAGGACCTTCGTAACAACCTTTTGCTCAGTTCTTGGTATGCAACTCAGTCCCTGATATGATTCTCAGAGCATATACCGCCATGAGGCAAGATGGACTTGTGAGAGGGGCCACATGACTGCTGACCCTTACTCACCCTTGGTATGAAACTATACGACTCACCTCTCAGGATGTAGCCACGTCCTATCTGACCATGTACAGTTGCCAATGGAAACCCACCCTCAACCTTGTAGAAACTGAAGGTGTATAGAAGCCCCACTGCTACAGACTGAGTCAGCACCGGTGCACTCAACCTGCTTCTTGTTAGCCCTGGTGTCCACGTGTCCTTTGTGCCATGTCACATTAGCTGAGCTGATGTCTCACACTTGACATTTGCATGCTGTAGGGTAAAGAAAATATCAGGCTTTTCTGCCCTTCCGCCATCAGGATAGATGATGGATCCTTGTCCTGAATGCATGCCTGATGGCTGGCACCTGGAATAGGCTGTGGGCATAGGTACATGGAATTCAGCTGAGCTAAGACGGTGCTTTTAAGGGTGGCCTCACGGGGCGCCAGCAGCAGCAGTAGAAGCCAAAGCCGAAAGAGAAGCCAAGAAGGAGCAGAACGAACACCAGAGAGCCCAGATAGAGTGAAGACTTGCTGGGGCCTGGGAGGCCTGCCAGCCTCCCAGCCCCTCAGCCACCACCCCTGCCTGCCATATGCCTGGTGAACCCCAATAAAAGACCTGCAAAAAACCGCTAAGGACTTTGACTCCTCCTTTACCCGGTCAGCATGGGATAAGAGAACCTGCACTGGTCCAGTCCTGCCCCTTTACACCTGCACTTGTTGACATGCATTCAAGTACATGAAGCATTTGGGAGCAAACCTGACCCATATTAAGTTTAGCTGCTGTGGCTCAGTGTCCAGAGAAGATGGCACCTCCTGGCCACAGGCCTCTAGGCCCTGCTGTTGCTAGATCCCCACTGCCCTCTGACAAGTATTAACCATATGCGAATTCTCTAGAACTCTTTTTTCAATTTTATTTTTATAATTTTTATTTATTTTTAAATATTTTTAAGTATCTAATTTGTGCATACAAGAACTGGGGTACACGCCAGAGGTGCAGGGGGTGAGAGGATTCACCAAGACAGAGCGGGGAACAGAACAGGCCGACTGACTGAAACACACTGCTGAGGGGAGCAGCGGGGGAGACAGGAGAGGTCTGCCGCACCATGTGGGTAGCTCCCTGACCTGAATCAATCTCAGTTCATGGAGGTGATCGCACTGAGACTAACCCCTAGGCCACCAGGGTGGCCCTATTTTAAAATATTTACTCCAGCCCATTGTGATCTAACCAGATAAAGGGGAAGGAATGAAGACAGTAATATGGTAATAATATACTTGATTGCCCCCTTGCAGTCAGGTGGAGCCCACCGACCACTGTTCTTCCTGTGGGTCTGGCTTTTGAGACTCCTGCGTGGTTCAGTTGCCTGGATCCAGCGGCCTGGAGGATATGGGAGGGAAGGGAGGGGAGCCTGTGGCCTCAGATAAGCCAAGGCCATGATAAACTGGGAAACTTATTGTAGGGTAAGGTAAAAGGTTTCAGGCTTTTCTGTCCTTCCGCCATCAGGATAGATGAGGGAGCCCTGTGATCCTGGGTGCATGCCTGATGGCGGGCACCTGAAGTGGGTCCACCTGAGCTGAGAGACTGATTTATAAGGGTGGTGTAGCAGAGTGCGGTGTGGTGGTAGTGCGGTGTCAAGGGTGGAGGCGTGGAGTGTACGGAGGTGTGCGGCGACTACAAACCACGGCAAAGAGCATGTGGCTGCTAGAACCGTTCATAAACCTGCTCGGAACGGGTTGGTTGCTTTACAATTGGCGTAAGTTGGCAAGATCCATGTAGACGGGTATTGGAGCCCTCAGAAGACCTGGAGGGACTAAGGAGAACAGACTTTGCCTGTGATGACACTGGAGACGCCATGGCGGCACAGAAGGTGGATACGGTCCGGAGCTGTGGGACGAGACCTCGCATGGTGGAGATGCCCGAGAGGACCAGCCAACGACACTGGAAAGGACCAGCCAACGACACCGGAAAGGACCAGCCAATGACCCCTGAGGCAGCAGGCCGTTGCTGAAGCAGGGAGAGGCCAATGGACTTGAACTGATGGACTAGGACTGACAATCCAGCCAGAAGGCGGAGGACCTTGCAGGTTGATATGTTTTGGGACCCTGGGGGTGGAATAGTTTTGTTTGTAAACCCCAGGAGATGGGAATCTGGGGGTGGCCAGTGGGCCTTGATGACCAAAAGCAGCCTGTGCATGCCCAGCAGCCAGGTGGAGGAGAAAAGCCAACTGAGAAGGCAAAAGCTGGTGCTGATGCTACGTTGAGAAGCCCTGAGTGGCTGTTAAGCAGCCTGAGTATGCTGAAGACCTGTGAGTCTCGTAAAATCACCTGTGGGGGATGCCCTGCTCATTCTTGAGGGTGAGGAGCTGAGGAACCTGTCCTTGGGGGACGGGTGGGGAATGTGGCTTGGGGTGGAGCCCAAGCCAAATGTAGAGTTTGGATCCCCGACCCACGTGCTTGTGCAGTGGGTTGGCCTGAGTGCAGGGGTCTGCGAGTCACATTGGTGGCTATGAAGGCTGAGTGTTGGAGCAACTGCAGACAGAAACCCTGAGGGTTGGTGATTACCCCCAACAGAATAAAACTGCCAATCCCAGAGCTAGTGCATCCTGGGGGTGGATGCTGTGTGTGCCTTGTAGCCTAGACTACAGCCAGAGAAGGCCAGGAAGCCTGACGGCTCCTGGTGTGTTACAGTAGATGCCGTGAGTGGTTCCCCTCCCTCGTATGAGCAGTGCCTTCGGCAGCAGATTTGGTGGCGCATCTGCTGGTACCAATAATTGTCTTTTGCACTAGGTTGGTGCCCTGCCTGGACTTATTTGTGTTCTGTTGTATTTTGTTATATTGTATTTTGTTATATTTGATGTATTTGCTTTTGTGGGCCATGGCTGCATTGTTTGCTTAGAAAATTGTATATATAGACTGTATGGCAGAAAACCCTGAGGGGGTGGACTGTAGGGTAAAGAAAATATCAGGCTTTTCTGCCCTTCCGCCATCAGGATAGATGATGGATCCTTGTCCTGAATGCATGCCTGATGGCGGGCACCTGGAGTAGGGTGTGGGCATAGGTAGATGGGATTCAGCTGGGCTAAGACTGTGCTTTTAAGGACGGCATCACAGGGACGCTAGCAGCAGCAGCAGCAGTAGAAGCCGAAGCCGAAGCCGAAAGAGAAGCCGAGAAGCAGCAGAACGAACTCCAGAGAGCTCAGATAGAGTGACGACTTGCTGGGGGCTGGGAGGTCTGCCAGCCTCCCAGCCCCCCACCCAGCACCCCTGCCTGCCATATGCCTGGTGAACCCCAATAAAAAACCTGAAAAAAGCCACTGAGGACTCTGACTCCTCCTTTACCCAGTCTGCATGGGATCAGAAAACCTGCACTGTGTCCATTCCTGCCTTTACACTTATCCCAACTGAGGCTGAGTGTCAGTCTCCAGAGCAGAACTGATGAGGCTCAGGGGAGATGAGGGGCCTCCAAGTTTCTTCTAGGCGGGACAGAATTCATGCAGAGTCAGTATAGGGGAGTTAGAACGGAAGATTTCTCGTAGGTGGTGGGACACACTCAAGAGTGAGTGTGGGCACATTCAGAGGCGGGCACCTGAGGGCTTAAGGCTGCTGATAGAAGAAATAGTTGTTTAGCTTTGGGGGCAGGGGCTCCTGATGGGATCCTGACTGGGTCTTGACCATTTTTTTTTCAAAAAAAAAAAAAAGATTTCTTTATTTAGAGCTGGGGTGTAATCCAGAGGTGCAGGGGGTGAGAGGATTCACCAAAGACAGTGGGGAGCACAACAGGCCGATCTACTGAAACACACTGCAGAGGGTAGTGGCATTCCAGACAGGAGAGGTCTGCTGAGCCATGTAAGTGGCTCCCTGGCCAGCCTGGGATCCAACTTGTGGTGTAGTGGCCACAGATAGCCTGATAGTTCTGTGTTTAAACCCTGCACCACCAGGGAGGCCGCTTTTGTTAAGCAAAAGGGGCAGGAATTTACAGATGAGAGAATGGGATTTGGCCATTTTGTTAGTGAAAGAAGGTAGAAGTCTCCCAACTGCTGGCACCTGGTGGGGAGAAACTAAGGGGCTGTGACAGGGTCTAACAGGCTCCACAACTGTTTTCCAGAAATGCTGCATCAGGGAGGAGGGGCTGCAGCCTTGGTGCTCAATTCCTGTTTGACCTCAGACCTGCCAGGGGCGGGCTTCCCCCAGACACAAACAGGTAAGCCCCTCACTCCATACCCCAACTCCCAGCCCCAGGGAGCAGGTAGGCCAAAGTGGCAGAGAAGAGGGCTGAAGAGAAGAGGGGAGCAGAACAGGTGGATCTACTGAAATACACTGCTGAGGGGAGTTGTGGGCGAGTTAGGCGAGGTCTGCGGCACCATGTGGGTAGCTCCTTGGCCAGCCAAGGATGGAACTCGTGCTGCAGAGCCTGCGGACAGCAGACAGCTTCACGGTGTTGTGTTTACTCTTCCCTGCGCCACCAGGGAGGCCCATATTTAACCTGTTCTTATTTTACAAACATGTGTAAATTTTGAGAAGAAATATGGTTCTTCTGTTTCTTCCCAGCTTATTTTTTAAAGAATTGTGAGTTGCCTTTTGCAGAGGGAACAATCAGGCTCTCCAAGCTCCTTATGGTTGAGAATCATTTCAAAGGCCCTGGTAAAAATCAGGAATTACTGTTAGATGCCAAGAGCAAATTTGACTAGTTTGACTTGTAGATATAAACATAACAGGGTTGAGAAGTTAAGTCTTACATTGGGATATATTTGTAAATGGCAGTTTAGTTTTTTAATTTTTTTTATTATTTTTTATTAATTCATCACCATTCATACCCACAATTTTTGTCCCTAGAAAGACACTTAAGATCTACTTTTTTTCTATCTATAACTTTTTTTCGAGGTGACAATGGTTTATAACACTGTATGATTCATGCGGTAAATTAGGTTCACAATAAGCTGGTTAAGGGAAACAGGTTCCCACATAATTAGATGTATGTGATGACACCCCACCCACCCGTGACCACCCCCAGTCCTTCACCTTAGACCACCGGTGCCCAGCTTGGCTTGTTCTCGCCCGAAGTACCCCCTCCAGTGTCCTTAGTTCTTTAGTCATATTTCCTTTTTTTTTTTTAGGATTCATTTATTGATGCATTGGAGAACTAGGGTACAGACCAGCGGTGTGGGCAGGGTGAGAGGCTTCACCAGAGACAGAGTGGGGAGCAGAACAGGCAGACTGACTGAAATACACTGCTGTGGGGAGCAGCGGGGAGACAGGAAAGTTCTGTTGTGCCTTGTGGGTAGCTCCCTGCCCTGGAATTGAACTCAGGGCATAGAGGTGATAGTGCTGAGACTTGAACCCTAGGCCACCAGGGAGGTCCTTTTGACGTTTTAAAAGGACAGGTTTATTAGGAAAAGGAGAAAGGAGTAAAGACACAGGTGGCTGTGCAAAGGGAAAAGTTTTGTGCAAAGTAACCCCTACATAGTTACAGGGGGGCTGGTGGGGTGGGAATGCTCCTCAGCTCAGTTCTGCCTCCTATGCAGGGGCGTGAGGCCCTGTCCTGAGCTTCCTCACCCGGCTGGGGTGCTGAGCACGCTCTCCAAGCTGCCTGTACATCACGTGGTCTAATGTCACAGGTTACTGCTTGGCGTGATGCTCTGTGCACCCACATCTAAAGCACCACTTCCTGACCACCTGTTCTTGGGGGCTAGAGAGAGTTTTTTTTTTAAAAAAAAAAAAAAACCACCTGAGCTGTGGCAGAACAAGTTTGACTTCTGTCTGAGATGTCAGGACCCTTTCCTGGGAGTTGGGGGCAGGAGGGTCTCCTCTGTCTGCAGAGCCCCAGGGGGCATGTTTTATACTGAGTGTGCTTTGGTGGATGTGGACACCCCCCGGCTATGCTCCTCCTCCTGCGACTCATGAAGCTTTGCTGACTGCAAGATGCATGAAGACAGTTAAATGTGACCAATTCTCAAGGGCTATACATTTGTTAGAGAAGAGAGGGCCTCCATGATGATGCAAGGGGTTAAGTGTCAGCGCTATGAAGCTATCCACAGCCACTGCAGCACGTGTTCCATCCCCGGCCAGGGAGCTACCCGCATGGCGCAGCAGACCTCTCCTGTCTCACCCTCTGCTCCACAAAGCAGTGTGTTTCAGTCAATCCACCTGTTCTGCTCCCCACTTTGTCTCTGATGAATACTCTCATCCCCTGTACCTCTGGCCTGCACCCCAGCTCTTCTGTGCATAAATAAATACATCTTTAAAAAAAATAAAGAAAAAGGCAAAACCAGCAAGCTGACCACAGACTGAGACATCCAGTTGGGGAGGGGGAGTGTGACTGTGGTGCAGGATCACGGGTCATAAGGTGGTGAAGCATGGTGACCTGGGATAAGCAGCCTGAGGACCTTCGTAACAACCTTTTGCTCAGTTCTTGGTATGCAACTCAGTCCCTGATAGGATTCTCAGAGCATATACCGCCATGAGGCAGGATGGACTTGTGAGAGGGGCCCCATGACTGCTGACGCTTTACTCACCCTTGGTATGAAACTATACGCCTCACCTCTCAGGATGTAACCACGACCTATGTGACCATGTACAGCTGCCAATGCAAACCCACCCACAACCTTGTAGAAACTGAAGGTGTATAGAAGCCCCACTGCTACAGACTGAGTCAGCACCGGTGCATTCAACCTGCTTCTTGTTAGCCCTGGTGTCCACGTGTCCTTTGTGCCATGTCACATTAGCTGAGTTGATGTCTCACACTTGACATTTGCCTGCTCTTTTTGACATACATTCAAGTATATGAAGCATTTAGCAGCAAACCTGACCCATATTAAGTTTAGCTGCTGTGGCTCAGTGTCCAGAGAAGATGGCACCTCCCGTCCACAGGCATCTAAGCCCTGCTGTTGCTACATCCCCACTGCCCTCTGACAAGTATTAACCATATCGAATTCCCTAGAACTTTTTTTCAATTTTATTTTTATAATTTTTATTTATTTTTAAATAAATTTAAGTATCTAATTTATGCATACAAGAACTGGGGTACAGGCCAGAGGTGCAGGAGGTGAGAGGATTCACCAAGACAGAGCGGGGAACAGAACAGGCAGACTGACTGAAACACACTGCCAAGGGGAGCAGCGGGCGAACCAGGCGAGGTCTGCTGCACCATGTGGGTAGCTCCTTGGCCAGCCAAGGATGGAACTCGTGCTGCAGAGCCTGCGGACAGCAGACAGCTTCACAGTGTTGTGTTTACCCTTCCCTGCGCCACCAGGGAGGCCCATATTTAACCTGTTCTTATTTTACAAACATGTATCAATTTTGTGAAGGAATATGGTTCTTCTGTTTCTTCCCAGCTTATTTTTTAAAGAATTGTGAGTTGCCTCTTGCAGAGGGAACAATCAGACTCTCCAAGCTCCTTATGGTTGAGAATCATTCAAAGGCCCTGGTAAAACTCAGGAATTACTGTTAGATGCCAATAGCACATTTGACTAATTTGACTTGTAGATATGAACGTAACAGGGTTGAAAAGTTAAGCCTTACATTGGGATACATTTTGTAAATGGCAGTTTAGTTTTTTAATTTTTTCTTATTGTTTTTTATTACTTAATTCGTCACCATACATACCCACAATTTTTGTCCCTATACCGACACATAAGATCTACTTTTTTTCTTTCTGTAACTTTTTTTTTTTTTGAGGTGACAATGGTTTATAACACTGTATGATTCATGTGGTAAATTAGGTTCACGAGAAGCTGGTTAAGGGAAACAGGTTCCCAGATACTTAGATGTATGTGATGACACCCCACCCACCCCTGACCACCCACAGGCCTTCACCTTAGACCACCGGAGCCCAACCTGGCTTGTTCTGGCCCCCAGTACCCCCTCCAGTGTCCTTAGTTCTTTACTCATGTTTCCTTTTTTTTTTTAAAAGATTCATTTATTTATGCATACGAGAACAAGGGTACAGACCAGAGGTGGGGGCGGCGCGAGAGGCTTCACCAGAGACAGAGTGGGGAGCAGAACAGGCAGACTGACTGAAATACACTGCTGTGGGGAGCAGCGGGGAGACAGGAAAGTTCTGTTGTGCCTTGTGGGTAGCTCCCTGCCCTGGAATTGAACTCAGGGCATAGAGGTGATAGTGCTGAGACGTGACCCCTAGGCCACCAGGGAGGTCCTTTTAACGTTTTAAAAGGACAGGTTTATTCGGAAAAGGAGAAAGGAGTAAAGACACAGGTGGGTGTGCAATGGGAAAAGTTTTGTGCAAAGTAACCCCTGCATAGTTACGGGCGTGGGGGTGGGAATGCTCCTCAGCTCACTTCTGTCTCCTATGCAGGGGAGGTGAGGTCCTGTCCTGAGGTTCCTCATCCCGCTGGGGTGCTGAGCCAGCTCTCCAAGCTGCCTGTACATCACGTGGTCTAATGTCACAGGTTAGTGCTTGGCGTGATGCTCTGTGCACCCACATCTAAAGCACCACTTCCTGACCGCCTGTTCTTGGGGGCTAGAGAGAGTTTTAAAATAAAAAAAACCACCTGAGCTGTGGCAGAGCAAGTTTGACTTCTGTCTGAGACGTCAGGACCCTGTCCTGGGAGTTGGAGGCAGGAGGGTCTCCTCTGTCTGCAGAGCCCCAGGGGGCATGTTTTATACTGAGTGTGCTTTGGTGGATGTGGACATCCCCCGGCCATACTCCTCCTGCAGCGAGTATGAAGTTTTGCTGACTGCAAGATGCATGAAGACAGTTAAATGTGACCAATTCTCACGGGGTATACATTTGTTAGAGAAGAGAGGGCCTCCATGATGATGCAAGGGTTTAAGTGTCAGCGCTATGAAGCTATCCACAGCCACTGCAGCACGAGTTCCATCCCCGGCCAGGGGCTACCCTGCAGGAGACCTCTCCTGTCTCACCCGCTGCTCCCCAAAGCAGTGTGTTTCATCAATCCACCTGTTCTGCTCCCCACTTTGTCTCTGATGAATACTCTCATCCCTTGTACCTCTGGCCTGCACCCAGCTCTTCTGCGCATAAATAAATAAATCCTTCAAAAAAATAAAGAAAAAGACAAAACCAGCAAGCTGACCACAGACTGAGGCATCCAGCTGGGGAGGGGAGTGTGACTGTGGTGCGGGATCACGGGTCATAAGGTGGTGAAGCATGGTGACCTGGGATAAGCAGCCTGAGGACCTTCGTAACAACCTTTTGCTCAGTTCTTAGTGTGCAACTCAGTCCCTGATAGGATTCTCAGAGCATATACCGCCATGAGGCAGGATGGACTTGTGAGAGGGGCCCCATGACTGCTGACCCTTTACTCACCCTTGGTATGAAACTATACGCCTCACCTCTCAGGATGTAACCACGACCTATGTGACCATGTACAGCTGCCAATGCTTGTAGAACCTGAAGGTGTATAGAAGCCCCACTGCTACAGACTGAGTCAGCACCGGTGCATTACGCCTGCTTCTTGTTAGCCCTGGTGTCCACGTATCCTTTGTGCCAGGTCACATTAGCTGAGTTGATGTCTCACACTTGACATTTGCCCGCACTTGTTGACATGCGTTGAAGTACATGAAGCATTTGGGAGCAAACCTGACCCATATTAAGTTTAGCTGCTGTGGCTCAGTGTCCAAGAAGATGGCACCTCCCGGTCACAGGCCTCTAGGCCCTGCTCTTGCTACATCCCCACTGCCCTCTGATAAGTATTAACTATATGCAAATTCTCTAGAACTTTTTTTTCAGTTTTATTTTTATAATTTTTATTTATTTTTAAATATTTTTAAGTATCTAATTTATGCATACAAGAACTGGGGTACAGGCCTAGGTGCGGGGGGTGAGAGGATTCACCAAGACAGAGCGGGGAACAGAACAGGCAGTCTGACTGAAACACACTGCCGAGGGGAGCAGCGGGGGAGACAGGAGAGGTCTGCTGCACCATGTGGGTAGCTCCCTGACCTGAATCAATCTCAGTTCATGGAGGTGATCGCACTGAGACTAACCCCTAGGCCACCAGGGTGGCCTTCTTTTAAAATATTTACTCCAGCCCATTGTGATCTAACCAGATAATGGGGAAGGAATGAAGACAGTAATATGGTAATAATATACTTGATTGCCCCCTTGCAGTCAGGTGGAGCCCACCGACCACTGTTCTTCCTGTGGGTCTGGCTTTTGGAGACTCCCGGCTTGGCTCAGTCGCCTGGATCCAGATGCCTGGAGGATAAGGGAGGAAAGGGAGGGGAGCCCAGTAGCCCCAGACAAGCCAAGGCATTGATAAACTGGGAAACTTATCCCAACTGAGGCTGAGTGTCAGTCTCCAGAGCAGAACTGATGAGGCTCAGGGGAGATGAGGGGCCTCCAAGTTTCCTCTAGGCGGGGCTGAATTCATGCAGAGTCAGTATAGGGGAGTTAGAACTGAAGCTTTCTCGTAGGTGGTGGGACACACTCAAGAGTGAGTGTGGGCACATTCAGAGGCGGGCACCTGAGGGCTTAAGGCTGCTGATAGAAGAAATAGTCGTTTAGCTTTGGGGGCAGGGGCTCCTGATGGGATCCCGACTGGGTCTTGACCACTTTAAAAAAAAAAAAAGATTTCTTTATTTAGTGTGTTTCATCCAGAGGTGCAGGGGGTGAGAGGATTCACCAAAGACAGTGGGG
This sequence comes from Talpa europaea, assembly GCF_964194135.1. Taxonomy (NCBI): domain Eukaryota; kingdom Metazoa; phylum Chordata; class Mammalia; order Eulipotyphla; family Talpidae; genus Talpa; species Talpa europaea. Next base: position 138,306,373 of record NC_140068.1, read on the forward strand.
AGCACAACAGGCTGATCTACTGAAACACACTGCTGAGGGTAGTGGCAGGCGAGACAGGAGAGGTCTGCTGAGCCATGTAAGTGGCTCTCTGGCCAGCAGGGGATGGAACTTGTGGTGTAGTGGCCAGCCATAGCCTGATAGTTCTGTGTTTAACACCTGCACCAGCAGGGAGGCTGCTTTTGTTAAGCAAAAGGGTAGGAATTTACAGATGAGAGAATGGGATTTGGCCATTTTGTTAGTGAAGGAAGGTAGAAGTCTCCCAACTGCTGGAACCTGGTGGGGAGAAACTAAGGGGCTGTGACAGGGTCTAATAGGCTCCACAACTGTTTTCCAGAAATGCTGCATCAGGGAGGAGGGGCTGCAGCCTTGGTGCTCAATTCCTGTTTGACCTCAGGCCTGGCAGGGGCGGGCTTCCCCCAGACACAAACAGCTAAGCCCCTCACCCCATACCCCAACCCCCAGCCCCAGGGAGCAGGTAGGCCAAAGAGGCAGAGAAAAGGGCTGAAGAGAACGGGGAGCAGAACAGGTGGATCTACCAAAATACACTGCTGAGGGGAGAAGCGGGCGAGTCAGGCGAGGTCTGCTGCACCATGTGGGTAGCTCCCTGGCCAGGGATTGAACTTGTGCTGCAATGGGTTGGGACAGCTCCATAGTGCTCAACCTAACCCCTTGCACTACCAGGGAGTCCTCTTATTTTGGTTTTTTATTTGAGCATTCAGGTTATTCTTGTTTGGGGCCCCCTGACTTTAACCAACTTTTCCTCATTCACTTTGATAAATGGACTTTGGGGGCCCCTGGTCCTAACTGCCTGCCTGTATGTAGCGGCAGGAGGGCACAGAGCAGGATCTCTATGATCCAAGCAGACGGGATAAGGAGAAGTCCTGGAGCCCTCGGTGCCTTTTGCAGGCTTTTATTGGGATTTGCCAGGTACACAGCAGGCTGGGGTGCTGGGGGGCCGGGAGGCTGGCAGGCCTCCAGCAAGTCACTGTCTGGACTCTCCGGCCTTCTCTCGTGGCCATTTCTTTTCTTCTGCTCCTTTCACTCTTTCGTTCTCTTCTGCTCTCTGCTCTGCTGGTGTCCCCGTGACGCCGCCCTTAAAAGCCCAGTCTTAGCCCAGGTGAATCCCATCTACACGTGCCCACACCCTACTCCAGGTGCCCGTCCTCAGGCCTGCATTCAAGACCGCAAGGATCCACCATCAACCCTAATGGTGGGAAGGCAGAAAAGCCTGATACTTTTTCACTTACCCTGCACTGTACCCACCTGCCAGCTGCCTCACTCGTGTGCACATTGAAGACTTGTAAGATTGAATTAAAAGTGGGGGGATCCTAATGAGAAATTGCTTGGAATAAGATCAAGTCGACTGTAAACTCGTGGAACTGTTTGGAGTCTGCGGGGACTGTAGTTTGGGCCATCTGGGGTCGGTGCGGGCTCTCCCTGGACTCTCCCCTGGCGAGTCTGGGTCCGAAGAGCTCACTGTAAAGTTTAGGTGCGCCTCTCTTGCGCTGGGGTGCAGAGAAGTGGCCCAAGCTAGCAGCTCTTGTCCAAAGCTCTCAATCCCACTTCTCTGGGAGAGGTCCAAAGGTCTGGGGAATTTCCTTTTCAAACGTACAGTGGGGGAGAGATGATTCCCTCATCCTGATTGTGAATCATCAGTGCCCTGGCCAGCCAGAGCTGATAAGGGACAGAGACCCTGAGCGACCGCGGGACACCAGGCCCCACAGGATCTGATTAAGACCCTGCAGACCAGCGGCCTCATCCTGTCCTGCCCAGAGGCCAGGGTTTTAAGAGCCCCCCTCCCAGCCTTTGGAGTCCCCCTGATTCTCCCTCACTCACTTCCTGTGAACTCTTGATTCTCCCCCTGGGTGGCTAGTTAATGGCCTCAACGTTGCCTTTTCTTTATAGCTGTTGGTCTTATTTCTTTTTTTTTTAAATAATAAATTTTATTCTTATATTCCCACATACAACTGCACATGCCCCATTCTGACCCCAATCCCTCCCCTCCCGGCCCCCCCCCAAAAAAGTGTCTCTGGTTCATAGTTTTTTGTTGATTTTGATTTTCACTTTCTTATAGTTATTCATTTTCCTGGTCCCTTATTTAAGTTTTCTAGATTCCTGCTATGAGTGAGACCATCCGGTATTTTTCTTTTTCTTTCTGGCTTATTTCGCTGAGCATGATCCCTTCCAGCGCCATCCATGTTGCTGCAAATTGCATGTGTTTCTCTTTTTTGAGTGCTGAGTAATATTCCATGGTGTATATGTACCACATCTTCTTGATCCAGTCATCTATTTTTGGGCATTTGGGCTGTTTCCAAAGCTTAGCTATTGTAAACAGTGCTGCTATAAACATAGGGGTGCAGGTGTTCTTTGGAATTGATGTTTCTGTGTCCTTTGGGTAAATACCTAGGAGTGGAAGTGCTGGATCATATGGAAGCTCTATGTTTAGTAGGTCCAGAAATCTCCACACAGCTCTCCATAGTGGTTAGACCAGTTTACACTCCCACCAGCACTGCAGGAGAGTTCCTTTTTCTCTACAACCTCGCCAACATTTGTTGTTGCTAGTTTTTTTAATATGTGCCATTCTCACTGGTGTAAGATGGTATCTCATGGTAGTTTTGATTTGCATTTCCCTGATTACAAGTGATGTTGAACATTTTTTCATATGCCTGTTGGCATTTGCATTTCCTCTTCAGAGAAGTTTCTTTTTAGCTCTTCTGCCCATTTTTTGACTGGGTTTTTTCTTTGTTGTTGTTGAGTCTCATCAGCTCTTTGCAGATTTTTGTGATCAGTCCTTTATCATTAGTGTTGGGTGCAAAAATGTTCTCCCAGTTGGTGGGATTTCTCTTTATTTTTGTTATTGTCTCTTTTGCTGTTCAGAAGCTCTTTAATTTGATGTAGTCCCAGCTGTTTATCTTTGCCTTCACTATCACTGCTTTGGGTGATGTGTCTGTAAAGATGTCTTTGATATGCAGATCACGTAGTGTTTCACCTATATTTCCTTCTATGTATTTTAAGGTTTCAGGTCTTATGTCTAGTTCTTTAATCCATTTTGAGTTGATTTTTGTGTATGGTGTGAGGTAGTGGTCAAGCTTCATTCTTTTGCATGTAGCAACCCAGTTTTCCCAGCACCATTTATTGAACAAACTTTCTTTGCTCCAATGCATAGTCTTTGCTCCTTTGTCAAAGATTAGTTGACCATAAATCTGTGGGTTTATTTCTGGATTTTCTATTCGATTCCATTGGTCTGTATGTCTGTTCTTGTTCCAATACCATGCAGTTTTGATGATTATGGCTTTGTAGTATAGGATGGAAAACAATCCTACAAGCAAATGGACCAAAAAAGAAAGCAGGAACAGCTATACTTATATCAGAAAAAACAGACTTCAAACTCAAAAAAATAAAAAGAGACCCCAATGGTCACTACATTATGATCAAGGGGACAATACTTCAAGAAGAAATAACACTCATTAACATATACTCACCAAACGAAGGAACACCAAAATATATCAGACAACTGTTGTCCTCTCTGAAAACAGACATCAGAGAAAACACATACGTAGTGGGAGACTTCAACACACCACTATCAACAATGGATAGATCAACAAGACAAAAAATATGTTGGTCTTATTTCTAACTGCATTTTGGTGTTTAAGTGAAACTGAAAGTGAATTGTTCCCACTCTCCCCTCCTGCTAACATACTGAAGGAGAGGAAAAGAAGCCTTTTCTTTACCTTTTTTGCTCAGTGTAGGGTAAAGAAAATGTCAGGCTTTCCTGCCCTTCCGCCATCAGGATAGATGATGGATCCTTGTCCTGAATGCATGCTTGATGGCGGGCACCTGGAATAGGGTGTGGGCATAGGTAGATGGGATTCAGCTGGGCTAAGACTGTGCTTTTAAGGGCGGTGTCACGGGGATGCCAGCAGAAGCTGAGAAAGAAGCCGATGAGAGAAGCAAAGAAGCAGAAGCAGAGAACGCCAGAGAGCCCAGAGAGAGTGTAGATTTGCTGGGGGCTGGGAGGGCTGCCAGCCTCCCGGCCCCCCAGCACCCCTGCCTGCCATATGCCTGGTGACCCCAAATAAAAGACCTGCAAAAAACCACTGAGGACTCTGACTCCTCCTTTTCCCGGTCTGCATAGGATCAGAAAACCTGCACTGTGGCCTGTCCTGCCTTTACAGTCAGGGATTAGAAAGTTGGAATGCTGCCTCTAATCTTATGTAACCCAGTGTATTTGGCTGGTCTCTGTAGGGCCGGCTTCACCAGCCTGAGACCCCGCAGCCAGAGGATCCCATGCAAATACCAGCAGGGACCCCACTTGTGTTTTGCACCAGGCTCTATAAAGAATGGCCCTGGCCCAGATGTCAGGTGCTGGGGCCCAGGTGCTAGTAAGGCTGCTGCCTTCAAGGGGTTTCACGTGTTATGCAGAACAGAGGTGTGAATGGCTCGTTTTATTTTATCATAAATACTTATGCATACAAGAACTGGGGTACAGGCCAGAGGTGCGGGGGTATGTGTGAGAGGATTCACCAGAGACAGAGTGGGGAACAGAACAGGCAGATTTGCTGAAATACCCTGCTAAGGGGAGCAGTGGGTGAGTCAGGAGAGGTCTGCAGTGCCATGTGGGTAGCTCCCTCGCCAGGCATCCCACTGGTGCTGCAGTGGCTACAGATAACATCATAGATTGTATCTTAACACCTTGCACCACCAGGGAGGCCCTCATTTTTTTTTAAAAGATTTATTTATTTATACATACAGGAAATGGGACATGGGTCAGAGGTGCTGGGGTGTGAGGAATCACCAGAGACAGAGTAGAGAGCAGAACAGATGGATCTACTGAAATACATTGCTGAGGGGAGCAGCAGATGAGATAGGAGAGGTCTTCTGTGCCATGTGGGTAGCTCCCTGGCTGGCCGGGGATCAAACTCGTGCTACAGAGGCTGTGGATATCTTCACAGTGCTGTGCTTAACCCCTTGCGCCACCACAAGACCCCCTGAATGGCTCATTTTAATTCCTACATAAAATGCTCTGCTTTGTAAAAGTAAGCACATGGGTTGTATTTAATTTACAAGAATTCATGAAGGCTAGTCAGCCAGCAAAGTGGGGTGGCATATTGGGGAGGAGTGAGAATAAGGGGCGTCTTGGTAGAAAGTGCAAAGAAAACGAGGTAAGACAGAGCTTGCATACTCTGGGAACTCCAAACAGGTCACGTAGGGGTGAAGACTGTTCTGGAAAAATGGCAAAGGATGGACAGGAGGATGATTTTATGTACAGGCTGTTGTAACAATAAGTAACCTGGGGCGTGGGGCTTAAACAGAAAAGTGCTGTCAGTCTCGCAGTCCTGGAGTCTGAGTCAAGGTGTTGGCAGGAAGGGTTTCTCCTGATACCTTGTTCCGTGGCGTGCAGGTGGCCACCTTCTTCCTGTGTCCTCAACTGGTTTTCTCTGTGCACATGTCTCTTCTTATAAGGACGCCTTTCCTACCTAGACCATGAAGGTTGTCGTAAAATTGCCATAATTCAGGCGTCCGTATTAAAGACCAGGAGACGAAGGATCATGACCCGCTGTGTCCCCAGTGCTTTATGCTGGGTTGGCATGTATTGGTGATTGGTATCAAAAAAGAGGAAAAAAAAATTACATTAGAAAAAAATTTTCTCTAAAACCTAAGCACTGGGAAAAGTGTAAATAGAAAATGGCAGCATTTACTATTTAGTTTTTTTTAAATATATATTCATGCATTCAAGAGCTGGGGTTTAGGCCAGAAGTGTGGGAGGAGGGGGGCAGGGGTAAGAGGATTCACCAGAGGTAGAGTGGGGAGCAGCAGGCAGATTGAAATACACTGCCCACGCAAAGAGAGGGCCTGTCTCACCTGCTGCTCCCCTCAGCGTGTATGTCAGTCAACGACCTGTCCTGTTCCCTGCTCTGTCTCTGATGGAACCTCTCACCCCACCCCCCACATGTCTGGCCTGTACCCCAGCGGGGGTCACAGAGGTGCAACCCTATGGAGAGCAAAACCGGCCACAGAAGAGAATGCTGTTGGCTTTGCTGTGCCTGATGAAGAAAAGAAAGGGGTGGTCGGCGCAGAACCGTGGCTCATCCTCCATGCAGCATTCTACCACCACCATGGCTGAGGCAGCTGCGGCCTCCGTGCCTTCCTCGTTCACCTCCACAAAACTCTTGTGCACAAACTTGGACAGACACAGGTCTGTCTCGGTTGATATCGCCGAAAAGTCAGCCTGGCTCTGCTGAAAGGCGTCCACTACTCCCAGATGCTGAAGCACAGATTCCATGTCGTAATCCTCTTCCAGTTTAAATTTTGGAAGGAAAACTTCAACGTCGGTACACGTCATACGGTGTGGCTTGGTCCAGGTCATGAGTTTCTCGAAAGTGAGATTTTTTTCCACCTGAAAGGTCAGAATCAGTGAGGTCAACAGGCATCCCTTCTCCTCTCGTGGGTGGCTGCTGACGGTCACCCAGGACCAGGGGCACCTGCCATGCCAGGAATCTCTGAGCTCCCTAATTGTACCATTACCTACAGGGGCTTTGTGCCCAGCTTGGGTAACCTCCAGCAACCCGACACACAGAGGTGGTCCAGTGTCTTGTCCTCTCCTTACCCAACTGCTTCTAATGACATTTCTTGTTGTAACACTTACCGAGGCCCAGAAGACTGGATTCTTTGTCTTTACTGCGCTGTTTTGAAGACCTGACACTGCCAGTAGGAAAAATGGCTGTAAAAGGGCTCTCAGGATAGCCCAACCCCGAAGGGCTTTCTGCCCAGATGGGCCACTGTGTGCCTTGTGGAGAGCAACCTCAGATACAGCAGACGTGGGAGCTGTCCACCAACGTAGAATCTGTTCTGCCCTGGGTGACTTCTGGCTCCGCCTTCTAGTGCTGGCTCCTCCCCTCCCCTTTGTTGTGTCAGAGTTTCATTTTCCTGTTCACTGCTTCAGGTTCTAAACTGAAACAATGGTTCTTAGATATTCAATAATATTACATGTATTTATAAGTACTGTATATATTTCTTTATACATCTTAAAATTTTTTTAAAAAGTTTTATTTATTTTGCATGGAAGAACTGGGGTATAGGCCAGAGGTATAGTGGAGTGAAAGGATTTACCAGTGACAGAGTGGGGAGCAGAAGGGGTGGATCTACTGAAATACACTGCTAAGGGGAGCAGCAGATGAGATAGGAAAGGTCTGCTGAACCATATATGGGTTAACTCCCAGGCCAGGGATTGAACTCAGGCAGTTGTGGTGATAGCGCTGAGACTTAACCCCTAGCCACCAGGGAGGCCCTAAATATATACATTTTAAAAAATTATGGAATATACACTCAATGGAATATTATACAGCTATGATAAAAGATGAACAAGAGATATTTGGAGCAAAATGGCTGGACCTCAAGGTGATTATGTTAAGTGAAATAAGTCAAAAAGTGAAAGACAGATAATTGGTTGGTTTCACTCATTGGTGGAATATAAATAACCAAAAAATATACACAGGCAAGGGTCCTCCCTGGTGGTAGAAGGGGTAAAGATGCAACCTATGAAGCTCTTGGCACCCACTACAGCATGAGTTCGATCCCAGCCTGCCAGGGAGCAACCCACATGGCACAGCAGACCTCTCCTGTCTCCCCGCTGCTCCCCTCAGCAGTGTATTTCAGTCAGTCTGCCTGTTCTGTTCCCCTCTCTGTCTGTAATTAATCCTCTCACCCCCACACCTCTGGCCTACACCCAGTTCTTGCATGCATTAATTTTAAAAAAGCATAGTAAAGAGAAAGAATCCAGTCCTCTGGGCATCGACAATTTCTAGGATGAGAAATGCCACAGACTGTTGGATAAGGACAGGAAGGGACACTGGTCACTGGTCACTGTCTCTGCTGCTTGACTGCCCACATCTCTCATGGACAGGTACACACAGGTGGAGGGTATGCTGTGCCCTCCAAGGGAGTACAAAAGGGGGCGTCTGCGTTCATCTCACCGAGTCCAGGTCCATGCCGTCGGGCAGCACAATGAACAAGCTCAGCTCCCGGTCAGCATAGGGCAGCTCCAGCACCTGGGCGCGCACCTCCACGACATAGGTGAGGTTAAAGCTGGACTCCTGAAACATCATCTGCACGGGCCTTTGCTCCTTCTGATGGGAAAAACAGATGAGCGTGGAATGCAAGCTAGGCTGCTGAAAGAGGCTCTAATTCCTCAGTGAGGTCCAGTGGGCTCCAGTGTAGAACGTACCAGGCTCTAGCCCACACCTCCCGATTGCCCCCAGCTGCTCCCCAGCATCAGTACCAGGCATCAGCAAATAAATGGCTTTTTCCAGAAGAAAAAGCCAGAGTTTCCGCATTTAAAATGCCCTGGGTCGGGCGGGCCTCCCTGGTGGTGCAAGGGGTTGAGTACAACACTATGAAGCTATCTGCAGCCTCTGCAGCACGAGTTCAATCCCAGGCCAGGGAGCTAACCACATGGCGCAGCAGACCTCTCCTGTCTTGTCCACTGCTCCCCTCAGCAGTGTGTTTCAGTCCATCTGCCTGTTCTGTCCCGGCTTTGTCTCTGGTGAACCTCTCCCCCCACCCGCCACCTTCTGGCCTGCAACCCCAGCTCTTATATGCATAAATTAAAAAAAATCTTAAAAAAAATAATAAAATAAAACACCCTAGTTGCAAGTATAAAAGAACCACACATATCTTCATGCATTTGAACACAATCGTTCCAATTCTTACACTCTCATCCAAGGAAACTTTTTAAATAAATACAGAAGAGGTATAGCTCAGGAGAAATTAATTGAAGCATTAAATATTACATTTGCTTTTTAAAGGTTGATACAGCCCCTGTATTATTAAAACTTGAAATAGTTTCTGGGCCTCCCTGGTGGCACAGCAGTTGAGCGCTGGGGTGCGAAGCGGCCCGCAGCCTCTGCAGCGCCAGTTCAATCCCTGGCCGCCGGCGAGGGTCCCACATGGCGCGCAGACCTCTCCTGCCGCCCGCTGCTCCCCTCAGCAGTGTACTTCGGTCCTTCTGCCTGCTCTGCTCCCCTCTCTGGCTCTGGTGAATTCTCTCACCCTCCCGCGCTTCTGACTGTACCCAGTGCTTGTATAAATACATAAATGAATCTTTAAAAAAAAAAACAAAACTTTAGTTTCTAAAATCAGTGATAGAAAAAGTTCTCCCCCACCCTCCTTTGCAACTAGAAGGTTAATTTTTTTTCAGTTATTTAAAGTATACCTTATCCAAAAAAGGCTGTTTCACCTGTATGTTTCCTAACTGCATTAAATGGGATTTTTTAGGGGTAGGGAGATCTAGCGGACTATTTGAATGCAAAGTTATACCTCAGCGTTGACACTAAGGAGATTGGCAGTTTTAATACAGAAAAACTATAAATCCTAAATGCATAACAGTGAGTTAATTCACAGCAGTTCAAGTCTATACTTATTTTAATTTTAGAAATACCTGATTAAAGACATACTTTTTTGTATCCTCTCCCGCTACTCCACCCAAAACACACACGTATCTCCTGTACACCTGTATTTGCTTTCTAGCTAAGCAACATGGGCTTAAAGGAAAATCCTCAGTTTTCAGAAATTGGTAGCTGCCATGAAGGTCTGGAAGATTAACAGAGGTTGTAAGAGCAGTCATAAAATGCAAAATATCCTGGATAGCAAATTTTCATTTTTTTTTATTTTTAAATAATAAATTTTATTTTTATATTCCCCCATGCAATTGCAACCCCCCCATTCTTTTTTTATAATAATTTATAATAAATTTTATTTTTATATGCCCATACAATTTCAACCCCCCCATTCTGACCCCAATCCCTCCCCTCCCGCCCCCGCCCCCCTAAAAGTGTCTCTGGTTCATAGATTTTTGTTGATTTTGATTTTCACTTTCTTATAGTTATTCATTTTCCTGGTCCCTTATTTAAGTTTTCTAGATTCCTGCTATGAGTGAGACCATCCGGTATTTTTCTTTTTCTTTTTGGCTTATTTCGCTGAGCATGATCCCTTCCAGCGCCATCCATGTTGCTGCAAATTGCATGTGTTTCTCTTTTTTGAATGCTGAGTGATATTCCATGGTATATATGTACCACATCTTCTTGATCCAGTCATCTATTTTTGGGCATTTGGGCTGTTTCCAAAGCTTAGCTATTGTAAACAGTGCTGCTATAAACACAGGGGTGCAGGTGCTCTTTGGAGTTGATGTTTCTGTGTCCTTTGGGTGAATACCTAGGAGTGGAAGTGCTGGATCATATGGAAGCTCTATGTTTAGTAGGTCCAGAAATCTCCACACAGCTCTCCATAGTGGTTGGACCAGTTTGCACTCCCACCAACAGTGCAGAAGAGTTCCTTTTTCTGGGTTTTAGGCCGGGGGGGGGGGGGGGTTGGGGGGGTTTGAGGGTTGGGAGAGAGGGGAAGTGGATTCACCAGAGACAGAGCAGGGAGCAGAATAAGCAGACTAACTGAAATACACTGCTGAGGGGAGCAGCAGGCAAGACATGAGAGGTCTGTTGCGCCATGTGGGTCACCTCCCTGGCTAGGGATCAAACTTGTGCTGCAGTGGCTACGGACAGCTTCATCATGCTGCATCTTAACCCCTTGTGTCACCAGGGAGGCCCCAAATTTTTATTTTTCCATTCAAGTTTCCAATTACTTTTAAATCTATTGTTTATGCTTTTACAAATAAAGATTTCTCCATTTAATTTCTTTTTTTTATTTAATTAAATTTTCAAGAACTCCCCCTCACCTCATTTATTTTAAAAGGCATTTCCATCGTGTTCTTTTTGTCAAACTCTTGGTTCCACCTTCCTTTGAAGTAAATGGCGTTGACAAGAACCAGCTTCGTCTGGGCACTGATCGAGTTTCTCTGCAACAGGTCTTGAATTTTACCTTCCAAGAAAACCATAGTATATTCCGTTGATTTTTATAAGAGCATGATAAGGCTTATTGGCTGATTCAAGATTATCAGTCAAGAACCAAACACACTTTTTAAGTTTGCGGTGTTTGGATTGTTAAGTACGGAAATCAGAAACAACATATACAAGTGCTACCCATGATTACCAGTAGCTGGAGACTAACCACAAAGGTGATGTTGGGGAGAGGTTCCTAGTCTACTCAAGGAAAACCATTGCACTGGGTCAGAGAACAAGTCAGGCAGGAAAGAGAGAGACAGAAGAGGCTTGTTATTTCACATGGTTAAATGGGGCTGTGACCTAATGCTCCAAGGTAACCTCCAGGGCTGATGTTCCACAGTCACATGTGCACACAGAGGAGGCATGTTTCCAAAGGAAAAAAGCTGACCATGGAGAACATGGGGCATTGAGGAACATCTGGAAGTTTCTGGCAGAGATTTTATTTATTTGGTCCTCTAAACAAAACACCAGACGTTCCTGCAGAAGGCTAAAGGGGCAACTGAAAGATATTCCTTTCCTTTGCATGTCAGGTTGCACCTTTTCATCACTGCATCCTGACGCCTAAGTGGTGACCATTCCAAGAAGAAATGGGAAAATAACTACTAAGTCTTTAAGGAAAGGCAATCTCTTTTATTTTTTGTTTGGAAATCTAATGTTTATTGTATTTAATGTTGTTCGTCACTTATTTCCTTGAGGTAACATTGGTTTACAGTTACAGGGCCACACCTCCTGTATGTGATCACACCACCCCTACCACCAAAGCACCCATAGTCCCCCACCCTAGACCACTGGGCCCCGCCAAGGCTGGGTGTGGAGAGGAGGCCCATCCGGTGAGATCATGAATTCACCCAACGTGGAACTGCTACAGACCCCAGGGAAGAAGATGTCAGTAAGTCATTAAGCTGAAAAGCTGCCCTAGGCACTTGCTTTGACATCTACAGCCACCATCCAGGTCCTGGAAGGGGGAGGACAAACTTAAGTCTCTGTTGTTGGAAGCCTGAGCATCTGATCAGAATTTCAAGAGTCTGTTAAGGTTCATTTATTTATTATTAAAGATTTATTTATTTTGCTTAGAAGAACTGGCCAGAGTTGCAGGGTGGAGGAGAGGATTCAGCAGAGACAGAGTGGGGAGCAGAACACACAGATGTACCAAAATACACTGCTGAGGGGAGCAGTAGGCCAGGTGGGAGAGGTCTGCTGCACCATGTGAGAAGCTCCCTGGCTGGGGATCAAACTTAGTCCTAGCATGAAGGCACTAAAGCTTACCCCCTAGGCCACAGAGAGGTGCTCTGATAAGGTTTAAATATGCCTTGAGGTGGGCCTCCCTGGTGGTGCAAGGGGTTAGGACGCAACCTATGAAGTTACCCACAGCCACTGAAGCATGAGTTCAATTCCCAGCCAGGGAGCTACCCACATGGCCCAGCAGACCTCTCCTGTCTCGCTGCTGCTCCCCTCAGCAGTGTATTTCAGTCGATCTGCCTCTTCTGCTCCCTGCTCTGTCTCTGGTAAATTCTCTCAACCCCCACCCCTGCACCTCTAGCCTGTACCCCTATTCTTGTATGCATAAATAATCTTTAAATAAATAAATACGCCTTGAGGTCCAGCCTGACTATCTAGAGCAGCAGTGAACAGGGGAGCAGGACGGGAGGAGGAGGAGCTCAAGGCAGGTGAGAAGGCAGGGGAGGAGAAAGGAGCAGGACAGGAGGGAAGGGAAGGGGAGCAGCAGATGTGAGGACCTGGAGGATGACGGAGGGGGACGTGGCATTCAGACCTTCAGTCTTTTCTGAGACCCAGTTGTTGATTCTCTCCTGGGACTGCTCGGCAGCTTCGATGAAGGGCAGCTGCTCCAGCCCTGCCAGGTAGAACTGGAGACAGGATTCCCGAAAGGCCTTGGGGCGGGAGGGAGTTCAGTGAGGCTGCATGTCCAGGTAAAATGCCAACAAGGTTCAAGAAATCCTGAATGTCCTGAGTGTATGTCTTATCACACGCTCGCCTCTTAGCCCACGGGCTGTTGCCATGAAGGAGTTTAGAAACAGTAAGCACTTAGCTGGGAATTCCCAGAAATGGAGACAGGAATTTTAGAGTCACATGTAAATCCTTCATGGCATAGTTAAGAATTACGATTACAAATACCAATAACGTTGATTCTAAGTTTCAGTGCCCCAGAGTTTCTCTGGGAATGTATGTTCTGCATGCCTTTATGATCCCACTGCTGTGACTTACGGAGAGGAATTCACAAGACCTTTCTCCAAAGAGCCGGTTGGCTGTTCTCAGCAAGTACTGGGTGCCGGGTCTGTTCACTTCAGTGAGAAGCGACTGGAAGCCCCGGTGAATGTCTTTCTCTGTGTTGAAACAAAGCGCCTGTTGAGAAAATAATGAAAGTGGGGAATAATGCTCTTCAGGGCAGATTTTTACATCAAATGCTCCACAGCATCTTCTTTTTCTCTTTTTCTTTTTTTAAAGATTTATGTATGTATGTATGTAAGAGCTGGGGTACAGGCCAGAGGTGCGGGGGTGGGAGGAGGATTCACCAGAGACAGACTAGGGGACAGAACAGGTGAACTGACTGAAACACACTGCTGAGGGGAGCAGCAGGTGAGACAGGAGAGGTCTGCTGCACCAGAGCTCTGTAGCGCCCTGTCCAGGGATTGAACTCAGCCCAAACTCATGCCATAGAGGTGATAGTGCTGAGACTTAACAGGGAGGCCCTGTTCACTGTTCTCACATGTTTACTGGAGGTTTGTTAAACTAAGCTCCCCAGTACCCATGCAGTCTGTTCAAGAAAATACAAGCTTTTGGGTCCACTTGTGTGTGATTCTGCTTATCCCCTTAATTGAGTGAACAAAATATAAAATTTGATGAGGATCTGCCTCCATCTCTGGTCCAGCAGACAAAAGAGCAAAATCATCTGTACAGAACTAAGTGAGAACAGGTTCCACCTGTATTGGTACCAGGATTTACTGCCTGAAGCTAGAGTCAGTCTTTTCAAGCTCACTGCTTCCCGGGGCTGGAATCCTCACTTTAATTACCTAATAAACTCTGTAACTATCATCGAGATTTTATTTCCAGCTAACAGGAACCAGGAAGACCTGTTGGTTTATCAATAACTTGAAATAGATATGGACCTGCTCTTCCTCACCAATGAATAATTATACTCACAAAGTCATTTGTTCCTCAACACAAGAGACCCTAGCTCTTTTGATTTTATATAAGTTCTGTGTCATTTTCTAACAAAGCTCATGCAATAATGTTAGAAGGAAAGGATGTCCTGAGAAAACTCCATACAGGCTTTGTGGACTCAACCCCCACTCCAGACCACAGCCATCAACACACTGGGAACTACAAATCCCATGATCACCAAAGGGAGGGTTGCGAGGACCTGAAGGTGGAGTTAAGCAGCCATGTTTTTTGTTTAGGTATATAGCCAGCCTTGTGGCCCGGGTCGCCCTCTTGACCCCACAGACCTGGGCTTTTAGCCAGTTCTCAGCAGATCATTCGGATTCCAGGTCAGAGGAAAGAGTAGGACTCATTTAGGAATTTATCTCCCTCTTTTTCTCCCTGAGTTACTCATTTCTTCATTTCCCGTTCTCATGTGAATAAACCTTTTATTAACCTTTTCTGTGTGCATGCAATTTAGGATTAATAAGTCCCTTTTAAGAGCACTGGTGAGGACCCACAGTCATGCAACCGGTTTCATATTGGGGCTGCTCTGTAACACTAGGACCAAATTTTGGTAGTTCTCAGTCAGGTTATACATTGCAGAGACTTCACCCAAAATCCTCCCACCTGAGCCGCTGCACAGTGTCAGGGTGTTAGGGGGAAGTGAGGACCCACAGTCAGGCACCCCGTTTTGTATCGGGGTTGCTCTACAACAAGGGAAGAGGAGCAGAAAGAAATCAGGAGTGAAAGCTTCTGGCTCTGGTGTCCATGACACAATCTCAGTTCTGCCTATGAAGAACAGAAAGTGGAAGAACTGAAAGTGGGGAAGTGGATCTCCTCCCCATCCTTCCTGAGCAAAGGGCAGATTCTTTCAAGAGAAGGTCAATCAGAGGGCTTGGCCTCAGGCTTACAAGAATTTTTTAAATTCCCTTTACTCTAAAAGAAAGGAAGTTGAGGGTATTACCCAGAATTGGGGTTTTTATCAGAAATAAGCTTTCTGTTGGAGAAGCCCTCTGTACAACAGGCGTCATCCTGTCTTTATGTTGGGAGCCAGATTGTTGTAGAGCAACCCCGATACAAAACGGGGTGCCTGACTGTGGGTCCTCACCCGCGTGCTTAAAAGGACTTATCAATGCTCTACTGCAGGCACACGTGAAAGGTTAATAAAGGTTTATTTACAAGGGAAGGGGAAATGAGGAAATGTACAGCTCAGGGAGAAAAGTGGGAGACAAAGTTTTAAATGCGTCCTACCCGATCCGCCAATCTGGAATCCCAAATGGCACTCTGAGAGCTGGCCGCAATCCAGGAGCCGTGAAGCCAGGAGGCGAGGGACAGTGGCAGCCCAACCTGGCTGCTTAACTCCACCCTCAGGTCCCAGCCACCCTCCCTTTGGTGGTGATGGGATTTGTCTTTCCCAATGTCTTGATGGCTTTAGTCTGGACTGGGAGTGGAGTCCACAAAGCCTGCTTGGGATTAGCTCAGGACATCATTTCTCCCTAACAATTTGACATGAAAAGCCCCACGTCAGGCGCCATATGTTGTCGTTTTTGGAGTCTGCGGGTTTGGAGTGTGGGGTCCTTGAGTTCACTCTGGGAAAGGTGTCACCAGAGCTCCCCTTTTAGCAGCAACAGCAAGTTTCCCAGGCAAGTTTCTCCACGAGACAGAGATATTACTTATATTTAAAGGGCAGGTTTATTAGGGCACAGGACTAGGAGCAAAAGACACTTGCATAGACACAAGCGGGCAGGAAGAGCTACCCCGAAAGGGACAGGTTTGCTGAGAGGTCTGCATGGTTGCAGGCGGGCAGCCTTGAGGAGAGCTGCCTCCGCTAAGGGAGATGAGTGGAAAGTCCTGGTCTGGTGCAGGTCACAGGCAGGCTGAGAGGCTGCAGCCCTGCAGAGGGAGAGGGTTGGTGAAAAGAAGCACCTGCATAGTCACAGGTGGACAGAGGGAGTGCTGCCCAGAGCCAGGGCAGAGACTGCACTGATACAGTCTTCTTCTGTTTGGGAGGGGCCACTCCTTGTGAGCCTGTGCTTAGTTGCTGATTGTGGATAACTATGCAGAATCTGAAAGGAACAGGATAGTCCACAATGGACTCAATCTCCATATCTTTACCCTTGGGGTCTGTTGGGCTCCCTCTCCATATCTTTACCCTTGGGCCTGTGCTCTAGACACTCCCTATAGCTGTCTGATACCTGCTGGAGTCTTGTGTTTCCTCCTCTAGGTATCAGCAGCCTACAGATTTGGTTTCCATAGCTGGGTCCATGGTTATGCTAATCCCTTGTACCCCCACCTCCTTGTGTGACCCAGGTTTCCGGTCTTGTGGCGCCTCCTTTTCAATTTTTTTTCTATTCCTGTCCTCCAACACTTATATGAGTCCCTGTCTTCTCACCTTGAAGGCCCAGGCCTCTACCCATTCTTTAGTTCAAGATCAAATGCCCTCATTTTGCCCCATGGACTTTAGAATCTACATCCAGTTAGAGTCCCCCTATGTATGTAATTATATGTGTTCTTTTCTCCTACCAGTTGGTCTGATAATAATTTGGTAGCTTTATCTAGCCCAAGAAGAACCCAGAGGGGAAGGGTAACTTTCCCTTCTGCTCCCACACTGACATTTATGAGATTCCCCATGACGTTTTCAATTATGCACCAGACCATGGTCAACTGATGAAAAATATATGAGACTTGAATAGGACCCGGAGATAAATTTGGGATCTTTACTCATTAATCCCAACTAGAACTACTCAAGTAAATTGTGCAGGAGAGGGAGTTCACCAGTCCTTGCAGAGCACAGAGTGAAAAGACAGAGAACAGAGAAGGGTCCAAGTGTTTCAGGGCAGCCCCAGTATAAAATGGGTTGCCTGGCTGTGGGTCCTCATCCGCGCGCTTGAAAGGGACTTATTAATACTCCACTGCAGACACACACAAAAGGGTAATAAAAGGTTTATTTACAAGGCAAGGTGAAATGAAAAAATGTACAACTCAGGGAGAAAAATGGGAGATAAAGTCTTAAATGCGTCCTACCCGTTCCACTGACCTAGAAACCCAAATGACTACTCTGAGAGCTGGCCAAGAGCCACAAGCCTTGAAGCCAAGAGGAGTGGGAGAGAGAGAGAGAGGGAGGGAGAGAGAGAGAGAGAGAGAGAGAGAGAGAGAGAGCCCAAGGCCCATGTGTGTGGTTTTTATTGATTTTTTAAAGATTTATTTATTTATTTATTTATTTATATAAGCACTGGGTACAGTCAGAGGCACGGGAGGGTGAGAGAATTCACCAGAGCCACAGTGGGGAACAGAACAGACAGACTGGGGACACACTGCTGAGGGGAGCAGCAGGCGAGGCAGGAGAGGTCTGCATGCAATGTGGGACCCTCACCAGTGGTCAGGGATCGAACTGGCGCTTCAGAGGCTGTGGGCAGCTTTGCAGCCCAGCACTCAACCGCTGCACCACCGTTTAGGCCCCGTGTCTGGTTTTATACCAAACCTGGCTACTTAACTCCACCCTCAGTTCCCAGCAACCTTTCTTTTGCTGGTGATGGGATTTGTCTTCCCAATGTCTTGGAAACTGACCCTTTCAGAGGACCCGCTTATGTCTGTGCAAGTGTCCTTTACTTCCCTTTTGGTTTTTTTTTGTTGTGGTTGTTGTTAAAGAGTTTTTTATTTATGCATACAAGAGCTGGGGTGCAGGGTAGAAGTGCAGGCTAGTGAGGGGATTCACAAGAGACAGAGTGGGGAGCAAAACAGGCAGAGATTAATCCCCGCTGGCCAGGGAGCTACCCACATGGTGCAGCAGACCTCTCTTGACTCGCCTGCTGCTCTCCTCAGCAGTGTATTTCATCAGTCTGCCTGTTCTGTTCCCCGCTCTGTCTCTGGTGAATCCTCTCGCCGCGCCTCACTACCCAGACACACCTCTGGCCTGTACCATAAATAATAAACCTTTAAACATAAATAAATAAAAACAACATAGTGTAGTGCTCAAATACATATGAAAACAAAAACATCTAGACCAGCAGAGGAAAAATGGAAGTATATTTTTATAGAGTTCCTATACTCTAAGTAGAGTGATAAAATATCGTTTGAAAGAAAGGGACAAGTTAAAAATGTACACTATACACCCAACCACTACTGTAACAAAAGAGAGATAAGCCTGCAAAGTAGATAAAAAGAAACAACAAAAAGTGCTCAAGAGTAACAAGGGAAGAAGTAAAGATATTTAACATAAAAAATAGAAAACAAACAGTAGGATGATAGACTTCAACATAATCACACTTATAGTTATTGTCATGGGGAGAAAATGAGGGTGAAGCCCATTTCAGAGATTGAAGACTTCACCAGAGACAGAGTAGAAAACAGAACAGGTGGATTTACTGAAATATCCTATTAAGGGGGCGGGGGTCCTCCCAGGTGGTGCAGGAGTTAAGTCTCAGCACTATGACTATCTGCAGCCACTGCAGCATGTGTTTGATCCCCAACCAGGGAGGTGATTCATGTGGTACCAGAGACCTCTCCTGTCTCTCCTGCTGTTTCCCTCAGCAGTGTATTTCAGTAGATCCCACTGTTCTGCACCCACTCTGTCTCTGGTGAATCCTCTCACCCACCACATGCAAACACCTCTGGACTGCACCCCAGCTCTTGTATGCATAAATAAATAAAATAAATCTTTCAAAAAAAAATGCCCCAGACCCTCACCCATGGTTTCAATCTTATCAACAAGGTGTTCCACTGATCAGTCTCCGGGATGCAAAATCATACCTCAGTCAACAGCCCCCGGGCGTCCCCATTTTACCTCTGATGTGTACCCATTGTCCCTGGGCCATCAAGGGGGCTGCTCTTGTTTAATTTGAAGGGAGCCTTGTAGGGTCTGGTATTTTACATTCTGCTCGGTCATATAACTGATTGACTGGGCCATTCTGCCTTGTATTGGAGGAGAGACCACATGCAACCAGAATGGCAGCCAAGCAGGCCGTTCAAATAGCAGACCAGGGCCTCCCGTGGAGGCACAGTGGTTGAGCACTGGGCTGCGAAGCTGCCCGCAGCCTCTGCAGTGCCTGTTAGATCCCTGGCCACTGGCGAGGGTCCCACATCGCGCGCAGACCTCTCCTGCCGCCCGCTGCTCCCCTCAGCAGTGTACTTCGGTCCTTCTGCCTATTCTGCTCCCTGCTCTGGCTCTGGTGAATTCTCTCACCCTCCCGTGCTTCTGACTGTACCAGTGCTTGTATAAATAAATAAATAAATCTTAAAAAAAAAAAACTAATAGCAGACCCACTAATCTCCCCATCCAGGGGTGCCAAGCAACCATCCTGAAGGGCCCTCATTGTCCACTAGACTGGATGACACCCCCATCCCCTGGGTGTGATGTGTTTGGTGCTCTCAGCTCATGCAGTGAACCATGAAAGTTGGGGCATTGGCTATGTACCCCAAATTCCATCCTTCCTAGCTTTGGGTATCCCCATGAGTCCCCCTTCTGCCAGGGGGGCCCCAGTGTAATCAAATGTGATGCTTCTCATTCCCCGGGTGATTATCCCAGCTGCTGGTTGCTCAAGACACCAGGGCATGCTGATACCACATTACCCAAGTCAGTGTGTCTGGCTCCGTGGGGATGAGCCATCCCACCTGGGGGCGTTCTTCTGTGCACAAACCTGCTTTAGCTCCTAGAGGCTCAAATCCAGGGCTCCCCATTGACTAGGACACCTGCTTCCTGATACCAGGAGAGGACAGGAGCCAGGGACAGCATTTGGTTTTGGACAGTAGTTTTATTGGTGATGCTATATCTGTATTAAAAGTCAGATGATTAAACTCTATTTGACCATATATTTCTACAGCGTCTAAGGGGAACACAGTCTGCCTAAGAACAGGATGCTGCCAGAGGGGTTGTGACAGATCATGAAGATGAATGGATGGTTGGCAATGAAATCTTCATCTGGCTTTGCCAGTAACCTTGTGACTATGACAGCTGTGGCAGCTGCTGACTCTGTGCCCTCCTCACTCACCTCCTCAAAGACTTGTGGATAATTTTTTATTCGAAAAATTCCCTGGCTGCTGTCATGCCAGACAGGTCAGCACCATTCATTGAACAAACTTTCTTTGCTCTATTGCATATTCTTTGCTCCATTGTCAAAGATTAGTTGACCGTAAATCTGTGGGTTTATTTCTTGGTTTTCTATTTGGTTCCATTGGTTTGTGTGTCTGTTCTTGTTCCAATACCTTGCAGTTTTGATGATTATGGCTTTGTAGTATAGTTTGATGTTTGGGAGTGTGATGCCTCCATTCCCTTCTTTTTTTTTTTTCAGGAGTTCTTTGGCTGTTCGGTGTTTTTGGTGCTTACATATTGTGTCACCTCTTAAAAGGCAAGCTAGCCAGACCTATATAGAGAATCCACACTCTGTATATATACCAAACTCTCTCTCCCTAAGGAAATTTAGTACCTCTTTCAAAGTGGAAAGAAAAGTCCCGCCAGAACAGCAAGAAACAGAGTCAGCTCCAAACAGCACCCTTGATGACACTTAGTGAAGATGTCCTTGCTACCTTTCAGGTACCAAATGGAGTTCAGACCCCAAACTCCCCACAAGGCTGAGTGGACTCACCAAACACCTTGATGATTCACAAATGTGTGAATGAAATATTTCTTGACCATTGTCCTAAATTCTAGGCTTACCCAATTTTTACCCCCTGTATGTTAACATAGAATGTCTAAGCTTGACTGTTAATGTAACTGGTGGGGAGATGATGTTGACTTGCGTCATCTGGTCTGAACTGCCAGGGTTTGCATTTCACAGAACTGCATAGGACTTGAGGTGTGAAGTAATTCTGCATCCATCAAAACTTCCTCCCTGCTCTCATGCAAGTTTCAGTTTGAAAAGGGAAGGAGAAGACCCTTTATAAATGCAAAAGGGCAAAGAAAACCACAGTAATGTGTTGTACAAATGCTCTCCACAGGTTAAAAAAAAAAAGTTTATACCTGAGACTGTAGCTGCCTGTGAGTTTGTGGGAAGAAAGAACCAACATGTGTGGGAAGCGTGTCATGGTTATGTGGAAGTCCCTGGAGGAAATCTGTTCCTTGTCCAGTATGTCTCACAACACTAGATACCCATGTCCAGGCTTCCCTAGGAGGCTAAAATGACAAAGTCAGGAGCTGCCTGGAAAACTTGTTGAATGTTGATCTGCATGAATAACAGTCACAGTGTTCTGCGTTTTTTAAAGATTTATTTATCTATGCATACAAGAGCTGGGGTGCAGGCCAGAGGTGTGGGGGGTGAGAGGATTCACCAGAGACAGAGTGGGGAGCAGAACAGGCAAACTAACTGAAACATACTGCTGAGGGGAGCAGTGGGCAAGACAGGAAGTCGTTGCACCATGTGGGTAGCTCCCTGGCAGGGGATCAACTCATTATGCGGTATCTGCAGATTTCTTCATAGGTTGCATCTTAACCTCTTGCAGCAGGGAGCCCTGTTCTGCAGTTTTATTTCACCCTGACATGAGTGTTTGTGCTCCAATGACGTAGGAATCTGGGTCCGAGGCCATTCTATTTTGTAGGACAGTTTTGCTCATTTCAGTATTGGTGACAGCAGCCCCCACTGCAGAGCTGGAAGGCAAAGACGGCTCTCCTGCCCCTGGCTGGTGGAGGGAGCTACTAGAAAGGCAGTGACCATTTTCTGTCTAGCCCCAGAAGCTGTTTGCGGCAATGCAAGCAGCAGCATGTGGGGGCATTTCACTGCCCGCCAGTAGTGACCACACTGGCACTGAGGCTGCAGGCAGAGGTCAGAAGGGGTGGTGGGCGACCCTGGTTCAGGGCCACAGGGAGGAGCATGGGGCCCCATGGGGCCAGCTGCAGCCCTGAGACACCTCCAGCTACAGGCAATGAAAGTGCCCAAGCCCCAAATTGCTACAAAAGTCTCACTCTTTTGAAGTTCTTAGGTCCTCTCCTGCCCCCTCCTCTCCCTGACACATTCCTGGCCCCTTCACAGTAAAGCTGGGGCTCAGCTGCCCTGGCCCAGAGAGAGGGGCTTCTTTGAAAGGATGGCTGGAGCCAAGTCTGCATCTCATGTGTTACAGGATATACCTGGATCCCTGTGGATGCAGAGACATGGACTAGAGGTCCGGCAATTGTGCCCTTAAACTTATTGGAATGAGATCTAGAATAGGTTCTGAGCGGGGCTCTTATTACCAAAACTCACCAGGAAAGTTAGAATGTGGAGGTTTTAGCACCTTAGGGGCCTGGAGCTCTTCCTCTGTGATTCCCCCTGCCCGTGGCGCAGACAGATCTGTGTTTGCATGTGAATTTATCCAATTTCCCTCTTATGGAATGTGCTTTTGGGGTCAGACCTAAGAACTCTTCACCTAGTGCTGGTCATGACCATGTTCCCTTGCGTTACTCCAAGAGTTTAGGGTTCTACATCCTTCACATAAAGCCACCATCCACTTGCAGTTTCCCTTTGTGTGAGAGGCGAGGGGGTCAGTCCCAGTCCCCAGGGTGGGGCTGGGGTGGAGCTGCAAGAGCTGGCAGGGCCCTCACTGGGGATATGCAGCTGTACCCGAAATAACAGAATGAAGTGAGAATGAAGACTATAAATGAGGTCATTGGGGGCTCTCTCACTGGTGTGGACTGCAGACATGAAGTTCTATCTATTAACTAAATCATAGTATCTCAGGTTTCCCTGCACAGATGACTTCTTTGTCAAGAATCTACACATGTGGGGTATTTGTTTGAACTTGATGCTTTCAGAAACAACCTCTGTAATTTTTCAATATAAAAGGAGTAATATCAATACCGTGCCACGTAAATGGGTGTGTAGACCCTACAGGGTTGCACTTACAAAGGAAATTAAACATTTGGTTTTGGATAATAGTTTAATTAGTTACATTATTATCTGCATTATCAGTCAGATATAAAACTCTAAGAATGACCTTATATTTCTGCAGCCTCTAGGGGAACACAATCTGCCTGAGAACAGAATGCTGCCAGAGGAGTTGTGATGAATCATGAAGATGAACAGAAGGTCGGCAGCAAAATCTTCCTCTGGCCCCCGACTGCAGGTCTTGGAAACAAGTGCTATGGCCTCTGTCCCCTCCTCACTCACCTCCACAAAGGACTTGTGGATAATTTTTATACAAAAATATCTCTGGTTTCTGTCATGCCAGACAGATCAGCCTTTCTCCTGCTAAAGAGATCTTCCAACCCATGTGAGACAGGTGAGATTGTAGGTCTCTTCCAGCTTGAATTTGGGCAAGTGGACATGGACATCCCTATGACCCGTATTCTCAGGTGTTGTCCACTCACACAGGTTTTCCAGAGTCAACTGCTGCTCGATCTGGGATTAGAATGTGCAAAGAGAAAACAATTTTATATAGGCAAAATACCAAAGCATTCTTTAAATAACAGACTCAGACCCTCATTGCTAATTTGTTTAGTTCATGTTGTGTGCCAGTGCTTTCCAGCATTTGCGATAATGAGAGAGTGCTGTATTCCAAGTTATCAAGAGCCTAAGTAAGAGAGTTCATACATCACATCCATCCACCACCCACCCACCAGTCTCTCCATCCACTCACCTGTGCACTGATACACGGGCACACCATCCATACATGCACCCAGCCTTACAAACACATTCACAACTACCCCTTCTCTGCCTACTCGTCCATGACTCAATAACACCCTGCCATGCTGGATCACTCTGATGGCCCTGATGGCTATAATTACCACGAATGTGATATTGCATATTAGCTAATAGGTCAAGTGGTACAAGGGAAAAATATATAAATGTTTTCTTCTACTACTTCTATAAAATTTATTCTGAACCCCACTAATTATTGTGGTGATCTGTGAACCACACAGAACTGAAATCATCTCTAACATGTTCAGCTCAGAGGTAAAAATAGAAAAGATCCTAATTCCTCATCTAAAATGGGGTTCATGGAGGACGTCATCAACATGGTGGCAAGGAAACGCACGAGTAAGACCTCCCATAATAAAAAAGTTAATAGAGAGGAAAAGCGGCAGGTCCCTGAGAGAACTGGGACACGGAAGATGAACGGGCGACTCTGGCAAACTTCCCAAAGAAGAAAGTTGCCATAAAGAGGACTAGAAGAGAGGAAAGCTCAGAACCCTGCTACCCTCCCCCACCCACAAAGTCGGCACTCTCCGACCAACAGAAAGGAGGAAAAAAAAAAAACTAAAACTAAAACAACCAACAAGAACAAACTACACATCAAGAGGAACTACGCATCAAGAGAAACTGTGAGTGGAAAGGAACTATTTCGGCCACCGCACCCTGTGAACTGGAACTTTGGAGAACCTTTCAGGATTCGCCAGGGAGGTGAGCAAACAGCTCTGGGCACATTGGAGAAAAATAAAGACTCCCAGGAGACCTACAAACAGCCCAAGGCTAGCCAGTAAGCTTGTGCGGAAAAGCAGCATGCCTGAAAAGCATATGTGGATCACGGCTGCCCAGGTCCCCACACCTGCGACCTAGGCCTACGGGGAGACGTGCAGGGGCCCTCATTGAGGTGAATGTCCCTCACTGAGTAATCAGAAACCAGGCGCCCGGACACGGAGCGGGGTGCAAAAGGCGCCATTTCTGCAGACACTGAACTGGGCTACAGTCCGCGTCCTAAACCTGAGGGCTTTGGGAACTGAGACCCGGAGCATGAAAATCGGGGCGTGGGATCCCCACAACAGTGGGGTACAAGGCAGACACAGCACCCCCACGCTCTTGAGGCTCTCCACGCCACTCACACTCTGTTCCCCTGGACCCACAGGATTAAAAACAGTTCCTGAAGGACACTAGGAAAGATCTCTGGCACCACCTAGCAACAAGAAAAAAATCACCAGCACCCTATAGTTGGAAACTAAAACATCCTCAGGCGCTGAGAGAGGGTGAGCCATGCAAACAGGGGTGGGGGTTTGGGGGGGTGTAAGGAGGGAAATAAGGTGTGGAGCAAGACCACATCCTGGAACTGAGAGCTAGGCACAGGATCTGGGGTGTGGGACATGCCATAGCAGTGGGCACTGCACAGGGTGACAGCCAGTGTTTTGGATCTGATAGCCCTGGAACTGAGACCTAGAGTACAGACTTCAGGGTGTGGGATCCATACAGTTGCGGGCACAACACTTGGTGAACACAGGGCAGACACAGCATAAGAGCTTGAATCAGAGCCCCTGGCTTGAATAAGAGCCCCTGTGTTGACGTGCTCCCCTGCAACCCCCTTCCACTCCTCAGAGAACCACTGGGAAAAAGCACAGGTCAGCAAATACGGGTCTCTGGCACCACCTCCTGACCAGAACTAAATCACCAACTAGCTGATTCCCTGTTGGAACTGAGTAAATACAGAGGGAGGGAACTGTAAGGGACAGAGCCCAGCAACACAGCATCAACACCCTGATAGAGTTTTGGCCTAACAGTGCTGGTTTCAGTCTGGTAAACAGTTTCCACCGCCCCTAAAGGAGCACTCCGAAGAGATGCTCACCAATACCAGTGGCACAGCGTCCCAATGCATAGAACTAATTAGAACGCAAACAACAGGGAGAAGAAAAAATATAAATAACCAAGCAAGCCAGCAGGAGGACACACCACAAAAAGAAACACAGTCACCAGAGCTCAACGATGACATGGAAGAACTTCTCAGTCTATCAGAGAGAGAATTAATAATCATCCTGATTAAAAAGCAGAAAGAAAATGAAAAGGAAAAAAATGAGTTGAGACAAATAATCACTGAACAGAAGAATGAAATTGAGATCCTAAGAAAGGAAAGAAAAGAAATGTAGGAGATAAAAAGATTACTAGAAGAGATAAAGAACTCTGGGAAAAGCTTGAAAACAGGATCGATGAAATGGAAGAACGGATCAGTGCTATTGAAGATACAGAAATAAAAAGAGCCAAAAGAGAAAAGGAGAGAGAAGTGTAAATGAAGCAGTATGAGGTGACTCTTAGACAATTATTAGACTCCATGAAGAGAGGAAATGTAAGAGTTACAGGCATTCCAGTAGGTGAGGAGAGAGACAAAGGAACTGAGAAATTATTCAAGGAGATAATTGAAGAAAACTTCCCAAGCACAAAAAAAGGAGAAGAATATAGACATACAGGAAGTGAGAAGAACTCCCAATTACCATAATGAAAAGAAAACTACAGCAAGACACCTATTAGTAAAGCTTGCAAGTGTCCAAGACAAGGAAAAAATAATGAAACTGACAAGGGGGAAGAAACAGATAACTTATAAGGGAAAACCAATCAGGTTAACTTCTGACTTCTCTGAAGAAACATTACGGGCAAGAAGAGAATGGAGTAACATATTCAGCAGACTTCAAGACAGCAAATGCCAACCAAGAATACTTTACCCTGCAAAGCTCTCCTTCCTCTACGAAGAAAAAATATGGACCTTCTCAGACAAACAGTAACTCCAGAAATTCATTACAACTAAACCCCCACTCCAAAAAATTCTACAGGTGGTCCTAAAGCTAAAACCAACAGAGGAATGAACAAGAAGAACAGAATAAAGTGAGGAATAAAATCACAAAAAAAGACAAACAAAATGGCAAACACAGATGCCAACATATCCATATTAACTCTAAATGTAAATGGATTAAATTCATCAGTAAAAAGACACAGAGTAGCACGCTGGATTAAAAAACAAAATCCAAACTTCTGCTGTCTCCAGGAAACACATTTAACCACAAAAGATAAACACAGATTGAAAGTAAAAGGTTGGAAAACAATCCTACAAGCAAATGGACCAAAAAGGAAGGCAGGAACTGCCATACTTATATCAGATGAAATAGACTTCAAATTAAAAAAAATAAAAAGAGACATAGATGGACACTCCATTATGATAAAGGGGACAATACATCAGGAAGATATAGCACTCATCAACAAATACTCACCAAATGGAGGGGCACCAAAATATATTAGATAATTATTATCAGTTCTGAAAACAGATATTAAAGAAAATACATATATAGTGGGAGACTTCAACACCCCACTCTCACCAATGGACAGATCAACAAGACAAAAATAAACAAAGACACTAGAGCCCTAAATAAAGACATAAAACTCATGGACTTAACACACATCTATAGAACACTGCACCAAAAAAAAATCTGAGTACACATTTTTCTCAAGTGCACATGGATCATTCTCCAGAATTGATCACATATTGGGCCACAAGACAAACATCAACAGATACATGAAAATCAAAATCATTCCAACTATCTTCTCTGATCATAAAGACATCAAGCTAGAAACAAATCATGAAAAGAAAACAAGGAACCTTCCCACTTCATGGAGATTGAAATCCACACTACTGGAAGACCACTGGGCTAATGAGGAGATCAAAGAAGAAATTAAAAAATACTTTGAGTTGAATGACAAGGAGGACACCACTTTCCAGAATGCATGGGATGCAGCTAAAGCAGTAATAAGAGGAAAATATATAGCAATTCAGGCTCACATCAACAAACAAGAAAGAACTCAAAGAAACAACCTAAATCTCGCATCTCAAAGAACTAGAAAAAGAACAACTAAAAACCCTAAAACCAGTAGAAGAAAGGAAATTATAAAAATCAAGGCAGAAAAAAATGAATTAGAAATTAAAAAAAAATCCAAAAGATCAATGAAACCAAAAGTTGATTCTTGAAAAAGTAAACAAAATAGACAAACCTCTAGTAAGGCTCACAAAGAAAAAATGGGAGAAAACACGTATAAATAGGATTATAAATGAAAGAGGAGAAATCACAACAAACTCAGTAGAAATCAAAAGAATAATTAGAGATTACTATGAACACTTAATACACAAACAAATTCAACAACCTAGAAGAGATGGACAAATTCCTAGAACGATACAATCATCCAAAGCTGGACAAAGAAGAAATAGAACAACTAAACAGACCAATTACAAGCAGCAAAATGGAAGCAATAATCAAGTCACTCCCCAAAAACAAAAGCCCAGGCCCAGATGGCTTCACAAATGAATTCTACCAAACATTCAGCAGTGAATTAGTGCCTATCCTACACAAACTCTTTCAAAAAATTGAAAAGGAAGGAATGCTACCAAATACGTTCTATGAAGCTAATACCAAAACCCAACAAAAACAGCACAAAAAAATAAAATTACAGGCCAATCTCCCTAATGAACACTGATGCAAAAATCCTCAAAAAAAAAATCCTTGCCAACAGAATCCAACAATGCATCCACAGGATAATTCACCACGACCAAGTAGGATTTATTCCAGGGACACAAGGATGGTTCAACATCCAAAAATCAATCAATGTAATCCAACACATCAACAAAAAGAAATACAAAAACCATATGATAATATCTATAGATGCTGAGAAAGCATTTGACAAAGTACAACACCCATTTATGATAAATGCCCTTGAAATTCTCTGGATACAAAGAACATATCTCAACATCATAAAGGCCATCTATGACAAGCCCACAGCCAATATCATTCTCAATGATGAAAAGCTGGAAGTATTCCCATTAAGATCTGGAACAAGACAAGGATGTCCACTCTCACCACTGCTTTTCAATATAATACTGGAAGTCATAGCCAGAGCAAATAAGACAACAGAAAGACATACAAGGAATCCAAATAGGCAAGGAAGAAGTCAAACTATCACTATTTGCAGACGATATGCTAATATACATAGAGAACCCCAAAAACTCCACAATCAATCTAAACTAATCAATCAGTTTAGTAAAGTGGCAGGATACAAAACCAATGCACAAAAATCAGTAGCTTTGCTATACACAAACAATAAATCTGAAGAAGAAGAAATCAAGAAAACCATTCCTTTTATTATTAAAACCAAAAAAAAATCAAATACTTGAGAATAAACCTAACAAAAGAGGTAAAGGACCTATACAAAGAAAACGATAAAACACTTTTAAAAGAAATAGAAGAAGACACAAAGAAATGGAAAGACATCCCCTGCTCATGGATCGGAAGAATTAACATTATCAAAATGGTCATCCTACCAAAAGCAATATACAGATTCAATGCTAGTCCCATTAAAATTTCAATGTCATTCTTCAAAGAAATAGAAAAATTATTGATGAAATTCGTATGGAGCCACCAAAAACCCCAAATAGCCAAAACCTTCCTGAAAAAAAAGAGAAGGGAATGGAGCCATCACTCTCCCAGATTTCAAACTACACTACAAACCATAATAATCAAAACTGCATGGTATTGGAACCAGAACAGACACGTGGACCAATGGAAAAGAATAGAAAACCCACAAATAAACCCACAGATCTATGGTCAACTAATCTTTGACAAAGGAGCAAAGAATATGCACTGGAGCAAAGAAAGCTTGTTCAATAAATGGTGCTGGGAATACTGGGTCGCTACATGTAAAAGAATGAAGCTTGACCACTACCTCACACCATGCACAAAACCAACTCAAAATGGATTAAAGAACTAGACATAAGACCTGAAACCATAAAATATATAGAAGAAAATATAGGCAAAACACTACATGACATGCACCTCAAAGACATCTTTACAGACACATCACCCAAAGCAGTGATAGTGAAGGCAAAGATAAACAGCTGGGACTACATCAAATTAAAGAGCTTCTGCACAGCAAAAGAGACAGTAACCAAAACAAAGATAAACCCCACTGACTGGGAGAAAATTTTTGCACACAACACTATCAATAAAGGACTGATCACAAAAATCTACAAAGAGCGGATGAAACTCTACAAAAACAAAGAAAATAATCCAGTCAAAAAATGGGTAGAAGAGCTAAAAAGAAACTTTTCCAAAGAGGAAATGCAAATGGCCACCAGGCATATGAAAAAATGTTCAATGTCACTTGAAATCAGGGAAATGCAAATCAAAACTACCATGAGGTACCATCTTACACCAGTGAGAATGGCACATATTAAAAAAACTAGCAACAACAAATGTTGGCGAGGATGTGTAAAAGAAGGAACTCTCCTGCACTTCTGGTGGGAGTGCAAACTGGTCCAACCACTATGGAGAGCTGTGTGGAGATTCTTCAACCTACTAAAGATAGAGCTTCCATGTGATCCAGCAATTCCACTCCTAGGTATTTACCCAAAGGACACAGAAACATTAATTCCAAAGAGCACCTGCACCCCTATGTTTATAGCAGCACTATTTACAATAGCTAAGTTTTGGAAACAACCCAAATGCCCAAAAATAGATGACTGGATCAAGAAGATGTGGTACATATACACCATGAAATATTACTCAGCATTCAAAAAAGATAAACACATGCAATTTGCAGCAGCACGAATGGAGCTGGAAGGGATCATGCTCAGCGAAATAAGGCAGAAAGAAAAAGAAAAGTACTGGATGGTCTCATCATAGCAGGAATTTAGAAAACCTAAATAAGGGACCAGGAAAAAGAATAACTATAGGAAAGAAAAAAATCAAAATCAACACACAACTATGAACCAGAGACACACTTTGCTGGGGGGGAAGGAGGGATTGGGGTCAAAATCAGGGGGTTGCAATTGTATGGGGAATATAAAAATAAAAAATAAAAATAGTCTCCGCTCTTGAGATTAAGGAATGTTTGTTTCCCCCATTTGTTAAATACACCCCATTGTTGTTGTTCCCTGAGCCTGAGTCGTCGTGCGATTGTGTGTGGGGGTGAGGAGCCCACACACACGGACCTGCTCCCTAAGGGTCCTGTCCTCTGGGCCTGCTGTAGCCCCCACAGCACACCCTCCCATCAGTGAGGACCAGTCTGCCGGCTGTGGTTTAGGCTCCGGGGAGAATGTGCTAGAGGCTTGTATGGACCCCTGTGCTCCCCCCACCTAGAGGACAGAGACAGTGGTTAATGCCAAACCGTGGGACACAGCTCGTCCATCGTGTCTCAGGGAGAGGCAGGTGCAGTTTTCTGACTATGAAGCAGAGTCTGCCCGGGCTCAGGGAAAGCAACGGTGCCACAGACCTGGGCTGATTTTAAATCAGCCACCAAGTGGGAGCCATGACCATGGATTTCTGCCACAGGAGCACTGGGTCCCGCTCTGGGCCACCCAGTGAGTACCAGAGTGGCACACCAGCCATGACAACAGAGTCACTGTCCTTTATATGACAGGTGATGATGGTGACACCATCCCATAGCCCTGGGCTGCTGGTTTGGGCCTGTTGGGAGTGGTTTTGTCTGCTCCCAAATTGGGGTGCACAAGTGCTGGTAAGTCGATGATATTATATGACCCACAGGAGCCAAGTTTTCATGGTGCCTTCTCTGAGGAGGGCCCACTTCTGGGAACAGGAACCCCTTTTGTGCCTTAGAACCCCTTCTGTAAGGATTGCACCTGTGGACTGGTCCTGGCTGCAATTTGTTCAGGAAACACAGGACATTACCCCACTCAGGGTGTCTCAAGTGTGACCTGGCACCATGGGGACCCGCCATCCCACCGGGGGGCGGCAGAGGGCGCTCTTCTGTGCACCGACCTGCTGTGACTAGGACACCGCTTGCCGATGCCAGCAGAGAACAGGAGCCAAGGACAGCAAGGACCAGCTCAGAGTCTAGAGGTGGATCCATTTTCCACACCAGGGCCGATCCGGGTGACCGTCCACCCCTCTGTGTCCACACCTAAGACCAAAGAGCCAGTTCCCAAAGGGTTCACCAGCCTGGACTCAGGATCAGAAAACACAGCCCAAGGGCGAGGGCTCCTTCCTGTTCCAGCCACACGGTGGCGCTGGCGAGCTGGGAGGGACTGTGGTCCCCACTAGACCCATCTACAGGGCAGGCATCGGGGTAACTTCCCCTGCCCCTCTCTAGGGGCACCCCAGGAATAGGGTGAAGCATTAGGAAGAGACCCACACAGGACAGGGCTCAGTAGCATCTCATTTCTAGAAACTTGGGAGCAGGATGCTCATTTACGCCAGAAGGCCTGATTCTTCATGTCATGACGAACTTGCAGAGATGGGTGGAGAGAGCATCCACCCCTTGGACCCCAGGGAAGTTGTCCCCACACAGAGGCTCCACAGGGGTGAGCATGTCCTAGGGATGCTGTATGGAGCATCTCAGGTCTCTGCTCCTCCCAGAGCCCCAACAAAATCCCTGGGAAGAGGTGCTCTCCCCACCGGGTGTCTGCCACACCCGTAGTCTCCACAGTCACAGACACCCCCAACTCAGAGTCTGGCCCACTGGGAGGTGCCCAGAGATGCCATCAATTTGCCCTCACAGGAGGCTGGTCCTGATCCCCGGGCCCATGGGGGCCCACCTCAGGGTGGTTTGTACAGGAAGATGCTGTGCCAGGTGGGCAATGAGTGCCCAAGCCCCAAATCCCTACAAAAGCTCTCACTCTTTTAGGTTCTTAGGCCCTCTACTGCCCCCTCCTCTCCCGGACCCTCTCCCGCCCCCACACAGTGAAGCTGGGGCTGCCCTGGCCTAGAGTGAGGGGCTTCTTTGCAAGGAAAGGATGGAGCCAAGTCTGTCTTTTGAGTTACAAGGATAGGCCCGGGGGCCCTGTGGACGCAGGGGCAGGGACTAGGGGTTCTGGCAATTGTATTCTTGATTTTATTGGAATTAGGTCTAAAATAGGTTCTGAGCGGGGCTCTTCTTAGCAAAATTCACCATGAAAGTTAGAATGTGGACGTTTCAGCATCTTAGGGGCTTAGAGATTTTCCTCTGTGATTCCCCCTGCTGGTGGGGCAGACAGATCAGTCATTTCCATGTGAATTTATCCAATTTCCCTCCCATGAATGAGCTTTTGGTGTCAGACCTAAGAACTCTTCACCTAGTGCTGGATCCTGACGATGTTCCTTTGGGATCCTCTAAGAGTTTAGGGTTCTACATCTCCCATGTAAACCCGTGATGCACTTGCAGTTTCCCTTTGTGTGAGAGGCGAGGGGGTCAGTCCCAGTCCCCAGGGTGGTGCTGGCGTGGAGATGCAGGAGGTGGCAGGGCCCTCACTGGGGAGATGCAGCTGTACCCGAAATAACAGAATGAAGTGGGGACAGCTGGAATATAAATGGGGTCATGGGGGACTCTCACTGGTGTGGACTGCAGACATGAAGTTCTGTCTATTAACTAATCACAGTAACTTCATGTTTCTCTGCACAGATGACTGTTCGTCAAGAATCTACTCATCTGGGATGTTTGTTTGAACCTGATGGTTTCAGAAACAACCACCGGAGTTTTTCAATAGAAAAGGGAGAAAATCAATACCCCACCAAGGTAAATGGATGTGAAGACCCAACAGGGTTGCACTTACAAGGGAAATTAAACATTTGGTTTTGGATAGTAGTTTTATTAGTGAAGTTATATCTGCGCTATCAGTCAGAAATAAACTCTAAGAATGACCTTGTATTTCTACAGCCTCTAAGGGGAACACAATCTGCCTAAGAACAAGATGCTGCCAGAGGAGTTGTGACGAATCATGAAGATGAATGGATGGTCGGCAACGAAATCTTCCACTGGCCCCAGACTGCAGGTCCTGGAAACAACTGCTGTGGCGGCTGCTGCCTCTGTGCCCTCCTCACTCACCTCCACAAAGGACTTGTGAATAATTTTTGATACGAAAATATCTCTGGTTTCTGTCATGCCAGACAGATCAGCCTTGCTCCTGCTAAAGAGATCTTCCACACCCATGCGAGCCAGGTGGGTTTTGAGATCATAGGTCTCTTCCAGCTTGAATTTGGGCAAGTGGATGCGGACATCCGTATGACCCATATTCTCAGGCTTGGTCCACGCACACAGTTTTTCCAGAGTCAACTGTTGCTCAATCTGGAATTAGAATGTGCAAAGAGAATACAATTTTATATAGGCAAAAAAATATTAAAGCGTCATTTAAATAACAGACTCGGAACCTCATTGCTAATTTGTTTTGTTCATGTTTTGTCCCAGTACTTTCCAGCATTTGGGATAACGAGAGAGTGATGTGTTGCAAGTCATCAAAGGCCCAAATAAGAGGGTTTCATCACATCCATCAAACAACCATCCACTAGTCTCTCCATCCACTCACCTGTCCATTGATATATGGGCACGCCATCCATACACACACCCAACCTTACATACCTACCCCCTCTCTACCTACTCGTCCATGACTTAACAACACCCTGCCATACTGGATCACTCTGATGGACCCTGAAGACTATCATTACCATGAAGGTGATATTACATGTTAGCTAATTGGTTAGTGGTGTAAAGGAAAAATATAAAAGTTTTCTTCTACTTATTCTGTTGTATTTATTCTGAACCCCATTACTTATTCTGTGGTGATCTGTGAACCACAGAGGTGAAATAATCTCTAACATATTCAGCTCAGAGGTAAAAATAAATAAGATCCTAATTCCTTATCTAAAGTGGGATTCATTATGGCATTTACATTATAATATGGTCATTAGCATTAAATGAGTTGGGACATAGTTAGGGCTATGTAAATGTCAGATACCATATGTCTTGGGGTTTAAAAAAACAATTTAATAAAACAACCCTCAGTCTGTAAAATTCTTAAGAGAGCTTGCTGAGCTGCCACTGACCAGCATTACACTAGGGTTGGTCTTCACATGGTCCCAACCACATTCACTGACGTTCCCTGAAATTTTAAACATAGGACTCCCAGCTGGTAAATGTGGTGATGGGCTAGATTACAAAAGATTGGGAAAGTGAGCGACATCAGTAAAGGCATAACAAGCACTGACCACTCAGCACACACAGGAGGACTCACACAGGAAAGGAGAGAGAAGGACAAAGTGCGGGAGCATCACCTTCTCCAGCCCTGTGGACTCGTCCTCCATGTCATCGGGCAGCTGGATGACCATGCTGAGCTCCCCACCCTTGTATGGCATTTCCAGCACGCGGCACTGGAGCTCCTGGATGTAGCCAAATGGAAGATATTTCTTCTGGTACATCATTTTCACTATCTTTGTGTCTTTCTGAAAGGTTGGAGGACAAATCGCTCATTATTATCTGCACTCTTGTAGAGCAAAGGGGATGTTTTCTCTTGTAGAGCAAAGAGACTGTGAATGGGCTCACCGTGTTCAACCTGAATGGGGCGTCCCTGGTTTCCTCTTTTCTGAATTCGTCCTGCCAGGTGCCTTTGAAGTAGATGGCATTCACCAGCACAAGCTTAGTCATGTGATCCACCATACCTGCAGCCAACAGTTCTGGAATCTTCCCTAAAAAAGGTACAGCAATTTATTTTTTTTTGTAACTCCACATCTCCAAACTCCAACTCTGTACTGATTTTGTTCAGAACTGAAATGCAATTCAAATATATCTTTTTCATTTCATTTCTATTTAACATGGTACTAAGGTAAGAACACCCTGGGCATATTTGACTGCACCAACTCACTAGTATGATAGAATGACGCAACCATCCCCCAGGGTCCACACTTCGATACGAGTCTAACATGCTAACAGGTGGTAGACAAGAAAATGCCCCTTTTCTGGAGTGTGATCGCAAGAAGTCTTGTTAGTGAATGGCCATTCTGTTGCAGGACAAAAATATGAAGTCTTGCATGACAATGTTTTGAGTCACTAGTAAGCCAGTCCTTCTTCAAATCCGCTAGGTGGCAGCAACCTTCAAAATATGCAAAGGCAGGATGGTTCCTCCACTGAATTGCAGGCTCCATCAAGCAAACCCTCACACATGCCGGGTGTCTGTAGACGCCTGGTTTCACTCCATGACCGGGAGAAAGACAGATGCCCAGCTGGACGCCACATCCACCCGCCACACCTTCCCCTAAGCCAGAAGGCAGGAAAGAGGTTCATGACCCAGAAGTGTGTGAGCCCCGATTCACAATCTCAGGTGTATTAAATCATTTGGACTTGGCTTGATTTCTCCTTCTATGCCCCCAATTTTTATTCCCTTTATTGTACAGGTAATAATAGCTTTAACTTTAAAATGTTGTGGGAGAAAATATTTAGCTGCTTTGGTAGAACCGTGTCCAAGATTCCACGGCAAGGAATTTCTATGTTTGATATCTATTCAGCACTGGAAATGGGGGTACACCCCCTGAGTGAAGTCAGGAGCAGGAGGTAGGGAGAGGGCACCCCATGCAGGTGGGAAGCTGAAGACACAGAAGCAGGACCCTGTATTAGGACCACACTGTCTCTACCCTCTTACCTTCCGTTTGCCCTTTGACCCAGGCATTGATCACCTTCCTGGCACCTTCACAGGAGCCCTGGAAATCCACACTGGCCAGCTCAGCACCATACAGTTCCTGAGTTGACGCTAGGAACTCCTATTTAAAAAAAAAAAAAAAAAAGAAATGTTATGAATGTCTCTTACTGTATACAGAAGTTGTTTTCTAAGATCTTTAGAAGCAATAGAAATTGACCTCAAAGGCATCCATTTCCTTATTATGTAAAGATTCTAACCATATTTTTAATATGGGAAAAAATACATAACATGTTATTATTCAACTTAACCATTTTTAAGTGTAAAGATCAGTAAGTTTGGCATTGTATAAAATACCCAATCTTTCCTAACACTCGTAAATGATGAATACTGACTGCACTTGGAAGTGAATGATGGTGTCACTCTTGCCTTAACCAGTCAGGACTACGCTCTTCACTGGGAAGAACAACATGAAATCACAGCCCTTAAAGAGAACATCGTCTGTTACCTATTTCCATTCTTTATTTTTTCTGAATATTTATAAAAATTAGAAGTGACTTCTAAGACTTCATTTTGCTGGAGGAAAACGTGCACTGTCTTATGAATTTTATAACATGAGGCAGAAAGTACTTACAGGGAGGAAATGATAGGTTTTCTCTCCGTATAACCTATTAGCCAGTTTCAGCACATAGGAGGTGTCAGGCTTGGTGACAGCGGCGATCAGACTCTGAAATCTGGAATGAACCTTCTCAGCTGCATCAAAATGAAGAGTCTAAAATGAAGAAAACATTTTCTATAAACATTTACTTTGAAAATATAAAGTGATTTCCAGATGTTTGCTTCCATCAGAGGAATGTGTTGTCATTACTAAGCACGGAGGACCCCACGTAGGACCTTCTGAGTCTTTCATTGGAGAGCAAATGATGGAGAACCCTAAACTGACAGCTTTGTGAGACCTAATCATCCCACATTAGACACTGTTTCTATATCACTTTCTTAGGTTATAATTCTAGTTCCACAAATATGAGTGTTTAGGTAAATAAATATTTCTATATGTCTTCCTTTTCCCCAAGAAAATAAAAAATGATGTGTTCACATGTACATGCAAATCTAATTTTGCATCATTATATAATTTTATCAAATATAATTTTTCTAAAAGTTCTGAGAAATAAACAGTAAAAGCAGAAATCATCACCTCTGCAGAACACAAAGATATTATGGGTTGAGGGGTTTTCTTTAACTACCCTTGAGCATCAGTAACTCCCTTATATAAAAAACACTTCTTTAAACATAACATTTAGGAAATGTTTAATTCCCCATATATGAATTGCAAATCAAGAAGTATTTTATACTTCTATGAGGCCTGAGCTGTGCCTGGCTTTTAAGACACAGAAGAACAAACCCACACAGTGTACAGGTCCAGGTATTCACAGAGTGGGATGCTTGCCTAGTGCCGTGAGCCATCTGTTTTAATGGAAACGGAGCGGAAGGCTCTTAAGGCCATTTTTGCTGAGGTCAGACAGCCCCTGGGTAGCCTCAGAATTAGAGGCTGATGTGACCTTTTAAGAAGCAAATCCAAATTAGTACCA
The DNA here is from genome assembly GCF_964194135.1 of Talpa europaea. Classification (NCBI taxonomy): domain Eukaryota; kingdom Metazoa; phylum Chordata; class Mammalia; order Eulipotyphla; family Talpidae; genus Talpa; species Talpa europaea. The sequence goes on from NC_140068.1 coordinate 138,344,051, forward strand.
GTTAGCGCTAGTGGAGTCTTGGAAACTTGAAAAGGCTTTTCTATCTGTGGTTCTGCAGATGCGGGTCTCATTCACTTAGAGATGTTTCCATTAAATGGGGTCATAGAGGATTTGCAACTAGAAAGATCCATCACCCTGACCCCAGGGCTGGCCGTCCTGGCTGCAGGTGAGTGTCAGGTGTGACTGGGGTGGCAGAAAGCCCTTCTCTGCGGCCACTCCTTTCCCTCGCTGTCAGGGAGAGCCAGAGTCCCTCTCTCGGAAATAAGATACACCTGGCACAGGTGTCCCCCACACCTATAAGAGGAGCAGAAGGTGGGTATCACCCACCTTTCCTGCTGGAAGAGTCACCCAGGGCTTCTCCCTCCCTTGCAGCCACATGTCTCAGTCTCTCTGTTCTCTGAGGGCCTCCTGCCCACAGGGCCCAGGATATCAGAACCCACAGCCACACCCAGCACTGGGCACAGGCGGGGCCTCAGAATTCAGAATTCCCCTGTCTCCTTATCCCCCTCAGCAAGCCAGTCCACCACTTTCACAGCAGTGCATTTCCGGTGTCATTCTGCTCAGAATTAATTTCCATGACAGGCGTTCCCTGTTCCCAGCAGGTCTGCACATGCAAAACTGAACCGGGAAAGGCCGATTCCTTGAAAATAGGCTGAGGCCACTGAGCCTGGTAGCAGCCAGAACAGCAGAAGCCTGCATTGCCCCAGGGGTCCTGGCCAGCTGCTCCCCCATCCTCAGCCAATTACACCACAGAGCTGGCACCTAGTAGGTGCTCATTAAACAGGGGACAAAGGGAAAGCCCACAGCAAAGGACTGTGCCCGGGGCTTGTCCTGAAAGCCTCCCCCACAGTGGGGCTCTAAGCCCAGAAACAGATTTTACATGCACAGGGAGAGCGCCAAGGCCGGCTCTCCACATCCTCAGCACAGACACTGGCAGGGAAGGGGTCTCTCTCTCTGTGTCTGCAGACCTTGGACAGCTGGGCCGCAGTGTTGCCTCTGGTCCCCAGGAAGACCATGGCCAGCGCCGAGGAGATGCTCAGGGGAGAGAAGAAGAGGTTCCCACCGGGGCTGTCTTCACTCAGGGTGCAGAACAATTCCAGGGCGAAGGCAGAGTTGGCGGCGCTCAGCTGCTCCATGGCGAGGCTGCAACACAGCCCCGAGCTGGCCTGGAAACTTGCCTAAGTAGTAAGGAGAAGGAGGGAGGTCCCGGGAGAAAATGAAGCAACCTGATCTCAGGCCTGCAGTCGCCAAGCCCGGCCTTCCTCCCCTCCCCACCCGCCTGGCCCAGAACTCCAGGGTGCAGAGGACCCCAGGCTGCACCGGGGTCCTGAGCTTGGTGCACAGTGCAGGCAGCATGGGGAGCTCCCAGGGGAGCACCGAGTCTCCACCCAGCCAAGGCTATCCGGGCTTGGGCTGCTGGCAATCTCAGCATGGGAGCCCCTGCTGGCCTCTGTTGCTCACCCCAACTGCATACAGCGCCTCTGTTTCCAGATCCTACCTGCTGCTCTGCTGGTTGGATCCTGAGGAAGGGCGGAATCCGTGCTGAAGATCCTCTTGCAGAAGATCTTATAGTTGTGCAAAGGGAGTGCCCTGGCAGCTGGCAGCCCTCCCCCAGGGGCATATTTTTAATTTATTTATTTATTCATACAAGAACTGGGCTGCAGTCCAGAGGTGTGGAGGTGTTCACCAGAGACAGAGTGGGGAACAGAACAGGCGGGTCTACTGAAATACACTGCTGAGGGGAGCAGCGGGGAGACAGGAGAGGTCTGCTGCGCCATGTGGATAGCTCCCTGCCCGGGGATCAAACTCGTGCTGCAGGGGCTGCGGAGAGCTTCATGGGTTGCATCTTGTCCCCTTAAGCCACAGGAGGCCCTGTTCTGCATTTTTATTTCCACCTGACATGAGTGTTTGTGCTCTAGTGACTAGGGAATCTGAGTCCGAGGCCATTCTGCTTTGGAGAACAGCTTTGCTCATTTCAGTGTCGGTAAAAGCGGGCCCCTCCACAGAGCTGGGAGGCAAAGACGGCTCTCCTGCCCCTGGCTGAGCAGTGGGAGCAACTGGAAAGGCAGTGACTATTTTCTGTCTGGCGCCAGAAGCTGTTTGCAGCAATGCAAGTGGCAGCGGGTGGGGGCATTTCACTGTGGCCACTAGTGACCGCACAGGCGCTGAGGCTGCAGGCGGAGGCCAGCAGTGTGGCAGGCGGCCCTAGCTCAGGGCTGCAGGGAGGAGCATGGGGCCCCACGGGGCCAGCCCCAGTGCTGAGGCTCCTCCAGCTGCAGGCAGTAGGGAGGCCCATAGACAGGTCTGGGTGCTGTGTCAGGTGCCGGCTGTGAGCTGATTGGCAAATGGTCCAATCAGCCAGTGGGTTGAGAAGGGTCCAATCAGCCTGGTAGGTGGGCTCCCTGACAGGAGACGAGGCGGGGCAGGCGCCAGCTTGGGACACGCGCACTGGGCCTGATGCTCTTCCTGGCCTCTCGGGAAAGAACACTACTACATTCTCGACCTCCAAAGCGGGAGGAAAGACAGCAGCTGACTCCGAGGAAAGAAAAGAAGCTAAAAAGGATTGTAGAGACACCAAAGAGCTTCTCAGAGGCCGGGGTGGGAGTCTGGAGGCCACTGCCCTCAGGCCTGCAGCCGGCCCGCGCCCAGTGTCTCAGTGCGCTGCTTGGTGTTGGTGAGCCCACGACTCACAAATAGCTGTAGCGCTGGTGACAGGTGGTGACCGGCACTCGTCCGGGCCACCTCTGGGAGCTGGTAACTCCTCCTGCCCATCCGGGACCACCTCTGGGTGCAGCTGCTGCATTGCTGTCTGGTCCAGCGTCGGGTGCTGTCAAGTGAGGTGCTGCCCACACACCGCCAGCTGGAGGCATCCCGGGGGCCCGTCTTGGGACTGGACAGAGGACTCCTTTCTCCAGGAATCCCTTTCGGTAAGGAGGACCCCTACTGTGAGGGCTGCGTCTGGGGCCCTCGCGTGTCAACGTGGCCGCTGCTGGATGACCTTGACCTGGTTTCCACATCCTCCGTGTTGACAGGGGAAGCCACACTATCTGGCATGAAGGGAGAGTTGGGAGTGTGTTTCTGCCAGACCAGGACCCTGATTTCATGGTCTGGCTCCATGCTAGGCTGGTGGCTTCTGCAGACACCAGGAAACGGGCTGAGTGGTTCCCTGTTGCGTCAGCCGCACAGCGCTGAAGGAGAAACAGGTGTCGTGGCGTGGGCAGCACAATGCAGGGGATGCTGAAGAAGCAAGAACCTGGTCTTTTTAGTGACAGAATAATCCTACAGCTTCAGTTACTTGGGGCAGGAGGACAAGCAGGAAGGGTGGGTCAAAATGGAAAATGTGCTTATGTCATCTAGGGCTTCAGGGGGAGGTGAGTCTGCTGACCAGGTATTTTTTTATCAGCTTGACAATCAGGTGTTGTAATCAAAACCACCCCCCAGGGCCTTCCTGGTGTCTCAAGGGCTTAAGTGTCAGCACTATGAAGCAATCTGTAGCCACTGCAGCACAAGTTCAATCCCCAGCCAGGGAGCTACCCAATGGCAGAGTAGACCTCTCCTGTCTCACCACTGTTCCCAGTAGTGTGTTTCATAGATCTGCCTGTTCTGTTCCCAATCTCTCTCTGGTCTCAACCTGCACCCCAGCTCTTGTGTACATAAATAACATAAGTCTTAAAAAATATCAAAACTAGCCCTCAGACTCTCACCCATGGTTCCAATCGTATCAACAAGGTGTTGCACTGATCAGTCTCTGGGATGCAAAGTCATACCTCAGTCAACGGCCCCCGGCATTCCTGTCATACATCTGATGTGTATACATTGTCCGAGGCCATCAAGGGAGCTGCTCTTGTTTAATTGGAAAGGAGCCTTGTAGGGTCTGGTATTTTACATTCTGCTCTTCATATAACTGATGAACCAGGCTGTTCTGGCCTTGTATTGGAGGATGGGCCACATGCAACCAGAATGGCAGCCAAGCAGGCCATTCAAATAGCAGACACACTAAACCTCCCACCCGGCAGTGCCAAGCCATTGCCCACTGAGTAGATGACACCCTATGTTTGGTGCTTTCAATCACATGCAGTAAACCACGGAAGTCGGGGCAATGGCTATGTAGCCCAAATTCCATCCTTTCTAGCATTGGGTATCTCCATGAGTTCCCCCTCTGGCAGGGGGGCCAGTGTAATCACCCTCATTCCCCTGGCGATTATCCCGGCTACTGGTTGCTCAGGACACCCAGGACAGGCTGATACCACATTACCCAAGTCAATGTGCTTTAAGGGTGACCAGGCACCATGGGGACCTGCCATCCTACCTGGGGGCGCAGAGGGCGCGCTCTGTGCTTGACCTGCTGTGGCTCCTGGGGGCTCACAGCCAGGGCTCCCCACTGACTAGGACACCAGAATCCCGATGCCGGGAGAGGACAGGAGCCAAGGACAACAGGGACCAGCTCAGACTCTTGCAGGTGAAACCCTTATCCCCACCAGGACTTATCCGTGACCCCCCACCCCTCTCTGTCCACACCTCAGAGAAAAGAGCCAAGTCCCAGTGCAAAGGGCTGACCAGCCAGGCCTCCATGGGCCCAGACCCTGGCGAGGGCTCCTTCCTGTTCCAGCCACACGGTGGTGCTGGCGGGCAGGGGATGACTGTGGGGATCTTCCCCTCCCTGTCTCAGGGGCCACCCCAGGAATAGTGGGGAGTGTTAGGAAGATGTCCACTCTGGCAGGTAACGCGTGATTTCCAGATGCTGGGGGACAGGGTGCTCATCTGAGGGAACAGGCCTGATTCTTAGTTGTACCATCGACCCAGCAGAGACTGGGTCTGAGAGCACCAAGCCCGTATTTGTGGGGATGTGGGAGGGCATCACCCCCCGGCATGGATTCACCTCTTATCCCACAGGGATTTTTCCCCACGCAGAGGCTCCACCTGGGAGCCCTGAACTGGGCCAGCAGCTACTGCTCTAGGGGTCATCTCGGGTCTCTGCCCTCCCAGAATCTGGAATAAAATCCCTGGGAAGAGGTGGTCTCCCCAAGGGGCGTCTCTGCCTGACCCATAGCCTCCACAGTCACATACACCCCCAACTCAGAGGCTGGCCCAGCTGGGAGTGCCCAGAGCTGCCATCGCTTCACTCCTAGATTTGCCTTCTCACAGGAGGCTGGTCCTGAACCCCGACCCATGGGAGGCCCTTCCTCAGGGCGGTTTGTACAGGGAGATGCTGTGCCAGGTGGACATGAGTGCCCAAGTCCCAAATCCCTACAAAAGCTCTCACTCTTTCAGGTTCTTTGGTCACTCCTCACCCCTGCCATCTCCTGACCCTCTGTTCTCCCTGACCCTCTCCCGCCCCCTTCACAGTGAAGCTGGGGCTGCCCTGGCCTAGAGTGAGGGGCTTCTTCGAAAGGAAAGGCTGGAGCCAAGTCTGTGTCTCGTGTGTTACAGGGATAGGCCCGGGGGCCTGTGGACGCAGGGGCAGGGAATAGGGGTTCTGGCAATTGTGTTCTTGATCTTATTGGAACTGGGTCTAAAATAGGTTCTGAGCGGGGCTCTTATTGGCACAATACACCGTGACATTTAGAATGTGGGCATTTCAGTGCCTTAGGGGCCTGGAGATCTTCCTCTGTGATCCCCCTGATGTGGCATGGGGCAGAAAGATCAGTCATTTGCATGTGAATTTATCCAATTTCCCTCCCATGAATGGGCTTTTGGGGTCAGACTTAAGAACTCTTCACCAAGTGCTAGGTCCTGACTTTTCCCTTTGGGTTACTCTAAGAGTTTAGGGTTCTATATCTCCCATGTAAACCCATGATCCATTTGCAGTTTCCCTTTGTTTAAGAGGTGAGGGGGTCAGTCCCAGTCCCCATGTTGGGGCTGGTGTGGAGCTGCAGGAGCTGGTAGGGTCCTCACTGGGGAGATGCAGCTGTACCCCCAAATAACAGAATGAAGTGGGGACAGCTGGAATATACATGGGGTCTCTGGGGACTCTCTCACTGGTGTGGACTGCAGACATGAAGTTCTGTCTATTAACTAATCACAGTATCTTCATGTTTCCCTGCACAGATGACTGTTCGTCAAGAATCTACTTATTTAGGATATTTGTTAGAACTTGATGCTTTCAGAAACAACCACTGGAGTTTCTCAATAGAAAAGGAGTAAAATCAATACCCCACCAAGGTAAATGGATGTGAAGGTCCAACAGGGTTGCACTTACAAGGGAAATTAAACATTTGGTTTTATTTATTTATTTATTTATTTTAAATAGAGGCATGTTTTATTTATTTGTTTGTTTGTTTGTTTATGCAAGCACTGGGTACAGTCAGAAGCACGGGAGGGTGAGAGAATTCACCAGAGCCAGAGCGGGGAGCAGAGCAGGCAGAAGGACCGAAGTACACTGCTGAGGGGAGCAGCGGGCGGCAGGAGAGGTCTGCACGCCTGATGGGACCCTTCTCTGGTGGCCAGGGAGCAGCTGGGGATAGAACTGGCGCCGCAGAGGCCGAGGGCAGCTTCGCAACCCAGCACTCAACCGCTGCGCCACCGGGGAAGCCCGAAATTATACATTTGGTTTTAGAGAGTAGTTTTATTAGTGAAGTTATATCTGCGCTATCAATCAGAAATAAACTCTAAGAATGACCTCGTATTTCTACAGCGTCTAAGGGGAACACAATCTGCCTAAGAACATGATGCTGCCAGAGGGGTTGTGACGAATCATGAAGATGAATGGATGGTGGGCAATGAAATCTTCATCTGTATCAGGCGGCATTACTGCGACAGCTGTGGCAGCTGCTGCCTCTATGCCCACCTCATTCACCTCCACAAAGGACTTATGGATAATTCTTGATACGAAAATACCTCTGGTTTTTGTCATGCCAGACAGATCAGCCTTGCTCCTGCTAAAGAGATCTCCCACACCCATGCCAGCCAGGTGGGACCTGAGATCGTAGGTCTCCTCCAGCTTGAATTTGGGCAAATGCACGTGGACATCCGTATGACTATGCATATTCTCAGGCTTGGTCCACTCACGCAGTTTTTCCAGAGTCAACTTCGTCTGGATCTGGAATTAGAATGTGCAAAGAGAAAACATTTTATATAGGTAAGTACTAAGGTGATTTGAATGAACAGACACAAATGTCAGTTCCTCCTTTGTTTCCTTCCTCTGTTGTGCCAGTTCTTTCCAGCAATTGCGACGATGAGAGAGTGTATGTTCCAGCCATACAGGGCCCCAGTACAGGGTGGTTGGACATCAGTTAAAACAAACAACCATCATCCATCTCTCCACCTACCCACTTGTCCATGCATCCACCCACAACCATCCATACACCACCCACCCAGAGTACAGCCTCATCCTACCCGTCTATCTACCCACTCTTCCAGGACGCAGTAATACTCCACCATATATAATAAATCACTGTGATGGGGCCTGCGGGTTATTATTACTGTGAAGACTATATTACATGTTAACTAAATGGTTGAGTGGTGTAAGGGAAAATTTTCTTCTATCTATTCTATTGTATTTATTCCAAACCCACTAATCACTGCGGTATTCAGTGAACCACACAGAGGTGAAATAATCTCTAATAGATTTAGCTCCTAGGGAAAAATAGTAAATATCCTACTTCCTCATCTGAAATGGGGATAATAACAGCAACCTTTATTCTAACATTGTCATTAGAATTAAATGGATTGACACAGTAAGGACTATGTAAGTGTCCGCTGTTATCACTGCTGTTTTATTACATGATGGGACTAGAACAGAACCATCATTACCCTTCTTCTATGCTCTTGGTCATCCCTTTCATGAGACTCCTTAAAATCAGAGAACAGATGAAGTTGGAAATCAACTGAAAGAAGCACATGCTGATTTTTGACATCCTCTATATATGTAAATAGGTACTACATTAGACGCCTTCCAGAGAGCAAATTTGGAGAGTAGGAATTGGCGATATAACACAAAAGGTTAGAGACACTGAGAAAAAAACATAATCTCCAGGTTTTGCCTAGTTCCAGTCTTGGCAAGAGATTCCATAGCCTTCAAGTCCTTATAATAGAACTTCATACAAAGTTCACACTAGGAAACGGGCTTAACCCTCAAGCTCACTTGTCTCATGAGACTTCTTCTATGATAGTTACTGGGAATTGAATTCACAATCTGTGTGCCTTGTAAGGAGATCGGAGAGTGTCATAAAAGGAACTAAGAGCATAAGATGAAGGTTTATGCAATATGATAGGGGTTTCAATTTTGACAAATTCATTTTAATGAAGCAAGCCTCAGTCTCTAAGTTTAATTACAAGAGTTTGTATGAGCTGCCAGTGACCAACGTTACGTCTGGTGTAGGTCTCCAATGTTCCCCACAAGTGTTCACTGAGAGTTTCTGAAATTTGAAGTGAAGGACTCCCAGGTAGTAAATGTGATGGACTGGATTACAAAAGAATGGGGAAGTGAAGTGATTCAATAAGCACATAACAAGCACTGACCACTCAGCACACACGGGAAGACACACACAGGAAAGGAGAGAGAAGTATGAAATGCAGGAGCATCACCTTCTCCAGCCCTGTGGACTGGTCCTCTATGTCATCGGGCAGCTGGATGACCATGCTGAGCTCCCCGCCCTTGTACGGCAGTTCCAGCATGCGACACTGGTGCTCCTGGATGCAGCTGAATGGCAGTTTCTTCTTCTGGTACATCATTTTCACCATATTTACTTTTCGCTGAAAGGATGGAAGTAAAAACACTATTATCTGCATTCATGCAGAGCAAAGAGGAGCGTTTGCTCTTGTAGAGCAAAGAGACAGTGCATGGGCTCACCTTATTCAACCTGAAACGAGCGACCCTGCTTTCCTCTTTTCTAAATTCATCCTGCCAGGAGTCTTTGAAGTAGATGGCATTCACCAGCTCAAGCACAGTCATGGGATCCACCACACCTGCAGCCAACAGTTCTGGAATCTTCCCTAAAATGATAAAGTGAGTTGTTTTTTGTTAATCCACTTCTCAGCACTCCAAATCTAAACTGACATTAGATCAGCACAGAAATGTATTTCAGTGCACCTTTTCCATTTCATTATTCTTAAGCATGGTGTCGAGTGAAATCCCTGCAGTGTGTCTGACTGCACCAACTCACCAGGCTGATGAATGACACACCCACCCCACTAGAGCCTGTACTTCAATACGAGTCTAATGTGCAGAAGAGCAGAAAATAGGAAAATGCCCCTTTTCTGGAGTGTGATCACAAGGAGCCTTGTTTGTAAATGGCCATTCTTTTCAGGATAACACCATATATAGTCTTGCATGACAGGGTTTTTGAGTCACTAGTAAGTCAGTCCTTCTGCCAATCCGCTGGTGGCATCAACCCTCAAAATATGCAAAGGCAGGATGGTTCCTCCACTGAATTGCAGGCTCCACTAAGCAAATGCTCACACACTCCCAGTGTCCTTAGATGCCTCATCTCATACCAGTCCTAGGGAGAGACAGATACCCAGCTGGACAGCACATGCCACCCATCACACCCCGAGCCAGAATGCAGGAAAAGGTTCATGACCACTGGTCATGAGTGGATAAGCTCTGAGTCAAAATCTGAGGGGTTTGTTTCATGCTAGTGGTGTATTAAATAATTTGGACTGGCTGGATTTCCTCTCCCACTACCCCAATTTTTATTCCTTTTATTCTACAGTCAATATTAGCTTTAAATTTAAAATGTACTTTGAGGAACACGGGGGAAATATTTAGCTGCTTTGGTCAAACCATGTCTGCTATTCCACTTGATGGATCTAATTTTTTTTAAATATTTATTTTGTTCATGTTTGCATGAGCTGGGGTGCAGGCCAGAGGTTCAGCAGATGAAAGGATTCACCAGAGACAAAGTGGGGAGCAGAACAGGCAGAATGACTGAACTACACTGCCGATGGGAGCAGTGGGGAGACAGGAGAGGTCTGCTGTGCCATGTGGGTAATTCCCTGGCCAAGGATCAAAATAGTACTGCAGTGATGGGGATAGCATCATAGCTCTCAGGCTGAACTCCTTGTGCCACCAGGGATGCCTGGAATTTCTATGTCTGATAGCAGTACCCCACTGGAAATGGGGGATACACGCCAGGGTGAAGGAGGGCAGAGTAGGTAGGGAGAGGCTGTATAGAGGGGATCCCATGCAGGTGGGCGGGTGGAGACACAGAGGCAGAACCCTTTGTGAGGACCACTCTCTGTCCACCCTCTTACCTTCCGTTTGCTCTTTGACCCACTCATTGATCACCCTCCTGGCACCTTCAGAGGCACCCTGGAAATCCACACTGGCCAGCTTAGCACAATAGAGTTCCTGAGTTGAAGCTAAGAACTCCTAGTTAAAAAAAGAAGACAATAAATGTTATGAGTGACTCAGTATCTACAGAAGTCATTTTCTAAGATCTTTAAACAATAGAAATTGGGGGCAAGACAGAGTGGGGAGCAGAACAGGAAGACTGACTGAAATACACTGCAGAGGGGACCAGCGGGGAGTCGGGAGAGGTCTGCTGGGCTGTGTGGGTCGCCTCCCTGGCCGGGATCAGTTTTGTGCTGCAGAGACTGTGGACAGCTTCTCAGCGCTGTGCTTAACCCCTTGGGCCACCAGGGAGGCCCTGTTTATAAAAATTTGAACTGCCTTGATTTTGCTGGGAAAGCACAGTGTCTAGTGAGCAGTAGGACTGAAGCAGAAAGTACTTACAGGGAGGAAAATACCGGTTTTCTCTCCGAATAACCTATTAGACACTTTCAGCACATAGGGGGCGTCAGGCTTGGTGACAGCGGCGACCGGACTCTGAAATCTGGAATGAGCCTTCTCAACTGCGTCAGATTGAAGAGTCTAAAATGAAGAAAACATTTTCTATAAACATTTACTTTGAAATTATAAAGTGATTCCCAGGTGTTGGCTTCCATGAGGGTAATGTGTCGTCATTACTAAGCACTGAGGACTCCAGTCTATTACCTTGTTAGTTTTCTTTGGAGAACACACGATGGAGAATCCAAACCTTACAGCTTTGTGAGACCTAATCATCCCACCTTAGAGCCAGCTTTTATGTCAGTTTTTTGGGTTATAATTCTCGTTCTGCAAATATGAGTGGTTAGTAAACTAAATATTTCTCTAAGTCTTTTCCACAAGAAAATCATAAACGGTGTGTAAACATGAATCCTCAAATCTAATTGTATATCATCATAAAATTTTATCCAATATTATTTGATGAGAAATAATCCTGAAAACTAAGAATCATCGCCTCTGCAGGAACACAGATATGGCAGATTGAGGAATTTTTTTTCTAATTACACTGCGAGCAAAAGTAACTCACTTATTTAAAATACTTCTTTAAACATAACATTTATCAAAAGTTTAATTCCCCACAGATCAGTTGCAAATCAAGAATACTTATGGCTTTTGAGGCCTGAGCTGTTTCTGACTTTGAAGAAACCAAAGAGCAAACCCACGCAGTGCACAAGGCCTGGTTATCACAGACACGGAATGTTTGCCTCGCGTTGTGATCCACCTGTTTTAATGGAAACGAAGCGGAAGGCTCTTAAGACTATTCTCGCTGAGGTCACAGAGTCCAGAAAGGCACAGAATAGAGCTGACGTGACCTTTGAAGAAGCAAATCCAAATTAGTACCAGTTAGCACTAGTGGATTCTTGTTAACTTTAAAAAACTTTTCTATCTGTGGTTCTGCAGATGCGGGTCTCGTTCACTTAGAGATGTTTCCGTGAAGTGGGGTCATAGAGGCTTTGCAGCTGGAAAGGCCCATAAACATGACCCCAGGGCTGGCTGTCTGGGCTCAGGTGAGTGTCAGGTGTGACTGGGGTGGCAGAAAGCCCTTCACTGAGGCCACTCCTTCCCTCTCTGTCAGGGAGAGCCAGGGTCCCTCTCTCGGAAAGGAGGCACACCTGACACAGGTGCCCCCCACTTCTATAAGGGGAGCAGAAGGTAGGCATCACACCCTTTTCTGGCTGACAGAGTGACCTGCAGTAAGTCACCCAGGGCTCGGCCCTGACTGCAGTCACATGCCTTTGGCTACCTGTTCTCCCCAGGTCCTCCTGCCATAGGGTCCGGGACTTCAGAACCTACAGCCACACCCAGCACTAGGCACAGGCAGGGCCTCCGGATACAGGTCCCCTGTTTCCTTGTCCCCCTAAGCAGTCCAGTCTGACAACTTCCACTGGAATGTATTTCTGGGTTGTCCATCTGCTCAGAAGTAATGTCCGTGACAGGTGTTCTCTATTCGGCAGGCCAGCAGGCTTCATGCAAAGCTGAACGGCGAAATGCCGATTCCCGGAGGACAACTGAGACCACAGAGCCAGGTCTGGCAGCCAGAACAGCAGAGGCCTGCCCTGCCCCAGGGGTCCTAGCCAGCTGCTCCCCCATCCTCAGCCAATCACACCACAGTGCCTAGCACCTAGTAGGTCTCATTAAACAGGAGACTCAAAGGGAAAGCCTGCAGCAAATGGACTATGCCTGGGGCTTTTCCTGAAAGTGTCCCCCACAGTGGGGATCTGAGCCCAGAAACAGATAATTACATGCGCAGGGAGAGCCCCAAGGCTGGCTCTCCCCATCCTCGGCACAGACACTGCCAGGGGAGGAAGGAGTCTCTCTCTCTCATTTTTTTTGTTTCTGCTGACCTTGGACAGCTGGGCCGCAGTGTTGCCTCTGGTCCCCAGGACGACCATGGCCAGCGCCGAGGAGATGCTCTGGGGAGAGATGAAGAAGGTCCCCCGGGGGCTGTCTTCACTCAAGGTGCGGAACAGGGCCAGGGCGAAGGCGGAGTTGGCGGCGCTCAGCTGCTTCACGGCGAGGCTGCAACACAGACCGGAGCCTCCATCTTCCTGTGCAAAGGCCTTTAGGAACTGCATTTCTCCAGCCAAATCCTCAGCCACAAAAACCCATCCTGAGCCCCGACCCCGCCCCGGACCTGTCACTTCCTCTTTTCTTTTGTCCAGGAGGGTCAGAACACTTTCCCAAGTGTACAAATGTGGCACCATCGATGGCCTGAGAAGCGATGGTCCCAGTTTTTTATGGGTCTGACCCTGCTACTGGAGACCAGCTCCAGCTAGAAGTCACGTCAGGGATCGCAGAAAGGAGAGGACGGCATAGGTGATATTTTTCGGAGGGCTGAGGGGAAGTGGAGCGAGGTAGGAGTGAGGAAGACACAGACACCTTCTTTCGTGCAAGTATCTCCTGCTGAGGGTCTCAGCAGGTCTTTATTTATACCTTAAGGCGAGTGGTGAGATTACGTCAGCATAAGCATCAAAGCAGAACAGAGACAACATTACATATGTTCTCATGAATATACAAAGACCCTCTTGATCTCATACTACAGAAGGACACTTCTTTAATCTGATTAAGAAAATCAACAGGGACAATTAAGCTCCTTGACATGACTCTTTTTCTAACATAATCAATTGTCTAAGCCGGTACAATGTTCAGTAACAATCAATCATCCTGTCAAGCCTTCCTGATTTTGGAGTGGACATGAACGTCCATTGTTATGCTATTTACTAAAATCAGCCCATTCCCTAGCACTCAATTAATCTAGCCTGTTTGTCAATTACTTCAAAGTGATCTAAAGTAACTCATCAATACTGTTCAGTTCTACAGAAATCGAACTTTTAACTAGAAATACCTAACCTCCACACAGCCTGAGAACTGTTGGCCTTTCGCATACACCAGGAGATGTACTGTTGCCACAAACACACGTACCCCCCAGGTTAGGCTATGGTTTCCAAGCACAGCTGGTCCAGGGCAGCTTGTTCTCCATAGTTCTCAGGGCTGAAACATTTCTTTCCTAACTATATCTTTAACAATTTTTACTTCTTTTGTGATAGTTTATGTGTAAAAACGATGAGCCAACTGTCACCTGGGTCTGAATTAGGTTTTCACAGGCTAATTTATAACTAACTTACCTTTGCACTAACCAAGAATGAAGAGGAGAGCATTAGCAGGCATTGCCATGGAGACTCCCTAGTTCAGATCTTCTTGCGAAGTGCAAGAACTGCCTTCTTCTGGGAAGTACAACTTCCCTCTTCTGGGGAGCACAGGAACTCCCCTTTACTCAGGAGTCTCCCCCAATGCACAGACCTTGTCAAGAGACAGCATGGGTGGCGCAACTTGCTGCACCCTACAGCATCTGAATCAGGAGGGACGTGTCCCTGAGTGTAAGGAAGTTTCTGCTCCGTAACAGCCACCTCTATGCATTAAAGCAAATTTCAGCAAAGCAGGTACAGTCATGTGCACCTTTGAGGCACCGGCCCTAGTGTTGGGAGAGGGTAAGCTCCCAAGGCCAGCAGCTGCTGTAGGAGTTTGAGAACTCATCTGGCAGGGCAGCCGCAAGGACTAAGGTGAGGCAATCCACTCTGTCCCTCCTGCGGAAGGCAGAATGCCCAGGATGGTTAAGCATCAGATCACCCCATGGTGTCCCTGCTCTGAACCCCAGTTTCCCCAAGTTTAGGTCAGGATGATACAAGGGATGCTGGCTGCTTGGCGTCCAAGTAATGCAATGAATCCTTTCTGTGACTGATGCATAAGCACTAGATCTCACCGGCCTCCTTCCTCTTTCTCTACCACAGAGAGAAGTGGCTTCAGGCCCTGGCTACCTGGACATTTACAAACAGCTGTGGAGGGAGTTCAGAGAGAAAGGAAAAGCAATCTGATCTCAGGCCCTCCAGCAGCCAGGTGCTGATCATCCGCCCAGCCAACCATCCTGGCACAGCAGCCTGGCCTGGAAGCTGTTCCAAGGACCCGAGGACCCCCAGATTGACATGGTCAGAGGGTCCTGACTCCATCCCACCAGGGAATGCTGGGCGGGGGCTGGTGCTGATCTTAGCCCGTGAGCCCCCGATCCCCCTGCTGGCCTTTCTACTCACCCCACTCCCTGCAGAGCCCCTGCTTCTTGTCCTACCAATTTCTTGCCTGGATGGATCTTGCAGAGTGTGAGGTCTGTGCTGAAGGTCCAGTGGCTGCCACCCTTATAAATGTGGAAGGGGAGTGTCCTGTACACTGGGCATCCCTTCCCTGGGGGATTTCTATGTGTCTGCAATGCCTGGGTTAGTCATGACTAGTGCAGCTCAAGAGCAGCTCCACACAGCGCCCTCCACAGGGGACCAGCACTTTCTGAGTTCTAGACAGCTGGGATCTCTGACAAGGACCTATGGACAGTTTCTTAAAAGGGGTAAATGAATGAGTTGACATTTGTCACCTCTTAAAAGACAAGCTAGCCAGACCTATATAGAGAATCCACAATCTATATATACTCCAAATTTTCTCCGTGAAGGAAATTTATCTTTCTTTCAAATTGGAAAGAAGGGCCCACCAGAACAAGAAACAGAATCAGCTCCGAACAGCACCCTTGATGGCACTTGGTGAAGATGTCCTTGATGCCTTTCAGAAACCAAAGGGAGTTCAGACCCCACCCTCCCCTCACAAGGCTGGGATGACTCACCAAACACCACGATGATTCACAACGGTGTGAATGAAGTATTTCTTGACCATTGTACCAAACTAGGCTTACCCAATTTTTAACCCACATATGTGAAATGTCTATGGTTGAATATTAATGTAACTACTGGGGAGAGGATGTTGGCTTGGGTTTTCCCTTGAACTGCGGGAGTTTGTATTTCACCAAATTGTGTAGGACTTGAGGTGTGAAGTAATTCTGCATCCATCCAAACTTGCTCCCTGATCTCATGCAAGTCTCACTTTGAAAAGGCAAATGAGAAGACCCTTTATAATGCAAAAGGGCAAAGAAAACCACATAATGAGGTGTACAAATGGTCTCCACAGTTAAAAAAAAAAGTTTATAACTGAGACTGTAGCTGCCAGTGAGTTTGTGGGAAGCCTGTCATGGTTACATTGAAGTCCCTGGAGGAAATCTGTTCCTTGTCCAGCATGTCTCACAGCACTAGAGATCCACGTTCGGGCTTCCCTAGGAGGCTAAAATGAGAAAGTCAGGTGAGGAGCTGCCTGCAAAGTTGAAAGTTGAGCTGCTTGAACCAAAGACACAGTGCTCTGCATTTTTTTAAAGATTTATTTATTTATGCATACAAGAACTGGGGTACAGGCAGAGGTGCGGGGAGCAAGAGGATTCACCAGAGACAGAGTGGGGGGCAGAACAGGCAGATTGACTGAAATACACTGCTGAGGGGAGCAGCAGGCAAGACAGGAGAGGTCTGCTGGGCCATGTCGGTTGCTCCCTGTCCAGGGATTCGAACTCGTGCTGCAGTGGCTGCGGATAGCTTCATAGGTTGTGTCTTTCCCCTTGCGCCCTGTTCTGCATTTTTATTTCCCTTGAACGTTTATGTTTGTGCTCCAATGACTTAGAAATCTGAGTCCGAGGCCATTCTACTTTGGAGGACAGCTTTGCTCATTTCAGTGTTGGTGAAAGCAGGCCCCGCCGCAGAGCTGGGAGGCAAAGACGGCTCTCCTGCCCCTGGCTGGTGGTGGGAGCTACTGGAAAGGCAGTGACCATTTTCTGTCCGGCCCCAGAAACTGTTAGTGGCAATACAAGCAGCAGCAGGTGGGGACATTTCACTGCCCACCACCAGTGACCACACTGGCGCTGATGCTGCAGGCCGAGGCCAGCACTGATGGCGGATGGCTGTGGTTCCCAAGCACACAGCCCCTGGTTCAGTGCTGCAGGGAGAAGCAAGGGACCCCATGGGGCCAGCCCCAGCACTGTGGCTCCTCCAGCGACAGGCAATGGAAGTGCCCAAGCCCCAAATCCTTACATAGGTTCTTAAGTCTCTCCTCACCCCTGCCATCTCCAGCCCCTCCTCTCCCGGGCCCTTTCCCGCCCCCTTCACAGTGAAGCTGGGGCTGCCCTGGCCTAGAGTGAGGGGCTTCTTCGCAAGGAAAGGCTGGAGCCAAGTCTGCGTCTTGTGTGTTACAGGGATAAACCGGGGATCCCTGTGGACACAGCAACAGGGTTAGGGGTTCCAGCAATGTGTTCTTGATCTTCTTGGAATTAGGTCTAAAATAGGTTCTGAGCGGGGCTCTTACTGGCACAATACACCATGACAGAATGTGGACATTTCAGTGCCTTAGGGGCCTGGAGATCTTCCTCTGTGGTGCCCCTGCTGGGGGGCAGACAGATCAGTCCTTTGCATGTGAATTCATCCAATTTCCCTCCCATGAATGGGCTTTTTGGGGTCAGACCTAAGAACTCTTCACATAGTGCTGTTCCTGACCATGTTCCCTTGGGTTACTCTAAGAGTTTAGGGTTCTACATCTCCCGTGTAAACCCATGATCCACTTTCAGTTCCCCTGGGTGTGATGTGCTTGGTGCTCTCAGCTCATGCAGTGAACCATGAAAGTTGGGGCAATGGCTATGTACCCCAAATTCCATCCTTCCTAGCTTTGGGTATCTCCATGAGTCCCCCTTCTGCCGGGGGGGGCAGTGTAATCAATCGTGATGCTCCTCATTCCCCGGGTGATTATCCTGGCTGCTGGTTGCTCAAGACACCAGGACATGCTGATACCACATTACCCAACTCAGTGTGTCTGGCTCCGTGGGGATGAGCCATCCCACCTGGGGGCGTTCTTCTGTGCAAAAACCTGCTGTAGCTCCTAAGGGCTCACATCCAGGGCTCCCCATTGACTAGGACACCTGCTTCCTGATGCCAGGAGAGGACAGGAGCCAGGGATAGCAGGGACCAGCTCAGAGTCTTGCAGGTGAAGCCCTTGTCCCCACCAGGGCTGATCCGTGACCATCCACACCTCTGTGTCCAACCTAAAACTAAAGAGCCAAGTCTCAGTACAAAGGGCTGACCAGCCAGGCCTCAACAGAGCAGCAGCCACTGGCGAGGGCTCCTTCTTGTTCCAGCCACACACTGTCGCTGGTGGGTTGGAATCAACTGTGGGGACCATCTTGTCCCAGTCTAGAGGGGCCACCCCAGGAAAAGGGGGGAGTGTTAGGAAGGTGTCCATACTGGCAAGGCACAGTAGTGCCTGATTTCTAGAAGCTGGGGGGCAGGGTGCCCCCAGCACCCACTCTTCACCTAGTGTGGGTCCGACGATGTTCCCTTGGGTTACTCTAAGAGTTGAGGGTTCTACATCCTCTATGTAAACCCATTATCCACTTGTAGTTCCCCTTTGTATAAGAGGTTAGGGGGTCAGTCCCAGTCCCCAGGGTGGGGCTGGGCTGGGACTGCAGGAGCTGGCAGGGCGCTCACTGGGGAGAGGCAGCTGTACCTAGAATAACAGAATAAAGTGGGGAGACCTGCAATATAAATCCGGTCATTGGGGCCAATCCTAGCTGTCACCTCTCCTTGGGGCTTTGCCCCCCTCAACCTTCCGTCTGAGTCTCTTCTCACTCTCTCGTTGGTGTGTGTTGTGGACATGAAGTTCAGTTGTATTCTCTGCCACTGTCCTGGACACTCCCTTCCCCAATACTCCCCTACACCCCCCTACTTATTTATTAATGTCCCCCAGTGTTTGTTTTACTTGGTCTTATTGCCCACTAGCTAAATCCACTATTATTTTTTTCATTGCTTTACTGCACCCTGAACTCGCTCCATTGCTCCATCACTGCCTGTCATGGCCCTTTGCAGTGAACATATTGCACAGTGTGGACCCTTGACCCGGTGCCCTATGGACAGCATTCAGGCTGTTCCAGGGACCACGGGCTGCTGTTGTCATGGGGCTGGAACAAACCCTGCACAGCATATGGCTATTGGGGCTGATAGTTTGCTGATGTAAGGACATATGACCAAGAGTGGGAGGTTGGGTCATATGGTAATTCCATTTTAATTTCATAAAGATTAATGCATCCACTTTCGGTAGTGGCCACACCAGCTTACGTCCAGGGGAATGGGGTTCCTGGTTCTCCCTGTCCTCCAACACTTCTTGTTAGGGGTCATTTTAATAGGGCCATTCTCACAGGTGTGAGCTGGTGTCTCACTGTGTTTTGACCCTGAGAGAACTTAGTCCAATTTACCAACAATGTCCAAAAGACGAGACATATCTAACAATGGCTATGTATGTGCATGTGAGTCTCCTCCTCAGCTATCACTCCTTCCACAAGCTCATGAAGATATCCTCTTACATTATCTTCTAAAAATGCTGGCTTGGGGACTCCCTATAGTGCAAGGGGTTATGTGTCAGCACTGGGAAGCCGTGTGCAGCCTCTGCAGCATGAGTTCTATCCCCGGCCGGCCAGGGAGCTACTCACATGGCACAGCAGACCTCTCCTGTCTCGCCTGCTGCTCCCCTCAGCAATGTAATTCAGTCAGTGTGCCTGTTCAGATCCCTGCTCTGTCTCTGGTGAATCCTCTCACCCCCTGCATCTCTGGCCAGTACCCCAGTTTGTGTAGCATAAATAAATAAATCTTTAAAAAAAAAAAAAACTGGCTTCCCTTAGTTCTACAGTCGTTGTGTTATTCATGTTTGCTTGAGTTTTAAGACAGGAATCAACTTGAATTTTTGCCCACGATGATTCCAAATGACCCAGAACTATTCCTTGAGAAGTTTTTCCTTTCATTCCACCATGAATTGCCACACAGAGAGCCCCATCTTCCACCACAGCCCACATAAGCCAGCCACTGCCATAGCAACCAGTGTCATAATGGATGTGGGGAGTATTTATGAGAAAACACCTGAGTAGCGGGGTGACGCCGAGATCTTTGCCCCCCAATTGCTTAGTCTCTCCTACTCCATTTTTCTTTGGGTCATTTCTTGGCATCTTTATGGGAACCTCCACTTCTTGACTCCATGGGACCTCATGAGAGCTACACATGGGTCAGATAAAGGAGAACACAATAGAAGGTTGCCAGGCAGCTCTTTAATTCATGTTCTGAACAAAACAATTTTCCAGTCAAAATTGGACAGAAAGAGAAAAAGAGACTTCTCCAAAGAAGAAATGGAAATGGCCATAGACATGTGAAAAAAATGTTCAACATCACTAATTATCAAGGAAATGCAAATCAAAACCTCAAGGATATACTACCTCACTCCAGTGAAAATTGCCCACATTAAAAAAAACCAGAAACAACAAATATGGGAGTATGTGGAGATAAAGGAAGCTTCTTACACAGCTGGCAGGAAGTAAACTCTCCAGCCACTATGGAAAGCTGGGTAGAGGAACCCTAAAAACACTAATACTGGATCTACCCTTCGATCCAGCAATTACACTCCTGGGGATCTACCCAAAGGAGATTAAAAAACTAAATCAAATGAAACCAGCACTCCCATGTTTTTTACAACACTATTTACAATAGCCCAATTATGGAAATGCCCCAAAATAGACAAATGGAACAAGAAGATGTGGTATATTTATATAATGGAATATTATGCTGCAATCAAAAAGGAAAACTCGTGCCACTGTGGCAACATGGACGGAGCTAGAGAGCATTATGCCAGCCAAAGTAAGTCAGAAGGAAAAAGATAAACACTTATATGTGGAATACAGAGAAACCAAACAAAAGGTCAAGAAAATGTCAAAACTAGCAAGCTGACCATAGCTCTGAGACACACAGTAAAGGAAAGGGTGGGGAGGAGGAACCATGAACAAAGGCAATATGAAGAGAGTTCATGGGAGATATGGTGGTGGAAGAACATGGGACTACAAAGAAGAAGAGAACTATATAAGTTAAAAATTTTTTCATGGCATGAAAACTATTCTTATGGCACGTAACTCTAGGACAAAAATCAAGGTGAGGTTATCCTTGCTAAATGGAGGCTTCATTGGGATTCTCTCCTTTATTTCAACTGATTGTCTGCTTTTAAGGCTAAAGTTCTATTAACTGGGGCTTCCATGGTGGTGCAAGGGGTTAAGCCGCAACCTATGAAGCTGTTGGCAGCCTCTGCAGCACGAGTTCGATCCCTGGACAGGGAGAAACCCACATGTTGAAGCAGAACTCTCCTGACTCACCTGACTCACCCACTGCTCCCCTCAGCAGTGTACTTCAGTGAAGCTGCCTGTTCTGTTCCCCACTCTCTCTCTGGTGAATCCTCTCACCCCCCACACATCTGGCCTGTACACCAGCTCTTGTATGCATAAAATAAATAAATCATTAAAAAAAAAGCACCTCCCCTGTGATGCAGCGAGTTGAGTATAGTGCTATGAAGCTGTCCTCAGCCTCCGCAGTGAGGGTTTAATTCCCGGCTGGCCAAGGAGATATCCACATGGCACAGCAGACCTCTCCTGCTCCCCTCAGCAGTATCTTCAGTCCTTCTGCCTGTTTTGCTCCATGCTTTGTCTCTGGTGAATTCTCTTAACCTTCGGGGCCTCTGACCTGTACCCCAGTTTTTTTGTATAAATAAATAAATAAATTTTTTTAAAAAAAATTGTACAAAATAAAGTTCTATTAACTGAACCACAGTGTGTTCATGTTTCCCTGCACAGATGACAGCTTTGTCAATAATCTACACATCTGGGAGATCTGTTTTAATTTGATTCTTTCAAAAACGGTCCTGGAGCTTCACACTGTAAAGAGAGGAAATATCACACCTGTGGCAGCAGGCTTGGATGTCAAGACCCAGCAAAGTTGCACTTACAAAAGAAATTAAACATTTGGTTTTGGACAGTAGTTTTATTGGTGACGCTAAATCTGCATTAAAAGTCAGTTGATTAAACTCTATTTGACCATATATTTCTACAGCGTCTAAGGGGAACACAGTCTGCCTAAGAACAGGATGCTGCCAGAGGGGTTGTGGCAGATCATGAAGATGAATGGATAGTTGGCAATGAAATCTTCATCTGGCTTTGCCAGTAACCTCGTGACTATGACAGCTGTGGCAGCTGCTGACTCTGTGCCCTCCTCACTCACCTCCACAAAGACTTGTGGATAATTTTTTATTCGAAAATATCTCTGGCTGCTGTCATGCCGGACAGGTCAGCACCATTTATTGAACAAACTTTCTTTGCTCCAGTGCATATTCTTTGCTCCTTTGTCAAAGATTAGTTGACCATAAATCTGTAGGTTTATTTCTGGATTTTCTATTTGGTTCCATTGGTTCGTGTGTCTGGTCTTGTTCCAATACCATGCAGTTTTGATGATTATGGCTTTGTAGTATAGTTTGAAGTTTGGGAGAGTGATGCCTCCATTCCCTTCTTTTTTTTTCAGGAGATCTTTGGCTGTTTGGGGTTTTTGGTGCTTCCATATTGTGTTACCTCTTAAAAGGCAAGCTAGCCAGACCTATATAGAGAATCCACGCTCTATATATATATACCAAACTCTCTCTCCCTAAGGAAATTTAGCACCTCTTTCAAAGTGGAAAGAAAGTCCTGACAGAACAGCAAGAAACAGAATCAGCCAAACAGCACCCTTGATGGCACTTAGTGAAGATGTCCTTGCTACCTTTCAGGTACCAAATGGAGTTCAGATCCCAAACTCCCCCACAAGGCTGAGTGGACTCACCAAACATCTTGATGATTCACAACTGTGTGAATGAAATATTTCTTGACCATTGTCCTAAACCCTAGGCTTTCCCAATTTTTACCCCCTGTATGCTAAAATAGGATGTCTAAGCTTGAATGTTAATGTAACTGGTGGGGAGATGATGTTGGCTTGCGTCATCTGGTCTGAACTGCCTGGGTTTACATTTCACAGAACTCATAGGACTTGAGGTGTAAAGTAATTCTGCATCCATCAAAACGTCCTCCCTGCTCTCATGCAAGTTTCAGTTTGAAAAGGGAAAGAGAAGACCCTTTATAATACAAAAGGGCAAAGAAAACCACAGTAATGAGGTGTACAAATGCTCTCCACAGTTAAAAAAAAAGAGTTTATACCTGAGACTGTAGCTGCCTGTGAGTTTGTGGGAAGAAAGAACCAACATGTGTGGGAAGCCTGTCGTGGTTACGTGGAAGTCCCTGGAGGAAATCTGTTCCTTGTCCAGCACTAGAGGCCCATGTACGGGCTTCCCTAGGAGGCTAAAATGACAAAGTCAGGAGCTGCCTGGAAAACTTGTTGAATGTTGATCTGCATGAACCAAAGTCACAGTGTTCTGCGTTTTTTAAAGATTTATTTATCTATGCATACAAGAGCTGGGGTACAGGCCAGAGGTGTGGGGGGGTGAGAGGATTCACCGGAGACAGAGTGGGGAGCAGAACAGGCAGACTGATTGAAACACACTGCTGAGGGGAGCAGTGGGCAAGACAGGAAGTCGTTGCACCATGTGGGTAGCTCCCTGGCAGAGGATCAACTCATTATGCGGTATCTGCAGATTTCTTCATAGGTTGCATCTTAACCTCTTGCAGCAGGGAGCCCTGTTCTGCATTTTTATTTCGCCCTGACATGAGTGTTTGTGCTCCAATGACGTAGGAATCTGGGTCCTAGGCCATTCTATTTTGTAAGACAGCTTTGCTCATTTCAGTGTTGGTGACAGCAGGCCCTGCTGCAGAGCTGGGAGGCAAAGATGACTCTCCTGCCCGTGGCTGGTGGAGGGAGCTACTGGAAAGGCAGTGACCATTTTCTGTCCAGCCCCAAAAGCTGTTTGCGGCAATGCAAGCAGCAGCAGGTGGGGGCATTTCACTGCCCGCCACTGGTGACCACACTGGCACTGAGACTGCAGGCAGAGGCCGGAAGTGATTGTGGGCGACCCTGGTTCAGGGCCACGGGGAGGAGTATGCGGCCCCATGGGGATAGCTGCAGCACTGAGGCTCCTCCAGCTACAGACAATGAAAGTGCCCAAGCCCCAAATTGCTACAAAAGTCTCACTCTTTTGAAGTTCTTAGGTCCTCTCCTGCCCCCTCCTCTCCCTGACACATTCCTGCCCCCTTCACAGTAAAGCTGGGGCCCGGCTCCCCGGCCCAGAGAGAGGGGCTTCTTTGAAAGGAAAGGCTGGAGCCAAGTCTGCGTCTCATGTGTTACAGAATATACCTGGATCCCTGTGGATGCAGGGACATGGATTAGAGGCCCGGCAATTGTGTTCTTAAACTTATTGGAATGAGATCTAGAACAGGGCTCTTATTGGCACAATACAACATGAGAGTTAGAATGTGGACATTTTAACACCTTAGGAGCCTGGAGATCTTCCTCTGTGATGCCCCTGCCGGTGGGGCAGACAGATCAGTCCTTTGCATGTGAATTTATCCAATTTCCCTCTTATGGAATGTGCTTTTGGGATCAGACCTAAGAACTCTTCACCTAGTGCTGCTCCTGACCATGTTCCCTTGCGTTACTCCAAGAGTTTAGGGTTCTACATCCTTCACATAAAGCCACCATCCACTTGCAGTTTCCCTTTGTGTGAGAGGCCAGGGGGTCAGTCCCAGTGCCCAGGGTGGGGCTGGGGTGGAGCTGCAGGAGCTGGCAGGGCCCTCACTAGGGAGATGCAGCTGTACCCCAAATAACACAATGAAGAGAGAATGAAGACTACAAATGAGGTCATTGGGGACTCTCTCACTGGTGTGGACTGCAGACATGAAGTTCTATCTATTAACTAAATCATAGTATCTCATGTTTCCCTGCACAGTTGACTTCTTTGTCAAGAATCTACTCATGTGGGGTATTTGTTTGAACTTGATACTTTCAGAAACAACCTCTGGAATTTTTCAATATAAAAGGAGTAATATCAATACCCTGCCAAAGTAAATGGATGTTTAGACCCTACAGGGTTGCACTTACAAAGGAAATGAAACACTTGGTTTTGGATAGTAGCTTAATTAGTTACGTTATTATCTGCATTATCAGTCAGATATAAAACTCTAAGAATGACCTTATATTTCTGCAGCCTCTAGGGGAACACAATCTGCCTGAGAACAGGATGCTGCCAGAGGAGTTGTGATGAATCATGAAGATGAACAGACGGTCGGCAGCAAAATCTTCCTCTGGCCCCCGACTGCAGGTCTTGGAAACAAGTGCTATGGCCTCTGTGCCCTCCTCACTCACCTCCACAAAGGACTTGTGGATAATTTTTATACAAAAATATCTCTGGTTTCTGTCATGCCAGACAGATCAGCCTTGCTCCTGCTAAAGAGATCTTCCAACCCATGTGAGACAGGTGAGATTGTAGGTCTCTTCCAGCTTGAATTTGGGCAAGTGGACATGGACATCCCTATGACCCGTATTCTCAGGTGTTGTCCACTCACACAGGTTTTCCAGAGTCAACTGCTGCTCGATCTGGGATTAGAATGTGCAAAGAGAAAACAATTTTATATAGGCAAAATACCAAAGCATTCTTTAAATAACAGACTCAGACCCTCATTGCTAATTTGTTTAGTTCATGTTGTGTGCCAGTGCTTTCCAGCATTTGCGATAATGAGAGAGTGCTGTATTCCAAGTTATCAAGAGCCTAAGTAAGAGAGTTCATACATCACATCCATCAACCACCCACCCACCAGTCCCTCCATCCACTCACCTGTGCACTGATACACGGGCACACCATCCATACATGCACCCAGCCTCACAAACTCCTTCACAACTACCCCTTCTCTGCCTACTCGTCCATGACTCAATAACACCCTGCCATGCTGGATCACTCTGATGGCCCTGATGGCTATAATTACCACGAATGTGATATTGCACATTAGCTAATAGGTCAAGTGGTACAAGGGAAAAATATATAAATGTTTTCTTCTACAACTTCTATAAAATTTATTCTGAACCCCACTAATTATTGTGGTGATCTGTGAACCACACAGAACTGAAATCATCTCTAACATGTTCAGCTCAGAGGTAAAAATAGAAAAGATCCTAATTCCTCATCTAAAATGGGGTTCATGGAGGACGTCATCAACATGGTGGCAAGGAAACGCACGAGTAAGACCTCCCATAATAAAAAAGTTAATAGAGAGGAAAAGCGGCAGGTCCCTGAGAGAACTGGGACACGGAAGATGAACGGGCGACTCTGGCAAACTGCCCAAAGAAGAAAGTTGCCATAAAGAGGACTAGAAGAGAGGAAAGCTCAGAACCCTGCTACCCTCCCCCACCCACAAAGTCGGCACTCTCCAACCAACAGAAAGGAAGAAAAAAAAAAAAAACACTAAAACAACTAACAAGAACAAACTACACATCAAGAGGGACTGTGAGTGGAAAGGAACTACTTCGGCCACCGCACCCTGTGAACCGGAACTTTGGAGAACCATTCAGGATTCACCATGGAGGTGAGTGAACAGCTCCAGGCACCACTGGAGAAAAACAAAGACTCCTAGGAGACCTACAAACAGCCCAAGGCCAGCCAGTAAGCTTGTGCGGAAAAGCAGCACGCCTGAAAAGCATACGCGGATCGGGGCTGCCCAGGTCCCCTTGCCTGCAACCTAGGCCTGCGGGGAGACTCGCACGGGGGGCCCTCATTGAGGTGAATGTCCCTCACTGAGTAATCAGAAACCAGGCGCCCGGACACGGGAGCGGGGTGCAAAAGGCGCCATTTCTGCAGACACTGAACAGGGCTACAGTCCGCGTCCTAAACCTGAGGGCTTTGGGAACTGAGACCCAGGGCACGAAATTCGGGGCGTGGGATCCCCACGACTGTGGGGTACAAGGCAGACACAGCACCCCCACGCTGTTGAGGCTCTCCATGCCACTCCCACTCTGTTCCCCCGGACCCACAGGATTAAAAATAGTTCCTGAAGGACACTAGGAAAGATCTCTGGCACCACCTAGCAACCTGAAAAAAATCACCAACACCCTATAGTTGGAAACAAAAACACCCTCAGGCGCTGAGAGAGGGTGGGCCATGCAAACAGAGGGGGGAGGAGGGGTGTAAGGAGGGAAATAAGGCGTGGAGCAAGACCCCATCCTGGAACTGAGAGCTAGGCACAGGATCCAGGGCGTGGGACATGCCATAGCAGTGGGCACTGCACAGGGTGACAGCCAGTTTTTTGGATCTGATAGCCCTGGAACTGAGACCTAGAGTACAGACTTCAGGGCATGGGATCCATAGAGCTGCAGGCACAACACCTGGTGAACACAGGGCAGACACAGCATAAGAGCTTGAATAAGAGCCCCTGGCTTGAATAAGAGCCCCTGTGTTGACGTGCTCCCCTGCAACCCCCTTCCACTCCTCAGAGAACCACTGGGAAAAAGCACAGGTCAGCAAATACGGGTCTCTGGCACCACCTCCTGACCAGAACTAAATCACCAACTAGCTGATTCCCTGTTGGAACTGAGTAAATACAGAGGGAGGGAACTGTAAGGGACAGAGCCCAGCAACACAGCATCAACACCCTGATAGAGTTTTGGCCTACCAGTGCTGGTTTCAGTCTGGTAAACAGTTTCCAGCACCCCTAAAGGAGCACTCCGAAGAGATGCTCACCAATACCAGTGGCACAGCGTCCCAACACATAGAACTAATTAGAACGCAAACAACAGGGAGAAGAAAAAATATAAATAACCAAGCAAGCCAGCAGGAGGACACACCACAAAAAGAAACACAGTCACCAGAGCTCAACGATGACATGGAAGAACTTCTCAGTCTATCAGAGAGAGAATTAATAATCATCCTGATTAAAAAGCAGAAAGAAAATGAAAAGAAAAAAATGAGTTGAGACAAATAATCACTGAAAATTGAGATCCTAAGAAAGGAAAGAAAAGAAATGTAGGATATAAAAAGATTACTAGAAGAGATAAAGAACTCTGGGAAAAGCAATGAAAACAGGATCGATGAAATGGAAGAACGGATCAGTGCTATTGAAGATACAGAAATAAAAAGAGCCAAAAGAGAAAAGGAGAGAGAAGTGTAAATGAAGCAGTATGAGGAGACTCTTAGACAATTATCAGACTCCATGAAGAGAGGAAATGTAAGAGTTATAGGCATTCCAGAAGGTGAGGAGAGAGACAAAGGAACTGAGAAATTATTCAAGGAGGTAATTGAAGAAAACTTCCCAAGCACAAAAAAAGGAGAAGAATATAGACATACAGGAAGCGAGAAGAACTCCCAATTACCATAATGAAAAGAAAACTACAGCAAGACACCTATTAGTAAAGCTTGCAAGTGTCCAAGACAAGGAAAAAATAATGAAACTGGCAAGGGGGAAGAAACAGAGAACTTATAAGGGAAAACCAATCAGGTTAACTTCTGACTTCTCTGAAGAAACATTACGGGCAAGAAGAGAATGGAGTAACATATTCAGCAAACATCAAGGCAGCAAATGCCAACCAAGAATACTTTACCCTGCAAAGCTCTCCTTCCTCTACGGAGAAAAAATATGGGCCTTCTCAGACAAACAGAAACTCCAGAAATTCTTTACAACTAAACCCCCACTCCAAAAAATTCTACAGGAGGTCCTAAAGCTAAAACCAACAGAGGAATGAACAAGAAGAACAGAATAAAGTGAGGAATAAAATCACAAAAATTACAAAGAAAATGGCAAACACAGATGCCAACATATCAATATTAACTCTAAATGTAAATGGATTAAACTCATCAGTAAAAAGACACAGAGTAGCACGCTGGATAAAAAAACAAAATTCAGAGGCGGAGCAACATGGCGGCGAGGAGACGCTGTGAGTAAGATCTCCCATTAAAAAAAAGTTAATAGGGAGGAAAAGCGGCAGGTCCCAGTGAGAAGTGGGACACGGAAGATAAACGGACAACTCCAGCAAACTACCCGAAGAAGAAAGTTGCCATAAAAGAGGACTAGAAGGGAGGAAAGTGCAGAACCCTGCTCCCCTCCCCCACCCACAAAGTCGGCACTCTCCGACCAACAGAAAGGAAGAAAAAAACAAACCGAAACGACCAACAAGAACAAACTACGCATCAAGCAGGACTGTGAGTAGAAAGGAACTATTTCAGCCACCACACCCCGTGAACTGGAGCTGTGGAGAACCCTGCAGGATTAGCCGCAGAGGTGAGCGAACGGCTCCGGGCGTCATTAGAGAACAACAGAGATCCCTGGAGACCTGCACACAGCCCCCGGGCCAGCCGGTAAGCTTGCGCGGAAAAGCGGCGTGCTGGAAAAGCAAACACGGATCGCGGCTGCCCAGGTACCCGTTCCTGCAACCTAGGCTTGCGGGGAGAGTGCGGGGGCCCTCACTGAGGTGAAAGTCCCTCACTGAGTAATCAGGAACCAGGCACCCAGGCACGGGAGCGGGGTGCAAAAGGCGCCATTTCTGCCGTCATTGAACTGGGCTACAGCCCACGTCCTGGACCTGAGGGCTTTGGAACTGAGACCGGGGCACGAAATTCGGGGTGTGGGTCCTCCACGTCGGTGGAGCACAAGGCAGACACAGCACCCCAAAGCCGTTCAGGTTTTCCCTACCATTCCCACTCTGTTCCCTATCCCACGGGGTGAAAAAAACAGCTCCCCAAGAATAATAAGAGAGATCTCTGGCGCCACCTAGCTTGAAACCGGCAGAAGGCTCCTGGAGGAGCCTGTAGCCAGCTGGGAAGTTAGCCCACCCCAGGCCCCTTCAGACCAGCAGTCTGAGCCCACTGGGGGAGTGGGCACCCACGGCCGGGGCAGACCGGGCGCACAGAAGAGTGTGCCTGAGACAGGACACGCAGGGAGTGCGTCCCACATTGCCATTTTAGAACAGGGACATTTCTTCAGTAAAGACTGCCTGCAGAAGGCTCCCTCAGGAGCTAGAGGTGAGCTGGGAAGCTCGCCCAGGCCAGGCACCTTCTGGCCTGCAGTCCAAACCCAGAGGGGGAGCGGGAACCCACCGCCAGGGCAGACCAAGCGCACAGGGGAGAGTGTCCCCACATCAACGTTTTAGAACAGGGAACTTTCTTCAGTAAAGACTGCTTGAAAATGACAGATGGCTCCTGGAGGAGCCAGAGGGGAGCGGAGAAGCTCACCCAAGATGCTGGCCAGTCCCAGCAACACAGTGTCCCAATGCATACGACAATTTAGAAAATAGACAGTAGGGAGTAGAAGAACCACACACAAACTAACAACTCCTCAGGAAAGAAGCACACCACAAAAAGAAAACCACCCCCCAGATTGCAACAGCAGTAACTTGGAAGAACTTCTGAGCCTTCCAGAAAGAGAATTTAAAATTGCCGTGATTAAAAAAAATGACAGAACTCATAAAGGAAAACAATGATCAGAAGAAGGAAATTGAGTCCCTAAAGAGGGAAGCAAAAGAAACACAGGAGATCAAAAAATTAATGGAGGAACTAAAGAACTCTGGGACAAGCAATGAAAGCAGAATAGATGAAATGGAAGAACGAATAAGTACTCTTGAAGACACAGAAATAAAAAGAACCAAAACAGAAAAGGAAAGAGAAGTACGAAGGAAAAAGAACGAAGAAAGACTTCGGGAACTATCTGACTCCATGAGGAAAGGAAATATAAGAGTTATAGGAATACCAGAAGGAGAGGAGAGACATGAAGGAACAGAGAAAATATTCAAAGAGATAATTGACGAGAACTTCCCAAATGTGAAGAAAGAGCTGAAAATTGATATACAAGAAGCAAGAAGAACACCAAACTTCCACGACGAAAGGAAAACTACAGCAAGACACATAATAGTAAAGCTCCCAAGAATCCAGGACAAGGAAAAAATAATGAAGCTGACAAGAGGGAAGAAACAGATAACATTCAAAGGAAAACCAATCAGGCTGACTGATCAGATTTCTCCGAAGAAACACTACGGGCAAGGAGAGAGTGGAGGGAC
Source organism: Talpa europaea (assembly GCF_964194135.1). Classification (NCBI taxonomy): domain Eukaryota; kingdom Metazoa; phylum Chordata; class Mammalia; order Eulipotyphla; family Talpidae; genus Talpa; species Talpa europaea. The sequence goes on from NC_140068.1 coordinate 138,374,531, forward strand.
ATAGTCAACAGACTCCAAGAAAACAGATGCCAACCAAGAATACTCTATCCCGCAAAGCTCTCCTTCCTCTATGAAGAAAGAATAAGGACCTTCCCAGACAAACAGAAACTCCGGAATTTCATTACGACTAAACCCCCACTCCAAAAAATACTACAAGGAATCCTAAAGCCAGAACCTCAGAGGGACGAATAACAACGAAAGAAGGCAAAAAAAAAAGTTATTAAAAGAATAAATAAATAAAATCAAAGGAAAGACAAACACAATGGCAAATACAGATGCTAACATATCAATATTAACTCTAAATGTAAATGGACTAAACTCTTCAATAAAAAGACACAGAGTTGCAGCCTGGATTAAGAAACAAAACCCAACCTTTTGCTGTCTCCAGGAAACACATTTAGCTACAAAAGATAAAAATAGGCTCAAAGTTAAAGGATGGAAAACAATCCTATAAGCAAATGGACCAAAAAAGAAAGCAGGAACCGCTATACTTACATCAGATAAAAACAGATTTCAAACTCAGAAAAATAAAAAGAGACCCCAGTGGTCACTACATTATGATCAAGGGGACAACACTTCAAGAAGAAATAACACTCATTAACATATACTCACCAAACGAAGGAGCACCAAAATATATCAGACAAGTGTTGTCATCTCTGAAAACAGACATCAGAGAAAACACATACATAGTGGGAGACTTCAGCACACCACTATCAACAATGGATAGATCAACAAGACAAAAAATAAGTAAAGAAACTAAAGCTCTAAATAAGGACCTAGAGCATTTGGGTTTAACAGACATCTATAGAACACTAAACCCCCAAAAAACGGAGTACACATTTTTCTCAAGCACACACGGATCGTTCTCCAGGATCGATCACATACTGGGGCACAAGACAAACATCAAGAGATACACCAAGATTGAAACCATACCAACCATCTTTTCTGACCATGAAGGCATCAAGCTAGAAATAAACCATAAAAAGAAGGCAAGGAACTTTCCTACCTCATGGAGATTAAGAACCACACTACTGGAAGACCACTGGACTAATGAGGAGATCAAAGAAGAAATTAAAAAATTCTTTGAATTGAATGACAAGGAGGACACCAATATCCTAAATGTATGGGATGCAGCAAAAGCAGTAATAAGAGGAAAATATATAGCAATAGAAGCTCACATCAAGAAACAAGAAAGAACTCAAAGAAACAACCTAATCTCGAAGCTCAAAGATCTAGAAAAAGAACAACAAAAAAAACCCAAAACCAGTAGAAGAAAAGAAATAATAAAAACCAAAGCAGAAATAAAATTTAAACTAAAAAAACAATCCAAAAGATCAATGAAACCAAGAGCTGGTTCTTCGAAAAAATAAATAAAATAGACAAACCCCTAGCCAGGCTCACAAAGGACAAAAGGGAGAAAGCACAAATAAACAGGATCATAAATGAAAGAGGAGAAATCACAACGGACACAGCAGAAATCAAAAGAATAATCAGTAACTACTATGAACAGTTATATGGAAACAAGTTCAACAATCTAAAGAAGATGGACAACTTCCTACGACTCTACAATCACCCAAAGCTAGATAAAGAAGAAATAGAACACATAAACAGACCAATTACAAGCAGCGAAATTGAAATGGTAATCAAAAACCTCCCCAAAAACAAAAGCCCAGGACCTGATGGATTTACAAATGAATTCTACCAAACATTCAGAGACGAATTAGTGCCTATCCTTCACAAACTCTTCCAAAAAATTGAGAAGGAAGGTATAATACCTAACACGTTCTATGAAGCCAACATTACACTAATACCAAAACCGAATAAGGACAACACAAAAAAGGAAAACTACAGGCCAATCTCCCTAATGAACACTGATGCAAAAATCCTCAATAAAATTTTAGCTATCAGAATCCAACAATGTATCCATAAGATAACTCACCATGACCAAGTAGGATTCATTCCAGGGACACAAGGATGGTTCAACATCCGAAACCATAAGATATTTCACCACGACCAAGTCAGATTCATTCCAGGGACACAAGGATCGTTTAACATCCAAAAATCAATCAATGTTATCCAACACATCAGCAAAAAGAAATATAAAAACCATATGATAATATCAATAGATGCCGAGAAAGCTTTTGACAAAGTGCAACACCCATTCATGATGAAAGCCCTTGAAATTCTTGGGATACAGGGAACATACCTCAACAACATAAAGGCCATATATGACAAGCCAACAGCCAGTAACATTCTCAATGGTGAAAAGCTGAAAGCATTCCCATTAAGATCTGGAACAAGACAAGGATGTCCACTCTCACCACTGCTTTTCAATATAATACTGGAAGTCCTAGCCAGAGCAATAAGACAAGAGAAAGACATACAAGGAATCCAAATAGGAAAAGAAGAAGTCAAACTATCACTATTTGCAGATGATATGATAATATACATAGAGAACCCCAAAAACTCCACAGAAAAACTAATTCAACTCATCAAGCAGTTCAGAAAAGTGGCAGGATACAAAATCAACACGCAAAAGTCAGTAGCCTTCCTATACACAAACAATAAATCTGAAGAAGAGGAAATAAAAAAACCATCCCTTTTATTATCGAAACAAAAAAATCAAATATTTGGGAATAAATCTAACAAAAGAGGTAAAGGACCTATACAAAGAAAACTATAAAACACTGTTAAAAGAAATAGAAGAAGACACAAAGAAATGGAAAGACATCCCCTGCTCGTGGATTGGAAGAATAAACATTATTAAAATGGCCATCCTGCCAAAAGCAATATACAGATTCAATGCTATTCCAATCAAAATTTCAATGTCATTCTTCAAAGAAATAGAACAATTATTGATGAAATTCATATGGAATCACCAAAAACCCCAAATAGCCAAAGCTTTCCTGAAAAAAAAAGAAGGGAATGGAGGCATCACACTCCCAGACTTCAAACTATACTACAAAGCCATAATCATCAAAACTGCATGGTACTGGAACAAGAACAGATATACAGACCAATGGAATTGAATAGAAAATCCAGAAATAAACCCACAGATTTATGACCAACTAATCTTTGACAAAGGAGCAAAAACTATGCATTGGAGCAAAGAAAGTTTGTTCAATAAATGGTGCTGGGAAAACTGGGTCGCTACATGCAAAAGAATAAAGCTTGACCACTACCTCACACCATACACAAAAATCAACTCAAAATGGATTAAAGAACTAGACATAAGACCTGAAACCATAAAATACATAGAAGGAAATATAGGCGAAACACTACGTGATCTGCACATCAAAGACATCTTTACAGACACATCACCCAAAGCAGGGATAGTGAAGGCAAAGATAAACAGCTGGAACTCCATCAAATTAAAGAGCTTCTGCACAGCAAAAGAGACAATAATAAAAACAAAGAGAAACCCCACCAATGGGAGAACATTTTTGCACTAATGATAAAGGACTGATCACAAAAATCTGCAAAGAGCTGATGATACTCAACAACAACAAAGAAAATAATCCAGTCAAAAAATGGGCAGAAGAGCTAAAAAGAAACTTCTCTGAAGAGGAAATGCAAATGGCCACCAGGCATATGAAAAAATGTTCAACATCACTTGTCATCAGGGAAATGCAAATCAAAACTACCATGAGATACCATCTTACACCAGTGAGAATGGCACATATTAAAAATCTAGCAACAACAAATGTTGGCGAGGGTGTGGAGAAAAAGGAACTCTTCTGCACTGTTGGTGGGAGTGCAAACTGGTCCAACCACTATGGAGAGCTGTGTGGAGATTTCTGGACCTACTAAACATAGAGCTTCCATAGGATCCAGCAATTCCACTGCTAGATATTTACCCAAAGGACACAGAAACATCAATTCCAAAGAGCACCTGCACCCCTATGTTTATAGCAGCACTGTTTACAATAGCTAAGCTTTGGAAACAACCCAAATGCCCAAAAATAGATGACTGGATCAAGAAGATGTGGTACATACACACCATGGAATATTACTCAGCATTCAAAAAAGATAAACACATGCAATTTGCAGCAACACGGATGGCGCTGGAAGGTGATCTTGCTCAGTGAAATAAGCCAGAAAGAAAAAGAAAAGTACCGTATGGTCTCGCTCATAGCAGGAATCTAGAAAACTTAAATAAGGGACCAGGAAAATGAATAACTATAAGAAAGTGAAAATCAAAATCAACAAAAAACTATGAACCAGAGACACACTTTGCCGGGGGGGAAGGGGGGATTGGGGTCAAAATCAGGGGATTGCAATTGTATGGGGAATATAAAAATAAAAAAATAAATTAAAAAAAGTCTCCGCTCTTGAGCTTAAGGAATGTTTGTTTCCCCCATTTGTTAAATACACCCCATTGTTGTTGTTCCCTGAGCCTGAGTAGTCGTTCTATTGTGTGTGGGGGTGAGGAACCCACAGACACAGACCTGCTCCCTAAGGGCCCTGTCCTCTGGGCCTGCTGTAGCCCCCACAGCACACCCTCCCATCAGTGAGGACCAGTCTGCCGGCTGTGGTTTAGGCTCCGGGGAGAATGTGCTAGAGGCTTGTATGGACCCCTGTGCTCCCCCCACCTAGAGGACAGCGACAGCGGTTAATGCCAGACCTTGGGATACAGTCTGGGATACAATGCCAGACCTTGGGATACACCTCGTCCATCGTGTCTCAGGGAGAGGCAGGTGCAGTTTTCTGACTATGAAGCAGAGTCTGCCCGGGCTCAGGGAAAGCAACGGTGCCACAGACCTGGGTTGATTTTAAATCAGCCACCAAGTGGGAGCCATGACCATGGATTTCTGCCACAGGAGCACTGGGTCCCGCTCTGGGCCACCCAGTGAGTACCAGAGTGGCCCACCCAGCCATGACAACACAGTCACTGTCCTTTATTTGACAGGTGATGATGGTGACACCATCCCATAGCCCTGGGCTGCTGGGTGGGGCCTGTTGGGAGTGGTTTTGTCTGCTCCCAAATTGGGGTGCACAAGTGCTGGTAAGTTGATGATATTATATGACCCACAGGAGCCAAGTTTTCATGGAGCCTTCTCTGAGGAGGGCCCACTTCTGGGAACTGGAACCCCATTTGGGCCTTAGAACCCCTTCTGTAAGGATTGCACCTGTGGACTGGTCCTGGCTGCAATTTGTTCAGGAAACACAGGACATTACCCCACTCAGGGTGTCTCAAGTGTGACCTGGCACCATGGGGACCCGCCATCCCACCGGGGGGCGGCAGAGGGCGCTCTTCTGTGCACCGACCTGCTGTGACTAGGACACAGCTTGCCGATGCCAGCAGAGAACAGGAGCCAAGGACAGCAAGGACCAGCTCAGAGTCTAGAGGTGAATCCATTTTCCACACCAGGGCCGATCCGGGTGACCGTCCACCCCTCTGTGTCCACACCTAAGACTAAAGAGCCAGTTCCCAAAGGGTTCACCAGCCTGGACTCAGGATCAGAAAACACAGCCCAAGGGCGAGGGCTCCTTCCTGTTCCAGACACACGGTGGCGCTGGCGAGCTGGGAGGGACTGTGGTCCCCACTAGACCCATCAACAGGGCAGGCATCGGGGTAACTTCCCCTGCCCCTCTCTAGGGGCACCCCAGGAATAGGGTGAAGCATTAGGAAGAGACCCACACAGGACAGGGCTCAGTAGCATCTCATTTCTAGAAACTTGGGAGCAGGGTGCTCATTTATGCCAGGAGGCCTGATTCTTCGTGTCATGACGAACTTGCAGAGATGGGTGGAGAGATCATCCACCCCTTAGCCCTCAGGGAAGTTGTCCCCACACAGAGGCTCCACAGGGGTGAGTATGTCCTAGGGATGCTGTATGGAGCATCTCAGGTCTCTGCTCCTCCCAGAGCCCCAACAAAATCCCTGGGAAGAGGTGGTCTCCCCACGGGGTGTCTGCCACACCCGTAGTCTCCACAGTCACAGACACCCCCAACTCAGAGTCTGGCCCACTGGGAGGTGCCCAGAGATGCCATCAATTTGCCCTCACAGGAGGCTGGTCCTGATCCCCGGGCCCATGGGGGCCCACCTCAGGGCGGTTTGTAAAGGAAGATGCTGTACCAGGTGGGCAATGAGTGCCCAAGCCCCAAATCCCTACAAAAGCTCTCACCCTTTCAGGTTCTTAGGCCCTCTACTGCCCCCTCCTCTCCCGGACCCTCTCCCGCCCCCACACAGTGAAGCTGGGGCTGCCCTGGCCTAGAGTGAGGGGCTTCTTTGCAAGGAAAGGCTGGAGCCAAGTCTGTGCCTCGTGTGTTACAAGGATAGGCCCGGGGGCCCTGTGGACGCAGGGGCAGGGACTAGGGGTTCTGGCAATTGTGTTCTTGATCTTATTGGAAATGGGTCTAAAATAGGTTCTGAGCAGGGCTCTTATTAGCAAAATTCACCGTGATAGTTAGAATGTGGACGTTTCAGCATCTTAGGGGCCTGGAGATCTTCCTCTGTGATTCCCCCTGCTGGTGGGGCAGACAGATCAGTCCTTTCCATGTGATTTTATCCAATTTCCCTCCCATGAATGGGCTTTTGGGGTCAGACCTAAGAACTCTTCACCTAGTGCTGGATCCTGACAATGTTCCTTTGGGTTACTCTAAGAGTTTATGGTTCTACATCTCCCATGTAAACCCACGATCCACTTGCAGTTTCCCTTTGTGTGAGAGGTGAGGGGGTCAGTCTCAGTCCCCAGGGTGGGGCTGGGGTGGAGCTGCAGGAGCTGGCAGGGCCCTCATTGGGGAGATGCAGCTGTACCCGAAATAACAGAATGAAGTGGGGACAGCTGGAATATAAATGGGGTCATGGGGGACTCTGTCACTGGTGTGGACTGCAGACATGAAGTTCTGTCTATTAACTAATCACAGTATCTTCATGTTTCCCTGCACAGATGACTGTTCGTCAAGAATCTACTCATCTGGGATGTTTGTTTGAACCTGATGCTTTCAGAAACAACCACGGGAGTTTTTCAATAGAAAAGGAAGAAAATCAATACCCCGCCAAGTTAATGGAAGTGAAGACCCAACAAGGTTGCACTTACAAGGGAAATTATACATTTAGTTTTGGATAGTAGTTTATTAGTGAAGTTATTTCTGCACTATCAGTCAGATATAAACTCTAAGAATGACCTTGTATTTCTACAGCCTCTAAGGGGAACACAATCTGCCTAAGAACAAGATGCTGCCAGAGGAGTTGTGACGAATCATGAAGATGAATGGATGGTCGGCAACGAAATCTTCCACTGGCCCCAGACTGCTGGTCTTGGAAACAACTGCTGTGGCGGCTGCTGCCTCTGTGCCCTCCTCACTCACCTCCACAAAGGACTTGTGAATAATTTTTGATACGAAAATATCTCTGGTTTCTGTCATGCCAGACAGATCAGCCTTGCTGCTGCTAAAGAGATCTTCCACACCCATGCGAGCCAGGTGGGGCTTGAGATCGTAGGTCTCTTCCAGCTTGAATTTGGGCAAGTGGATGCGGACATCCGTATGACCCATATTCTCAGGCTTGGTCCACGCACACAGTTTTTCCAGAGTCAACTGTTGTTCAATCTGGAATTAGAATGTGCAAAGAGAATACAATTTTATATAGGCAAAATACTAAAGCGTTATTTAAATAACAGACTCAGAAACTCATTGCTAATTTGTTTTGTTCATGTTTTGTGCCAGTACTTTCCAGCATTTGGGATAACGAGAGAGTGATGTGTTGCAAGTCATCAAAGGCCCAAATAAGAGGGTTTCATCACATCCATCAAACAACCATCCACCAGTCTCTCCATCCACTCACTGTCCATTGATATATGGGCACGCCATCCATACACACACCCGACCTTACATACCTACCCCCTCTCTACCTACTCGTCCATGACTTAACAACACCCTGCCATACTGGATCACTCTGATGGACCCTGAAGACTATCATTACCATGAAGGAGATATTACATGTTAGCTAATTGGTTAGTGGTGTAAGGGAAAAATATAAAAGTTTTCTTCTACTTATTCTGTTGTATTTATTCTGAACCCCATTAATCATTATGGTGATCTGTGAACCACACAGAGGTGAAATAATCTCTAATATATTTAGCTCAGAGGTAAAAATAAATAAGGTCCTAATTCCTTTTCTAAAGAGAGGTTCATTATGGCATTTACATTATAATGTGGTCATTAGCATTAAATGAGTTGGGACATAGTTAGGGCTATGTAAATGTGAGATGCATTTAAAAAAACAATTTAATGCCCAAAAATAGATGACTGGATCAAGAAGATGTTGTAATATATACCATGGAATATTACTCAGCATTCAAAAAGGATAAACACATGCAATTTGCAGCAACATGGATGGCGCTGGAAGGGATCATGCTCAGCGAAATAAGCCAAAAAGAAAAAGAAAAATACCGGATGGTCTCACTCATAGCAGGAATCTAGAGAAATTAAATAAGGGACCAGGAAAATGAATATAAGAAAGTGAAAATCAAAATCAATAGAAAACTATGAACCAGAGACAGTTTTTGGGGGGTGGGGGGCGGAAGGGGAAGGATTGGGGTCAGAATGGGGCATTTGCAATTGTATGGGGGAATATAAAAATAAAATTTATTATTTAAAATAAATAAATAAATAAATAAAAATAAAAAACAATTTAAAAAAAACAATTTAATAAAACAACCCTCAGTCTGTAAAATTCTTAAGAGAGCTTGCTGAGCTGCCACTGACCAGCATTACACTAGGGTTGGTCTTCACATGGTCCCAACCACATTCACTGACGTTCCCTGAAATTTTAAACATAGGACTCCCAGCTGGTAAATGTGGTGGGTTAGATTACAAAAGATTGGAAAGTGAGCGACATCAGTAAAGGCATAACAAGCACTGACCACTCAGCACACACAGGAGGACTCACACAGGAAAGGAGAGAGAAGGACAGTGTGCGGGAGCATCACCTTCTCCAGCCCTGTGGACTCGTCCTCCATGTCATCGGGCAGCAGGATGACCATGCTGAGCTCCCCGCCCTTGTATGGCAGTTCCAGCACGCGGCACTGGAGCTCCTGGATGTAGCCAAATGGAAGATATTTCTTCTGGTACATCATTTTCACTATCTTTGTGTCTTTCTGAAAGGTTGGAGGACAAATCGCTCATTATTATCTGCACTCTTGTAGAGCAAAGGGGATGTTTTCTCTTGTAGAGCAAAGAGACCGTGCATGGGCTCACCGTGTTCAACCTGAATGGGGCGTCCCTGGTTTCCTCTTTTCTGAATTCGTCCTGCCAGGTGCCTTTGAAGTAGATGGCATTCACCAGCACAAGCTTAGTCATGTGATCCACCATACCTGCAGCCAACAGTTCTGGAATCTTCCCTAAAAAAGGTACAGCAATTTTTTTTTTTTTGTAACTCCACATTTCCAAACTCCAACTCTGTACTGATTTTGTTCAGCACTGAAATGAAATTCAAATATATCTTTTTCATTTCATTTCTATTTAACATGTTACTAAGGTAAGAACACCCTGGGCATATTTGACTGCACCAACTCACTAAGGTGATAGAATGACGCAACCATCCCCCAGGGTCCACACTTCAATACGAGTCTAACGTGCTAACTGGTGGTAGACAAGAAAATGCCCCTTTTCTGGAGTGTGATCGCAAGGAGTCTTGTTAGTGAATGGCCATTCTGTTGCAGGACAAAAATATGAAGTCTTGCATGACAATGTTTTGAGTCACTAGTAAGTCAGTCCTTCTTCAAATCCGCTAGGTGGCAGCAACCTTCAAAATATGCAAAGGCAGGATGGTTCCTCCACTGAATTGCAGGCTCCATCAAGCAAACCCTTACACATGCCAGGTGTCTGTAGACGCCTGGTTTCATTCCATGACGGGGGGAGAGACAGATGCCCAGCTGGACGCCACATCCACCCGCCACGCCTGCCCCTAAGCCAGAATGCAGGAAAGAGGTTCATGACCCAGAAGTGTGTGAGCCCCGATTCACAATCTCAGGTGTATTAAGTCATTTGGACTTGGCTTGATTTCCCCTTCTATGCCCCCAATTTTTATTCCCTTTATTGTCCAGGTAATATTAGCTTTAACTTTAAAATGTTGTGGGAGAAAATATTTAGCTGCTTTGGTAGAACCGTGTCCAAGTTTCCACTGCAAGGAATTTCTATGTTTGATATCTATTCAGCACTGGAAATGGGGGTACACCCCCTGAGTGAAGTCAGGAGCAGGAGGTAGGGAGAGGGTGTGGAGAGGGCACCCCATGCAGGTGGGAAGCTGAAGACACCGAGGCAGGACCCTGTGCTAGGACCACACTGTCTCCACCCTCTTACCTTCCGTTTGTCCTTTGACCCAGGCATTGATCACCTTCCTGGCACCTTCAGAGTCGCCCTGGAAATCCACACTGGCCAGCTCAGCGCCATACAGTTCCTGAGTTGATGCTAGGAACTCCTATTTAAAAAAAAAAAAGAAATGTTATGAATGTCTCTTACTGTATACAGAAGTTGTTTTTTAAGATCTTTAGAAGCAATAGAAATTGACCTCAAAGGCATCCATTTCCTTATAATGTAAAGATTCTAACCATTTTTTTAATATGGGAAAAAATACATAACATGATATTATTCAACTTAACCATTTTTAAGTGTAAAGATCAGTAAGTTTAGCATTGTATAAAATACCCAATCTTTCCTAACACTCATAAATAATGAATACTGACTGCACTTGGAAGTGAATGATGGCTTGGAAGTCACTCTTGCCTTAACCAGTCAGGACTACAACTTCACCTGGAAGAACAGCATGAAATCACAGCCTTTAACGAGAACATCGTCTATTACCTATTTCCATTCTTTATTTTTTCTGAATATTTATAAAAATTAGAAGCGACTTCTAAGACTTCATTTTGCTGGGGGAAAACATGCATTGTCTTATGAATTTTATAACATGAGGCAGAAAGTACCTACAGGGAGGAAATGATAGGTTTTCTCTCCGTATAACCTGTTAGCCAGTTTCAGCACGTAGGAGGCGTCTGGCTTGTTGACAGCAGCGATCAGACTCTGAAATCTGGAATGAACCTTCTCAACCCCATCAAAATGAAGAGTCTAAAATGAAGAAAACATTTTCTATAAACATTTACTTTGAAATTATAAAGTGATTTCCAGGTGTTTGCTTCCATCAGAGGAATGTGTTGTCATTACTAAGCACGGAGGACCCCAGGTAGTAACTTCTGAGTCTTTCATTGGAGAACAAACGATGGAGAACCTGAAACTCAACTTTGTGAGAACTAATCATCCCACATTAGACACTGTTTCTATATCACTTTCTTGGGTTATAATTCTAGTTCCACAAATATGAGTGTTTAGGTAAATAAATATTTCTATATGTCTTCCTTTTCCCCAAGAAAGTAATAAATGGTGTGTTCACATGTACATGCAACTCTAATTTTGCATCATTATATAATTTTATCAAATATAATTTTTCTAAAAGTTCTGAGAAATAAACAGTAAAAGCAGAAATCATCACCTCTGCAGGAACACGGAGATATTATGGGTTGAGGGGTTTTCTTTAACTACTCTTGAGCATCAGTAACTCACTTATATAAAAAACACTTCTTTAAACATGACATTTAGGGAATGTCTAATTCCCCACATATCAATTGCAAATCAAGAAGTATTTTATAGTTCTATGAGGCCTGAGCTGTGCCTGGCTTTTAAGACAGAGAAGAGCAAACCCACACAGTGCACAAGTCCGGGTATTCACGGAGTGGGATGTTTGCCTAGTGCTGTGAGCCATTTGTTTTAATGGAAACGGAGCAGAAGGCTCTTAAGGCCATTTTTGCTGAAGTCAGACAGCCCCTGGGTAGCCTCAGAATTAGAGGCTGATGTGACCTTTTAAGAAGCAAATTCAAATTAGTACTAGTTCACGCTGTGGAGTCTTGGAAACTTAAAAAGGCTTTTCCTCTGTGGTTCTGCAGATGCGGGTCTCATTCACTTAGAGATGTTTCCATTAAATGGGATCATAGAGGATACGCAAGTAAAAAGGTCCATAACCCTGACCCCAGGGCTGGCCGTCCTGGCTGCAGGTGAGTGTCAGGTGTGACTAGGGTGGCAGAAAGCCCTTCTCTGCGGCCATTCCTTTCCCTCGCTGTCAGGGAGAGCCAGAGACCCTCTCTCGGAAATAAGATACATCTGGCACAGGTGCCCCCCACACCTACAAGGGGAGCAGAAGGTAGGTATCACCCACCTTTCCTGCTGGAAGAGTCACCCAGGGCTTCTCCCTCCCCTGAAGCCACATGCCTCAGTCTCTCTGTTCTGAGGGCCTCCTGCCCACAGGGCCCAGGATATCAGAACCTACAGCCACACCCAGCACTGGGCACAGGCGGGGCCTCAGAACAGAATTGCCCTGTCTCCTGGTCGCCCTCAGCAAGCCAGTCCACCACTTTCACAGCAGTGCTTTTCCGGTGTCATTCTGCTGAGAATTAATTTCCATGACAGGCATTCCCTGTTCCCAGCAGGTCTGCACATGCAAAACTGAACCAGGAAAGGCCGATTCCCGGAAAATAGGCTGAGGCCACAGAGCCTGGTAGCAGCCAGAACAGCAGAAGCCTGCATTGCCCCAGGGGTCCTGGCCTGCTGCTCCCCCATCCTCAGCCAATAACACCACAGAGCTGGCACCTAGTAGGTGCTCATTAAACAGGGGACAAAGGGAAAGCCCACAGCAAATGGACTGTGCCCGGGGCTTGTCCTGAAAGTCTCCCCCACAGTGGGGATCTGAGCCCAGAAACAGATTATACATGCACAGGGAGAGCCCCAAGGCCGGCTCTCCCCATCCTCGGCACAGACTCTGGCAGGGAAGGGTCTCTCTCTGTGTGTCTGCTGACCTGGATCAGCTGGGCCGCAGTGTTGTCTCTGGTCCCCAGGAAGACCATGGCCATCGCTGAGGAGATGCTTAGGGGGGAGAAGAAGAGGTTCCCACGGGGGCTATCTTCACTCAAGGTGCGGAACAGGTCCAGGGCGAAGGCGGAGTTGGCGGCGCTCAGCTGCTCCATGGCGAGGCTGCAACACAGACCCAAGCTGGCCTGGAAACTTGCCTAAGTAGTAAGGGGAAGGAGGGAGGCCCCGGGAGAAAATGAAGCAACCTGATCTCAGGCCTGCAGTCGCCAAGCCCGGCCTTCCTCCCCTCCCCACCCGCCTGGCCCAGAACTCCAGGGTGCAGAGGACCCCAGGCTGCACCGGGGTCCCGAGCTTGGTGCACAGTGCAGGCAGCATGGGGAGCTCCCAGGGGAGCATCGAGTCTCCACCCAGCCAAGGAGATCCGGGCTTGGGCTGCTGGCAATCTCAGATGCTGGCCTCTGTTGCTCACCCCGACTGCATACAGCGCCTCTGTTTCCAGATCCTACCTGCTGCTGTGCTGGTTGGATCCTGAGGAAGGGCGAAATCTGTGCTGAAGATCCCCTTGCAGGGGATCTTATAGTTGTGCAAAGGGAGTGCCCTGGCAGCTGGCAGCCCTCCCCCAGGGGCATTTTTTAAATTTATGTATTTATGCATAGAAGAACTGGGCTGCACTCCAGAGGTGTGGAGGTGTGAGAGGATTCACCAGAGACAGAGTGGGGAGCAGAACAGGCGGATCTACTGAAATACACTTCTGAGGGGCCAGCGGGGAGACAGAAGAGGTCTGCTGCTCCATGCGGGTAGCTCCCTGCCCCGGGGATCAAACTCGTGCTGCAGGGGCTGCGGATAGCTTCATAGGTTGCGTTTTGTCCCCTTAAGCCACAAGGGAGGCCCTGTTCTGCATTTTTATTTCCACCTGACATGAGTGTTTGTGCTCTAGTGACTAGGGAATCTGGGTACGAGACCATTCTGCTTTGGAGAACAGCTTTGCTCATTTCAGCGTTGGTAAAAGCGGGCCCCGCCACAGAGCTGAGAGGCAGAGACAGCTCTCCTGCCCCTGGCTGAGCAGTGGGAGCAACTGGAGAGGCAGTGACTATTTTCTGTCTGGCGCCAGAAGCTGTTTGCGGCAATGCAAGCAGCAGCGGGTGGGGGCATTTCACTGCCCGCCACTAGTGACCGCACTGGCGCTGAGGCTGCAGGCTGAGGCCAACAGTGTGGCAGGCGGCCCTGGCTCAGAGCTGCAGGGAGCAGCATGGGGCCCCACGGGGCCAGCCCCAGCACTAGGCTCCTCCAGCTGCAGGCAGTAGAGAGGCCCATGGAGGGTGCTGGGTGCTAGGTCAGGTGCAGGCTGTGAGCTGATTAGCAAATGGTCCAATCAGCCAGTGGATTGAGAACGGTCCGATCAGCCTGGTAGGTGGGCGCCCTGACAGGAGATGAGGCGGGGCAGGCGCCAGCTTGGGACACGCACTCTGGGTCTGATGTTCTTCCTGGCCTCTCGGGAAAGAACACTACTATGCCCTCGACCTCCAAAGGGGAAGGAAAGAAAAGAAGCTAAAAAGGAAAGAAAAGAAGCTAAAAAGGTCCAGAGAAGCCAAAGAGCTTCTCAGAGGCCGGGGGTGGAGTCTGGAAGCCACTGCCCACTGGCCTGCAGCCGGCCCGCGCCCAGTATCTCAGTGAGCTGCTTGGTGTTGGTGAGCCCACGACTCACAAACAGCTGTAATGCTGGTGACGGGTGGTGACCGACACTCTGTCCGGGCCACCTCTGGGAGCTGGTAACTCCTCCTGCCCGTCCGGGACCACCTCTGGGTGCGGCTGCTGCATTGCTGTCTGGTCCAGCGTCGGGTATGTGGAGAGAGGCGCTGCCCACACACCGCCAGCTGGAGGCATCCCAGGGGCCCGTCTTGCGACTGGACAGAGGACTCCTTTCTCCACGAATCCCTTTCGGTAAGGAGGACCCCTACTGTGAGGGCTGTGTCTGGCTGGGGCCCTCGCGTGTCAACGTGGCCGCTGCTGGATGACCTTGACCTGGTTTCCACACCCTTCATGTTGACGGGGAGGCCACACTGTCTGGCATGAAGGGAGAGTTGGGAGGGTGTTTCTGCCAGGCCAGGACCCCTATTTCATGGCCTGGCTCCACGCTAGGCTGGTGGCTTCAGCAGACCCAGCGTGCAGCAGAAGACGGGACCCCTGTGCAGGTTGAGTGGTTCCCTGTTGCATCAGCTGCACAGCACTGAAGGAGAAACGGATGTCATGGTGTGGGCAGCACAATGCAGGGGATGCTAAAAAGGCAGGAACCTGGTCTTTTTAGTGACCGAATAATCCTACAGCTTCAGTTACGTGGGGTGGGAGGACAAGCAGGAAAGGTGGGTCAAAATGGAAAATGTGAATATGTCATCTAGGGCTTCAGGGGGAGGTGAGTCTGCTGACCAGGTATTTTTTTATCAGTCTGACAATCAAGTGTTGTAATCAAAACCATCCCCAGGGCCTTCCGGTGGCGCAAGGGCTTAAGCGTCAGCACTATGAAGCAATCCACAGCCACTGCAGCACAAGTTCAATCCCCAGCCAGGGAGCTACCCACATGGCAGAGCGGATTTCTGTCTCGCTGTTGTTCCCCTCAGCAGTGTGTTTCAGTAGATCTGCCTGTTCTGTTCCCGACTCTCTCTCTGGTCTCTACCTGCACCTCTGGCCTGTACCCCAGCTCTTGTATACATAAATAAAGTAAGTCTTAAACAATAACAAAACTATCCCTCAGACTCTCACCCATGGTTCCAATCGTATCAACAAGGTGTTGCACTGATCAGTCTCTGGGATGCAAAGTCATACCTCAGTCAACAGTCCTGGCATCCCTGTCATACCTCTGATGTGTACACATTGTCTCAGGGCCATCCCTGCTCTTTTTTAATTTGAAAGGAGCCTCAAAGGGTCTGGTATTTTACATTCTGCTCTTCATAAAACTGATGAACCAGGCTGTTCTGGCCTTGTATTGGAGGATGGACCACATGCAACCAGAATGGCAGCCAAGCAGGCCAGTCAAATAGCAGACCCACTAACCTCCCACCCGGCAGTGCCAAGCAACCACCCTAAGGGCTCATTGCCCACTGAGTAGATGACACCCTATGTTTGGTGCTTTCATCACATGCAGTGAACCATGGAAGTCAGGGAAATGGCTATGTCCCACAAATTCATCCTTCCTAACATTGGGTATCTCCATGAGTTCCCCCTCTGGCAGGGTGTCCAGTGTAATCACCCTCATTCCTCTGGCGATTATCCCGGCTACTAGTTGCTCAGGACACCCAGGACATGCTGATACCACATTACCCAAGTCAGTGTGCTTTAAGGGTGACCAGGCACCATGGGGACCCGCCATCCCACCTGCGGGCAGCAGAGGGCGCTCTCTGTGCACTGACCTGCTGTGGCTCCTGGGGGCTCACAGCCAGGGCTCCCCACTGACTAGGACACCAGCTTCCCGATGCCGGGAGAGGACAGGAGCCAAGGACAACAGAGACCACCTCAGACTCTTGCAGGTGAAACCCTTGTCCCCACCAGGACTTATCTGTGACCCCCACCCCTCTCTGTCCACACCTCAGATAAAAGAGCCAAGTCCCAGTGCAAAGGGCTGACCAGCCAGGCCTCCATGGGCCCAGACCCTGGTGAGGGCTCCTTCCTGTTCCAGCCACACGGTGGCGCTGGCGGGCAGGTAAGGAATGTGGGGATCTTCCCCTCCCTGTCTCAGGGGCCACCCCAGGAGTAGTGGGGAGTGTTAGGAAGATGTCCACTCTGGCAGGTAACGCGTGATTTCCAGATGCTGGGGGACAGGGTGCTCATCTGAGGGAACAGGCCTGATTCTTAGTTGTACCATCGACCCAGCAGAGACTGGGTCTGAGAGCACCAAGCCCATATTTGTGGGGATGTGGGAGGGCATCACTCCCCGGCATGGATTCACCTCTTATCCCACAGGGATTTTTCCCCACGCAGAGGCTCCACCTGGGAGCCCTGTACTGGGCCAGTGGCTACTGCTCTAGGGGTCATCTCGGGTCTCTGCCCTCCCAGAGTCTGGAACAAAATCCCTGGGAAGAGGTGGTCTCCCCAAGGGGCGTCTCTGCCTGACCCATAGCCTCCACAGTCACATACACCCCCAACTCAGAGGCTGGCCCAGCCAGGAGTGCCCAGAGCTGCCATCGCTTCACTCCTAGATTTGCCTTCTCACAGGAGGCTGGTCCTGACTCCCGACCCATGGGAGGTTTGTACAGGGAGATGCTGTACTAGGTGGACAATGAGTGCCCAAGTCCAAAATCCCTACAAAAGCTCTCACTCTTTCAGGTTCTTAGGTCGCTCCTCACCCCTGCCATCTCCTGACCCCCTGTTCTCCCTGACCCTCTCCCGCCCCCTTCACAGTGAAGCTGGGGCTGCCCTGGCCTAGAGTGAGGGGCTTCTTTGAAAGGAAAGGCTGAGCCAAGTCTGTGTCTCGTGTGTTACAGGGATAGGCCCGGGGGCCCTGTGGACGAAGGAACAGGGATTAGGGGTTCTGGCAATTGTGTTCTTGATCTTATTGGAATTAGGTCTAAAATAGGTTCTGAGCGGGGCTCTTACTGGCACAACACACCGTGACAGTTAGAATGTGGACGTTTCAGCGCCTCAGGGGCCTGGAGGTCTTCCTCTGTGATGCCCCTGCTGGGGGGTGGGGGGTCAGACAGATCAGTCCTTTGCATGTGAATTTATCCAATTTCCCTCCTATGGACAGTGCTTTTGGGTCAGACCTGAGAACTCTTCATCTAGTGCTGGTCCTGACCATGTTCCCTTGGGTTACTCTAAGAGTTTATGGTTCTACATCTCCCATGTAAACCCATGATCCACTTGCAGTTCCCCTTTGTGTGAGAGGCGAGGGGGTCAGTCCCAGTCCCCAGGGTGGGGCTGGGCTAGGGCTGCAGGAGCTGGCAGGGCCCTCACTTGGGGGATGCACCCTGTACCCGAAAGTAACAGAATGAAGTGGGGAGACCTGGAATATAAAATCCAGTCATCGGGGACACACCTAGCTGTCACCTCTCCTTGGGACGTACCCCCCTCAACCTTCCCTCCGAGTCTCTTCTCATAGTCTCGTTGGTGTGTGCTGCGGGTGAAGTTCAACATTATTCTCTGCCACTGTCCTGGACACCCCCTTCCCTAATCCTCCCCTACAACCTCCCCCCTTGTTTATTAATGTCTCCCAGTGTTTGTTTTACTTGGTCTTATTGTCCACTAGCTAAATCCAGTATTTTTTTTTTTCATTGCTTTACTGTACCCTGGACTCGCTCCATTGCTCCATCACTGCCTGTAATGGCTCCTTGTGGTGAACATATTGCACAGTGTGGACCCTTGATCCGGTCCCCTATGCACAGGCATTTGGCTATTCCAGGGACCACGGGCTGCTGTTGTCATGGGGCTGGAACAAACATTGCACAGCATATGGCTATTGGGACTGATATAAGGTCAGATGACCAAGAGTGGGAGGTTGGGTCATATGGTATTTCCATTGTTATTTCGTAAGGTCAGTGCAGCCCACTTTCTGTAATGAACACACCAGCTTTCGTCTAGGGGAATGGGGTTCCTGGCTCTCCCCATCTTCCAACACTTCTTCTTGGGGGTCATTTTAATAGGGCCATTCTCACAGGTGTGAGATG
Source organism: Talpa europaea (assembly GCF_964194135.1). Classification (NCBI taxonomy): domain Eukaryota; kingdom Metazoa; phylum Chordata; class Mammalia; order Eulipotyphla; family Talpidae; genus Talpa; species Talpa europaea. Next base: position 138,393,046 of record NC_140068.1, read on the forward strand.
GTATGGTTCACTGTATTTTGAACCTCAGAGAACTTAGCCCAATTTACCTTCAAAAATGTCCAAAAGACTAGAAATATTGAACAATGGCTGTGTGCATGTTAGTCTCCTGCTCAGCTGTGACTCCCTCCACAAGGTCATGAAGCTAGCTATACTCATACATTATCCTTTAAAAATGGTGGCTTGGGGCCTCCCTGTGGTGCAAGGGCTTAAGTGTCAGACTGGGAAGCTGTCTGCAGCCACTGCAGCACGAGTTCCATTCCCAGCCAGAGAGCTACCGACATGGTGCAGCAGACCTCTCCTAACTCGCCCGCTGCTCCCCTCAGCAGTGTCTTTCAGTCAGTCTGCCTGTTCTGTTCCCCACTCTTTCTATGTTGAACCCTCTTACCCCTAAAACCTCTGGCCTGTACCCAGTTCTTGTATGCATAAATAAATAAATCTTTTTTAAAAGTCCTGTCTTGCTTTAGTTCTACTGTCCTTCTGATATTCATGTTTGCTTGGGTTTTAAGGCAGGAATCAACTTAATTTTTGTCCACGTATGAACCCAAAGGGCCCAGAACTATTCCTTGGGAATTTTCTCCTTTTATTCCCACCCTTGAATAGCCACAGAGAGAGCCCCATCCTCCACCACAGCACATAAGCCAGCCACTGCCTGCCATAGCAACTGGTGTCATGATGGACGTGGAGAGTCTTTATGAGAAAACACCCAAGTAGTGGGGGGGGAAGCTGAGGTCGTTGCCCCCCAATTGCTTAACAGTCTCTCCTACTCCATTTTTCTTTTGGTCGTTTCTTGGCATCTTTATGGGAACCCCCACTTCTTGACTCCATGGGACCTCACGAGAGCAACACATGGGTCAGATAAAGGAGAACACAACATGGAGCACAGGGGATTGCCAGGCAGCTCTTTAATTAATGTTCTGAACAAAGCAAATTTCCAGTCAAAATTGGGCAGAAAGAGAAAAAGAGACTTCTCCGAAGAAGAAACGGAAATGGCCATAGACGGGTGAAAAAATGTTCAACATCACTAATAATCAGGGAAATGCAAATCAAAACCTCAAGAAGATACTACCTCACTCCAGTGAAAATTTTCCACATTAAAAAAAAAAACAGAAACAACAAATATGTTGCACTTCTGATGGAATAGTAAACTGCTCTAGCTTCTATGGAAAACTGAGTAGCGGGTAGAGAACCCTAAAACACTAAAACTGGATCTATCCTTTGATCCAGCAATTACGTTCCTAGGAATCTACCCAAAGGACATTAAAAAACTAAATCGAATGGAAACCTGCACTTCCATGTTTTTCCAAAACTATTTACAATAGCCCAGTTATGGAAATGCCCCAAAATAGACAAATGGAACAAGAAGATGTGGTACATTTATACAATGGAACATTACTAGGCAATCAAAAAGGCAAACTCTTACCACTCATGGTAACATGGATTGAGCTCGAGATCATTATGCCAGCCAAAGTAAGTCAGACAGAAAAAGATAAATAGTAGATCGTTTCTCTTATATGTGGAATATAGAGAAACCAAAAAAAGGTCAAGAAAATGTCAAAACTAGCAAGCTGACCATAGCTCTGAGCCATACAGCGGAGGAGAAGGTGGGGGCAGAGCATATGAACACAAGGTAATATGATGATAGTTCATGGGTGATTTGGTAGTGGGAGAACAATGGGGACTTCAAAGATGGACTAGAAATATATTAATAAAAAAATTTTAATGGCCTGAAAACTAGTCCTATGGCTCGTAACTCTTTAGGACAAAGATCAAGGTAAGGTTATCTTTGCTAAATGGAGGCTTCATTGGGATTCTCTCCTCTATTTCAACTGATTGTCTGCTTTTAAGGCTCCCTGCACCTCCCAGAGTGTCTATGATGACGTCTAAAGTTCTATTCACTGAACCACAGTGTGCTCATGTTTCCCTGCACAGACAACTGCTTTGTCATCATCAAGTATCTACACATCTGGGATGTCTGTTTTAACTTGACACTTTCCAAAACAGTCCTGGAGCTTCACACTGTAAAGAGAGGAAATATAACACCTGTGGCAGCAGACTTGGATGTGAAAACCCAGCAGAGCTGCACTTACAAAGAAAATTAAAGATTTGGATTTGGACAGTAGTTTTATTGATGAAGTTATGTCTGCATTAAAAGTCAGATGATAAAACTCTATTTGACCGTATATTTCTACAGCCTCTAAGGGGAACACAATCTGCCTAAGAACAGGATGCTGCCAGAGGAGTTGTGACGAATCATGAAGATGAATGGATGGTCCGCAACGAAATTTTGTGTATTCGAGCAACCCCAAGCTCTGACAGCTGTGAGTGCCGCTGCCTCTGTGCCCTCCTCACTCACCTCCACAAAGGACTTGTGGGTATATTTTGATACAACTATATCTCTGGCTTCTGTCATGCCAGACAGATCAGCCTTGCTGCTGCTAAAGAGATCTCCCACACCCATGCGAGCCAGGTGGGAGCTGAGATCATAGGTCTCTTCCAGCTTGAATTTGGGCAAGTGCACGTGGACATTCCTATGACACATATTCTCAGGCTTGGTCCACTCACGCAGCTTTTCCAGCATCAACTGCTGCTCGATCTGGAATTACAATGTGCAAAGAAATACAATTTTATATAGGTAAGTACTAAAGCGTTATTTAAAGGACCAGACCCTAATGTATGTTGCTACTCTGTTTCCTTTCTGTTTTGTGCCAGTTCTTTCTAGCAATTGGGATAATGAAAGAGTGTGTGTTCCAAGTCATCCAGGACACCAGTGCAGGGAGTTGGACATCAGCTCATCAAAAAACCATCCATCCATCTCTCCATCCACCCACCCAGAGTACAGCTTCATCCTACCCATCTGTCTACCCACTCTCCCAGGACACAGTAATACTCCACAGCATATACTGAATCACTGTGATGGGCCCTGAGGGTTGTTACTGTGAAGGCTACATTACATGTTAACTAATTTTTTGAGTGGTATAAGGGAAAATGTAACAGTTTTCTTCTATCTATTCTATTCTATTTATTCTGAACACAATAATCGGTGTGGTGATCTGTGAACCACATAAAGCTGAAATCATCTCTAATAGATTTAGCTCCTAGGGAAAAATAGAAAAGATCCTACTTCCTCATCTGAAATGGGGTAATAACAGCACCTACCATATAACATTGTCATTAGAATTAAAGGACTTGGGACACAGTAAGGACTATGTAAGTGTCCTCTTTTATCACTGCTGTTTTATTACCATGATGGGACTAGAACAGAACCATCATTATACTTCTTCTATTGCTTGGGTCATCCCTTTCATGAGACTCTTTTTTATAATCAGAGAATAGATCAAGGTGGAAATACAATTGAAAAAAGGACATAACAATTTTGATGTCCTGTATATATGCAAATAGATACTACATTAGGATTTCTTCCAGAGAGCAAGTTTGATTAAGAAGAAAGTGGTGATATAACACAGAAGGCTAGAGACACAGAGAAAAAAACCACAATCTTCAGGTTTTGCCTGGTCCCGTCCTGGCAAGAGATTCCATAGCCTTCAAGTCCTTATAGTAGAACTTCATACAAAGTTCACACTAGGAAACAGGCTTAACCCTCAAGCTCATTTGTCTCAGGAGCCTTCTTCTATGATAGAGTTACTGGGAATTGAATTCACAATCTGTGTGCATTGTAAGGAGATCGGAGAGTGTCATAAAATCAACTAAGAGCATAGGATGACAAGCCATTTTGGGGGAGTTTAATTTTGAAGAAATTCATTTCAATAGAACAACCCTCAGTCTCTAAAGTTTAAGAGAGTTTGCATGAGCTGCCCGTGACCAGCATTACATCTAGGGTAAGTTTTTACATGGTGCCCACAACTGTTCACTGAGAGTCCCTGAAATTCTAGATGGAGGGCTCCCATGTGCTAAATACTGACGGGACAGATTATAAGAGAATTGGAACTTGCAGTGACATCAGTAAGTACACAATGAGCACTGGCCACTCAGCACACACGGGAGGACTCACACAGGAAAGGAGAGAGAAGGACGAAACGCAGGAGCATCACCTTCTCCAGCCCTGTGGACTCGTCCTCTATGTCATCAGGCAGCAGGATGACCATGCTGAGCGCCCCACCCTTGTACGGCAGTTCCAGCACGCGGCAATTAAGGTCCTGGATGTAGCTGAATGGAAGATATTCCTTCTGGTACATCATTTTCACCATTTTTGTTTCTTGGCTGAAAGGTTTAAAGGAAAATCACTATTACCTGCATTCTTATAGAGCAAAGAGGACGTTTCCTCTTGTAGAGCAAAGAGTCAGTACATGGACTCACCTTATTCAACCTGAATGGGGCATCGGTGGTTTCCTCTTTCTGAATTCGTCCTCCCAGGTGCCTTTGAAGTAGATGGCATTCACCAGCTCAAGCACAGTCATGTGATCTCCCACATCTGCAGCCAACACTTCCAGAGTCTTCCCTAAAATGATAGAGTGAGCTGTTTTTTGTTAACCCACTTCACAGCACTCCAAATGTAAACTGACTTTTGATCAACACTGAAATGCATTTCAAATGGACCTTTTCCATTTCATTTCGCTTGAACATGGTGTTGAGGTGAAAACCCCCGTGGTGTGTCTGACTGCACCAACTCACCAGGCTGATGAGTGACACCCCCACCCCCCAGAGCCTGTACTTCAATATGAGTCTAATATGCTGAAGAGCAGAAAACAGGAAAATGCCCCTTTTCTGGAGTGTGATCACAAGGAGTCGTGTTTGTGATTCGCCATTCTTTTCAGGGTAACACTATATATAGTCTTGCATGACAGTGTTTTTGAGTCACTAGAGTCAGTCCTTCTTCAAATCCTCTCAGCAACCCTCAAAATATGCCAAGGCATATGGTTCCACCACTGAATTGTGGGCTCCCCTAAGCAAACCTGCACACACCCCAGGTGTCTATAGAGGCCTTGTCTCATTCCAGACCGGGGGAGAGACAGATGCCCAGCTGGACAGCACACCCCACCTGCCACGCCCCGAGCCAGGATGCAGGAAAAAGGTCATAACCAGAAGTGGGTGATCCCTGATACAAAATCTTAGGGTTTTTCCTGCCAGTGGTGTATTAAATTATTTGGACTGGCTGGATTTCCCCCCCACCCCCCCAATTTTTATTCCTTTTATTCTGCAGTCAATAGTAGCTTTAAATTTAAAATGTAGTTTGAGGGAACATGGGGGAAATAGCACTTTGGATAAATCATGTCTGCTATTCCACTTGAAGGAATCTAATTTTTTTTTAAAGATTTATTTTGTTAATGCTTGCATGAGCTGGGGTGCAGGCCAGAGATTCAGCAGATGAAAAGATTCACCAGAAACAGAGTGGGGAGCAGGACAACTGTATCTACTGAAAAACACTGCTGAGGACAGCAGTGTGCAAGTCAGGAGAGGTCTGCTACGCCATGTGGGTCAGTACCCTGGCTGGGGATAGCGTCATAGTGCTGCAACTCACTACTTGCGCCAGGAGGGATGCATGGAATTTCTATGTCTGATAGCTGTACAGCACTGGAAATGGGGTACACGCCAGGGTGAAGGAGGGCAGAGGAGGTAGGGAGAGGTTGTAGAGAGGGCATCCCATGCAGGTGGGAAGTGGAGATGCAGAGGCAGGATCCTTTGTGAGGACCACTCTCTGTCCACCCGCTTACCTTGCGTTTGCTCCATGACCCACTCGTTGATCACCCTCCTGGCACCTTCAGAGGTGCCCTGAAAATCCACACTGGCCAGCTTAGCGCCATACAGTTCCTGAGATGAATCTAAGAACTCCTATTTTAAAAAATAAGACAATAAATGTTATGAATGACTCAGTATCCACAGAAGTCATTTTCTAAGATCTTTGAACAATAGAAATTGGGGCCTCCCTGGTGGCACAAGACAGAGTGGGGAGCAGAACAGGCAGACTGAATACCCTGCTGAGGGGAGACGCGGGCGAGACAGGAGAGGTCTGCCACGCCATGTGGGTCTCCTCCCTGGCCGGGAATCAAACTCGTGCTGCAGAGGCTATGGACAGCTTCTCAGCGCTCTGCTTAACCCCTTGCGCCACCAGAGAATTCCTGTCTATAAATATTTAAACTGACTTGATTTTGCTGGGGAAAAGCACACATTGTCTAATGAGCAATAGAACTGAAGCAGAAAGTACTTACCTGGAGGAAAACACAGGTTTTCTCTCTGAATAACCTATTAGCCAGTTTCAGCACATAGGAGGCGTCTGGCTTGGTGACAGCAGCGATCAGACTCTGAAATCTGGAATGAGCCTTCTCAACCCCATCAAAATGAAGAGTCTAAAAGAAGAAAACATTTTCTAGAAACATTTACTTTGAAATTATAAAGTGATTCCCAGGCGTTTGCATCCATGAGGTGAATGTGTTTTCATTCCTAAGCACTGATGACCCCAGACTATTACCTTATTAGTTTTTCTTTGGAGAACAAACAATGGAGAATCCAAACCTTACAGCTTTGTGAGACCTAATCATCCCACCTTAGAGCCTGCTTTTATGTCAGTTTTTTGGGTTATCGTTCTAGTTCTGCAAATATGAGTGGTTAGTAAACTAAATATTTCTACAAGTCTTTCCTTTTCCCCAAGAAAATCATAAATGCTGTGTTTACATGAATACTCAAATCTAATTTTGTATCATCAAAAAATTTTTTCCAATATTATTTGACTGAAATTTCTGGGAAATAATCTTGAAAACTAAGAATCATCATTTCTGCGGGAACAAAGATATTACAGATTGAGGGTTTTTTTTTCTAATTACATCGTGAGCAACAATAACTCACTTATTTAAAATACTTCTTAAAACATAATATTTAGCAAAAGTTTAATTCCCCATATATCAGTTGCAAATCAAGAATGTTTTTATGGCTTTATGAGGCCTGAGCTGTTCCTGGCTTTGAAGACACAGAAGTGCAAACCCACGGAGTGCACAAGTGCAGGTTATCACAGATACAGGACATTTGCCTGGTGCTTTGATCCACCTGTTTTAATAGAAATGTCCGGAAGACTCTTAAGTTTATTCTTACTACAGTCACACAATCCCAGAAAGTCTCAGAATGGAGCTGAGGTGACCTTTTCAGAAGCAAATCCAAATTAGCACCAGTGGAATCCTGGAAACTTTAAAAGGGTTTTCTATCTGTGGTTCTGCAGATGCGGGTCTCATTCACTTAGAGATGTTTCCGTGAAGTGGGGTCATAGAGGCTTTGCAGCTGGAAAGGCACATAACCCTGACCCCAAGGCTGGCCGCCCTGGCTGCAGGTTAAGTGTCAGGTGTGACTGGGGTGGCAGAAAGCCCTTTTCTGCAGCCACTCCTTTCCCTCAAAGTCAGGGACAGCCAAGGTTCCTCTCTCAGAAATAAGGCACACCTGGCACAGGTGCCCCCCACACCTATAAGGGAAGCAGAAGGTGGGCATCACCTACCTTTCCAGCTGGAAGAGTCACCCAGGGTCTGCCCTGCAGACCCCCACATCACACTGCCTGTTCTCTGCAGGGCCTCCTGCCGCAGCCCAGGACATTAGAACCTAGAGCCACACCCAGCACTGGGCACAGGCGGGGCCTCAGAATTCAGAATTCCCCTGTCTCCTTATCCCCCTCAGCAAGCCAGTCCACCAACTTCCACAGCAGTGCATTTCCAGGAGTCCATCTGCTCAGAAGTAATTTACGTGGCAGGCGTTCTCTGTTCCCAGCAGGTCTGCACATGCAAAGCTGACCCAGGAAAGGCCGATTCCCGAAAACAGACTGAGGCCACAGAGCCAGGTCTGGCAGTCAGAACAGCAGAGGCCTGCCCTGCACCAGGGGTCCTGGCTTGTTGTTCCCCCATTCTAGGCTAATCACACCACAGAGCTGGCACTTAGTGGGCGCTCATTAAATGGGACTCAAAGGGAAAGCCCTCAGCAAATGGACTGTGCCCGGGGCTTGTCCTGAAAGTCTCCCCCACAGACTTGGGGGGATCTACAGGGGATGTGAGCACAGAAAAGGATTTTACATGCGCAGGGAGAGCCCCAAGGCTGGCTCTCTGCATCCTCAGCACAGACGCTGGCAGGGAAGGAAGGGTTCTCTCGTTTTCTCTCTCTCTCTCTCTCTCTCTCTCTCTCTCTCTCTCTCTCTCTCTCTCTCTCTCTTTCTCTCTCATTTTGTCTGTTTCTGCTGACCTTGGACAGCTGGGCTGCAGTGTTTCCTCTGGTCCCCAGAAAGACCATGGCCACGAAATAGATGCTCAGCGGAGAGAAGAAGAGGTTCCCACTGGGGCTGTCTTCACTCAAGGTGCGGAACAGGTCCAGGGCAAAGGCGGAGATGATGGCGCTCAGCTGCTCCATGGCGAGGCTGCAACAGACCCGAGCCCGCGTCCTCCTGTGCACATGGGCTGTTAGGAACCGCATTTCCCCAGCCCCATCCTCAGCCCCAGCCACCCACCCTGAACCCCCCAGACCTGTCACTTACTCTTTCCTTTTTTTCCAGCAGGGTCAGGACACTTTCCCAAGCGTACAAAGGTGGCACCATCAATGGCCCAGGAAGCAGTGGTCCCAGTTTTTTATGGGTCTGACCCTGCAGCAGCTGAATCAGGAGGGACGTGTCCCTGAGTGTAAGGAAGTTTCTGCTCCATAACCACAGCCACCTCCTATGCATTAAAGCAAATTTCAGCAAAGCAGTTACAGTCATGTGCACCTTTGAGGCACCGGCCCTAGTGTTGGGAGAGGGTAAGCTCCCAAGGCCAGCAGCTGCTGTAGGAGTTTGAGAACCCATCTGGCAGGGCAGCCGCAAGGGCTAAGGTGAGGCGGTGCTCTCTGTCCCTCCAGGGGAAGGCAGAACGCCCAGGATGGTTAAGCATCAGATCACCCCATGGTGTCCCTACTCTGAACCCCAGTTTCCCCAAGTTTAGGTCAGGATGATACAAGGGATGCTGGCTGCTTGGCCTGTAAGTAATGCAATGAATCCCATTTGTGATTGATGCATAAGCACTAGATCTCACCCGCCCCCTCCCTCTTCCTCCAGCCACAGAGAGAAGTGGCTTCAGGGCCTGGCTGCCGGGAAACTCACAAACAGCTGAGGAGCAAGTTCCAGAGAGAAAGAAAAAGCAATCTGATCTCAGGCATTCCAGCAGCCAGGCCCCAACCATCCTTCCCAGCCCACCCTCCTGGCACAGCAGCCTGGCCCAGAAGATATTTCCAAGGACCCGAGGACCCCCAGGGTGACCTGGTCAGAGGGGCCTGTCTCTACCCAGCCAAGGCAATGCCAGGGGGTGCTGCTCCTGATCACAGCCCCTGAGCCCCCTGTTGGCCTTTCTGCTCATTCCACCTCCTTGCATCGCCCCTGCCTCTCGTCTTACCGATTTTTTGGTGGGACCGTATCCTTCGGAGTGTGAGGTCTAGACAGAAGATCCTGTAGCTTCCACTTTATACATGCAGACAGGGAATGCCCTGTACACAGGTCAACCCCTTCCAAGGGGATTTCCTTCAGTCTGCAAAGCCAGAGTCAGTCTTGACTAGTGGAGCCCAACACCAACTCCACACAGCACCCTCCACAGGGGATAAGCACATTTCTGAGTTGTAGGCAAACTGGGATGCTGACAAGAACCTCATGGACTATTTCTTACTAAGGGGTGAGTGACTGAGATGACATTTGTCACCTCTTAAAAGGCAAGCTAGCCAGACCTGTATAGAGAATCCACGCTCTATAAATACTCCAAACTCTCTCTCCGTAAGGAAATGTAGCACCTCTTTCAAAGTGGAAAGAAAGACCCACCAGAACAACAAGAAACACAATCAGCTCCAAACAGTACCCTTGATGGCACTTGGGGAATATGTCCTTGATAACTTTCAGCAACCAAAGAGAGTTCAGACCCCACCCTCCCCTCACAAGGCAGGTGGACTCATCGAACACCATGATGATTCACAACAGTGTGAATCAAGTATTTCTTGACCATTGCAATAAACTCTAGGCTTACCCAATTTTTACCCACTGTGTGGTGAAATAGAATGTCTATGGGTGAATATTAAAGTAACTACTGGGGAGAGGATGGTGGCTTGGGTCTTCCCTTGACTGCATGGGTTTGTATTTACCAAACTGCATAGGACTTGAGGTGTGAAGTAATTCTGCATCCATCAAAACTTGCTCCCTGATCTCATGCAAGTCTCACTTTGAAAAGGGAAGGAGAAGGCCCTTTATAATGCAAAAGGGCAAAGAAAACCACAGTAATGAGGTGTAAACATGCTCTCCACAAGTAAAAAAAAAAAGGAGTTTAATAACTGAGACTGTACATGCCTGTCAGATTGTTGGAAGATAGAAACCAACATGCATGGGAAGCCTTTCATGATTACAGCAGTGACCATTTTCTGTCCGCCCCCAGAAGCTATTTGCAGCAACGCAAGCAGCAGCAGCAGCACATGGAGGGCACTTCACTGCCCACCATTAGTGACCACACTAGCGCTAAGGCTGCAGACTGATGCCAGCAATGAAGGCAGCTGTTGCTGGCTCAGGGCCACAGGGAGAATCATGGGGACCCACGGGGCCAGCCCCAGCGCTGAGGATCCTCCAGCTGCAGGCAGTAGAGAGGCCCGTGGAGGGTGCTTGGTGGTGGGTCAGGTGCTGGCTGTGAGCTGATTGGCAAATGGTCCAATCAGCCAGTGGATAGAGAATGGTCAAACAGCCTGGTAGGTGGGCGCCCTGACGGAGATGAGGCGGGGCAGGCGCCAGCTTGGGACCCACACTCTGGGCCTGATGCTCTTCCTGGCCTCCCAGGAAAGAAGATTACTGTGTTCCAGAACTCTGAATGGGATAGGAAGACAGCAGCTGACCTCCAAGGAAAGAAGAGAAGCCAAAAAACTTCGTAAATAAGGCAAAGAGTGGGCCTCACCGGTGGCGCAGCTGGTTGAGCGCAGTGCTGTGAAGCTGTCTGCAGCCTCTGCAGTGCTGGTTCCATTCCCAGCCAGCCAGGGAGATTCCCACATGGCAGGGCAGGCCTCTCCTGTCATGCCCGCTGCTCCCCTCAGCAGTATATTTCTGTCCTCTGCCTGCTCTGTCTCTGGTGAATTCTCTCACCTTCCTGCACCTCTGGCCTGTACCCCAGCTCTTGTATAAAAATAAATAAAATCTTAAAAAAAAAAAAAAAAGAATGCAAAGAGCTTCTCAGAGGCTGGGGGTGGAGTCTGGAGCCACTGCCCTCAGGCCTGCCTCTGACATCCACTGTAGGGGGCAGCAGCCGCTGGGACCTGGTGTCTCAGTGAGCTGCTTGGTGTTGGTGAGCCCACAATTCACAAACAGCTGTAACACTGGTGACGGGTGGTGACCGACACTCTGTCCGGGCCACCTTTGAGAACTGGTAACTCCTCCTGCCCGTCCGGGACCACCTCTGGGTGCGGCTTCTCCATTGCTGTCTGGTCCAGCGTCGGGTATGTGGAGAGAGGCGCTGCCCACACACCGCCAGCTGGAGGCATCCCAGAGGCCCGTCTTGGGACTGGACAGAGGACTCCTTTCTCCAGGAATCCCTTGCGGTAAGGAGGACCCTTTCTGTGAGGGCTGTGTCTGGGGTCCAGCCCTTGCGTGTCAATGTGGCTGCTGCTGGATGACCTTGACCTGGTTTCCACACCCTCCGTGTTGACAGGGAGGCCACACTGTCTGGCATGAAGGGAGGGTTGGGAGGGTGGTTCTGCCAGGCCAGGACCCCTATTTCATGATCTGGCTCCACGCGAGGCTGGTGGCCTCAGCAGACCAGGTGTGCAGCAGGAGACGGGACCCCAGTGCGGGCTGAGTGGTTCCCTGTTGTGTCAGCCGCACAGCGCTGAAGGAGAAACAGGCATCGTAGCGTGGTCTGCACAATGCAGGTGATGCTGAGAAAGCAAGAACTTGGTCTTTTTAGTGACAGAATAATCCTACAGCTTCAGTTACGTGGGGCGGGAGGACAAAGAGGAAGGTTGGGTCAAAATGGGAAATGAGAAATGTGCTTGTGTCATCTAGGGCTTCAGGGGGAGGTGAGTCTGCTGACCAGGTGTCGTAATCAAAAAAAACCATCCCCCAGGGCCTCCCTGGTGGGTCAGGGGTTAAGAGTCAGCACTGAAGCAATCCACAGCCACTGCAGCACATGTTCAAGCCCCACCAAGGGAGGTGACCCATGTGGCACAGCAGACCTCTCCTATCTCCCCGCTGCTCCCCTCAGCAGTGTATTTCAGTAGATCTGCCTGTTCTACTTCCCTACTCTGTCTCTGGTGAATCCTCTCACCTTCCACACCTCTGGCCTGTACCCTAGTTCTTGTATGCATAAACAAATAAATATAAAGCTGCTGGCTTGCCTTAGTCTTACAGTCCTTCTGTAATTCATGTTTGCTTGGGTTTTAAGGCAGGAATCAACTGCAATTTTTATCCACATATGACCCCAAATGACCCAGAACTATTCCTTGGCAAGTTTCTCCTTTCATTCCACTATGAATTGCCACGCAGAGAGCCCCATCTTCCACCACAGCCCATGTAAGCCAGCCACTGCCATAGCAACTGGTGTCATAATGGATGTGGGGAGTCTTTATGAGAAAACACTCAAGTAGTTGGGGGAAACTGAGATCTTTGCCCCCGCAATTGCTTAACAGCCTCTCCTACTCCATTTTTGTTTTGGTCATTTCCTGGCATCTTTATGGGAACCCCCACTTCTTGACTCCACGGGCCTCACGAGAACAACATGTGGATCAAATAAAGGAGAACATAACAGGGAGCACAGGGGATTGCCAGGCAGCTATTTAATTAATATTCTGAACAAAGCAAATTTCCAGTCAAAATTGGGCAGAAAGAGAAAAAGAGACTTCTCCGAAGAAGAAACGGAAAAGGCCATAGACGTGTGAAAAAATGTTTAACATCACTAATAATCAGGGAAATGCAAATCAAAACCTCAAGGAGATACTGCCTCACTCCAGTGAAAATTTTCCACATTAAAAAAATCCAGAAACAACAAATATGGGAGGATGTGGAGATAAAAGAACCTTCTCATACTGCTGGTGGGAACATAAACTCCCCAGTCACTATGGAAAGCTGGGTAGAGGGTAGAGAACCCTAAAAACACTAAAACTGGATCCACCTTTTGATCCAACAATTATACTCCTAGGGATCTACCCAAAGGACAGTAAAACACTAAATCGAACGGAACCTGCACTCTGATGTTTTTTACACTATTTCCAATAGCCCAGTTATGGAAATGCCCCAAAACAGACAAATGGAACAAGATGTGTTATATTTATACAATGGAATATTAATTGGCAATCTAAAAAGGCAAACTCGTGCCACTTGTGGCAACATGGACGGAGCTGGAGAGCATTATGCCAGCCAAAGTAAGTGAGATGGAAAGAGATAAACACTTATATGCGGAATATAGAGAAACTAAACAAAAGTTCAAGAAAATGTCAAAACTATCAAGCTGACAATAGCTCTTAGGCACACAGCAAAGAGAGGGTTGTGGGAGGGGCCATGAACATAGGTAGTATGATGATCGTTCATGGATGGTAGGGTAGTGGCAGAACATGGGACTAAAAAGATGGAAGTGAAATATATTAATTCATAAAAAAAAATGTAATGGCCTGAAAACTAGTTCTATGGCACGTAACTCTTTAGGACAAAGATCAAATTAAGGTTATCTTTGCTAAATGGGGGCTTAATCGGGATTCTTTCCTCTATTTCAACTGATTGTCTGCTTTTAAGGCTCCCTGCAACTCCCAGAGTGTCTATGATGACGTCTAAAGTTCTATTCACTGAACCACAGTGTGTTCATGTTTCCCTGCACAGATGACTGCTTTGTCAGGAATCTACACATCTGGGATGTCTGTTTTAACTTGACACTTTCAAAAACAGTCCTGGAGCTTCACACTGTAAAGAGAGGAAATATGACCCCTGTGGCAGCAGACTTGGCTGTGAAGACCCAGCAGAGCTGCACTTACAAAGGAAATTAAATATTTGGTTTGGGATAGTAGTTTTATTAGTGACGTTATAGTTACATTAAAAGTCAGATGATAAAACTCTATTTGACCGTATATTTCTACAGCCTCTAAGGGGAACACAATCTGTCTAAGAACAGGACAGAGGAGTTGTGACGAATCATGAAGATGAATGAATGGTTGGCAATGAAATTTTGCACTCGCATCATCCAGCAAGGCCCAGCTCTGACAACTGTGGCGGTTGCTGCCTCTGTGCCCTCCTCATTCACCTCCACAAAGGACTTGTGGATAATTTTTGATACAAATGTATCTCTTGTTTCTGTCATTCCAGACAAATCAGCCTTGCTGCTGCTTAAGAGATCTCCCACACCCATGCGAGCCAGGTGGGAGCTGAGATCATAGGTCTCCTCCAACTTGAATTTGGGCAAGTGGACACAGACATCCCTATGACCCATATTCGCACACAGTTTTTCCAAAGTCAACTGCTGCTTGATCTGGAATTAGAATGTGCAAAGAGAAAACAATTTCATATAGGTAAGTACTAAAAGGTTATTTAAATGAACAGACCCTAATGTCAGTTGCTCTTTTGTTTCCTTCCTGTTTTCTGCCAGTTCTTTCCAGCAATTGGGATAATGAGAGAGTGACTGGGGCCAAGTCATCCAGGGCCCCAGTACAGGAAGTTTGGACATCAGCTCCAACAAACACCATCATCCATCTCTCCATCCACCCACCTGTCCATGCATCCACGCACCCCGTAGTACAGCCTCACTCCTACCCATCTGTCTACCCACTCTCCCAGGACTCAATATTACTCCACGTATATACGAATCACTGTGATGGGTTATGACCATGAAGGCTATATTACATGTTGACTAATTGGTTGTGTGGTGAAAGGGAAAATGTAAAAGTTTTCTTCTATCCTATTCTATTTATTCCAAACCCACTAATCACTGTGGTGATCTGTGAACACACAGAGCTGCAATAATGTCTAATAGATTTAGCTCCTAGGGGAAAATAGTAAAGATCCTACTTCCTCATCTGAAATGGGACTAATAACAGCACCTACCTTTATTCTAACATTGTCATTAGAATTAAATGAGTTGGGACACAGTAGGGACTATGTAAGTGTCCGCTGTTATCACTGCTGTTTTATTACCATGATAGGGTTAGAACAGAACCATCATTCCACTAGTTCTATTGCTGTTGGTCATCCCTTTCATGAGACTCTGCATAATCAGAGAACAGATGAAAGTGGAAATACAATTGAAAGAGGGACATGCTGATTTTGCCATCCTCTATATATGCAAATAGATACTACATTAGGATCCCTTCTGGACAGCAAGCTTGGAAAGGAGAAAGTGGCGATATAACACAGAGACACTGAGAAAAAAACGTAATTGATATGTGGGGGATTAAACATTTCCTAAATGTTATATTTAAAGAAGTGTTTTTTAGATAAGTGAATTACTGATGCTCAAGGCTAATTAAAGAAAACCCCTCAAGCCATAATATCTTTGTGTTCCTGCAGAGGTGATGATTTCTACTTTTACTGTTTATTTCTCAGAAATTTCAGCAAAATTATAGTTGATAAAATTACATAATGATGCAAAATTAGATTTGCATGTACATGTGAGCACACCATTTATTATTTTCTTGGGGAAAACGAAGACATGTAGAAATATTTATTTACCTAATCACTCATATTTGTGGAACTAGAATTATAACCCAAAAAAGTGATATAGAAACGGTGCCTAATGTTGGATGATTAGGTCTCACAAAGCTGTAAGTTTAGGGTTACTAAATGGTGTGTTCACATGTACATGCAAATCTAATTTTGCATCATTATATAATTTTACCAAATATAATTTTGCTGAAATATTGGGTATTTTATTCAATACCAAACTTACTGATCTTTACACTTAAAAATGGTTAAGGTGAATAATATCATGTTTTGTATTTTTTTCCACATTAAAAATATGGTTGGAATCTTTTTTTTTAAGATTTATTTATTTTTATACAAGAGCTGGGGTATAGGCCAGAGGCACGGGAGGGTGAGAAATAAACAGTAAATGTAGAAATCATCACCTCTGCAGGAACACAAACATATTATGGGTTGAGGGGTTTTCTTTAATTACCCTTGAGCATCAGTAACTCACTTATTTAAAAAACACTTCTTTAAACATAACTTTTAAGAAATGTTTAATTCCCCACCTATCAATTGCAAATCAAGAATTATTTTATAGTTCTATGAGGCCTGGGCTGTTCCTGGCTTTTAAGACACAGAAGAGCAAACCCACACAGTGCAAAAGTCCAGCTATTCACAGAGAGGGATGTTTGCCTAGTGCTGTGATCGATTTGTTTTAACAGAAACACAGTGGAAGGCTCTTAAGGCTATTCTCACTGAGGTCACACAATCCCAGACAGCCGCAGAATAGAGGCTAATGTGACCTTTTAAGAAGCAAATCCAAATGGAATGGAGTCTTGAAAACCTTTTAAAAGGCTTTTCAATCTGTGGTTCTGCAAATGCAGGTCTCATTCACTTAGAGATGTTTCCATTAAGTGGGGTCATAGAGGCTTTGCAGCTGGAAAGGTCCATAAACCTGACCCCAGGGCTGGCCGTCCTGGGCTAGCTGCAGGTGAGTGTCAGGTGTGACTATGCATACAAGACTGGTGCCGCAGTGGTTGGCGATAGCTTCACAGTGAGACTTTATACCCCTTGGCCACCATTGGCCACCATTGAGGACCCACCCACAGGGGATATCCTGAGTCTAGACTGCCAGGATTAGTGATGACTAGTGGAGCCCAACACCAGCTCTACACAGCGCCCTCCACAGAGAATCAGCTCCTTTCTAGGTTCAAGGTAATATGGGAAAAAATACATAACATGATATTATTCAACTTAACCATTTTTAGGTATAAAGATCAGTAAGTTTGGTATAGTATAAAATACCAAGTATTTCCTAATGTTCATAAATAATGAATACTGACTGCACTTGGAAGTGAATGATGGCATCACCCTTGCCTTAAACAGTCAGGACCACACTCCTCATCGGGAAAACCTGGGTGAAATCAGGTCGTCTTAAAGAGAACATCGTCTATTACCTATTTCCATTCTTTGTTTTTTCTGAATATTTATAAAAATTAGAAATGACCTCTAAGACTTCATTTTGCTGGGGGGAAACATGCATTGTCTTATGAATTTCATAATATGGAGCAGAAAGTACTTACAGAGAGGAAATGATAGGTTTTCTCTCCGTATAACCTATTAGCCAGTTTCAGCACATAGGAGGCGTCAGGCTTGGTGACAGCAGCAATCAGACTCTGAAATCTGGAATGAACCTTCTCAACTCCGTCAAAATGAAGAGTCTAAAAGAAGAAAACATTTTCTATAAACATTTACTTGGAGGGCCTCCCCTGGTGGCGCAGGCGGTTGAGCTCCGTGCTGTGAAGCTGTCCGCAGCCTCTGCAGCACAGGTTCGATCCTGGCCGACCAGCAAGTGTCCCACATGGTGAAGCAGGCCTCTCCTGTCTCTCCTGTCTCGCCCGCTGCTCCCCTCAGCAGTGTATTTCAGTCAGCCGGCCTGTTCTGTTCCCTGCTCTGTCTCTGGTGAATCCTCTCACCCTCCCGCGCATCTGGCCTGTACCCCTGTTCTTGTATAAAATAAATAAACAAATCTTTAAAAAAACAATTAAAAACAAAAAACATTTACTTGGAAATTATAAAGTGATTCCCAGGCATTTGCTCCCATCAAAGGAATGTGTTGTCATTACTCAGCACTGAGGACCCCAGGTAGTACCTTCTGAGTCTTTCACTGTAGAACAAATGATGGAGAACCCTAAACGTAATCTCCAGGTTTTGCCTGTTCCCAGTCCTGGCAAGAGATTCCAGAGACTTCAAGTCCTTATAGTAGAACATCTTACAAAGATCACACTAGGAATCGGGCTCAACCTTCAAGCTCGCTTGTCTCATGAGACTTCTAAGATAGTTTCTTGCCGGGAGCCAGCCTCGGCAAACTGGGTGTCAGGGGTTCCTGAAGGATGGGACAGTGTTGGCGCAATTGAGGAATGAGGCAGACACACACAATGCCTTGTGTTAGTATCTCTCCTGAGGGTCTCAGCGGGTCTTTATTTATACACTAAGGCAAGCAGTGAGATGACATCATCATATGCATGGAAGCAAAGCAGAAACAATCAGTGCTTTCTTTTCCCATAGACTTTTTGGCTGCTACGTGCTCTTAGCAAGAAGGCAACCTTCAAGGTTAATAGATAAAAAACTAAAGCTTACACTAAAACTCATTATTTCAGCTAGACAATTACCCAAGACAGTTGATAGCGGTCAGCACACTTCTATCAGCTAAGAGCCTAAGCATCAAAAGATTCTTCTTATTCACATGGCCTTCGGCCAGAGACCAGCTACTTTCTGGTTATCAGCTAACAGGGTTTTCTACCTAGAAACTTCTTAACAGAATTAACTTCATTTTAAAACTTTCCTAAGAAACTTCTAAAAAAAGCAAAAGAAGAACTTACTATAGTTGTTATCCTGGGTTGCTTGTTAGGCATGTTCATATATAGCAAACTCTTTCCCATTGTCAGGCAGGCCAAATTTACAGTGTTTAATTTTTAAGCAGGTATTTCTGTGTGCCAATTACTTACAATATTCTATATGTATAATTTATTGCCCAATGTACTTTTCTAGAAGCTTTTTCTTATATGACCAAGAACAAAAAACAAGGGGATGTTTGTAGGTTGCAGATTAATCTTAGGCCCCAGAGTGTGTGGGGTGCAGGAAATCTTCAGCCCCATGGTGTGAGGCTCTTTGGAAATCTTCTGCCCCATGGTATGAGGCCCTTTCTTTTGTTTACCAGTGTCTTAGCTGGTTGGGGCAGCAAGGCCACCTGCAGTTACTGGGAACTGAATTCACGATCTGTGTGCATTGTAGGGAGATCTGAGAGTGTCATAAAAGGAACTAAGGGCATAGGATGAAGCTATATACCATACATTACGGGATTTCAATTTTGAACAAATTCATTTTAATAAAACAACCCTCAGTCTAAAGTTTTATTAAGAGAGTTTGCATGAGCTGCCCATGACCAGCATTACATCTAGTGTAGGTCTTTACATGGTCCCCACAACTGTTCTCTTAGAGACCCTGAAATTCTAGATGGAGGGCTCCCATGTACTAACGCTGATGGGAAAGATTATAAGAGAATTGGAACTTGCAGTGACATCAGTAAGTGCATAACGAGCACTGACCACTCAGCACACACGGGAGGACTCACACAGGAAAAGAGAGAGAAGGCTCCCCCCTGAGCAGGACACCTGCTTCCCAATGCCAGGAGAGGACAGGAACCAAGAATAGCAGGGACCAGCTCAGAGTCTTGCAGGTGAACCCCTTGTCCCCACCATGACTTATCCGTGACCGTCCACCCCTCTGTGTCCACATCTAAGACTAAAGAGCCAATTCCCAGTGCAAAGGGCTGACCAGCCAGGCCTCCATGGAGCAGCGGCCACTGGCGAGGGCTCCTTCCTGTTCTAACCACACAGTGGTGCAGGTGGGCTGGGAATGGACTGTGAGGATTTTCCCCTCCCCATGCAGAGACTCCACCTGGGGGCTCTGTACTAGGTCAGGGGCTTTTCTGTATGGGTCATCCCAGATCTCTGCCTTCCTAGAGCCTGAAACAAAATCCCTGGGAAGAGGTGGTCTCCCTAAGTGGCATCTCTGCCTGACCCCTAGCCTGCACAGTCGCAGACACCCCCAACTCAGAGGCTGGCCCAGCTGGAGGTGCCCAGAGCTGCCATCGCTTCACTTCTAGTTTTGCCTTCTCACAGGAGGCTGGTCCTGACCCCCAGGCCCACAGGGGGCCCTTCCTCAGGGCGGTTTGTACAGAGAGATGCTGTGCCAGGAGGGCAATGAGTGCCCAACCCCCTAATCCCTACAAAAGCTCTCACCCTTTCAGTTTCTTAGGTCTCTCCTCACCCCTGCCCTCTCCTGTACCCCTGTTCTCCCTGACCCTCTCCCTCACCCCTCCTCTCCGTGAACTCCTGGTACTGTCCTGACCTAGAGTGAGTGGCTTCTTTTCTTATTTTTTTTTGAAGATTATTTATGTATACAAGAACTGGGGTGTAGTCCAGAGGTGTGGGGGTGACAGGATTCACCAGAGACAGAGTGGGGAACAGAACAGGCAGATCGATGGAAACGCACTGCTGAGGGGAGCAGCGGGCAAGACAGGAGAGGTCTGTTGTGCCATGTGGGTAGCTCCCTGGCCGGGGTGCGGCTGCAGATAGCTCCATAGTGCTGGGTCTTAACCCCTTGACCCACCAGGCATTCCCTGCATTGCTAATATGCAGTGTAACAAATCCCAAGGAGCAAAGACCTGTCCTGGCTGGGGGAAATCAGGCCACTGTGCGGGGACGCGTGGCATGATGATCTATATTTGCCAGAACGCTAGGTTCCTGAGCTGGTGGGTTCCATGTCCAGCGGGGTTTAAAAGACATGTGTAATTTGTATGGGCTGGCAACCGGGGCCATTGTCATTAGAGGGTTTGTGCAGTTATGATTTTTTTGTGATTTATTTGGCGAAATGTTTTCTAAAACTGAGTCAAAGAAGATTGTGTTATTAGTGGATGAAGAGAACTTAAGTTGCTTGCATGTTCCCTGGGCTCCCCTATTAAGGTTTGCGGGCACCCGACAGGGCGTCCGGAACAGAAAAGTTTTAGCTTCCGGATTAGGACTGAGGAGAGTTAGGTTCTGAGGTCTGTTTATACCGACTAATTTCTTTGGTCCAGAAGATACAGAGCATTCCGGTAGCTTGTACCCACGAGTGAGGGGTAGTCTGTAGATGAGTTTACCCAGAGTACATGTTCACAAAGAGATGGGTGAAGACCTCCCCCTGGGGTGCCCCCTGTCGCGTGGGACAGGACACAGATAGGGTAGGTGGCATCAGGAGTGAGTGTAACTTTAGTGAAGACACGTTCTTCCACCGGGGCAGGATCTATGCCCAGGGAGGCAGGAAAAAGAGAGTGGAGGGCTTGAAGCACCTTAGTCACAGACTCATATCCTTGTGAGCTGTGCAGTGGTTGGCTCCTTAGGCGAAGGCCCACCGGGGTGGTTGCCCACAGCTTGGCAGGGCCTGGAGTTGTCCGGGAGTTTATGCACATCCAGCAGTTAGTTTTAGTAGGATATCGTTGTGTTGTTCCGGCTAGAGTGTGTCCTGACTGTGGAGTCTCCTAGCCAGATAGGGCAACGTGGTTAAGAAGTCCCTGAATTGTCAGGAGAAACCCCATGAGGTTATCCATACGCGTAGAGAAGGAAAGAATAGGAAGAAATTAAGGAAGATATAATAAGCGTGGTGATGCAGTTAGGAGCTGGATTGTCCCTCCCTCGTTTCTGGTAGGTCACTGTCGGGGCTGTGGTCTCCAGTGTCCTTTTTTTGTCTTCTGAAGAAATATTTCCAGTCCTGGACTCTTTGCAGGAATATTGTGGTTCAGAGGATGCCTGTGGAGGAAATTGAGAGACCATTTTATTTTTTAAAAGATTTATTTACCTATGCATATAAGAAGTAGGGTACAGGCCAGAGGTGCAGGGCAGGGGGCCATGAAAGGATTAACCAGAGACAGAGTGGGGAGCAGAACGAGCAGACTGCAAAAAGTCCAGTGATGGCTGGAGTCTCCATGAAGGACAACTGGGTTCCCAGCTTTGTCATCAAATGTCTTCCTTGTAAGGGAGTTGGACAGCTGGGGGTAATAAGAAAGGAATGAGAGACTATAGAACTGGAATAAGAACAGGGAGAGGGTGAGTGGATTGGTATTTTCGTGGTTTTCCATCTCCTCCTACTGTATTTTGTGAGGAAGGGTCCAGAATGCTGAGTGAGTAGAGTAAGTGGCTCCCGTAGCAATCAGAACATTAATAATTTTACCTGCAACACCCAGGGTTACCCTAGGCTCAGCCATGGAGACGGTCAGCTGGGGAGCTGGCGACGTCATTGTGCCCCGTCTCCTCTCATCCAGGAGGTGCGGGCTGGCAGCTGAGGGACTGGTCCCTCCTTCTTATGGAGAAGGGGACAATCCCTCTTCCAGGGCCGTCCTTCTTGCACCTGGGGGCACAGCCCAGGTGGATTTCTGGGTTGTGCACGATTTGTGCTCAGTTCAGTGTCCAGACTTGCTGCACCTGTCGCATGGGGCCGTGACAGGTTCTTTGTTCCTTCTCTAAACCTTCACTTTGGTCCCTACTATTAAAGATTTTAAAAGTCACTTCTAAAAACTGATGGAATGGAGTTTGGGGTCCCATGGCTAGTTTTTGGAATTTTCTGCAAATATCTGGTGTGAACTGACTAATACAACGAGTCCCCACAATCACCTCGCCCTCTCTTGTATTAGGACTGTGGTTTGTGAACTTGCGAATGGCTTCCACTAATCGCCCTTGAAAGCTGGGGCGATTTTCACCCGGTTTTCACCCGGTTCCTGAGTGATTTCCCTGATTTTTTCGTAATTTACAGGCTCGCATACACACCTTTTCATTCCTTCTATGAGACAAGTGATCCTATGATCTCTCTGAGTTAGATCTGCCCGTCCCCTCTGACAGTTCCCATTACGGTCATTGTTGGGACCTGCAACGTTTCCCACACCCACACCATATTGGTTTGGCTGTCTGCTCGCCAGGTCATCGGCAAATTGTTGGCTTTCAACCCAGATTCTCTGCTTTTCTTCCACAGTACAACAGGTGGAGGGAATAATATGAATATCCTGCCAGGTTTGGTCAAATGCTAAGGCAAGAGCCTGAAACGCATCTGTAAACTTTCCAGGGTCCTCAGAAAATCTGACAAATCTTTGCTTACACTGTATTACGGCAGTTATAGAGAAGGGCACACGACTCTAATAGTCCCAGAGTCTCCATTTGCCACCTCCTGGAGTGGGCAGGGTCTAGGCAAAGTAATGGTTTGAGGATGGTAAGGAGCCCCACTCCGAGTGTGCCTGGCAGGACTTGATTCTGTCAAAGAAGGCACAGTTCTGTAGGAGGGTGGTGGCTTCAGGGAGTCTAGGGGTGCCTCGAGTTCAAGGTGAGCTGGAGGCTCAGGAGTGACAGATGGAAGAGGCCTGGCAAGTGGAGGGTCATCTAGGATATCTGTAGAATCCTCCCTTTTTTGGCTTAAGGAGTCTATTTTGGCCAGGCATATTCTGCAAACTTTGCTCAGATTTGAGTCTTGCTGAAGGCCATAAAGGCCACAACATACGGGATCTTAATCCATTTATCATATTTTCTACAAAATGAATCTAATTGCAGAAGGTGGTAAAGGTTAAGGTTCCATTAATTGGCCACGCCTCTTGGCTTGTAGAGAGGCCAGGCTAAATTACATTAGCGGATTAAGTTCCTTTTTTTTTTTTTTTTAATTATTGAGACCCAATAATTTCTTCCACTCGTTCAAGAGAGAACCCAAAGGAGAGTCCGCGGGAATGGAGGGAGCAGATCCCATCACGGGTCAGTGCCTGAAAGATTTGAATCTGTCCCAAACAGATTACAGTGAGGGCAGCCTCGGGCATGCTCTACAGAGGAGTAGTCCTATTTTTGTGGGTGTCCTGAGGAGGAACTTCCCAGGCTGAGAACCCCCAGGCCTCAACTTACTGTCTGTCCCTGCCATTATCTTTCTGGGTGGAAGGAAGGCTGTCTCAGAATTCCTATTTAAGAAGGATAGCTTGCATTTGGCCCACTTATGGCTGATCTTACTACCATTTATTATCCAAGGAGAGGAAATCTTGCCCCATAGCAAGGGAAGGAGGCTCTCAAAGTACCGGTGACATAGGAAGGCACCTAAAAGACAACGATTCAGAGACGGGGAGCTTCCTGAGGGGGAGCTCTACCTGAGCAAGAAAAAGGCTGGCTGGGTTACTGGCTACTTAGGGTTTGTTGACTTGACAGAAATGAAGCAGTGGAAGGTTGTGCTTTGAGTTAGGAAAGAGCAGTAGTAGATGAGAGGTTGTAAAAATCAGGTCCAGGTCTCGTTGCTACAATTCTAAGAGGTGGAGAGCCATGGGGTGGGATATGCGGGTGCTTATCACGAGTTCCTGTGATGCTGCACCCTTTGTCTTGAGGTTGGTGGGACTCGAGCTAACCCGGGGTGCACACCAACTTATCCTCTCACGGGAGTCTTCTAGACAGTGGCAGCCGGCCCAAGTGGCCTCTTACATGGCTGAACCGTGCCCACTATTTTTTCCAGCGACAGCAAGACCTGGTTTGAAAACAGAACTCAGGAGCCAGCGCTTTTCCTGAGGCAGAGAGGGAATGGCAGCTCAACTGAGATTGCCAAGGTAGTGAGGCAAAGAGAGAGGCATGAGGTGTTCACCTGGTCGGGCCTAGGGCCACTGGAAGGCCATTGCCCCAGGATTAGGGACCCGTCAAAGAGTAACCTTGGCCTGAGCCCCTCAGTCCGTGTAGGCCAGCCAGGCAGTTGCTGAACACCAACTCCTCTCAGAAAAGGAGAGTTTGGAAGAGCATGAAGATAGAGAAACTGGAGAAATCTTACTGATGCCGTGAAAAACCACGTGTTGGGCGCCAAAATGATGAGGTTTTTGGAGTTTGGAGAGCGGGTTCAGTCTGGAAAGGGGTCACCAGAGCTCCCGCTTCGGCGGCACATGGCAAACTCCCAGGCGAGTTTCTCCACGAGACAGAGACAGTAGTTCTATTTAAAGGGAAGGTTTATTAGGAGAGGGACAGAAAAGCCAAGTACACTGGCATAGACACATGCGGGCAGGAGGAGCTGCTGTAACTTACAGAGAGGAATTCCCAAGACTTTTCTCCAAGCAGCGGGTTGGCTGTTCTTAGCAAATCCTGGGTGCCGGGTCTGTTCACTTCAGTGAGAAGTGACTGGAGGCCCCGGTGAATGTCTTTCGCCGTGTTTAAACAAAGCGCCTGTTGAGAAAATAATGAAAGTGGGCAATAATGTGCTGTACAGCAGATTTTTACCATAAATGCTCCACAGCATTTTCTTTTTCTTTTTTTAAAGATTTATTTATTTATGCATGTAAGAGCTGGGGAACAGAACAGACAGACTGACTGAAATACACTGCTGAGGGGAGCAGATGATGAGGCAGAAGAGGTCTGCGCGCCAGACCTCATGTGGGTAGCTCCCTGGCGGGGGATGGAACTCATGCTGCAGTGGCTGTGGACATCTTCATAGTGCTGCGTCTTAACCCCTTGCACCACCAGGGAGGCCCCCCCTTTTTTATCTTGAAGCTCATAAATATTTCCAGCTGGAGGAAAATAGTTCCTGTTGCTCTCCATCCAAAATAAGTCCAACTAAAACAATTAGCTAAGTGTGTTCATGGCAGCAGATCAAACCTACTGGGAAAAGCAGTGGGCCTGGGTTGCTGGCACACACAGCACACCACCGCCTGGGAGTGCTCGGGTTCCATCCTTTCCCATAAGGAACAATCCTCCCACCTGAGCCGCTGCACAGTGTCAGGGAAGAGGAGGAGAAAGAAATCAGGAGTGAAAAGCTCCTGGGGCTGGTCTCCATGACACAATCTCAGTTCTGCGTATGAAGGATGGGGAAATAGGTCTCCTCCCCATTCTTCCTGAGGGAAGGGTGGATAATTTCAAGTTAAGGTAGGGTTTCAGGCTTACAAGAGATTTTTTAATTCCCTTTACTCTAGAAGAATGGAAGTTGACGGTGATACCGGAATTGTCAGGCCTAGTCTCCCAGCCAGGAACGGATCCCAGGCTGCAGGAGCAGTGCTGAGCCCCAGCCACTAGACCCCCACGGGTTGGTGTCTCACGAAGCCGCAGCAGGAACCTTGCAGACGCTCAGGCAAGCAAGCGAGAAGAGGCAGGTTTGTTTAGAGAAAGAAAAAGTTTATTGAGGAGAAAAAGAGCAGAAATAAAGTGGGACTCCCAGGTCTGGGAGAGGCAAGGAAGCCAAAGTGGAGCTGTGTCTCAGGGAATATAGACCTTCTTTCCCTCATTATTCTACAGCTCCACCAGTCTCTTTGTGATTGGTTAGTTCTCGGCTGTCTCACTTAATTTGCTACTGAGTGGGGGATCTTCACATTCCTTATCTAGCAGGTCTGTCTTTCCCCATTTGTTGCATCTTTATCTTTATTGCCCAGTCCTCTGGATGGGCATCCCTGCATTGAAGTTAAACAGCTGCCCTTCTAAGGTGTCCATAAATTAAACCACTCTCCATTTCCCCAATCTCCGCCTCCCTTTACCACCTGAAGGAAACCAGGACCAGCATTAACAAAGTTGTCCTTAGTCCTGGAATGTTTGTTTTTCCCAGTGGAATGGGTTACTTTCCCTTGGTTGTCCTTATCTCTGAAGCCTCCCTAAATTCTTCAGAGGTCCCCTCCTGCACTGTCCCTAAAACTGCCTAATTTCTAGCTTGCCCTGTGTCTCATTTCCCCCTTTACAGTGGAGCACCTAACTGCTGTTAGGACAAAGGATTTAGGTCTGATCAATGACTGTTTTCTGCTGAAAGTGGGCGACGCTGAAAACACCATCCCCACCCTCAGCCCCCAGCCCATAGTTCAAGGCATTCCTTAGAAATGAGGCCTCTCTCCTTCCAAGTCCCCTCACCCCTGACCCTCCCCCTCCAGGGCCTGCCTTCTGCCCCCTGAATACCTCTTCCCCCTACACCTGCACCACCCCCACCCCCTGCAGTCCAATCTCCTAGCTGGGGAGCCTCAGAACAGTGAACAGAACCAGTCTCCATGGCCCACATCTCCGCGTGCTGGAGGGAGGGAGGGAGCACAGCTGGGTCTTTCTCCCCCCTCAAATGTCCAGAGCCTTTAGGATGAGCTCAAAGCCCTTTTGACCTAAATGGCTCACCCTCCACCTGCCCTTCCGCTCCAGCCTCGGCCTGAAGCCATCCTGACCCCTTGGGGGCCCAGAGCCTTTGAAAATCAGTTTCTCCCTCCTCCCATCTCCCCACTGGTCTCCTTCCCACTGTACCTGCCCTTCATCCCCTCCCCATGGTAAGTCCTTCTCTCCTCTGTGGGAAGCTGGAGGCAAGGACTGCTGGGCACCGGTTCTACCAGCCGGGAAGACCTCAGAAAAGAAAAGAATTCCATGGATTTGAGTGGAATTACTGAATGCCTTAGGAAGCTTGCATTTGCAACCACAGCGGGGTGATGTTAGCAGGACAGAGGAGGTGCTCAGATCCCCAATGGGGAGAGAGCGGAGGACCAAGGGTCTAGGGGCGAGGATCCCCGCCAGGGGGCGAGGCCCGCTGGGCACCGCCCGCCCCAGGGCCAGCGACCCTTAGCTTCTGAGCCACTGAGCAGCGGCCATGGCCCGGGAGCGGCATTTCTGTGCATGGAGATCGCACCGCCTTCGCCTTCTCAGGGTGCGCGTGCCCCGAGGCGCTCCCCAGCTCCCGCCTAGCCCCCTGCCCAGCCAGGCACCCACCTGGTTCTGTCGCCCTTGCACTCCTTCCCCGTGGCCGCCTAGAAGCCGAATCTTCGGACTTCAGGGACTTCAGGTGCAGAAATCCAGCTAGAGCCCCAGGTGCTTTCCCAGCGCAGCACGGATCTGGGGTCCCCTCCGCCGGGGGACTTCCTGCTGGGGCCGGGGCGGCTGGAGCAGGGCAGGTCCCAGAAAAGGAGTGAGAGGTTGGGTTACAAGGGGCTGTGGTCTTCATCCCAGGCCTCGTCTTGCACAGATGAGGTTCCCTAGAATAAAGCTTTTGTTCCAGATCTCTGTGGAGCTGGTTAGCAGTCAGCAGCCCATTGGATTGCTGAGTGACCAGCACAGAAACTGAACCGACTGGCTCCTCCTCCCTGGGGCCAGGCAGACCTGCCTAAACCTCCTGCCAGAGCGCAGAGCTGAAGCTACTGGAAGCTGGCTCGTGTTTTTTGGAGTTGTTGGGTTGGGAGTGCGGTGTCTTTGGGTGCACTCTGGGGAAGGTTTCACCAGAGCTCCCCCTTCACCAGCGCCGGCAAGCTCGGAGGTGAATTTCTCCACAAGACAGAGATGTTAGTTATATCCAAAAGGGCAGGTTTATTATAAAAGAGAAGAGGAGAATAAAGGACACTTGCATAGACACAAGTGGGGGTGGGGCAGAAGGAGCTCCCCTGAAAGGGATAGGTGTGCTGAGAGAGGCCTGCATGCTCTCAGGCTGGGGGCCTTGAGGAGACCTGCCTCCTCTGAGGGAGGTCAGTGAAGTCCTGGCAGGTTCAGGTCAGGTTCAGATTGCCGGCAGGCAGGAGGCTGCTGCCCTGCAGAGGGAGAGATTTGGTAGAAATGTTATAGAGCAACCCCGATTAAACGGGTTCCTGGCTGTGGGTCCTCACCCGCGCGCTTTAAAGGGACTTATGAATACTCTACTACAGACACACGCAAAAGGGTTAATAAAAGGTTTATTTACAAGAGAAAAGGAAATAAGGAAAATGTACAACTCAGGGAGAAAATAGGGAAATAAAGTCTTTAATGCGTCCTACCCGATCCGACGACCTGGAAACCCAAAGTCACTCTCAGAGCTGGCTGCTGCGAGCTGGCGGAGAGCCAAAAATGGGGGATCCCCAAAGCCCACGTGTCTGCCTTTTCTATCCACCTGGCTGCTTAACCCCACCCTCAGGTCCCAGCCACCTTCCCTTTGGTGGTGATGGGATTTGAAGTTCCCAGTGTCTTTGGCTTTGGCCTGGGGTGGGGGTGGAGTCCACAAAGCCTGTATGGAAATAGCTTTGGGACATCCTTTTCCCCCTAACAGAAAGAGGCACCTGCATGGTCACAGGTGAGCAGAGGGAGTGCTGCCCTGAGCCTGTGCAGAGACTGCACTGATACAGTCCTTTTCTCTTTGGGAGGGTCACTCCGTGGAGCCCCCTGCTTGATGCCGATGTTGGGTAACAGGCAAAACTAGAAAGGGACCAGAGATTCCAGAGTGGGGCCCAATCTCCATCTTTACCCTTAGGTCTGTGCTCCGTACAACCCTACAGCATCTGCTACCTGCTTGGGCCTTATGCCTAGGGACATGGGACTGGCTCTAAGGATCTTGATTTCTACAGCTGGGCTAATTGACACGTTAATCCCCTCCGCCCCAACCTCCTTGTGTGAATCAGGTGTAGACTTGGAGGCCTCCTTTAGGGTTTCTATTCTCTCCTCCATCAGAAAAGTAGAGAACAGAGAAGGGTCAAGAAAGAATAGAGCCAGCAGGGGAAATGGTGCAAAACCAGGCAGGTAAGAGAAAATCTGTGTCCTCAGGAAGGTTGCAAGTTCAAAGGGATCAAAGTTTAATCTGAAAACACCATCCCCCACCCCCAGCCCCCACAGCCCCCAGCCCATAGTTCAAGGCATTCCTTAGAAATGAGGCCTCTCTCCTTCCACCTCCCCTCAACCTGACCCTCCCCCTCCAGGGCCTGCCTTCTGCCCCCTGAATACCTCTTCCCCCTACACCTGCACCACCCCCTGCAGTCCAGTCTCCTAGCTGGGGAGCCTCAGAACAGTGACCAGAACCAGTCTCCATGGCCCACATCTCCGCGTGCTGGAGGGAGGGAGCACAGCTGGGTCTTTCTCCCTCCTCAAATGTCCAGAGCCTTTAGGATGAGCTCAAAGCCCTTTTGACCTAAATGGCTCACCCTCCACCTGCCCTTCCGCTCCAGCCTCAGCCTGAAGCCATCCTGACCCCTTGGGGGCCCAGAGCCTTTGAAAATCAGTTTCTCCTCCTCCCATCTCCCCACTGGTCTCCTTCCCACTGTACCTGCCCTTCATCCCCTCCCCATGGTAAGTCCTTCTCTCCTCTGTGGGAAGCTGGAGGCAAGGACTGCTGGGCACCGGTTCTACCAGCCGGGAAGACACTCAGAAAAGAAAAGAATTCCATGGATTTGAGTGGAATTACTGAACATGTTAGGAAGCTTGGATTTGTAGCCAGAGAGTGGTGATGTTAGCAGGACAGAGGAGGTGCTCAGATCCCCCAGAGAGGGGAGGACAAAGGGCCATGGGGGGAGGATCCCACCCAGGGGGTGAGGTGCACTGGGGAAGGGCGAGCACCAGGGCGAGCGTCCCTTAATTTCTGAGCCACTGACCAGCAGCCATGGCCCGGGAGCTGGCATTTCTGTAAACATGGAGATCACACCGCCTAATGGGGTGCTCGTGCACCGAGGTGCTCCCAGGGCCCAGGGTCTCAGGTGCGGGTCGCTAGGAGACAGTCTGGGGCTTAGGGAGCATGCCCCTCCGGGTCCCCAACTCCCACCCCGTGCCCTGCCCAGCTGGGCACCCACCTGGCAGTGTCACCCACATGGCACTGTCACCCACCTGGCACTGTCATAGCCGCCGCCACTGTGCTCCTCCCTCTGTTTCACCCAGTCCAGGACCAAGAAGCAAGTGCAGCTTCTTCACATGTCTCTGCTCCACGAGCCTCCTCCAGGTCTCCTTCTGGCTCCATCCTGCTTCCTTCCTTCCTCAGTCTCCTCTCCAGCCTCTTCTCCACCCTGCTCAGCTCCAACCTCCCTTGGGTGGGGCAGGGAACCTGGAACCTCCCCCCTTTCCTGGGGACCACTCTGTTACAGTGGGGAGAAGATGAGGGTGAAGCCAGTTTCAGAGATTGAAGAATTCACCAGAGACAGAGTAGAAAACAAAACAGGTGGATTTATTGAAATATACTGTTGAGGGGGGGCCTCCCGGGTGGTGTAGGGGTTAAGTCTCAGCACTATAACTATTGCAGCCACTGCAGCATGAGTTTGATCCCCAACCAGGAAGCTGACCCATGTGGTACCAGAGACCTCTCCTGTCTCTCCTGATGCTTCCCTCAGCAGTGTATTTCAGTAGATCCCATTGTTCTGCACCCCACTCTGTCTCTGGTGAATCCTCTCACCCACCACACACACATACACCTCTGGCCTGAACCCCAGCTCTTGTATGCATAAATAAATAAAATAAATCTTTCAAAATAAAAAATCCCCCAGACCCTCACCCATGGTGCCAATCTTATCAACAAGGTGTTGCACTGATCAGTCTCCGGGATGCAAAATCATACGTCAGTCAACAGCCCCCGGGCGTCCCCATTATACCTCTGATGAGTACCCATTGTCCCAGGGCCATCAAGGGGGCTGCTCTTGTTTAATTTGAAAGGAGTCTTGTAAGATCTGGTATTTTACATTCTTCTCGATCATATAACTGATTGACTGGGCCGTTCTGACCTTGTATGGCAGGACAGACCACATGCAAGCAGAATGGCAGCCAAGCAGGCCGTTCAATCTAGCAGACCCACTAATCCCCCCACCCAGGAGTGCCAACAACCACCCTGAAGGGCCCTCATTGCCCACTGCACTGGATGACACCCCCACACCCTGGGTTTGATGTGCTCGGTGCTCTCAGCACGTGCAGTGAACCATGGAAGTTGGGGCAATGGCTGTGTCCCCCAAATTCCATCCTTCCTAGCATTGGGTATCCCTATGAGTCCCCCTTCTGGCAGGCGGGGGACAGTGTAATCAACTGTGAATGCTCCTCATTCCCAGGGTGATTATCCTGGCTACTCCTTGCTCAGGACACCCAGGACATGCTGATACCACATTACCCAAGTCAGTGTGTCTCAAGGGTGACCTGGCACTGTGGGGACCCGCCATCCCACCTGGGGGCAGCAGAGGGCGCTCTTCTGTGCCCCGACCTGCTGTGGCTCCTGGGGGCTCACAGCCAGGGCTCCCCCCTGACTAGGACACCTACTTCCTGATGCAGTAGAGAACATGAGCCAAGAATAGCAGGGACCAGCTCAGAGTCTTGCAGGTGAAGCCCTTGTCCCCACCAGGGCTGATCCGTGACCATCCACACCTCTGTGTCCACACCTAAGACAAAAGAGCCAAGTCAGTACAAAGGGCTGACCAGCAAGGCCTCAATGGAGCAGCAGCCACTGGCGAGGGCTCCTTCTGGTTCCAGCCACACACTGTCACTGGCGGGTTGGAGATGAACTGTGAGGACCATCCTGTCCCGGTCTAGGGGGGCCACCCCGGGAAAAGGGGGGAGTGTTAGGAAGGTGTCCATACTGGCAGGGCACAGTAGTGCCTGATTTCTAGAAGCTGGGGAGCAGGGTGCCCACAGCACCCACTCTTCACCTAGTGCAGGTCCGACAATGTTCCCTTGGGTTACTCTAAGAGTTGAGGGTTCTACATCCTCCATGCAAACCCATGATCCACTTACAGTTCCCCTTTGTGTGAGAGGCGAAGGGGTCAGTCCCAGTCCCCAGGGTGGGGCTGGCCTGGGGCTGCAGGAGCTGGCAGGGCCCTCACTGGGGAGAAGCAGCTGTACCCAGAATAACAGAATGAAGTGGGGAGACCTGGAATATAAATCTGGTCATTGGGGCCAATCCTAGCTGTCACCTCTCCTTGGGCTCTGCCCCCCTCAAACTTCCGTCTGAGTCTCTTCTCACTCTCTCGTTGGTGTGTGTTGTGGACATGAAGTTCAGTTGTATTCTCTGCCACTGTCCTGGACACTCTCTTCCCCAATGATCCCCTACACCCCCCCTTGTTTATTAATGTCTCCCGGTGCCTCTTTTACTTTGTCTTATTGTCCACTAGCTAAATCCAGTATTTTTTATTTCATTGTTTTACTGCTCACATTTCCCTGGACTCGCTCCATTGCTCCATGGCTGCCTGTCAAGGCTCCTTGCAGTGAACATATTGCATAGTGTGGACTCACCCGGCCCCCTATGGACAGGCATTTGGCTGTTGCAGGGACCATGGGCTGCTGTTGTCATGGGCTGGAATAAACACTGCACAGCATATGGCTATTTGGGCTGATACTGGATCACTCTGATGGACCCTGATTGCTATAATTAGCTAATAGGTCGAGTGGTGTAAGGAAAAAATACAAAAGTTTTTTCTATTTATCAATTACTTCAAAGTGATCTAAAGTAGCTCATCAATACTGTTTAGTTCTACAGAAATCTAACCCTCCCTTTTTTTATTAATGTCTCCCAGTGTTTGTTTCACTTGGTCTTATTGCCCACTAGCTAAATCCACTATTTTTTTTTCATTGCTTTACTGCACCCTGGACTCGTTCCATTGCTCCATCACTGCCTGTCATGGCTCCTTGTGATGAGCATATTTGCACAGTGTGGACCCTTGACCCGGTCCCCTGTGGACAGGCATTCGGGCTGTTCCAGGGATCACGGGCTGCTGTTGTCATGGGGCTGGAATAAACCCTGCACAGCATGTGGCTTTTGGGGTTGATAGTGTGATGAATTATGGACAGACAACCAAGAGTGGGACTTTGGGTCATATGGTATCTCCATTTTAATTTCAATGCAGCCCACTTTCCACAGTGGCCACACCAGCTTACGTCCAGGGGAATTTTGTCCTGCTTCTCCGCGTCCTCCAACACTTTTTGTCGGGGGGGGCATTTTAATAGGGCCATTCTCACAGGTGTGAGCTGGTGTCTCACTGTGTTTTGACCCTGAAAGAACTTAGTCCAATTTACCTTCAACAATGTCCAAAAGACGAGAAATATCTAACAATGGCTGAGTGCATGTGAGTCTCCTCCTCAACTATCACTCCCACCACAAGCTCATGAAGATATTCTTGTACATTATCTTCTAAAAATGCTGGTTTGGGTCCTCCCTGTAGTGCAAGGGGTTATGTCAGCACTGGGAAGCTGTCTGCAGCCTCTGCAGCATGAGTTCTATCCCTGGCCGGCCAGAGAGCTACCCACATGGCACAGCAGACCTCTCCTGTCTTGCCCACTGCTCCCCTCAGCAGTGTAATTCAATCTGCCTGTTCAGATCCCTGCTCTGTCTCTGGTGAATCCTCTCACCCCCTGCACCTCTGGCCAGTACCCCAGTTCCTGTATGCATAAATAAATAAATCCTAAAAAAAAAAAAAATGCTGGCTTTTCTTAGTTCTACAGTCCTTCTGTTATTCATGTTTGCTTGAGTTTTAAGGCAGTAATCAACTTGAATTTTTGTCCATGTATGATCCCAAAGGACCCAGAACTATCCTTGGGAAGTTTCTCCTTTCATTTCACCATGAATTGCCACGCAGAGAGCCCCATCTTCCAACAAGACCACATAAGCCAGCCACTGCCATAGCAACCAGTGTCATAATGGATGTGGGGAGTCTTTATGAGAAAACACCCGAGTAGTGGGGGGGAAGCTAAGATCTTTGCCTCCCAGTTGCTTAACAGTCTTTCCTACTCCATTTTTCTTTCGGTAGTTTCTTGGAATCTTTATGGGAACCCCCACTTCTTGACTCCATGGGACCTCATGATGGCTACACAAGGGTCAGATAAAGGAGAACACAACAGGGAGCACAGGGGATTGCCAGGCAGCTCTTTAAGTAATGTTCTGAACTAAGCAAATTTCCAGTCAAAATTGGACAGAAAGAGAAAAAGAGACTTCTCCAAAGAAGAAATGGAAATGGTCATAGACATGTGAAAAAATGTTCAACATCACTAATTATTTGGGAAATGCAAATCAAAACCTCGAGGAGCTACTACCTCACTCCAGTGAAAATTGCCCACATTAAAAAAAAAAACAGAAACAACAAATATGGGAGTATGTGGAGATAAAGGAAGCTTCTTACACTGCTGGTGGGAAGTAAACTCTCCAGCCACTATGGAAACCTGGGTAGAAGAACCCTAAAAACACTAATACTGGATCTACCCTTTGATCCAGCAATTACAATCCTAGGGATCTACCCATAGGACATTAAAAAACTAAATCGAATGGAAACTGCACTCTCATGTTTTTTACAACACTATTTACAAAAGCCCAGTCATGGAAATGCCCCAAAATAGATAAATGGAACAAGAAGATATGGTACATTTATATAATAGAATATTACTCAGCAATCAAAAAGGTTAGTTGTGACAACATGGACGGAGCTGGAGAGCATTATGCCAGCCAAAGTAAGTCAGAGGGAAAAAGATAAACACTTTATATGTGGAATACAGAGAAACCAAACATAAGGTCAAGAAAATGTCGAAACAGGCAAGCTGACCATAGCTCTGAGGCACACAGCGAAGGAAAGGGTGGGGAGGAGGAACCAGGAACAAAAGTAATGTGAAGATAGTTCATGGGAGATATGGTGGTGGGAGAACATGTGATTACAAAGAAGGAAGAGAAATATATTAATTAAAAAAATTTCATGGCCTGAAAACTAGTCCTATGGCATGTAACTCTTTAGGACAAAGATCAAGGTAAGGTTATCCTTGCTAATTGGAGGCTTCATTGGGATTCTCTCCTCTATTTCAACTGATTGTCTGCTTTTAAGGCTAAAGTTCTATTAACTGGGGCTTCCATGGTGGTGCAAGGAGTTAAGCCGCAACCTATGAAGCTGTTTGCAACCTCTGCAGCACAAGTTCGATCCCTGGCCAGGGAGCAACCCACATAGCACAGCAGACCTCTCCTGACTCTCCTGCTCACTCGCTGCTCCCCGAGGCAGTGTATTTCAGTCAGTCTGCCTGTTCTGTTCCCTGCTCTGTGTCTGGTGAATCCTCTCACCCCCCACACCTCTGGCCTGTACGCCAGTTCTTGTATGCATAAAATAAATAAATCTTTTTTTAAAAAGTATGCGCCTCCCCTGTGACGCAGTGAGTTGAGCATAGCGCTGTGAAGCTGTGCTCAGGCTCCGCAGTGAGGGTTTGATTCCCGGCTGGTCAAGGAGATACCCACATGGCACAGCAGACCTCTCCTGCCTCACCTGCTGCTCCCGTCAGCAGTATCTTCAGTCCCTCTGCCTGTTTTGCTCCGTGCTCTGTCTCTGGTGAACTCTCTTAAACTCCCGCACCTCTGACTTATACCCCATTTTTTGTATAAGTAAATCTTTTTTTAAAAATTGTATAAAATAAAATTCTGATAACTGAAGCACACTGTGTTCATGTTTCCCTGCACAGATGACTGCTTTGTCAAGAATCTACACATCTGGGATGTCTGTTTTAACTTGGCACTTTCAAAAACAGTCCTGGAGTTTCATACTGTAAAGAGAGGAAATATGACACCTGTGGCAGCAGACTTGGATGTCAAGACCCAGCAGAGTTGCACTTACAAAGGAAATTAAACATTTGGTTTTGGACAGTGGTTTTATTGGTGACGTTATAGCTGCATTAAAAGTCTGATGATTAAACTCTATTTGACCGTATATTTCTACAGCCTCTAAGGGGAACACAATCTGCCTAAGAACAGGATGCTGCCAGAGGGGTTGTGACGAATCATGAATACAAATGGATGGTCAGCAACGAAATCTTTATCTGCTTCACCAGGAACCTCGTGACTATGACAGCTGTGGCGGCCGCTGCCTCTGTGCCCTCCTCACTCACCTCCACAAAGACTTGTGGATAACTTTTGATATGAAAATATCTCTGGCTTCTGTCATGCCAGACAGATCAGCCTTGCTCTGGCTAAAGAGATCTGCCACACCTATGTGAGCCAGGTGGGTGCTGAGATCATAGGTCTCCTCCAGCTTGAATTTGGGCAAGTGGACACAGACATCCCTATGACCCATATTCGCACGCAGTTTTCCAAAGTCAACTGCTGCTTGATCTGGAATTAGAATGTGCAAAGAGAAAACAATTTCATATAGGTAAGTACTAAAGGGTTATTTAAATGAACAGACCCTAATATCAGTTGCTCTTTTGTTTCCTTCCTGTTTTCTGCCAGTTCTTTCCAGCAATTGGGATAATGAGAGAGTGTGTGTTCCAGGCCATCCAGGGCACCAGTACAGGAGGCTGGACATCAGATCCAACAAACAACCATCATCCATCTCTCCATCCACCCACCTGTCCATGCATCCACACACCCCATAGTACAGCCTCATCCTACCCATCTGTCTACCCACTCTCCCAGGACTCAATATTACTCCACGGTATATACCGAATCACTGTGATGGGTTATGAACATGAAGGCTATATTACATGTTGACTAATTGGTTGCATGGTGAAAGGGAAAGGTAAACGTTTTCACCTATCAATTCTATTTATTCTGAACCCACTAATCACTGTGGTGATCTGTGAACCACACAAAGCTGAAATCATCTCTAATAGATTTAGCTCCTAGGGAAAAATAGAAAAGATCCTACTTCCTCATCTGAAATGGGGTAATAACAGCACCTACCTTTAGTCTAACCTTGTCATTAGAATTAAATGAGTTGGACACAGTAAGGACTATGTAAGTGTCCGCTGTTATCACTGCTGTTTTATTACCATGAAAGGACTAGAGAAGAACCATCATTACACTAGCTCTATTGCTCTAGCTCTATCCCTTTCGTGAGACTCTTTATAATCAGAGAACAGATCAAGGTGGAAATACAACTGAAAGAGGGACATGCTGATTTTGCCATCCTCTATATATGTAAATAGATACTACATTAGGATCCCTTCTGGACAGCAAATTTGGTGAGGAGAAAGTGGCAATATAACACAGAAGGCTAGAGACACTGAGAAAAAATTGTAATCTTCAGGTTTTGCCTGGTCCCAGTCCTGGCAACAGATTCCATAGCTTTCAAGTCCTTATAGTAGAACCTCATATAAAGTTCACACTAGGAAACAGGCTTAACCCTCAAGTTCACTTGTCTCAGGAGCCTTCTTCTATGATAGAGTTACTGGGAATTGATTTCACGATCAGTGTGCATTGTAAGGAGATCGGAGAGTGTCATAAAAGCAACTAAGAGCATAGGATGAAGCTATATGCCATAGGATGGGGGTTTCAATTTTGAACAAATTCATTTTAACAAACCAACCCTCAGTCTCTAAAGTTTAATTACAAGAGTTTGCATGAGCTGCCCGTGACCAGCATTACATCTAATGTAGGTCTTTACATGGTTCCCACAAGTGTTCACTGAGAGTCCCTGAAATTTTATTTTTTTAAAAAAGATTTATTTATTTATACAAGAGCTGGGATACAGACCAGAGATGCTGAACGCTGAGAGAGTTCACCAGAGTCAGAGCAAGGAGCAGAATAGGAAGACGGAGCAGCGGGAACGACAGGAGAAGTCTGCCACGCCATGTGGGGATCTCCCTGGCTGGCTGAGAATCAAACCCGCACTTCAGGGCTGTGGACAGCTTCACAGCACTGCGCTCAACCTGCTGCACCACCAGGGAGGACCCCCCTGAAATTTTAAATGAAGGATACCCAGGTAAATATGATGGGCTAGATTACAAAAGAAAGAGAAGTGAAGTGACATCAGTAAACATAACATGTACTGACTGCTCAGCACACACGGGAGGACTCACACAGGAAAGGAGGGAGAAGGACAAAGTGCAGGAGCATCACCTTCTCCAGCCCTGTGGACTCGTCCTCTAGGTCATCGGGCAGCAGGATGACCATGCTGAGTGCCCCGCCCTTGTATGGCAGTTCCAGCATGCGGCACTGGAGCTCCAGGATGTAGCCGAATGGAAGGTAATTCTCCTGGTACATCATTTTCACCATTTTTTTCCTCACTGAAAGGATAGAAGAAAAATCAGTATTATCTGCATTCATGTAGAGCAAAGAGTATGTCTGCTCTTGCAGAGCAAAGAGACCAGGCATGGGCTCATCTTACTCAACCTGAATGGAGCATCCCTGGTTTCTTCTTTTCTGATTCATCCTGCCAGGAGCCTTTGAAGCAGATGGCATTCACCAGCACAAGCACGGTCATGCGATCCACCACACCTGCAGCCAACAGTTCTGGAATCTTCCCTAAAATGATAAAGTGAGTTCTTTTTTTGTTAATCCACTTCTCAGCACTCCAAATCTAAACTGACATTTGATCAGCACAGAAATGCACTTCAAATGCATATTTTCCATTTCAGTTCCCTTAAACATGGTGTCCAGTGAAATCCCCGTTGACTGCACCAACTCACCAGGCTGATGAATGACACAATCACCCCAGAAAGCCTGTACTTCAATACGAGTCTAATGTGCCGAAGAGCAGGAAACAGGAAAATACCCCTTTTCTGGAGTGTGATCACAAGGAGCCTTGTTTGTAAATGGCCATTCTTTTCAGGTTAACGATATATATAGTCTTGCATGACAGGATTTTTGAGTCACTAGTAAGTGAGTCCGTCGTCAAATGCTCTGGGTGGCAGCAACCCTCAAATGCAAAGGCAGGATGGTTCCTCCACTGAATCCCAGGCCCCACTAAGCAAACCCTCACACACTTCCAGTTTCTGTAGATGCCTTTTCTCATACTAGACCGGGGGAGAGACAGATGCCCAGCTGGACACATATCCCACCCACCACACCCCGAGCCAGGATGCAGGAAAACGTTCATGAGCAGTAGTGGGTAATTCAAAATCTCAGGGGTTTCCCACCAGTGGTGTATTAAATAATTTGGACTGGCTGGATTTCTTCTCCCAATCCACCAATTTTTATTCCTTTTATTCTACAATCAATAGTAGCTAAAATTTAAAATGTAGTTTAAGGAACATGGGGGAAATATTTAGCTGCTTTGGTTAAATCATGTTTGCTTTTCCACTTGAAGGAATCTCATTTTTTTTAAAGATTTATTTTGTTTATGCTTGCATGAGCTGAGGGGCAGGCCAGAGGTTCAGCAGATAAAAGGATTCACCACAATCAGAGTGGGAAGCAGGAGAACTGTATTTAATGAAATACAGTGCTCAGGGCAGCAGCAGGGAGACAGGAGAGGTCTGCTGCGCCACCTGGGTAGCTCCGTGGCGAAGGATCGAACTAGTGCTGCAGAGGCTGGGAAGAGCTTCACAATGCTGAGACTCAACTCCTTGCACCACCATAACATGCCTGGAATTTATGTCTGATAGCTGTACAGCACTGGAAATGGGGTTACATGCCATGGCGAAGTAAGGCAGAGGAGGTAGGTAGAAAGAAGGGCCTGTCAGAAAACAACAAAATTAGCTCCAAAGAGCACCTTTGATGGCACTTGGGGAAGATGTCCTTGATACCTTTCAGGAACCAAAGGGAGTTCAGGCCCCACACCCCCTCATAAGGCAGGGTGGACTCACCGAACACATTGATGATTCACAACGGTGTGAATGAAGTATTTCTTGACCATTGTACCAAACTCTAGGCTTCCCCAATTTTTACCCACTGTATGTTTAAATAGAATGTCCATGTTTGAATATTAAAGTAACTATTGGGGAGAGGATGTTGGTTTGGGTCTTCCCTTGAACCTCATGGGTTTGTACTTCACCAAACTGTATAGCACTTGAGGTGTGAAGTAATTCTGCATCCATCCAAACTTGCTCCTGCGCTCATGCAAGTCTCGGTTTGAAAAGGGAAGGAGAAGACCCTTTATAATGCAAAAGCACAAAGAAAACCACAGTAATGAGGTGCACAAATGGTCTCCACAATTTAAAAAATAAAACAAATGGTTTATAACTGAGACTGTAGCTGCCTGTGAGTTTGTGGGAATAAAGAACCAATATGTATGGGAAGCCTGTCATGGTTATGGTGAAGTCCCTGGAGGAAATCTGTTCCTTGTCCAGCATGTCTCACAGCACTAGAGACCCACGTACGGGCTTCTCTAGGAGGCTAAAATGAGAAAGTCAGGAGGAGGCGCTGCCCGGAAAACTTGTTGAATGTTGATCAGCATGAACCAAAGACACAGGGTTCTACATTTTTTTTATTTTTTTATTTAAATATTTTATTTTATATAATTTTTACATCTTTTTCATCTTTGCACAATGTATGCATTTTCATTTTGGTTATATTCCCCATACAATTGCACCCCCCCTTATTTTGACTCTAGTCCTTCCTTTCCCTGTCCCTCCCTCACCCCCCAACCCCCGTAGTGTGTCTCTGGTTTATAGTTGCTTGTTGCTTTTGATTTTCACTTTGTATTGATTAGTCATTTTCCTGGTCTCCTATTTAGGTTTTATAAATTCCTGCTATGAGTGAGACCATCCGGTATTTTTCTTTTTCTTTCTGACTTACTTCACTGAGCATGATCCCTTCCAGCTCCATCCATGTTGCTGCAAACTGCATGTGTTTATCTTTTTTGATTGCTGAGTAATATTCCATGGTGTATATGTACCACATCTTCTTGATCCAGTCATCTATTTTTGGGCATTTGGGTTGTTTCCAAAGCTTAGCTATTGTAAACAGTGCTGCTATAAACATAGGGGTGCAGGTGCTCTTTGGAATTGATGTTTCTGTGTCCTTTGGGTAAATACCTAGGAGTGGAATTGCTGGATCATATGGAAGCTCTATGTTTAGTAGGTCCAGAAATCTCCACACAGCTCTCCATAGTGGTTGGACCAGTTTGCACTCCCACCAGCAGTGCAGAAGAGTTCCTTTCTCTCCACACCCTCGCCAACATTTTTTGTTGCTAGTTTTTTTAATATGTGCCATTCTCACTGGTGTAAGATGGTATCTCATTGTAGTTTTGATTTGCATTTCCCTGATTACAAGTGTTGTTGAACATTTTTTCATATGCCTGTTGGCCATTTGCATTTCCTCTTCAGAGAAGTTTCTTTTTAGCACTTCTGCCCATTTTTTGACAGGATTATTTTCTTTGTTGTTGTTGAGTCTCATCAGCTCTTTGCAGATTTTTGTGATCAGTCCTTTATCATTAGTGTTGGGTACAAAAATATTCTCCCAGTCGGTGGGGTTTCTCTTTGTTTTGGTTATTGTCTCTTTTGCTGCGCAGAAGCTCTTTAATTTGATGTAGTCCCAGCTGTTTATCTTTGCCTTCACTATCACTGCTTTTGGGTGATGTGTCTGTAAAGATGTCTTTGATGTGCATGTCATGCAGTGTTTCACCTATATTTTCTTCTATGTAGTTTATGGTTTCAGGTCTTCTGTCTAGTTCTTTAATCCATTTTGAGTTGGTTTTTATGCATGGTGTGAGGTAGTGGTCAAGCTTCATTCTTTTGCATGTAGTGACCCAGTTTTCCCAACACCATTTATTGAACAAACTTTCTTTGCTCCAGTGCATATTCTTTGCTCCTTTGTCAAATATTAGTTGACCATAAATCTGTGGGTTTATTTCTGGATTTTCTACTCAATTCCATTGGTCTGTGTGTCTGTTCTTGTTCTAATACCATGCAGTTTTGATCATTATGGCTTTGTAGTATAGTTTGAACTCTGGGAGTATGATGCCTCCATTCCCTTCTTTTTTTTTCAGAAGATCTTTGGCTATTTGGGGTTTTTGGTGATTCCATATGAATTTCATCAATAATTGTTCTATTTCTTTGAAGAATGTCATTGAAATTTTTATTGGAATAGCATGAATCTGTATATTGCTTTTGGTAGGATGGCCATTTTGATAATGTTAATTCTTCCGATCCATGAGCAGGGGATGTCTTTCCATTTCTTTGTGTCTTCTTCTATTTCTTTTAACAGTGTTTTATAGTTTTCTTTGTATAGGTCCTTTACCTCTTTTGTTAGATTTAGTCCCAAGTATTTGATTTTTTTTGTTTCAATAATAAAAGAGATGGATTTTTTTATTTCTTCTTCTTCAGATTTATTGTTTGTGTATAGGAAGGCTACTGATTCTTGCATGTTGATTTTGTATCCTGCCACTTTACTGAACTGATTGATTAGTTGAATTAGTTTTTCTGTGGAGTTTTTGGGGTTCTCTATGTATAGTAACATATCATCTGCAAATAGTGATAGTTTAACCTCTTCTTTTCCTATTTGGATTCCTTGTATGTCTTTCTCTTGTCTTATTGCTCTGGCTAGGACTTCCAGTATTATATTGAAAAGCAGTGGTGAGAGTGGACATCCTTGTCTTGTTCCAGATCTTAATGGAAATGCTTTCAGCTTTTTGCCATTGATAATGACACTGGC
The DNA here is from genome assembly GCF_964194135.1 of Talpa europaea. Taxonomy (NCBI): domain Eukaryota; kingdom Metazoa; phylum Chordata; class Mammalia; order Eulipotyphla; family Talpidae; genus Talpa; species Talpa europaea. The sequence continues at coordinate 138,435,620 of NC_140068.1, forward strand.
TGTTGGCTTGTCATATATGGCTTTATGATGTTGAGGTATGTTCCTTGTATCCCAAGAATTTCAAGGACCTTTATCATAAATGAGTGATGTACTTTGTCAAAAGCTTTCTCAGCATCTATTGATATTATCACGTGGTTTTTATATTTCTTTTTGTTGATGTGTTCGATGATGTTGATTGATTTTCGGATGTTGAACCATCCTTGTGTCCCTGGAATGAATCCTACTTGGTCATGGTGAATTATCTTATGGATACATTATTGGATTCTGATAGCTAAAATTTTATTGAGGATTTTTGCGTCAGTGTTCATTAGGGAGATTGGCCTGTAGTTTTCTTTTTAGTGTGTTGTCCTTGTTTGGTTTTGGTATTAGTGTAATGTTGGCTTCATTGAATGTGTCTGGTATTTTCCCTTCTTTCTCAATTTTTTGGAAGAGTTTGTGAAGGATAGGAACTAATTCGTTTCAGAATGTTTGGTAGAATTCATTTGTAAATCCATCAGGTCCTGGGCTTTTGTTATTGGGGAGGTTTTTGATTACCATTTCAATTTCACTGCATGTAATTGGTCTGTTTAGGTGTTCTATTTCTTCTTTATCTAGCTTTGGGTGATTGTAGAGTTGTAGGAATTTGTCCATCTCTTCTAGATTGTTGAACTTGTTTCCATATAACTGTTCATAGTAATTTCTCATTATTCTTTTGATTTCTGCTGTGTCCATTGTGATTTCTCCTCTTTCATTTGTGATCCTGTTTATTTGTGCTTTCTCCCGTTTTTCCTTTGTGAGCCTGGCAAGGGGTTTGTCAATTTTATTTATTTTTTCAAAGAACCAGCTTTTGGTTTCATTGATCTTTTGGATTGTTTTTTTAGTTTCTATTTCATTTATTTCTTCTTTGGTTTTTATTATTTCTTTTCTTCTATTGGTTTTGGGGTTTTTTTGTTGTTCTTTTTCTAGTTCTTTGAGCTTTGAGATTAGGTTGTTTCTTTGAGTTCTTTCTTGTATCTTGATGTGAGCCTCTATTGCTATATATTTTCCTCTTATTACTGCTTTTGCTGCATCCCACACATTTAGGAAATTGGTGTCCTCCTTGTCATTCAATTCAAAGAATTTTTTAATTTCTTCTTTGATCTCCTCATTAGTCCAATTATCTTCCAGTAGTGTGGGTTTCAATCTCCATGAGGTAGTAGAATTCCTTGCCTTCTTTTTATGGTTTATTTCTAGTTTGATACCTTCAAGGTCAGAAAAGATGGTTGGTACGATTTCAGTCTTGGTGTATCTCTTGATGTTTGTCTTGTGTCCCAGTATGTGATCAATCCTGAAGAATGATCCTTGTGTGCTTGAGAAAAATGTGTACCCAGTTTTTTTTAGTGTTCCATAGATGTCTGTTAAGCCCAAATCCTTATTTAGAGCTTTAGTGTTTTTACTTATTTTTTTGTCTCATTGATCAATCCATTGTTGATAGTGGTGTGCTAAAGTCTCCTACTACATATATGTTTTCTCTGATGTCTGTTTTCAGAGAGGACAACAGTTGTCTGATATATTTTGGTGCTCCTTCATTTGGTGAGTATATGTTAATGAGTGTTATTTCTTCTTGAAGTATTGTCCCCTTGATCATAATGTAGTGACCATTGGGGTCTCTTTTTACCTTTTTGAGTTTGAAATCTGTTTTATCTGCTATAAGTATAGTGGTTCCTACTTTCTTTTTTGGTCCATTTGCTTGTATGATTGTTTTCCATCCTTTAACTTTGAGTCTATTTTTATCTTTTGTAGTTAAATGTGTTTCCTGGAGACAGCAAAAGGTTGGGTTTTGTTTCTTAATCCAGCCTGCGACTCTATGTCTTTTTATTGAAGATTTTAGTCCATTCACATTTAGAGTTAATATTGATATGTTAGCGTCTGTATTTGCCATTGTGTTTGTCTTTCCTTTGATTTGACTTATTTATTGTTTTAATAACTTTTTTTTTTTTTGGCCTTCTTCCGTTGTTATTCGTCTCTCTGAGGTTCTGGCTTTAGGACTCCTTGTAGTATATTTTGGTGTGGGGGTTTAGTCATAAAGAAATTTCAGAGTTTCTGTTTGTCTGGGAAGATCCTTATTCTTTCTTCATAGAGGAAGGAAAGCTTTGCAGGAAAGAATATTCTTGGTTGGCATTTGTTGTCTTGGAGTCTATTGACTATGTCCCTCCACTCTCTCCTTGACCGTAGTGTTTCTTCGGAGAAGTCTGATGTCAGTCTGATTGGTTTTCCTTTGAATGTTATCTGTTTCTTCTCTCTTGTCAGCTTCATTATTTTTTCCTTGCCCTGGATTCTTGGGAGCTTTACTATTATGTGCCTTGCTGTATTTTTCCTTTCATCGTGGAAGTTTGGTGTTCTTCTTGCTTCTTGTATGTCTATTTTCAGCTCCTTCTTCATGTTTGGGGAGTTCTCTTCAATTATTTCCTTGAATATTTTCTCTGTTCCTAGGTCTCTCTCCTCTCCTCTGGGATTCCTATAACTCTTATATTTCCTTTCCTCATGGAGTCAGATAATTCCTGGAGTCTTTCGTAAATCTTTTTCATTCATACTTCTCTTTCCTTTTCTGTTTTTGTTCTTTTTATCTCTGTGTCTTCAAGAGCACTTATTCGTTCTTCCATTTCCTCTATTCTGTTATCACTGCTTTTCCCAGCATTCTTTAGCTCTTCTGTTAATTCTTTGATCTCCTGTATTTCCTTCATTTCCCTCTTTAGGGTCTCAATTTCATTCTTCTGAGCATTGTTTTCCTTAATGACTTCTCTCAGTTTTTTCATCACAACAATTTTAAACTCTTTTTCTGGAAGGCTCAGAAGTTCTTCCAAGTCACTGTTGTTGCAAGCTGGTGGGTAGTTTTCTTTTTGTGGTGTGTCTTTTTCCTGAGGAGTTGCTTTGTTGCATATAGTTTTTCTTTTCCCTGTGCCTGTCTTCTAATTTGCTGTATGTGTTGGGACATTGTGCTGCTGATACTGGTCAGCATCATTTTGGTGTGCTCTTTCGGGGGTTTCAGAAACTGGCAGTCAAATGAGTCATATACTGTTATGCCAGAAGTCTAGTGAGGCAGTGGTACTTTGAGTATGTTAATGGTCACTGTCACAGAATATCTCCTCCTTCTGTGTTTAATTACAAAGGTGTGTCTTGAAGTCCCACAGACTTCCCTGGAGGTGGGGCAGCTGGATTGCACTCTGGGTTCCAAATGGCTGGATCCCCTCTGGACTCAGACTTCCTGCCAGATGGAACAGGCTTGTGGGGGCCTTCAACTCACCTCTGACTGCACAGGGAACCTTCTCTCTCTGGCTCCATGGGGAGCCTCCTGCCAGTTTCAAGCAGTCTTTATTGAAGAAAGTCCCTGTTCTAAAAAGGCAAGTTGGAGACGCACTCCCCTGTGCACCCGGTCTGCCCCGGCCTTGGGTGCCCGCTCCCACTCTGGGCTCGGACTGCTGGCCAGAAGGGGCCTGGTGTGGGTGAACTTCCTCTACATTTTTTAAAAAGATTTATTTATTTATGCATATAAGAGTTAGCATGCAGGCCAGAGGTGTGGGGGGTGAGAGGATTCACCAGAGACAGTGGGGAACAGAACAGGCAGACTGACCAAAGTACACTGCTGAGGGGAGCAGTGGGGAGACAGGAGAGGTCTGTTGCACCATGTGGGTAGCTCCCTGGCAGGGGATCGAACTCATGCTGTGGTGTCTGGGACAGCTTCATAGGTTGCATCTTAACCCTTGTGCCACCAGGGTGCCCTGTTCTGCATTTTTATTTCACCTTGACATGAGTATTTTTGCTCCGGTGACTTAGGAATCTGGGTCCAAGGCCATTCTACTTTGGAGGACAGCTTTGCTCATTTCAGTTTGGTGACAGTGGGCCCCACCACAGAGCTGGGAGGCAAAAACAGCTCTCCTGCCCCTGGCTGAACAATGGGAGCAACTGGAAAGGCAGTGACCATTTTCTGTCCGGCCCCACAAGCTGTTTGTAGCAATTCAAGCAGCAGCAGGTGGGGGCATTTCACTGCCCACCACCAGTGACCACACTGGCGCTGAGGCTGCAGGCAGAGGCCAGCAGTGATGGCGGATGGCTGTGGTTCCCAAGCACACAGCCCCTGGTTCAGTGCTGCAGGGAGGAGCATGGGGCCCCATGGGGCCAGCCCCAGCACTGTGGCTCCTCCAGCGACAGGCAATGGAAGTGCCCAAGCCCCAAAAGCTTACAAAATCTGTCACCCCTTTTGGGTTCTTAGGACTCTCCTCACCCTTTCCATCTCCTGCCTCCTCCTCTCCCGGGCCCTCTCCTGCCCCCTTCACAGTGAAGCTGGGGCTGCCCTGGCCTAGGGTGAGGGGCTTCTTTGAAAGGAAAGGCTGGAGCCAAGTCCGTGTTTTGTGTGTTACAGGGATGAGTCTGGGGTCCCTGTGGACACAAGGGCAGGGATTAGGGGTTCCAGCAATGTGTTCTTGATCTTATTGGAATGAAGTCTAAAAGAGGTTCTGGGGCCTCCCCGGTGGCGCAGTGGTTGAGTGCTGGGTTGAGAAGCTGCCCACAGCCTCTGCGGCGCTGGTTCGATCCCCGGCTGCTCCCCGGCCACCGGAGGAGGGTCCCACATGGCGCACAGACCTCTCCTGCCGCCCGCTGCTCCCCTCAGCAGTGTACTTCGGTCCTTCTGCCTGCTCTGCTCCCCACTCTGGCTCTGGTGAATTCTCTCACCCTCCCACGCTTCTGACTGTACCCAGTGCTTGTATCAATCAATCAATAAATAAATCTTTAAAAAAAAAAAAAAAGAGGTTCTGTGCGAGGCTCTTACTGGCACAATACACCGTGAAGTGAGAATGTGGGCGTTTCAGTGCCTTAGGGGCCTGGAGATCTTCCTCTGTGATGCCCCTGCTGGTGGGGCAGACAGATCAGTCCTTTGCATGTGAATTTATCCAATTTCCCTCCCATGAATGTGCTTTTGCATCAGACCTAAGAACTCTTCACCTAGTGCTGACGATTTCCCTTTGGGTTACTCTAAGAGTTTAGGGTTCTACATCCTCCATATAAACCCATGATCCACTTGCAGTTCACCTTTGTGTGAGGGGCGAGGGGGTCAGTCTCAGTCCCCAGGGTGGGGCTGGCCTGGGGCTGCAGGAGCTGGCAGGGCCCTCACTGGGGAGAGGCAGCTGTACCCGGAATTACAGAATGAAGTGGGGAGACCTGGAATATAAATCCGGTCATCGGGGCCACTCCTAGCTGTCACCTCTCCTTGGGGCTCTGCCCCCCTCAACCTTCCCTCCGTGTCTCTTCTCAATCTCTCATGTTGTGTGTTGTGGACATGAAGTTCAATTTTATTCTCTGCCACTGTCCTGGACACTCCCTTCCCCAATGCTCCCCTACACCTCCCCTTGTTTATTAATGTCTCCCAGTGCCTGCTTTACTTGGTCTTATTGTCCACTAGCTAAATCCAGTATTTTATTTTCATTGCTTTACTGCTCACATTTCCCTGGACTCGCTCCATTGCTCCATCGCTGCCTGTCATGGCTCCTTGCGGTGAACATATTGCATAGTGTGGACCCTTAATCCAGTCCCCTACGGACAGGCATTCAGGCTGTTCAGGGACCACGGGCTGCTGTTGTCATGGGGCTGTAAACACTGCATAGCCTATGGCTATTTGGGCTGATAATTTGATAATGTAAGGACAGATGACCAAGAGTGGGAGGTTGGGTCATATGGTATTTCCACTGTTAGGTAAGGTCAGTGCAGACAACTTCCTGTAATGAACACACCAGCTTTTGTCTAGGGTAATGGGGTTCCTGGCTCTCCTGGCCTCCAGCACTTCTTCTTGGGGGTCGTTTTAGTAGGTCCATTCTCACAGGTGTGAGATGGTGTTTCACTGTGTTTCAAACCTCAGAGACCTTAACCCAATTTACCTTCAAAAATGTCCAAAAGGCTAGAAATATCAGCTCTCCCTCCCTCCACAAGATCATGAAGCTATACTCCTACATTATCTTCTAAAAATGGTGGCTTGGGGCCTCCCTGTGGTGCAAGGGATTAAGTGTCAGCACTGGGAAGCTGTCTGCAGCCACTGCAGCATGAATTCGAGTCTTCACCAGGGAGTTACCCACATGGCGCGGCAGACCTCTCCTGTCTCGCCTGCTGCTCCCCTCAGCAGTGTATTTCAGTCAGTCTGTCTGTTCTGCTCCCCACTCTGTCTCTGGTGAATCCTCTCATACCCTGCACCTCTGACCTGTTCCCCAGCTCTTGTATGCATAAATAAATAAATCTTTTATTTTTTTTTAAGATTTATTTATTTATTTATACATACAAGCACTGGGTACAATCAGAAGCGCAGGAGGGTGAGAGAATTCACCAGAGCCAGAGCGGGGAGCAGAGCAGGCAGAAGGACCGAAGTACACTGCTGAGGGGAGCAGCGGGCGGCAGGAGAGGTCTGTGCGCCATGTGGGACCCTCCTCCGGTGGCCGGGGAGCAGCCGGGGATCGAACCAGCGCTGCAGAGGCTGCGGGCAGCTTGGCAGCCCAGTGCTCAACCGCTGCACCACCAGGGAGGCCCTAAATAAATCTTTTTAAAAAGTGCTCTCTTGCCTTAGATCTTAGTCCTTCTGATATTCATGTTCGCTTGAGTTTTAAGGCAGGAATCAACTTGAATTTTTGTCCATTTATGAACCCAAATGATCCGGAACTATTCCTTGGGGTGTTTCTCCTTTCGTTAAACCATGAATTGCCACGCGGAGAGCCCCATCTTCCACCACAGCCCACATAAACCAGCCACTGCCATAGCAATTGGTATCATAATGGACATGGAAATTTTTTATGAGAAAACACCCGAGCAGTGGGGAAGCTGAGATCTTTGCCCTCCTCTTTGTTTAACAGTCTCTCCTACTCCATTTTTCTTTTGGTCATTTCTTGGCATCTTTATGTGAACCCCCACTTCTTGACTCCATGGGACCTCACGAGACCTACTCATGGGGTCAGATAAAGGAGAACACAACAGGGAGCACAGGGGATCCCCAGGCAGTTCTTAAATTTCGTGTTCTCCACAAAGCAATAGTTCCAGTCAAAATTGGGCAGAAAACATAAGGATACTTCTCCAAAGAAGAAACGCAAATGGCTATCAGGGCTATGCAAATCACAACTTCAAGGAGATACTACCTCACTCTAGTGAAAATTGCCCGCATTAAAAAAGTAGAAACAACAAATACCGGGAGTATCTGGAGATCAAGGAACCTTCTAACACTGCTGGTAGGAACGTAAACTTCTACAGCCACTATGGAAAGCTGGGTAGAGGACCCTAAAAACACTAAAACTGAATCTACCATAGATCTAGTGATTACACTCCTAGAGATCTACCCAAAGGACATTAAAAAAACTAAATCGAATGGAAACCTGAACTCTCATGTTTTTTACAACTCAGTTAACAATAGCCCAGTTATGGAAATACCCCAAAATAGACGAATGGAATAAAATGACGTGGTATATTTACACAATGGAATATTACTCAGCAATCAAAAAAGACAAACACAGGCCTCCCCTGGTGGCCCAGGCGGTTGAGCACCACGCTCTGAAGCTGTCCACAGCCTCTGCAGCACCGGATCGATCCCAGCCAGCCAGCGAGGGTCCCACATGGCAGAGCCGACCCCTCCTGTCGCGCCCACTGCTCCCCTCAGCAGTGTATTTTGTCAGTCTGCCTGTTCTGTTCCCCACTCTGTCTCCAGTGAATGCTCTCACCCTCCCACAAATCTGGCCTGTACCCTGGTTCTTGTATAAATAAATAAATAAATAAATCTTTAAAAAAAAAAAAGACAAACTCGTGCCACATGTGGCAACATGGACAGAGCTGGAAAGCATTATGCCAGCAAGTAAATGAGAAGGAAAAAGATAAACAGTAGATGGTCTCACTTATATGTGGAATAATCAGAAACCAAACAAAAGGTCAAGAAAATGTCAAGACTAGCAAGAGGACCATAGCTCTGAGACGTACTGCAGAGGAGGAGGTGAGTGGAGAGTGTATGAACACAAGGTAATATGATGATTCTTCATGGGTGATATGATGGTGGGAGAACAATGGAAGCTATAAAGATGGAAGAGAACTATATTAATAAAAAAAAAATGTGATGGCCTGAAAACTAGTCCTATGGCGTGTAACTCTTTAGGACAAAGATCAAGGTAAGGTTATCTTTGCTAAATGGAGGCTTCATTGGGATTCTCTCCTCTATTTCAACTGATTGTCTGCTTTTAAGGTTCCCTGCAACTCCCAGAGTGTCTATGATGACGTCTAAAGTTCTATTCACTGAACCACAGTGTGCTCATGTTTCCGAGCCCAGATGACAGCTTTGTCAAGAATCTACACATCTGGGAGATCTGTTTTAACTTGATGCTTTCAAAAACAGTCCTGGAGATTTACAACGCAAAGAGAGGAAATATGACACCCTTAGCATTGTACTTGGATGTCAAGACCCAGCAGAGTTGCATTTACAAAGGAAATTAAATATTTGGTTTTGGACAGCAGTTTTATTGGTGACGTTATATCTGCATTAAATGTCAGATGATTGAACTCTAACTTGACCGTTTATTTCTACAGCATCTAAGGGAAACACAATCTGCCTAAGAACAGGATGCTGCCAGAGGAGTTGTGAGGAATCATGAAGATGACTGGATGGTCAGCAATGAAATTTTGCACTCGCTTCCCCGATTTACGCATGAATATGACAGTTGTGGCGGCCGCTGCCTCTGTGCCCTCCTCACTCACCTCCACAAAGCACTTGTGGATAATTTTGATATGAAAATATCTCTGGTTTCTGCCATGCCAGACAGATCAGCCTTGCTGTGGCTAAAGAGATCTTCCACACCCATGCGAGCCAGGTGGGAGCTGAGATCGTAGGTGTCCTCCAGCTTGAATTTGGGCAAGTGGACACAGACATCCCTGTGACCCATATTCTCAGGCTTGGTCCCCTCATGCGGCTTTTCCACAGTCAACTGCTGCTCATTCTGGAATTAAAATGTGCAAAGAAAAACAATTTTATATAGGTAAGCACCTAGCTTATTTGAATTAACAGAGTCTAATGTCATTGCTCCTTTGTTTCCTTCCTGTTTTCTGCCAGTTCTTTCCAGCAATTGGGATGATGAGAGAGTGTGTGTTCCAAGCCATCCAGGGCTCCAGGACAAGGAGGCTGGACATCAGCTCCAACAAACAACCATCCACCCATCTCTCCATCCACCCACTTGTCCATGAATCCACCCACCCTGTAGTACAGCCTCATCCTACTCATCTGTCTACCCACTCTCCCAGGACTCAATATTATTCCACGTATGTATGGAATCACTGATAGGTTATTCCCATGAAAGCTATATTACATGTGTACTAATTGGTTGAGTGTGAAGGGAAAATGTAAAGTTTTCACCTATCTATTCTATTCTATTTATTCCAAACCCACTAATCTCTTTGGTGATCCATGAACCACACAGAGCTGAAATCATCTCTAATAGATTTAGCTCCTAGGGAAAAATAAAAAAGATCCCACTTCCTCATCTGAAATGGGATAGTAACAGCACCGACTTTTAGTCTAACATTGTCATTAGAATTAAAAGAGTTGGACACAGTAGGGACTATGTAAGTGTCCGCTGATATCACTGCTGTTTTATTACATGATGGGACTAGAGCAGAACCATCATTACCCTACTTCTATTGCTGTTGGTCATCCCTTTCATGAGACTCTTCTTATAATCAGAGAACAGGTGAAGGTGGAAATACAATTGAAAGAAGCACATGCTGATTTTGCCATCCTCTATATATGCAAATAGATACGACATTAGGATCCCTTCAGGACAGCAAATTTGGTGAGGAGAAAGTGGTGATATAGCACAGAAGGCTAGAGACACTGAGAAAAAAACACAATCTCCAGGTTTTGCCTGGTCCCAGTCCTGGCAAGAGATTCCGTAGCCTTCAAGTCCTTATAGTAGAACTTCATACAAAGTTCACACTCGGAAACAGGCTTAACCCTGAAGTTCACTTGTCTCAGGAGCCTTCTTCTATGATAGAGTTACTGGGAATTGAATTCACAATCTGTGTGCCTTGTAGGGAGATCAGAGAGTGTCATAAAAGGAACTAAGAGTATAGGTTGAAGCTATAAGCCATACGTTAGGGGGTTTTAATTATGAACTGATTCATTTTAATAAACCAACCCTCAGTCTCTAAAGTTTAATTAAGAGAGTTTGCATGAGCTGCCCGTGACCAGCATTACATCTAGTGTAGGTCTTTACATGGTCCCCACAACTATTCTCTTAGAGTCCCTGAAAATCTAGATGGAGGGCTTTCATGTGCTAAATGCTGACGGAAATTATAAGAGAATTGGAACTTGCAGTGACATCAGTAAGTGCATAACGAGCACTGACCACTCAGCACACACGGGAGGACTCATACAGGAAAAGAGAGAGAAGGACGAAACGCAGGAGCATCACCTTCTCCAGCCCTGTGGACTCGTCCTCCATGTCATCGGGCAGCAGGATGAACATGCTGAGCTCCCCGCCCTTGTACGGCAGTTCCAGCACACGACACTGGAGCTCCTGGATGTAGCCAAATGGAAGTTTTTTCTTCTGGTACATCATTTTCACTGTTTTTGTTTCTTTCTGAAAGGTTGGCAGACAAATCACTCATTATTAGCTGCATTCTTGTAGAGCAAAGAGACCGTGCATGGGCTCACCTTATTCAACCTGAATGGGGCGTCCCTGGTTTCCTCTTTTCTGAATTCGTCCTGCCAGGAGCCTTTGAAGCAGATGGCATTCACCAGCACAGTCATGCTATGCACCATACCTGCAGCCAACAGTTCCGGAATCTTCCCTAAAATGATAAAGTGAGTTGTTCTTTTGTTAACCCACTTCTCAGCACTCCAAATCTAAATTGACATTTGATCAGCACTGAAATGCATTTCAAATGCATCTTTTCCATTCCATTTCCCTTGAACATGGTGTTGAAGTGAAAACCTCATGGTGTGTCTGACTGCACCAACTCACCAGGCTGATGAATGACACACCCACCCCAGCAGAACCTATCCTTCAAAATGAATCTAATGTACTGAAGAGCAGACAACAGGAAAGTGCCCCTTTCTTGGAGTGTGATCGCAAGGAGTCTTGTTTCTGTATAGCCATTCTTTTCAGGATAACAATATATATATATATATATATATATATAGTCTTGCATGACAGTGTTTTTGAGTTACTATAAGTCAGTCCCCCTTCAATCCTCTCAGCAACCCTCAAAATATGCAAAGGTAGGATGGTTCCGCCACTGAATTGTGGCTCTACTAAGCCTACTCTCCCACATGCTGGGTATCTGTAAACACCTTGCCTCATTTCATGACGGTGGAGAGAAGATAGTCAACTGGACAGCACATCCCACCCGCCATGCCTCACCTGGAGCCAGCATACAAGAAAAAGGTTCATGACCCAGCAGTGTGTGCACCCCGATTCACACTCAGGATATTTCCTGCAAGTGGTGTATTAAATAAGTTGGACTGCCTGTATTTCCCCTCCAACTCCCCCAATTTTTATTCCTTTCATTCTACAGTCAATAGTAGCTTTAAATTTAAAATGTAGTTTGAGGGAACATGAGGCAAAATATTTAGCTGCTTTGGTTATATCATGTCTACGATTCCACTTAAAGGAATCTAATATCTTTTAAAGAATTATTTTTTTTATTTATGCAAGCATGACCTGGGGTATAGGCAGAGGTGCAGGGGATGTAAGGATTCACCAGAGACAGAGTGGGGAGCAGGACAACTGTGTGTACTGAAATACACTGCTGAGGGGAGGGAGCAGCAGGTGAGGCAGGAGAGGTGTGCTTAGCTTCCTGGCCAGATCTTACTCTTGCTGCAGTGGCTGGTGATAGCTTCATAGCGCTGAGAGTTAACCCTTGCACTACTAGGGAGGCCCTTTGCCCAGGGGATTTCCTGAGTCTGCACTGCTAGGGTTAGTGGAGCCCAACACCAGTCCCTGACAGCACTCTCCACAGGAAATCAGCTCCTTTCTGGGTTCTAGGTAAAGTAGGATCTCTGAAAAGGACCTGATGGGCTATTTCTTACTAAGGGGTGAGTGACTGAGATGACATGTGTCACCTCTTAAAAGGCAAGCTAGCCAGACCTGTATAGAGAATCCACACTCTATATATACTCCAAACTCTCTCTCCTTGAAGTAAATTTCGCAACCTCTTTCAAAGTGGAAAGAAGGGCCCGCCAGAACAGCAAGAAACAGAATCAGCTCCAAACAGCACCCTCGATGGCACTTGGTGAAGATGTCCTTGATGCCTTTCAGAAACCAAAGGGAGTTCAGACCCCTCACTCCCCTCACAAGGCTGGGAGGACTCACCAAACACCATGATGATTCACACGGTGTGAATGAAGTATTTCTTGACCATTGTACCAAACTCTAGGCTTACCCAATTTTTAACCCACGTATGTTGAAATGTCTGTGGTTGAATATTAATGTAACCACTGGGGAGAGGATGTTGCCGTGGGTTGTCTGGTCTGAACTGCCTGGGTTTGTATTTCACAGAACTGCATAGGACTTGAGGTGTGAAGTAATTCTGCATCCATCAAAACTTGCTCCCTGCTCTCATGCAAGTCTCTGTTTGAAAAGGGAAGGAGAAGACCCTTTATAATGCAAAAGGGCAAAGAAAACCACAGTAATGAGGTGCACAAATGGTCTCCACAGTTAAAAAAAAAGAGTTTATAACTGAGACTGTAGCTGCCTGTGAGTTTGTGGGAAGAAAGAACCAACATGTGTGGGAAGCCTGTCATGGTTATGGTGAAGTCCCTGGAGGAAATCTGTTCCTTGTCCAGCATGTCTCACAGCACTAGAGACCCATGTACGGGCTTCCCTAGGAGGCTAAAATGAGAAAGTCAGGAGGAGAAGCTGCCTGGAAAACTTGTTGAATGTTGATCTGCATGAACCAAAGACACAGTGTTCTGCGTTTTTTAAAGATTTATTTATTTATGCATACAAGATCTGGGTGCAGGCCAGAGGTGTGGGGGGTAAGAGGATTCACCAGAGACAGAGGTGGGGTGCAGACAGGCAGACTGACTGAAACACACTGCTGAGGGGAGCAGCGGGCAAGACAGGAAGTCATTGCATCATGTGGGTAGCTCCCTGGCAGGGCATGAATTTTTTATGAGATATGTGTAGATTTCTTCATAGATTGTGTCTTAATGTCTTGTGGCAGGGAGTTCTGCTCTGCATTTTTATTTCTCCCTGACATGAGTGTTTGTACTCCTGTGAGTTAGGAATCTGGGTCCGAGTCCATTCTACTTTGGAGGACAGCTTTGCTCTTCTCAGTGTTGGTGAAAGCAAGGCCCTGCTGCAGAGCTGGGATGCAAAGACAGCTCTCCTGCTCCTGGCTGGTGGTGGGAGCTACTGGAAAGGCAGTGACTATTTTCTATCGGCCCCAGAAGCTGTGAGTGGCAATGCAAGCAGCAGCAGGTGGGGGCATTTCTCTGCCCGCCACTAGTGACCGCACAGGCGCTGAGGCTGCAGGCCGAGGACAGCAGTGTGGCAGGAGGCCCTGGCTCAGCGCTGCAGGGAGGAGCATGGGGTCCCACAGGGCCAGCCCCAGCGCTGAGGCTCCTCCAGCTGCAGGCAGTAGAGAGGCCCATGGAGGGTGCTGGGTGCTGGATCAGGTGCCGGCTGTGGGCTGATTGGCAAATGGTCCAATCAGCCAGTGGATTGAGAACAGTCCAATCAGCCTGGTAGGTGGGCGCCCTGACAGGAGATGAGGCGGGGCAGGCGCCAGCTTGGGATGGGAGCTCTGGGCCTGATGGTCTTCCTGGCCTCCCAGGAAAGAAGACTGTTGTGTTCCCGACCTCCAAAGGGGAAAGACAGACAGCAGCTAACCTCCAAGAAAGAGAAGTCAAAAGCTTCGTAAAGAAACCAAAGAGCTTCTCAGATTCCGGGGGTGGGAGTCTGGAGGCCACTGTCCTCTGGCCTGCAGCTGGCCCAGGCCTGCTGTCTCAGTGAGCTGCTTGGTGTTGGTGAGTCGTGGCATTTCTCCACGACTCACAAACAGCTGTAATGCTGGTGACGGGTGGTGACCGGCACTCTGTCCGGGCCACCTCTGGGAGCTGGTAACTCCTCCTGCCCGTCCGGGACCACCTCTGGGTGCGGCTGCTCCATTGCTGTCTGGTCCAGCGTCGGGTGCTGTCGAGGGAGGCGCTGCCCACACACCGCGAGCTGGAGGCATCCCAGGGGCCAGTCTTGGGACTGGACAGAGGACTCCTTTCTCCACGAACCCCTTTCGGTAAGGAGGACCCCTTCTGTGAGGGCTGCGTGTGGGGCCCGGCCCTCGCGTGTCAATATGGCCACTGCTTTGTGACTTGAGCTGGTTTCCACACCCTCCGTGTTGACGGGGAGGCCACACAGTCTGGCGTGAAGGGAAGGGGTGGGGGGCAGGTTCTGCCAGGCCAGGACCCCTATTTCATGGTCTGGTTCCATGCTAGGCTGGTGGCTTCAGCAGACCCAGCGTGCAGCAGGATGAGGGACGCAGTGCAGGTTGAGTGGTTCCCTGTTGCGTCCGCTGCACAGTGCTGAAGGAGAAATAGGCGTCGTGGAGCAGGCATGTCATTTCAAACGGGCTGAGCTGTAGACCCTTTTGGGAAGCTATGCATGTCTTCAGAAGGCTGCAGGGTACTGTTAACTAGTTTTCCTTTGTTTCTTGACAAAGTTTAGCTAAATTTCTTTTTATAGTGTGATTTGCCTTTTTAACTTTTCCAGAAGATTGAGGGTGCCAGGCTGAGTGTAGGTGGTGCTCTATGTTTAAAGCGTTGGCCACTTGTTGAGTTATTTGGAGCAGGACATGATGGCCCGTTGTCACTCCGGAGAGAACGAGGAAGCCCAAATCGGGGAATTATTTCCCTCAATAGGGCCTTTGTGACCTCAGAGGCTCTCTCTGACCTGGCAGGGAAGGCTTTGATCCATCTGGTGAAGGTGTGTATGAATCCTAGGAGGTACTTACAGCCCCGGCAGGGAGGCATCTGAGTAAAGTCTAATTGCCAGTCTTCTGGATATGTTTCCCTTCTCTGCACTGGTTGTAGCAAATGGGGTGCGTGCTGAGACCCTTCAAGTTTATTTCTGGCACATAATTCACAGGTCCTGGTGGCTTCCTTTACTGCCTTCTGGAGCCCTGTTCCTGTGGACTTAGACTTTTTTTAAAGATTTATTTATTTATGCATACAAGAACTGGGGTACAGGCCAGAGGTGTGGGGGGTGAGAGGATTCACCAGAGACAGAGTGGGGAACAGAACAGGCACACGGACCGAAAACAATGCTGAGGGGAGCAGTGAGCAAGACAAGAGAGGTCTGCTGCACCATGTGGGTATCTCCCTGGCTGGCTGGGGATCAAACATGCACTGCAGAGGTTACGGACAGCTTCACAGTGCTGCACTCAATCCCTTATGCCACTAGAGGGGCCCTCAAATTTGAGTCTTGCTGTAAGGCCATAATGGCCAAAACATACAGGATCTCACTCCATTTATCATATTTCCTACAAAATGAATCTAATTGTTGAAGGGTGGTATAGTTTAAGATTCCATTAATGGCCACGCTTCTTGGCCTTGTAGCTTGTAAAGAGGACAGGCTGAATGACAATAATGGATTAAATTCCCTTTTTTTTTAAATCATCGAGACCTAGTAATTTCTTCTACTTCTTCAAGAGACAAGCCAGAAGAGAGTCCGCAGGAATGGTGAGAGCAGACCCCAGTGCCTGAAAGAGTTGAACCTGTCCTGGACAGATTACAGTTGGGGCAGCCACAGGCGTACCCCCACAGGATGGAGAGCAGCCACAGGCATGCTCCTCAGGGGAGTAGTCCTATTTTTATGGGTGTCCCCACTTCCAGGAGGAACTCCCCAGGCCTGAGCATCCCCAGGCCTCGACTTAGCATCTGTCCCTGCCATTCTCTCTCCTCTGGGTGGAAGGAAGACTATCTCAGAATTCCTATTTAAGAAGGATAGCTTGCATTTGGCCCACTTATGGCTGATCTTACTACCATTTATTATCCAAGAAGAGGAAATCTTGTCCCCATAGCAAGGGAAGGAGGCTCTCAAAGTACCGGTGACATAGGAAGGCACCTAAAAGATAAGGATTCAGAGGGGCAGCTCCCTGAGGGGGAGCTCTACCTGAGCAAGAAAAAGGCTGGCTGGGTTACAGGCTATTTATGGTTTGTTGACTTGATGAAAATGAAGCAGTGGAAGGTTGTGCTTTGAGGTTAGGAAAGTGCAGTAGTAGATGAGAGGTTGTAAAAATCAAGTCCAGGTCTCGTTTCTACAATCCTAAGAGGTGGAGAGCCTCAGGGTGGGACATGTGGGTGCTTATTACGAGTTCCTGCATTGCTGCACCCTTTGTCTTGAGGTTGGTGGGACTCGAGCTAACCCGGGGTGCACACCAACTTATCTTTTCATGGGAGTCTTCTAGACAGTGGCAGCTGGCCCTAGAGTCTCCTTACATGGCTGAACTATGCCCACTATTTTTTTTTTTAGTTTTTTTTTTTTTTTAGTTTTTTACATCATTGTTCATTTTTAAACAATATTTGCTACCCCCCCACCCCCTCAGGTGTGGTACCCATAGAGTTTCCTGCCCCAATGCACCCGTGCACCATCACCTCAGTCCTCTGTGCCTCTCCCTCCCTCCCTCTGATCCCTCTCCCTCCTCCTTCCCTGCAATATGTCTCTGATTTATAATTGTTCTTTTTTACTTTGTTGTGTATTTCTTTGGTGTTCTGTTTCTTCTTTATCTAGCTTTTGGGTGATTATAGAGTTGTAGGAATTTGTCCCTCTCTTCTAGATTGTTGAACTTGTTTGCATATGCCTGTTCATAGTAGTTTCTGATTATTCTTTTGGTTTCTGCTGGATCTGCTGTGATTTCTCCTCTTTCATTTGTGATCCTATATTTATTGGTGCTTTCTCCCATTTTTCCTTTAAGAGCCTGGCCTGGGATTTGTCTATTTTATTTATTTTTTCAAAGAACCAACTTTTAGTTTCATTGATCTTTTGGATTGTTTTTTTAGTTTCTATTTCATTTATTTCTGCTTTGATTATTATTTCCTTTCTTCTACTGGTTTTAGGGGTTTTTGTTCTTGTTCTTGTTCTAGTTCTTTGAGATGTGAGATTAGGTTGTTTCTTTGAGTTCTTTCTTGTTTCTTGATGTGAGCCTGTATTGCTATATATTTTTATCTTATTACTGCTTTTGCTGCATCCCATACATTGTGAAGAGTGGTATCCTCCTTGTCGTTCAACTCAAAGTATTTTTTAATTTCTTCTTTGATCTGCTTGTTAGTCCAGTGGTCTTCCAGTAGTGTGGGTTTCAATCTCCATGAGGTGGGAGCATTCCCTGCCTTCTTTTTATGGTTTATTTCTAGTTTGATGCCTTCATGGTCAGAGAAGATGGTTGGTATGATTTCAATCTTAGTGTATCTATTGAGGTTTGTCTTGTGTCCCAGTATGTGATCGATCCTGGAGAATGATCCATGTTTGCTTGAGAAAAATGTGTACTCAGATTTTTTTTGGATTTAGTGTTCTATAGATGTCTGTTAAGCCCATGAGGTCTAGATCCTTATTTAGAGCTTTAATGTCCTTACTTATTTTTTGCCTCATTGATCTATCCGTTGTTGATAGTGGTGTGTTGAAGTCTCCTACTACATATGTATTTTCTCTGATGTTTCTTTTCAGAGATGATAATAGCCCATGAGTTCTATGTCTTTATTTAGGACTCTAATGTCTTTGTTTATTTTTTGTCTTGTTGATCTGTGCATTGGTGAGAGTGGAGTGTTGAATTCTCCCACTATATATGAATTTTCTTTAATGTCCGTTTTCAGAGTTCGTAATAACTGTCTAATGTATTTTGGTGCCCCTTCATTTGGTGAGTATATGTTGATGAGTGTAAGAACTTCATGATGTATTGTCCCCTAGATCGTAATGTAGTGTCCATCTATGTATCTTTTTTGCTTTTTTTAATTTGTAGTCCATTTCATCTGATATAAGTATAGCTGGTCCTGCCTTCTTTTTTGGTCCATTTGCTTGTAGGATTGTTTTCCAATCTTTTACTTTTAGTCTGTTTTTATCTTTTGTGGTTAAGTGTGTTTCCTGGAGACAGCAGAAGGATGGCTATTGCTCACACTGGGTGCTGTGTCTGCCCCGTGTTCACCCAGTGCTGTGCCCATGTCTGTGTGGATCCTGTGCCCTGAATTCTGTGCTCTAGTTCTCAATCTCAGGGTCTCAGATCCAATCTAGTTCTCAATCTCAGGGTCTCAGATGGATATCACTCTGTGCAGTGCCCGCTGTTATGATGCATCCCACGTCCCGTATCCTGTGGCTATCTCTTAGCTCCAGAGTGGGGTCTTGCTCCACGCCTTGCTTCCCTTCTTACCCACGTTTGAGTGATCCATGCCTTCTCAGAACCTCGGGTGGTTTGGAAAGCCTGGCTTCCAACTATCAGGAAGTAGGTGAATTTGTCCTCATCACTAGGTGGCGCCAGAGATCTTTCCTAGTATCCTTCCAGAGCTGTGCTTACCCCCCCACCCCCTTCTCTGGGGAACTGAATGGGAGTGGCGTGGAATTGTTAGGGGGAAAGGATGTCCTGAGCTAATTCCATGCAGGCTTGTGGATGCCACCCCCACCCCAGGCCAAAGCCATCAGGACATTGGGAAAGACAAATCCCATCACCACCAAAGGGAAGGTGACTGGGACCTGAGGGTGGAGTTAAGCAGCCAGGTTGGGTATAAAAACCAAACACGTGGGCCTTGGGAGCACTCGTTCTCTCGCTCCCCTCCTGGCTTCATGGCTCCTGGCTCACGGCCAGCTCTCAGAGTGCCATTTGGGATTCCAGATAGGCGGATCAGGTAGGATTCATTTAAAAATTTGTCTCCCACTTTTCTCCCTAAGTTGTACATTTCTTCCTTTGCCCTTCCCTTGTAAATAAACCTTTTATTAACCTTTCGCGTGTGCCTGCTGTAGAGTATAGATATGTCCTTTTAAGCGCACTGGTGAGGACCCACAGTCAGGCAGCCAGTTTTGTATCGGGGCTGCCCTATAACAGAATGGCTCAAGGGCATGGGGTGCTGTGTCTGCCCCCTGTGCTACACATCATGGGGACCAGGCCCTGAAATGGTGCCTTTTGCACCCCATTCTCTTGCCCAAGTGCCTATTTTTGATTATTTGTGAGGGTCATTCACCTCAGTGACTGCTCCTGTGAATCTTCCCATGAACCTAGGTCGCGGGTGTGGGGACCTGGTCAGCTGTGATCCGTGTATGCTTTTAGAGCACGCACTGCTTTTCCCACAAGCTTACTGGCTGGCCTTGGGCTATTTGCAGGTCTCTCCGTGGAGTCCTTGTTTTCCTCTAATGGCGCACAGAGCCATTCGCTCACCTACTTGGCGATTCCTGCACGGTTCTCCACAGTTCCTGTTCATGGGGTGCGGTGCCAAATAGTTCTTTGTACTCAGTGTCCCACTTGATCTGTAGTTTGTTCTTGTTGGGTTTTTGGTTTTTTTTTTTTTCCTCCTTGCTGTTGGTCGGAGAGTGCCGACTTTGTGGGTGGGGGAGGGTAGCAGGGTTCTGAGCTTTCCTCTCTTCTCATCCTCTTTTATGGCAACTTTTCTCTTAGGTCAGTTTGCCAGAGTCGCCCGTTTATCTTCTATGTCCCAGTTCTCGCAGGGACTTGCTGCTTTTCTTCCCTATTAACTTGTTTTCTATAGGAGGACTTCCTCACAGCGTTTCCCCACCGCCATGTTGATCCCTGTGTCATTTTCTAACCAAGCTCATGTGCTAGCACCAAATTTTGGTAGTTCTCAGCCAGGTTATAAATTGCAGAAACTTCACCCAAAAAGCTTCAGGGAAGAAGGGTCTCTGCCTTGTCTTTGGCATCTTGCTCCCACGGCAGCCCCACTGCCCTGAATGAGCACCTGTGGGTGGGTGCACTCCCTTCATCGACAGCCTTAGAGCAAATGGCATAAAGCTGAGAGACAGGACTTAGTAGCCAAACAGCCAATCCCTCTGTTACAGGGCAACCCCTATATGAAATGAGTTGCCTGGCTGTGGGTCCTCACCCACATGCTGAAAAGGGGCTTATTAATACTCAACTGCAGGCACACACACAAAAAGTTAATAAAAGGTTTATTTAAAAAATAAATGGAAATGAATATTTCAGGAAGAAAAAGAGAGAGATAAATTTGTGAATGTGTCCTACAAGGTCTGCTGACCTGGAATCTCAATGGCACGCTAAGAGCTGGCCAAAAGCCAAGAGCCATGAAGCCAAGAGACAGACCCAAGGCCCACATGTCTCGTTTTATACCCAACCTGGCTTCTTAACTCCACCCTCAGGTCCCAGCCACCCTCCCTTCGGTGATGATGGGATTTATAATTCCCAGTATCTTGATGACTTTCGTCTGAAGTGGGGGTGGAGTCCACAAAACCTGTATGAAGTTTGCTCAGGACATCCTTTCCCCCTAACAATTCCCCCCTTTCACTTTTTGTCACCATATCCATGGTGATGAAGTTCAAATATATGGATGCTGGGGTGCAGCCTCAGATGAAAATTTTTTCAGGGTTCCAGTTTGAAAGAGAAACCATTCAGTCTCTCCAGGTACTATCCATTGTGGGAAACAAAAGTCCTCCATTCCTGGAAAACAGTTCATCAGTCCAAGCCAGAAGATTAAAACATCTGGAGGCTTAGCCAAAACAAGACAGCAAATATATCAAAAATCACAGGAAGAAAAAAATCTTAAAATTAGTTCAACTTATCTAAAAACAAACTCTCTCCACCTTGATCCCAATTTTTATTAACAGCATAGCAAAAATTTGCATACTAAATCTACTTTATACCATTTTACCTATTTTTGCAAAAATCACAGGGCAGAATAACCACACAGCAATTTTAGCTGGCTTTGTGGGACACTCCATATAGGATCAGAGCAAACTCGACATCCAGTCCATGTGGGCTTCAAGAGCAAAGTTGGTCTCACCAGACTCCACCTGGGCTTGAGGTGGCACCAGGACTTTTTTGTTTGCCGGGTTGTCCAGTCCTGCCAATGGAGGCTAGCTTCATCACCTTCTTTGGAGGTCTCTGGAACCCTACAAACAAAGCAGCAGGTTCTCCTCTTCTTGGTTCAGCTCTGTTTGACCTTCCTGGAAGAACTCCACGCAAAGCCACACAATGAAACTCCTCATTTCCAATTTATTATTTAAGCAGACAAAATTCCCTATTGAAGTTATGCAAAAATAGACTCTGACATGAGTTGTAAAAATTACTGCCACTATTTTCATGCTGTGTTGGTATCAAGGGGAGAGAAAATGCAAATACAAGTTGGCTCTGCTGGGGAAAAAAAATGAAGGATTGCTACAGATCCTGGTCAGTCAAAACAAGAAAACTTTCTTTGAATCAAAACAAAAATTTTTAAAAATTACCAATATTATGTCAAACAAAACTTAGTAAAAATCAGGTTAATCTCCAACAGTCTATTCAGTCCTTTGCAGGAAATTTTTACATCAAAAGTTCCATCAATAGGAATCTGTTGAGGCCTTTTCCCCTATTTTCTCCAGAAATAATTTCTGTGGATATCAAACCATTGAAGTACACAATATTGCAAGGCAACAATCACCATTGTCCGGGCCTGCCGGGCAAATCAACGTAGTACCCGGGGGAGGAAGCAGGGGCTAGGAAGGACAGGGGTACGCAAGGAGTGAAGACAAAGCCAGGATCATTGCTAGTCTCGTTTATTCAGGATGTGTACAGTGTTATATAGGTACAGAAGAAAGGGTCTCTCGTCATCTCTGATAAGGAGAGACAGCCAATGCAAACGAGCCACAACAAGCAGGCAGAGGGTAGGGTTTAATTGTCATAACAGGAAACTTGAAACTTAACTCGGGTTAGCATTCAGTATCTGCTTCAGGCAAGAACCCGGATGTTTAGGTCAGGGCCTCTACAGATCCCCCTTTTCTATTATTTCCAATGGGAGAGCGAAAAGACAAAACCCCTCGGGGACTGCGCCTGTCTTAGGTCGTCAGGAGTCACAGACATGTGGTGATTTAGGACCTCAAGCCATTTTGAGTCTGTCCCCGATCTTACCCGTCATTGGCTGACCAGTCCATCACACAGGGGAAGGGGGTCTTATTTCTTCAGACTGAGCATACGTCTGAGTAAAAGCCTCCCTTATCTCGCATCTCCAACCTATGGTAATGTACCTGAATGGGTTTTGCCTGAAGGGCCTGAATCTGTTGTCTTATAAAGGAGATTATCCTGTTAAAAATGCAAGGACCCACGACAACCAATATCAAAAAGGATAACAGGGAGCCCATGAGGGGAAGAAGGTAGGGTAAGAGTCCATTGAGACCAGTCCAGAGTGGGTTTTCAGCTAGCTCCTGGCATCTTCTTTCCAGGTCATCTTGTAACTGTCGGATTTTATTGCGGATGATTCCTGATTTGTTGGCATAGAAACAGCATTTCTCCTGCAGGACCAAGCAAATACCCCCTTTTCCGCTGTTAGCAAATCAAGGCCCCGTCGATTTTGAAGGACTACCTCAGCTAAGGAATCAACCTGATCCTGAAGATCCTGAATAGTGCTAGAAAGAGCATGAACATCATTAATAAGTTGTTGAGACAGTTTAGTATATTGTGAGAGAGATATGCCCAATCCAGCTGTCCCTGAGGCCACGGCAGCAGTTATACCCAGGCCTGCAAATAAGGGAATAAGGTGTACTGCTCTCTTACTTCAACTGAAAAAAATGGTCAACCGTTGGAATGGGCATGGGCTCACTTCCAGAACGCTGGAGGAGCCTCTGTGCTCCAAACGGTACCGACCTGGGCCGGCCAGTTTACACAGGCTGCCTGGTGTGGTACCCCCACCCCCAGAGAGGTCACCACATCTGAGGAGGTGAACGTGCGGACACATGGGTGCAGCACACTGTGGCCCAGATCTGCCGATCAAGCGATCCTCCTGCCTCAGCCTCCTAGGTAGCATAGGATTACAGGCACGTGCCACTGTGCCTGGCGCATCCCAGGTAGCATAGGATTACAGGCGCGGTGCAAATTGTTTTAAGACTGTACTGACAAAATGATCTCTGGCTTTGTCTTCAGGAACTCCTCCATCGGTGACATGTACTGGGGCAGTAGTTGCCCAGCACACTGTGTCACCCACCTTTTTGTTAGTACCACAGGTGGCCGACTTGCAGGGGATGTCCTGATAAGAACAGCAGTATAATAAGTCTTATTATTATTGGCCGTGCATTGAGGAAAAAGTCTTGTAACATGAGGAGTGTATTGACTCGGCAAAAGAAGTGCAGGTACACTGCCCTCCGTGTGAGGGGCCACCTATAGCTGTCCGGAGGCATTTATAGCCGTACTTACAGCTGGGGCCTGCAACAGCGACCAAATATGCAGTGTGGCCAGGACAAGTAATGTAAGAGACATACCCACTAGGAGCGGTAGAGAAATAGCATCACCCGCACTCACAAGGTTTACCATGAAGATGTTGAGTCAAAGACACAATCTTGCCTGGATCCTCGAAGCCGGCAAAGGCCAAAGAGAAAGATGAACATAGAAGATGAGCCAGGAAGCAGTCACCATGCTGTAACAAATCTGACAAGCCGTTCAGGCAACCATCGGGCCGAATCATGAGTCTGTGAAAAGACACATACTGATCCCCTTCCCCAGATCAGAACTGTGTCAGGGCCATACAGAGATCCTGAAATTTGGTCCTCCAAAGTAAATGGTCTCCACTGTCAAGGACAGCCTTTACTAAGGTTTGCCAATCTAGGGGAGTGAGCCACCCTTCTGCGATAGAATCAAGAATTGTGAAAGTGAAAGGGGCACTAGCACCATATTGGGTAACAGCGGTTTTTAATTCCTTTAAATGTTGGAAATTATGTGGTTGGTGATAACGGCGGGGGTGGCCTTGAACATCTGGAGCTTCAATAACAGGAAAGACATAAGCCGCGGAAGAGGGCCTCTTGGTAGGGGGGAAAGCAGACAAACTGGCAGGAGCTGTGGGGAGAGGAGGTAAAATGGCGTCGGCTTCAAGTCCGCCCCGTAATGGCGGCTTTAAGGTGACATCAGTGTCAACCCTTCCCCTGTCATGGCGGAGTGGGAACTGAGCTGGATGAGGAAGTTAATTGGATCTGTTGAAGCTGAAGGGAAAGATTATGACAACGAGCCTGTAGGCGCATGCGCTCCTCAAGGTGGGTGATTTTGGTTTTAAGGTCGAGATTAGGGTCAGCGAGTTGTGAGGGCGCAGAGGCAACAGCGGCCGTGTAATAAGGAGGAGAGTGGGGATTGTAGCGTGCAGCCTCCTCCTCGAGGTTGCCCCAATCTACTTTGCCCGCCTCAGTTTCCTCCACTTTTGCAAGAGGGGAGAGAGGTTGCGAAGAGAGTTTGATTTTGTTTTTGGACTTAGGTGGTGGAACAACTCCGCCCTCCTCGTCAGGCGAGCAAGGAGGGTTCTAGCCACAGAAGTAAACTTGCTCAAAGAGGGATAAATTCTGTTTTTCTTTTCTATTTTGGGCAGGTCGGGAGAGGCCCTTCCATTTTTCCCTAAGGGTTCTTTTTGTTCTTCTTTGGATGGATTGTCCTCTGTATCACTGTGAAATGAAATTAAGTCCTCACAGCGACCGTTGGGGGAAGAGGCCCCAGCCGTACTGGGGGAGGCACTCCTAAGCAGCTGTTCTGTTTGGCAAATGGTGTCTTTAATATCAGGGTAGGCTTCCCTTTTTGAAATTAGATCATTAATTAGATTCCAGTATGAGAATGCTGTCACCGGAATTTTTTCGGGGCCAAAAACCCTATAAAAGTCATTCAAAGCATCCTCCACCCTTTTCCACCTTTTTTGATCTGTTGTGCCCTCTTGAGGGAACCAAGGGCACTGGTCTTGAACAAAATCAAAAAAGTGGAGTAGATCCTTAGTTTTGACCCTGACTCCTCGTGTCCTGAGAGCTTCTTTTAATTGATTAACATAGATTTCCTGCTGGCTTAATGCCTGTCCCATGTTTCAGACGCTATACGTGAGCTTACCTTATCCACGACGCGGCAGGGTCCCGCCTCGGCAAGGCTTCCTCCTGAGCTATAGCTTCTTTTTGGGTGTCTTCTCCCTCTGGAGTTCTTCCTCGTACCCGTGCCCCATGCTGGGCACCAAATGTCCGGGCCTGCTGGGCAAATCAACCTAGTACCCGGGGGAGTAAGCAGGGGCTAGGTAGGACAGGGGTACGCAAGGAGTGGAGACAAAGCCAGGATCATTCCTAGTCTCTTTTATTCCAGATGTGTACAGTGTTATGTAGGTACAGAAGAGAGGGTCTCTCGTCATCTCTGATAAGGAGAGACAACCAATGCAAACGAGCCACAACGAGCAGGCAGAGGGCAGGGTTTAATTGTCATAACAGGAAACTTGAAACTTAACTCGGGCTAGCATTCAGTATCTGCTTCAGGCAAGAACCCGGATGTTCAGGTTGGGGCCTCTACAACCATTGACAATTTACATCTGTATCAGGTACTGAGAGGTTATAACACGTTTTAGAAAACCAATATTAACATTTCTGTACATGCCAATGTTTTACCATTTTTCCAAGTGACAATGATTTCCTTGTAGTTTTAATTTACTAGGTAAAACAAATGGGACAGATTCATCTAATGTCTTTCCCAGGAGGAAAGGGAGAAATTTTGTGGAGAGTCTCAGGAGCTCTACTGAGGTTCCACAAAATTTCCTTTGATCAACCAAATGACAGGCTACCAAATTTTACTTCCATTTAGATTTCTGGGAAGCTTTGCCATAAATATTAGAAAACAGCAGCAACAACAATATTCAATCTCTATGGACACACTGGCTCAGTCCAGTAGTACAATGTGACAATCAAACCATAACCTTTAGTTTTTCCTCATAACTGGAGAGTCTGTTTTTTTCCAAAGTCTATAGGCGCCATGTACACCAATTTTTACAACCTCTGGAGGCTAAGACAAGGACACAAGGAAAGGACATACAGACATACAACATATAGATACAGGGAGCTCTTTTACCACGTGTGGAATATCTTATACAACTGCAGTTTCACCCATAGGTCAAAATAACAAAAACAAGCAGAAAAAAACCCTCAAAGTTAAAAAAAAAAAAGTTAAAAGGAAATACCAAAATCAAGATTGAAGATCTTTCTATGTAATCAAAATTAAATTATTAAAACTGTATCTAGAAGGGGCATGGCGCTGGGAAAACTGGGTCGCTACATGCAAAAGAATGAAGCTTGACTACTACCTCACACCCTACACAAAAATCAACTCAAAATGGATTAAAGAACTAAACATAAGACCTAAAACCATAAAATACATAGAAGGAAATATAGGCGAAACACTACATGACATGCACCTCAAAGACATCTTTACAGACACATCACCCAAAGCAGTGATAGTGAAGGCAAAGATAAACAGCTGGGACTACATCAACTTAAAGAGCTTCTGCACAGCAAAAGAGACAATAACCAAAACAAAGAGAACCCCCACCAACTGGGAGAACATTTTTGCACACAACACTAATGATAAAGGACTGATCACAAAAATCTGCAAAGAGCTGATGAGACTCAGCACAAACAAAGAAAATAATCCAGTCAAAAAATGGGCAGAAGAGCTAAAAAGAAACTTCTCCAAAGAGGAAATGCAAATGGCCAACAGGCATATGAAAAAATGTTCAACATCACTTGTCATCAGGGAAATGCAAATCAAAACTACCATAAGACACCATCTTACACCAGTGAGAATGGCACATATTAAAAAAACTAGCAACAACAAATGTTGGCAAGGTTGTAGAGAAAAAGGAACTCTCCTGCACTGTTGGTGGGAGTGCAAACTGGTCCAACCACTATGGAGAGATGTATGGAGATTTCTGGACCTACTAAACATAGAGCTTCCATATGATACAGCAATTCTACTCCTAGGTATTTACCCAAAGGACACAGAAACATCAATTCCCAAGAGCACCTGCACCTCTATGTTTATAGCAGCACTGTTTACAATAGCTAAGCTTTGGAAACAACCCAAATGCCCAAAAATAGATGACTGGATCAAGAAGAAGTGGTACATATACAGCATGGAATATTACTCAGCATTCAAAAAAGATAAACACATGCAATTTTCAGTAATATGGATGGCGCTGGAAGGGATCATGCTCAGCGAAATAAGCCAGAAAGAAAAAGAAAAATACCAGATGGTCTCATTCATAGAGGAATTTAGAAAATCTAAATAAGGGACCAGGAAAAAGACTAATTATAATGAAGTAAAAATCAAAATCAACAAGCAACTATAAACCAGAGACTCACTATGGGGGCTGGGGGGACAAGGGAGTAGGATCAAAACAAGGGTGGTGGGAATTGTATGGGGACTATAACCAAGATGAAAATGCATACATTGTGCAAAAAAAGAAAAATGATGTAAAAATATATAAAATGTTTTAAATAATTTAAAATTACTGCCAGAATAATTGCACAATTCTAGATGTTATTTCATGTCTCCTAAGCTTTGAAAAGAAAAAAATTGGTTAGAGTATATTTGTCATCTCAGGGTTTCTTCTGAAAAGTGAACCCATGAGGTATCCTGGTACAATAGCTAGAAAAGAAGAGTCAGTAGCATTTCAGTTTTTGTCTTTCTTAAATATCTCAGGTCCTCGATGGGTTCACAAGACCAATGATGGGATTTTTGTCTCTGGGTCAGTTCCTTCTGGGGCTTTCTTAATTCTGTAATGATATACCCAGGGTTTTATGCCTGCAAGTTTTAAAGAAGTATGTGTGTTTAGTGAAATGCCATATGGACCAGTCCATTTTTCTGACAGCTGGTTTTGGGCAGCGCCACTTTGCCAAGTTGCCGCAGGCCGGCACAGTGGTAGATTAGCAAGGCTGACCCAGGGATGAGAGACTGAGCAGGGTGGTCAAGGATTCGGTAAAAAATGACAGACAGACACACTTCAAGAGTGAAGATCTGACTGTAATGTGCTCAAAATCATCATATATTTTTATACATTTTTGAACAATGGATGATTTCATGCTAGTTAATTTTTTCTCAACGTAAGATAATTACTAATACATAAGACATCATGCTCTCTATCATTGTAGACATGATCAGTGTTGCATAGTAAAGTACAAAAAACAATCTCAAGGTAATGATTACAGGAATCTAAATCTACACAATTATTTATGATTACAGAACAACATTCTTTAAGCTAGTTTTTCTTGTTCTGTTTCCAAGGCTACAACTAGTTTTAGATTTTGCTTTAGGAAATCACAAGCAATTTTTATGTATGTAAGAAATTTATTATCTTATGATATTGCCTCATGTGAGAAGTATTGTGATTACTTAAAAACTAATATTAATACAAATCATTTTCCTTGTCATGCACTTCCTAGAAACTGATTCCACAAGTGTATAGAAAAAGTAAAGTAGGTAAGAAAACAGTATAATTATAGAGTGGTTGCTATATTGCTTCTTATGCAGGAACAATGACCAACTGGTTAATAGTTAAACTGCTTTGTCAGTAACTCCATCAGGCTTGTTTCTTGACGATGCTCTGCAGCAGCCATGTTCTCAAGCAAAGGAGGGGTTTTTTACTGCGGGCTTATTGCCTGGATTGGGCTTACAGGCATTTAGGCATTTGCCTGAATTGAACACCAAAGATTTTCATGATGAAGCCCCTCGGGGACTACGCCTGTCTTAGGTCGTCAGGAGTCACAGACATGCAGCTAGCCAGTGCCTTCTTTAGTCTGCCCCCGATCTTACCTGTCATTGACTGTCCAGTCCAGTGCACAGGGGACGGGGGTCTTATTTGCTCTGACTTACTATGTGTCTGAGTAAAAGCCTCCCTTTTTCCAGTAAGTTCACATGCGTTCAGCGGCAGAGGCTGCCGCACCAAGTCTTGAGTATGACCTGATCCCCAAGTCTGAAGGGATATAATGGTTGATCAGGAGGTCTAGAGATCCTCAAGGTTGCAAAGCTGTGGGTTACTGCCAGAACCTCCTGGGTATGTTTCACATATTTTATGATCCTGCAATCTTGTTCTGTTTCTGGGCTGGCTTTCAGAACTGAGGCCTGGAAGGGTCTTCTGAACACGATTTCAAAGGGCCTTAAATGTAGCCTACTTCTAGGTGCCACTCTTATCTGGAGGAGGGCAAGGGATAGTAAGGACCTGGCCCCAACACGGTTTTGTGTGTGTGTGTGTGTGTGTGTGTGTGTGTGTGTGTGTTTCAAAGTTTTATTTATGTATGCATACAAGAGCTGGAGTGCAGGCCAGAGATGCAAGGGAAGTGAGAGGATTCACCAAAGACAGAATGGGGAGAACAACAGGCAGATCTATTGAAATACACTGCTGAGGGGAATAGCGGGAGAGTCAGGAAAGTTCTGCTGCACTATGTGGGTCAGCTCCCTGGCCAGGGATCGAACTTCTGCTGCAGTGGCTGTGGATAGCTTCATAGTGCTGCGTCTTAACCTCTTGAGCCACCAGGGAGGCCCAAGATGCTCTGGTTTAATTGAACTTTCCTGAGATCCCTGGCTAGTATTTCCCCAAAAATAGTTGGGGAGTTCTTAAACCCCTGGGGAAGCACAGTCCAGCAATACTGGAAAGTGCTCTTGGACTTAGGGTCTTGCCATTCAAGGCAAAAGGTAGTTGATACTGGACATCTATTGGGATACAGAAAAAGGCATCCTTAAGTTCTAGTACCAAAAACCACCAAAGTCACCAGGTATGGCAGTTAATAAGGTGTAGGGATTAGGCACAGTGGGATGTAAATCCTGAACAATGTCACTAATGGCCCTTAAATCTTGAATGAAACAGTACTCGCCTGTATGGGGTTTCTTCACTGGCAAAATCAGAGTGTTGTACAGTGAGCAGCAGGGCCAAATGAGTGCCAGTTGAAGGAAACTTTTTAATATTGGCTCAGTCTCCTCAAGGCCTCTTCCTTTAAGGGGTATTGTTTCCTCCTCGGAGATTTGCTCTCCTGTATCACTTCTATCTTTACACGCTCTGCATTTTTTGCACGTCCTGGGGTCCCATCAGCCCATACCCATATATTTACACTTTCAACAATTTCTGGAGGTAAAACTTCACCTTTCAGTGGAACATTCTGAGTAAGTAACATCTAGAACTGCAGAGCATGTTCTGGAGGAAACTGTAGGTGAAGCCTCTAATTTGGGGGTGAGAATGTAATATGTGCATTTAGCTTTTGCAAAAAGTCACGACCAAGTAGAGAGACTGGACACTCTTCCATGTACAGGAAGCTATGCTGGAGCTGTGTGGTGCCCAGCTGGCACTCTAGCGGTTCTAAGAAGGCTTTCTCTTGTGACCTTCCCGTAATCCCAGTGACTGCTACAGTCTCTTTGCTCATTTTAGTTAATTTTGAATTCAAAACTGAATATGTCGCTCCAGTGTCCACCAAGAAATCAATCAGACGATCCCCCACAGTGAATGTTACCCAGGGCTCCGAGGGGGTTATTATAATGGGCTTCCTTAGATCTAGTGGAGCCCCTTGGTGCCCCTGTTCTTCATCTGAACCTTCCCCATGTACTACCCTTTGTCTCCCTTCCTCTTTCCTTGGTTCGGGGTTCCGTGTCCTCCAACTACATTCCCTCCTGTAACCCCTGCGTGAATTGTCCTGCCGTGATGTCCTCAGTCTTCTGTCCTGTCTTCTGTCATTATTCCGTCTCCTGTTTCCCTGTGACCTGGGACAAATGTACTCCCAGTGCCCCTCTTCCCTGCAGTGAGCACACTGATTTCTCCCTAGGGGTTCACGTCTCCTGGGTTCTCTCCCCATTCTGTTACTGTTTCCCGGAAACTCTGTCCTCTGCTCCCTCTGTACAAAAACAGTCGCATGTTTTGGTCTCCTGTCCTCTCTGTTGTTATAAACCCAAAATGCCAAGTCCACTTCCTGGTCTGGACTCATCATGGCGCCGTCCATCTTTGGCTTACTTCCTTATGTCTGGCGCACTATGCCTAGTAGCTGCCAGAGTGGGTATATTACAGAGCAACCCCAGTATAAAACGGGTTGCCTGACTGTGGGTCCTCACCCACGTGCTTAAAGGGGACTTATGAATGCTAAACTGCAGACACACACACAAAAGGTTGCTAAAAGGTTTCTTTACAAGGGAAGGAGAAATGGGGAAATGAATAACTCAGGGAGAAAAAGAGAAAGAGAAGTTCATAAATGCGTCCTACTTGTTCCACTGACCTGGAATCCCGATGACCCTCCGAACTGGTGTAAAACCGAGCACACCGTGTGGCCAAAAGAGAGACCGCCGGCCACACGGCCAGTTAAATACTCAAACAGAAAACCTAGTTGATTAACTCTGTCGTCAGTTTGTCGCAACTTTCCTTTGGCCAATCAGGGGATTCGTAGTTCCCAATGTCTTGATGGAGTACGGGTGGAGTCCACAAAGCCTGTATGGAGTGTGCTCAGGATATCCTTTCCCCCTAACAGTCAGACAAGTATTTTCTGGGGCATCTGGATTTATGTCTGTGTGGCTGGTATATGTTTGGATAATTCTTTTAAGAAACTCTGATGGATCCTCGTTAGCTCTCTGTTCAAGCTGTAAGATTTTGTTGAAATTTCTTTGTTTGGGGATTCCCTGCTGCAGTCGTATCAGTAAACATTTTTTATAGAACTCTAACATTTCCAGTCCCCCATAGTTGGGGTCCCAGTTGGGATCTACCACTGGGACAGCCTCCTCTGATTCTGGGGATTCTCCATCCTGTTGGTGGAGATGGTCAGCCTCCTCCCTGGCTTTCCTGAAAACCATCCTCTGCTTGTCTGAAGTCACTAAAGTTTGTAGCATGGACCGTATATCTGCCCAGTTAGGGTGATGGGAGAGGAAGATAGAGGCAAACAAGTTCATCATCCTCTTAGGAGCCTGCCAGTATGAGGGGACAAAAGCACACACTGCAAAGCAGGGTTGGCTTGCAAACCACTCACGTATGTATACAAAAGCAAAATCATGTGCCATGTTCCAGGTTTTATCAAATTGTTTACATTTATAAAACTGATGGTAATATTTAATGGAAGAAGGCTCCTGAAAGTCAAGGCTGGAAAAAAACTGAAAGAAATCAAGCTAGGGATAAAACTGCTTAAGGTCATGGTTGAAACACACCCACAATAGATAGCTGTACGCAAGGAAAAAAGAAAATTTTTCAAGACCTGAGACAAAGATTTTCACCAAGTGTCTTGCAGACCTAGTGCACATACGGTGACCAACGCGAGGAAAGCTACTTGGTGCTGGGCAACCACGGGTGTAGCTTGTTGGGCGCCAATCTGTTACAGGGCAGTCCCGATATAAAACAGGTTACCTGACTGTGGGTCCTCACCTGCATGCTTAAAAGGGACTTATTAATACTCAACTGCACGCACACACAAAAGATTAGTAAAGGGTTTATTTACAAGAGAAGGGGAAGTGTAAAATGAATACCTCAGAGAGAAAGAGAGGGAGATAAAGTTGTGAATTTGTCCTACTCGTTCTGTGGACCTGGAATCCCAACTGCATTCTGAGAGCTGGTGAAAAGCCAAGAGTAAAGTTGTGAAGCCAAGAGGCAAGAGGACCCCC
Organism: Talpa europaea; assembly: GCF_964194135.1. Classification (NCBI taxonomy): domain Eukaryota; kingdom Metazoa; phylum Chordata; class Mammalia; order Eulipotyphla; family Talpidae; genus Talpa; species Talpa europaea. The sequence goes on from NC_140068.1 coordinate 138,468,173, forward strand.
AAAGACCCACATGTCTGGTTTTATACCCAACCTGGCTGCTTAACTACACCCTCAGTTTCCAGGCACCCTCCCTTTGGTGATCTTGGGATTTGTAGTTCCAAGTGTCTTGACGCCTTTGGTCTAGAGTGGGGGTGGAGTCCTCAAAACCTGTGTGGAGTTTGCTCAGTACATCCTTTCCCCCTAACAGTTTCTCCCCTCACCTTGCACAGATGAGATACCCTAGAATAAAGCTTTTATCCTAGATCCTAGATTCAGAATTCTGGCCCTTGAGGGCTGCGTCCCCACCCCTTCTTCCTTTTTGGAGCTGGTTAGCAGTAAGCAGCTCACCCACTAGGCTGTGGGTGAGAGAACAGATACTAAACAGACTAGCTCCCCCCATCCTGGGGCCAGGCAGACCCTCTTAAACCTCCTGCCAGAGCCCAGAACTGAAGCAACTGGAAGGTAGCTGATGTCAAGTTTTGGAGTTGTTGGGTTGAGAGTGCAGGGTCCTTGGGCTCACTCTGGGAGAGTTTTCACCAGAGCTCCCCTTTCACCAGCACCAGAGAGTTCCCAGGTGAGTTTCTCCATAAGACAGAGATGTTAGTTAGATCCAAAAGGGCAGGTTTGTTATAAAAGGGACAGAGGAGTAAAAGACACTTGCACAGACACAAGAAGGCAGGAAGAGCTGCCCCCAAAGGGACAGATTTGCTGAGAGAGGCCTACAGGGTTGCAGGCAGGCGGCCTTGAGGAGAGCGGCCTCTGTTGAGGGAAGTCAGTGAAGAGAAGCCCCAGCAGGTGCAGGTCCTGGTCATGAGCAGACAGGAAGGCTGCTGTCCTGAGGAGGGACAGAGAATTGGCAAAAAGAAGCACCTGCATAGTCACAGGTGGGCAGAGGACTGCTGCCCATTGCCAGGGCAGACTGTACTGATAGAGACTTCTCTGTGGGAGGGGCTCACTCCTTCATGTGGTGGTTTGTTTGTTGTTGACTTTGAATAAACTATGTAGAATGTTGAAGGAGCCAAATTTCTACAATGGGCTCAATCTCCATATCTTCACCCTCAGGTCTGCGCTCCTGTCACCCCCTCCAGCAGTCTGATACCTGCTTGGGTCTTGTGCTTCTTAATGTAGGCATTGGCACCTAAGGATCTGGGTTACTACAGCTGGGTTAATGACTATGCTGATCCCTCTACCCCCACCTCCAGCTCTTGGCATTGTGCGCCAGGTTTCTGATCTTGGGGTGCCTGCTTTTTCATTTTTTTTTTTTCTATCCTTATCCTCCATTATAACAGATGACCTCCGGAAAACAAATGTGTGTGTGTGATTAGATTTTTCCAGGAGGTTTTTAGCTCAGTAGATTTTCCTACCTCTTCAGACTAACCTGAATTGGCACAGTCTCCCGAGGGCCTGCATATGAAAACAAAAACATCAAGACTGGAAGAGGATAAATGGAAGTATTTTGTTATAAAGTTTTTATACTATAAAGTGATAAAATATCATTTGAAAGTAAGGGACAAGTTAAAAATGTATACTATAAACCCAACCACTATTATAACAAAACAGAGATAAGGCTACAAAGTAGATTAAAAAAAAACAACAAAAAGTGGTCAATTCAAACAAGGAAAGAAGTAAAGATATATAACACACACACAAAATAGAAAACAAACAATAGGATGATAAACTTAAACATAATCACACTTACAGTTATTTTCCTGGGGAGAAGATCAGGGTGAGGTCAGTTTCGAGACTGAAGACTTCACCAGAGACAGAGTAGAGAACAGAACAGATGGATTTATTGAAATACACTGTTAGGGGGACCTCCCTGATGGTACAGGGGTTAAGTCTCAGCACTATGAAGGTATCCGCAGACACTACAACGTGAGTTCGATCCCCCAGAGGTGACCCACATGGCACAACAGACCTCTCCTGACTTGCCCACTGTGCCCCTCAGCAGCGTAGTTCACTAGATCTGCCTGTTCCACTCCCCACTGTCTCTGGTGAATCCACTCACACACCCTCTACCTCTGGCCTGTACCCCAGCTCTTATATACATAAATAAATAAAATCAATCTTAAAAAAATTCCTCAGACTCTCACCCATGGTTCCAATCGTATCAACAAGGTGTTGCACTGATCAGTCTCTGGGATGCAACGTCATACCTCAGTCAACAGTCTCCGGCATTCAGTCATACCTCTAATGTGTACACGTTGTCCCAGGGCCATCAAGGGGGTTGCTTTTGTTTAATTTGAAAGGAGCCTTATAGGGTCTGGTATTTTACATTCTGCTTGGTCATATAACTGGTTATTCCAGGCTGTTCTGGCCATTCAATCTAAGACTCACAGATAACCCCACCCAGGGGTGCCAAGAAACCACCCTAAGGGCCCTCATTGCCCACTGTACTGGATGACACCCCCACACCCCAGATGTGATGTGCTTGATTCTTTCAGCAGATACAATGAGCCATGGAAGTTGGGACAGTGGCTGTGTTGCCCAAATTACATCCTTCCTAGCATTGGGTATCCCCATGAGTCCCCCCTCTGGCAGGGGAGCCAGTGTAATCAACGGTGAATGCTCCTCATTCCCCGGGTGATTATCCCGGCTACTGGGTTCTCAGGACACTCAGGACATGCTGATACCACGTTACCCAAGTCAGTGTGTCTCAAGGGTGACCTGGCACCGTGGTGACCCGCCATCCCACCTGGAGGCGGCAGAGGGTGCGCTTCTATGCACCCACCTGCTGTGACTCCTGGGGAGCTCACAGCCAGGGCTCCCCCCTGAATAGGATACCCACTTCCCAATGCCAGGAGAGGACAGGAGCCAAGGACAGCAGGGACCAGCTCAGAGTCTTGCAGGTGAACCCCTTGTCCACACCAGGGTTGATCTGTGACCGTCCACCACTCTGTGTCCACGCCCAAGACTAAAGAGCCAAGTGCCAGTGAAAAGGGCTGACCAGCCAGGCCTCCATGGAGCAGCGGCCACTGGGGAGGCCTCCTTCCTGTTCCAGCCACACGCTGTTGCTGGCAGGCTGGGGAGGAAATGTGGGGACCTTCCCCTTCCCCACTCTAGGGGCCACCCCAGAAATAGGGTGAGTGTTAGGAAGATGTCCACTCTGGCAGGGCTCAGTAGTGCCTGATTTCTAGAAGCTGGGGGGCAGGGTGCTCATCTGAGGGAAAAGGCCTAATTCTTAGTATCACCATCAACCCAACAGAGACTTTCCATGAATCATTACTTGTGTTGAGAGCACCAAGCCCATCATCCCCTGGGGTGGGTTCACCCCATAGCCCCCAGGGAAGTTCTCCCCATGCAGAGGCTCCACCTGGGGGCCTTGTACTAGGCCAGGGGACTTTCTCTATGGAGCATCTCGGGTCTCTGCATTCCCAGAGCCTGGAACAAAACCCCCGGAAGAGGTGGTCCCCCCAACAGGCGTCTCTGCCTGACCCACAGCCTCCACAGTCACAGACACCCCCAACTCAGAGGCTGGCCCACTGGTTGGTGCCCAGAGCTGCTATCACTTCACTCCTGGTTTTGCCTTCTCACAGGAGGCTGGTCCTGACCCCTGGGCCCACGGGAGGCCCTTCCTCAGGGCAGTTTGCACAGGGAGATGCTGTACCAGGAGGGCAATGAGTGCCCAGCCCCCAAATCCCTACAAAAGCTCTCACTCTTTTTAAGTTCTTAGGCCCTCTCCTGCCCAATCCTCTCCCAGTCCCCCTTCTTCCCCCTTCACAGTGAAGCTGGGGCTGCCCTGGCCTAGAGTGAGGGGTTTCTTTGCAAGGAAAGGCTGGAGCCAAGTCTGTGTCTCTTGTGTTACAGGGATAAGCCCGGGGTCCCTGTGGATGCAGGAACAGGGATTAGGGGTTCCAGGAATTGTGTTCTTGATCTTATTGGAATTAGGTCTAAAATAGGTTCTGAGCGGGGCTCTTACTGGCACAATACACCATGACAGTTAGAATGTGGACGATTCAGCACCTCAGGGGCCTGGAGATCTTCCTCTGTGATCCCCCTGCTGGGGGGGCAGACAGATCAGTCCTTTGCATGTGAATTTATCCAATTTCTCTCCTAAGGAATGTGCTTTTGGGTCAGACCTGAGAACTCTTCACCTAGTGCTAGTCCTGACGATGTTCCCTTTGGGTTACTCTGAGAGTTTAGGGATCTACATCCTCCATGTAAACCCGTGATCCACTGATCCACTTGCAGTTCCCCTTTGTGTGAGAGGCGAGGGTGGGGCTGGGCTGGGGCTGCAGGAGCTGGCAGGGCCCTCACTGGGGAGAGGCAGCTGTACCCGGAATAACAAAATGAAGTGGGGAGACCTGGAATATAAATACAGTCATCGGGGCCACTCATTAGCTGTCACCTCTCCCTGGGGCTTGGCCCTCAACCTTCCCTCCATGTCTCTTCTCACTCTCTCGTTGGTGTTGTAGACATGAAGTTCAATTTTATTCTCTGCTACTTTCTGAAACAACCCCTTCCTCAAAGTCCCCTATACACCCCCCTTGTTTATTAATCTCCCAGTGTTTGTTTTATTTTGTCTTGTTGTCCACTAGGTAGACTAGTGTTTGTCTTTATCGTTGCTTTACTGCCCGCATTTCCCTGGACTCGATCCATTGCTCCCTCTCTGCCTGTCTTCACCCCTTGTGGTTAAACATATTCCACAGAGTGGACCCTTGACCCAGTCCCCTATGGACAGGCATTCAGGCTGTTCCAGAGCCCCGCTCTGTTGTCATGGGACTGGAATAAACACTGCACAGCATAAGGCTTTTGGGCTGATGGTTTGATGATTTAAGGAGAGATGACCAAGAGTGGGAGTGTTGGGGCATATGATATTTCCGAAATGGGTGGAGAGTGGCCTCTTTCACCTGAAGGGGGGCAGAGTGGGCCCCAAGAGAGGCCCCAGGGTCTCTGAGGCCAGAGCGCCATCCAAAAGCCCAAAAAGGCCAAAAAAGCAAAAGCTAAAGGCCAGCGCCCGATGAGAGGACAGGTCACTGCCTGTGTGTCTCCCCACACGCACAGTGCAAGAGACCTGAGACTCCGGGAACCACCACCACGGGGTCGGTTACCCACGGTTACCCACTGTACCACACCTGGCGCCGCCTCGTCCGGGTACCAACAACAAGCAGCTCTTTGAGGCACCAGGCCCAGGGCCTCCGGGGCTCCTTTCAGGCAGCGTCAGAGACAGGCCGGAGGTCCGGCCCATGAGCGAGTCCTTCTGCTTCTCTCCCTCCTCGGAGGGCGGCCACTGGTGCTTCTTTTCCTCTTTCTTCAGAGCCTGGAACCGGCTTCTTTTCTTCAGGGGCTGGCGTCGTCTCTCCTTTTTCTTCAGGGGCTCTGGTCTGTGTCTCCTTCCGGGACCCCTATTTCCGGGGGCTCCCTTAACTCCCTCCAAGCCTGGCTTAGCTCCTCCTTCACCCCTAGTCTGACTGGACCATTTCGCACCAGCCAGCTCACAGCTCACACCTGACTGGGCCAGTACAAAGGCAGTTGCTGGGCTCTGAGGAGCAGCCACCTCAGCTGATTTGTGGTGGGCAGAGGGTGAGAGGACACCCATGCTCCTGCGGGCTCCCCCACTAAGCCGGCTGGTACTGGCAACATTTCTGTTTTTATTTCGTAAAGGTCAGTGCAGCCCATCTTGTGTAGTGGCCACACCAGCTTTCTTCCAGGGAAATGGGGTTCCTAGTTCTCCCCGTCCTCCAACACTTCTTTTGGGGGTCATTTTAATAGGGCCTTTCTCACAGGTGTGAGCTGGTGTCTCACTGTGTTTTGAACCTCAGAGAACTTAACCAATTTACCTTCAGCAATGTCTAAAAGACTAGAAATATCTAACAATCGCTATCAAAAAAACATGTCAGGGCCTCCCCGGTGGCGCAGCAGTTGAGCGCTGGGTTGCGAAGCTGCCCGCGGCCTCTGCGGCGCCGGTTCGATCCCCGGCTGCTCCCCGGCCACTGGAGGAGGAGGGTCCCGCATGGCGTGCAGACCTCTCCTGCCGCCCGCTGCTCCCCTCAGCAGTGTCCTTCGGTCCTTCTGCCTGCTCTGCTCCCCGCTCTGGCTCTGGTGAATTCTCTCACCCTCCCGCGCTTCTGACTGTACCCAATGCATGTATAAACAAACAAACAAATAAATAAATAAATAAATACATAAATAAAAATACATGCCTCTTTAAAAAAAAAAAAAAAAACATGTCATTTGTGGCAACATGGGCGGAGCTGGAGAGCATTACGCCAGCCAAAGTAAGTCAGAAGGAAAGAGATAAACACTTATATGTGGAATATAGAGAAACCAAACAAAAGGTCAAGAAAATGTCAGAACTATCAAGCTGACCATAGCTCTGAGGTGCAGAGCAAAGGAAGGGGTGGGGAGGAGGGGCCTTGAACAAAGGTCATAGGAAGAGAGTTCATGGGAGATATGGTGGTGGGAGAACATGGGACTACAAAGATGGAAGAGAAATATATTAATAAAAAAAATTTAGTGGCCTGAAAACTAGTCCTATGGCACGTAACTCTTTAGGGCAAAGATCAAGGTAAGGTTATCTTTGCTAAATGGAGGCTTAGTCGGGATTCTGTCCTCTATTTCAACTGATTGTCTGCTTTTAAGGCTCCCTGCAACTCCCAGAGTGTCTATGATGACGTCTAAAGTTCTATTCACTGGACCACAGTATGTTCATTTCCCTGCCCAGATAACAGCTTTGTCAAGAATCTACACATCTGGGAGATCTGTTTTAACTTCATGCTTTCAAAAACAGTCCTGCAGCTTTACGATGCAAAGAGAAGAAATACCACACCTGTGGCAGTGGATTTTGATGTCAACACCAGACAGAGTTGCATTTACAAAGGAGATTAAAGATGTGGTTTTGGAAAAGCTGTGTGGAACTGATAAAGGACCAACCTCACGGTCAGAGGTGAGCTGAAACCCTGCACAAGCCAGGCCTGACCACTGGCAGCTGGTTGGAGCCCAGAGGGGGATCCAGCCTCCACTGGGGCAGACAGGGAGCACAGGAAGTGCCTCTAGACTCACCATATTTAAAGACAAGGAGCTCTGCCTCCAGACCTCACCAAAGCTGTGTGGAACTGAGAAAGGGCAGACCCCACAGTCAGAGGTGAGCTGAAATCCCACACAAACCAGGCCCGCTACTGGCTGCCACTTGGAACCGAGAGGAGGATCCAGGGATTGGGAACCCAGGGGGCAATCCAGCCACTGCAGTGGCTGACCAAGGGCACAGGGAAGTGCCCTCCCACTAGCGCTGTATCTAAGTCAGGGAGCTATGCGTCTGGACCTCACCAAAACTGTGTGGAACTGAGAAAGGGCTGTCCCTACAGTCAGAGGAGAGCCAAAAAGCATGCACAACCAGGCCCAACGTCTGGCCTTGAGTCGGAACTCAGATGGGGATACAGTGATTAGGTGCCCAGGGGTGATCCAGCCACCACCAGGGCAGTCTGAGGGACCTCAAGACCAACCTCTGATATTAAATAAAAACAGAGGGAGTGAATTTCCAGGAACAGTGCCCATCAACATATCCATAGTACCATGCCCTACTGGAATTCTGGCATAACAGTATTGGACTTGATGGGTCACCAGTTTCTGACATCCCAGAAGGAGCACACCAAAGAGATGCTAGCCAGTACCAACGACAGAGTGTCCCAACAAATAGGACAAATTAGAAAACAAGCAGCAGAGAGAAGAAAAACTACAAGTACCAAACAAGTCCTCAGGGAAAAGACACAGCACAAAAAGAAATTCACCCACCAGAATGCAACAACAGTGACTTGGAAGAACTTCTGAGCCTTCCAGGTAGAGAATTTAAAATTGCCATGATTAAAAAACTGAGAGAAGTCATAAAGGAAAACAATGATAAGGAGAAAATAATCAGTGATCAGAAGAATGAAATTGAGTCCCTAAAGAGGAAAGTGAAAGAAATGCAGGAGGGGCTCCCTGGTGGCGCAAGGGGTTAAGATGCAACCTATGAAGCTATCATAACAAACACAGCAGAAATCAAAAGAATAATCAGAAACTACTATGAACATTTATATGCAAGCAAGTTCAACAATCTAGAAGAGATGGACAAATTCCTACAACTTTATAATCACCCACAGCTAGATAAAGAAGAAATAGAACACATAAACAGACCAAAAACATAAGCAGTGATATTGAAATGGTAATCAAAAATGTCCCCAAAAACAAAAGCCCAGGACCAGATGGATTTACAAATGAATTCTACCAAACATTCAGAAACAAACTAGAGCCTATCCTTCACAAACTCTTTCAAAAAATTGAGAAGGAAGGTATAATACCAAATATGTTCTATGAAGCCAGCATTGCACTAGTACCAAAACCAAACAAGGACAACACAAAAAAAGAAAACTAAAGGCCAATCTCCCTAATGAACACTGATGCAAAAATCCTCCATAAAATTTTAGCTATCAGAATCCAACAATGTATCCATAAATCCATAATATAATTCACCACAACCAAGTAGGATTTATTCCTGGAACACAAGGATGGTTCAACATCCAAAAATCAATCAATGTAATCCAACACATCAACAAAAAGAAATATAAAAACCATATGATAATATCAATAGATGCTGAGAAAGCTTTTCACAAAGTACAACACCCATTTATGATAAAGGCCCTTGAAAGTCTCGGGATACAAGGCACATACCTCAACATCATAAAGGCCATATATGACAAGCCCATAGCCAGTATCATTCTCAATGGCAAAAAGCTGAAAGTATTTCCATTAAGATCTGGAACAAGACAAGGACGTCCACTCTCACTACTGCTTTTCAATATAATACTGGAAGTCCTAGCCAGAGCAATAAGACAAGAGAAAGACGTACAAGAAATCCGAATAGGCAAGAAAGAAGTCAAACTATCACTATTCACAGATGATATGATAACATACACAGAGAACCCAAAAAAACTCCACAGAAAAACTAATCAAACTAGTCAATCAGCTTAGTAAAGTGGCAGGATACAAAATCAACACACAAAAATCAGTAGTCTTCCTATACACAATCAATCTGAAGAAGAAGAAATTAAGAAAACCATCCCTTTTATTACTGAAACAAAAAAAAATCAAATACTAGGGAATAAACCTAACAAAAGCGGTAAAGGACCTATACAAAGAAAGCTATAAAACAATGTTAAAAGAAATAGAAGAAGACACAAAGAAATGGAAAGACATCCCCTGCTCATGGACTGGAAGAATTAACATTATCAAAATGGCCATCCTACTAAAAGCAATTTACAGATCCAATGCTATTCCAATAAAAATTTCAATGACATTCTTCAAAGAAATAGAACAAATATTGATGAAATTCATATGGATCCACCAAAAACCCCAAATAGCCAAAGCTTTCCTGAAAAAAGAAAAAAAAGAAGGGAATGGAGGCATCACACGCCCAGACTTCAAACTATATTTCAAAGCCATAATAATCCAAACTGCATGGTACTGGAACAAGAACAGACATACGGACTAATGGAACTGAATAGAAAATCCAGATATAAACCCACAGATTTACAGTCAACTAATCTTTGACAAAGGAGCAAAGAATATGCAGTGGAGCAAAGAAAGTTTGTTCAATAAATGGTGCTGGGAAAACTGGGTTGCTACATGCAAAAGAATGAAGCTTGACTACTACCACACAACATGCACAAAAAACAACTAAAAATGGATTAAAGAACTAGACATAAGACCTGAAACCAAAAAATACATAGAAGGAAATATAGGCGAAACACTACATGACGTACACCTCAGTAACATCTTTAAAGACACATCACCCAAAGCAGTGATAGTGAAGGCAAAGATAAACAGCTGGGACTACATCAAATTAAAGAGCTTCTGTACAGCAAAAGAGACAGTAACCAAAACAAAGAGAAACCCCACTGACTGGGAGAAACTTTCTGCACACATAAAAAATTGTTCCTGGCTTTTAAGACACAGAAGAGCAAACCCAAACAGTGCATAAGTCCAAGTATTCACAGAATGGAATGTTTGCCTAGTGCTATGATTGGTCTGTTTTAATGGAAACACAGTGGAAGTCTCTTAAGGCTATTCTCACTGAGGTCAGTCAGAATTCCAGGCTGATGTGACCTTGTAAGAAGCAAATCCAAATGGAGTGGAGTCTTGAAAACTTTTTAAAAGGCTTTTCTATCTTGGTTCTACAGATGCAGGTCCAATTCACTTAGAGATGTTTCCATTGCATGTGATCATAGAGGCTTTGCAGCTGGAAAGGTCCATAAACCTGACCCCAGGGCTGGCCGACCTGGCTGCAGGTGAGTGTCAGGTGTGACTTTATGCATACAAGAATTGGGCTGCAGTCCAGAGGTGTGGGGTGTAAGAGGATTCACCAGAGACAGAGTGGGCAACAGAACAGGCAGATTGACTGAAATACACTGCTGAAGGGATCAGCAGGCGAGGCAGGAGAGGTCTGCCGCATCATGTGGGTAGCTCCCTGGCCGGGATCAACTGGTGCTGCAGTGGTTGGCAATAGCTTCACAGTGCTAAGACTTTATACACCTTGTGCCACCAGGGAGGCCCCCCCCCAAGGGGATTTCTGTGAGTCTGGACTGCCAGGGTTAATGATGACTAGTGGAGCCCAGCACTAGCTCCACACAGCGCCCTCCACAGAGATTCAGCTCCTTTCTGGGGTCAAGGTAAAGTGGGATCTCTGACAAGGACTTGATGGACTATTTCTTACTAAGGGGTGAATGACTGAGAGGACATTTGTCACCTCTTAAAAGACAAGCTAGCATGGGGCCTTGCTGGTGGCGCAAGTGGTTGAGCACCACACTGTGAAGCTGTCCTCAGCCCCTGCAGCGCGGGTTCAATCCCGGCCATCTGGCGAGAATCCCACATGGTGCAGCAGACCTCTCCTGTTTTGCCCGCTGCTCCCCTCAGCAATGTTTTTTGTCAGTCTGCCTGTTCTGTTCCCGACTCTGTCTCCGGTGAATCCTCTCACCCTCTCGTGCATCTGGTCTGTAGCTCAGTTCTTGTATAAAAATAAATAAATCTTAAAAAAAAAAAAAAAAGGCAAGCTAGCTAGACCTATATAGGGAATCCACGCTCTATATATTCTCCAAACTCTCTCTCCCTAAGTAAATTTAGCACCTCTTTCAAAGTGGAAAGAAAGACCCGCCAGTATAACAAGAAACAGAATCAGCTCCAAATAGCACCCTTGATGGTACTTGGTGAAAATGTCCTCGATACCTCAGGTACCAAAGGGAGTTCAGACCCCACCCTCCCCTCACAAGGCTGGGTGGACTTGCCAAACGCCGTGATGATTCACAACTCTGTGAATGAAGTATTTCTTGACCATTGTCCTAAATTTTTACCCAATTTTTACTCACTGTATATTGAAATAGAATGTCTATGGTTAAATATTAAAGTAACTACTGGGGAGAGGATGTTGGCTTGGGTCTTCCCTTGAACTGCATGGGTTTGTATTTACCAAACAGTGTAGGACTTGAGGTGTGAAGTAATCCATCAAAACTTCCTCCCTGCATCCATCAAAACTTCTTCCCTGCTCTTGCAAATCTCCGTTTGAAAAGGGAAGGAGAAGACCCTTTATAATGCAAAAGGGCAGAGAAAACTACATTATGAGGTGTACAAATGGTCTCCACAGTTAAAAAAAAAAAAAAAAGAGTTTATAACTGAGACTGTAGCTGCCTGTGAGTTTGTGGGAAGAAAGAACCAAGATGTATGGAAAGCCTGTCATGGTTATGTTGAAGTCCCCAGAGGAAATCTGTTCCTTCTCCGCATGTCTCACAGCACTAGCAATCCACGTACGAACTTCCCCAGGAGGCTAAAATGAGAATATCAGGAAGGAGGAGCTGCCTGCAAAAGTTGCATGAACCAAAGACACGTTGTTCTGCATTTCTTTTAAAGATTCATTTACTTATGCATACAAGAACTGGGGTACAGGCCAGAGGTGTGGGGGGTATGATCCCAAATGACTCAGAACTATTCCTTGGGAAGTTTCTCCTGTCATCCCTACCCTTGAATTGCCACTTAAAGAGCCCCATCTTCCACCACAGCCCACATAAGCCAGCACTGCCATAGCAACCAGTATCATAATAGACGTGGAGAGATTTATGAGAAAACACCAATGTTGTTGAGGGAAATGAGAACTTTGCCCTCCCTCCCCCTTTGCATAACAGTCTCTCCTACTCCATTTTTCTTCTGGTCGTTTCTTGGCATTTTTACATGAGACCCCCCGCTTCTTGACGCCATGGCACCTCACAAGAGCTACACATGGGGTCAGATAAGTAGAACAGAATAGAGAATGCAAGGGATCCCCAGTCAGCTCTTTCATTAATGTTCTGAACAAATTAAAATTTCCAGTCAAAAATGGGCAGAAAAACTAAAAAGATATTTCTCCAAAGAAAAAATGCAAATGGCCATTAGGCATATGAAAAAATTTCAACATGGGCCTCTCTGCTGGTGCAAGGGGTTAAGACTCAGTACTATGAAGCTATCAGCAGCCTCTGCAGCATGAATTCAATCCCCAGCCAGGGAGTTACCCACATGGCAGAGCAGACCTCTCCTGTCTCGCCCGCTGCTCCCCTCAGCAGTGTATTTCAGTAGATCTGCCTGTTCTGCTCCCCATTCTGTCTCTGGTGAGTCCTCTCACCCCCACACCTCTGGCCTGTACCCCAGCTATTGTATGCACAAATAAATAAAAAATAAATCTTAAAAAATTTTTATTTCAACGTGACTAGTTATCAGGAAAATGCAAATCAGAAACACCCAGAGATACCACTTCACTCTTTTGTGAATAGCCCACATTAAAAAAAAAACATTATGGTGGAGAGGATGTGGAGACATAGAACCCTCTTCCACTACTGTTGGGAATGGAAACTGGTCCAGCCACAATGGAAAGATGTGTAGATCCTCAGAACCCTAAAAATGGATTTAACATATGATTCAGCGATTCCACTCCTAGGAATCTACCCAAGGGGCTCAAAAACACTAAATCAAAAGGAAACCCACACTCTACTGCAGCACTATTTACAATAGTCAAGATATGGAAACAACCCAAATGTCCCAACATAGAGGAATGCATCACAAAGTTGTGGAATATTTATATCATGGGATATTACTCAGCGATCAAAAAAGACAAACTCATGCCATTTATGACAATGTGGATGGAGATGGAAGGGATTATACTAGCCAGAAGAGTCAGAAGGAACAAGACAACGAATGGATGGTCTTAATATGACTGTGGCATATACAGAAATCAAGCAAATAGTCAAGAAAAGTCAAAATTAGCAAGCTGACCTACCCTTGATGCACACAGCAAAAGAAAGAGAAGGGGTAGGGGCAAGACAGGGAAGGGAAGAACACAAGGGAATATGGTGATGGTTCACAGGTGATATGGTGGTGGGAAAACCATGGGGACTACAATAATACAAGAAAAATTTCATTAAAAATAAAAAAAAAATTAATGGTCTTAAAAGTCTATAGGACAAAGTTCCAAGCATATTGTCTTTATGAAACAGACCCTTAATTGGGGTGCTCTCCTGTTTCAACTGATTGTTATTTAAGGCTCCCTGCATCTCCAAGAGTGTCTATGATGACTTCTAACGTTTTATATATTAACAGAACCACAGTATGTTCATGTTTCCCTGCACAGATTACTGCTTTGTCAAGAGTCTACATGTGTGGGGTATTTGTTTGAATTTGATGATTTCAGAAACAACCACTGGAGTTTTTCAGTGTAAAGGAGGAAAATCAATACCCCGCCAAAGTAAATGGATGTGAAGACCCAACAGGGTTGCACTTACAAAGGAAATTAAAGATTTGGTCTTCAATAGTAGTTTTATTGGTGAAGTTACAGCTGTATTATAAGTCAGATGATAAAACTTTTAAGTTTGACCTTGTATTTCTACAGCCTCTAAGGGGAACACAATCTGCCTAAGAACAGGATGCTGCCAGAGGAGTTGTGACGAATCATGAAGATGAATGGATGGTCCGCAACGAATTTGAAATCTTCACCTGGCATCGCCAGTAACATGGCTATGACAGCTGTGGCAGCCGCTGCCTCTGTGCCCTCCTCACTCACCTCCACAAAGGACTTGTGGATAACTTTTGATACGACAATATCACAGGCTTCTGTCATGCCAGACAGATCAGCCTTGCTGCCACTGAAGAGATCTTCCACACCCATGCGAGCCAGGTGGGACCTGAGATCGTAGGTCTCCTCCAGCTTGAATTTGGGCAAGTAGACATGGACATTCCTATGACACATATTCTCAGGCTTGGTCCACTCACTCAGTTTTTCCAGAGTCAACTGCTGCTCAATCTGGAATTACAATGTGCAAAGGAATACAATTTTATATAGGTAAGTACTAAAGCCTTATTTAAAGGAACAGACCATCATGTCTGTTGCTACTTTGTTTCCTTCCTGTTTTGTGCCAGTTCTTTCCAGCAACTGGGATAATGAAAGAGTGTGTGTTCTAAGTCATCCAGGGCCCCAGTGCAGGGAGGTTGGACATCAGTCCAACAAACAACCATCCATCCATCTCTCTATCCACCCACTTGTCCATGCATCCACCCACACACCATCTATATACCCACTCACCCAACATACATCCACATACTTACCCATGTATCTATGCATTCATCCAGGACTCAATAATGCTCTGCCATACTGTATCACTGTGAGGGACCCTGATGGTTATAATTACTGTGAAGGCTATATTACATGTTAGCTAATTGGTTGAGTGGTGTAAAGGAAAATGTAAAAGTTTTCTTCTATTTATTCTATTACATTTATTCTGAACCCACTAATCACTGTGGTGATCTGTGACTCCACACAGCTGAAATAATACCTAATAAATTTAGCTCCTAGGGAAAAATAGAAAAGCTTCTAGTTCCTCATCTGAAATGGGGGTAATAACAGCACCTACCTTATAATACTGCCATGAGCATTAAATGAGTTGGCACATCATAAGTGGTTTGCAATCATCCACTGTTATCACTGCTATTTTAATACACTGACTGGACTAGACAAGAACCATGGTTTCACTTGTTCTGTGGATGGTGGTCATCCCTTTCATGAGACTCTCTTTTTATAATCAGAGAACAGATGAAGAGGAAATACAATTGAAAGCAGAAACACATTAATTTTAAGAGATCCCTATACAATGCCATCCCTTGCAAATGGCTAATATATTAGAACCCCTTCCTAACAGAAAGTTTGGTGAAGAAAGGGGTAGAGAAAACATATAGCAGCCTGGAGACACTGAAGAACAAACACAATCCTCACTGTTTTGCCTGGTCCAAGCCCTGGCAAGAGATACCCTCAAGAGCTTGTGGTAGAAACTTCATACAAATTCACAATAGGAAATGGGCTTAACCCTCAAGCTAACATCTGAGGAGTCTATTTCTATCAGGTAGTTTTGGAAATTTAATTCACATACTGTATAAATTGTAGGGCAAGAGCGTGTATAGAAGGACTTTAGAGTGCGTGATGAAGCTATAAGCCATAGATCTGGGGGTTTTAATAAAAAACAATTCATTATAATAAAAACACCCCTCCATCTCAAAAGCTTACTTAAGAGAGCTTGCCTGAGTTGCCACTGACCAGCATTACACCTAGGGTTGGTCTTTACACGGTCCCCACCATGTTCACTGACATTCCCTGAAATTCTAAACATAGGACTCCCAGCTAGTAAAGGTGATGGGCTAGATTACAAAAAAATGGAGAAGTGAAGTGACATCAGTAAAGGTATAACGAGCACTGACCACTCAGCACACACAGGAGGACTCACACAGGAAAGGAGAGAGAAGGACAAAATGCAGGAGCATCACCTTCTCCAGCCCTGTGGACTCGTCCTTTATGTCATCGGGCAGCAGGATGACCATGCTGAGCTCCCCGCCCTTGTACGGCAGTTCCAGCACGTGGCACTGGAGCTCCTGGATGTAGCCAAATGGCAGTTTCTTCTCCTGGTACATCATTTTCACCGTTTTTGTTTCTTTCTGAAAAGTTGACAAATAATTTTAGCTGCATTCTTATAGAGCAAATAATATTTTTAGGCAGTGCATGGGCTCACCTTATTCAACTTAAATGGGGCATCCCTGGTTTCCTCTTTTCTGAATTCATCCTGCCAGGTGCCTTTGAAGTAGATGGCATTCACCAGCACAAGCTTAGTCATGCGATTCACCACACGTGCAGCCAGCAGTTCTGGAATTTTCCCTTAAAAAGATAAAGTTTTTTCTTGTTGTTATTAATCCACACCTCAGCACAGAAATGCGCTTCAAACACACCTTTTCCATTTCATTTCCCTTGAACATGGTGTCGAGTGAAACCCCCATGGTGTGTCTGACTGCACCAACTCACCACGCTGATGAATGATACACCCACCCACCCACCCCCAGGGCCTCTACTTCAAAATGAGTCTAATGTGCTGAAGAGCAGAAAACAGGAAAATGCTCCTTTTCTGGAGTGTGATCACAAGGAGTCTTGTTTGTGAATGGCCATTTTTTGCAGGAAAAAATATACAGTCTTGCATGATAATGTTTTGAGTCACTAGTAAGTCAGTCCTGCCAATCCACTAGGTGGCAGCAACCCTCAAAATATGCAAAGGCAGGATGATTCCTCCACTGAATTGCGGGCTCCACTAAGCAAACCCTCACACATGCCGGGTGTCTGTAGATGCCTCGTCTCATTCCATGACCTGGAGTTCAGGTGGGAGGAGAGACAGATGCCCAGCTCAACAGCACATCCCACCGCCATGCCAGACCCTGAGCCAGGATGCAGGAAAAGGTTCATGACCCAGAAGTGTGTGAGCCCCGATTCACACTCTCAGGGTATTTCCTGCCAATGGTGGATTAAATAATTTGGACTGGCTGGATTCCCTTCCCACACCCCCAATTTTTATCCCTTGTAATCTATAGTCAATATTAGCCTTAACTTTAAAATGTAAAGTTACTGGCCTCCCTGGTGGCTCAAGGAGTTAAGCACCACACTATGAAGCTATCCGCAGCCTCTGCAGCATGAGTTTGAACCCCAGCCAGACAGGGAGCTACCCACGTGGCACAGCAGATCTCTCCTGTCTGGCCTGCTGCTCCCCTCAGCAGTGTATTTCAGTCAATCTGCCTGTTCTGTTCCCCACTCTGTCTCTGGTGAATCCTATCACCCCCTGCACCTCTGGCCTGTACCCCGGTTCTTTTATGTATAAATAAATAAATCTTGAAAAAAACAGGTAAAGTTACATTTGAGGGAATTTTTGGGGGGGAATATTTAGCTGCTTTGGTTAAATCATTTCTAAGATTCCACTGCAAGAATCTGTTGAAAGCTGTTCAGCACTGGACAGGAGGTGTACCCCAATGGTGAAGTAGGGGTGAGGAGAGAGGGAGAGGGTGTAGAGAGGGCATCCCATGCAGGTGGGAAGCTGGAGACGCAGACGCAGGACCCTCTGCTAGGACCACACTCTGTCCACCCTCTTACCTTCCGTTTGTCCTTTGACCCACTCGTTGATCAACTTCCTGGCATCTTCACAGGAGCCCTGGAAATCCACACTGGCCAGCTCAGTGCCATATAGTTCCTGAATTGACGCTAGGAACTTCTATTAAAAAAGAGGGAGAAGACATTTTCTATGATCTTTAAAAGCAATAGAAATTGACCTCAAAGGCATGCATTTCCTTATAATGCAAAGATTCTAACCATTTTTTTAATATGGGAAAAAATACATAACATGACATTATTCAACTTAACCATTTTTAAGTGTAAAGATCAGTAAGTTTAGCATTGTATAAAATACCCAATCTTTCCTAACGCTCATAAATAATGAATACTGACTGCACTTGGAAGTGAATGATGGCGTCACTCTTGCCTTAACCAGTCAGGACCACGCTCTTCATTGGGAAGACGAGAGTGAAATCACAGCACTTCAAGAGAACATCGTCTATTACCTATTTCCATTCCTTTTTTTCTGAATATATATAAAAATTAGAAGTGACTTCTAAGACTTCATTTGCTGGAGGAAAACATGCATTGTCTTATGAATTTTATAACATGAGGCGGAAAGTACTTACAGGGAGGAAATTATAGGTTTCCTCTCCAAATAACCTATTAGCCAGTTTCAGCACATAGGAGGCGTCACGTTTTTTGACAGCGGCGATCAGACTCTGAAATCTGGAATGAACCTTCTCAACCCCGTCAAAATGAAGAGTCTAAAATGAAGAAAACATTTTCTATAAACATTTACTTTGAAATTATAAAGTGATTCCCAGGCATTTGCTCCCATCAAAGGAATGTGTTGTCATTACTAAGCACGGAGGACCCCACGTAGGACCTTCTGAGTCTTTCATTGGAGAACAAATGATGGAGAACCCCAAACTGACAGCTTTGTAAGACCTAATCATCCCACATTAGACACTGTTTCTATATCACTTTTTTGGTTATAATTCTAGTTCCACAAATATTTCTACATGTCTTCCTTTTCCCCGAGAAAATAATACATGGTCTATTCACATGTATGTACAAATCTATTTTTGCATCATATAATTTTATCAAATACAATTTTGCTGAAAGTTCTGAGAAATCAACAGTAAAAGTAGAAATCATCACTTCTTCAGGGACAAATATATTATGGGTTGAGGGGTTTTCTTTAATTACCATTGGGCATCAGTAACTCACTTATTTAAAAAACACTTTTTTTTAAAACTTAACATTTAAGAAATGTTTAATTCCTCACCTATCAATTGCAAATCAAGAATTATTTTAGGGGCCTCTGTGGTGGCGCAAGGGGTTGGGACACAACCTATGAAGCTATCTGCAGTCTCTGCAGCACAAGTTTGATCCCCAGTCCACCAGGGAGCAACCCACATGGTGCAGCAGATCTATCCTGTCTCACCTGCTGCTCCCCTCCGCAGTGTACCTCGGTCGGTCTGCCTGTTCTGTTCCCCACTCTGTCTCTGGTGGATCCTCTCACCCCCCAGACCTCTGGCCTGTGCCCCAGCTCTTGTATGCATAAATAAAGATATAATCTTTTAAAAAATATTTTATAGGTATGTGAGGACTGGGCTGTTCCTGACTTTGAAGACACAGAAGAGAAATCTCTACAGTGCACAAGTCTAGGTAGTCACAGAATGGGATGTTTGCCTAGTGCTGTGATGATTCTGTTTTAATGGAAACGGAGCGGAAGGCTCTTAAGACTATTCTCACTGAGGTCACACAATCCCGGAAAGCCACAGAATAGAGGCTGATGTGACATTTTAAGAAGCAAATACAAATTAGTACCGTGTAATCTTGAATATTTTAAAAGGCTTTTCTATCTATGGTTTTGCAGATGCGGGTCTCATTCACTTAGAGATGTTTCTGTGAAGTGGGGTCATAGAGGCTTTGCTGCTGCAAAGGCACATAACCCTGACCCCAGGGCTGGCCATACCGGCTGCAGGTGAGTGTCAGGTGTGACTGCGGTGGCAGAAAGCCCTTCTCTGCAGCCACTCCTTTCCCTCACTGTCAGGAAAAGCCAGAGTCCCTCTCTCGGAAATAGGCACACCTGACACAGGTGTCCCCCACTCCTATAAGGGGAGCAGAAGGTGGCATCACCCTCCTTTCCTGCTGGGAAAATGACCTGCAGTAAGTCACCCAGGGCTTGTCCCTGCCCTGCAGCCCCCTCCAGGATCAGGCTCCCAGTTCTCTGCAGCCCTCATGCCCACAGAGCCCAGGACATCAGAACTTAGAGCCACACCCAGCACTGGGCACAGGAGGGACCTCAGAATACGGAGTCCTCTGTCTCCTTGTGCCCCTCAAGCCAGTCCACCAAGTTCCACAGCAGTGCATTTCCAGGTGTCCGTCTGCTCAGAAGTAATTTATGTGACAGGCGTTCTCTGTTCCTAGCAGGTCTGCACATGCAAAGCTACCCAGGAATATGGAAAGGCCTATTCCTGGAGGAGAGGCTGAGGCCACAGATCCAGGTCTGGCAGCTAGAACAGCAGACCCCCAGGGGTCCTACGCTGCTGCTCCCCCATCCTGGGCTAATCACACCACAGAGCTGGCACCTAGTAGGTGCTCATTAAACAAGGTATTCAAAGGGAAAACCTGCAGCAAATGGACTGTGCCTAGGGCTTTTCCTGGAAGTCTCCCCCACAGTGGGGATCTGAGCACAGAAACAGATTTTACATGTGCAGGAAGAGCCCCAAGGCTGGCTCTCCCCATCCTCGGCACAGACACTGCCAGGGAAGGAAGGGGTTGTTCGCTCGCTCTTTGTTTCTGCTGACCTTGGACAGCTGGGCCGCAGTGTTGCCTCTGGTCCCCAGGAAGACCATGGCCAGCGCCGAGGAGATGCTCAGGGGAGAGAAGAAGAGGTTCCCACGGGGGCTGTCTTTACTCAGGGTGCGGAACAGGTCCAGGGCAAAGGCAGAGTTGGCGGCGCTCAGCTGCTCCATGGCGAGGCTGCAACACAGACCCAAGCCTGTCTGGAAACTCGCAAGTAGTAAGGGGAGGAAGGGAGGCCCCGGGAGAAAATGAAGCAACCTAATCTCAGGCCTGCACTGGCCAAGCCGGCTTCCTCCCCTCCCCACCCGCCTGGCCCAGAACTCCAGGGTGCAGAGGACCCCAGGCTGCACCGGGGTCCCGAGCTTGGTGCACAGTGCAGGCAGCATGTAAGCTCCCAGGGGAGCACCGAGTCTCCACCCAGCCAAGGAGATCCGGGCTTGGGCTGCTGGCAATCTCAGCATGGGAGCCCCTGCTGGCCTCTGTTGCTCACCCCGACTGCATACAGGGCCCGTGTTTCCAGATCCTACCTGCTGCTGTGCTGGACTGGATTCTGAGGAACGGCGAATCTATGCTGAAGATCCTCTTGCTGAAGATCTTATGTAGTTGTGGAAGGGAGTGCCCTGGCAGCTGGCAGCTTTCCCCCAGGGGCATTTTATTTATTTATTTATTTATGCATACAAGAACTTGGCTGTAGTCCAGAGATGCGGGGGTGTGAAAGGATTCACCAGAGACAGAGTGGGGAAAAGACAGGTGGATCTACTGAAAAACACTGCTGAGGGGAGCAGCAGGGAGACAGGAGAGGTCTGCTGTGCCATGTGGGTAGTTCCCTGTCCAAGGATCGAACTCGTGCTGCAGTGGCTGCAGATAGCTTCATAGGTTGTGTCTTGCCCACTTATGCCACCAGGGAGGTCCTGTTCTGCATTTTTATTTCCCCCTGACATGAGTGTTTATGCTCTGGTGAGTTAGGAATCTTGTTCTGAGGCCATTCTACTTTAGAGAACAGCTTTGCTCATTTCAGTGTTGGTGACAGCAGGCCCCGCTCCAGAGCTGGGAGGCACAGACGGCTCTCCTGCCCCTGGCTGAGCAGTGGGAGCTACTGGAAAGGCAGTGACCATTTCTGTCCTGCCCCAGAAGCTGTTTGCAGCAATTCAAGCAGCAGCAGGTAGAGGGCATTTCACTGCCCGCCACTAGTGACCGCACAGGCGCTGAGGCTGCAGGCAGAGGCCAGCAGTGTGGCAGGAGGCCCTGGCTCAGGGCTGCAGGGAGGAGCATGGGGCCCCACAGGGCCAGCCCCAGCGCTGAGGCTCCTCCAGCTGCAGGCAGTAGAGAGGCCCATGGAGGGTGCTGGGTGCTGGGTCAGATGCCGGCTGTGAGCTGATTGGCAAATGGTCCAATCAGCCAGTGGATTGAGAACGGTCCAAGTCAGCCTGGTAGGTGGGCGCCCTGACAGGAGATGAGGCGGGGCAGGCGCCAGCTTGGGACGCGCACTCTGGGTCTGATGCTCTTCCTGGCCTCCCGGGAAAGAACACTACTATGTTCTTGACCTCTGAAGGGGAAGGAAAGACAGCAGCTGACTCCGAGGAAAGAAAAGCTAAAAAGGTTTGTAGAGACGCCAAAGAGCTTCTCAGAGGCCAGGGGTGGGAGTCTGGAGGCCACTGCCCTCAGGCCTGCAGCCGGCCCGCACCCAGTATCTCAGTGAGCTGTTTGATGTTGATGAGTCCACGACTCACAAACAGCTGTAACACTGGTGACGGGTGGTGACCAACACTCTGTCCAGGCCACCTCTGAGAGCTGGTAACTCCTCCTGCCTATCCGGGACCACCTCTGGGTGCGGCTGCTCCATTGCTGTCTGGTCCAGCGTGATGCATCCCAGGGGCCTGTCCCGGGCCGGGACAGAGGACTCCTTACTCCACGAATCCCTTTGGTAAGGAGGACCCCTTCTGTGAGTGCTGCATCTGTGGCCCGGCCCTCGTGTGTCAAAAGGCCGCTGCTGCATGACCTTGACCTGGTTTCCACACCCTCCATGTTGACAGGGGAGGCCACACTGTCTAGTGTGAAGGGAGGGCTGGGAGGGTGGTTCTGCCAGACCATGGCCTGACTCCATGCTAGGCTGGTGGCTTCAGCAGACCCAGCGTGCAGCAGGAGGCGGGACCCCAGTGTGGCTTGAGTGGTTCCCTGTTGCATCAGTTGCACAGCGCTGAAGGAGAAATGGGCATTGTGCCACAGGCAGCACAATGCAGGTGATGCTGAAAAAGCAAGAACCTGGTCTTTTTAGTGACAGAATAATCCTACAGCTTCAGTTACGTGGGGCGGGAGGACAAGCAGGAAGGGTGGGTAAAAGTGGGAAACTTGCTTATGTCAACTAGGGCTTCAGGGGGAGGTGAGTCTGCTGACCAGGTATTTTTTTATCTGCTTGGTGATCAGGTGTTGTAATCAAAACCATCCCCCAGGGCCTCCCTGGTGGGGCAAGGGCTTAAGCGTCAGCACTATGAAGCAATCCACAGCCACTGCAGCACAAGTTCGATCCCAAGGCAGGAAGCTACCCGCATGGCACAGCAGACCTCTCCTGTCTCACCACTGTTCCCCTCAGCAGTGTATTTCAGTCAATCTGCCTGTTCTGCTCCCCACTCTGTCTCTGGTCTCTACCTGCACCTCTGGCCTGTACCCCAGTCTTGTATATGTAAATAAAATTAGTCATAAAAAATAACAAAACTACCCCCCAGACTCTCACCCATGGTTCCAATCTTATCAACATGGTGTTGCACTCTAGAGTCTCTGGGATGCAAAGTCACACCTCAGTCAACAGCCCCTGGCATCCCTGTCATACCTCTGATGTCCCATGCCATCAAGGGAGCTGCTCTTGTTTAATTTGAAAGGAGCCTTGTAGGGTCTGGTATTTTACATTCTTCTCGGTCATATAACTGATGAACTGGGCTGTTCTGGCCTTCTATTGGAGGACAGACACATGCAACCAGATGGCAGCCAAGCATGTCATTCAATCTAGCAGACCCACAAATCTCCCCACTGAGGGGTGCCAAGCAACCACCCTAAGGGCCCTCATTGCCCACTGCACTGGATGACACCCCCACACCCTAGGTGTGATGTGCTTGCTGCTTTCAGCACATGCAGTGAACCATGGAAGTCAGGGCAATGGTTGTGTCCCCCAAATGCCATCCTTCCTAGCATTGGGTATCTCCATGAGTCCCTCCTCTGGAAGGGGGGCCAGTGTAATCAACTGTGAATGCTCCTCATTCCCGGGGTGATTATCCCGGCTACTGGTTGCTCAGGACACCCAGGACATGCTGATACCACATTACCCAAGTCAGTGTGTCTCAAGGGTGACCTGGCACTGTGGGGACCCGCCATCCCACCAGGGGGCGGCAGAGGGCACCCTTCTGTGCCCTGACCTGCTGTGGCTCATGGGGGCTCACAGCCAGGCCTCCACGCTGACTAGGACACCAGCTTCCCGATACCAGGAGAGGACAGAAACCAAGGATAGCTGGGACCAGCTCAGACTCTTGCAGGTGATGCCCTTTTCCCCACCAGGGCTGATCCATGACCGTCCACCCCTCTGTGTCCACACCCAAGACTAAAGAGCCAAGTCCCGCTGCAAAAGGCTGACCAGCCAGGCATCCAGGGGCCGCGTCCACTGGGGAGGGCTCCTTCCTGTTCCAGCCACATGGTGGCGCTGGCAGACCTTCCCCCTCCCAGTCTAGAAGGGCTACCCCAGGAATAGGTGGGAGTGTTAGGAAGATGTCCACTCTGGTAGGGCTCAGTAGTACCTGATTTCTAGAAGCTGGGGGGCAGGGTGCTCATCTGAGGGAACAGGCCTGATTCTCAGTGTCACAGTCGACCCAGCAGAGACTGTCCATGAATCATTACTTGTGTTGAGAGCACCAAGCCCACATTCCTGGGGGCACAGGGAGGGCATCATCCCCCGGTGTTTGTTCACCCCTTAGCCCCCAGGGAAGTTCTCCCTACACAGAGGCTCCACCTGGGGGCTCTGTACTAGGGCAAAGGCTTTTCTCTAGGGGTTATCTTGGGTCTCTGTCCTCCCAGAGACCACCTGGGAAGAGGTGGTCTCCCCAAGGGGCGTCTCTGTCTGACCCATAGCCTCCACAGGCACAGGAACCCCCAACTCAAAGGTTGGCCCAGCTGGGAGGTCCCCAGCTGGGAGGTGCCCAGCTGGGAGGTGCCATCACTTCACTCCTAGATTTGCCTACTCACAGGAGGCTGGTCCTGATCTGCTGCACCTCCCCCTGCAGTGATCTTCAGGGCTAATGGCTGTTGCCATGGTCCCTGAGGTCCGGCGTGGGCAAGGAACCATGTGCGCAGGGGGAGAACAGCAAACTCCCTAAAGCTTAGATAGGCCGGATGCCTGTTAAGAGATAACGGCCACCAGAAGCCGCCACGAAGATTGTTAAAAGGAAAGCTGAACACAGGAAACCTTATCTCGCTTTCTCAAGGCCCACAAACTTTATTCTGCTACAACTGTCTTTCTAAAATCTTTCCTTTTTCTGGTCATTGATTGCTGATTAAAAAACATATGTAATCTAATAGCTAGGCTAATTCAAATGAAACATGACTAAACTCTGTGTAATAATAGAATTGTTAGTTTTATGATTTCTCTGTTGTGTCCTTGGCTTTGTTAGCTTTGATCTTAATGAAAAAATATTACTTTGTGAAAAGTATATTCACCCATGCTAATTAATAAATAAGTTAGTGGTAGTGAGTAGTCATTAAAACAAAAAAGTAATTACATAGAACAAAAGAAAAATGATTAGCCTGACGACTTAAGAAAATGACTAGGTCCAGATGTAGCTGCGGACATAGATCACTGCCCTGTCGATGATAAGCTAAACCTATGAGCCAGCTGGTTTAGTTCACTGATAACCGATCCTATGCCTTTAGAAAAACATATGTATACTGACCACTGACTCAAATAAAGTTGCACTCAGATTTTCACTCTCTTGAAGGGTGTCTGTGTGTCATTTATTCGCCGACTCCCTGACCACCCCGCGCAGTCTCTCAACCCTGAGACGGCCTCATCGTCCACTGCTGTGCTGGTCCGCGGCACTGGTCCCCAGGCCCACGGGTGGCCCTTCCTCAGGGCAGTTTGTACAGGGAGATGCTGTACCAGATGGGCAATGGGAGTGCCCAACGCCCAAATCCCTACAAAAGCTCTCACCCCTTTCAGGTTCTTAGGTCTCTCCTCACCACTGCCCTCTCCTGCACCCCTGTTCTCCCTGACCCGCTCCCTCACGCCTCTACTCTGTGAACTCCCAGTTCTGTCCTGACCTGGAGATAGTGGCTTCTTTTTTTTTTTTTTTAAGATTTATTTATTTATTCATGCAAGAACGGGGTGTAGGTCAGAGGTGCGGGGAGTGAGAGGATTCACCAGAGACAGAGTGGGGAGCAGAACAGGCAGATCAACTGAAATGCACTGCTGGGGGAGCAGCAGGTGAGACAGGAGAGGTCTGCTGTGGTCATATATGTGTCAGCTCCCTGCAGGGACCCCTCTTGTCCTGCAGAGGCTGCCTATAGCTTCATAGAGCTGTGACTTCACCCCTTGTGCCACCTGGGAGGCCCCGAGTGGCTTCTTTGAAAGGAAAGGCTGGAGCCAAGTCTGCATCTCGTGTGTTACAGGGATAGGCCCGGGGTTCCTGTGGACCCAGGAACAGGGATTAGGGCTTCTGGCAATTATATTCTTGAGCTTACCAGAATTAGGTGTAAAATAAGTTCTAAGTGGGACTCTTATTGGCAAAATATACCGTGAGAGTTATCATGTGGGATGTTATCAGCACTGCAGTGACTCAGGAAACATT
The DNA here is from genome assembly GCF_964194135.1 of Talpa europaea. Taxonomy (NCBI): domain Eukaryota; kingdom Metazoa; phylum Chordata; class Mammalia; order Eulipotyphla; family Talpidae; genus Talpa; species Talpa europaea. Next base: position 138,494,192 of record NC_140068.1, read on the forward strand.
CTTCATGCTTCTAGTGCTGACAGAGCAAACTGATTAACATCAGACTGATCAGTGGTTTCCAATGTAAATGTATCTGTTTTTTCCCTTTTTTGGTGTGTGCTTTTGGGATCAGATCTAAGAACTCGTATCTGGTCCTAGGTGTTCATAATTCTTTTGCTTTTTTCTAAGTTTCATGGTTCTACATTTTACATTAGATCCATGATCATTTGCAGTTAGTACTTTCTGTTGTTTGTTGTTGTTGTTTTCAAGATTTATTTATTTACGCATACAAAAGCTGGGGTGCAGGCCAGAGGTACAGGGGAGATGAGAAGATTCACCAGAGACAGAGCGGGGAACAGAACAGGTGGATCCACTGAAATACACTGCTGAGGGGAGCAGCGGGCGAGACAGGAGAGGTCTGCTACACCAAGTGGGTCACCTCCCTGGCCAGGGATCCAGCTCCTGCTGTGGTGATTGGCAATAGCTTGACAGCACTGTCTTTAACCCCTGCGCCACCAGGGAGACTCCTACAATTACTTTTTATATAAGATGTTGACTGTTTGTCCAAGTTCTTTTTTTAATAGTGGATGTCAATGGATCTAACGCCATTTGTTGAAAAGACCATTCTTCCCTGAGATGGCTTTTGCACATTGGTCAAAAATCTGTTGGCCCATTGAGTCTATTCAGAGTTCAGTTCTGATCCCTTGAGCCTGTGTCTATCCCTCCACTGACACCGCGCTGGCCTGCTGGGCGCCAGGGAGACCAGCTCTATGCTTCTTTTTCAAACATGTTTTTGCTTTGCTGTGTGCTTTGCTTTTCCATATAATTTAAAAAAAAAAAAAACTTGTCTGTGTCTATGACACAAAAACCTTAACCTTGCTGGCATCTTAATAGGAATTGTGCTAAATCTATAAATAATTGGGGGAAAATGGGCTCTTGTCTATGTCAAGTGTTCCAATTATAAATGTACTATATATCAATATATCTCCGTTTATTTAGATTTTATTCACTGTCTTTCATCAGCATTTGGCAATTTTCTTTTTTTCTCTTTTTTAAAGATTTATTTTTATTTCTTTATGCATATAGGAACTGGGGTACAGGCCAGAGGTGTGTGTGTGGGGGGGTGAGAGGATTCACCAGAGACAGAGTGGGGAGCAAAAGAGGCAGATTGACAGAAATACACTGCTGAGGGGAGCAGCAGGTGAGACAGGAGAGGTCTGCTGTGTCACCATCACATCAGGAGGGTAACTCCCTGGCTGGGAATTGAACTCATGCTGTGGGGCTGCTGATAGCTTTATAGTGCTGAGACTTAACCCTTTGAGCCACCAGGGTGACCCCTCTTTATCTTCTTCTCCAGCCTGACATCTTACATAACCTGCTACACTGGCCACAACTGTCGATGCACACTGATATATCCTCATACACTAGGGCATCCTGCGGGCAGGAGTTTAAATGAACATGTGGCTAGAACACAGGAGAATGAATTTGTTACAAATGGGGGAGGGGAGAATACCCTAATGAAATCCCTCACACCAGCCCCCACCCAGACTTAATAATTCCTAGAGCAGATTCAGCCTCTTCCAAAAGTGGGGTCTCAGGCATCTAGAGTTTCCTGATCAGCACCCCTGGGGTCACCTGCATGGGACAACCCCCTGCCTTCCCCTGCCCCCTAGGGCAGGGGGTAACTTTACCTGAAATCATCTTTCCTTTTTGCTAATGACCTTGTCCCACTCTCCTTTTGCCTATAAATACCCTCCATTTTGTGTAAGCTCTTACAGTATCTGCACAGGATGCTGCCTGATTCATGAATCATTGAATTAAAACAATTAGATCTCTGGAATTGTGTTTTGTTCCTTAGCAAGTGGAAGGGCTGGGAGTTACAGGAAAACAAAACCAGAGATCCAGTTTACGCAGGATCCTGCTGAGACTGCCTGCAGGACAGGTATTTAAGTTGAGACAGGGAACTACAGATGTAAATTAGTGGTTATGAACTATAAACTATTTTCTGTTTTCATGAGAGGTGGAGTAAAAACAGTCTGAAATCAAATTCCTCATGTGGGTGGAAGAGGGAGAAAGGAATATGAAAAATTCCTCTCTAGTTAGGGATCAGCTGTGTTCTGGTGAATACACAAGAAAGATGGGTGATGGTCCTTAAGAATTCCTACTTAGGGGGGCCTCCTGGGGGCCTAGGGGTTGGGTCTCAGCACTGTCACCACAGTAGCCTGAGCTCAGTCCAGGCCAGACAGCTGGCCCACATGCAGATGGCCCAGCAGACCTCTCCTGTCTCCCCACTGCTCCCCACTGATTGATTTCAATCAATCTGCCTGTTCTGCTCCCCACTCTCTCTCTGGTGAATCCTCTTACCCCCCATACTTCTGGCCTATATCCCAATTCTTCTACAAAAAATAAAAAGACTGGGTGAGGACCCAAAATGAGAGAATTCATTTTGGTCCTCTTTTTCCAATTTTTTCCTTTTTTTTATTTAGTATTATTATTTTATTACATCTTTGTTAATTTTTGTACAGTCATTGGTTTCTCCCAAAGGACACATGGACACCAGGGTTAACAAGAAGCAGGTTTAATGCACCAGTGCGGACTCAGAGTATTCATATCCCAAGGCGGAGCCCCATCTGTAGAAGTCAGGGGCTTATAGACGCTGTCAGTTTCTAGAAGGTTGTGGGTGGGTTTGCATTGGCAGCTGTACATGGTCACATAGGTCGTGGTTACATACAGAGAGGTGAGTCATATAGTTTCATACCAAGGATGAGTAAAGGGTCAGCAGTCATGGGGCCCCTCTCACAAGTCCATCCTGCCTCATGGCGGTATATGCTCTGAGAATCCTATCAGGGACTGAGTTGCATACCAAGAACTGAGCAAAAGGTTGTTACTAAGGTCCTCAGGCTGCTTATCCCAGGTCACCATGCTTCACCACCTTATGACCCGTGACCCCGCACCACAGTCACACTCCCCTCCCCAGCTGGATGCCTCAGTCTGTGGTCAGCTTGCTGGTTTTGTCTTTCTCTTTATTTTTTTTAAGGATGTATTTATTTATGCACAGAAGAGCTGGGGTGCAGGCCAGAGGTACAGGGGATGAGAGTATTCATCAGAGACAAAGTGGGAGCAAACAGGTGGATTGACTGAAACACACTGCTTTAGGGAGCAGTAGGTGAGACAGGAGAGATCTCCTGCACCATGTGGGTAGCTCCCTGGCCGGGGATGGAACTCGTGCTGCAGTGGCTGTGGATAGCTTCATAGCGCTGACACTTAACCCCTTGCATCATCATGGAGGCCCTGTCTTCTCTAACAAATGTATAGCCCTTGAGAATTGGTCACATTTAACTGTCTTCATGCATCTTGCAGTCAGCAAAGCTTCATGACTCGCTGGAGGAGGAGCATGGCCGGGGGGTGTCCACATCCACCAAAGCACACTCAGTATAAAACATGCCCCCTGGGGCTCTGCAGACAGAGGAGACCCTCCTGCCCCCAACTCCCAGGACAGGGTCCTGATGTCTCAGACAGAAGGCAAACTTGCTCTATCACAGCTCAGGTGGTTTTTTTATTTTAAAACTCTCTCTAACCCCCAAGAACAGGCAGTCAGGAAGCGGTGCTTTAGATGTGGGTGCACAGAGCATCACGCCAAGCAGTAACCTGTGACATTAGACCACGTGATGTACAGGCAGCTTGGAGAGCGTGCTCAGCACCCCAGCCAGGTGAGGAAGCTCAGGACAGGGCCTCACCTCCCCTGCATAGGAGGCAGAACTGAGCTGAGGAGCATTCCCACCCCACCCCCACCCCCGTAACTATGCAGGGGTTACTTTGCACAAAACTTTTCCCTTTGCACACCCACCTGTGTCTTTACTCCTTTCTCCTTTTCCTAATAAAACTGTCCTTTTAAAACATTAGAAGGACCTCCCTGGTGGCCTAGGAGTCAAGTCTCAGCACTATCACTCTATGCCCTGAGTTCAATTCCAGGGCAAGGAGCTACCCACACGGCACAACAGAACTTTCCTGTCTCCCCGCTGCTCCCCTCAGCAGTGTGTTTCAGTCAGTCTGCCTGTTCTGCTCCCCACTCTGTCTCTGGTGAATCCTCTCACCCCGCCCCCCCACACACTCCTGTGGCCTGTACCCTAGTTCTTGTATGCATAAATAAATGAATCTTTAAAAAAAAAAAGGAAATATGACTAAAGAACTAAGGACACTGGAGGGGGCACTGGGGGTGAGAACAAGCCAGGTTGGGCACCGGTGGTCTAGGGTGAAGGACTGGGGGTGGTCAGGGGTGGGTGGGGTGTCATCACATACATCTAAGTATGTGGGAACCTGTTTCTCTTAAACAGGTTATCGTGAACCTAATGCACCATATGAATCATACAGTGTTATAAACCATTGTCACCTCAAAAAAAAAAGTTACAGAAAGAAAAAAAAATAGATCTTAAATGTCCTTACTAGGACAAAAATTGTGGGTATGTATGGTGATGAATTAATAAAAAAGATTAAAAAATATTAAAAAACTAAACTGCCATTTACAAATATATCCTGATGTAAGGCTTAACTTCTCAACCCTGTTATGTTTATATCTGCAAGTCAAATTAGTCAAATTTGCTCTTGGCATCTAACAGTAATTCCTGAGTTTTACCAGGGCCTTTGAAATGATTCTCAACCATAAGGAGCTTGGAGAGTTTGATTGTTCCCTCCGCAAAAGGCAACTCACAATTCTTTCAAAATAAGCTGGGAAGAATCAGAAGAACCATATTCATTCACAAAATTGATACATGTTTGTCAAATAAGAACAGGTTAAATATGGGCCTCCCTGGTGGTGCAGGGAAGGGTAAACACAACACCATGAAGCTGTCTGCTGTCCGCAGCCTCTGCAGCACGAGTTCCATCCTTGGCTGACCAAGAAGCTACCCACATGGTGCAGCAGACCGCGCCTGACTCGCCCGCTGCTCCCCTCAGCAGTGTATTTCAGTCAGTCTGTCTGTTCTGCTCCCCAATCTGTCTCTGCTGGGTCCTCTCACCCACCACACCTCTAGCCTGTACCCCAGCTCTTGTATGCATAAATAAATAAATCTTTAAAAAAAAAAAAAGAAAGAACAGGGCCTCCCCAGTGGCACAGCGGGTTGATCTCAGCGCTGTGAGGCTGTCCACAGCCTCTGCATCGCCAGTTCGATTCCTGGCCAGCCAGGAAGATTCCCACATGGTGCAGCACACCTCTCCTGTCTCACCTGCTGCCCCCCTCAGCAGTGCATTTTGATCCTTCTGCCTGTTCTGCTCCCTGCTCTGTCTCTGGTGGATTCTCTCACCCTCCCACACCTCTTACCTATACCCCAGTGCTTGTATAAATAAATAAATCTTTTTTAAAAATTAATTAAATAAATAAATAGAACATGTTATATGGTGAAATTATAGCCACACTGGCTTTGTGAAGAAGGCTTTTCAGGATGAATCATTGATCACACCTATGTCAAAAGCCCTCAGTGGTGGGGTTCCCACAGTTTCCAGGGTGGTGAGTGTATGCGGGTGCTAGGGGTGGCCAGAGAATACTGGAAACTCTGTGGCCCCACACACACACCTTGTTCTATGCAGTTATTTCCTTTATGAAGAACCAGTAACATCAAGTAAAGGACTTTTCTCAGTCCTGAGTCATTCTAGCAAATTATTCTATCAAATGTAAAGGAGGCTGTGAATTTGTAGTAATCTGAGCAGAAAGGTGGGTGTCCTGGGCACCCTGTTTGCATCTGACACCCCCCACTTCCAGGCGCAGCTTTGTAGGACCCCGCCCTTTCCCTTACGGTACCCAGTAACTCTGGACCATTGGAGGCCCGGCTGGAGAGCTGGCTGGTGTGAGGAAAGCCTTCTCAGGGTCTTCGTTCCTACTTCTGAGTGTTGCTAAGTTCATAACTATTGTTTCTTATCAGTCACGAGCTTATTACACATGACCTACTGAAAGGAAACCCTAAGATTTTCCAAAGGGACTGTCAGGCCTTCTAAGTGGGTGCTGAGTGGGTGCATCACAGTCAGTGGTCTGTGATGTGTGTCAGTGAGAAGCCACAGGAAACCGTGGGGAATGTCCATCTCTGTTCACAGAAATCACCCCTCAAACAAGAACAAAAGAGCTCCTTCCATGCTGCTTTGAAGTTCCCAGAGAATAACAGGTGCTCATCCAGGAAATCCTTTCCATGCAGCTCAACAGAGAGATGGGTTGGCTCTGTGTAAGCGGCTCACAGATTCAGGGAAACATCACGTAATAGAATTAGAAAGACACCCAGCAGCAGTGCCCTGTTCAGGAAATTGAAGCTGCTCTGTGCATGAGCAATTAGCAATGAACAAAAACAGCAGTGAGAACACGGGCTCTGAATGTGTGTGTGTGGAAAGACTGTGGAATAACTCAGGCTCTCTTTTGCTTCCCACCACCAGCCTCTATGGCTGTGTCATATGTCATATAGCATGTCATGTATGGGCCATTTGACTTGTATGTGGGTCATGTGACAGGTCATATGTATGTCATGTGGCTGTGTCATATGTCACCAATGGCTTTGCTTTCCTCCCAGGTTTCATTACCCACATATGATATCGTGTTGTTGTAAGAAAGTGCTTAGGGGGTGCCTCCCTGGTGGCACAAGGGATTCAGTCTCAGCACTGTGAAGCTATCCACAGCCACTGCAGCACGAGTTCTATCCCCAGCCAGGGAGCTACCCACATGGTGGAGCAGATCTCTCCTGTCTTACCCACTGCTCCCCTCAGCAGTGTATTTCAGTAGATCTGCCTGGTCTGCTCCCCACTGTCTCTGGTGAATCCTCTCAATCCCTGCACCTCTGGCCCTGTACCCCATCTCTTGTATGCATAAATAAATAAATCTTTAAAAAACAAAACAAAACATGAACCTCGCCAGTCTGGGGTGGTTGCTCACCAGTGCACAAGTGTCCCTGTGGCCTTTTACTCATGTACTCATGTTTGTTGTGACTAATTAGTAAAAGGACATTTGGAGCGTTGTGTGTCCCCATCCCAGGCACAGTTTTGACTTGTCCCTCAAGTCAGTTACCTGATTATGGTCCCACCTGGCTTCATCGCCCCCACCTGCCTCTACAAAGTAAATGAACAAGTTACTTAACCTCTCAGAGCCTCAGTTTCCTTATCTGTGAAATAGGATGCCCAATTTACTACCCTGTTGCGTCAGGACAACACCACACTGACAAACGGGTCTTGGAGCAGGCTGCACAATGCAGGATGCTGCTGAAGAGCAAGATCCTGGCCCTTTTATTCACACACATAATTGGTTGTAAGGAGATTAAAGAAAGGGAAAGGGTGTAGAAGATTAGGGATTGTGAGTCTGCCCTCCAGGCACTTCTAATCTACTTGATGATACACCCTAATCCCCTGCCATGGTTCTAATGTTATCAACAAGGCGCTCCACTGATCAGCTTCTGGGGTCCCTTGTCATACTTTGGTCCTCGGCCCCCGGGCATTCCCGGTCATACCTCGTGATATATAAGTCAGGAGTATGTGTTATGCATCGTTCCTCAGCCCCAGGGGCATTCTGGACATACCTCCTGATGCACATGTTATGCATCTGTCCTCAGCGCCTCCCCCCCCAAAGCATTCCGGACATACCTTGTGATGCATAACCTTCCCAGTGTGATCCAGCTTTCTACTCTTGTTTGATTTGAAGGGCTTAAAGGTTGGGCTCCTGTTCCTAACTGGCCGGACCACTTTGACCTTGTTTAGGTGACAAAATGGCGGCCAAATAGGCTGCCTAGGAGTAGCAGACCCACACTACCCCACCCCCTTACCCTTTGCTGTGAGGACTAAGTATGTGGAAATTCAGAAAGGAAACTTTTCTGAAGCATGGTGACCTGGGATAAGCCATCTGGGGACCTTAGGAACAAACTTTTGCTCAGCTCCTGGGATGCAACTTAGTCCCTGATACGAATCTTAGAACATACCCCCATGAGAGGCAGGATGGACCTGGGGGTACCATGACTGCTGACCCATTACTCACCCTTGGCATGCAACTATACGACTCACCTCTCAGTATGCAGCCATGTCCTACTAACCATGTATAGCTGCCAATGCAAACCCACCCGCAGCCTTGTAGAAACTGCAGGTGTATAGAAGCGCTTGACTTCTACAGACTGAATCAGCACCCGTGCATTCAACCTGCTTCTTCTTAGCCCTGGTGTTCACGTGTCCTTTGTGCCATGTCACATTACTGAGTTGATGTCTCACACTTGACATTTGCCAGTACTTGTTGACTTGCGTTCAAGTATGTGAAGCATTTGGAAGCAAACCTGACTAATATTAAGTTTAGCTACTGTGGCCTGGCCACAGGCCTCTAGACCCTGCTGTTGCTGTATCCCCACTGCCCTCCGACAAGTATTAGCCATATGCGAATTCTCTAGACTTTTATTTATTTTTAAATATTTTAAGCTTTTATTTATTTTAATTTATGTGTACAAGAACTGGGGTAGAGACCAGAGAAGCGGGGGGTGAGAGGATTCACCAGAGAGAGAGTGGGGAACAGAACAGGCAGATCCAGTGAAACACACTGCCGAGGGGGGCAGCGGGGGAGACAGGAGAGGTCTGCTGCGCGATGTGGGTAGCTCCCTGACCTGAATCAATCTCAGTTCATGGAGGTTATAGCACTGAGACTAACCCCTAGGTCACCAGGGTGGCCCTCAATTAAAATATTTACTCCAGCCCATTCTGATCTAACCAGATAAAGGGGAAGCAATGAAGACAGTAATATGGTAATAATATACTCGATTGCCCCCTTGCAGTCAGGTGGAGCTCACTGACCACTGTTCTTCCTGTGGGTCTGGCTTTTGGAGACTCTGGCTTGGCTCAGTCGCCTGGATCCAGATGCCTGGAGGATAAGGGAGGGAGGGGAGGGGAGCCCAGTGTCCTCAGACAAGCCAAGGCCATGATAAACTGGGAAACTTATCCCAACTGAGGCTGAGTGTCAGTCTCCAGAGCAGAACTGATGAGGCTCAGGGGAGATGAGGGGCCTCCAAGTTTCCCCTAGGCAGGACAGAATTCATGTAGAGTCAGTATAGGGGAGTTAGAACTGAAGCTTTCTCATAGGTGGTGGGACACACTCAAGAGTGAGTGTGGGCACATTCAGAGGCGGGCACCTGAGGGCTTAAGGCTGCTGATAGAAGAAATAGTCGTTTAGCTTTGGGGGCAGGGGCTCCTGATGGGATCCTCACTGGGTCTTGACCACTTTAAAAAAAAAAAAAGAAAAGATTTCTTTATTTAGAACTGGGGTGGAATCCAGAGGTGCAGGGGGTGAGAGGATTCACCAAAGATAGTGGGGAGCAGAACAGCCCGATCTACTGAAACACACTGCTGAGGAGAGTGTCAGGCGAGACAGGAGAGGTCTGCTGAGCCATGTGTGTAGCTCCCTGTCCAGCTGGGGATCGAACTTGTGCTGTGGTGGCTAGCGATAGCCTGATAGCTCTGTGTTTAACCCCTGCACCGCCAGGGAGGCCGCTTTTGCTTAACAAAAGGGGTAGGAATTTACAGATGAGAGAATGGGATTTGGCCATTTTGTTAGTGAAAGAAGGTGCCAACTGCTGGCACCTGGTGGGAAGAAACTAAGGGGCTGTGACAGGGCCTAATGGCTCCACAGCTGTTTTCCAGAAATGCTGGATGGGGGAGGAGGGGCTGCAGGCTTGGTGCTCAATTCCTGTTTGACCTCAGACCTGGCAGGGGCTGGCTCCCCAGACACAAACAGCTAAGCCCCTCACCCCATTCCCCAACCCCCAGCCACAGGGAGCAGGTGGGCCAATGAGGCAGAGAAGAGGGCTGAAGAGAAGAGGGGAACAGAACAGGTGCATGTGGATCTACTGAAATACACTGCTGAGGGGAGCAGCAGGTGAAACAGTCAAGGTCTGCTGTGCCATGTGGTAGCTCCTTGCCAGGGATTGAACTCTTGCTGCAGTGGCTGGGGACACTCCACAGTGCTCAACCTAACCCCTTGCACTACCAGGGAGTCCTCTTATTTTGGTTTTTTTGAACATTCAGGTTATTCTGGTTTGGGGCCCCCTGACTTTAACCAACTTTTCATCATTCAGTTTGATAAATGGGCTTTGGGGCCCCCTGGCCCTAACTGCCTGCCTGTATGTAGCGGCAGGAGGGCACAGAGCAGGATCTCTATGATCCAAGCAGACGGGATAAGGAGAAGTCCTGGCGCCCTCGGTGGTTTTTGCAGGCTTTTATTGGGATTTGCCAGGTACACAGCAGGCTGGGGTGCTGGGGGATTGTGGAGCGCTGGGAGGCTGGCAGGCCTCCAGCAAGTCTTCACAATCTGGACTCTCCGGCCTTCTCTCGTGGCCATTTCTTCTCTTCTGCTCCTTTCGCCCTTTCGTTCTCTTCTGCTCTCTGCTCTGCTGGCGTCCCCGTGACGCCACCCTTAAAAGCCCAGTCTTAGCCCAGGTGAATCCCATCTACACGTGCCCACACCCTACTCCAGGTGCCCGCCCTCAGGCCTGCATTCAAGACCGCAAGGATCCACCATCAACCCTAATGGTGGGAAGGCAGAAAAGCCTGATACTTTTTCACTTACCCTGCACTGTACCCACCTGCCAGCTGCCTCACTCGTGTGCACACTGAAGACTTGTAAGATTGAATTAAAAGTGGGGGGATCCTAATGCGAAATTGCTTGGAATAAGATCAAGTCGACTATGAACTCGTGGAACTGTTTGGAGTCTGCGGGGACTGTAGTTTGGGCCATCTGGGGTCGGTGCGGGCTCTCCCTGGACTCTCCCCTGGCGAGTCTGGGTCCGAAGAGCTCACTGTAAAGTTTAGGTGCGCCTCTCTTGCGCTGGGGTGCAGAGAAGCGGCCCAAGCTAGCAGCTCTTGTCCAAGCTCTCAATCCCACTTCTCTGGGAGAGGTCCAAAGGTCTGGGGAATTTCCTTTTCAAACGTACAGTGGGGGAGAGATGATTCCCTCGTCCTGATTGTGAATCATCAGTGGCCTGGCCAGCCAGAGCTGATAAGGGACAGAGACCCTGAGCGACCACAGGACACCAGGCCCCACAGGATCTGATTAAGACCCTGCTGACCAGTGACCTCATCCTGTCCTGCCCAGAGGCCAGGGTTTTAAGAGCCCCCCTCCCAGCCTTTGGAGTCCCCCTGATTCTCCCTCACTCACTTCCTGTGAACTCTTGATTCTCCCCCTGGGTGGCTAGTTAATGGCCTAAACGTTGCCTTTTCTTTATAGCTGTTGGTCTTATTTTTAACTGCATGTTGGTGTTTCAAGTGAAACCGAAAGTGAATTGTTCCCACTCTCCCCTCCTGCTGACATCCTGCAGGAGAGGAAAAGAGGCCTTTTCTTTGCCTTTTTTGGTCAGGGATTAGAAAGTTGGAATGCTGCCTCTAATCTTATGTAACCCAGTGTATTTGGCTGGTCTCTAGGGTCAGCTTCACCAGCCTGAGACCCCACAGCCAGAGGATCCCATGCAAATACCAGCAGGGACCCCACTTGTGTTTTACACCCGGCTCTATAAAGAATGACCCAGGCCCAGGTGCTGGGGCCCAGGTGCTAGTAAGGCTGCTGCCTTCAAGGGGTTTCAAGTGTTATGCAGAACAGAGGTGTGAATGGCTCATTTTATTTTATTATAAATATTTATTTATGCATACAAGAACTGGGGGTACAGCCCAGAGGTGTGGGGGTATGTGTGAGAGGATTCACCAGAGACAGAGTGGGGAACAGAACAGGCAGATTTTCTGAAATACCCTGTTGAGAGTAACAGTGGGTGAGTCAGGAGAGGTCTGCAGTACCATGTGGGTAGCTCCCTCACCAGGCATCCCACTGGTGCTACAGTGGCTGCAGATAGCATCATAGATTGTATCTTAACACCTTGCACCACCAGGGAGGCCCTCATTTTTTTTTAAATATTTATTTATTTATACATATAGGAAATGGGACATGGGCCAGAGGTGCTGGGGTGAGAGGATTCACCAGAGACAGAGTAGGGAGCAGAACAGATGGATCTACTGAAATACACTGCTGAGGGGATCAGCAGATGAGATAGGAGAGGTCTGCTGTGCCATGTGGGTAGCTCCCTGGCTGGCCGGGTGTAATGTTAGAACTGAACACAGTGCAGTTTTTCGGATCCAGCACACCAGGTAAAGGAGGAGTCAGAGTCCTCAGTGGTTTTTGCAGGTCTTTTATTAGGATTTACCAGGTACACAGCAGGCAGGGGCGCTGGGGGGCCGGGAGGCTGACAGGCCTCCCAGCCCCCACCAGGTCTTCACTCTGGGCTCTCCAGCCTTCTCTCAGCTTCTGCTGCTCTCGACTTCTGTTTCTCTGCTTCTTTCTCGGCATCTCCTGGCGTTCCCGTGACACCGCTCTTAAAAAGCACAGTCTCAGCCCAGGTGAATCCCATCTACCTATGCCCACACCCTATTCCAGGTGCCCGCCATCAGACATGCATTCAGGACCGCAAGGATCCATCATCTATCCTGATGGCGGGAGGGCAGAAAAGCCTGACATTTTTCCCTATCCTACACCGGGGATCAAACTCGTGCTGCAGAGGCTGTGGATATCTTCACAGTGCTGTGCTTAACCCCTTGCGCCACCACAAGACCCCCTGAATGGCTCATTTTAATTCCTACATAAAATGCTCTGCTTTGTAAAAGTAAGCACGTGGGTTGTATTTAATTTACAAGAATCCATGAAGGCTAGTCATCCAGCAAAGTGGGGTGGCATCCTGGGGAGGAGTGAGAATAAGGGGTGTCTTGGTAGAAAGTGCAAAGAAACAGAGGTAAGACAGAGCTTGCATACTCTGGGAACTCCAAACAGGTCACGTAGGGGTGAAGACTGTTCTGGAAAATGACAAAGGATGGACAGGAGGGTGATTTTATGTACAGGCTGTTGTAACAATAAGTAACCTGGGCGTGGGGCTTAAACAGAAAAGTGCTGTCAGTCTCGCAGTCCTGGAGTCCGAGTCAAGGTGTTGGCAGGAAGGGTTTCTCCTGATACCTTGTTCCGTGGCGTGCAGGTGGCCACCTTCTTCCTGTGTCCTCAACTGGTTTTCTCTGTGCACATGTCTCTTCTTATAAGGACGCCTTTCCTACCTAGACCATGAAGGTTGTCGTAAAATTGCCATAATTCAGGCGTCCGTATTAAAGACCAGGAGACAAAGGATCATGACCCGCTGTGTCCCCAGCGCTTTATGCTGGGTTTGGCATGTATTGGTGATTGGTATCAAAAAAGCGAAAAAAAAAAATTACATTAGAAAAAAATTTTCTCTAAAACCCAAGCACTGGGAAAAGTGTAAATAGAAAATAGCAGCATTTACTATTTAGTTTTTTAAAATATATATTCTTGCATTCAAGAGCTGGGGTTTAGGCCAGAAGTGTGGTGGGGGGCAGGGGTAAGAGCATTCACCAGAGGTAGAGTGGGGAGCAGCAGGCAGATTGAAATACACTGCCCACGCAAAGAGAGGGCCTGTCTCACCTGCTGCTCCCCTCAGCATGTATTTCAGTCAACCACCTGTCCTGTTCCCCGCTCTGTCTCTGGTGGATCCTCTCACCCCACCCCCCACACGTCTGGTCTGTACCCCAGCGGGGGGTCACAGAGGTGCAACCCTATGGAGAGCAAAACCGGCCACAGAAGAGAATGCTGTTGGCTTTGTTGTGCCTGATGAAGAAAAGAAAGGGGTGGTCGGCGCAGAACTGCGGCTCATCCTCCATGCAGCATTCTCCCACCATCATGGCTGAGGCAGCTGCGGCCTCCGTGCCTTCCTCGTTCACCTCCACAAAACTCTTGTGCACAAACTTGGACAGACCCAGGTCTGTCTCGGTTGATATCGCCGAAAAGTCGGCCTGGCTCTGCTGAAAGGCGTCCACTACTCCCAGATGCTGAAGCACAGATTCCATGTCGTAATCCTCTTCCAGTTTAAATTTGGGAAGGAAAACTTCAACGTCGGTGCGCGTCATACGGTGTGGCGTGGTCCAGGTCATGAATTTCTCAAAAGTGAGATTTTTTTCCACCTGAAAGGTCAGAATCAGTGAGGTCACACAGGCATCCCTTCTCCTCTCATGGGTGGCTGCTGACGGTCACCCAGGACCAGGGGCACCTGACACGCCAGGAATCTCTGAGCTCCCTACTTGTGCCATTACGTACAGGGGCTTTGTGCCCAGCTGGGACAACCTCCAGCAACCCGACACACAGAGGTGTTCCAGTGTCCTGTCCTCTCCTTACCCAATCGCTTCTAAGACATTTCTCGTTGTAACACTTGCCGACGCCCAGAGACTGGATCCTTTCTCTTTACTGCGCTGTTTTGAAGATTGGACACTGCCAGTAGGAAAAATGGCTGTAAAAGGGCTCTCAGGATAGCCCAACCCAGAAGGGCTTTCTGCCCAGATGGGCCACTGTGTGCCTTGTGGAGAGCAACCTCAGATACAGCAGAGGTGGGAGCTGTCCACCAACGTAGAATCTATTCTGCCCTGGGTGACTTCTGGCTCCGCCTTCTAGTGCTGGCTCCTCCCCTTGCCTTTGTTGTGTCAGAGTTTCATTTTCTTGTTCACTGCTTCAGGTTCTAAACTGAAACAATGGTTCTTAGATATTCAATAATAATACATATATTTATAAGTACTGTATATATATTTCTTTAAATATATACATCTTAAAAATTTTTTTAAAAGTTTTATTTATTTTGCATGGAAGAACTGGGGTATAGGCCAGAGGTATAGTGGAGTGAAAGGATTCACCAGTGACAGAGTGGGGAGCAGTAGGGGTGGATCTACTGAAATACACTGCTAAGGGGAGCAGCAGATGAGATAGGAAAGGTCTGCTGAGCCATATATGGGTTAACTCCCAGGCCAGGGATTGAACTCAGGCAGTTGTGGTGATAGCGCTGAGACATAAGCCCCTGGCCACCAGGGAGACCCTAAATATATACATTTTAAAAAATTATGGAATATACACTCAATGGAATATTATACAGCTGTGATAAAAGATGAACTAGAGCTATTTGGAACAAAATGGCTGGACCTCACCATAAGGTGATTATGTTAAGTGAAGTAAGTAAAAAAGTGAAAGACAGATATTGGTTGGTTTCACTCATTGGTGGAATATAAATAACCAAAAAATATACACAGGCAAGGGTCCTCCCTGGTGGTACAGGGGTTAAGATGCAACCTATGAAGCTCTTGGCAGCCACTACAGCATGAGTTCAATCCCAGGCCTGCCAGGGAGCAACCCACATGGCGCAGCAGACCTCTCCTGTCTCCCCGCTGCTCCCCTCAGCAGTGTATTTCAGTCAGTCTGCCTGTTCTGTTCCCTGCTCTGTCTGTGATTAATCCTCTCACCCCCACACCTCTGGCCTACACCCAGTTCTTGCATTCATTAATTTTAAAAAAGCATAGTAAAGAGAAAGAATCCAGTCCTCTGGGCATCGACAATTTCTAGGATGAGAAATGCCACAGACTGTTGGATAAAGACAGGAAGGGACACTGGTCACGGGTCACTGTCTCTGCTGCTTGACTGCCCACATCTCTCATGGACAGGTACACACAGGTGGAGGGTGTGCTGTGCCCTCCAAGGGAGTACAAAAGGGGGCATCTGCGTTCATCTCACCGAGTCCAGGTCCATGCCGTCGGGCAGCACAATGAGCAAGCTCAGCTCCTGGTCAGCGTAGGGCAGCTCCAGCACCTGGGCGCGCACCTCCACGATGTAGGTGAGGTTAAAGCTGGACTCCTGAAACATCATCTGCACGGGCCTTTGCTCCTTCTGATGGGAAAAACAGATGAGCGTGGAATGCAAGCTAGCCTGCTGAAAGAGGCTCTAATTCCTAAGTGAGGTCCAGTGGGCTCCAGTGGAGAATGTACCAGGCTCTAGCCCACACCTCCCGATTGTCCCCCAGCTGCTCCCCAGCATCAGTATCAGGCATCAGCAAATAAATGCCTTTTTCCAGAAGAAAAAGCCAGAGTTTCCTCATTTAAAATGCCCTGGTTCGGGTGGGCCTCCTTGGTGGTGCAAGGGGTTGAGCACAACACTATGAAGCTATCCGCTGCCTCTGCAGCAGGAGTTCAATCCCAGGCCAGGGAGCTAACCACAAGGCACAACAGACCTCTCCTGTCTTGTCCACTGCTCCCCTCAGCAGTGTATTTCAGTCAATCTGCCTGTTCTGTTCCCTGCTCTGTCTCTGGTGAACCTCTCCCCCCTGCCCCTTCTGGCCTGCAACCCCAGCTCTTATATGCATAAATAAAACAAATCTTAAAAGAATAATAAAATAAAACACCCTGGTTGCAAGTATAGAAGAATCGCACATATCTTCATGCATTTTAACACAATTGTTCCAATTCTTACACTCTCATCCAAGGAAACTTTTTAAAAAAAATACAGAAGAGGTATAGCTCGTCAGAAATTAATTGAAGCATTAAATATTACATTTGCCTTTTAAAAGTTGATACAGCCCCTGTATTAAAACTTTAAATAGTTTCTGGGCCTCCCCGGTGGCACAGCGGTTGAGTGCTGGGTTGCGAATCTGCCCGCAGCCTCTGCAGTGCCAGTTCGATCCCTGACCACCAGCAAGGGTCCCACATGGCATGCAGACCTCTCCAGCCACGCCCGCTGCTCCCCTCAGCAGTGTATTTCATCAGTCTGCTGTTCTGTTTGCCCCTCTGGCTCTGGTGAATTCTCTCACCCTCCCGCGCTTCTGACTCTACTCAGTGCTTGTATAAATAAATAAATAAATCTTTTAAAAAAAAATCAACTTTAGTTTCTAAAATCAGTGATAGAAAAAGTTCTCCCCCACCCTCCTTTGCAACTAGAAGATTAATTTTTTTCAGTTATTTAAAGTATACCTTATCCAAAAAAGGCTGTTTCACCTGTATGTTTCCTAACTGCATTAAATGGGATTTTTTAGGGGTAGGGAGATCTAGTGGACTATTTAAATGCAAAGTTATACCTCAGCGTTGACACTAAGGAGATTGGCAGTTTTCATACAGAAAAACTATAAATCCTAAATGCACAACAGTGAGTTAATTCACAGCAGTTCAAGTCTATACTTATTTTAATTTTAAAAATACCTGATTAAAGACATACTTTTTTGTATCCTCTCCCGCTACTCCACCCAAAACACACACGTATCTCCTGTACACCTGTATTTGCTTTCTAGCTAAGCAACATGGGCTTAAAGGAAAATCCTCAGTTTTCAGAACTTGGTAGCTGCCATGAAGGTCTGGAAGATTAACAGAGGTTGTAAGAGCAGTCATAAAGTGCAAAATATTCTGGATAGCAAATTTTTATTTTTTTTTAAGATTTATTTATACATACAAGAGCTGGGTTGTAGGCCAGAGCAGCGGGGGGAGGGGAAGTGGATTCACCAGAGACAGAGCAGGGAACAGACCAGGCAGACTAACTGAAATACACAGCTGAGGGGAGCAGCAGGCAAGACAGGAGAGGTCTGCTGCGCCATGTGGGTCACCTCCCTGGCTGGGGATCAAACTTGTGCTGCAGTGGCTGCGGACAGCTTCATCATGCTGCATCTTAACCCCTTGTGCCACCAGGGAGGCCCCAAATTTTTATTTTTCCATTCAAGTTTCCAATTACTTTTAAATCTATTGTTTATGCTTTTACAAATAAAGATTTCTCCATTTAATTTCTTTTTTTCATTTAATTAATTAAATTTTCAAGAACTCCCCCTCACCTCATTTATTTTAAAAGGCATTTCCATCGTGTTCTCTTTGTCAAACTCCTGGTTCCACCTTCCTTTGAAGTAAATGGCGTTGACAAGAACCAGCTTAGTCTGGGCACTGATGGAGTTACTCTGCAACAGGTCTTGAATTTTACCTTCCAAGAAAACCATAGTACATTCCATTGATTTTTATAAAAGCATGATAAGGCTTATTGGCTGATTCAAGATTATCAGTCAAGAACCAAACACACTTTCTAAGTTTGCGGTGTTTGGATTGTTAAGTACGGAAATCAGAAACAACATATACAAGTGCTACCCATGATTACCGGTAGCTGGACTAACTGCAAAGGTGATGTTGGGGAGAGATTCCCAGTCTACTCAAGGAAAACCACTGCACCGGGTCAGAGAACAAGTCAGGCAGAAAGAGAGAGACAGAAGAGGCTTGTTATTTCACAAGGTTAAATGGGGCTGTGACCTAATGCTCCAACATAACCTCCAGGGCTGATGTTCCAGTCACAAGCGCACACGGAGGAGGCATGTTTCCAAAGGAAAAAGGTGACCATGGAGAACATGGGGCATTGAGGAACATCTGGAAGTTTCTGGAAGAGATTTTATTTGATCCTCTAAACAAAACACCAGCTGTTCCTGCAGAAGGCTAGAGGGGCAAAGATATTCCTTTCCTTTGCATGTCAGGTTGCACCTTTTCATCACTGCATTTTGATGGCTAAGTGGTGACCACTCCAAGAAGAAATGGGAAAATAACTACTAAGTCTTTAAGGAAAGGCAATCTCTTTTATTTTTTGTTTGGAAATCTAACGTTTATTGTATGTAATGTTGTTCGTCACTTATTTCCTTGAGGTAACATTGGTTTACAGTTACAGGGCCACACCTCCTGTATGTGATCACACAACTCCCACCACCAAAGCACACATAGTCCCCCACCCTAGACCACTGGGCCCCGCCAAGGCTGGGTATGGAGAGGAGGCCCATGCAGTGACATCCAGTGAGACCATGAATTTACCCAACATGACCCCAGGGAAGCAGATGTCAGTAAGTCATTAAGCTGAAAAGCTGGCCTAGGCACTTGCTTTGACATCTATAGCCATCATCCGGGTCCTGGACGGGGGAGGACAAACTTAAGTCTCTGTTGCTGGAAGCCTGAGCATCTGATCAGAATCTCTAAGAGTCTGTTAAGGTTTATTTATTTATGTTTAAAGATTTATTTATTTTGCTTAGAAGAACTGGCCAGAGTTGTGGGGTGGGGGAAGAGGATTCACCACAGACAGAGTGGTGAGCACAACAGACAGATGTACTGAAATACTCTGCTGAGGGGAGCAGTAGGCCAGATGGGAGAGGTCTGCTGCACCATGTGAGAAGCTCCCTGGCTGGGGATCAAATTTAGTCCTAGCATGAAGGCAATAAGGCTTACTCCCTAGGCCACAGAGAAGCGCTCTGATAAGGTTTAAATATGCCTTGAGGTGGGCCTCCCTGATGATGCAAGAGGTTAAGATACAACCTATGAAGTTATCCACAGCTACTGAAGCATGAGTTCGATTCCTGGCCAGGGAGCTACCCACATGGCCCAGCAGACCTCTCTTGTCTCCCCGCGGCTCCCCTCAGCAGTGTATTTCAGTCGATCTGCCTGTTCTGCTCCCTGCTCTGTCTCTGGTAAATTCTCTGAATCCCAACCCCTGCACCTCTAGCCTGTACCCCTGTTCTTGTATGCATAAATAATCTCTAAAAATAAATAAATAAATACGCCTTGAGGTCCAGCCTGACTATCTAGAGCAGCAGTGAACAGGGGAGCGGGACGGGAGGAGGAGGAGCTCAAGGGAGGTAAGAAGGCAGGGGAGGAGAAAGGAGCAGGGCAGGAGGGAAGGGAAGGGGAGCAGCAGATGTGAGGACGTGGAGGATGACGGAGGGGGACGTGGCATTCAGACCTTCAGTCTTTTCTGAGACCCAGTTGTTGATTCTCTCCCGGGACTGCTCGGCAGCTTCGACGAAGGGCAGCTGCTCCAGCTCCGCCAGGTAGAACTGGAGACAGGATTCCCGAAAGGCCTTGGGGTGGGAGGGAGTTCAGTGAGGCTGCATGTCCAGGTAAAATGCCAACAAGGTTCAAGAAATCCTGAATGTCCTGAGTGTACATCTTATCACACGCTCGCCTCTTAGCCCACGGGCTGTTGCCGTGAAGGAGTTTAGAAACAGTAAGCACTTAGCCGGGAATTCCCAGAACTGGAGACAGGAATTTTAGAGTCACATGTTAAGTCCTTCAAGGCATAGGTAAGAATTACGATTACAAATACCAGTAACGCTGATTCTAAGTGTCAGTGCCCCGGAGTTTCTCTGGGAATGTATGTTCTGCATGCCTTTATGATCCCACTGCTGTGACTTACGGAGAGGAATTCACAAGACTTTTCTCCAAAGAGCCCGTTGGCTGTTCTCAGCAAGTACTGGGTGCCGGGTCTGTTCACTTCAGTGAGAAGCGACTGGAAGCCCCGGTGAATGTCTTTCTCTGTGTTGAAACAAAGCGCCTGTTGAGAAAATAATGAAAGTGGGGAATAATGCTCTTCACGGCAGATTTTTACCTCAAATGCTCCACAGCATCGTCTTTTTCTCTTTTTCTTTTTTTAAAGATTTATTTATTTATGCATATAAGAGCTGGGGTACAGGCCAGAGGTGCTGGGGGTGTGTGGAGGGGTAGGATTCACCAGAGACAGACTGGGGGACAGAGCAGGCGAACTGACTGAAACACACTGCTGAGGGGAGCAGCAGGTGAGACAGGAGAGGTTGCTGCACCAGAGCTCTGTAGCTCCCTGGCCCGGGATCAAACTCAGCCCAAACTCATGCCATAGAGGTGACAGCGCTGAGACTTACCAGGGAGGCCCTGTTCACTGTTCTCACATGTTTACTGGAGGTTTGTTTAACTAAGCTCCCCAGTACCCATGCAGTCTGTATAAGTACATACAAGCTTTTGGGTCCACTTCTGTGTGTTCCTGCTAATCCCCTTAATTGAGTGAACAAAATATAAAATTTGATGAGGACCCATCTCCATCTCCGGTCCAGCAGACAAAAGAGCAAAACCATCTGTACAGAACTAAGTGAGAACAGGTTCCACCCTGTATTGGTGCCAAGGTTCACTGCCTGAAGCTAGAGTCAGTCTTTTTGTAACAGGGTGGTCCCCAGGAAAGGGAGAGGTTCCCTGCCCCACCCAAGGGAGGGTGGAGCTGAGCAGGGAGAGAAGAAGCTGCAGAGGAGACTGAGGAAGGAAGGAAGCAGGATGGAGCCAGGAGACCTGGAGGAGGCCCATGGAGCCTAGAGGCACGTGAAGAAACTGCGCTTGTCTTTTGGTCGTGGACGGGGTGACACAGATGTGGGTGAGACCCATGGGAGGTGACAATGGCAGCTTTTATCTTGATGTTGATTTTGCTCTTTTCCTTCCGGGCTTGTCTGGTTGTTTCTGACCCTTTTCTGTGGGTCCCCACTGGAAGATGCTTTAGACTTGTGGCAGGCTTTGGGGCCAGCACTTTGGGTGCTTCATTTAGAAACCAGATTCTTTGCCTTTCCTTTATTGTTTCCTAGTTTTATTAAAGTTCCTTCCCATTAAAGTATCATATGTTTTGTATTGATGCGGTGGATGGCAGAACCCTACATAGAATAGGCAGGTTTGCGGGGTTTGGGCTACTCCTCTTCCTGCCCTATAACATTTTCAAGCTCACTGCTTCCCGGGGCTGGAATCCTCACTTTAATTACCTAATAAACTCTGTAACTATCATCGAGATTTTATTTCCATCTAACAGGAACCAGGAAGACCTGTTGGTTTATCAATAACTTGAAATAGATATGGACCTGCTCTTCCTCACCAATGAATAATTATACTCACAAAGTCATTCATTCCCCAACATGAGACCCTAGCTGTTTTGATTTTATATAAGTTCTGTGTCATTTTCTAACAAAGCTCATGCAATAGTGATAGGGGGAAAGGATGTCCTGAGCAAACTCCATACAGGCTTTGTGGACTCAACCCCCACTCCAGACCAGAGCCATCAATACACTGGGAACTACAAATCCCATGATCACCAAAGGGAGGGTTGCAAGGACCTGAAGGTGGAGTTAAGCAGCCATGTTTCTTGTTTGGGTATATAACCAGCCTTGTGGCCAAGGTCGCCCTTTTGACCCCACAGCACTGGGCTTTTAGCCACCTTTGGCAAGTCATTGGGATTCCAGGTCAGAGGAATGGGTAGGACTCCTTTAGGAATTTATCTCCCTCTTTATCTGCCTGAGTTACTCATTTCTTCATTTCCTGTTCTCTTGTAAATAAACCCTTTATTAATCTTTTCTGTGTGCCTGCAGTTTAGGATTAATAAGTCCCTTTTAAGAGCACTGGTGAGGACCCACAGTCATGCAAACGGTTTCATAATGGGGTTGCTCTGCAACACTAAGACCAAATTTTGGTAGTTCTCAGCCAGGTTATACATTGCAGAGACTTCACCCAAAATGCTTCAGGGAAGGAGACTCCCTGTCTTGCCTTTTGCATCTTGCTCCCCAGGCAGCTCCACTTCCCTGAATGAGCAACTATGGGTGGCTGCACACACCAGGTACCCCCATTTCATTGACAGCCTTAGATCAGATGGCATAAACCTGAGAGACAGGACTTAGTAGCCAAACAGCCAGTCCCTCCTCTTGAGTGACAGGTGAGCTTACCTGGGCCATCTGGGCTGCAGTTTTTCCCTTTGCCCCCAGGAAGACCATGGCCAGGGCAGAGGAGATGCTCAAAGGAGAAAAAAACACATTCTGAGAAGGCTGGTCTTGGCACAGTAGCTTTAGAAGGCGGAGGGCAAAGGTGCCATTGGCTTCAGTAAGAGCATCCATGGTGGAGGGTCTGGAATCAACAATAAAAAGAAAGGTCATGCAAAACATCTCCAGAATGTTACTTACCATGTATGTGGCAATTCTGAAATGGTATTTTTTTACTCTTTGTTCTTTAAAAGATTTATTTATGTGTGTATATAAGAATTGGGGTACAGACCCCATGTGTGAGAGGTGAGAAGATTCAGCAGAAGACAAAGTCAGAACCAGAACAGGCAGACTGGCTAAAATACACTGCTGAGGGTAGCAACAGGCGAGGCAGGAGAGGTCTGCTGTGCCATGTGGGTAGCTCCCTGGCCAGGGATCGAACTTGTGCTGCAGTGGCTGTGAACAGCTTCATAGGTTGTGTCTTAACCCCTTGAAGCTCATAATATTTCCAGTTGGATGAAAATAAATTTCCAAATTCTCTCCATCCAAAATAAGTCCAACTAAAACAATTAGTTAAGTGTGTTCATGGCAGCAGATCAAACCTACTGGGAGAAAGCAGTGGGCCTGGGTTCAGCACACACAGCACACTACCGCCTGGGAGTACTCGGGTTCCATCCTTTCCCATAAGGAACAATCCTCCCACCTGAGCCACTGCACAGTGTCAGGGAAGAGGAGGAGAGAGAAATCAGGAGTGAAAATGTAACAGGGTGGTCCCCAGGAAAGGGGGAGGTTCCAGATTTCCTGCCCCACCCAAAAGGATGGAGTTTTACCCACGAGGGGACAGGTAACATTGGGTGCTTAATTTAGAAACTATATTCTTTGCCTTTCCTGTCTTGTTTCCTAGTTGTATTAAAGTTCCTTCCCATTAAAGTCTCATGTTGTGTTGATGCGGCGGATGGCAGAGCCCATTTAGAGCAGGCAGGTTTTGAGGGGTTCTGGGGTGCACCTCTCTCTGCCCTGTAACAAAAAGCTTCTGGGTCTGGTCTTCATGACATAATTTCAGTTCTGCATATTAAAAGGAGGCCGGAATGCAAAAACCCACCAGGTAGCCCACCTGGGAACAGGAATGCTGAAGCCTGGCTGGAGGATTCAGACAATGAGCCTCCCCCCTCCCCCTATGGGTCTCTTCTCAGACAAAGAAACACTCCTCTCCCCCCCCCAACAACTTTATCCAGGGGTATGAGCCCAGTTTCCCACCTGAACTCTCCTCACCCTATAAAAGCCTGCCTCCCCCTCACAACGTGCACGGCTTCACTGACCCCCACATTTGGTCCGTGAGGTCCACCCGGGGCACAATAAATTTTCTCTTCCATTTGTTATAGGGCAGCCCCTATAGCCTGGCTCTCCTGTTCTTTTACCACGCCGAACCTTTCCGTATGAAGAACAGAAAGTGGAAGAACTGAAAGTGGGGAAGTGGATCTCCTCCCCATCCTTCCTGAGCAAAGGGCATATTCTTTTAAGAGAAGGTCAATCAGAGGGCTTGGCCTCAGGCTTACAAGAATTTTTTAAATTCCCTTTACTCTAAAAGAAAGGAAGTTGAGGGTATTACCCAGAATTGGGGTTTTTATCAGAAATAACCTTTCTGTTGGAGAAGCCCTCTGTACAACAGGCGTCATCCTGTCTTTATGTTGGGAGCCAGATGACATGAAAAGCCCCACGTCAGGCGCCATATGTTGTTTTTGGAGTCAGCGGGTTTGGAGTGTGGGGTCCTTGGGTTCACTCTGGGAAATGTGTCACCACAGCTCCCCTTTTAGCAGCAACAGCAAGTTTCCCCACGAGACAGAGACGTTACTTAATTTTAAAGGGCAGGTTTATTAGGGCAAGGGACAGAGGAGTAAAAGACACTTGCATAGACACAAGCGGGCAGGAAGAGCTACCCCAAAAGGGACAGGTTTGCTGAGAGGTCTGCATGGTTGCAGGCGGGCAGCCTTGAGGAGAGCTGCCTCCGCTAAGGAAGATGAGTGGAAAGTCCTGGTCTGGTGCAGGTCACAGGCGGGCAGGAAGGCTGCTGCCCTGCGGAGGGAGAGGGTTGGTGAAAAGAACCACCTGCATAGTCACAGGTGGAGAGAGGGAGTGCTGCCCAGAGCCAGGGCAGAGACTGCACTGATACAGTCTTCTTCTGTTTGGGAGGGGCCACTCCTTGTGAGCCTGTGCTTAGTTGCAGATTTTGGATAACTATGCAGAACCTGAAAGGGACAGAATAGTCCACAATGGACTCAATCTCCATATCTTTAACCTTGGGCCTGTGCTCTAGACACTCCCTACAGCTGTCTGATACCTGCTTGAGTCTTATGCTTTGTCATCTAGGCATCAGCAGCCTAAGGATTTGGTTTCCATAGCTGGGTCCATGGTTATGCGAATCCCTTCTACCCCCACCTCCTTGCGTGAGCCAGGTTTCTGGTCTTGTGGTGCCTCCTTTTCAATTTTTTTTTTTCTATTCCCGTCCTCCAACACTTATATGAGTCCCTGTCCTCTCACCTTG
The DNA here is from genome assembly GCF_964194135.1 of Talpa europaea. NCBI lineage: Eukaryota > Metazoa > Chordata > Mammalia > Eulipotyphla > Talpidae > Talpa > Talpa europaea. The sequence continues at coordinate 138,519,092 of NC_140068.1, forward strand.
AAGGCCCAGGCCTCTACCCATTCTTTACTTCAAGATCAAATACCCTGTTTTGCCCCATGGACTTAAGAATTTACATGCAGGTAGAGTCCCCCTATGTATGTAATTAAATGTGTTCTTATCCCCTACTAGTTTTATAACAGGGTGGTCCCCAGGAAAGGGGCAGGTTCCCTGCCCACCCAAGAGAGGGTGGAGCTGAGCAGGAAGAGGAGAAGGGGCAAAAGAGACTGAGGAAGGAAGCAGGATGGGGCCAGGAGACCTGGAAGAGGCCCATGGAGCCTAGAGACACGTGAAGAAACTGCGCTTGTCTTTTGGTCATAGACTGGGTGACACAGATGTGGGTGAGACCCATGGGGAGGTGACCATGGCAGCTTTTATCTTGATGTTGATTTTGCTCTTTTCCTTCCGGGCTTGTCTGGTTGTTTATGACCCTTTTCTGTGGGTCCCCACTGGAAGATGCTTTAGACTTGTGGCAGGCTTTGGGGCCTTGCTCTGGGCCAGTCCCATATGGATGGACTTTTACAAGAGGGGATGGGTAACTTTGGGTGCTTCATTTAGAAACTAGACTCTTTCCCTTACCTGTATTGTTTCCTAGTTTTATTAAAGTTCCTTTCCATTAAAGTGTCATGTGTTTTGTGTTGATGCGGCGGATGGCAGAACCCATTTAGAATAGGCAGGTTTGCGGGGTTTGGGCTGTCCCTCTCCCTGTCCTATAACAGATTGTCTGATAATAATTTGGTAGCTTGTCTAGCCCAAGAAGAAACCAGAGGGGAGGGCAAATTTCCCTTTTGCTCTCACACTGACATTTATGAGATTCCCCATGACATTTTCAATTATGCACCAGACCATGGTCAACTGATGAAAAATACGTGAGACTTGAATAGGACCCAGAGACAAATTTGGGATCTTTACTCATTAATCCCAACTAGAACTACTCAAGTAAATTGTGCAGGAGAGGGAGTTCACCAGTCCTTGCAGAGCACAGAGTGAAAAGACACAGAACAGAGAAGGGTCCAAAAAAGAATAGAGCCAGCAGGGAAACTGGAGCAAAACCAGGCATGTAAGAGTAAACCTGTGTCCTCAGGAAGGTTGCAAATTCAAAGAGATCAAAGTTTAATCTGAAAACACCATCCTCACCCCAAGCTCTCACAGCCCCCACAGTCCCCAGCCCATAGTTCAAGGCATTTCTTAGAAATGAGGCCTCTCTCCTTCCACCTCCCCTCACCGTTGACCCTCCCCCCCAGGGCCTGTCTTCTGCCCCCTGAATACCTCTTCACCCTACACCTCGCCCACCCCCACCACCTGCAGTCCAATCTCCTAGCTGGGGAGCCTCAGAACAGTGAACAGAACTGAAGGGTGGATGCAGGGCCCAGGAATGAGGAAGCCCACATAGAAAAAAACAAGATGGCCCTGACACCAGGACGACAGATACCATCAAACCCATACTGAAGCCATAAACAGAAGAAAAACAATGCGGCTCCATGAAAAACAACTTTGTTCCACTAAACCTGTCCCCCCGCCCCCACCCCACCAACCCAGTTTTCCTACCTAACCTCTCCTCACCCTATAAAAGGGACCTCTCTCCCCACAAGGGCGTGGCTTCACAGACCCCCACCTTGGGGGTGGGGCCTCCCAGGAATCCCACTTGAGTGAGCCCCAACTGTAACAGGGTGGTCCCCAGAAAACGGGGAGGTTCCAGGCTCCCTGCCCCACCCGGGAGGGTGGAGCTAATCAGGGAGAAAAAAAAGCTACAGAGAAGACTGAGAAAGAAAGCAAAATGAAGTCAGGAACCACCCTGTTACAATCCCCACTTTTAATTTTTATTCCACCATATCTATGGTGGCACAGATCTCAGGGTAGAGTCTTAGGAGACAGTCTTTTTTCAGGGTTACAATGTGTGTAAGAGCAGCAACAATTAGCAGCATTGTCCATGAATGTCCAGTAGGACAGTTTTCCATTACTGGAGAATAGCCCATTATCCAAGCCAAAAGTAAAAAAAAAAATCTGAAGCATTATCTAAAACAAGACAGCAAATATATCAAAATCACAGGGGAAAAAAAATCTTAAAATTGTTCAGCTTATGTAGAACACAAATTTTCTCAACCTTGATCCCAAGCTTTTTAACAGCATAGCAAAAGTTTGCAAACTAAATCTATTTTTAAAGCATTTTACCTATTTTTGCATAAAATCACAGGGCAGAATAACTAAACAGCAATGTTAGCTGGCTTGTTGGAATACTCCATATAGGATGAGAGCGAACTGTTGGCATCCCGTCCATGTAGGCGTCAGGAACAAAGTTGGTCTCATCAGACTCCACCTGGGCTTTCCTCTTCTCGAGGGTACCAGGACTTTTTCGTTGGCCAGGAAGACATATAAAGAAACTGCACTTGCCTTTTAGTCGTGAACTGGGTGACACAAATGTGGGTGAGACCCGTGGGGAGGTGACAATGACAACTTTTATCTTAATTTTAATTTTGCTCTTTCCCTTCCGGGCTTGTCTGGTCGTTTCTGACCTTTTCTGTGGGTCCCCACTGGAAGATACTTTAGACTTGGGGCAGGCTTTGGGGCCTTGCTCTGGGCCAATCCCATTTAAATGAAGTTTTACCCATGAGGGGACGGGTAACATTGGGTGCTTAATTTTGAAACTAGATTCTTTGCCTTTTCTGTATTGTTTCCTTATTATATTAAAGTTCCCTCCCATTAAAGTCTTGTTTTGTGTTAATGCGGCAAATGGCAGAACCTATTTGGAACAGGCAGGTTTGGGGGATCTGGAGTGCCCCTCTCCCTGCCCTGTAACACATCTACTTCCTCCATCTAGATCTGAGTCTCAGCTGTCTCCTGCTAGTCCTGACTCTCCAGAGCCACCGGTTCTTATGCCTCAAGTGGTAAAATGTGTTGCAAGGAGCAGATAGAGAGGCTCTCTAGCTCCCCTTAAGAAAGACTCAGGGATGAGTATATTAGAATCCACACGGGTCTCTCCAAGGTGGACAGAGGTTATTCACAGACCAGCCCTACTCCACCACGACCTGCTCAGCTGGAAAATCCGCACATCTTCCTACTCCAGGAAGCCCTAGGCTATGATCAATCTCAGTCCCGCAGTGAGCACGCCTAGGTGTCCAGCGTCACCTAGAAACTTTTGCAGCTTGGGATTCTTACACAGTGTCAGCCCAGCTGGAATTTCCCCTTTCAAAAATCCTCTCCAGACAGCCACCCACCCCACCTCCTCCCCTAACGCAAACCCTACAGGGTCACCCTAGCCAAATTGGAAACATGAATATCGCCCAACAGATGCAGGCTTTGGACACCATTCTCTGCCAGTTAAATCACTGGGGACAGGAACGAAAAGCTACAATGGATATCTATCTTAAATTTGTGGTTTTTTCATCATTGTTTAGATGGTGTTAAATTCCCTTATAAAACTAAGGTTTTGCTAAGTCTGGCAAATGCAAGTAAGGTGAGGTATGTGTTTGAAAAAAGAAATGTATTGAAGATGGATATTCTGAAGGGCCTTAAGATAAAGGAAGAAACAAAAGAAAGTGTTGAAGGCCTGAGAGATTTTGGTGAGAAATCATGTGTACTCAGGTGTCTCCACCTCCTACAACACATTCATGGACTTGCTCATCTGACCAGCAGAGCCCCCTCTGACCGACTCTTCATCAGCCAAAGCTGGGGCCACGATTACTAGACTTGGGCAAGCTGTCCCTTACTGCCATGGATCCTGCCCCTAGTAGGCCCAGTGATAATGATCACGCTTTTCTTTGTTTCTACACCCTGTTTTCTCCGCTTTATCCTGGCAAAAATCTCTGAGATGAGCCTTAGCTCTCCCAGACCCCAGAAAGCCATTCCTGTTATTGACAGATGAGCAACAAGATCCCTGTGGACAAGCAGGATGTATGTGAGCCCTGCACCCCTGGTCCAGGTTCCACTCAGCCTACAGAGTAGAGGCCCTCTGACTCTCCCTCCTCTGTTCCTAATCCCATCTCTTAAAGCCACTTCCCATTCTCTGTCTATGCCTGGAAATTCCAGATCAGCACAGCCTCAGGCAAGGTATTGTTACAGAGCAGCCCCGATATAAAACGGGTTGCCTGGCTGTGGGTTCTCACCCGCGCGCTTAAAAGGGACTTATTAATACTCCACTACAGACACACACAAAAGGTTAATAAAAGGTTTATATATAAGGGAAGGGGAAATGAGGAAATGTACAACTCAGGGAGAAAAGAGGGAGATAAAGTCTTTAATGCATCCTACCCAATGCACCGACCTGGAAACCCAAAGGCACCCTGAGTGCTGGCCAAGAGCTGCGAGCTGGCAGAGAGCCAAAAAGGGAACAACCCCCCCCAAAGCCCCATGTGTCTGGTTTTATACCAAACCTGGCTGTTTAACCCCACCCTCAGGTCCCAGCCACCTTCCCTTTGGTGGTGATGGGATTTGTCTTTCCCAATGTCCTGATAGCTTTGGCCTGGAGTCGGGGTAGAGTCCACAAAGCCTGTATGGAATTAGCTCAGGACATCCTTTCCCCCCTAACAGTACGACTGAATATTGGGGCTGCCCTATAACATGACCACTCGTAGGGCCTCTGATCTTAATCTCCTTATTTTGTTCTTTTTGCCCTATGCTTACTCCGTTTCATCCAACACAGGATCCAAGAAATGTCCCGTACCACCTCTAACCAACTCCTTCTCCACCCATATCCTCACGTCCCTGCAGAAGACCTTCATAACCAGGCCTGAGCCCCCACCCGGGTCTTTGCCCCCTTCCAGCAGGAAGTAGCCAAAGAAAGAACCATCGCCCCTTTTCCTATCAACAAAAGGCTGGCATGAAAGGTGGATGCAGGGGCCAGGAATAAGGAAGCCCACATAGAAGAAGACAAGATGGCCCTGACATCAGTACCAATGATTCCATCAAAACCACACTGAACCCAAACTGAAGGTGTTACAGGGCAGCCCCGATATTGAACGGGTTTCTGGCTGTGGGTCCTCACCCGCGCGCTTACAAGGGACTTATGAATACTCCACTGCAGACACACACACAAGGTTAATAAAAGGTTTATTTACAAGGGAAAAGGAAATAAGGAAAATGTACAACTCAGGGAGAAAATAGGGAAATAAAGTCTTTAATGTGTCCTACCTGATCAGCCGACCTGGAAACCCAAAGGCACTCTCAGAGCTGGCCGCACGCTGCGAGCTGGAGGGGAGCCAAAATGGGGAATCCCCTCCAAAGCCCACGTGTCTGCCTTTTATATCCACCTGGCTGCTTAACCCCACCCTCAGGTCCCAGCCACCTTCCCTTTGGTGGTGACGGATTTGGAGATCCCAGCATCTTTGGCTTTGGCCTGGGGTGGGGGTGGAGTCCACAAAGCCTGTATGGAATTAGCTTTAGGACATCCTTTTCCCCCTAACAAAGCCATAAGCAGAAGAAAACAACTCGGCTCCACGAAAAAACAACTTTGTTCCACCTAAACCTGCTTCGTCTGCTGCCTACCCAGTTTTCCTGCCTAACCTCTCCTCACCCTATAAAAGGGACATGTCTCCCCACAAAGGGCGCAGCTTCACGGACCCCCACCTTGGGTCCGTAAGGTCTGTCTGGGACCGCAATAAATTTTCCCTTCCTTTGAGAAATTTAGCCTGACTCTCCTTTTCTTTACTGCTCGGAACCTTTCAAGAACCAGTCTCCATGGCCCACATCTCCCCGTGCTGGAGGGAGGGAGCACAGCTGGGTCTTTCTCCCTCCTCAAATGTCCAGAGCCTTTAGGATGAGCTCAAAGCCCTTTTGACCTAAATGGTCACCCTCCAGCTGCCCCTCCCGCTCCAGCCTCAGCCTGAAGCCATCCTGACCCCTTGGGGGCCCAGAGCCTTTGAAAATCAGCTTCTCCCTCCTCCCATCTCCCCACTGGTCTCCTTCCCACCAGGACCGCTGCCCCTCCCCATGGTAAGTTCTTCTCTGTGCAAAGCTGGGGCCCAGGACTGCCCGGCACCGGTTCTACCAGCCGGGAAGACGCTCAGAAAACAATTCTGTAGATTTGAGTTGAATTACTGAAGGAGTTAATAGCTTGGATTTGCAACCGGAGCGTGGCGATTTTACCAGGACAACAGAGGTGCGCAGACACCCCCCACCCCCATCCCTCCTCTGCCCGCAGCGAGCCAGGAGGACAAAGGGCCTGGGGGCGAGGATCCCTGCCAGGGAGAGGCGCGCTGGGCGCCGCCCCGCCCCAGGGCCCGCATCCCTTTCCTTCTCGGCCACTGACCAGCGGCCATGGCCGGAGCCGGCATTTGTGTAAACATGGAGATGGCACCGCCTTCTCGGGGTGCCCAACTCCACCCTCAGGTCCCAGCCACCCTCCCTTTGGTGGTGACAGGATTTGTCTTTCCCAATGACCTGATGGCTTTAGTCTGGAGTGGGGGTGGGGTCCACAAAGCCTGTATGGGATTAGCTCAGGACATCATTGCCCCCTAACATAAAGAAGAGGTTAGTTTATTTTTTTAATTAATATTTTATTTTACATAATTCTTACATCATTTTTCATTTTTGCACAATGTACGCATTTTCATTTTGGTTATATTCCCCGTACAATTGTACTCCCCCCCCTTATTTTGACCCTAGTCCTTACTCTCCTCTGCCCTCCCCCTCCGGCCTCTCCCCTTGTGTCTCTGGTTTATAGTTGCTTGTTGATTTTGATATCAAAATCAAAACGAAGAGGTTGTGTTAGGGGGAAAAGGATGTCCTAAAGCTAATTCCATTCAGGCTTTGTGGACTCCACCCCCACCCCAGGCCAAAGCCATCAGAACATTGGGAAAGACAAATCCCATCCCCACCAAACAGAAGGTGGCTGGGACTTGAGGGTGGAGTTAAGCAGCCAGGGTTGGTATAGAAACCAGACATGTGGACCTTGGGCTCTCTCACTCTGTCGCTCACCTCCTGGCTTCACGGCTCCTGGCTTGTGGCCAGCTCTCAGAATGCCATTTGGGATTTCAGATTTGCGGACCAGGTAGGAAGCATTTAAAACTGTGTCTCCCACTTTTCTCCCTGAGTTGTACATTTCCTCATTTGCCCTTCCCTTGTAAATAAACCTTTATTAACTTTTCGTGTGTGCCTGCAGTAGAGTATTGATAAGTCCTTTTAAGCGCACGGGTGAGGACCTACAGTTAGGCAACCCGTTATGTAGCGGGGCTGCCCTATAACAGTTTGGCACCCAACATGGTTTCCAAGTTACACCCGCGGTTGACCAGCCCAAAGTAACATTCCTTGCATTGGTCACCATAAGCGCCTAGGTCTGCAGGACTCACAGTGTAATCTTTGTCTCAAGTCCTGAAAAGTCTGTTTTTTCCCTGTGCATACAGCTCTTGTGGGTGCGTTTTTGACTCAAATATGGCCTCAACCATGAGCTTATACACTTTCATCCCTAGCTGGAGTTCTTTCAGTTTCCTTCCGGCCTTGAATTTAAGTAACCTTCTTCCATTAAATATTACCACCGGTTTCATTAATGTAAATAATTTGATGAAGCCTGGTATATGGCACATGATTTTACTACTGTGTACATACATGGGTGGTTTATAAGCCATCCCTTTACAGTCTGTGCTTCTGGGTGTTTTTTTGGTAATATGTGTAAGCGCCATTTGCTACATTCTTGTTTCTATGAGAGGTAGATGTTCTACTTCACATACTGAGAATGTGCAACAAGACATTCAGGCTCTAAACTTAACCATGCAACAACAAATTCAGGCTTTTAACCTGGCCATACAACAACAAAATCAGGACTTTGATTTAACTATTAAGTGTATGAGGGATGAGAACCGTAACATTTTTGAGTCAGCTTTTAAAATCATACAAGATCAAGCTTTTAAAAGTATGCAGGACCAGATAGAGGTCGCCCTCCATAAATTGGATATGGCAGAGGCTCAGCTGATGGCACAGAGAAAGGATAAACCTTCCTCTTCCCATGAGGACTGCCAGTGGGCAGAATTAGAAGAGGAGGAGCATCATATTTTAAATACTTTAAATACCTCAGGACAAAATTCTTCTCCATGTGACGAGGTCCCTCCCGTGCAGACTCCTGATGCTTCACAGCCTCCACTGTGCTCTGGGGAGGAAACTAAAATGGCGTCTCCTCCCCACACTAGATGCAGCACCCATTTTGGCAGGAAGGATCACCCTGAGGCAGGACAGTTTCCTCTTCACCAGATGCCAATGGGTGGCTTGAATAAACATGGGCAACCTGCTGGGTACTTTTGGTCGCACCATCCTTTTAGTACTGAGAACGTCCTAAATTGGAGGAGCTCTGTTCCCTCGTACCAGCAGGCTCCTAAGAGGATGGCAAACTTGTTTGCCTCCATCTTCGTCTCCCACCGCCCTAACTGGGCAGATATACAGTCCATGCTGCATACTTTATTAACTCTGGATGAGCAGAGAATGGTATTCAGAAAAGCCAGGGAGTAGGCTGACAATCTCCACCAACAGGATAGACAATCCCCAGAGTCAGAGGTTGTTGTCCCAGAGGTAGCTTCTGGATGGGACCCTAACAATGGAGGAATGGCGATGTTGGATCTATATAAAAAATGTTTATTGGTAGGACTGCAGCAGGGAATCCCCAAACAAAAAAACTTTAACAAAATATTACAACTCGAACAAGTTGCTAATGAGGACCCATCAGAGTTCCTTGAGAGAATTATTCAAACATACACTAACCACACGGATATAAACCCAGATGCCCCAGAAAATGCTTGTCTGATCACTATGGCGTTCATTACCCATAGTGCCCCAGACATAAAGAAAAAGATAGCTAAGGTGGACGGCGTCACAGAGATGAGTCTGTCCCAGGGAGTGGACTTAGCATTTAGGGTTTATAATAATAGAGAGGGCAGGAGACCGAAAACTGCGACTGTTTTCCTACAAAGAGAGAATAGAACAGGGGTTCAGGGAAACAGTAATGGAAAGAGATGTGATCCCCTAGGAAGAAATCAGTGTGCTTTCTGTAGGGAAGAGGGATATTGGAAGTACAGTTGTCCCAGATTACAGGGAAGCGGCAGATGCAATAATTATAGAAGGCAGGATAGAAGACTGAGGACACCACGATATGATGATTCACACAGGGGTTACAGGAGGGAATATAGGAGGAGTACACAGAACCAGGAACCAAGGAGAGAGGAAAGAAGACAGATGTTAGCACAGAGTAGAGGCTCAGATGATGACAGGGAATACAGACAGAGAAGGAATCGAGAGCCCAGTACAGAGGAAAGGAGACAAATGACAGCACAGGGTAGAGCCTCAGGTGAAGATAGGAGGGAATACAGACAGAGTAGAAGGAATCTAGAGCCAAGTGCAGAGGAAAGGAGACAAATGATAGTTCATGGAGAAGGTTCAGATGCAGAACAGGGGTGCCCAGGGGCTCCACTAGATCTAAAGAAGCCCATTAGAATAACCCCCTCGGAGCCCCGGGTAACACTCTCTGTGGGGGATCGTCTCATTGATTTCTTGGTGGACACTGGAGCGACATATTCAGTTTTGAATTCAAAATTAACTAAAATGAGCAAAGAGACTGTAGCAGTCACTGGGATTACAGGAAGGCCACAAAAGAAAGCCTTCCTACAACCTTTGGAGTGCCGGCTGGGCACCACACAACTCCAGCATAGCTTCCTATACATGGAAGAGTGTCCAACCCCTCTTCTTGGTCGTGACCTTTTAAGTAAGCTCAACGCACGAATTATATTCTCACCAAAACATCAGAGGCTTCACCTACAGGTACCTCCAGAGCATGTTCTGCGGTTCCAGATGTTACTTACTCAAGATGTTCCACCAAAAGGTGAAATTTTACCTCCAGAAATTGTTGAAAGAGTAAGTAAATGGGTATGGGCTGCTGGTACCCTAGGACCAGCAAAAATGCAGAGCCTGTAAAGATAGAAGTGATAGAGGGGACCAGAACCCTGAGGAGGAAGCAATGCCCCTTAAAGGAGGTATGTATGTAAGTAAATGTGTTCTTTTCTCCTACCAGTTGGTCTGATAATAATTTGGTAGCTTGTCTAGCCCAAGAAGAAGCCAGAGGTGAAAGGCAACTTTCCCTTCTGCTCCCACACTGACATTTGAAAGGTTGATGCAGGAGACAAGAATGCAAAAGCCCAGCAGGAAGCCCACCTGGGGTCAGGACTGGGGAAGCCTGCCTAGAGAATTCAGACAATGAACCCCACCCCCTACAAGTCTTTTCTCAGACAAAGAACCTCCCCCACCCTACAAATCTTTTCCTGCCCTACAAACTTTTTCCACTGTACAAACCCAGTTTTCCACCTAACCTCTCCTCACCCTATAAAAGCCTGCCTCCCCCTTGCAACTGCGCGACATCACGAACTCCCACCTTGGGTCTGTGAATGTGCCCCGGGGCAATAAATTTTCCCTTCCTTTGAGAAGGCTTGGCCTTGCTCTTCTTAGCAGCGTGGAACCTTTCACATTTATGAGAGTCCCCATGACATTTTCAATTATGCTCCAGACCATGGTCAACTGATGAAAAATATATGAGACTTGAATAGGACCCAGAGACAAATTTGGGATCTTTACTCATTAATCCCAACTAGAACTACTCAAGTAAATTGTGCAGGAGAGGGAGTTCACCAGTCCTTGCAGAGCACAGAGTGAAAAGACAGAGAACAGAGAAGGGTCAAGAAAGAATAGAGGGGCCTCCCCTGGTGGCTCAGCAGTTGATCGCTGGGCTGTGAAGCTGCCCACAGCCAAGGGTCCCACGTAGTCCGACAGACCTTTCCTGCCGCGCCCACTGCTCCCCTCAGTAGTGTATTTCGTCAGTCTGCATGTTCTGTTCCCTGCTCTGGCTCTGGTGAATCCTTTCACCCTCCTGCGTTTCTGACTGTACCCAGTGTTTGTACAAATAAATAAATCAATCCCCGGTGGCGCAGTGGTTGAGCGCTTGGTTGCAAAGCTGCCCGCAGCCTCTGCAGCGCCAGTTCGATCCCCGGCTGCTCCCCAGCCACCGGAGGAGGGTCCCACATGGCGCGCAGACCTCTCCTGCCACCCACTGCTTCCCTCAGCAGTGTACTTCGGTCCTTCTGCCTGTTCTGCTCCCCGCTCTGACTCTGGTGGATTCTCTCACCCTCCTGCGCTTCTGACTGTACCCAGTGCTTGTATAAATAAATAAATAAATAAATAAATAAATCTTGAAAAAAAAAAAAAAAGAAAGAAAGAAAAAATAGAGCCAGCAGGGGAACTGGAACAAAACCAGGCGTGTAAGAGTAAACCTGTGTCGGGCCTTCCCGGTGGCGCAGCGGTTGAGCGCTGGGTTGCGAAGCTGCCCGCAGCCTCTGCAGCGCCGGTTCGATTCCCGGCTGCTCCCCGGCCACCGGAGGAGGGTCCCACATGGTGCGCAGACCTCTCCTGCCGCCCGCTGCTCCCCTCAGCAGTGTACTTCGGTCCTTCTGCCTGCTCTGCTCCCCGCTCTGGCTCTGGTGAATTCTCTCACCCTCCCGCACTTCTGACCCAGTGCATGTATAAACAAAACAAACGAACAAACAAACAAATAAATAAATAAATAAATAAAAAAGAGTAAACCTGTGTCCTCAGGAAGGTTGCAAATTCAAAGAGATCAAAGTTTAATCTGAAAACACCATCCCCACCCTCAGCCCCCAGCCCATAGTTCAAGGCATTCCTTAGAAATGAGGCCTCTCTCCTTCCACCTCCCCTCAACCTGACCCTCCGCCCAGGGCCTGCCTTCTGCCCCCTGAATACCTCTTCCCCCTACACCCTGCACCACCCCCTGCAGTCCAATCTCCTAGCTGGGGAGCCTCAGAACAGTGAACAGGACCAGTCTCCATGGCCCACATCAATGCGTGCTGGAGGTGTTAGGGGGAAAAGGATGTCCCAAAGCAAATTCCATATAGGCTTTGTGGACTCCACCCCCACCCCAGGTCAAAGTCAAAGACACTGGGAACTCCAAATCCCATCACCACCAAAGGGAAGGTGGCTGGGACCTGAGGGTGGGGTTAAGCAGCCAGGTGGATACAAAAGGCAGACATGTGGGCTTTGGGGATCCCCCATTTTTGGCTCTCGGCCAGCTCGCAGTGGCCGGCCAGCTCTGAGAGTGACTTTGGGTTTCCAGGTCGTCGGATCGGGTAGGACGCATTAAAGATTTTATTTCCCTATTTTCTCCCTGAGTTGTACATTTTCCTTATTTCTTTTTCTCTTGTAAATAAACCTTTTATTAACCCTTTTGTGTGTGTTCTGTAGTAGAGTATTCATACGTCCCTTTAAAGCGCGCGGGTGAGGACCCACAGCCAGGAACCCGTTTAATATCGGGGTTGCTCTATAACAGCTTGGCGCCCAATGTGATTTGAAAGTTTCACCCGTGGTTGACCAACCCAAAGTAATTTTTCTTGCGTTGGTCACCATAAAAGCGCATTAGGTCTGCAGGACTCGCAGTGAAACTCTTTGTTTCACGTCTTGAAAAGTTTTTTTTCTGCGCATACGGCTGTTGTGGGTGTGGTTTTTGACCCAAACGTGGCCTAAACCATGAACTTCAGCAGTTTAATCCCTAACTTGAGTTCTTTCAGTTTTTTTCCGGCCTTGAATTTAAGTAGCCTTTTTCCATTAAATATTACCACCAGTTTGATAAGTGTAAATAATTGGATTAGACCTAGCTTATGGCACATGATTTTAATTCTGTATACATATGTGAATGGTTTACAAGCCATCCCTTTGCAGTCTGTGCTTCTGGGTGTTTTTTTGGTAATGTGCACAGGCGCCATGTGCTACATTCTTGTTTCTATGAGAAGTAGTGGTTATACTTCACATACTGAGAATGTGCTGCAACAAATTCAAGCTCTTAACTTAGCTATGAAACAACAAAATCAGGCTTTTGAGTCAGCTTTTCAAAGCATGCAGGATCAAGTGCAACGACAAAATCAGGCTTTTGATTCAGCTATTGGCAGTGTGAGGGACGAAAATCGTAACGTTTTTGAGTCCGCCTTTAAAAGTGTGCAGGACCAGATACAGGCCGCCCTCCATGAATGGGATATGACGCAGAAGAAGGCTAGAGTAATGGTGCAGAGAAGAGATAAATGTTCTCCTTCCCATGAGGACTGCAGAAGGGCAGAGTTAGAAGAGGAGGAAGAGATTCATTTGCTAAATACCTTAAACTCATCAGGACAAAGGCCTTCTCCACGTGAAGTGGCCCCTCCCGCACATACTCCTGAGGCTTCAGGACAAAGGCCTTCACCACGTGACCAGGCCCCTCCTGAGGCCCCTCCCGCACAGATTCCTGAGGCTTCACAGCCTCCATTGCCCTCCAGGGAGGTAGTTATCATGGCGTCTCCTCCCCACACTAGGAGCGGCACCCATTTTGGCAGTAACGAACACTCTGTGGCAGGACAGTTTCCTCTTCGCCAGCTGCCGATAGGTGGCGTGAATGAAGAGGGGAGACCTGCTGGGTACTTTTGGTCCCACCGTCCATTTTTGCACCGGGGACCTCCTAACTTGGAAGAACTCTGTTCCCCCGTACCGGCAGGCTCCTAAGAGGATGGCGGACTTGTTTGCCTCCGTTTTTCTCTCCCACTGCCCTAACTGGGCAGATATACAGATGATGTTACAAGTTTTACTAGGTCTAGATGAGCGGAGGATAGTAGTGAGGAAAGCCAGGGAGGAGGCTGCACGTCTCCGCCAACAGGATAGCCAATCCCCAGAGCCAGAGATTGCTGTCCCAGAGGTAGATCCTAAATGGGACCCCAACAATGGAGGAATGGTGAAGTTGGATCTGTACCCAGTGCATGTATAAACAAAACAAACAAACAAATAAAATAAATAAATAAAACATGCCTCTATAAAAAAAAAATAAATAAATAAAGACAGCTTGTTCTTTAAAAAAAAAAAATGTTTATTGGTAGGACTGGAGCAGGGAATCCCCAAACATAAAAATTTTAACAAATTATTGGACCTTACACAAGGGGCTAATGAGGATCCATCAGAATTCCTTGAGAGGATTATTCAGACGTATACAGACTACACGGATATAAATCCGGATGCCCCAGAAAATGCTCGTTAGTTCACTATGGTGTTCATCACATATTGTGCTCCAGACATAAGGAAAAAGTTAGCAAAGGTAGACGGCGTCACAGAGATGAGTCCGTCCCAGGTAGTGGACTTAGCATTTAAGGTTTATAATAATAGAGAGGACAGGAGAGAGGACAAGAGACCAAAACCTGTGACTGTTATTGTACAAAGAGAGCACAGGCCAGGGTTTCGGGAAAACAGTAATGGACAGAGACGTGAACCCCTAGGAAGAGATCAGTGTGCTTTCTGTAGGGAAGAGGGACATTGGAAGGACAGTTGTCCCAGGTTACAGGGAAGAGGCAGACGCAGTAATTACAGAAGGCAGGATAGAAGACTGAGGACACCACGACAGGATGATTCACGCAGGGGTTACAGGAGGGAATATAGGAGGAGTACACAGAACCAGGAACCAAGGAGAGAGGAGAGAAGACAGATGTTAGCACAGAGGAGAGGCTCAGATGATGATAGGGAATACGGACGGAGAAGGAATCGAGAGCCCAGCACAGAGGACAGGAGACCAGTGATAGCACAGAGTAGGGTCTCAGGTGAAGATAGGAGGGAATATAGACAGAGTAGAAGGAATCGGGAGCCAAGTGTGGAGGAAAGGAGACAAATGATAGTTCATGGAGAAGGTTCAGATGAAGAATAGGGGTGCCCAGGGGTTCCACTACATCTTAAACCCATCAAAATAACCCCCTCGGAGCCCCAGGTAACCCTCGCTGTGGGGGATCGTCTGATTGATTTCTTGGTGGACACTGGAGCAACATACTCAGTTTTGAATTCGAAATTAACTAAAATGAGCAAAAAGACTGCAGCAGTCATTGGGGTTACAGGGAAGTCACAACAGACACCCTTCCTGCAACCTTTGGAGTGCCGGCTAGGCACCACACAGCTCCAGCTTCCTATACATGGAAGAGTGTCCAATCCCTCTCCTTGGTCGTGACCTTTTAAGTAAGCTCAATGCACGAATTATATTCTCACCCAAAAATCAGAGGCTTCACCTACAGTTTCCTCCAGAGCATGCTCTGCGGTTCCAGATGTTGCTTACTCAAGATGCTCCACCAACAAGTGAAATTTTACCTCCAGAAATTGCTGAAAGAGTAAGTAAGTGGGTTTGGGCTGATGGAACCCCAGGACATGCGAAAAATGCAGAGCCTGTAAAGATAGAAGTGATAGAGGGGAGCAAAACCCCGAGAAGGAAACAATACCCCTTAAGGGAGGAGGCCTTGAGGGGAATTGAGCCAGTATTGAAAAGGTTCCTTCAATCTGGACTCATTCGGCCCTGTCGCTCACCGTACAATAAATACTCCAATTCTGCCAGTGAAGAAACCCCATACAGGCGAGTACCATTTCGTCCAAGATTTAAGGGCTATTAATGACATTGTTCAGGATTTACATCCCACTGTGCCTAATCCCTACACCTTATTAACTGCCATACCTGGTGACTATGGGTGGTTTTCAGTATTAGACCTGAAGGATGCCTTTTTCTGTGTCCCAATTGATGTCCAGGATCAACTGCTTTTTGCCTTTGAGTGGCAGGACCCTAAGTCCAAGAGCACTCTCCAGTATTGCTGGACTGTGCTTCCACAGGGATTTAAGAACTCCCCAACTATTTTTGGGGAAATGCTGGCCAGGGATCTCAGGAAGGTTCACCTAAACCAGGGTGTCTTATTGCAATATGTAGATGATTTATTGATTGCAAGTCCAGACTACGAATCTTGTCTGGAAAATACCATAGTGGTACTGAACCACCTGGCAGAATGTGGCTACAAGGTGTCACCTAACAAGGCACAGATATGCAAACAAACTGTGACGTATTTGGGGTTTGAAATCAAGAAAGGCAGACGGAGCCTGATGACGGAAAGAAAACAGGTAATTTCAGCCCTTAGAATCCCCAGTAACCGGCGACAGTTGCGCGGATTTTTGGGTATGGCTGGGTTTTGTAGGATTTGGATTCCTAATTTTGGACTAATAGCAAAACCTTTATATGATGCTCTCAAAGGCCTGGACTCTGAACCTTTGTCTTGGACTCTGGAATGTCAAAAGGTTTTTGATGAAATAAAAGTAAAGTTGATTTCAGCACCAGCATTAGGACTTCCGGATCTGAGGAAGCCATTCAGACTTTATGTACATGAGAGACAGGGGGTTGCCCTAGGAGTGCTGATCCAATTGTTGGGAACAGAAATGCAGCCCGTTGCATATCTTTCCAAACAGTTGGACCACACCACTAAGGGATGGCCTTCATGCTTGCGTGCTGTGGCTGCCACATGTGACCTCCTACATGAGGCAGAGAAGTTTACATTGGGTCAGCCCATCACTGTGTGTGCGCCACATCAGGTCTTGACATTGCTGGAGCAGAAGGGTGGACTTTGGTTAACCGCTGGGTGAATGGGAAAATATCAAGCAGCTCTGTTGGACAATCCTAATGTGAAACTGCAGGTTTCTAATTCCCTGAATCCTGCCACACTGCTTCCAAGCAATGCAGACGGACTTGAGGATGACACTTTAATCCATAACTGTTTAGAAACCATAGACACAGTGTATGCCAGCCGACCAGATCTAATGGACCAGCCTCTGCCGGATCCAGAGTGGGAGCTATTTACAGATGGCAGCAGCTTTATGGATCAAGGCCGTCGATGTGCTGGATATGCAGTGGTGACGCTCCAGAACACCGTGGAAGCCAAGGCCCTTCCGACAGGTACATCAGCACAGAAAGCCGAATTAATAGCCCTGACCCGTGCCTTGGAGCTCTCAAAAGGTAAAAGAGTCAATATATTTACTGACTCAAAATACTCTTTTATGATTCTCCACATGCATGGGGCCATTTGGAAGGAGCGGGGACTTCTTACGGCTAGCAACAAGGATGTCAAACACCCATTAGAAATCCTAGCCTTGTTAAAGGCAGTAGCTTTACCGTCAGCTGTCGCTGTGATGCACTGTCCTGGCCACCAAAAGGGTGGGTCTGACTTGGCAAAGGGCAACAGGGCAGCTGATCGGGCAGCTAAGGCCGCTGCCCGTTCTGCCCTCCAGGGTGCACTCATCCCTCTTGTGGACCTGACTCAGTATGCTCCTGAATACACTGAGCGGGATGAGGAGAGAGCTCGTGCATGGGGATTTACTGAGTTTGACCCCAGCTCTACTTAGAGAGTAAACTCCCATGGGATGATACTCCTCCCGGAGGCCCTGGTATATCCGGTGCTAAAACATCTTCACGAAGGATCCCACTATGGGAGAGATGCCTTATTAGAAACTGTGCGCCCATATTTGAAGGGACCATATTTGCATAGAATAGCACAACGGATCACCCGAGGTTGTCAACTATGTGCCAGGAATAACCCCAAGACTGACTCCCACCCCAAAGCCGTTGGGGTTCAATATCGAGGCAAGTGCCCTTTTGAGGACTGGCAGGTGGACTTTACACAAATGCCTAGAACAACAGGCAACTTCAAATACCTGTTGGTTTTTGTGGATACGTTCTCGGGATGGGTGGAAACATTTCCCACAAAGACGGAAAAAGCTTCCAAGGTTGCAAAACAGCTGCTAAAGGAGATAATTCCTCGCTTTGGGTTGCCGGACTCTATCCAGAGTGATAATGGGCCAGCATTTGTCTCTGACGTTACTCATGCAGTAAGCAGTGCGTTACAGATCAACTGGAAATTGCATGCTGCTGGAGACTGCAGTCTTCTGGACAAACGGAGAAAATGAATCACACCTTAAAGAAAACCTTGGCAAAACTGTGCCAAGAAACACAGCTTCGTTGGGACCAGGTACTATCCCTTGCCCTCCTCCGCATAAGAGTGGCACCTAGAAGTGGGCTACAATTAAGCCCCTTTGAAATTGTGTTTGGAAGACCCTTCCAGGCCTCAGTTCTGAAAGCCAGTCCGGAAATAGCTCAAGATTGCCGGATCACACAATATGTGAAACACATCCAGGAGGTTCTGGCAGTAATTCATAACTTTGCAACCTCGAGAATCTCTATGCCTCCTGATCAACCATTGCATCCCTTCAAACCTGGAGATCAGGTTTAACTGAAGACCTGGCAGAGTGGGGATGCCCAAAACCAGTTGTCAGAAAAATGGACTGGTCCATATGACGTTTTGCTAAGCACACATACTTCTCTGAAACTTGCAGGTATAAAACCCTGGGTACATCACTCCAGAGTTAAGAAAGCGCCAGAAGGAACTGACCCAGAGACGAAGTCCCATTGGTCTTGTGAACCCATTGAAGACTTGAGATATTTAAGAAACAGAAAGAAACTTGAATGTTACTGACTTCTTTTCCAGTTATTGTTGCAGGATACCCAACAACTCGTTTTTTTTTTTCTGAAGAAACCCTGAGGAAAAAAACTAACATGCTCTAACCAATCTCTTCCTTTCAAAGTTTAGGAGATGTGAAATAACATCTAGGATCATGCATATGCTGACAGTATTTTTTTTTTACATAGAAAGGTTTTTAATCTTGATTTTGTTATTTCCTATCAACTTTTGTTTTTTTTTTACTTTGAAGTTTTTTTTTCTGCTTGTTTTTTTTTTTTTATTGTTTCTTTGGCCTATCAGAGAAACTGCAGTTGTATGGGATATCCCACGCGTGATGAATGGTAACTAAAGAGCTCTTTGTGTCTATATGTTGTCATCAGTATGTCCTTGTGTCTAACCGTCTTGACCTCCAGTGATTGACAAATTGGTATACATGGTGCCCATAGATGTTGGGGAAAGAAAAAAAAAAAAGTTATGGTTTGATTGTCAACATTGTGCTACTGAACTAAGCCGGTGCCTTCATAGAGATTGAATATTGTTGTTTCTGTTAATTTTCTGATATTTATGGCAAAGCTTCCCAGAAATCTAAATTCAAGTACAAATTTGGTAGCCTGTCATTTGACTGATGCAAGGAAATTTTGTGGAACCTCAGTAGAGCTCCTGAGACACTCCACGAAGTTTCTCCTTTTCCTCCTGGGAAGGCATTACATGAATTTGTTTTATTTGGCTTTTACCTAATGAAGTAAAACTGGAAGGGAAGCATTGTCACTTGGGAAAATGGTAAAACTTTGGTATGTACAAAATGTTAACAGTAGTATCTGGTATGTATGTAAATTGTCAATGGTGATTGTCACCTTGTAATATTGTATAATTCAATTGTTTCACATCTACAGAAATTGTTTCCGGAAATATAGGGAGAAAAGGTCTCAACAGATTCCTATTGATGGAACTGTTGAGAGTAAAAAAACTTTCCTACAAAGGACTGAATAGACCTGGAAATACACCTGACATTTACTAAGATTTCTTTGACATAATACTGGAAATTTTTTTATGCATTCTGTCCTGAATCCACGAAGTTTTTATTTTGTTTTGTTTTGTTTTGAGTAACCAGGATCTGCAGAAAGGTTGTAATTTTTTTTCCAGCAAAGCTAACTTGTCACATTTTCTCTCCCCTTGATACCAACACAGCATACAAATAGTGGTAGTAATTTTTGCTACTTATTTCAGAGTCTGTTTTTGCATAACTTCCATAGGGATTTTGTCTGTTTTAACAAAAAAATTGGACGTGAGTTTGATTGTGTGGCTTTGTGTGGAGTTCTTCCAGAAAGTTGAAAAAGAGCTGAACAAAGAAGAGGAGAACCTGTTTGCCTGGTTTGTAGGGTTCCAGAGACCTCCAAAGAAGGTGAGGAAGCTTGCCTCCATTGGCAGGACTGGACAACCCGGCCAACGAAAATGCCCTGGTACCCTCGAGAAGAGGAAAGCCCAGGTGGAGTCTGATGAGACCAACTTTATACCTGAAGCCTACATCGACTGGATGCCACCGGTTCGCTCTGATCCTGTATGGAATATTTCAACAAAGCCAGCTAAAAATTGCTGTTAGTTATTTCTACCCTGTGATTTTATGCAAAAATAGGAAAAATGGTTTAAAAGTAGATTTAGTTTGCAAACTTTTGCTTTGCTGTTAAAAGTTTGGGATCAAGGTTGAGAAAAATTTGTGTTTTTACATCAGTTGAACCATTTTAAGATTTTTTTTCCTGTAATTTTTACATATCTGCTGTCTTGTTTTGGCTAACGCCTCCAGATATTTTTTTTTTTTGCTTAAACTGATGAACTATTTTTCCTGGAGTGGAGGACTTTTGCTTTCCACAATGGACAAATACCTGGAGAGACTGGTTTTCTTTCACACTGGAACCTGACAAAATGTTCATCTGAGACTGCATCCCAACCTCCATATATTTGATCTTCATCACCATGGAAATGGTGGCAACAAGTGAAAGGGGGGAATTGTTAGGGGGAAAAGGATGTCCCAAAGCAAATTCCATATAGGCTTTGTGGACTCCACCCCCACCCCAGGTCAAAGCCAAAGACACTGGCAACTCCAAATCCCATCACCACCAAAGGGAAGGTGGCTGGGACCTGAGGGTGGGGTTAAGCAGCCAGGTGGATACAAAAGGCAGACACGTGGGCTTTGGGGGGCTCTCCATTTTGGGCTCTCGGCCAGCTTGCAGCGTCTGGTCAGCTCTGAGAGTGACTTTGGGTTTCCAGGTCGTCGGATCGGGTAGGACGCATTAAAGACTTTATTTCCCTATTTTCTCCCTGAGTTGTACATTTTCCTTATTTCTTTTTCTCTTGTAAATAAACCTTTTATTAACCCTTTTGCGTGTGTCTGTAGTAGAGTATTCATAAGTCCCTTTAAAGCGCGCGGGTGAGGACCCACAGCCAGGAACCCGTTTAATATCGGGGCTGCTCTATAACAATCCCACTTCTCTGGGAGAGGTCCAAAGGTCTGCGGAATTTCCTTTTTCAAATGTACAGTGGGGGAAAGATGATTCCCTCATCCTGATCCTGGCCAGCCAGAGCTGATAAGGGACAGAGACCCTGAGCGACCGCGGGACACCAGGCCCCACAGGATCTGATTAAGACCCTGCAGACCAGCGGCCTCATCCTGTCCTGCCCAGAGGCCAGGGTTTTAAGAGCCCCCCTCCCAGCCTTTGGCGTCCCCCTGATTCTCCCTCACTCACTTCCTGTGAACTCTTGATTCATTCCCTGGGTGGCTAGTTAATGGCCTCAACAACGTTGCCTTTTCTTTTTAGCTGTTTTATTTTTAACTGCATGTTGGTGTTTCAAGTGAAACTGAAAGTGAATTGTTCCCACTCTCCCCTCCTGCTGACATCCTGCAGGAGAGGAAAAGAGGCCTTTTCTTTGCCTTTTTTGGTCAGGGATTAGAAATTTGGAATGCTGCCTCTAATCTTATGTAACCCAGTGTATTTGGCTGGTCCCTGTAGGGCCAGCTTCACCAGCCTGAGACCCCACAGCCAGAGGATCCCATGCAAATACCAGCAGGGACCCCACTTGTGTTTTACACCCGGCTCTATAAAGAATGACCCAGGCCCAGGCT
Organism: Talpa europaea; assembly: GCF_964194135.1. Classification (NCBI taxonomy): domain Eukaryota; kingdom Metazoa; phylum Chordata; class Mammalia; order Eulipotyphla; family Talpidae; genus Talpa; species Talpa europaea. The sequence continues at coordinate 138,540,500 of NC_140068.1, forward strand.
CTATAAAGAATGGCCCTGGCCCAGGTGCTGGGGCCCAGGTGCTAGTAAGGCTGCTGCCTTCAAGGGGTTTCAAGTGTTATGCAGAACAGAGGTGTGAATGACTCATTTTATTTTACCATGAATATTTATGTATGCATACAAGAACTGGGGGTACAGACCAGAGGTGTGGGGGTATGTGTGAGAGGATTCACCAGAGACAGAGTGGGGAACAGAACAGGCAGATTTGCTAAAATACCCTGTTGAGAGTAACAGTGGGTGAGTCAGGAGAGGTCTGCTGTGCCATGTGGGTAGCTCCCTCACCAGGTATCCCACTGGTGCTGCAGTGGCTGCAGATAGCATCATAGATTGTATCTTAACACCTTGCACCACCAGGGAGGCCCTCATTTTTTTTTTAAAGATTTATTTATTTATACATATAGGAAATGGGGCATGGGCCAGAGGTACTGGGGTGAGAGGATTCACCAGAGACAGAGTAGGGAGCAGAACAGAAGGATCTACTGAAATACACTGCTGAGGGGATCAGCAGATGAGCTAGGAGAGGTCTGCTGTGCCATGTGGGTAGCTCCCTGGCTGGCCAGGTGTAATGTCAGAACTGAACACAGTGCAGGTTTTCTGATCCAGCAGACCGGGTAAAGGAGGAGTCAGAGTCCTCAGTGGTTTTGGCAGGTCTTTTATTAGGATTTACCAGGCACACGGCAGGCAGGGGCGCTGGGGGGCCTGGAGGCTGACAGGCCTCCCAGCCCCCAGCAGGTCTTCACTCTGGGCTCTCCAGCCTTCTCTCAGCTTCTGCTGCTCTCGACTTCTGTTTCTCTGCTTCTTTCTCGGCTTCTGCTGGCGTCCCCGTGACGCCGCTCTTAAAAAGCACAGTCTCAGCCCAGGTGAATCCCATCTACATGTGCCCACACCCCATTCCAGGTGCCTGCCATCAGACATGCATTCAGGACCGCAAGAATCCATCATCTATCCTGATGGCAGGAGGGCAGAAAAGCCTGACATTTTTCCTTATCCTACACCGGGGATCAAACTCGTGCTGCAGAGGCTGTAGATATCTTCATAGTGCTGTGCTTAACCCCTTGCGCCACCACAAGACCCCCTGAATGGCTCATTTTAATTCCTACATAAAATGCTCTGCTTTGTAAAAGTAAGCACATGGGTTGTATTTAATTTACAAGAATTCATGAAGGCTAGTCAGCCAGCAAAGTGGGGTGGCATCCTGGGGAGGAGTGAGAATAAGGGGCGTCTTGGTAGAAAGTGCAAAGAAACAGAGGTAAGACAGAGCTTGCATACTCTGGGAACTCCAAACAGGTCACGTAGGGGTGAAGACTGTTCTGGAAAAATGGCAAAGGGTGGACAGGAGGGTGATTTTATGTACAGGCTGTTGTAACAATAAGTAACCTGGGGCGTGGGGCTTAAACAGAAAAGTGCTGTCAGTCTTGGAGTCCTGGAGTCTGAGTCAAGGTGTTGGCAGGAAGGGTTTCTCCTGATACCTTGTTCCGTGGCGTGCAGGTGGCCACCTTCTTCCTGTGTCCTCAACTGGTTTTCTCTGTGCACATGTCTCTTCTTATAAAGACACCTTTCCTACCTAGACCATGAAGGTTGTCATAAAATTGCCATAATTCAGGCGTCCGTATTAAAGACCAGGAGACGAAGGATCATGACCTGCTGTGTCCCCAGTGCTTTATGCTGGGTTTGGCATGTATTGGTGATTGGTATCAAAAAAGAGGGAAAAAAATTACATTAGAAAAAAATTTTCTCTAAAACCTAAGCACTGGGAAAAGTGTAAATAGAAAATAGTAGCATTTACTATTTAGTTTTTTAAAATATATATTCATGCATTCAAGAGCTGGGGTTTAAGCCAGAAGTGTGGGGTGTGGGGGGGGGCAGGGGTAAGAAGATTCACCAGAGGTAGAGTGGGGAGCAGCAGGCAGATTGAAATACACTGCCCACGCAAAGAGAGGGCCTGTCTCACCTGCTGCTCCCCTCAGCATGTATTTCAGTTGCCGCGGACCAGCACAGCAGTAGACGATGAGGCCGTCTCAGGGTTGAGAGAAACGTGCAGGGTGGTCAGGGCATCGGCAAAAGAAATGACAGACACACTTCAAGAGAGAGTGTAAATCTGAGTGCAATTTTATTTAAGTTAGTAGCCAGAATATATACAGGAGCAGTGAATGGATTTAGCTTATCGCTGAGTGGTTTACATCTGGACCTAGCCTTATTCTTAAGTAGATAATCCGTTAGTTTTGTTTTTAAACTATATGATCGCATTTTTTGTTTTACTAGCTACTTTTTTCACTTTAATTATTACAGGGTTTAGTAACGTTTCATTTAAGTCAGCCTTGTGTTAAGGATTTCATATGATTTTTTAATTAACAACAAATGACTTTTATAGAAGAAAGAAGGAAGTTTAGAAAGACAATAAAGGGATAAAGTTTGTAATTCTAGAAAGATGAGATAAGGTTTTTTAGCTCCTGGTGGTTGTAATCCTTTGATAAGCTTTTGTCCTATCCATGTCTTCAGGGAACTTTGCTGTACTTCCCCTGCTTCAGGGAGTTTTGCGCGCTGGTTCCTTGCCCAGCCGGACCTAGGGATGGTGGCAAAAGCCATTAGCCCTAAAGGTTACTGCAGGGGGAGGTGCAGCAGGTCCCCCTTTGTTTTTAGAACGGAGCTGGAAGGCATACATATCTCGTTGAAGATGATGGATGGACCTGTGAAGGGAACGAACGCAGAGTGGAATAAAAAGACAAAGAAAAAGGACAAGTAGGGAAAGAGCAATGAAAGAGAAGACAAGATGATACCAATAAGTAGGGTCAGAGTTTGGAGGGTAGAAGCCAGAGAATGAGCAAAGGAAAAGACTGAAGTGTGCAGATGAGACTTGCTGACAGCAGAAATTTCAGCTTGGAGAGACGAAAGGTCATGAGAAAGGTCATTGTCATGCCAGATGCCCAACAGGTGATGTTTGGTGAGATTCCAATGTAAGGAAGAGTTATAATGTAAAGGCGTAACACAAATGAAACGAAACTGAACATGGCAACGAGTAGACAGTTGTTGTTTGAGAAGTTGAACCTCATTGCCAATAGCAATAACAATTTCTTCCAGAGCATTTAACTTTCTTTCTAACTTATGGTCAATGTCCCGCTGTGTTGTGAGCGCCATGGACACGTTTTTGGTAAGGTCATTTACAAAAGAAGCTGTCTTAGCTTCCTGAATTAAAGCAACAGAGGAAGCAGCCAATGAAGTAACCAGGGAAATCAGGGCAGCAATGCCTAAAATAAGGGTAACAATAAAACATTTAGGACGAAGAAGAGCATGTACCTCATCTAAAACTTGCATGGCAATATTATCATACCAAGGCATATCATGTAAATCAACAGGTAACATAACATAGGGAGGTCTTTTAAGTAAGGTTACAACAGGGTACAAACGAGCGAGAGAAGGGGTAATACAATTAGTAACAACACAGCCAGAACAATGGATGGAGTAAGAAGTCCCACGCAATTGAATGCGTGTAGCTGAGGCATTACCCAAAAGCAGAGCAAAGGGGTATCCAACGCAGGCACGTACTGGGATCGTAGCGGTGTTCTGTCCAGGTTGTTGGAAATATACAGCATCGAAGGCAGCAAAGAGACGAAAGAGTTCTGGCTGAAAATAAGTCTTATTATGATGATGAAAAGCATACATAGGTGGTACCCATCCAACAGAAAACTTTTTGTAGTGAAGGGCTGGAACAGCAAATGAAAAATCATACACAGTAAACTGAGACATGAGAGGGGATATAGGCAGTGCCTGAGAAAAACCACAATGTAGCCAAACTGGGTAAGAAATAAGGGAGTCCCAGAATTGGTCAACATCCCGGTATTTTTGAACACAGTTGGGAAAAGGGGGAGTAAAGGATGGTGAGGAGAAGGTGCGGATTCCATTGTCTGCCGTCAGTTGGTCCAAAGCCATAAACGTCAGACTCCAGACAACACGGTCTCTGTTGTCCGTGCGGTGATTCTCCGAAGGGGTGCGAGGTGTTGCATCAGTGAGCATGGAAACATATTTTAGCATCATACAACCGGGAAGGGATACAGAGTTAGCAAAGACACATAGTGGAGGGTCATCAGACAAGCCCTCATAATCGATAGGGGAAGAAACCATATGTTCAGGGTGAAAATCAGCTAACCCACCAAGGAGGTTAGTATCATTAACGTAATTTTTTTTTTTTAAAGATTTTTATTTATTTATTTATACAAGCACTGGGTACAGTCAGAAGCGCGGGAGGGTGAGAGAATTCACCAGAGCCAGAGCAGGGAGCAGAGCAGGCAGAAGGACCGAAGTACACTGCTGGGGGGAGCAGCGGGCGGCAGGAGAGGTCTGCGTGCCATGTGGGACCCTCCTCCGGTGGCCGGGGAGCAGCCGGGGATCGAACCGGCGCTGCAGAGGCCGCGGCAGCTTAGCAACCCAGCGCTCAACCGCTGCGCCACCGGGGAGGCCCAACGTAAATTTTTATGGCAGAATTTTTGGTCCAGGGAACGGGATGCAGAAAAGGCGGTTCGGGTACATAGGCCCAAAAATGGGCCGACTGTACAGGCGTAGATTGAGTCGTCAAGATGGCGATGAGAGCCAGGAAAATTGATGTGGCGGTGCGTGGAGCATTATTTTGTTGAACTAGATGTTCAGCCATCATCGTGAGGGCTTTTATGTGATCCCATGTTGGAAGGCGGCTGGGAGTTTCCTGCTGGAGCTGAGGACGACGTATTTTCTTCGTCAAGCGTGCCATTTGTCGTCGGTGACGGAGAACCTGGGCTCGCGCTCGAGACTGGCGGACAGTGGCGGATGAGTCTGTCTGGGATCCAGACAGGGGAGTCGGCATTTTGAGGAAAAATAAAAGCATAACCTCGCCCTGAGGCAAGTAGTAAATCTGGGCCTTTCCAGGCGCCAGTGAGTAGGTCTTTCCATTTAACCTGAGGCAGATTGGAGACATCAGTGTATCCCCAATGCCGCACCTTAGGGGTTATACCTTTTTCATCAGAGTTAAGATGATTAATTACAAATAGGGCATGTTGAAGGAGATGTTGAGGGGAATAAAAACGGGCAACATTTTGGAGACGGTCAAGCTGGAGTTTTAATATTTGATGCGTCCTTTCTATAATACCTTGACCTTGAGGATTATATGGAATGCCAGTAACATGAGCAATACGCCATTGAGCACAAAATGATTGAAATGATTTAGAAGTGTATGCAGGAGCATTGTCAGTTTTTAATTTTAATGGCTTACCCAAAACTGCAAAACATGCAGTGAGGTGTTGCACAACATCCTTAACTGCCTCGCCAGTACGGGCTGTGGCATGGACGGCGTGCGAGAAAGTATCAACAGTTACATGAACAAAACAAAGTCTCCCGAAAGAGGGGACATGAGTTACATCCATTTGCCAGAGAACTTGAGGTTTCAAACCTCGGGGATTAACTCCCAGTTTGGGAGGATGATGTACGTCCGGACAGGAGGGACATTCACGAACTATTTGTCTGGCTTGTTCTCTAGTAATTTGAAAACGGTGACGTAGAGCATTAGCATTTTGGTGATGAAGAGCATGGCTCTCTTGAGCCTGAGTCACCGTCATAACAACTGGGGACTTAGTAAGTAAGTCCGCCATGTGGTTGCCTAGGGATAGAGGTCCAGGTAGGTTAGAGTGACCTCTGATGTGGCCAATAAACAATTTATGTGTTTTGGCTTGTAGTAGGGCTTGTAAATGAGCCAGCAAGGAGGAAATGTGAGATAACCCAGATATTAAGGCAGTTTCAATTGCTGGAAACAAAGAAACCACACATTTAGAATCAGAGTACAAATTTAGAGAACATTGATAATGTTTCAAAGCAAGTGTTACAGAGATGATTTCAGCCTGTTGAGCAGAAAATGCCTTTAGAGAAACGCTGTATAGGAGGCTGATTAGGATGATAAACTGCCGATATTCCAGATGAGGAACCGTCAGTAAAAACAACAGTAGCCCCGGGCAACCACCTGTCCTGTTCCCTGCTCTGTCTCTGGTGGATCCTCTCACCCCACCCCCCACACATCTGGCCTGTACCCCAGCGGGGGGTCACAGAGGTGCAACCCTATGGAGAGCAAAACCGGCCACAGAAGAGAATGCTGTTGGCTTTGTTGTGCCTGATGAAGAAAAGAAAGGGGTGGTCGGCGCAGAACCTCGGCTCATCCTCCATGCAGCATTCTAACACCACCATGGCTGAGGCAGCTGCGGCCTCCGTGCCTTCCTCATTCACCTCCACAAAACTCTTGTGCACAAACTTGGACAGACACAGGTCTGACTCGGTTGATATCGCCGAAAAGTCAGCCTGGCTCTGCTGAAAGGCGTCCACTACTCCCAGATGCTGAAGCACAGATTCCATGTCGTAATCCTCTTCCAGTTTAAATTTTGGAAGGAAAACTTCAACGTCGGTGCGCGTCATACGGTGTGGCTTGGTCCAGGTCATGAATTTCTCGAAAGTGAGATTTTTTTCCACCTGAAAGGTCAGAATCAGTGAGGTCACACAGGCATCCCTCCTCCTCTCGTGGGTGGCTGCTGACGGTCACCCAGGACCAGGGGCACCTGACACGCCAGGAATCTCTGAGCTCCCTACTTGTGCCATTACCTACAGGGGCTTTGTGCCCAGCTGGGACAACCTCCAGCAACCCGACACACAGAGGTGGTCCGGTGTCCTGTCCTCTCCTTACCCAACCGCTTCTACGACATTTCTCGTTGTAACACTTGCCGACGCCCAGAAGACTGGATTCTTTCTCTTTACTGCGCTGTTTTGAAGACCGGACACTGGCAGCAGGAAGAATGGCTGTAAAAGTGTTCTCAGGATAGCCCAACCCAGAAGGGCTTTCTGCCCAGATGGGCCACTGTGTGCCTTGTGGAGAGCAACCTCAGATACAGCAGAGGTGGGAGCTGTCCCCCAACGTAGAATCTATTCTGCCCTGGGTGACTTCTGGCTCCACCTTCTAGTGCTGGCTCCTCCCCTCCCCTTTGTTGTGTCAGTTTCATTTTCTTGTTCACTGCTTCAGGTTCTAAACTGAAACAATGTTTCTTAGATATACAATAATATTACATGTATTTATAAGTACTGCATATATTTCTTTAAATATATACATCTTAAAAATTTTTTTGAAAAGTTTTATTTATTTTGCATGGAAGAACTGGGATATAGGCCAGAGGTATAGTGGAGTGAAAGGATTCACCAGTGACAGAGTGGGGAGCAGAAGGGGTGGATCTACTGAAATACACTGCTAAGGGGAGCAGCAGATGAGATAGGAAAGGTCTGCTGAGCCATATATGGGTTAACTCCCAGACCAGGGATTGAACTCAGGCAGTTGTGGTGACAGCGCTGTGAATTAACCCCCTAGCCACCAGGGAGACGCTAAATATATACATTTTAAAAAATTATGGAATATACACTCAATGGAATATTATACAGCTGTGATAAAAGATGAACTAGAGCTATTTGGAACAAAATGGCTGGACCTCAACATAAGGTGATTATGTTAAGTGAAGTAAGTCAAAAAGTGAAAGACAGATATTGGTTGGTTTCACTCATTGGTGGAATATAAATAACCAAAAAATATACACAGGCAAGGGTCCTCCCTGGTGATACAGGGGTTAAGATGCAACCTATGAAGCTCTTGGCAGCCACTAAAGCACGAGTTCAATCCCAGGCCTCCCAGGGAGCAACCCACATGGCGCAGCAGACCTCTCCTGTCTCCCCGCTGCTCCCCTCAGCAGTGTATTTCATCAGTCTGCCTGTTCTGTTCCCAACTCTGTCTGTGATTAATCCTCTCACCCCCACACCTCTGGCCTACACCCAGTCCTTGCATGCATAAATTTAAAAAAAGCATAGTAAAGAAAAAGAATCCAGTCCTCTGGGTATCGACAATTGTTAGGATGAGAAATTCCACAGACTGTTGGATAAGGACAGGAAGGGACACTGGTCACTGGTTACCGTCTCTGCTGCTTGACTGCCCACATCACTCATGGACAGGTATACACAGGTGGAGGGTGTGCTGTGCCCTCCAAGAGAGTACACAGGGGGGCATCTGCGTTCATCTCACCGAGTCCAGATCCATGCCGTCGGGCAGCACAATGAGCAAGCTCAGCTCCCGGTCAACATAGGGCAGCTCCAGCACCTGGGCGCGCACCTCCACGATGTAGGTGAGGTTAAAGCTGGACTCCTGAAACATCATCTGCACGGGCCTTTGCTCCTTCTAATGTGAAAAACAGATGAGCGTGGAATGCAAGCTAGGCTGCTGAAAGAGGCTCTCATTCCTAAGTGAGGTCCAGTGGGCTCCAGTGGAGAATGTACCAGGCTCTAGCCCACACCTCCCGATTGTCCCCCAGCTGCTCCCCAGCATCAGTATCAGGCATCAGCAAATAAATGCCTTTTTCCAGAAGAAAAAGCCAGAGTTTCCTCATTTAAAATGCCCTGGTTCTGGCGGGCCTCCTTGGTGGTGCAAGGGGTTGAGCACAGCACTATGAAGTTATCCGCAGCCTCTGCAGCACGAGTTCAATCCCAGGCCAGGGAGCTACCCACATGGCGCAACAGACCTCTCCTGTCTTGTCCACTGCTCCCCTCAGCAGTATACGTCAGTCAATCTGCCTGTTCTGTTCCCTGCTCTGTCTCTGGTGAACCTCTCACCCCCCCCCCCAACTTCTGGCCTGCAACCCAGCTCTTATATGCATAAATAAAACAAATCTTAAAAAAATAATAAAACACCCTGGTTGCAAGTATAGAAGAATCGCACATATCTTCATGCATTTTAACACAATTGTTCCAATTCTTACACTCTCATCCAAGGAAACTTTTTAAAAAAAATACAGAAGAGGTATAGCTCGTCAGAAATTAATTGAAGCATTAAATATTACATTTGCTTTTTAAAAGTTGATACAGCCCCTGTATTAAAACTTTAAATAGTTTCTGGGCCTCCCCGGTGGCACAGCGGTTGAGTGCTGGGTTGCGAATCTGCCCGCAGCCTCTGCAGTGCCAGTTCAATCCCTGACCACCGGCGAGGATCCCACATGGCACGCAGACCTCTCCTGCCACGCCCGCTGCTCCCCTCAGCAGTGTATTTCATCAGTCTGCTGTTCTGTTTGCCGCTCTGGCTCTGGTGAATTCTCTCACCCTCCCGCGCTTCTGACTCTACTCAGTGCTTGTATAAATAAATAAATAAATCTTTTAAAAAAAAATCAACTTTAGTTTCTAAAATCAGTGATAAAAAAAGTTCTCCCCCTCCCTCTTTTGCAACTAGAAGATTAATTTTTTTCAGTTATTTAAAGTATACCTAATCCAAAAAAGGCTATTTCACCTGTATGTTTCCTAACTGCATTAAATGGGATTTTTTAGGGGTAGGGAGATTTAGCGGACTATTTAAATGCAAAGTTATACCTCAGCGTTGACACTAAGGAGATTGGCAGTTTTCATACAGAAAAACTATAAATCCTAAATGCACAACAGTGAGTTAATTCACAGCAGTTCAAGTCTATACTTATTTTAATTTTAAAAATACCTGATTAAAGACAAACTTTTTTGTATCCTCTCCCGCTACTCCACCCAAAACACACACGTATCTCCTGTACACCTGTATTTGCTTTCTAGCTAAGCAACATGGGCTTAAAGGAAAATCCTCAGTTTTCAGAACTTGGTAGCTGCCATGAAGTCCAGAAGATTAACAGAGGTTGTAAGAGCAGTCATAAAATGCAAAATATTCTGGATAGCAATTTTTTTTTTTTAAGATTTATTTATGCATACGAGAGCTGGGATGTAGGCCACAGCAGGGGGGGAGGGGAAGTGGATTCACCAGAGACAGAGCAGGGAGCAGAATAGGGAGACTGACTGAAATACACAGCTGAGGGGAGCAGCAGGCAAGACATGAGAGGTCTGCTGCGCCATGTGGGTCACCTCCCTGGCTAGGGATCAAACTTGTGCTGCGGACAGCTTCATCATGCTGCATCTTAACCCCTTGTGCCACCAGGGAGGCCCCAAATTTTTATTTTTCCATTCAAGTTTCCAATTACTTTTAAATCTATTGTTTATGCTTTTACAAATAAAGATTTCTCCATTTAATTTCTTTTTTTCATTTAATTAATTAAATTTTCAAGAATTCCCCCTCACCTCATTTATTTTAAAAGGCATTTCCATCGTGTTCTTTTTGTCAAACTCTTGATTCCACCTTCCTTTGAAGTAAATGGCGTTGACAAGAACCAGCTTCGTCTGGGCACTGATGGAGTTACTCTGCAACAGGTCTTGAATTTTACCTTCCAAGAAAACCATAATACATTCTGTTGATTTTCATAAGAGCATGATAAAGCTTATTGGCTGATTCAAGATTATCAGTCAAGAACCAAACACACTTTTTAAGTTTGCGGTGTTTGGATGTTAAGTACGGAAATCAGAAACAACATATACAAGTGCTACCCATGATTACCGGTAGCTGGAGACTAACCGCAAAGGTGATGTTGGGGAGAGGTTCCTAGTCTACTCAAGGAAAACCATTGCACCGGGTCAGAGAACAAGTCAGGCAGGAAAGAGAGAGACAGAAGAGGCTTGTTATTTCACATGGTTAAATGGGGCGTGTGACCTAATGCTCCAAGGTAACCTCCAGGGCTGATGTTCCAGTCACATGTGCACACGGAGGAGGCATGTTTCCAAAGGAAAAAAGCTGACCATGGAGAACATGGGGCATTGAGGAACATCTGGTAGTTTCTGGAAGAGATTTTATTTGATCCTCTAAACAAAACACCAGCTGTTCCTGCAGAAGGCTAGAGGGGCAAAGATATTCCTTTCCTTTGCATGTCAGGTTGCACCTTTTCATCACTGCATCTTGATGGCTAAGTGGTGACCACTCCAAGAAGAAATGGGAAAATAACTACTAAGTCTTTAAGGAAAGGCAATCTCTTTTATTTTTTGTTTGGAAATCTAACGTTTATTGTATTTAATGTTGTTCGTCACTTATTTCCTTGAGGTAACATTGGTTTACAGTTACACACCTCCTGTATGTGATCACACCACCCCCACCACCAAAGCACCCATAGTCCCCCACCCTAGATCACTGGGCCCCGCCAAGGCTGGGTGTGGAGAGGAGGCCCATGCAGTGATATCCAGTGAGACCATGAATTTACCCAACATGACCCCAGGGAAGCAGATGTCAGTAAGTCATTAAGCTGGAAAGCTGGCCTAGGCACTTGCTTTGACCTCTATAGGCATCATCCAGGTCCTGGAGGGGGGAGGACAAACTTAAGTCTCTGTTGTTGGAAGCCTGAGCATCTGATCAGAATCTCTAAGAGTCTGTTAAGGTTTATTTATTTATGTTTAAAGATTTATTTATTTTGCTTAGAAGAACTGGCCAGAGTTGTGGGGTGGGGGGAGAGGATTCACCACAGACAGAGTGGTGAGCACAACAGACAGATGTACTGAAATAGACTGTTGAGGGGAGCAGTAGGCCAGATGGGAGAGGTCTGCTTCACCATGTGAGAAGCTCCCTGGCTGGGGATCAAATTTAGTCCTAGCATGAAGACAATAAGGCTTACCCCCTAGGGCACAGCAAAGCACTCTGATAAGGTTAAAATATGCCTTGAGGTGGGCCTCCCTGATGATGCAAGAGGTTAAGATACAACCTATGAAGTTATCCATAGCCACTGAAGCATGAGTTCGATTCCCGGCCAGGGAGCTACCCACATGGCACAGCAGACCTCTGTTGTCTCCCCGCGGCTCCCCTCAGCAGTGTATTTCAGTCGATCTGCCTGTTCTGCTCCCTGCTCTGTCTCTGGTAAATTCTCTCAACCCCCACCTCTGCACCTCTAGCCTGTACCCCTGTTCTTGTATGCATAAATAATCTTTAAAAATAAATAAATAAATACGCCTTGAGGTCCAGCCTGACTATCTAGAGCAGCAGTGAACAGGGGAGCGGGACGGGAGGAGGAGGATCTCAAGGCAGGTGAGAAGGCAGGGGAGGAGAAAGGAGCAGGGCAGGAGGGAAGGGAAGGGGAGCAGCAGATGTGAGGACGTGGAGGATGATGGAGGGGGACGTGGCATTCAGACCTTCAGTCTTTTCTGAGACCCAGTTGTTGATTCTCTCCCGGGACTGCTCGGCAGCTTCGACGAAGGGCAGCTGCTCCAGCTCCGCCAGGTAGAACTGGAGACAGGATTCCCGAAAGGCCTTGGGGCGGGAGGGAGTTCAGTGAGGCTGCATGTCCAGGTAAAATGCCAACAAGGTTCAAGAAATCCTGAATGTCCTGAGTGTACGTCTTATCACACGCTCGCCTCTTAGCCCACGGGCTACTGCCGTGAAGGAGTTTAGAAACAGTAAGCACTTAGCCGGGAATTCCCAGAACTGGAGACAGGAATTTTAGAGTCACATGTTAAATCCTTCAAGGCATAGGTAAGAATTACGATTACAAATACCAGTAACGCTGATTCTAAGTGTCAGTGCCCCGGAGTTTCTCTGGGAATGTATGTTCTGCATGCCTTTATGATCCCACTGCTGTGACTTACGGAGAGGAATTCACAAGACTTTTCTCCAAAGAGCCCGTTGGCTGTTCTCAGCAAGTACTGGGTGCCGGGTCTGTTCACTTCAGTGAGAAGCGACTGGAAGCCCCGGTGAATGTCTTTCTCTGTGTTGAAACAAAGCGCCTGTTGAGAAAATAATGAAAGTGGGGAATAATGCTCTTCACGGCAGATTTTTACCTCAAATGCTCCACAGCATCTTTTTTTTCTCTTTTTAAAGATTTATTTATGTATGTATGTAAGAGCTGGGGTACAGGCCAGAGGTGCGGGGGTGGGAGGAGGATTCACCAGAGACAGACTCGGGGACAGAACAGGCGAACTGATTGAAACACACTGCTGAGGGGAGCAGCAGGTGAGACAGGAGAGGTCTGCTGCACCAGAGCTCTGTAGCGCCCTGTCCAGGGATTGAACTCAGCCCAAACTCATGCCATAGAGGTGATAGTGCTGAGACTTACCAGGGAGGCCCTGTTCACTGTTCTCACATGTTTACTAGAGGTTTGTAAACTAAGCCCCCAGTACCCATGCAGTCTGTTCAAGTAAATACAAGCTTTTGGGTCCACTTCTGTGTGTTCCTGCTAATCCCCTTAATTGAGTGAACAAAATATAAAATTTGATGAGGACCCATCTCCATCCCTGGTCCAGCAGACAAAAGAGCAAAACCATCTGTACAGAACTAAGTGAGAACAGGTTCCACCCTGTATTGGTGCCAGGATTCACTGCCTGAAGCTAGAGTCAGTCTTTTCAAGCTCACTGCTCCCCAGGGCTGGAATCCTCACTTTAATTACCTAATAAACTCTGTAACTATCATCGAGATTTTATTTCCAGCTAATAGGAACCAGGAAGACCTGTTGGTTTATCAATAACTTGAAATAGATATGGACCTGCTCTTCCTCACCAATGAATAATTATACTCACAAAGTCATTTGTTCCTCAACACAAGAGACCCTAGCTCTTTTGATTTTATATAAGTTCTGTGTCATTTTCTAACAAAGCTCATGCAATAATGTTAGAAGGAAAGGATGTCCTGAGAAAACTCCATACAGGCTTTGTGGACTCAACCCCCACTCCAGACCAGAGCCATCAACACACTGGGAACTACAAATCCCATGATCACCAAAGGGAGGGTTGCAAGGACCTGAAGGTGGAGTTAAGCAGCCATGTTTCTTGTTTGGGTATATAACCAGCCTTGTGGCCCAGGTCGCCCTTTTGACCCCACAGCACTGGGCTTTTAGCCACCTTTGGCACGTCATTGGGATTCCAGGTCAGAGGAATGGGTAGGACTCCTTTAGGAATTTATCTCCCTCTTTATCTGCCTGAGTTACTCATTTCTTCATTTCCCGTTCTCTTGTAAATAAACCTTTTATTAACCTTTTCTGTGTGCCTGCAGTTTAGGATTAATAAGTCCCTTTTAAGAGCACTGGTGAGGACCCACAGTCATGCAACCGGTTTCATATTGGGGCTGCTCTGTAACACTAGGACCAAATTTTGGTAGTTCTCAGTTGGGTTATACATTGCAGAGACTTCACCCAAAATGCTTCAGGGAAGGAGATTCCTGTTAACCTTGCATCTTGCTCCCCAGGCAGCTCCACTTCCCTGAATGAGCAACTATGGGTGGCTGCACTCACCAGGTACTCCCCCCTTCATTGACAGCCTTAGATCAGATGGCATAAAGCTGAGAGACAGGACTTAGTAGCCAAACAGCCAGTCCCTCCTCTTGAGTGACAGGTGAGCTTACCTGGGCCATCTGGGCTGCAGTTTTTCCCTTTGCCCCCAGGAAGACCATGGCCAGGGCAGAGGAGATGCTCAAAGGAGAAAAAAACACATTCTGAGAAGGCTGGTCTTGGCACAGTAGCTTTAGAAGGCGGAGGGCAAAGGTACCATTGGCTTCAGTAAGAGCATCCATGGTGGAGGGTCTGGAACCAACAATAAAGAGAAAGGTCAAATTGTTAGGGGGAAATGATGTCCTGAGTTAATCCCATACAGGCTTTGTGGACCCCACCCCCACTCCAGACCAAAGCCATCAGGACATTGGGAAAGACAAATCCCATCACCACCAAAGGGAGGGTGGCTGGGACCTGCGGGTGGAGTTGGGCAGCCAGGTTGGATATAAAAACCAAACACATGGGCCTTGGGGTCTCTGGCTCGCGATCACTCGCCTCCTGGCTTCACCGCTCCTGGCTGGCGGCCAACTCTGAGAGCGCCATTTTGGGATTCCTGATCGGCGGATTGGGTAGGACTCATTTAAAACTTTGTCTCCCACTTTTCTCCCAGAGCTGTACATTTCCTCATTTCCCCTTCCCTTGTAAATAAACCTTCTATTAACCTTTCATATGTGCCTGCAGTAGAGCATTGATAAGTCCTTTTAAGCGTGCGGGTGAGGACCCACAGTCAGGCACCCCGTTTTGTATCGGGGTTGCTCTACAACATCAGTACATCTCCAGAATGTTACTGACCAAGTACATGGCAATTCTGAAATTGTATTTTTTAATCTTTTTTTTTTAAGATTTATTTATGTATGTATATAAGAATTGGGGTACAGAACAGGGGTGTGGGGGGTGAGATGATTCAGCAGAGACAGAGTCGGAACCAGAACAGGCAGACTGGCTGAAATACACTGCTGAGGGTAGCAACGGGCGAGGCAGGAGAGGTCCGCTGCACCATGTGGGTAGCTCCCTGTCCAGCCGGGGGTTCAAACTTGTGCTGCAGAGGCTGTGGATAGCTTCATAGTGCTGTGCTTAACTCCTTGTGCCACCAGAGAGGCCCTATCTTTTTTTTTAAAGATTTATTTATGCATACAAGAACTCGGATACAGGCCAGAGGTGTGGGGATTGAGAGGATTCAGCAGAGACAGACTGGGAACCAGAACAGTCAGACCTACTGAAATACACTGCTGAGGGGAGCAGGGAGTGAGTCAGGAGAGGTCTGCTGCACCATATGGGTAGGTCCCTGGTCAGGGATCGAACTTGTGCTGCAGTGGCTATGGACAGCTTCATAGGTTGTGTGTGTCTTAACCCCTTGCTCCACCAGGCAGGCCCCCCTTTTATCTTGAAGCTCATGAATATTTCCAGTTGGATGAAAGTCCATTTCCAGTTTCTCTCCATCCAAAATAAGTCCATCTAAAACAATTAGCTAAGTGTGTTCATGGCAGCAGATCAAACCTACTGGGAGAAAGCAGTGGGCCTGGGTTGCTGGCACACACAGCACACCGCTGCCTGGGAGTGCTCGGGTTCCATCCTTTCCCATAAGGAACAATCATCCCACCTGAGCCACTGCACAGTGTCAGGGAAGAGGAGCAGAAAGAAATCAGGAGTGAAAGCTTCTGGCTCTGGTGTCCATGACACAATCTCAGTCCTGTGTATGAAGAACAGAAAGTGGAAGAACTGAAAGTGGGGAAGTGGATCTCCTCCCCGTCCTTCCTGAGCAAAGGGCGGATTCTTTCAAGAGAAGGTCAATCAGAGGGCTTGGCCTCAGGCTTACAAGAATTTTTTTAATTCCCTTTACTCTAAAAGAATGGAAGTTGAGGGTATTACCCAGAATTGGGGTTTTTTCAGAAATAACCTTTCTATTGGAGAAGCCCTCTGTACAACAGGCGTCATCCTCTCTTTATGGTGGGAGCCAGATGACATGAAGAGCCCCACGTCAGGCGCCATATGTTGTCGTTTTTGGAGTCAGTGGATTTGGAGTGGGGTCCTTGGGTTCACTCTGGGAAAGGTGTCACCAGAGCTCCCCTTTCAGCAGCAACGGCAAGTTTCCCAGGCAAGTTTCTCCAAGAGACAGAGATGTTACTTACATTTAAAGGGCAGGTTTATTAGGGCACGGGACAGAGGAGCAAAAGACACTTGCATAGACAGAAGCAGACAGGAAGAGCTACCCCGAAAGGGACAGGTTTGCTGAGAGGTCTGCATGGTTGCAGGCGGGCAGCCTTGAGGAGAGCTGCCTCCGCTAAGGGAGATGAGTGGAAAGAAGTCCTGGTCTGGTGCAGGTCACAGGCAGGCAGGGAGGCTGCTGCCCTACGGAAGGAGAGGGCTGGTGAAAAGAAGCACCTGCATAGTCACAGGCGGGCAGAGGGAGTGCTGCCCAGAGCAGCATCTACTTCCTCCATCTGGATCTGAGTCTCAGCTGTCTCCTGCTAGTCCTGACTCTCCAGAGCCACCGGTTCTTAC